>NC_072419.2:45685000-46935000 GCF_028858775.2 Pan troglodytes
GAAGTTAATGGACTGGTGGTTCTCCTTGATCTTACTGAGTCTTGGTTTTCAGCTTTATTAAGTGGGTCCAGAATAGCCCTTACTCTAGGGTAAGAGTTGGCAAGCTTCGGTAAAGAACCAGATAGTAAATATTTTAGGCTCTGTGGGCTACATATGGTATCTGCCACATATTCTTACTCATTTTATTTTATGATCCTTTAAAAATGTAAACTCCATTCTTAGCTTGTGGGCCATGCAAAAGGAGGCCATGGGCTTGTAGTCTTTCTGGTGTGTCAGTTAAATATCTAGGGTATTAATGAGGGCTCTGTACTCTGGCTAGACTGAAATACCATCTATAAGCACTGGGTGAACTCTAGTATTTCTGTTCCACTCTCAACCCATTGGCAGCTACTTTCTGCTAGGTCCCATGGAGCCTTGCTCTGTACTTTTTCACCTGAACTCCTAGCCAAGGACCTGCAGGACACTCCCACTCAGACTTCTGGAGTTCCCTCACTCTATTACCATGCCCCACACAGTCTAACTGGTTCAGTTAATTTCAGTGGCTGCCTCTTTCTGAATTTCGGTGGCTGCCTCTCCCATTCAGTAGGACCATCCTGCTCTGCTAAAGCTTGCTACCTACGTGTGCCATGGTTAGGAAATTTTTCAAAGACAAGGATCAGAGATGGATTTAGAGTTCTCTTCCTATGTTTCCCCTGCCTATAGGCCAATGTCTGGAAACAACTGCCTCAGCTATGCCTCCGTTTCATGCTTACTTATCACAAGAGGTCAAGTCTGGTACTGATTACTGTGTTAGGGCTGGAGAGGGAAATCCCACGGTGGTATTTTAGAAAACCATTTGACAATATCATTCTCATGCTTCAAGTCCTTGAATGACTCCTTTTCACACCAAGGATAAAAATACAAACTCCTAAACTTTGTGCCCAAGATTCTTCACAATCTTTTGCCTATTTACTTCCTTTGCCCCATCTTCTGCCATGAACCCTGTGCTTCAGGCATACTGAGCTTTGAACCAATGCTCCAACATATCTTTTATGCTTCTGTGAGTGTGTTCTACCTGTTAAGTCTTAATATCATTTATTCATTCTGGGCCTGATCAAATTCTTCTCATTCTTCACTTTCATGTCACTGCTTTTGGGTTGATTTCCTGAACTCCCCTAGGTAAGGTTAGATGGTAAATCTATGTATTCCCATATCAATTTGTACATCCTTTAAAATACTTATCATTTTGTTTTAATTATTTGCTATACGTCTTTCAGGTTCCAAATTCATATTCTTTCTGCTGAGAAGGGACATTGAATGGTGTTGTCCAGGGGTAAGACACGGAATATGGTGGAGACTGCTCACCTGGACCATGGATGCCTTGTCTAGAGGGTACTATGGTTATTAGCATGAACTTATTCTTGATGTATGAGAATACAAACCCAGTGTTGCCAAATTGCCTAATTTTTCAAGAGAAGCTGGAATTCAGGATTTATACATGTAATTTCCTGATTTTTAAGTGTACACACACACGCGCGCACACACACACACACACACACACAGTAAAGGCCAAACAAAATTTCTGTGGGCTGAATATATCCCTCGAGCTGAAAGTTTTTTGCCTCTGCACTAGAAAATGGTTTGGAGTAAAATTTCCATTGTTACAACAATGCAGGCAGATGATATTTTTGGATCAGATGCAGTATTTTTTGCCACCAAATATGTTAAATATCCAACAAGCCATGGCTGAGACATTACACCAAGTCCATGCTGATAAGAACTTTTCATTTGTTTGCTTCATATGTGATCTGTAGATTCATGGCACTAACTACTATTTGTAGATCACATAACTTTGGAATTTGTAGGGGCCTGAGCAGTTATTCTTAGAGTCTATGCTGGAAGTGCCTTTTCTCTATAACATCCTGGATAGATCGCAGTCCATCCGTAAATAGTGCACACCTAATATAGCAGAACTCTTACCTTGTAAGGTAATTTAGTTAATTATCAAGCACTTCACTTATCTAAGAGGTTTTCATTATATTAAACAAATCCAATTTCCCCGTTAAGTATTCTTATTGACCTTTTGGAATTCTATAGCAGTATCTAATTCCTCTTCTGTTTGATGGTGCTAATTATCTCAATAAAGCTACCAAACAAAAACAAAAACAAAAACTTCTGATCCTAAGTCTTATGAACTCCCTGTAAAACAGCAATGATTCCTTCTCTTATTTTCCTTTGTCATGGTTTCCTTCATCTACCCCAAACTGATTCTGGGTGTTAGCAACAGCTCATGTGAAATGTGAATAGAATGCTCTAGGGCTTTCTGGTCAACACAAGATACTCGTCTCAAAGACATAGATGGCCACATAGCTGTAGACGCTGTAAATGCAGCAAGGTTGAATTTACTGTTCAGCTTCCTCATCATGTGGTTGTCCTACAGTGAGCTTACTATCAACTTAGGTTCCTCGGCTACTTTAGTCATATTTTTCTTTAGCCATGTTTTCCCATCCTGAAACTTCATAGCTGGCTTTATGGACTTAGGTGCAGTAATGTTCATTTCTATCATATTATTTTATTGTATTAGAGATGATCCATTCTCCATTTTTAATGAGTTGGAAGAATAGATCATCTGTACGACAATAAAATTGAGATGAATGATTCATCTCAATTTTAATTTATTTGTTCATTCATTCATTCATTCATTCAACTATGTATCAAGCACCCATTTATGTGCCAAGTACTAAAAGTACAATGATGAAGATACTCGGAGATTAATGCTAATTATTCACCTTGTTTACTGCTGCTTCAAATTTTTTATCACCTGTGAATGTGATGAGCACATTAAGGTGACAAAAATGGCTAACTAAGATTATATGCCAGATATAGAAAGATGTTTAATTTGAGAATGTCTCGATGTAATTTACTACATTAACACTTTAAAAAGGAGAAAAAAAATTTATAATAAAAATAAATGTAGAAATGGAATTTGATAAAATGATTCATCTTTTCTTTGTGTTAAGATAAAAACCCTGTAGATTAATATGGAAAATAATTTCTTAACTTGATAAAGAATATCTTCTGAAAAGTGACAGCAAGCATTATAATTAATTGAATAGACATAGAAGCATTTTTTAAGGTTAAGAATAAGGTATAGATGCCTATCATTGTCACTTTTGTCCAAAACTATATTGGAAGCTTCAACCAACACAATAACAGTATGTAAAGTAATCACAGGTATGAGGATTGAAAAGAAAAAGACAAAAGGTCATTATTTTTAAGCAATATGATTGTTCATATAGAAAGATAATCTACTTATAATCATTACAACTAATAAGAGAGATTAGTAATATTGCTGTATACAAAATCAGAGTATTAAAAAAGTTTATATACATCATGAACAATTAGAAAATGTAGTATAAAAATACATATTATTTGTAATATTAGCAAAACTATACATGGCTTAGGAATACAATGTGCAATACTTTAGGGAAAAATTATAATGCTTTACTAAAGGTCATAGAAGAAAATTCAAGAGAGAGACATGTGTTCATGGAGAGTAAGATCAATAGTGTAAAGATGTCAATTTTAAAGAACTTGAACCCTGTGGGAAAAGCACTGCAGGAGAAGTGTAAGTATTGGGTGATGGTTGAGGTCAGCCAAGCACAGCATCATGGTATCAGGAAATCAGCAACTGAGACTTCACATGCTAAGACTGCATGACAAAATGAGAAGATAGATGGCCCATGTTTGGTGGTGAAGGGGGTGAAGTTAGTGTTTATAATACAATTCTATTTCCAGTAGAAAAATTAAATAACTAAAAATAGTCTCCGTTATGTAGACTGTGTATATATGATGAAATGAGAAAGGCTACTACTCTGTGGCCCTTCTGTGTATAGTCCGTGTCCTTTTTGAAATGGATAGAATACTCAGATGGGGGTAGTAAGGGAGAGTTTAAAGAACTATTTATAGGACTATCAACAGGGGTAGGGGATACCTAAAATGATGGTAAAGCAGCTAGGGGCTGGCAATAGGTCGGAGTCACTGTGATCCCTAGGCTGAAGACGCACAGGGTTAATGGCTGTTAATGGAAATCAGAGACATAGTTGTAGCTGTAGGAGGATCAAGAGATGGCAATTGTTACTTTCTGTAGAGGAACACAGCCACTGCTAAACAATGGCCCAGCAGAGAGGACTTGGTGGAATAAATATCACAACCTCGCTCCTCTCCTACCCTCCATTTATCTGTTGGTGACCTCCATTGACCAACTCCTACTGAAAGTCAGAGAGAAAAAAAATCCCATTGGTGTAGTCCATAAAGGTCGACATCCCAGAGCACAGAGCAGGGCAAAGAAGAGCAAATAATGGATTTAGAGGGGAAAAGAGAGAATGTCCAGCGCACAAGAGTAGCTCTTCACCAAGCTTATATGTTACAAGTCTACTCACACTCCATTAACTGATGAGAATCAATGTTGAGGAGTGGATGATTTTTACACTTTAACCCAATCAGGACTAGACCAGAGCAGAGCCTTCTAAAGAAGGGTCTTCAGTGCCTATTTCTAAACTATGCTGGGGAAAGCAGGATCTGACTGGAGAATAAGTCCCTTGGTAAACAAATGTGAGTATTTGCCTTGTTCAGTCCAGCTTATGCTCTGAACAACTAAGGATCTTTTACTATATACCAATGTACCCAGGTAACTCCAATTATTAGGAGCCAGTGAATTGGATATATACTTTGCGCTCATTCCATTCTCCTTCCTACTGCTGAGTCAATCACCGGTGAAATGGAACTCACTGCTTGGATTGTCTTCATTTGGATCTCAGTTCCGTCATTAAACAAATATTTATTGAGTGCCTTCCATGTGCAAGACACTATTCGGGCACAATGGGAATATCACAATGAGTAAGAGAGTCCTTGCCCTCCAGAGCTTCCAGGTTGGTAAGAAAAAGAAACTAAATTCATAGAAACCTACAATGAAAGGCTGAATTTGTTATCCTACTACCCCTGTTTTTTTCCCCAAACTGCTTCTCTTTATGGGCAATGTGGTTGTCCTCCATGTGGTTGTCCTCCATCTTGTTTGTGTTGATGTCTCGATTCTTTTTTTTTTTTGAGATGGAATCTCACTCTGTCACCCAGGCTGGAGTAGAGTAGTGAGATCTTGGGGCACTGCAACCTCCACCTCCTGAGTTCAAGCAATTCTCCTGCCTCAGCCTCCTGAGTAGCTGGGATTACAGCCACATGCCACCATGCCTGGCTACTTTTTGTATTTTTAGTAGAGACGGAGTTTCACCATGTTGGCCACAGGCTGGTCTCAAACTCCTGACCTCAGGTGATCTGCCCGCCTTATCCTGCCAAGGTGCTGGGATTACAGGTGTGAGCCACCACCCCAGGCCAGATGTCTTGATTCTTTTTGACAAACCTGTCCTTAGAAATACTATGATTGTAGGACTTAGGAGGCTGTAAGCAAAATGTTTAAATAATAGCATGTTGGTGTTTACTAGGAGACCTCTTCCCTAAACACATCATGCTTTTGCTGGGGGTAGGATGGGACTTAGAATGTGGGCTTACTTCTTTGTGTCTCTATATTGAGTAGCTTCATGCCATAAGTGTTATTAGCACAACTAGAGAACTATGCATATTTATAAAGTGTGATCAGTGTTATTCTCTACACATTAGCTTGAGGGCACATGGCATTTAACTCTTGCAATTCCAGACTCATGCAGTGACCTGAGTCAGAGTCTGCAATTTTGTCTTCAGCCCTACCTTGATAGCAACAGAATCCACCCAATCAGAAAGGAAATGAAAAGGGGAAGAGTGGGTTTTTTGGGGGGAGGGGTGCCTTTGCAGTGAGCTCTGCTCTGTCTCAATCTTTCTTACAGGAGGCTAAGCATTAGTAGCCCCAAGTCCTATGGATATGGTGTGTAGATTCTCTTGTCTTAGAACCCAATGGCTGCAGCAAGGTACTCATAGCTACTTTTGTTTTCCCTAGAATTCTCTAGCCAGTTGTCATCACCAACCCAAAGACTCAAGTAGAGAAAGTCCCAAGTATTTAAGGGCTCATCCCAACCTAAGAGGTCCACATGAGCTTCAGACTATAGCAGATTAGGTCTCACATTCATTGTTTTGTTGTTGTTTTTCGGTTTTACATAAACGTGAGTGCCAGTATCTTTGGGTTGAGACTG
Source organism: Pan troglodytes (assembly GCF_028858775.2). Classification (NCBI taxonomy): domain Eukaryota; kingdom Metazoa; phylum Chordata; class Mammalia; order Primates; family Hominidae; genus Pan; species Pan troglodytes. Next base: position 45,691,159 of record NC_072419.2, read on the forward strand.
GGCCTCTAACAAGGCCCCTGAATTCCAGTCTGCTCTTACATCTGCCCTCTTGGTATAGTTCAAGATCCACTCAAAGTGGTCCTCAGAACAGCCTTCAACAGATTTTGGAAGAAAATAAAAGGAGGCCCATGGACAGAAAACTTAGGGAGATGGTGCATACCCTCTTCTCTTCTGAGGAACAAAAATGGTAATCATATATTAGAGGCTCTGAGAAGTCTTACAATCACCATAAGGAAAGAAAAACCCACTTTGATTAAACCCACATTTTACAAATGTATTTGCTCATACATTCCTCCTCTCCTTTAGGGAAAATCATAATATGTTGGATTGTCAAACTTTCAATAAATGTGAGTGGCTGTTGGCTATTGGAGGTCTGCTGAGAACTCTAAAGTTTCCAGGAATTGGAACTCTAAAGGCTACCTTCCGGGACTCTGCCGGCTACAGTCAGTCCCCACATCTTTGAGCTTCTGTGGATACCTGACCAGCGGTAGCTTCCCAGTGAATGCCCTTTATGAGCCAGCACTGGGCAGGGTATTGCAGTCAGAAGGCATGAGACAAGCTTGAGGCAGTGCCTTAAAGGGTGGTTTCCATGGATGCCACCCAGACCCAGATCCCAGAGGCACACACACAAGCACTTGCATCTGTTTTTTCACTCGGCTGGCTTGCTTCCTCAGGCCCAGAGCTGGGGTCTGGGGATTCCCATCTGGGTTCTGCCGTTAATGGGTTGTGTGACCTTGGAGCAGTTACTTAACCTCGGGGTCTTGTTTCCTCAGCTGTAAAATGAGGGGGTTGCATTGTGTGGTCCCAAAGGGAGGCTTCCAGTTCCGCTACTCTGTGAATTTTGCAAGCACAAAATTGTGTGTCCCCTCTCTGTGCCTCAATGCTTTTGTCTTGCAAACGAAATGAGTGTGAGCCTCAGAAAAAGTGGGGTGACTTATAGAATTGATGAATGCATGGTGGTTTAAGCTGGAGTTCCAGTACTTGCCTGCACTTGCACCTTGCATCCTGAGGCTGACAACTGCTTATTGTCAAACAACTGGAAGATGCACACATAAGCAAAATCAAAGATCCAAATGGGAAGCTGGCCACAGGGAAGCTGGGCCCTTAAGCAGTGGTTACAAAATGAAGTATCAAGAGGTCTCCAGGAAAAGTGAAAGAGAATGGTCTGGTTTAAATCCTAGCACTAGCCGCTTAACCTCACTTGATCCGTTTCTTAATCCTTAACTCCTAGCTCTCTGGGTCATCCTAAGGGTTCAATGGGGAGCAAAGCTTTGGAATCAGACAACTTAGGTTGATGGCTTTGCTCGGCAACTCCCTCACTGTGACCTCCAGTGGGGGTTGAGTAACTCTTATCTGAAATGCTTGGGACCAGAAGGGTTTCACATTTCATATTTTTGTCAGGTTTTAGAATATCTGCATGATATTAATACTTATGCTCCAATGAGCATTTCCTTTGAGTATCATGTTGGAGTTTGGAGCATTTTGGATTTCAGATTATTGGATTTGGGATGCTCAACTTGTAGTTTGTTTGCTATTGTTGGTTGCAGTCAGTTCTCAGTAAATATTGGCTCTCTCCATCCATATTTATTTCTGTTCTGTCCTTTTCCAGATTCGTATGATATGAGACATCATTGTCCAATTTCTTCCTTATAACAGTATTATTCTTTTTTGCTAGATGCAAAGGGAAGCTTTGACATAAACAAACAAAACACAACCTGATTTTTTGAGCCATTTGAAAGTTTCTTTTATAAACAAACTCATTTCTTGAATCATCTTTTGTCTCATTTAATTAGTATTTATTTGCCTCTGTGTTTTAGTCTTAGTAGGTAAACTAGGAAGTGGGAGCTGAGGTCAAGGAACTTTCTTCTTGTGGGTCTAAGCTCATGGCACACAGGGCTGAGCCTCCTGGGAAGCAGGTGGAGAAACTCCAGATCCTGGAAAGGAGAGAGGGGGATGCCTGCATACTCTTCTGCCCCAGTGAGCAGGTGTGCCCCGCCCCTGTCTCTCAGCAAAGACCTGCCAAGTAACAATTGACACATTGTGTGGAAATAAAAGCAGTGGGCGAGTAGCTGCAGTTTCTAATGGCAGCGTGGGTAGTCGGGGGCGGGCCAGCCCCAGCATTGACAGCTGTGGTACCCAACATTGTCAGTGCAGACGCTGATGGCCTCTGTTCCCCATGCCTGCCCACATTTGTGCACCCTGTCACTGCAGGGTGACAAGCCCAAACACAGGGAGCCTCCCTTTCTTATGCTAATGCTCTGTAATGACAGCTTCCCCAGCCCACCAGGTGTGACAGCCACCAGAGGCAGCCTCCACTCCCACTGCTGAGTTTCCCACCCCGAGTCCTGGACCTGATTCAGGATGGAGCCTGGAGAAGGACAGACACCCTCTGCCAGCCATGAAGATCCCAGGCCCACAAGTTGCTGACCCTCTGTAGCCTAGATCTTGACTCTCTCCTGCTCATTAGGGCATCTTGTCACTGTCCACTGTCTTCATCTTCATCCACCCTACTCTTTGCTGTCTAACCATAAGCGTCTTCTTTATGTTCTTACATGCACTAAAACCTTCCTTGTTTTCTCTTGCTGTTCTTTCTTGCTTGGAGACCTTTGACACTTGCTCTTCCCTTCCTTGATTTATTCCTGTCCTTCAGGACTCTGCTAATGCTGCCGCTTCTCTGGCTTTCTTGTTCTATATTGATAGCCCTGTGTTTGTTCTTCAACATCACTGTTTATTTCCTAGATACTATTGATATTGATCTCAGTCTTTAATGTTCTTGTCTGATAATGTATTTATTTGCTTATTTGTCTCTTCTACTATAATATAAACTCAATAAAGGCAGGGACCTGGTCTGTCTTGTTCACAGCTCCATCCCTAGAGTCTATTCCCCATTGCCTGGAACATAGTAGCTACTCAATGAACACAAGTGGAATGAATAAATGAATAAAAATATGCATACAGGAAAACGCTCCCATAAGTAACTGTGGCTCATCAAGCAATGATCCCCAAATGGGGAGTCATGACCCCAAGGGCACACACTGTCTTAGAAAAGCTGCCCAGTGATCCTAGTGCTTGCTCTTTTGTAAGAGTAAGTGAACTCTGCTGCAAAGGCCTGTTCCTGTGCAGCCTTCTGCTTCTTTTGCTTTCCTAAATTTTATTTGTCTGATCCTTTAGCCATGTTCTATGCCAACTCTGGTTACAGCTAGTTAAATGATTAACATTTGCTCTCCCAAGCTAGTCCAGCCTGAGGGCTATGGGTAAAAATCATTTAAAAATCTTGTTTTCTTTCTGAAAACTTGTAAGGATCTCTCTTTACCTTTGAAGTTTGGAAATTTCACAAGATACCTAGGGTGTATGTCTTTTTTCATTAGTTCTGCCTGGGGCTCAGTGAACCCTTTCAATCTGAAGACCAAACCAGCCTGTCCTCTAATTCGCAGTTTTCTTCTATTATTTGATTACTTTTCTCCCATTCATTTTCCTGTCTTCTTTTGGGTCTCCTAGTAATTACTTACATCTCCTGAATTCATCCTTTAAGTCCCTTATTGGCTCACCCTTGAATCTCCTTTTAAAACTTTAATTCTTATGCATTTATGCATTTATGTTTGGACTGATTTGTAAGATGTTTCTTCTAATTGGTCTTTCCATCACTAACTCTCAGGAGTGACTCTTCACTTTTTCATATTTTCTATTAAATTTTTAAATTTTGGAAACAATTTTCTTCCAGAAAGTCTGTTTCTTGCCTCAGTCACATCTCTTTGAGAGGGAATGTTACTTTTCTATCAAAGTTGTTTTTTGTTGTTGTTTTTGTTTTTTGTTTTGTTTTTTCTGTTTATCACAATTTTTTGGCCTCAACAGGAGCCATCTGTCCCTATTTGTCAGCCTGGTCCCCTGTCTCAAGTTACTGAGTCTCTTTAAAATGGATGCAGGTCTCTTTGCCTTCTCATGGGTGTGGATGCCTCCGCATCCATAAATGTGGTAAGGACACTGAGGCTCTTCTTCTGGTGGGTTTGTGCTCTGTCCTTCTTAACCCCAATTCTGGCCTCTCTCCCTAGTCCACTGTCTCCTCCACAGAACCTCACATCCTAGATATGCTCAGGCTTGTCTCTGGATTTCATACTTTGGCCAGTTCAATTGTTTTGAGTCACCTAAATAGGAAATGTAGAAAGACTGAGCAGCCACCTTTCCAGAATGTCCAGTAGCAATACAAAATGCAGTGGGTAGGTGGTTTGGTTTTAGCCTACCCCACTGTGATCATCGGGGACCCTCTTTCCTATCTATGGCCCCTCTGTTTTCCTGAGGATATGGTGGTTACCTCAGGTGCTCCCCTTGGTGGTCAATGAATTTCTCTAGCTTCAGCTTCATTCTCCCATCCTCATCCCTGCTTCCCCTCCCCAACCCCGCATCGTCCTGTCACTGAAGACACTACCTATGTCTGCTAATCAGCCATCATGCACATGTTAAACCTGCCTTGACTGGCCTGGCTCTTCTTGCCACACTGATGTATGGCTTCCTTTGTATCCTGCCTCAAAACAAATCTTCATTTGTTATGCTCTGGCAATCTGGAACATTGCTCAGAGCTGGCAGCCTCTGGGTGCTCGATTCAAAAGTAGCTCCTCCTGCAGGCAATGACCAGAGGATCCCCAGAACTATTTTGATCAAGTTGATCAAGTTTTATCCTTTTCTAGGCTGCTTATTTATTCTATCAGTTCTCAAAGTGTGGTCCAGACCCTTTCAGGAGTCTGTGCAGTCAAAACTAATTTCTTGAGGAGATTAGGGTGTCAATTTTCCTGTTCTTTCTTTCACAAGCACGTAGTGGAGTTTCCAAAAGTTATCCCACATATCATGACATCATTGTTCTGGTGGTGAGTGGGATGTGTAAATGAATATTCTTGGGTTTAAAGCATTTATCAGTTCTAATTTTTAATATGGTACATATCAATAGCTATAATTCACATAAACGCAAGCTCCTTGGAGTATTCAACACTTTTTAAAAGATGTAAACAGTCCTGAAACTAAAAAGCTGAACAAATATTGATGTATTCATTTACTCAAAAAATATTATTGAGTCCCCGCTGTGTAACAGACACTATTTTTTTGTGGATTATGAGGAAACACAAAGAATGAGACAGAGCCTTTGCTTTTATGGACATTCTAGCTGGGGAGGTAGACAACTACAAGTTAGTAATTAAGGATAGTATCTAATTTCAGGTGGTGATAAGTAAATGAAGAAAAAACAAAGCTGAGGAAAGAGTGCAAATGCCAAGGGTTGCAATTTTAGATAGGGGAGTCAGGGAGGCCTCTTTGCAGAAACCACATTGGATCAGAGACCTGAATGATGCCTAATTCTTTGTATCATTTCTCCCAGGAGGATAAGAGGCCCAAAGTGCACATGGACTTATGGTTGCCTATTAGAACATGACCGGGCTTTCCAGTGGGTGTGCAAAATTTGTCTCTCATGAAAGACATTACTACTTTAAATAGATCAATCCAAGGTTCAGTTCAAAATGTTTATCACAATCATATGAATCATTTATTAAATATTTAATAGCTGATATTTACCATGTGCCAGGGATTGTGAAAATTATATCACATGCATTTCTCATTGAATCCTCATAATAACACACTAAACTAAGGACTATTCATATCTCTACTTTGAAGATGGGGAATCAGAAGGCTAAAGATGAAGATGCAAAATCCATCATCAAAGCAGTTAGCAGCAAAACCAGGTTTCAAATCCTTGTTTTTCTGGTTCCAAAATTTATGCTCTTGACCATGAGGCAATTGTGAGAGGCCTGGGAATCTATAAATAAATTCACATTCCTTTCTTTTTAGAAGCTCATTGTATTATGGAAATAATAAATAGACAGTAAATTATTATACCATGTGGTAAATTCTGGGATTTAGAAAAGCATAGACTATAACAAGAAACCAAAAGAGGGTCATTTAACCCAACTGGTGGGAAAGCACCTATAGAAGCTTCTAGAAAGAGGTGATTCGAAATCTGAATCCTGAGAGTTGTGAGGACAATCAAGGGAAAAAAGAAGAGAAGTATGTTCCTGGTTAATAAATGAGCATAAACAAAGACACTGATGTATGAATACTATAAAGTATCCAGAAAACTGGGAAGTTCAGTATTGCTGGAACATGAGAAATGGGAGAACCTTCAGCAAGAGGTCATGGAGTTAGAAGGTTTGTGATTATAGACAGCATTATGCAACATATTAAGAAGCTTGGAATTTGTTTTAGAAAAAAATAAGAAATCATTGGAAGCTTTTAGACAGTCAAATATCAAGGTAAGGATTATTTTAAGTAAAATGCTCTGATAACCACTTTGAGGATAGATGTGAAGAGGAAAGAGCAGTCCAGTTAGGAGAGAAATGTAGTGGTCCAGGGATGAGATAATGGTGGTTTCCTCTGAGGTAAAGAAGATGAGGATGGAGGAGAGGAGGGAGGTTGAGGGGTCATGTGGAAAAGTCAGCAGGGTGAGGTGACTGATTGAAGTTGAGATTCAGTGAAAGGGAAAATGAGGGTGATTCCCAGATTTTGGCTCAAATGACTAGATTGACTAGATAAATATTGGTTCCATTGGCTGATTTCAAGAACAAAGGAGGAGCAGCATGAGAGGGGAGGTTGGCAGAATGTGACATGATGGTGCACGTGCAGTGCATTTGAGGCACCAGTTGCTTGTTTTAGGAATCTGCAGCTCACCACAGAGATCTGGAGATTGGGATCTGGACATTCTCAGGAACTCAGTGAATGTTAAAATAGTAGGAATGGATGAGATCATCCAGGAGCAGGTGGTAGAACAGGGGTGAGGAAACAAAACAGAATAGCAACAGCATAATCTTTAAGAATATTTAGGCTCTGTAACCAAAGTTTTACCAAACCAGTTACAGAAACTCTAGCTAACAAGGTCTTTTTATCTGGTGGGGCTAGGAAGAAAATGGTGTAGGAAAGATTGCTATGAATGAAAGAAAGGAAGCAAGTGGGCAAATACTACAGTGAAAGCCCATGGAAGAGGGAGAAGAGCCATAGGTCAGGGAAGATCTATGGAGAAGAGATGACCAGGAAGTGGATAGGTCAGGGAGGGGTTAGGTTGTTGGTCCTTCCAAAATTTATGCTTTTTATATGTTTAACACAGACTACCTTCTCCATTCAAATCATGTCAGACCAAGTATCCAATAAAGACAAGATTGAGGTCCATACTACACTGGGCTTCCCTCTTGCTCTTATCTGAAGGTCAATCTTACCAATCCCTCTGTGCCATAATCCAGTAACCTAGGCCATCAGGTTATAGATCTCCTGGAAAATCTAAATCAAATGACAAGGAGAAAAGTTAGCTTTCCAACTCACATGGTCCTGTTGCTTTCTGGTTCCCTGGGAAGCTACATGGACAAAGATGTCTGTAGGGCTGAATTTAGTTGTCTTTTCTTCTTACATTGAAAATTTCATTTAGGCTTCTGAAAGCTGTGGAATTCATAGTCTTCTATGGAGACAGCCTCTTTTTTTGGTGGTGTAATTGGAGTCAAGTACTTATTTGTTGCTTGCAAACTTTTAGTAGCGAAAATAACATTAATATGATGGGTAAGACAGGAGTTTTACTGAGAGATCAATGACAAGAACTGGCTCCAGAAAGACAAATAATCTTCATTTCACATGGCAACCTAATGATAGGTGAGGACAGATGGTGACAACCCTCAACCTGGAATTCTTCTTGAATCAATCAATCAATCAATCAGCAACTATTTATTGATCTGCTGTTTTGGCTAAAAACACAGACCTTGGAAGCAGAAGCCTGAATTCAAAACCCAAGTTTTCCATGTACCCGTGGCTTATTTTTGGGAGAGCCCCCAAACCTGTCTGAGCCTCAGTTTCTTTCTCTGAATAGTAAGGAAAATAATTGTAGTTAACCCAATGGGTTCTTGTGGGGACCAGTTGAAATGTAAGGACCCAGTAACTGTCAGCTGCTATTATTGTTGGTTTTGATATTATTGTTGTGGTTGTTGTTGCCGTGATTGTTGCAACTTCTGAGTGCTCTGGGCTACTGTATAGGCTTTCTTTTTTCCAGGCGGATTTTATGATGTTCCCTGGAAATGTGCCATGGGGGCTTCAAAGAAATTTCCAAGGTGGCCCTGGGCTTCCTGGATACTTAGCGTTTATAGTTTTCTGACCACTCAGAGAAACACATGGGTCTCAGCCTGTGAGGATCCCATGGGGAGAAAAGGGAAGGAAAGGACCATGGGGGTAAGAGGGAGGTGAAGAGAGGACACAGGTCGTCAGGAGAGAGAGAGAAAGAGATGGGGCATGGGGAGGGAAAAACTTTGTGGTGATAAAAGAAGAAACCCCCACGCTTGTAATCCCAGCACTTTGGGAGGCTGAGGGGGGTGGATCACGAGGTCAGGAGTTCGAGACCATCCTGGCTAACACGGTGAAAACCCATCTCTGCAAAAAGTTAGCTGGGCGTGGTGGCACACACCTGTAGTTCCACCTACTCAGGAAGCTGAGGCAGGAGAATACCTTGAATCTGGGAGGTGGAAGTTGTGGTGATCCAAGATCACACCACTGCACTCCAGCCTGGGTGACAGAGCAAGTCTCCGTCTCAAAAAAAAAAAAAAAAGAAACCACAAGTTTTTGCCATCATTCCTTCAATAAATTAATATCTCTAGAGTGCCTATTCTGTTCCAGATACTCTTCTAGGTGCTGAGGATACCACAGTGAGTAAGAGATATGAAGTCCATATCTTCACGAATATTACATTCTGTGTGGGATGGAAGGGAGCAGACATTAAAACATTGAATAATTTCAGATAACAGGAAATACTTTAAAGAAGATTAAACTGCGTGAGTTGCTAGAGATCAGCTTAGGGAGGATGAGAGGACCTACTTCAAGTCATGTGTTCAGGAAAGACCTTTTTAATTACTAAAGAGAGATTCGCCTTGTTTGGGGGCACCAGGTTTTACCCAGTACTGAAGTCTCATTCCGTGTGGTGGATCTAACTGGCCTGTTCTCTTCCCTTTCACTACCTTTTCACAAGCTCCTCTCCTCCTCATGGGCGACAGACAGCCTTTCTTATTGATAAATTTGGGAACAGGACCTAGATATTCATAGCTCAGCCTATTTCCTCTCCTTTTTAGGGCAGAGTGAAGTGCTTGCAAATAACATGTATTCTTCTATGCTTCTTCATGCTTTAGGTTTACCAGGGCAGAACCGCTTGTTGGGGGCAGCTGCAGTGGTTTGGCACATTCTTTTCTGGGGTTCAGGATTATATACCAGCCTTTATGATCTAAGGCAGTGGTTGTTAAAGTGTGGTCCATGAATCAGCAGCATCAACATCATCTGGGCACCCATTAGAAATACAAATATCAGGCCCCATCCCAGACTTTCTGAATCAGGTGTTCTGGGGGTGGGGTCCAGCAATTCTTGTTTTAACCATTGCTTCAGTTGCTTCTTACGTGCACTCAAGTTTGAAACCACTGCTTAAGTGCAGTTTTACTTTCTCTAAAATGCGGTGTTCCAGGTGTTGAAAAGCTTTGCCATTCCAATCTGCTTGAAGTCAGTGGCAAAGAGCCTAAAACTTGAATGTCAAAAGCTTTTGCAGTTCTTTTGTCTATCTCAGGGTACCTCGTCAGCCTCAGCACTAATGACATTTGGGGTTGGTTAATTCTTGTTTTCGGGGGCCGCGGGGGTGTTGATCTTGGACATTGTAGGGTGTTTAGCAGCATCCCTGGCCTTTACTCATTAGATGCTAGTAACTTTCCTTCCTAACGCCAGCTGTGACAATCAAAATGTCTCCATACATTACTAAATATTCCCTTGAATACAAGATCATCCCTGGTTGAGGACCATTGATCTATCTGCATTAGTTGAGAGTATAGCTTGTGGTTTGTTCTCCAAAACCACTAAGTCAAATGTCCTGCTTAAAGAAATAATAATACCCACATCATAGATTGTTGAGATGATTAAATGTAAACATCTAAAAAACTGTTAGAACAGTATGTGTCTTATAAAAATGGTCACATAAATTAGGTATTAGTAATTCTTATTGTAATTAAATAATATATAGACTATCAAAGATCTATTTAAGATTAGTTGTTAGTATCATTATTACTTGAATTATTATTATTTCTCCTTATCTCCTGAAATGCCTATGCAGAAGTTAATTGTTGTTGTTAATTTTACTTCTTTATCTCATGAAAGACCTGAAATTGCCTTTATTTTGAATATGGCACTTCTAGATCTTTTATCTATTAAGAGAAAGGATCACAAAGACCTTTGTTCTTATTGGTTTTGCCTTTTACCCACTTATGCCTTTCAGTTAGAAAAATGTAGCAAACATGTGACTAAACCACTCATCTGTTTCCCTCACTCTCCTTGAGGAATGCTCAAACACATTTGGATAGTCTGTTTTCTCAGCCCTCGGAGTCTTGTCACTTACTCAGCCCACTTTTAAAAAGAAAAGCAGGTTCATTCCTTACCCCCACCCCTATCCCATGAACACTGTGATCCTCATATGTATGTAGAGACTCTTTTAAAATAAATTTTTCATAGTGTGCCAGGATTGACAGCTGCTGCCCACGTCCTTAATGCTGTAACAGCAAACATCTGAACAAAGAGGGGAAAAGTCAGTAAACCATCCGGATGTTTCGTTAATGTTTTGCCATGCAATAGAAGTTATGCAACATCTGGATGACAACCTAGTACTTTGCCTTTCTATTGGGCTGCTTGGGTATTGAGTAGACACAGACTTTATTGTAACATGGTCATAATGTACAAGTTCAGAATTTCAAATTCAACCCAAATCTTTTGGAGCCTGAATTCATTCACCCTTGGCAAAACGTGAGTATGTATTTTTAAAGCAATAAGACTTGGAAAGTTTATTAAAATGTCTCAAAAGGCATTTGGACATCAAATAACTCTCAAACCCAATGTTTTTGCGATTCAAATGAATCAGAAACATATGGATTAAATTTCCTTTAAATTGCTCTCAAGATTAAAAATCAAGGGAAAAAGTGCCCAGGGCCAAATATGTTTTGGGTTTTGCAGGACAAAGTATGGTTGAAACTGAGCTGAAGATATGAATAGCACCCATACTGCTGCTGGGGGACCCACTCCTCAAATCCATTGAAGGACCAGAGTTTTATTCACAGAGCATTTATTCTCACTCTGCCGAGCAACCACACAGACCACCAAACACAACCATAATAACAAACATCAACAATTAAAATGTCTGCTAATTTGCAGTTAGCCAAAAACAAAAAACATACTTCAAAGTCAAACTAAAGACGTCTCTTTCTAAAGTTCCCCTGCAGGATCTGAAAATGATTAAAAAAGAAATTATGTCTGAAAAAGGAGCTGTTTCAAGCATTATTTAAAAGTGGGCAGAGATAGGCCTTCTAACAGCCAAGACACCTCAAGCAGCAACTAGCTCTGGACTAGTCATTCTTGGACTCAGATACCAATTTAAATTCAGCTCCAAGGGGTCTAAACTAAGCCAGAGGAAACCAATCTGGAAGACATGATATGGATGAGCATGGAAGCTTAGTTCTCCATAGGAGGGTTCTTTATTTGATTTCTACTATTCCTACTATTCTCTACTCTTGCCAATGAAAGAACAGAATCAGATCTTATTGGTGACCAAAATACATCTTAAAACATAAAACACATGTTTTAATCTGATTGTCTCATATCAACTTTTTTGGTCAAATTATTTGACCTTCCGTTTCTGCTTCTTCAGATTAAAATAACAGATCTCTTTTCCTAAGTTCACCATTCTTGACTTTGACCAGCCCCTGAAGGCAAAGAAATATTTGGAAGAAAGAGCAAGAGCACAGTCTGACCTTGCTTGCTTTATCTAGTTGGCTCTCCTGCAGAAATTTTCCACACCACCTCCCCTGTACCTCCTGTTCCCCCCTTCCCAGTATTAATTTCATGGCTTACATTTAGGAATTTTATTATAGTTAGGGGTTGTATTTATTATCCCCTTTTATCAAGTTTCACATCAGATCTCTGAAACTGTTATACATTTCAGAAAGCCATTTATTCGTTCAACAAATATTTATTAAGCTCATACTATGTGCCAGGTACATATTTACTGAAGATATATCTGTAAACAGGATAATGCAGAGTAGATGAGTACATAAATGGATAAATAAGATAATTGGAGATAGTGAAAAGGGTTATGGGGAATATAAATCATGTTGATGTGATAAGAATATCAGTGAGTGCCTGCATATCGGGAGGGAGGGAGAGAGAAAGAGAGAGAGAGAAAGAGAGAGAGAGAATAGATATACCAGGGAGACTGGGAGGGAACTTAATGGTATGATCAGAAGAGGCTCTCTGAGTAGGTAATATTTGATTTAAGCCCTGTATGGGGAGAAGCAGCTTTGTGAAAAGCTGGGAAAGAATGCTCCTGGTGGAGGGGACAGCAAGAGCAAAGACCTTGAGGCAGGAACTCACTTGGCCCATTGAAGCAGAATGAGAACTGTGTGCCTGGAGTCTCTGGTGTGAGTGAGAGATATTATCATGTGAAATTAGAAAGGTAAGCAGATTACATAGCTGCCTGTAAGCCACAGGAGGGTTGTGCATTTTATTGTGAGATGGGGAAGTTTTCAGCCTAGGCGAGCATGATCTCTTGGACTCATATTTTTAAAATATCATTTTGACTCCTACTTGTTGACTGGACTGTAGGGAGCAAGAGTTTATAACAAAGAAGACTGGCTGATCAATGTATGCCCCATCCTCAGTCTCTACTTTTGCTGAGACATTTTGAACACCAGTGATTCCCTTTTTTCCCCTCTACCCACAGGTGAGAAATTGAGTTCTGTTGCCCAGCATCTAAAGGGGTGTAAGCTCATTCCCTACCCTTCCTCAGATACTGGGCATTGGGATAATGGTATTTTAATGACTTTTTCATGATTGTTAAGACTTGGTGTTATATAGACAAGACTCAAAACACACTACTAGTTGAACTCATGGTATGCTTCAAACACAATAAAACAATCCAAAAATCTTGTCAGAGTTGAATTTTAGTCTGCTGAGGTACTTCTCAACCTTTGAAATAGATATAACAATTGAATTTATAAGATTATTGTGAGCATTGAAGTCAACGCAGAGTGGCAAGCACTTAACACAGTGCTTGAAACATAATAAAAGACTTCTTGATATGTATTGGCTACTATTATTACCTCCAAGATATTAAAATAATCTTTGAAATAACCTAGCCATGACAAAGGTATCACAAATGGAGACTGTAGTGTGTGGGCCAATATAATTTGTGACTGTTGCTACAACTATCTTTAATATGACTCAATAGAATTGTGTATTAAAAGTGTAATATCCCATTACCAAATATGGTTTTTTAGGAAGGCAAGGGCAACATTAATATTAGAAATGCTATAAATACAGCACATTACAGCTCCCAGATTCTTTTTCTAACAATGCCAATCTTGGGTTACCTGTAAACATCTCACCATCTCACCCCTAGAGTATGTATGGGAGGCATTACAATTATTCCCCTAAAGGATTAATAACTACTTCAGATTAGAGTTCACAGCTTTTAATAACATTAAGAGGATAAAAATACTCCTATATACCCCTAAAAATAAGAAGAACATTTAACACGATTTTTAGGGTTAACAGTTGTTCTTTCTTGGTGGTAGGATCATGTGGTATCCCTCAAATCAATTGCAGTGTACATCTATTACTTCTATAATCAGAAAAATGTTGCAATTGTAATCTCAATATTAGTTACCCAGCTGCTGTAACAAATTGCCACAATCTTGGCAGTATAAAACAACAGACATTTCTCCTCTCACAGTTCTGGAGGCTAGAAGCCTGAAGCCAAGGTTTTAGCAGGTCCGTGCTTCCTCTGGAGGCTTGGGGAAATAATCCATCCTTGCCTCTTCTAGCTTGCTGTGGCTGTCGGCTTTCTTTGGCTTGTGGCTGCATCACTTCAATCCCTGCCTTTGTCGTCTTATCACTGTCTCCTCCTTATCTGTCTAATCTCCCTGTGCCTGTCTCTTATAAAGATACTTGTGATGGCAGTTGGCACCCACCAAGATAATCCAGGATAATCCTCTTATCTCAAAAGCCTTGATTTAATCACACCTGCAAAAACGTTAGCATAAAGGATAACATATAGGTTCCAAGGATTAGGATATGGACATATTTCTGGCAACCATTATCAGCCTGCCATAGTCTTGTAACAAAACATAAAACACACACACACACACACACACATATATATATGAATATTATTTAAATATAATTTTTAAAAAATTGCTGAGCCAAAGCCAATGGAATGTTTAATAGTGACATTCCTATTTACTTGGGGCAATAATACAAAAATGAGGTTCAAAGTATTTATTTTATTTGACATATTCTGGACAAGGAGATGAGATAGGAAACAGACTATTGAATTAAAGGAAGTAAATGATGGTGGTTTTTGGAAACCACTATTTTCTATTAAAAAAAACTGAAAAAGTATTAGTATTTAATGTAAAAATGACCAGCTAAAACATTAGTTTAAGAAAGCCAATGACTGTCTTATATGTCTTGAAAAACTAGCTATTATTTAATATAACAATAAAAGACATTCTAATAATAAAAGCAGCATCAACATCCACAAACAATACCCGTCAATATATGTTAATTTGGCACTTTAGCGATATTCTCTTTTTATCACAGTAATAGCATGCCCATAGTCATTGGGAGAAACTAGAATAAACTTGTAGGAAGACAGAATCACCAGACTGGTCACCCGTATTTACCTGTCCTTCTGTGGTAGTTTTTTTTAAAGGAAGGGTCTGCATTAAGGACTAAGTGGAAAGTCAGTCCTTATTTTAGTTAGACTTGTGAGTGAGCTGAATGAGACTGATTGAAGGCAGCTGATAAAAGTTAATTGATTGATTGACGTGTTTTCCGTTAAGGTGTGAATGGCTAATAGAACAGGCAAATAGCTTAAATGTCCTTCTCCTCTTCCAACCCTAAGAATTATATATTTTCCTCAAACAAACCCTCAACTGGTAATATTTAACCAGCATGGGTAACTTTTAGGGGGTGGAGGAGGCTTTTTGTTAAGAAAACATCAACGTCATTGCTTGTTATCTTGTGTTCTTCAATGAGCAGAGCTGACCCAGCCTCCTCTTCCTCCTCTCATATAAGAAAGTAACTCTATTCTATCTTAGCCTCCAGCTTTTTGGAGGTTCTTCCTTAAGAGCCTTTTTAGCAAATCTTCTCAGGGTCTGCCTCCATTTCGTTTATTTCCAGACTTGCTCATATTTTTCTTTTAGTGACTCAGCAGGGAATGGCATCAAGAAGGAGCCTGTTCTCAATTTGTTTCTTTTCCTTATGACCTAGGATTGACTGTCACATGTAAATTACCAGGCCTGTGAAAGCCATTCTAGGTGACATGCAGTGATCTTGGACCACAGGGCATCATCAGCCCTCAGTATTTAACAGAAAAAAACTGATGAGCAGCCAGTGAAGGTCACTGGGCTTGAGGAGCACATAACCCTCACCATATTCTTTACTTTTAATTTTTCTTTTATTTGATTTACTAATATAACATTTATATACAGTGAAATATATAGATTTTAAGTGTACAATTCACTAAGTATCAATGAATATATGATATACATATGTATTTATGTATACACCCATATGACTACCAATCTGATCAAGATAAAGAACATTTCCATCACCCCAAAAGTTCTGTCAGCCCCTTTCAGTCAGTTTCTACCTTCACTCCACCCAATAGGCTATCACTGTTGTGATTGCTATCATTATAGATCAATTGGCCTGTTCTTGAACTTCATGAAAATGGAGTTGTATGGTAGGTAATTTTTATATCCGCCTCCTTTATTAAAAGGAATGTTTCTGAGAGTCATCCATTCTCTCTAAATTTTGTGTTTGTTCAACATTTAACAACATGGCAAGGAGGAATATGAAAGGTAAATGAAGAACAAAATCCTAAGCTCTTTGGAAAGACAAGCCATCGTAAACAAATTTGGTAAACATCCATATGAAGATTTAGAAACACTTGGTTACACTTGGTTAATGGTGTGGAGGATTTTCATTGTCATCTCCATGAATCAGAACTTGTGGAGGTAGTGGTAACATCAGTGTGCCATCACATGACCTGTAATGCTGTGGCCATGGGCATATTTTAAAAGCTCCACTTCTAAGTAACATAATTCAGTTGAGAACCACTGCCCTGTAATGAATGTGAGATGGGCAATGTGAATTTATTGTTCTCTTAGCAGGTTGCAATTCCTGCCTGCTTCTTTTACTATGAGAATCTTGCTGTGATTTTAGTATTTATAAATCATATATTCATGCACCATACTTTTAAAATGCAAGTCGACAATTCCATTTATTTCCTTTATGAAGAAACAGTGATCTGTTTTCAGTGCTGGAGGAAAAATGGGCTGTGCTGGTCACTCCACTGAGGAAAATCCCTGAAGGCATGCTAAAGGTAATTTTATCTTTATATGATTTTCACTACTTTAGACAGAATAGGAGAAACTATGCTGTGATAACAAATTAATTTTAAAATTAATAAAGATGTATTTTTTGTTTAGGTTACATGTCCAACATAGATTCACAAAGCACTGAGATTCCCAGTCTGTTCGTTTGCAGTATGTGGATTGACTGGACTCTAATGTCACCACAGAAAGGCACAGAAGGCAGAATATTTTCAAGGGCCAGGCCCAGGAATGGTTTACATCACCTCTCAAGCTCTGCTGTACCTTAGAATCATCAGGGGAGCTTTTAACAATGTTAGTGCCCTGGCTGTACTCCATACCAATTAAATGAGAGTTTCTGGGGCTGAGACGATACATCACTGTGTTTTAAACTCTCCTAGGTGATTCCTATGTGTAGCTAGCTTGAAGAACCATTGGCTTGTATCACCTCTGTCCTTGCTTCTTTGGCTGGACTGAGTCACATGACCCTGACCTACACTAAGGGAGCCTGGGAAATGTAGTCTTCATGGGTGCCCAGGAAGAGGGCATTGAAAGAGAAGTTGGCAAACATATGTCTTTGTGTCTGACACACTCATTTTTTAATGTTAACTTCAGAATGCACCTCCCTCAAACATACACATGTCCTCCCACTCTAACAATATAAGCCTTACTATGGAATGGGGAGGAGATGTGGATTGTCTTGACATCTCAGAGATACTTGCTGTTCACTATGGTCCCACTCACATTTGAAGCAGGGTCCTCAGTAAAGGATTCTAATCTTTATTCTAAGAACATTGGGCACCTTTTAACAAAGGGACCAGTGAAACTAGATTTAATTGTTTGATCGATGATGTGGGGCAAGTGTGGATGGGAGCAGGCCAGTTACGAGGTCTGTGAGGTCATCCAGGATAAGACAATGGTGGCTTGCTTTCAAGTGACACAAATGGAGATGTATTTGAGACTGAAAAAATGAGATTATAGACCTCACTACAAGAATTGCATTAGTTGAGCAATGCAGGTGAGAGGTATCCATCAGGACTTACGTGTTTCCAGCACAATCAGCCAGATACAGACTGGTGGAGTGATGGGGAAGACACTTAATCCAAGTGTAAACAAAAGTAAAGTGAAGAAATGGAGACAATGCAGATAGATACTGCTTTGAAGAAACATGCCTCAGAATGATGGGGTAGCGGGAGAACTGAGGGAATTGCCTTGTCCAGCCATCAGTAGCATGATATTTACTTCCCACTTAACTATTGATCTGCATATGTAGCTTCTTGGGCTACCACTCAGAGAGGGAAGGTGGATTTTAATGTTAGGCACCAATGTCTCTCCTTATACTTGGCTTATGCCTCCTGGCCGATCCACCCTTCTGTGTGCCTGCCTGCTTGGTTTAAAATCCATATCATATCAAACAGCCAGTTAAGGAATAAAAAGTTCAGAATACTCAATAGAAGAGAGATTAGGAACCACACTGTACTTTTTTTTTCTTTTAAGTTCTTTTTTTTTATTATTATACTTTAAGTTTTAGGGTACATGTGCACAATGTGCAGGTTAGTTACATATGTATACATGTGCCATGCTGGTGCGCTGCACCCACTAACTCGTCATCTAGCATTAGGTATATCTCCCAGTGCTATCCCTCCCCCATACCCCCTCCCCACAACAGTCCCCAGAGTGTGATGTTCCCCTTCCTGTGTCCATGTGTTCTCATTGTTCAATTCCCACCTATGAGTGAGAATATGCGGTGTTTGGTTTTTTGTTCTTGTGATAGTTTACTGAGAATGATGATTTCCAATTTCATCCATGTCCCTACAAAGGATGTGAACTCATCATTTTTTATGGCTGCATAGTATTCCATGGTGTATATGTGCCACATTTTCTTAATCCAGTCTATCATTGTTGGACATTTGGGTTGGTTGGTTCCAAGTCTTTGCTATTGTGAATAATGCCGCAATAAACATACGTGTGCATGTGTCTTTATAGCAGCATGATTTATAGTCCTTTGGGTATATACCCAGTAATGGGATGGCTGGGTCAAATGGTATTTCTAGTTCTAGATCCTTAAGGAATTGCCACACCGACTTCCACAATGGTTGAACTAGTTTACAGTCCCACCAACAGTGTAAAAGTGTTCCTATTTCTCCACATCCTCTCCAGCACCTGTTGTTTCCTGACTTTTTAATGATTGCCATTCTAACTGGTGTGAGATGGTATCTCATTGCAGTTTTGATTTGCATTTCTCTGATGGCCAGTGATGGTGAGCATTTTTTCATGTGTTTTTTGGCTGCATAAATGTCTTCTTTTGAGAAGTATCTGTTCATGTCCTTTGCCCACTTTTTGATGGGGTTGTTTTTTTTTTCTTGTAAATTTGTTTGAGTTCATTGTAGATTCTGGATATTAGCCCTTTGTCAGATGAATAGGTTGCGAAAATTTTCTCCCATTTTGTAGGTTGCCTGTTCACTCTGATGGTAGTTTCTTTTGCTGTGCAGAAGCTCTTTAGTTTAATTAGATCCCATTTGTCAATTTTGTCTTTTGCTGCCATTGCTTTTGGTGTTTTAGACATGAAGTCCTTGCCCATGCCTATGTCCTGAATGGTAAAGCCTAGGTTTTCTTCTAGGGTTTTTATGGTTTTAGGTCGAACATTTAAGTCTTTAATCCATCTTGAATTGATTTTTGTATAAGGTGTAAGGAAGGGATCCAGTTTCAGCTTTCTACATACGGCTACATGATCGTATATCTAGAAAACCCCATTGTCTCAGCCCAAAATCTCCTTAAGCTGATAAGCAACTTCAGCAAAGTCTCAGGATACAAAATCAATGTACAAAAATCACAAGCATTCTTATACACCAATAACAGACAAACAGAGAGCTAAATCATGAGTGAACTCCCATTCACAATTGCTTCAAAGAGAATAAAATACCTAGGAATACAACTTACAAGGGATGTGAAGGACCTCTTCAAGGAGAACTACAAACCACTGCTCAAGGAAATAAAAGAGGATACAAACAAATGGAAGAACATTCCATGCTCATGGGTAAGAAGCATCAATATCATGAAAATGGCCATACTGCCCAAGGTAATTTACAGATTCAATGCCATCCCCATCAAGCTACCAATCACTTTCTTCACAGAATTGGAAAATAGTACTTTAAAGTTCTCATGGAACCAAAAAAGAGCCCGCATCGCCAAGTCCATCCTAAGCCAAAAGAACAAAGCTGGAGGCATCACGCTACCTGACTTCAAACTATACTACAAGGCTACAGTAACCAAAACAGCATGGTACTGGTACCAAAACAGAGATATAGATCAGTGGAACAGAACAGAGCCCTCAGAAATAATGCCGCATATCTACAACTATCTGATCTTTGACAAACCTGACAAAAACAAGCAATGGGGAAAGGATTCCCTATTTAATAAATGGTGCTTGGAAAACTGGCTAGCCATATGTAGAAAGCTGAAACTGGATCCCTTCCTTACACACTGTACTTTTCACTGTGTTGGCTTACTCCTGGCTAAAGTGTTGTGGCTCAGGAAAATTCCCTTGGGAACCCTTGCTTTCCATTATGGTTTAAGAAAATGTTGTCATATTTGAGTCAAAATGTTGAATAGAAATTTGGAAATATTGACCCAGGGAATGGCCTACTTGTTTATTTACGCTTCCCCCACAACACACATACCTTATCCCCCGCCAACCACTAGATTAAAAAGGCAGCAAGTCTGTCTTCTCAAGTCTTTCTGGATAGTCTGGTATACAGTTGGTTGTTCAAGGGTTATTTTTGATGAATTAATGAATGCTTTGTGGCCTGAATCAAAGAAACTTTGAACACTCTCTTCCCTGCTATACTTTTTGCTCAGGGGCTCTTGAGTGGCCTGTGGATAGGTCTATGCAATGGTGTTCTCACAGTGGCTCTGTCCATACCCAGTCTCCCAAAAGACAATTTTTCTCTACTCTAATAGTTTTTTTTAAGAGTTGAGATATAATTCACATACCACAAAATTCAACCTTTTAAAGTACACAATCTAGTGGTTTTAGTATATTCACAAGGATGTGCAACCATCTAATTCCACTAATCCCCAAACATTTTCATAACCCTAAGAAGAGCTCCAAATTCATTATCAGTCCCTCCTGATTCCCACTAATCTACTTTCTGTGTCTATCAGTTTGCCTCTCCTGAACTTAATGTAAATGGAATAATACCATATGTGGTCTTTTGTATTTGGTTTCTTTCACTTAGCATAATGTTTTCAAGGTTCATCCATAGCATGTATAATAGTACTTTATTTCTTTTTATGGCTGAATATAATATGTTCTGCTGGGCGGCTATACCACATTTTTGTTTATTCATTCATGAGTTGATGGACCTTTGGGTTATTTTTACATTTTGGTTATTATGAATAATTCTGCACTGGCTAATAGGTTTAGACTAGTTAGAGTGAACAAGTGACCCTCAGTTTATCAAAGGCTCACAGGACAGCTGGAGTCACCAAACAGTGGTGTCTTATACCCACCAGTGAGTCACCTTTCCTTTTGATTTATTTTATAAACTTACAGATGTGCTGCTTCTAGGTAGAAAGGACTATCAGTGCAACAAAATCTCACTTAAAATACGGTGAACTTTTATTTTTAATCAACTCATTGCTAAAGGAAAACTAGAACAAATCCAATCAGACTGCATCTCATTTTGTGGACAGCTGCAATAAAAATTTCTGGATTTCCGGGTTTCCCTCAGCAGGGACAGGTGGGTAGGAATCTGCCCAACTCCAGTGGGAGGATTTGTTCTTTTTTTAGCAGGATACAGGAAGAGGGAAGAGAAAAATTGTTGATTGCACAAACGACTAAAATGGCACTTCAATTCCCCCATTCCATCTAGTTTCTGGTTTCAACTGACTCCCCAAGTCATTTCGGTAATACAAAAAGTTCTGCATTCTATGCTGATTCATTTTCAGATGGATCTCTCTTGAACCCAAATTATTAATGTTTAGGTCTTCCCAATGCTGGACACACCTTCCCCTTTGCCAGCCCAAGTTAGTACCTCATCTCTTTCCTTCCCTCCTCTGAAAAATATGAAAAGGTTTGTTTCTTCAGCCCGTGTGGCATTCTATGAGGCTTGATCTCAATCATTCCATCTTTTCTCTTCTTGAGGCTGCTGCCTCTGCACAGACCCAGAAGGCAGGTCCTATTAGCCATGCACAGAGACTGGTGGGTGGGTATCAGTTTGGAGCCAAGTTCCTGGGCATGCATCACTTTTGCACATTCCTTGTCTGAGGGTGCAAAATTGCACAAGCAAACTGAGCTGCCCACAACTGGCTAATTGCAGAGGCAATCATCGCCCCGGCTCCTTCCAAATGAGCAGGGAGCAGCTAATTGTGCTCACAATTGGCTGATTGAGCTCACAGTCAGTAAATTGCTGCTGCAACTTTTTGTGCATACAATTTTGCACCTGGGAGTAATCGTGGGCGATAGGGTCTAACACACTTTGAAAGAACATTAAACAGTACAACATCTGAGAAATCTAACACCGTCCAGCCTGCTTGGGGAATTTGAGCTGGGTAGGGGAGGCATACTTCTTAAATTGGAGTTGGGGTATCTCAGACCCTGAAGTAATGCCCCAGGGTGCATGTTATAACTCATAGCGCTAGTCATACCACATCATATATCTCTTACCTCACACATGAAGCTCACCGGTCAACCTGCAAAACATCTCAGCCACAGGAGAGGTGGTAGAGTATTTACCACATGAGCTCTGAACTCAGGCTACCTTGGTTCAGATTTGAGTTCTTCTGTTTCCTTGCTGGGTAACCTTTGCAAGCCTTGATTTTTCTCATATGTAAGATGATGATGATGAAAAAATGTACCTGAGTCACAGCGTTGCTGTGTGGAAATGAGATAATGCTTGTAAAGAATGAGCACATAGTATTTACTCAATGAATGTTTCTAATTTTTAAAAAAACTCTTAGGTCAAAATTTGATCATGACTTTGACATCCAATGGAGTACCTCACACTCTAATTTTAGGATTATTGTTAATACACTGGTGTTAGCATCAAAGAAATTTTTGTTTTCTCTGTACCAGCTATGTGACTGTGGCCAATTTGCTTTAACTTGTCTAAATCACAGTTTAGCAATCTGTAAAATGGGGGTAGAAATGTTATCTACCCCTCTAGGGCTGTTATGCAGATTAAATAAGACAACGTATGTGAAGGAGTTAGCACTTAATAAGCACTCTGTAAATGCTAGCTCTTGCTGTTGTCACTACTATTATTATTGTTATAAAGGCTCCTGTGAGTGGGGTGGGACCGGGCCTGGAGTACTGGGGACTTTGGAGCCAGAATACTATTATGTAACTCATGTCCACAGTGTGATTTGCTCCTACCCACTGCCCTGATAGAATGGATTCTTTTAGATAGAACAGAGGTGTGTGAGCTTTATAGCAAATTGTCTTGCTTGGGCCCTTCCCAAATCTACATGAGGGGAGACATTCAGCCCTGTGGCCCTGTTCCCTGTGCTTGCCTTGTCCTGGTTCATTTCTTGGTCTCTGATAGAGACAATTTTATAGGGTTCTTACTCTCAGCAAGAAAAAAGAGATAAGGACAAGCTTTGGCAGGATCCGGAAATTAATCCAGGGGAGGCAGACATTGTGTCTCTAAATGTAATTGAATCTTCCTGGAGTCTGATGGGGGTGGGGGATGGAGCATGGACCTTCTGACTTTTAAGTCTGTGAGGAGGTGTGGAGGAGGGAGGGCTGCTCTCCCTTCAAGTCCTTCTTTCCCAGTGGTCCCAACCTCCTTCCCTTTTCCCTTTACGACCACCACCACGTGTTCTGTCCCTTTGGGTGTTTCTGGCTCTTGCCTCAGCAGCAATGCAGGGTGCACACTCCCCATTCCTTGCTGTCTAAGAATCCGAGCATACAGGACTCTTCACAGTAAATGGGCTTTACTGCGATCCGGATGCAGACAGGGACAAATGGCAAAGATTTTAGAATCCCAGAGTTCTCACCAGCATTAGTCTTTGCTCCCAACTCTCATAGCATGGTTAGCTTGGGCTGCCATAACAAAATACCACATATTGGGTGGCTTAAACAACAGAAATGTCCTTCTCACAGTTCTGGAGGGTAGAAGCCCAAGGTCAAGGGATTGTGAAGTTTGGTTTCTCCTGAGGCCTCTCTCCCTGTCTTGCAGATGGCCACCTTTTCACTGAGTTCTCACATGGTCTTTTCTCCGTGTGCATGCATCCTTGGTTTCTCTCTATCCACTTTTCCTCTTCTTATAAGGACACCAGTCATGTTGGATTAGGGCCCACCCTAAAGTCCTCCTTTTAACTTCATCATCTCTATAAAGACCTTATCTTGGAATACAGTTACCTTGTGAGATACTAGGGGTTAGGACTTCAACGTATGACTTTTTTTGCTGGGGGACACAATTCAGTGCATAACACATGGGATTCTTAGAATTTTCAAGAAATGTTTTCTCTTTAGGAATGTAACTTAATGAACCCAGAACCCAGCTCAATCATTGATTAGTTGTGTGACCTTAGGCAAGACAGGCACATGTCTCGATTTGCCTGGGAGTGTCCCATTTACCTCTGTTGTCCCAGTGTAGTTACAAGAGCACCCCCTTTCATTCTTAAATGTATCCTCATTTAAATAATGAATCGTGTGGTCACTATTCATTAACTTTAGCTGTCAAAATGAAGTGAATGACACCTAATTCACAAAGGTGCTCAGGGTTTGCAGGGGATGATGGAGAAGTACCTATCGCACTACCCAATGCTTGGTAAGTATGAATGTCTTTATACTACTTTCTTTTTTTCATAAATAATATATTTGCAGCATTTATGATTCACAACCCCTCTGACACCAGACCTGTATGTGTTTTCTACATCAATAACTAGTTCTTCAACTTTCCGGACACCAACTGAGTGCCCTACAATTCAATTCAAATCTGACACTAACTACTTGGAGTTGCCCAGATCCCACAGGGTAAAGGCTCAGTCCCACAGGACTGACCCCCACTTCAGCTGCCAGTCCTGCAACACAGTCCTACCTCCCACCTGTACTTCTTACCAACTGGTATAAATTATGAGTTCTCATGACCCCCTTCCTCAGTTTTAATAATTTGCTAGAATGGTATCTTCTAAGAATAACTAATTCTTCAAGACCTTATAGAATTGTTGTCCAAAAGGAAGCTCACCATTTCTATTAGTTATCTGGCGATGGGCTCATGAGTCTGAAATTTAAGGAAAACAGTTTACTTACTGAAATTTCAGGAAAATAATTTATTTGCTAATGCTGGTATTAGTAAGTATTAGCCCAGGAATAGTCAAATGGAAGGGATGCACAGGAAAAGATATGAAGGTGGAGCTTGGAGCTTCCATGTCCCCTCCAGGTGCACCATCCTCCCAACATCTCAATGTGTTCACCAGCTTGGAAGCTTAGTCATTTAAGGTTTTTTATGGAGGCTTCATACATAGGAATGGTCAAGTCATTGGCCATTGATGCTTAACTCAGTCTCCAGCTTCTCTCCCCTCCCCAGAAGACTAGGGTAAGGCTGAAAGTTCCAACCATCTAATTACATGGTTGGTCCTTCCAGCAACCAACTCCCATCCTAAAGCTATGTAGAGGCCCACTGAGACTCACCTTATTAGCAGAAAGTCAGGCACGATTGAAAGAGGCTTGTTTCAAATAGCAAAGGACAGTCCTGTTACGGCTGTCACTCAGGAAGTTCCAAGGTTTTGTTTTTGTTTTGAGAAGCTCTGCATCAGGGACCTGGGACAAAGACCAAATATATATTTCTTATTATAATCTCTCCCTTGTACTTACACCTTTCTATTCCTCAATCCCAATTCCCTTGGTCAGGCAGGTTCATTTTTCATGAGGAACCGTCTGTCGAGACACGGCCTAGAGATGATGACAGTGTAGACTGGTTAGCCTGGATCAGTGGTCATACAGGCTCACCTGTGCCACAGTAAACTGGCATTTTAAGGGCCTCCAGATTCAGTGAGAGCCCAGGTAATGGCCCTCTTCCATCCTAGAAAATTGTTCGTGTCCACCATCAATAGCTGGTGGTGCACTTGAATGAATTAGGGCTCCTTGGCTGCAAGTAACAGAAATAAGCCTCTGGATTAAGTGAAATGAAACAGGGAAAGAGCCTAATTATAAAGGTAGTTTATGGACTTAAAGGAAAAATGAAGTCACCAAGCCTCAAAAAGGAAAGGGACTAGAATGCTTCCTGTGATCTTTGGTTCAGGGATATATGTAAGCTCTTACTTTTTTAAGGGGAGAAATCAAAAAACAATATACAAAGAGAAATAATAAACAAAACATCAATTTTCCCTCCATCCAGAATCAATAGCAGTTATCATTCATTTCGATGTGTTTGTTTCTGGAGGAGTTTGTTTGTTTTTTGATCTTGTTTTGCTGAATGAATGAAATGAAACCAACTTAACTTCTCAGTCTCCAGTCCCACTTGCCTCCCCTCAGTCTGGAGATGAATGTTACTGTGAGTTTGTGCACCCTTTCAGGTTCAGAATCAAGAGATTCTGAACTTTGCTTGTTCAGGCTCTTGTCCCATACTCTAGGGACAGTTTTTAGAATAATTTCAGGTACCTCCTAAGAATAACTAATTATTTAAGACCTCATAGAACTGTTTCTAAAAAATAAACTCACCATCTCTATTAGAGTTATTGGGAGGTGAGCGCAGGAATATGAAATTTAATTAGTTCACTGGGTCATTATTCAACACACTCAAGTTTGAAAACCAATGCTTTAGAGTGGTTTCTAATTTACGTGCATCTCTGTAACCAATATGGTGGGGCATTCTCTGTCTTAGGCCTTCTGTTAGCATGGCTTATCCCCAACCAGTCCCATATCTGGGGGAGTGTCTGATGTACATGGGTTGTGCCACAGGCCTGCTTTCAGGGCCCCATTATGATTTTAATGGACCTTGGACAATTTTGCCTTTGTAGGCCCCTTTTTCCCATAATAAATAAGGAAAATTATGTTTTATGATTGGGTTGGTATAAAGTTGTATTTAATTCAGGCTGGATTATATTCATTTTTTCCTTCTGGTTTTCAAATAAATCAAAACACTCCTGCTGGGCCCTAAAAGTATTGTGGGCCCAAGCCCCAGGCATGGTGTGCTTAATGGAGCACACTCCTGCAGTCATTCAAGGAAGAGGCAAGGCCCATGATTGGCATTCTCAGTCAAATCACACGAAGGGCTGCTTTTCTGATATAGTAACACCCAACAGATGAAATCAGGAGATTTCCTCTTCAAGCCCTTTACATTTCCATTGTGGCCAGAGTCTCAGATCTGGGTGCAGACACAACCCTGCTACACTACAGGCCTGTCCTTTGAAATTCCTCCACATCCATTCCTCAAGCAGTCTCCAGTCTGGGTCAAGCTCCTGGAGAGGCTCATCTTCCCACTTGAACTCTCAAACATCCTTGGTCACATAGGATTGATTAAGAATTCATTCCTGGAGCTCCTGCTGCAGAATTCCCTCCTCCCTGTTCACCTCTGTGCATCTCTTTACTTCCTTGTTTAAGAAACAAGGGCAGGCCGGGCATGGTGGCTCATGCTTGTAATCCCAGCACTTCGGGAGGCTGAGGCAGGTGTATCACCTGAGGTCAGGAGTTCGAGACCAGCCTGGCCAACATAGTGAAGCCCTGTCTCTACTAAAAGTACAAAAAATTAGCTGGGCGTGGTGGCACCCGCCTGTAATCCCAGCTACTTGGGAGGCTGAGGCGGGAGAATCGCTTGAACCTAGGAAGCGGAGGTTGTAGTGAGCCGAGATTGCACCATTGCACTCAAGCTTGGGCAACAAGAGCAAAACACCATCAAAAAAAAAAAAAAAAAAGAGAAGAAACAAGGGAACAAGGGCTGCTGTGTGCTGTTTTCTAGGCACTCTGTTAGTTTTCTTAGAGCTCAGAGATGGATGAGGTCATGCCTATACCCTGAAAGATATCATGGTCTCAAGCAGAAACAGGTAATCTGATGATGTATGTCATGCACCCGGCGAAGTATGATGAGTACTGGAGATCTGGGGGCAGCTGGGGGCCATCCTTGGTTCTTGTCACAAGGAATAAGTTCTCTACCCTTCTGCTCCTCTAGCTAGTCCTGCCTCAACTCATTTGCAGGAGGCCATTTCCCTGGGTCTCAGCCTGTATCACTTGACTTCTTGTTCATCAAGCAATAAATCATATCTCATCAATTATATGATGCACGCATTTTAAAAGCCATTTAACATTTCTGTAAATGGGTTATGATTGATTGCCTCTTACAAGCACTGTTGGCCAGGTGGCAGTTGTGACAAAGGTGCATTGCCTGAACATGCATGAGCTTGATCTGAAAAGTATTGATGCTTCTGATAAGATCAGGAGAATGTCTGCAAGTAACTTGCAGAGTGGGGATCAGCAACCTGGAAGGACACCCCAGAGACTGCAGCTCGTAACCAGTAATATTGCATATAATTTTTTATGTATGCCAAAACTGATAGACATAAATCTAAAAGAGCTTTTTAATAATTAGAAAATAAAATCTCCAAGGCATAAGGAAATACTGTGTCATGATTTAATTTGTAGCATTTTTTTTCCTTAATAGTGCTTAAAATAATGATGTCTTTAATCAATGGTGACGCAGATTTGAGAAAGTAGGCTGTATGTACAAGTCTCACGGTGGCTCCATGGGGACAGAGACCACCATATTTTCAAAACATAGCATAGTGCTGGCATGAAATAGATGCTTAATATGTATGTGCTGATTGTCTGGCATTCTTAGTTAAAATAACATGTACACAGAATAAGGGGAAAAATAACAATATGCCATGAATAGACTTAGAACATTTTCCTATTTCTCACTGTGTGCCTTAAGTGTACATATCATATGACATAACATTTTCTTTATAGCTGGGATTGGCAATATTTTTTCTGTAAAGGGCCAGATAGTAAAGATTGTAGGATTTGTGGGCCATACAGTCTCCGCTGCCACTACTCAACTCTGCTGTTTTAGCACAAAAGCAGCCACAGACACATTATGCTAACTAATGGGTGTGGCTTTATTTTAATAATACTTTATTTACAAAAACAGGCGCATGGCAGGATTTAGTCAATGTGCCATAGCATGTCAACTGCTCTGAAGCATTTGTTTTCAAATTTGAGTGTGTATAATAATGACTCAGTGAACTTGTTAAAATTCAGATTCCTGAGCCCATCTCCAGATAACTTTAATAGATACAGTGAGCTTCTTTTTGAGCAACACATCTATAAGGTCTTAAAGAATTAGTTATTCTTAAAAGGTTTCTGCAATTCTTCTAGAAACTTTCTCTAGAGTATGAGGCAAGAGCCTGGACAAGCAAAGTACGGAATTTTTTAATGTCTTATCAAGATATCAAGATTTTTTTCCCCCTTTTATTTGTATGGTGATGTCATTTCCCTTTTTCTTTGTATGGTGTCAGGAGGCAGCCACATATTATTAGAGATTAAATAGGAGAGCTAGAGCATTTTTTTTTTTAAGAAGACAGATGTCTCATCACCCATCCAGGGTAAAGGGCAAGTGTTCAAAAATGAAATTATACCCCTTCAATTTTATGGTCAAAAGGAGATTCCTCTCTCTAATGGACAACAGGAGTCCCAGTAGCCATGACTGAGTGCAGGCTGGGATTGTGCCCATAGGAGAAACCACTCCAGACCAAGCCTTGTCTACCAATACAGAGGCTGATGTGGTTGCCACATGTGCAGAGCTGTGCAGACCCACCTCAGGTAAACATTGGATTCAAAGAAACTATAAGGCATCACTGCAATAAGCCTATTAGTATGGCTCTCTCCATGGGGTGATTTTCTTCTTTTTTAGAGAATGAAGTCCTCTTAGATTTGTTTGTTTGTTTAAGAGACAAGTAAATAGTTTTGAAATCTCTGCGTGAGATTTTAATCTGGTTAATTGTCTTTAAATACCTCTTGCCTGGGCATATAAACCTCTTTAGTACTGTATGTGGTCAGGATGATGCAGAGAGTGAGAAATTATGTGATAATATAGTAATGATAACATTTATCTGGTGGGCACGGGGCTAAGACCTTGAATACATTGACTCATTCTGTTCTGACAGCAACTCTCAAGGTAGGTTCTATAATTACCCTCATTTTTGCAGAGGAGGATGAGAGGCTCTGAATTTAGGTAGCTACTCAATGTCACTAGCTAGTAAACATTAGAGCCATGATTTAAGTCCAGGCATTATGACTCTTTATGTTGAACTCTTTACCTTTACTTAATGAGACATCTTACTGGGATAGCACAGCAAGGGTGTCCAAGAGGAGAAAAACAGAATTCTCAATATTGTGTTGACTAAAATTCGTGATCAATGTTGGATAAAACTTCCACCAACACCTCACACCAAACTGACATCTACTCCGTTGGAAGATCCCAATGGGAGTTGCACAAGTTATTTTTTTGGAAAGTCGGCAGTATGGACTGAAGGTGGAAATAGGGTTAGGCAAGACTGATACTAGAGATACTAGACTCCAGTTCCAGAAATGGGACATAGGGTGGTCTTGTGAGCTGAGACTTTGTAAGGGCAGCCCCCATCCTGAAAAAGATCTGCAGTCAGGATGGGCACTGTGTATAGCCCTGGGAGTGCATCGTACTTCACAGGAATGTCCTCTTGCCCACATGTACACTTCCATTGCTGCTGTCTTCCTCCATCATAGTTGCCTGGTAAAACTCCAACCCTGGTTAAATCTAATGGTCTACTTTCTCTGAACCAGCACCCAAGCTTGTTGAAGGAAAACACAACCATGTTGACAGGCGATGCACTGTATGATTCCATTTATAGGACAGCCTGGTCAAGGCAAAGTTAGGGGACAAAAACAGATTAGTGGTTTCCAGGGGCAGGGAGTAGGGCTGTCTATAAAAGGCATGAGGGAATCTTGGTGGGTAATGGAGCTGTTCTGTGTCTTCATTATGGCAGTACTGGTTACATGACTGGCTGTCAAATTACATACATTAAAAAAGGTAGATATTACTGTATTTAAGTTATATCTTACTAAACTTAGCTAAAATGAAGTCTCAAGAAGCAGCTGGGATACAAGATGTAGAATCATATCCTGAGCTATAAGAAGAAGATGTTATCATCTTTAATATTAAAGAAAATATAATTTATATTAAAAAGAATCTTATATGGTAAATTATTGTCCTAAAGTAAATTAACTGATTGTTTAAAGAAAGGGATGTTTACTACAAGTCAGAAAGTTGAGGCATGTCAAAGATTGTCTGTGAAAGTTGTGAAAAATGTTATAAAAGGGAACTTAGGCAAGAAATATTGTGTAATTTAAAAGTAATTAGGCCTCCTGGATGCTTTATAAAATGTCACTATAACTCTTAGCTGTATGACTTGCCTGCCTTGCAGCTAGGAAAAACCTAGTATACATGGAGTTAACTGCTGGAACAAGCCAGACCTTATCTGCACTTCTGTCTAGGTCCTAGACTCTACACCTAGCACATAATTAAAATCCCAAACTTACCAAGGTTTTCAACAAAGGTAAAGGCTGCTAAAAGTTAACAGAATAACATGTATTTAAAACTATTGAAGAGACAGTTTATGTGCAAGGTGTGTTAGAAAAGTAAAATACACTTTTGGTAAAAAGATTATAAGGAGGCATGAGAATGTGGATTTTTACCTAGATTAAAAGCCTAAAGAATTCTTTTGAAGGTTTAAGCAAGTTTTAAAAGGTTAATTGTAAAGGAAATTCTGTGCGTAAACATACTGGCTAAAGTTGAAGGAGCATCATCCAGTTTTTCTGCAAATTGAGCATTCAAATAGAAGCACAATGTGTTCTCTTCAAGCACTAACCTGTTCTTTAACAAAAATTATAAAGGGTTAAAAAGAGTCTATAAAAATCTTACCTTAAGGTCAAACATTAAAATTGGGTAAATATGTCTACCAGATTTTATTAAAATTGAGTTTAATAGCACACTAATATAAAGGTGAAATTTGGCTTATCTGGTATAAAATCATACAGGAAGCATTGTCAAATATCAAATGGTGTTTGGCTTTCTTTTGACTATATTTGTATAAATATGTTATTGGCATGTGTTCCAAAATTATGGGAGACTCCTATAATTCTGATAAATCTTATTGTACATTATCAGTAATAGTTATAATTGTTATGTTAAAATTATTATGTGCCACAGAGGTAACAGATATCCTTGTCAATTGTGTCTTTAACTATGGCTACCCTAAAACTTTTTGTTATCCATAAACAATTGTTGTCTTGTCTTGTTCCTCTTTAGAAGGTGTTTTTTTTTTAAATTTTATTATTATTATACTTTAAGTGTTAGGGTACATGTGCACAACGTGCAGGTTTGTTACATATGTATACATGTGCCATGTTGGTGTGCTGCACCCATTAACTTGTCATTTAGCATTAGGTATATCTCCTAATGCTATCCCTCCCCCCTCCCCTCACCCCACAACAGGCCCCAGTGTGTGATGTTCCCCTTCCTGTGTCCATGTGTTCTCATTGTTCAGTTCCCACCTATGAGTGAGAACATGTGGTGTTTGGTTTTTTGTCATTGCGATAGTTTGCTGAGAATGATGGTTTCCAATTTCATCCATGTCCCTACAAAGGACATGAACTCATCATTTTTTATGGCTGCATAGTATTCCATGGTGTATATGTGCCACATTTTCTTAATCCAGTCTATCATTGTTGGACATTTGGGTTGGTTCCAAGTCTTTGCTATTGTGAATAATGCCGCAGTAAACATACGTGTGCATGTGTCTTTATAGCAGCATGATTTATAGTCCTTTGGCTATATACCCAGTAATGGGATGGCTGGGTCAAATGGTATTTCTAGTTCTAGATCCCTGAGGAATCGCCACACTGACTTCCACAATGGTTGAACTAGTTTACAGTCCCACCAACAGTGTAAAAGTGTTCCTATTTCTCCACATCCTCTCCAGCACCTGTTGTTTCCTGACTTTTTAATGATCGCCATTCTAACTGGTGTGAGATGATATCTCATTGTGGTTTTGATTTGCATTTCTCTGATGGCCAGTGATGATGAGCAGTTTTTCATGTGCTTTTTGGCTGCATAAGTGTCTTCTTTTGAGAAGTGTCTGTTCATATCCTTTGCCCACTTTTTGATGGGGTTGTTTGTTTTTTTTCTTGTAAATTTGTTTGAGTTCATTGTAGATTTTGGATATTAGCCCTTTGTCAGATGAGTAGGTTGCAAAAATTTTCTCCCATTCTGTAGGTTGCCTGTTCACTCTGATGGTAGTTTCTTTTGCTGTGCAGAAGCTCTTTAGTTTAATTAGATCCCATTTGTCAATTTTGGCTTTTGTTGCCATTGCTTTTGGTGTTTTAGACATGAAGTCCTTGCCCATGCCTATGTCCTGAATGGTATTGCCTAGGTTTTCTTCTAGGGTTTTTATGGTTTTAGGTCTAACATTTAAGTCTTTAATCCATCTTGAATTAATTTTTGTATAAAGTGTAAGGAAGGGATCCAGTTTCAGCTTTCTATATATGGCTAGCCAGTTTTCCCAGCACCATTTATTAAATAGGGAATCTTTTCCCCATTTCTTGTTTTTGTCAGGTTTGTCAAAGATCAGATAGTTGTAGATATGTGGCATTATTTCTGAGGACTCTGTTCTGTTCCATTGGTCTATATCTCTGTTTTGGTACCAGTACCATGCTCTTTTGGTTACTGTAGCCTTGTAGTATAGTTTGAAGTCAGGTAGTGTGATGCCTTCAGCTTTGTTCTTTTGGCTTAGGATGGACTTGGCAGTGTGGGCTCTTTTTTGGTTCCATATGAACTTTAAAGTAGTTTTTTCCAATTCTGTGAAGAAAGTCATTGGTAGCTTGATGGGGATGGCATTGAATCTATAAATTACCTTGGACAGTATGGGCATTTTCATGATATTGATTCTTCCTACCCATGAGCATGGAATGTTCTTCCATTTGTTTGTATCCTCTTTTATTTCATTGAGCAGTGGTTTGTAGTTCTCCTTGAAGAGGTCCTTCATATCCCTTGTAAGTTGGATTCCTAGGTATCTTATTCTCTTTGAAGCAATTGTGAATGGGAGTTCACTCATGATTTAGCTCTCTGTTTGTCTGTTATTGGTGTATAACAATGCTTGTGATTTTTGTACATTGATTTTGTATCCTGAGACTTTGCTGAAGTTGCTTATCAGCTTGAGGAGATTTTGGGCTGAGACGATGGGGTTTTCCAGATATACAATCATGTCATCTGCAAACAGGGATAATTTGACTTCCTCTTTTCCTGATTGAATATCCTTTATTTCCTTCTCCAGCCTGATTGCCCTGGCCAGAACTTCCAACACTATGTTGAATAGGAGTGGTGAGAGAGGGCATCCCTGTCTTGTGCCCGTTTTCAAAGGGAATGCTTCCAGTTTTTGCCCATTCAGTATGATATTGGCTGTGGGTTTGTCATAGATAGCTCTTATTATTTTGAGATACGTCCCATCAATACCTAATTTATTGAGAGTTTTTAGCATGAAGAGTTGTTGAATTTTGTCAAAGACGTTTTCTGCATCTGTTGAGATAATCATGAGGTTTTTGTCTTTGGTTCTGTTTATATGCTGGATTACATTTATTGATTTGCGTATGTTGAACCAGCCTTGCATCCCAGGGATGAAGCCCACTTGATCATGGTGGATAAGCTTTTAGATGTGCTGCTGGATTTGGTTTGCCAGTATTTTATTGAGGATTTTTGCATCGATGTTTATCAAGCATATTGGTTTAAAATTCTGCTTTTTTGGTTGTGTCTCTGCCAGGCTTTGGTTTCAGGATGATGCTGGCCTCATAAAATGAGTTAGGGAGGATTCCCTCTTTGTCTATTGATTAGAATAGTTTCAGAAGGAATGGTACCAGCTCCTCTTTGTACCTCTGGTAGAATTCGGCTGTGAATCCATCTGGTCCTGGACTTTTTTTGGTTGGTAAGCTATTGATTATTGCCACAATTTCAGATCCTGTTATTGGTCTATTCAGAGATTCAACTTATTCCCATGTAAAAGAACAGAAATTATAACAAACTGCCTCTCAGACCACAGTGCAATCAAACTAGAACTCAGGATTAAGAAACTCACTCAAAACCCCTCAACTACATGGAAACTGAACAACCTGCTCTTGAAAGACTACTGGGTAAATAATGAAATGAAGGCAGAAATAAAGATGTTCTTTGAAACCAATGAGAACAAAGACACAACATACCAGAATCTCTGGGATACATTCAAAGCAATGTGTAGAGGGAAATTTATAGCACTAAATGCCCACAAGAAAAAGCAGGAAAGATCTAAAATTGACACCCTAACATCACAATTAACTAGAAAACAAGAAGGTGGTTTTATAATCAGCTATAAAGCTCTAACAGGTGCTCTTGAATGAAGGTTTCTGTTAACTGGAGATTGTAACATCAAAATAGAGGAAAAACATTCAGGACCTTTGAACAGCTAAAATGTTCATTAATGTCAAGCAGTACAGAAATTAACTGCATAAAATGAACTAATAGGAGACTGGAGTAATCTTTTTAGTGTTTTGCTTAAAACATTGCTAATCCTTTGTTTTGCTTTTCAAAGTCAAATAAACTTTTCTTTTGAGCTATTAACAGCTTTTAACAATTTAGTATGCTCCCATAAACAAAATTTGGAGCATACTTGTCTCTCTCTTCCTGATTTTCTCCAGAATTTGGAAACTATCTGAATATTCTTAAGTTGTGGCAATATAGTTATTTGCACAAATGCAATAAGAATCTGTTTTCTTTTGTAACAGGACGCAAATGGAAAAACTGGTTATTTTATAAGGCTTTAACTGGAATGGTGTACTTTTCTTTAAGGAATCAAACTTGACTTATAAAGCAAAAAAGCCTTTGAAATACTGACTTCATATTTTGTGCACACAGACCCTGTACAGGGTTTCTGATCTGTGGTAGGTAAAGAATGTCACTTTCTAGGAGGCTGGGAACCCCAAGTTATCTTGGGACCTCAAGAGGAGAGAAATTCATCAACTCATAGGTATTTGATGGTAAAAATCCATGGCTGGGCTTGGCTTTAAAAAGATCTTATCTCAGATTCCTTCTACGGAACAAAATTCCATCAAAGCTAATTTAAAAGGCCTATGTAACAAATAATTATTCTTGCTGCACTGTATGCAAATAATTTAGCCAAGTATAACATAGCAAACCTGTCCTACCATGATTTGTCTTTTAATAAAAATGGGAAACTAGAGAGAGAAAATTATGTTTCAAAAGCTATGGCACTCCTGTTGTTAGATTCTAGTGTTTTTCAATTTTTATTATTTTGTACTGCTTAAATTAAATTCTAATTTTTCTGGCTACAAGTTTCCAAAATAAGCTGTGCTTTCTTAAAGCCCTATGAACGGAAAACTAGATGTTTCAGGGGGTGCTGCCTCTAAGTGCCCCCGATCATCACAGGAGGAAATGTCTTCACTGTTGGTGCTGACAACTAATAACTGAAGGTTCCCAGAATCCTTCATCCCCATGTCTAGTGAGTCCACGGAACCCAGGGTAATTAAAATGGCATCTGTTACAGGAATCAACTCCTAAATATATTGCACGCAAGTCAAAGCCTGGAAAGCTAAGGAAGCAACCCCTGACAGCCCCCAAAAACGTCCTAAATATCAATGTAAAGAAATAGGAAATCTTAAGCTGAAAATCATAAAAAATAAGTAACTGAGTGAGAACTACTCATCTTACTCAGTCTCACCCCTACCTCTCCTTTGAAGCCAAATATTAAAACTTTTTAATGGCAATTATTTATTATGCCACCCTTGTGGGAATTGCCTTACTCATTCTACTATTTGCAGTAGGCCTATGTACTGTAGCACCCTCAGGGTGAAATATCAGACAAAAAACCTCAATTACTCTAGTATTTTGCTTAATTATTATCCTCATAGCAGGAATAACGGTTACTAACAGAAAATAACATGTGTTATTGGGCCTTTCCAAGCAGCACCTCTGCCTATCATTACGTAAAAAATGTTGTTTCTACCTCTACCAATTGGGCCTAGTAAGAAACACTGCTGAAAAAGTTAAAGAAAGGGCTAAAAAGCTAAGGAAATATCAAAACAACCAAATAAATTCTTGGTTTGAAAACAAAATCATAGCATGGGTCATCCCATTCCTGGGCCCTCTCCTAATAATATGCCTGGAACTAATGTTCTTTTCCTGCCTAATTAACCTTTTTCTAGATTTTTAACTGACAGAATCATGGCCATTTCATAGACAACTACCCCAAAACATCTACAAACGGCATTTCCCCTACAGTCAACCGGAGACCAGAAAACTCTCTGTCCCCTCGTCAGCAGGAAGTAGCCAAAAAGAACACACTGTCCCTCCTCCTTTTTATAGCTATAGAGTCTGGATTGACAGAGCAGGAGCATTGCCATCTTGGACAAACCCCTCATTCTAAGTTTCACCTTAGTAAAAAACTGCCTAAATCCACCAGCCTAATGGCTAAAGTCAGCATGACCATAAACCACAAATAACATCTCCAACCAGAAACATTCCAAACTCCTCCCCCACCAGAGACATCCTAGCCCCTAGATAAGTCCCCTCCAGCCGGGAAGATGCTAGCCCCGAGATAACCCCACTCTGGGCCGGAAAGATGTCTGCCCCAAGATAACCTCCCCTCCTCCCAGAGAGATTCCAATCCCGCCATAAACTTCTCCACACACATAATCATTCCAAGCTTGTGATAAGCCCCCTCACCCTAAACCCAGTATATACTCTTAGTCTGTAAGAGTAAGTGCTCCTGACTGAAATTGGCTAGGAACACCTCTCAGGTTTTGTCCAAAGTAAACCTGTCTTTAACTGCCAGCTGTATTTCGTGTTTCTTTCCTCTTTCTTTAACTCTTACAGAAGAGCTTTAGCCATGAAGGACATTGATGTATTTGGGAGGGCAAACATGAACATGGTGATGTGAAGTGGGTCTGAGGTACACTTGCCAATCATACCTCATCCCTTTGTCATGGAGTCTTGAGCCTATGGGAGCAAGTTGAAGTCTGTACCTCATGTATGGTTGGTTGAGGTGTAGTCCGTGCTGATTTAGGAATTGTAAAAGGCTGAGTTCACAGATGGACAATGCAAAACAGTCCAGCTGAAACAGTTTGGGAGAAGACAGAACCTGACTGAAGATTCCAAGCAAGGGCTTATATGACCCAGCCTCCCCGTATGAGACCCAGACAATTGTCATCAGATAAGGAACAAAGACTGCGTCAGTGATTCATGTAAAGGAGTAATTTAAGCAAGAGCTCTCACTGTTGGAGCAATATTTCTACAGGTCAACCAAGCGTGACCATTTCTAACTAGGAAAATGCCTTTGGATAATAAACTGTCTCCTATACGCACCATGCAGCAAACTTGCTTCATCTTCATCAGTTAAACACTCCCAATTTTCTCTTCCCTGGTATCTGACAAGAATCTATTTTCTCTTTTTTCCATGTAAAGAGAGGGTTTTTGGAGGCTGAGAGTGGTATTAGTGGGATTTGATGTTGGCATCCCCATAATTCAAGTTCTCAATTGCTGTTCCCACTACTGCAGGGCCTCAGGCAAAACCTCTAACCTTGGTTTCCCCCAAATGCATAATAAAGAGAAGAGTCTTTACTTATTTATGATGGGCTCTGTTACTTGTATGAGAGATGTTCCAATGTAAGTATTATTACAAGGTCCAATTTACTGTCCAGAAAGAAGCAATCCTGATAGAAATCTTTCATTTAATTAAAATTGATTTTAAAATTGCCTGATCAATAATGAGTTAAAAATTCATCCTGGCTCAGTGGGAGGAGAGAGGCCTCCAAGCAGTCCTCACTGGAGTGGGTTTTGGCTCAAGAGTGAGGTGGGCCTTGCCGGCCCTGCTTGACTGGCCAAAGTCTGATGATTTTTCTTGTGGTCCAGACAGCCAAGCCCTCCTTGAGAGCAGGAGGACATGCAAAAGAATCTACTCTTATTTCTTGCATTTTGAGCAGAAAAGTTTAAAAAAGGCAACTGACCTTGCTAGTTAAGCTTGAACCATTTAACTTACTGGAAACCAATAAAAACATTTACTTATTCATTTTGGGGGAATGGATGGTGCATTTGCTTGAAAGCTCCCTCCCCCAGCTACGGAGGCCCTTTTCCACATGTGCGGTCACTCCAGCTGGAAAAATTGAAGCTGTCTTCCCACCCTCCCATAGCCTACACTCCCACATGCAATCATTTGCTAAATTCTACCAGTTCAACCTCTGCATCTCTGGCTCTTTTCCATCCCCATTGCTCCTGCCCTGGGTCATACTGTCTTCACCTCTTACCTGGAATATTTAATAGCTGTCTCACTGGTTTCCTTGGCCCACTTGTCCACCTGTCTAATTCATTTTCCATGCTCTTACCTGAGAAATCTCCTTAAAAGGTAGGTCATCTTGGGTTACTGCTGCTCAAAAATCTTTGGTGATCCACATTTTAATAAGTAATTAAGTCCAAGTGCCTTGGTGGGCATTCCAAGACACCATAAATCAGACCTCTTGCCAGCAAGTAACATCCACTGTGTGTCTCCCAACAGGCTGCCAACTCTCTTCTTTCCTCCCATACTGTGCTACTCAGCACTCTGATAACATACAGAACTCTTCTAGGCCTCTGTGGCTGTGCTCACACGATTTCCAATTCCCCCTAATTGAAACATGGATTTGTTCATTTGACAAATATTCATTTGGAAAAGGCTATGTGCCTGGCCTTGTGCAAGGCTAAAATGGAAGTTAGGGGGAAAAGATGTATTTGACAAAGCCCCTGCTCTCCTGGAGCTGACATTTCAATGGGGAGGTAAGCTGTTAAACACCCAGCACTTTGGGAGGCCGAGGCTGGTGGATCACAAGGTTAGGAGTTCAAGACCAGCCTGGCCAAGATGGTGAAATCCCGTCTCTACTAAAAATACAAAAAAATTAGCCAGGCATGGTGGCAGGCGCCTGTAATCCCAGCTACTCGGGAGGCTGAGGCAGAGAATTGCTTGAACCTGGGAGGCGGAGGTTGCATTGAGCCGAGATCACACCACTGCACTCCAGCATGGATGACAGAGTGTGACTCCATCTCAAAACAAACAAACAAAAAGATGAAAAAATAGAGATGACGGTAAGAGTTATGAAATAAATCAGTGGAGCCCTATGGTGAGTAACACAATCTGGGGCTGGGGGGATCCAACTAAATAGTCAGGGGCTGCCTTTCAGAGTAAGAGCTGTTTACACCGAGAAATGAAGGATGAGGATGGGGCAGACAGGTAAGACGTGGAAGAAGCATGGGGCAGAGGAGACAGTGATTCTAAGAAGTCGAGGCGGGAGGGACTTCGGTGCGTTCTAGGAAAGCCAATGCTCTGGGAACATAGGGAGATTTTTTTTTTTTTTTTTTTGAGAAATGTTAGGAGATAAAGGTAGAATGTCAGTGCCAGATCATCATGGCTTTGTGGCCATGTAAGGGGTTTCCACTGTTTTTCCAAGTGTGTTAGTTTCTTAGGGCTGTTGTAACAAAGTACCACAAACCGCATGCTTAAAACAACAGAAATTTATAGTCTCACAGCTCTGGAGGCCAGAATCCTGAAATCAAGGTAGGGCTATCCTCTTTCCCAAGTTTCTAAGGAGGATCCCTCCTTTTCCTTTTACAGTGTCTGGTGTCCTGATGTGCTTCTTGGCTTATTTTAGCTTATCTCCAATCTCTGTCTCTACATGCTGCCCTC
Source organism: Pan troglodytes (assembly GCF_028858775.2). Taxonomy (NCBI): domain Eukaryota; kingdom Metazoa; phylum Chordata; class Mammalia; order Primates; family Hominidae; genus Pan; species Pan troglodytes. The sequence continues at coordinate 45,731,346 of NC_072419.2, forward strand.
CCAGTGTGGTGTCTGTGTCTGTGTCCAAACTTCCATCGTCTTATAAGGACATCAGTCGTATTGCACTAAGGACCACCCTAATTACTTCATTTCAACTTGATTAAATCTGCAAAGAACTTGTTTCCAAATAAGGTGATGTCACAGTCACAGGTACTAGAAATTGAACTTGAACATATCTTTTTTGCTGGGGGAGTTGGGGGTGGGGGGGACTTACAGTCCAACCCATAATAACAAGTGACATGGGAAGCTTTTAAAGAGTTAGGCAACACTGTTACCCAACTTAAAAATACAACTCCTTTGATGCCTGGTGAGAAATGGAGTGAAGGGTCAGATGGAACCTGGAGCCTAGTCTTCCCGATGTGGGATGTGTTGGCATCTGAGCCTGAGATAAAAGGGTGCATACGCATGTGTTTTGGCATGAGCACACACGGGTAGCCATCACATTCTAAAGGCAATTTCCATTCTGCACCCTCTGTGATGCCTTGCAAGGCATGCCTTTTCTTTGTGCTTTCATAGCCTTTGGCTTATACTTTTATTTGGCCTGTGTTTAGTTTTACCCTGTTTTAGAATTATATGTGTAGCAGGACTGTCAGGAGTGAAGACATGTCCTTTGTAGGAGGGCTTTTGTCTAAATAAGAAAGAGGAAAATGCTTGCACACACAGCTGTATTGAAGAGGGGTTGAATAGTTTAGCGATTTCACAGAGAATGACTCCCTGGGTCAGGCCCATGGATTCATTTCTGAGCATTGTGGAGAACGGGGAAAGAAGGGACTCAGGTTAAAGAGCAGAAAGAGCCGCAGTTCCATAGAAACCAGGGCACAGTCCTGGTGGTGTAGGGCTCAGGGAACACTGTTACTCAGAGGGGAAGAGAGAGGCATTCATCCCTGCTGTCAGCTGAATGTATGTGTCCCATCAAAATTCATATGTGGAGACTTAATCCCTAATGTGATGGAGTTAGGAGGTGATTAGGTAATGAAGGTGGAACCCTCTTGAATGGGATTAGTGCCCTTATAAAAGAGATCCCAGAGAGCTCATTTGCTCTTCTACCATGTGAGAACACAGTGAGAAGAGACAATCTATGAACCAGGAGGCATGTTCTTACAAAACACGGAGTCTGCAAGTGCCTTGATCTGGGAGTTCCTAGCCTCTAGAATTGTAAGAAATAAATTTCTCTTGTTCATAAGCACCCCAGTGTATGGTGTTCTATTATAACAGCCCAAAAAGACTAAGACAGTCCTCCTCTTGCTTATAGAATAGCTTGGCTGTAAGGACATCTAAGACTCCTTGGATGCATTGGTATCATGTGTTTGTGGTTTTGGGATCTTCAGAAGTCAAATGTCTGATCGATTCCAGCACTCTTAGAGTGGACGGTGGCCAGCGTGATTGTGGCAAGATGGTACCCTCATGCAAAATCATGAGATTCTGAAGTGCCATCAGCACAAAAGAATGGGAGAAATCAGCTTGTGAAATCATTCAAGAACCTCATGCATACCTGGAGAAAGATCTGGGAAAGTCTAGTGGAAGCTTACTGTTTCCCATGTCTAGTACATGAACCCCTTCTGATGTTGGAGAAATTGCCCACTGTATGAGACTTCAGGAAAGGCCCTGCCTATCTCTGACCACAGAGCCACAAAGCAAGGCACAGGTACCCACTGTCCCTTCTTTCTTTGAGGTTAGTCCCTATGGTTGTATCATCTATGCTCAGCCAATCAGAAATACTGCTCCAGGACTTTGGAAGCTATAGAAGCAAAGAAGCAGTGACAGTGGAGAAACTCCTTCAGAGTGGGTGATGATAGCAAGGGCAGTGGCAGAAACACCCATTCCCATGAGCAGTGGTGGTAGTACCATGGGCCTTCATGTTTGGTACAGATGGAGTATGGCTGTGTGATGAACTGAAAAATGGGCCTCCAAAGATTGTGGCTGTTTCCTTATATGGTAAAATATCTGATAAAGTTAAGGATCTTGAGAGGAGGAGTTTATCCTACATTATCCACGTGGCCCCTAAATGCAATCTCATGCTTCCTTGTAAGAGAGAGGCAGAGGGTGTTTTGAGAGAGATAGACAGAGGAGAAGGCAATGTGGCCAGGAGGCAGAATATGGCCACAAGCCAAAGAAGGCCTGGAGCCACCAGAAGTTGGAAGAGGCCAGGGAAGAATTCTTCCCTAAAACATTTGGAGAGAATATGGCTCGGCAACACACCCCAATTTTGAATTTCTGGCCTCCAGAACTATGAGAGAATACATTTCTGTTTTTGATCCACAGAGTTTGTGATAATTTGTTAAATCAGGTACAAAAAACAAATATATCTTCCTGTTTGTTTTCTGGGCCAGGTGATCCCAAATTCCTAGCAATTCTCTGAGCCATCCTTTCAACAAATTTTCTTTTCTGCCTAAATCAGAGGCAGTTTCTGTTGCTTGTCATTAAGAGCTGGGATTGCTAGAGTCAATCTTTCTTGGGAGGAGGGGATGACAATGTTCAGAAACAAACAAAAAAATGCTGCCCCAGAACACAATCTACTTTGTACCCATTTTCTGCTGAGCCCTAGAGAAAACCAGCTTACAATGGCCATAATATTTCTGCCTCCTTCATCAGCCACTGCTGGTGCCACTCCTTCATCAGTCTATGTACATCATCCCAGGGACATCGAAAGTACAGAACATTGGTTAACCTTAGCCATCAGTAAGGATGTTAATTTTCTCAGATATGGGAGAGAAATAAGGAAGGGGAGAGATTTTGATGGGGAGAACACATTGAAGGTACTAACCCCATCTGGTGTAAGTTTTCTCAGAATGCTGAGCAGCTCCTTAGAATGTGAGTGTTGCAGGTTTGGGACCAAGATGGTGTGAATGAATGGCTCACACACACCCTTTCTTACCCATGCCTGTGGCAGATACGACTAATCAATTCTTGTACTCTTTTTCTCACAATCCTTCTAAAACAGTGATCTGAATAGCTGTTCTCAATTGTTTGGATGTAGAATAGGATATAAAATCTATTGGCATTTTTAGTTTGTAGGCTTGAGGAAAGGAGAGACAGATAGCACAGAGTAAGCAACGGGAGCTGAATGCAGGAATGACTTAGCATCTGTGAAGGCCTGAGAGGAACATCAGGACATTGCAGTGAATCTAGTAGGTGTATAGTTATAACTTTCTCCTGCAGGTCTGTTGGGCCAAATATTGAGTCCGAGCATGGTCAATGGGTTTTGTTAAGAGGGGAAGGTAGAAGGACTAGAAGGTAAGGAGACACTTACAGTGCTCTTGATATGGTTCACCAGGAGTCTCCTGGACTTTCATGAAGTGGATGGAGAATGAGAGCACTTTAATATAGGTTTAATGATGCAATAATGAGAAAGCGTGCAGGGTCAATGGAGGCAAAATGATAAAAGGTAGAGCGCAGAAGGAAGTAACAGCCAGAACATGGGATTTCAAAACGTGCTATCAGAGGTGAAGTAGTTCTGAGGGATGGTTGCATATAGTCATGGCCCTGTGGAGGATGACTGGTGTGGGGTGGGGAATGGAAGATGTTGAACTTAGGAGATCAAGGGAATGCAAGTTCAATTTGCTGCATGGATTTGCAAAGTGGACACTGAGATGAAGAGGATTTGTGTCAAAGAGGAAACCAATCACCAAAATATAAAAGAAACTCAAACAACTCAACAACAGTAACAACAAAACCCCAAATATCCTATTAAAAAGTGGGCAAAGAACATTTTTCAAAAGAAGATATGTAAACAATCAACAGACATATGAAAAAATGCTCAACATCACTAATCATCAGAAAAATGCAAATTGAAACCATAATGATATATCATCCTACTCCAGAATGGCTATTATTAAAAAGATTTAAAAAGAAATGTTAGCAAGGATGTGCAGAAAAGGGAACTCTTATATACTGTTGGTGGGAATGTAAATTAGTGCAGCCTCTAAGGAAAACAGTATGGAGATTTCTCAAAAAACTAAAAGAGGACTACCATTGATCCAGCAATTCCACTCCTGGGTATCTACCCAAGGAAAATAAATCAATATATCAAAAAGGTACCTGTACTTGTATGTTTATCATAGCACTATTCACAATAGCAAAGATATGGAATCAAACTAAGTGTCCATCAACAGACAGATGGATTAAAAAATGTGGTAAATATACATAACAGAATACTAGTCAGCCATAAAAAAGAATAAAATCATCTTTTGCCACAACACGGATGGAACTGGTGGTCATTATCTTAAGTGAAGCAACCCAGGCCCATAAAGAAAAATATTACATGTTCTCAGTTTTCACTGGTTATTAAAAAATCTGTTCACATGACCATAGAGATGGAATGATAGGTAACAGAGACTTGGAAGGGTGAGGGGGTGTGAAGGGAGAGGATGGTGAGAAATTACTTAATAGTATAATGTACATTATTTGAGTGATAGATACCACAAAAGTCCTGAGTTGGTTGCTATGCAGCCTATACATGTAGCAAAATCACACAGGTACCTCATAAATTTAAACACATTTATATATATTTCAAAAAAGAAACTACAGTTTTTATTCAAAATTCAGCATTGAATATTAAAACAAAGAATATGGCTAGGCGCAGTGGCTCAGGCCTGTAATCCCAGCACTTTGAGAGGCTGAGGTGGGTGGATCACCTGAGGTCAGGAGTTTGAGTCCTTCCAGTCTGGCCAACATGGTGAAACCCCATCTCTACAAAAATACAAAAATTAGCCAGGCATGGTGGCTCACACCTATAATCCCAGCTACTCGGGAGACTGAGGCACGAGAATTACTTGAACCTGGGAGGCAGAGGCTGCAGTGAGCTGAGATCGTTCCACTGCACGCTAGCCTGCGCAACAGAGTGAGACTTCGTCAAAAAAAAAAACAACAAACAAAAAAAACAAAACCCCAAAAGCAAACAAAACAAAACAAATAATATATAGTTTGAATACTTCTATGAGTATCAGTTTTTTATTCCTTGATTTTTCTTGGCCACGTTTATGATGATAAAGTATAACCGAGGTGTCAATATGCGTTGTGTTTTGTTTTCATTGAATTCTCCCCTCCTCCAGCTCTAAGAAGAAGGTAACCAGAACTCTGTATGCTTTGATTCTCTTTGTTGTTGGATAAGATGGGAAGATGCCTGGAAGTACTCTCCCAACCCATTCCCCATTCCATGTCAGAAACACATGCACTTGGTGTTTACGACTTCTGTTTCACAAACTATAACTCTTTGATGTGATTGTGCCAGGGAGAGGAGAGAAGGGAGCATTAGTGAGGGTCCCAACAGAAAACAGCACACGCACATGGGCTAGCTGAATGCATTTAATGAGGGAGCAATTTACAAAATTGTGGGAAAGGTTAAAAGAAACAAAGAATGGTGCAGCACTCCATGGCTAGGAACAGAGAGGAGCCTTTACCAGCTCTAGATCTGCAAGGTATGGAAGTGATTACTAAAACCAGAACCAGCCACCAGATAAGAGCTGTGGCCCCTGGTAGAGGGAGAAGCCCAATCTGTGATGATCGGACAGGAGAGAATCTGAGGAAATAAAACACCTACTTCACTCTATTCCTACCTTCCAATATGGCGCCTTCCATTGGCTGAACTCGTAACCCCATTAACCAAACCCAAATCAAGGCCAGGAGGCAAGAGAGTTGGTTGATGTGGAACTTAAAGGTTAGTCTCCAAATACTGAGTAGGTGGTATGCGTAGCTCTGGAGGAGAAATGGAAAATATCTAGCTTAGGGGGTGAGTACCTTTTTGGGGTGGGAAGGAGACAAAAAAGGAATAAATTTCCCAAGACAGAGCAGCATAGTGGTTTTGGGCTTCAGGACCAGATTTAGCGGGATTATGTGCCTCAGCCCCTATTGTACCCAGGGATGGGACAGGGTTTCACAGAGCACCCAGAGGCTGTATTCTCAGTGCCAGGTGTCCCAGCCTCAGACAACAGAACAGAAACATAGAACAAACCCAAAGCCAAGAGAGCTCCTGCAGGAGATTCTGTGTTGCAAAAACAATTAATTTATCTTTAGAGGAGAAAGACTCTATAATGTGTAAGGTCAAATTTCCCACAATCTTGCAGGATTGGGGTTAAGAATTAGAATGAATTTGCATTTAGAAAAACCAAGTAACTGTATTTCCTGCATGCTTAGGATCTGAGCGTGAAATTTGTATTGATTATGCTAATAAATGAATTCAAGTATAATAAAAAAATCTTAACAGATAATTCAGACTAATCCAAGTGCTCCTTCATGTCTGAATCTCTCCAATGCCTCAGATATGTGTGAGTGAAAGAGGGTGCAGGCTTGGGTGCCCCTCCTAAGTCGGAATGGGCCTAAAAGCAGCAGAGTTCTTTCAGAATCTTACAGGACAATGAGACGACAAGTTATTTGGTGAGGAAAGGGTCAACACTGGTCTCAGATTCATCCAGAAATCAGACTACTCCAGATAGAGGCTCTGCCATCAAGCTGGTATTTTTGGTTAATCACCTGACACGCTCTTGATTCTGTCTTTCCCTGGTTTGAGCAGCGGCATCAACAGCCTCAAGACCTTGAAGTCAAATTGTGCCATTGGCTAAAAGTTTTGCAGAGCTCCACTGTGTTGTGGAGAGCTCACTGTCATCCCCTCCAGCTGGCAGCTCATTGTATGCCTCATGGAATGGCTTAGGTGTCACATACTGAGATGTGAGTGTGATTTAAGGATGTGAGGAGAGAAGGCTTGAATGTGCACAGAGACAGCCAAGAGGATAGCATTAGGGTGGGAAGAACTGGGTTTTGAATCAGAGTATGTGGGTGCAAGTCCATGCTCCAGTGCTCACCAGCTGTGTGACACTGGACATATCACTTAAGCTTTCTGAGCCTCTACATCTATGAGAGATAGGTTATGGGACTTGTTCAAATGTACACAGATGGAAAGTGCAGCAATCCAAATTCTAACTTTGATCTGTCCAATTTATTATTCATTCATCGAAAAATGTTTACTGAACAAGTCATTGTGCCAGATATGGGGAATATCTCCTGTCATTGAGCCATCAAGGAAGAAAGAGCTTAAACAAATAATAATGAGTGTGGTTAGTGCTATAGAGAAGCAGAGGGTCTATTAGAAGAATATAAAAGGAAGAACAGTAAATGGGGTAAAAAATGGTATAATTTATATTCTAGTAGAACACTCACTATTATAGCTATTATTATCTAAGATGCAGAAACATTTTATGCACAAATCTATTAGTTATAATATTATTCATAATAACAGGAAGTTGGAAACAACCTAAGTGTCCAACCATAGGGGACCAGTTAAATAAATTGTGCCAAATTGTTGTGTTATATAATAGAGTCACTTAAAATGATGCTTATTATAGTTTATGATGTTATGGGGGAAACATACAGTAAATGTCTGAAAAATACAGAGCATGAGGTTGTTTATACTGTATAATCTCATATATACTTGGGGAAAGAGCCTATGTATGTAATATATGTAAACTATATAATTCACATGTATTTGGGTGAAGAGTATGTGAAGGAAGAACCTAGATCATTCTGAGTAGTGGTGGAAATTATAAACAATTAATTTTATTTATTTTTTCATACATTTCATAAATTCCCTAGTGAACCAAAGGAAAATAATAAATAAAACCTCATGCAGCACTAATGTATTTGTTGAATACCTGCTCTAATGTCACAAGAATTTATGTGGCCCTTAGGAATACAGGAGATCATAAGGTATGTCAAGGATTCACCTAGGAGGAGCCCATATGCTTGCTGGGATACACAAAATAAACATATGCTGCAATAGAAAACAAGATGATGCTAAATAATAATAATTCAGGCAATTCACTGAGTGTTAGCATAACAGCAACTTGCCTTAAATGAGCATGTACTCTACCCGAGATACTGTTGTAAATACTTTCCATATGTCATCACCTTGCATGATGGGAACACACATTACTCCATTTTATGGATGTCATAATTGAGACTGAGAGAGTTACTTAGTAACTTAGCTAAGGTCACACAACTAATAAGTGATGAAGTCAGATTCCAACCCTTGCTTTTTTAATATTAAGGCTGGGCTCCTCATCATTATGCTGCAATGCCTATGAACAGCTTTCTAGGGAAGAGAAAAGTTGAAGTTGGCCTTAAAGAATGGTAGGATTTATAGAGACATAGGAACCACAGCAGGGAATGGAACATGGGGGACACATAATTTGATATTTTCTGAATACTTATTGGGTTCTTCTCTGAGCTAGATGTGGGGAGAATTGGGTGGCCTCAGCCCTGCTCACTGGGCACATTCATTCAATGCATGCTTGCTGAGCTCCTGCTGTATGTCCCCACACGATGTGCAAGGAGAACCACGGCCCCCACTCTTACGAAAAATGCAGGCTAGCGGCAGATACTGACACTAAACATAAAGCAAAAACAATCTGTGAAGAAAAATAAAGCTCCAATTAAGAAAAGTGAAATGTCTATAAAAGAGTCAAAAGCAGATACATGTGTCAAGGATGAACAGAAAGGCTGGGAGCTGGCTCTGGGATCTGAATTAAAAATGATTCTCAACTTGGCTAAGGATATTTGGGGTCCATTCACAGGCAATTCTCAGAATAATAATTGTTAATAGGGACTGGAACTTAAAACTTATCTCATCAGGATATTGGCTTGACTTCATCTGAATCTCAGTTACTTAGTCTTTACAATGGGGATTATAATATCTAGGTTGCAGAGTTGTTGCGTGAATGAAAAGGATATGGCACATAAAGAGTTGACCACAATGCCTGCAGAAGGAAAGGAGCCAAAGCCATTGTTATTGCTTTAGGGGGCAAAGAGCAAAAAGATGGAGGTATTGTGACTTCAAAATCTAACTTTTCTTATATGAACATGAATTCTTTTCCATTGGTCTTTGGGTCCTACTGGAATGATATATGATGGATCCATTCTTTCACAGCCTATGCTCTGGGAAGTGCATATCCATTGAGAAGGATTTGTGCTGGTAACTGTTTTCTCTTTTTCCTCTTCTTCTTCCTCCACATCCTCTCCCTTATGTTATTATTATGTTTGCAAAGCTTTATCCCCTTCATATACTCTCTGTCCTTCTCTGTACCTTATAAAGTCAACCTCCATAGATCCCATCAACTGGCTCCCTTGCTATTGTCTCCAAATTGGGATTGGCCCGTGGGAGCTTCCAGCTGGTGATTGGAGGGAAGGAGTAGAGAGAGGTCAGAGTGTTTCTTCCCCACTCCCCCTTGGTGTCCCGTTTCTGGCAATAGCTTCCTCCCATTGTGACTACAGCTCTCACCTGTAGGACCCTTCTCCAATAATATTACATACTCCGATTATTCTTGCAGCCTAGGGATGGTAATAACTTTGCATTGCAAATCCTGAGTACCCCTTGCTTATTCCCTTAACTTTGGCCCCTGAACCTCCTATATCCTGGTGATGCTGAGGATCTCACCTGAGAGTGCTGCTCCAGGTTTGCCTGATGGTGGGCGTGGGCAGTGGGAGAGAAATCACAGCATTGACGGTCTTCTCTTCTCCAACTCAGCACCCTGAATCGAGTTCTGGTCTTGAGTGCTAATTGGTCTGCTCTCCTGCTGAAAAGTGGCCAAAGTGAATTTGTTTGCAAAGTGAAGGGAACCTTGAGCTCTGGAGGCCCAGTATAATGCCAGTGCTTAATGGCTCTGTGGAGTTCTGCTGGATACAAAGGAGGGAGAAGGGAGGGCATCTCTTCTTCTCCCTAACATCTCAGCCTGTGGGAGTGATTGTATCCCTGCCACTTGTCTTTCTAAAGAGGCTGAGCCGCCTGAGGGCTCGAAGTCATGCCTGGTCAACTTCTTCCCTTCCAGGCAGAGCTTTGCCACCTCACTCCTCAAAAAGCCACATAAAAAGTGAGATGGGATTTTAAAGTGGTTTTATATCCCTCTGTATATGATATGGCACATCTGGAATAAGGAGTGACATGGAAATGGATGTTGGTGGGCCTGGTGTACTTCAACAGATCCAACAACTGGATAAGGGATGACATCACTGGTATTTTCCCAATATGCTCTGGAGTTGTAAAGAGGCTGCTACAGCAGCATTGCTGGGGGACTCTTTCTAAGGTCCAAGTGCTCTAAGAACTCTGAGTAGAATATGGAAAACTGTTCTCGACTGCCTGGCATGTTGACTCTTCCTGTTCTATAGACTCTGTGTTTCTGGTCATAGGCATAGTCATATGAAGCTCATTCCCCAGGACATGCAGATGAATCCTTGCATGGGCCTTTGATCCTAACAAGGCAAGTTAAATTCCTTCCCTAAATTGATGTTGTGAAAGGAATGATCTCTCTGGTCTCAAGGAGGCATGGAAAAAGTCATTTGCAATGGGAAAGCCTGAGAATGACACATGGAGAAAAGTAGGTCTGAACAATGGAAAAGGTGACTACATAGTGACCACACTGTTCAAGTGCCCTGATGCAGCTGTATCTTAACCCCTAGATTTTCTTTTTCTTTTTCTTCTCAAATCCTTAGCTTACTTGCTGGCTGTTTACCTACTCTGAGTTACAGTTCTAAGAGCTTTGACAGATACAGTGTTTCTACAAAAAATTCTACGGCTAGTGGAGCCTGTATAGACTTAGGTAACAGTGAATGAGCCCTGACTCCACCCATTTTATATCAGGATAAGTTCTCTAACTTATGTGACTCTGATTACGAAGAGCGTCCACTAGGAAAGACTTGATTATCTTCCAAAATTGTCTGCAAATAAAGGTACACAGGTAATCCCAAATTAATCAAAGTTGCTGTAGCCAGGGCAACACTCCTTGCCTTTGCCTGCCTCAAGCTAGGAGGTGATGGGGACTACAACCCCTAAGGTGTCATCTGCCTTTCAGGGGCACCAGGATCCTGGTTCAGCCAGGACGAGCATCAGGCCTGCCAAAGCAGGTATTCAACAAACTCTATAAGGTTTGATCACAACTAGATAAAACAAACTAACCAAAATATCTTACATAGAAAAAATACTAGGAGGAAATGCAGTGAAGTGATTAAATATGTTTTCTTTTCTTTTCTTTTCTTTTTTTTTTTTTTTTTTTGAGGCAGAGTCTCGCTCTGTCGCCCAGGCTGGAGTGCAATGGCGCTATCTCGGCTCACTGCAAGCTCCGCCTCCCGGGTTCACGCCATTCTCCTGCCTCAGCCTCCTGAGTAGCTGGGACTACAGGCACCCGCCACCACGCCCAGCTAATTTTTTTTGTATTTTTAGTAGAGACGGGGTTTCACCCTGTTAGCCAGGATGGTCTTGATCTCCTGACCTCGTGATCCACCCGCCTCGGCCTCCCAAAGTGCTGGGATTACAGGCGTGAGCCACCGCGCCCGGCCATGTTTTCTTGTAACTAAGAATTTTTTCCAATCCCCTAACAATTTTTGATATTTTCTAAATGTTCTAAGGTGAACTTGTATTATATTTATAATATAGAAAAATTCTCTTATGTATAAAACAACATTTGTTAATTGAAGAAAGTGTGAATTGTCTTCCACTGCCCAGAGGAAAATGTGAGAAATCCCTGGAGGAAATAAGTAGAGAGAAGTAGAAGTCCCTGGTTATTTTTTGCTCTCAGAGCTTGATGTGTTGAGAATTTTGTGTCAAGGTCTTTGACCTATATCCTGAAGCCTTGCTCTCACCTCTCACCAGTAGGATTTAGGGGCAAATGGCAGAGAGTGCTTTGTGGATTAGCGAAATCCTAAGTGGATATTTTTGCACCACAAATTGCATCCATGCAGGTGTGAGGAGTTGGATTTCTCCCTGTGCCCACTTTTCTATTCTCCTTAAAGAAGATGAGCTGTTAACCAGAATTAGTCTCTGTTCTCCTGTACTCTTTCAGGTTTCTCTCATAGGGAAGGAGGAAGAGTCTGTAAGGAAGGACATCAGGAGACACTTTGCAATAAGGATCATGTCAGCGGTTGAAGCAAAGCAGCTGAAACGACTCAGCCTCTGATAACACATCTTCTATCAGCCTATTTACTTATCCTATGGACTACCCTGGGACAGAAGTTCTGATTCTAGGACTCCCATAAAACCCAGGGCAGATTCACGCAGTTCCTCCAAACCTCTGCCTGATCCTCTCCTCTCCCATTTCCATCACATAATTCCTCATGGTGAGAAAGCAGGTTGTGTTTATTTAGATAAAGATATATTACTGTAATAGAATTACTAATTATGTTAAACAACTTTTTCCTTAAACAAAACATTCCATGGTTGGGGATGGAAACCATTAGTGTGAGTAGGAGGAGGGAGGAGGAGAAGAGGGAAGTTGTGTTTTTCTTTCCCCCTGATTTATGAAGGTGTGATAATCTTGGACCGCTCACAAGTTGAGCTTTTCCGTGGATAACTGGATTCTGCTTTGCCAGCTATAATTTGAAGCAAATTTTGCTCTAACCAATCTCCTCCTCCACATTAATGTTTATTAAAAGTCAGCCACAGCACATACAGATGCCTCCAACACCATGGCCATGCCCCCAGGGCCAACTCCAGGTTATTGCAAGGGAGGTGGGAACTCCTACCTCTGGTTTGCTTTCACAAAGCATGAGCAAAATAGGAGGACTGGGGAGGGAATCTGTAGCTCCGTACTGAAGTCAGCAGACAATGCTGCTTTGGGGATTGTTGGTATTACAAATGTTATGTAAGGACACAGCAATACTATGAGTCTTTAGTCTGGAATCCCTTAGGGGAATATGAGGAGAAGAGACTGATTACTATACACTCAACATATGAAGCTTTGGGAACCATTGTAAGCGTTTTCTTTTATTTCCTGCATGTGTCTTTCCTTAATTTTCTCCACTGAGAAGATCATCCTTACCATCTCTGCCTACTTCATTTAGCCAACAGACTTGGGTTGGATTCCCCCAAAAACAAACTTGGAGACAAGGATGTGGGTGCAAGCAGTTGATTTAGGAGGGGGTCCAAGAAAGCACTGTTAGGGGAGTGGGGAAGTGATATGGTTTGGCTGTGTTCCCACCCAAATCTCATCTGAATTCCCATGTGTCGTGGGAGGGACCTGGTGGGAGATAAGTGAATCATGGGGGCAGGTCTTAGGTCTTTCCCATGCTGTTCTCAGGATAGTGAATAAGTGTCATGAGATCTGATGGTTTTATAAGGGGGAGTTTCCCTGCACAAACTCTCTTTGCCTGCTGCCATCCATGAAAGACGTGACTTGTTCCTTCTTGCCTTCTGCCTTGATTGTGAGGCCTCCTTAGCCATGTGGAAGTCTAAGTCCATTAAGCCTTTTTCCTGTATAAATTACCCAGGTATGTCTTTATTAGCAGCATGAAAACAGGCTAATATAGGAAGTAAGAAGGAAAGAGAATGAGTCAACAGAGGGTCCACTGATGAACAGGTTTCTGCTATTGGTAACTGTGATTCATTCTCACTAGATATCTCAGAAAGTCTGTATAGTACAGGCCTTGGAGCTCCCAGGACTGAGGACTCTGGGGTATCAATCTACTAACTTCTGTCTATCACTGATTAAGGGCTGCTTCTGGAGTGTTAGTTTCTTGGCACCCCTGGTCTGTCCTGCACATGAGAACACTCCTGCAGTGAGAAGATGGGGTATATGTACTTTTCCCTGTTCTTCCCAGTAAGCACAACTAAAAATCCTGGATATTATGTATAAAACAAATATACTAATATTCTGACAGGAGGAGAGAAGAAGGCAGACTGGCTAGGATCTCAACACCTGAGGAACGATATGATGGTGAATTCCTTTAAGATTCCATTCTCCCAGCTGGGCACGGTGGCTCACGCCTGTAATCCCAGCACTTTGGGAGGCCGAGGCGGGCAGATCACGAGGTCAGGAGATCGAGACCATCCTGGCTAACACGGTGAAACCCTGTCTCTACTAAAAGTACAAAAAATTAGCCAGGCGTGGTGGTGGGCGCCTGTAGTCCCAGCTACTCGGGAAGCTGAGGCAGAAGAATTGCTTGAACCCGGTAGGCGGAGGTTGCAGTGAGCAGAGCTTGTGCCGTTGCACTCCAGCCTGGGTGACAGAGTGAGAATCTGTCTCAAAAAAAATAAAATAAAAAGATTCCATTCTCACTCATATACCCAAGACACTGCACTGAAGAATCCAGAAACCTGGAAACACAAACGTGCAGATTTTTTTTTTAAACCATCACCAACAAGATTATTAATATGTTAAATGCATCTTATAAAGATGTTTAAAAATCCATAATAAAAATATTTCAACAAGCAAATATAAATGTGTCTAAAACAAATAAAAAATAAAAAGCCTCAGAAAGGAAAGTCACAGTTAGTAAATAAAAGATACAAATAACTGCCACATGAAAATTTTAGAACTGAAAAGTATCATACCAAAAGAAAAAGCTCAATATATGGATTCAACAGTAGAATTAAGGGAACAGAGGAAAGAATCAGTGAACTTGAAGACAGAACAATACAGAATGCTCAATCTGAACATCAAAGACATAATAGACTGAAAGAAATTAACAGAGCCTTAGGGACCTATGACACTGTAACAAAAAGTCTAAGATTTGTATTATTAGATACCCAAAGGAGAGGAGAAAGAGAGCACAATTGAAAAAGCACTTGAATAAACAAATAGTGGCTGAAAACTTCCCAAACTTGCTAAGAGACATAAACATACTTAAGAAACTGAGTGAATCCCAAGTAGGGTAAACCTAAAGAAAGCTATGTCTAGACACACCAAAATTAAATTTCTGAAAACTAAAGAAAAGAAAAAACTCTTAAAAGCATTAAAAGCAGTCAGAGAAAACCAACAACTTGCCTATTAGGGAGAAACAATTTAAAAGATCATGGATTTTACATTAGAAAGCATGGAGGCCAGAAGAAAGTGACAGAGTACTTTCCAAGTGCTGCAGTGAAAGAACCATCAACTCGGACTCCTGTATCCAATGAAAACAACCTTCAGGAACGAAGGGAAAATCAAGACACTCTCAGATAAAGAAAAATCAAGATAATTTTTTACCCATAGATGTAATCTAAAATAAAGACAAAGGGAATTTGTCTAAACAAAAAAGAAAAGGATAAAAGAAAACAAAGAAAGACTATATTAAGGTAAAAAATAAAAGAAAATGTAATAGATTTTCCTTCTCATCTTTGGTTTGTTGACTAAATTACATTTGTTGATTGAACAAAAGCTATGCTATCTGATGTTAATATGGTTCTCATGTATGTAGAGGAAATAGTTCAGACAATTATGTTGTAAATGGAAAAGGGCAAGACAACATAGAGGCAAGTTTTCTTCAATTCACTTGAACTCGTAAATTATCAACACCACTAGACTGTGATAAGCTATATATATGTTTAAGAAAGCTATTTTTAAAAGCTATTTAAAAAGATGCACCCAAAAACACTATGATTATGTTGAAATAAAATGCTAAAAACTGTTCAAGTAACTCACAGAAAGGCATAGAGAAAAAATAAAACAGATAGAACAAAACAGACAACACAAAATAAAATGGCAGGCTTAAAGCCTAACCCATCAATAATCACATTAAATGTAGCTATTTCAACACACCAAGTATGAGACAAAGATTGGGTAAATGTAAATGCCTCAATATACCAATTAAGAGACAAAGATTGGGTTAGAAAACACGACCAACTATGTGCTGTCTACAGGAAACTAATTTCAAATATAATAAAATAGGTAAGTTCAAAGTAAAAAAATTAAAAGAGGTCTATGTACTATATAAATATTAATCAAAAGAAAGCAGCAGTTATTATATTAATATCAGATAGACTTTTTAAATCAGGAAGTTTATCTCTTTTTTTATTATTATTATACTTTAAGTTTTAGGGTACATGTGCACGACGTGCAGGTTTGTTACGTATGTATACATGTGCCATGTTGGTGTGCTGCACCCATTAACTCGTCATTTAGCATTAGGTATATCTCCTAATGCTATCCCTCCCCCCTACCCCCACCCCACAACAGTCACCAGTGTGTGATGTTCCCCTTCCTGTGTCCATGTGTTCTCATTGTTCAATTCCCATCTATAAGTGAGAACATGCGGTGTTTGGTTTTTTGTCCTTGCGATAGTTTGCTGAGAATGATGGTTTCCAGTTTCATCCATGTCCCTACAAAGGACATGAACTCATCATTTTTTATGGCTGCATAGTATTCCATGGTGTATATGTGCCACATTTTCTTAATCCAGTCTATCGTTGTTGGACATTTAGGTTGGTTCCAAGTCTTTGCTATTGTGAATAGTGCCGCAATAAACATACGTGTGCATGTGTCTTTATAGCAGCATAATTTATAGTCCTTTGGATATATACCCAGTAATGGGATGGCTGGGTCAAATGGTATTTCTAGTTCTCAGATAGACTTTAGACCAAAGAAAACTATCAGGGACGGAAAGGCACATCACATAATAATAAAAGGATCAGTGAATCAGGAAGACATAGCAAACCCAAACGTATATACAATGAAAAATAGAGACATAAAGTAAGGAAAGCAACAGTTGATCAAATTGAAAGAAGAAATAGACAAATTCACAATTAGAGTTGGGGACTTCAATACCCCTCTTTAACAAATGATAGAACAACTGGACATAAAATCGGGAAGGACATAGAATTCAAAAACATTAACAACCAACAAGATCTAATTGACATTTATAAAACATTCCATCCAACAATAGCACATTATACAGATGGTCCCCAAATTATAATGGCTTGACTCATGACTCATGGTGTAAAAGTGATATGTATTCAGTAGAAACCGTCCTTTGAATTTTGAATTTTGGTCTTTTCCTAGCCTAGTGATATGAAGTACAGTACTCTCTCATGATGCTGGTCAGCAAACCCCAGCTCCCAGTCAGCCAAATTATGTGGGTAAACAACTGATACTCTACAGCATGCTGTGTTGCCAGATGATTTTGCCCAACAATAGGGTAATATAAGGTGTTCTAAGCACATCTGAGGTAGGCTAGGCTATAATTTTGATAGTTTAGGTGTATTAAATGCATTTTCAACTTAATATTTTCAACTTATGATAGATTTATCAGAATGTAATTCCATTGTAAGTAAAGGAGCATCTGTATACTTTTTTTAAATGCTCACATGAAATGTATATAAAGATAGAACATCTCTTGGATCATAGACAGAACTCAACAAGTTTAAAACAATTGAAATTACGTAGATTGTTTTTTTCTGACCACAGTGTAATCAACTGGAAATTAAAGAAAGAGATAACAAAGTATTCTCCAACCACTTAGAAACAAAACAGCATACTTCTAAATAATTTATGATTCAAAGAGGAAGTCTCAAGAAAAATTTAAAAATACATGGAAAATTTTAAATAAAAATATAATGTATCAAAACATTTGGGACACAGCTAAAGCAATGCTGAGAGAAAAATTTACAGGACTAAACGTTTTATTTTGAAAAAAGGAAAGATTTCAAATAAATCATCTCAGTTGTCTTCTCAAGAAATTAGAAAATGAGGAATAAAATAAAACCAAGGTGAGCAGAAGAATTAAGAAATTACAAAGATCAGAGTAGAAATCAATAAAATTAAAAACAGAAAAGCAATAGAGACTATCAATGAAACAAAAAACTGGTTCTTTGAAAAGATCAGTAAAATTGACAAACTTCTAGCAAGACTGATGGAGCAAAAAATAGACAAGACAAAATTACCAATATCAGGAATGAAACAGAGGGTATCTCTACAGACCATGCAGACAGCAAAAGAATAACAATGAAATATAATGAAGAACTTGACACACAAATTTGAGAACATAGATGAAATGGACCATTCCTTAGACAATACAAACCAACACAGCTCACCTAGTATGAAATAGATAATTTATATAGCCCAATAACCATTAAAAATTAAAGGTATATATAATTAAAGCCATCAGAAAGAAATCTTCAGGTTCAAGTGTTTTCACTGGAGAGTTCCACTAAATGTTTAAACAAGATTTAATGTCAATTCTATGCAGTCTCTTCCAGGAAATAAAAGAGAACTGTTCCCAAATAATTTTATAAAGCCAGTATTATCTGGATACCAAAACCAGACAAGAAATGCAAAAAACAAAAAAAAGTGTTGACCAATATCTCTCATGAATATAGAAAAAAGTTATTATGAAATGTTGGCAAATGGAGCTCTGCAACATATAAGAAGAATTATAAAACATGGCTAAGGGGAGGTTTATTCCAAGTATGCCAAGACTGTTTTAATATCCAAAAATCAATGTAATCCCCACATTAACATACTAAGATAAAAATTGTATGATAATATTAATGGCTGTAGAAAAAGCTTTGACAAAATTCAATAACCATTAACGATAAAAACTCTCAGAAAAATAGAAATAAAGTAGAACTTCCTTAACTTGCTAAAGAACACCTACAAAAAAATGTTTAATGTAATATTAGTGGTAAAAGATTAAACATTTTTCCTCTAAGAATGAAAGTGAGACAAGGAGTTTTCTTACCATTGCTATTCCACATAGTAGTGGAAGTCTTAGCCAGCTCAATAAATCAAGGAAATGTAATAAAGAGTACACAAATTAGAAATAGATGACATGATAATTGTCATAGAAAATTCCAAGTAATCGACAAAAAAACTGCTAGACATAAGCAAATTAAGCAAAGTTGCAGGGTCCAAGCTCAACATACAAAAGTTAATTATATTTTTGTATGTTAACAGTAAACATGTGAAAACAGAAGTTTCAAGTATCATTTAAATCATTAAAATATTGAAGTGCTTAGGTGTAAATCTAACAAAATATATACAGGACTTGTATGCTGAAAACTACACAATGCTGATTAAAGAAATCAGAGAAGATCTAAGTAAATGAAAAGACAGACCATGTTCATGGATTGGAAAACAATATAGTCAAGTAGTTACTACTCCTCCAGTTGATAAGTTAGTTTAACATTCTTATAAAAATCATAGCATTTTTGTATAGATATTGATGAGATTATCTGAAAACTTAAATGGAAAGGGAGGGTAACTAGATAGCTAAAAAACAATTTTGATGAAGTAGAATAAAACTGTAGGACTTAATATACCTAATTTCAAGCCTTATTATATAGCTACATTAATCAAGACTCTATGATACTAGGTGGAGAGATAGATACAAAAAGCAGTGTAACAGAAAGGAGAAGTCAGAAAAAGGCCCACGCAAATACAGACAACTGTTTTCTTTTAATTAAAATTCTGATAAAGGTAGTTGTAGATTCACATGCATTTGTAAAACTAACATAGAGAGATCCTTTGTAAACTTTGCCCAGTTTCCCCCAATGATAACATTTGCAAAGCTATAGTATAATTTCACAACCAGGATATTAATATTGATACACTATATTAGCTTTATCCAGTTTTATTTACTCATTTCTGTATATGTGTGTGTGTTACTAAGTTTCATACAATTTATCACCTGTGTAGGTCCTTGAACCCCCCTATCACAATTAAAATTCTAAATAGTTCTAATGCTGCAAGAACCTCTTGGGTTGTTGTTTTATAACCACCTCCCTCCTGTTCCTTTGAAATTCCCTCTCTCCCATCCCTAACTCCTGGAAATTTAGAATATCTCCACTGTTTATAAAATGTCATCATTTTGAAAGTATTATAGAGATGGAATTATATAGTAAGTCAACTTTTGGAGAAATTCTTACTCAGCAGACTACCCAGAGTTGATGCATATAGCAACAATTCATTCTTTTTTCATTGCTAAACAGTATTCCATTGCATGCATGTAGAACCATTCACCATTGAAGGGCATTTGGGCAGATTTCAGAGTTTGGCTGTTACAAATAAAGCTGCTGTGAACATGCCTGTACAGGTTTTTGTGTGTACAGAAATTTTCAGGGAAGCGCAAGTGAGATGTGGCACAAGACAGAAGGTGCTTGAGTAAAATTATTTGACCCTAAATCTAGCTATACCTGAGGTCATCAACATTCCCTTCAACTTCTTAATTGTGAGGGAGTTTATATCACTTGTTTTATATTACTAAAAAGCAGTCACTTATCAGGTATTCACAGTGGGTCATCTCTTATGTCTTTGCCCCAAAAAGTACAAATTACTTTTTAAAGAAGTTTGGCCCCTGGAGGCCAATGAAGAATTTTAGCAACATAAGCCTGTTACATAGAACAGGGGAGAAAGGTTCCTAATGCATTTTGTACTTCATTCTATAGTTAGCTTTTGAAAATATTTGGCATAAAGTAAATACTTACTATAAATATTTGGTTCCAAGATAAATGCTCTTGGTATTCTCCAAAGTCTGTGGTGGCCAGTAGGGTTCAGGAACCCTGACATGACTCCACAGTGGCCCCTGGACCACGGAAAAGCTGCCGATGGCTGTGATGATCTGTGGTAGCTGATGGCTGGTCGTGGAGAGAGGATGCTGGGTGATGACAGCACTGCCAGGGGATGATAGACCAGGTCCAGGGCCCCATAGATTGCTATGTGAGATAGTGGTGTTGGCTGTCATCTGATTTGTCATTATTAAGAACTGACTTTGGCCAGTCCTGGTGGCTCACTCCTGTAATCCCAGCATTTTGGGAGGCTGAGGCCAGCGAATCACCTAAGGTAGGGAGTTCGAGACCAGCCTGACCAACATAGAGAAACCCAGTCTCTACTAAAAATACAAAATTAGCCAGGTGTGGTGGCAAATGCCTGTAATTCCAGCAACTCAGGAGGCTGAGGCAGGAGAATTGCTTGAACCCGGGAGGCAGAGGTAGTGGTGAGCCGAGATGGTGCCATTGCACTCCAGCCTGGGCAGCAAGAGTGAAACTCCATCTCAAAAAAAAAAAAAAAAAAGAAAAGAACTGACTTTTTCAAGGTGTCAGTAGATTTGGTGAATAAAAAAAAGGACTGACTTCATTCAGGTAGAGATAAACTGGCACCTGAGCCTCTGTCCTTCTGGAAGAGAAATTACATATGTTTCGGAAGCTCAGGAAAATTGAGAGCAAATTTGCATTTAACTTCAACAGAAGCCAGTTTGGACACTGAA
The DNA here is from genome assembly GCF_028858775.2 of Pan troglodytes. Taxonomy (NCBI): domain Eukaryota; kingdom Metazoa; phylum Chordata; class Mammalia; order Primates; family Hominidae; genus Pan; species Pan troglodytes. Next base: position 45,752,280 of record NC_072419.2, read on the forward strand.
GTATCAATATATAAAAACTGGAGATCATCAATAAAGAACTAGAAGATAGACATCTTTATTTGAGTATGGAACAGACACTTTCCAACAAATACTAAAAGAAGATGAATCTCAACATTTAAAACAAGTTGATGAAAATAGATAAATTGGATGATATCAAAGGACACCATTACACCAGTCAGTAAAACACAGTAAAAACACAGTTTTACACCAGTAAAAACACAGTCCATGAAATAGGAGAAAATATTTGCAAGTCATATGTCTGAAAAGAAGTCAATATCTAGAAAATATAGAGAACTCTCACAACTCAACAACAAATAACCCAATTAAAAAAATTGGCAATGAACTTGAATAGAATTTTTTGTAAAAATGGCATATAAATGAACAATAAGCACACGAAAAGATCTTATCATCATTAATAATTAAGGAAATGCAAATCAAAACCCCAGTGAGATACCACTTCATACCCATTAGGATAGCTATTATCAAAACAATAAAACACACACACACATACACACACCACAAAATGACAAGTGTTGGCAAGGTTAAGAAAAAATCAGAACCCTTGACCACTGTTTCGAGCACTGTTTCTGGGAATGTAAAATATTATGTATGGAGGTTCCCTAAAAACTTAAAAATAGAATTGCCATGCGATTCAGTAATTCCACTTCTGAGTATATACTAAAAAGAATTGAAAGCAGGGGTTTGAACAGATATTTGTACATCTATGTTCAAAGCAGCATTGTTCGCAATAGCCAAAAGATGGAAGCAGTCCAAGTATCGATTGACAGATTAATGGATAAACAAAATGTGGTATGTTCATACAATGGAACATTATTTAGCCTCCAAGATGAAGGAAATTCTAACATGTGCTACAGCATGGAGGAATCTTGAGGGCATTTTGTTAAGTGAAATAAGCCCGTCACAAAAGGATAAATACTAATTCCACTTATATGGAATAGAGTAATCAAACTCATAGAAACAGAAAGAGAAATGTTGGTTGCCAGGGGCTGGAAGGAAGAGAAGTTATTGTTTAATATGTACAGAGTTTCAATTGGGGAAGATGAAGTTCTGTAGATAGATGGCAGTGACGGTTGCAGAACCATGTGAATGAACTTAAAATGATTAAAATGGTAACTTTTATGTTATTTATTTTACTACCAGAGAAAAATAGATTTTATAAGGTTGATATTTCCATAAAGTTACAGTTATTTCAAGACAAATCTGAAAAATGCAAAAGCAAGTAGTTCCCACCATGGCATTGTTCAAAATTCATCAGAAAAATGAAGAGCCGTTTCAGGCAGCTCTAAAACAATTCTTTGAAGGTGAATTTCAGTCTTCAGGGAAATCTGAAGCGGCTTTCTCAAGATGCTGAGAGAACAAAAGGATGAGAGAGTAAACGTATTATTCAGAAGAGAAAAATATTAGGAAATACTCAAGAAAGGCCACATCTCTGGGTGGACACCTGCAGGAGCTGAGTGATTGGGATCCTGCTTTGGTGGGGGCAGCATAAATGGTGCAAGGCTGGAAGCCACCAGAAAACAGAGACCATGAAAGTAAAAAAAATCACAGGCACTGGCAAGGTTGTGGAGAGAAAGGAAGTCTTATACACTGTTGGTGGGAATGTAAATTAGTTCAGCCATTGTGGAGTACAGTGTGGCGATCCCTCAAAGACCTAAAGACAGAAATACCATTCCACGCAGCAATTCCATTACTGGGTACACACCCAAAGGAATATAAATCATTCTATTATAAAGACTCATGCATGTGTATGTCCATTTCAGCACTATTCACAATAGCAAAGACATGGAATCAACCTAAATGCCCATCAATGATAGACTGGATAAAGAAAATGTGGTACATATACACCGTGGAATGCTATACAGCCATAAAAATGAATGAGATCATGTCCTTTGCAGAGACATGGGTGGAGCTGGAGGCCATTATCCTTAGCAAACTAACACAGGAACAGAAAACTGAATGCCACATGTTTTTACTTACAAGTGGGAGCTACATGATGAGAACACATGGATACATAGAGGGAAACAACACACACTGGGGCCTTCTGGAAGGTGGAGGGTAGGAGGAGGGAGAGGATCAGGAAAAATAACTAATGGATGTTAGGCCTAATATCTAGGGGATGAAATGATCTGTACAACAAACCCTCATGACACAAGTTTACCTATGTGACAAACCTGCACTTGTACCCCTGAACTTAAAAGTTGTTTTTTTTTTGAAAGAAAACAGAGGCCATGTACAACATGAGTCCAAATGAGTTTTGAGTGTAACAATTGATGTGATTGAGTTAAATACTTATTTAAGATCTCTTGAAGAATAAAGAAATTATAATTTACATGAACTTAACCAAAAAAGATTAAATAATTGTTGCACTTTAAGATCATTGAAAAGTCTCTAAACTAGTAAAGCTTTACTGAAGTCAAGAGAAACAAACAAACAAATAAACACAGGCAGAGGCAACTACTTCAGAGGAAGCTTCCAAGTTTTCTCAGAGTTGCATCAAGGGGAGAAAACAAATTTTCACTAAATGTACGATTTAGAGAGAATTTTTGGTTTTTTTAAACTTACCCTGTAAAGATAGAAAGGAATCTTTCAAAAGCAGATGACAAGATCAGCCATGCATGTGATAAGCCAGGCACCTGTAAATGCAATCCAAAATTTTTCCAGAAAAATTCAAAAGAATATGCCGGCTATTATTGAAGCCAGCTTATTTCCTATGAGAGAAAAATCTCAAGAGGTGTTGAGAGTTCTGTTGCTTTAAAGACACCTTCATAAGTTAAGAGAATGCATCCCTGAGACAAAACAAATTGAGAAAGGTGGTATAAGTTTTGAAAAGCATCCTTAAGTCTCCATTGTTGCAAATGGGGCATTTATTAGAGTCCTGTGAGATCACGAGGGAATGCTCTGGAGGACCAGATCACTAAGGGAGGAGGATCATGGGCTGTGGAGGGATGGAGATCCAGGATCCAGTGCCCGCTGTGGGCAGATGCCATCCTCCCAGGAGAAGGAAACTTCTATCAGGTCAACTTTGTTCTGACACTGCAGCTCCTTTTCAAGAGCATGAGAGAGCAGTTCTGTTGCTCCTGGAACTGGACATGGCCCAGAGTCTTCTTTCTATCCAGCCCTCCCACCAGAACAGTGTGCTGCTCACCCAGTCTTTGTTCTCTACCCAATACCCTAGTCAGATGGTAGATGTCCCAGAGAGATTCCAAGGTACATCTCCTGAGAAGGGGATACACTGAACTTCCCTCTATCCCAAGAAAGCTTGGAAGAAACTGCCTAGGGGTCTTCCCCACTGAGGGATTTCCCTGGCTGGGCACATTCTCCACTAGCCACAGGAAAGATCTCTGGACCAAACACTGCCCACATGGTCTGAGAGCAGAAGTGAGTCATCTCCAAGTTGACCCTATCCCCAGTGAGTAGACTTCTGAAGATCCAGAACCACAAGATGTTTTTTTCTGTCAACTAAAATCATTTTAATTGTTTTTCTTTTACTTTTACTGCTATTAAGTAAATGGCTTAAATATAAACCAGGTAGAGCTAGAACTCTAAGGTAAAGTTCTATGACTGTGGATCATTTAAACATGACTCTTATGAGTTAGCTGCTTCCATTTTATTCTATTTTTAGGTAGTGTTATTACAGTAGTTTTCTTGTTAATAAATCCACAATATAATCTGAAACAGCAAGAAATTTGTCTTGTTTCTAATAATAAATTTATTTTTTTCTCTTTTGGTTTTATTGCTATTATTTATATGTTTATATGATACCTTAAATGGAGATTTGATCAGATTATGACTTTTAAGATAGTATTTTATAAATGTAGATTCTATACATGTGAATCTTGGGATTGGAAATGACATCAGCAGCCACACTGACAAGCCTTGCTCCTCTCCATGGTGTCATCTCCATCCTCAGCCACTACCTAGCTATGTCCAGTGACAGCTGAAATTATCACAATGGATTAGAACTCTCCATTCCTTCAGGGAAGGGTCATCTGGACCAGGAGAAACAAGGTCCTCTGTTAAGACCCAGCCCTGCCGCGGATTGACCTTGGACCCCTGACTGCTTTCTGGCTCAGTTTCCTCTTACCACTGTCTTGTGGCAGAGCTGCATGAGACTTAAACAAGGTCATGAGCATCCAGTTGTCCTTCAATCCGGAACCCACTGCAGGAAGCACAGCCAGACTTTTGAGAGTGCAAGAGTTTTCAGACAGCACCTCTCCATCCTGCTCTCTTTCTGATTCCCTTCATATCCTCCTCCTCCTCCCCCTTCTCCTCTTTACCACCACCAGCACTGTTATCATTGCCTTTATTTCACTTCCCCACATCTGTCTCTGCACTTACTTCCTTTTTTTCTCATGTTCAACACATGCACTGAGCAAATTTGTCCTCATCCCCTGGGTATTATTGCTGGATGTCTATCCTGCCTGTATCTGGACGAATCTTATTGCTGGATGCCTGTCCTGCCTATATCTGGACAAATCTTATTGCTGGATGTCTGTCCTGCCTATATCTGGACCAATCTACTGTGGCCTTGGGGTCTCATCAGGCCATCTCTCTAGGCCTGGAATCTGGACCATGAACCCCAGCAGTGCCTATTGCTAAGTTCCTACACAAATTCAGCTGCCTCTAGATGCCTTTGTGCAAACTCCCATCATCTCCCCTGCAATTATTTTTTACCTGAGATGGAGTCTCACTGACTTTGTCACCCAGGCTGGAGCGCAGTGGTGCAATCTTGGCTCACTGCAACCTGCATCTCCCTAGTTCAAGCGATTCTCCTGCCTCAGCCTCCCAAGTAGCTAGCACTATAGGCGTACGCCACCATGCCTGGCTAATTGTTGTGTTTTTAGTAGAGATGGGGTTTCACCTTGTTGGCCAGGCTTGGCTTGAACTTCTGACTGTGCCATCTGCCATGGCCTCCCGAAGTGCTGGGGTTACAGGTGTAAGCCACCATGCCTGGCCTTCTCCTGCAATTCTGTTATAGCCTCCAGCTCCTTATCCCTCCCTGTCTACCTTCACAACGGTGAAGTCAGGGTAAACTTTTAGAAAATATAAAGGAGATCATGAGACTCTACTGCTCAAAGCCCTCCATGCCCCCAAATCACACTGAGGCTCAAATCTAAACATTCAACGAAGGTCCACCAGGCTATGCATAACCTGGTCTTTGCTTGTCTCTGTCTGGCCCCTCCAATCCAGCTTCTGACTTTCCTTCTGGACCAATAACATGTCACACTTACACTGCCTCAGAGCCTTTGCACTGGCTGTTTCCTCTGTCTAGAGTGCCTTCCACCAATTATGCATGTGGCTGCCTCCCTTTTCTCATTGACATCCCAGCTTATATTGAATGCCCTCCATCTCTGGCTTCCTCTCTGGTCCCCAGCCTTATTTATGGCTTCAGACACTCATCCTCTCTTAAATCATTTAATTTCCATATTATTATAGTTTATATCATTTAGCCCTTCTTACGACAGTCCTCTAGGATAGAGGTTGTTGATTTTAGAAAAAAGGCAAAATTGTTGCTGTGTTTCTAAATCATTTTAGTAAACTTATTAAGGTAAATATTAGTAATATTAGTAAACTTATAGTTTACTAGTTATAGTAACTTATAGTTACTAATATGCTAATATTACTAATATTACTAATATTAGCATATTAGTAAACTTATTAAAATACCACTCATTGTTTGCACTCCCCTCTGGAAGGTAAGGAACAGAGAGTTTATCTTATTCACCACAGACACTGCCTTTGTATCTTGCAGGTGAGAGTCACTCACTTAAGATTTGGGAAGGAAGGGATACATAGAAGTGAATCCAGTGCAAAGACCTCCTGAGATCTCAGATCTGTCCACCTGTCAGGGCCTCCCAGAGCAGGTTCTGTACACCTGTGGGTGTCTTCATGAAATCTCACCTTGGATCCTGGTGCTCCTCACTGTCTGCACATTCTCGGAGCATCCTCGTGTGTGGGTTTCAACCAGCCCCCTTCTGACATTCCATGCCTGCGAGTGTTAAGTCTCCACATTAACGTGATTCATACAGATGGCTGGGGAATCCCAAGACTGTGGGAACAGCAGAAGGAGATGCTATGGAAAAAGACATGGTAGGGTGGCCACAGGCCTCCTCTACTACAGTATTGAGCAGCAAAAGGCTGGTGCTTTTGTGTTAAAGAGAAAGCCACTGGACTTCAGGGACCCAGGCCATTTCATTGTCTTGGAGAGAAGATGCAGAAATATGCAAGTACTTACAATCAACTGTTATCTGGATTTAGTAACTAATATTTATGGGGTACTCACTCATGATGCACAGAGTGCTGTATAAATGCCAGGCCATCTTCTAGTTGTGACTACCCTTATGGCTACTGTCTAAGATGGGGATGGCATTCAGAGAAGGAAACTGAGGTTCTAACAAGCTCCAAATCACACAATATAGACGGGCAGTTGACAGCTCAGAGTGCCTGGGAACTAATTTCACCTTCGTGGCTCTCCAGCGGTGAATTTTGGGTGTGTTACTTAATGCTTAGGTCTCTTGACTTTCTCATCTGTAAAACAGATGAGGGTTGCTGTACAAGTTAAATGAGTCCATGTGAAGCACTCACTACACAGGAAGCCCTCCATAGATGTTGCTGTTTTTTTTGTTATTCTACTAGAAGTAAATGGCCTACTTGGTATTGAATCTGGGACCTCTGTCCCTAAATCCACTCACTTTCTACTCTTTGAATAACTGTTTTTGTTTAACTGTGTTTGGTTTGTTGATTGCTAAGCCAGTGGAAGAACACACTTTCCTAATTGACCAGGTATGAAGATGAGATAGTTTTGGAACTTTTGACAAGCTCTGGCTCATTGCAGTGACATTATTTAAGTTCCAATTTCCAGCGAGGCTGGCTATTCTCAGAGAAATTTGATTCAATTCCACAAACACTTCTCCTAGTCATTAAGACACCTACCACCAGAAACATCTGGTCAATTAAATTTAAAACATTAGTCAAACAAGTTGTTGGTATTATATGGTCAGACATCTGGACAAATGAAATTTTAATTGAATGTTTTGATATCATGTGGTCTCAGTTTCAAAGCCAACCCCCAAATAGAAGGCACATACCTTTACTTTCTATGCCAAGTTGGGTGGGCTGGGTTTGGTATATCAATTCACTTTTAAAAAATTTACCAAATTGTAATGTTACAGATATAGCCACCACGCAATTGGGATTTTCTACAATAGTCCTGATTTTTAAAATATTCCATTCTTTTGCTGGCCAATTGACATGCCCCAGTTTTTTGGTAGACAATATGGTCCATATTTGCATGGAGTCATGAGTAGAATGCAGGAAGTCTACGTTGCAATTTTGGATCTGGTTCCATTTATTCTGAAATATTCAGTGACACATTTAACAACTTTTCCCCCTCAGGTTTCCCTTTGATAACATGGAGGAGTCACTTTGTATTTTCTAACTTAAAGGGAAGGCATTCTGTAGAAACTTACGATGTTTTATACATTTGTGAGCACACATGTTTACATACATGTGTGAGGCACATGTAGACATACTATTATAATGAATCCTCAGGAAACCCTGTTTGCCAAGCCCTAGTGTAGATGAATGACAACAGTGGCATGGATTAGGGTTCCAGCAGTGGACATACAGAGTAGTGGGCAGATTTGAGAGGTGTTCAGGAGCCAAAATTGCTGGTGTCTATTAATGCACGAGCTAAGGGGGCGGATGGATTCTGAAGAATTATTTCCACTACCAAGAAAGGCAATGTTGGGAAGAACCTTTTGGTCAACTTGGTCAACTTCTCCAATTCCAGTAGAGCAATCCAGCTTCTTTTGTCATCTCCTCTTTATCTTTCATCCAGAGAGCCCACATAAGCACTGTTTAAATTTCTCTTGACTTGTCTTACTCCTTTGACTCATCGAAAACTATCCTCGCAAAAGAAATTTCTGGCAGGTCATGTAATGCCAAAAAAAAAAAAAAAAAAAAAAAAAAAAAGAACTCAAAAACACCCAAAACAAAAAAACAAAAACCACTTTTGGACATCTGTTCTGATACAGAAGCCAAGAGCAGGGTCCGCATGGTGCCAGCGTGGCAGCCGTGGCTGCATATTGCAGTCAGAATGTGCATGGTGCCAGGGCTAATGATCCGGGTTTCCTGCAGAGGGCCGCTCTGCCAGCCTTCTAATTAGGATCTGCTCAGAGCAGCCTGGGCAGGGATGATCACGCCTTTTCTCCTGCCCTCCTGTCCCTCGGTTGTCTTCCTCCTATGCAGCAATTTAGCATTGTGAGCATTTTTTTTTTTTTTTTAAATCCTGGGCCATTTAAACAAAGAGGGGAAGTAAAGCAGGTTTCTCCAGAGATGCTGGAAAAAGGGACGAGAAACCAAAGCTGATGGCGGTGGATGGATGAAGTCCCAGCCACCCTCCGTGGAAGGGTGCAGATCTCCTTTAAGACCTCTTTGGTGAAGAGTCAGCTGAAGGTCCTGCCCAGCATGAGGCCCAGAGATCCAGCTGCTGCGGTGGGAGGCTCAGCCTGGGCTCCTCATCAGTCCACTGGTCTCAGAGGGTCATCAGCGGGAAGTGATGAGCATCTTGGAGGTCAGGCCGGATATGGCGAACACCCACTGGTGGTCAGGCTGTGGTATGTCAGGGAAGAGGATGTTCCTCTAACAGCCTAAACCAACCCATGGAGGAAGTTTGGGAAGTCATGGATTATTGTGTGTTGGTTTTGGTTTGGACCCATTAGGGGCACTGGCTTTTAGACAGCAAGTATGGGGGCGGGGGAAGTGTGTTGCATGGAGGAGCTTTCAAAAGGTAATAGGTAAGAGTAGCCCTGGGCCACAGCCCAGAAGTCTTGAATCATGGAACCAAGACTGGAAGCTAAATTTCAGCAGAAATTGTATTTGCCTTGTTTACTGTGATGGCTCAGTGCTTAGCACAGAGCCTACCATATGGCAGGTGCTCAATAAATGAGTTAATCAACAAAAAGAGCATCATCATAGTGGCTACGTTCTAAGGATGTGGTGAAGATTCAGTGAGATACTGGGTATCAGGTGTTCAGCACCATGGCTGCACGTGGTCACTACCACTAGTACAACTAAAGTCAAACACTAGTGCAGGGGTCAGGAAATATTTTCTGTAAAGGGCCAGATAGTACATATTTTGGACTTTGCAGGCCATACACTTCTGTGACATTTATGGAACTTTCCTGTTCTAGTGTGTAAGCAACCATAGAAAGTAAATAAATAAATTGATGTTGCTATATTCCAATAAAACTTTATTTATAAAAACAGACTGTGGGCTGAATTTGGCCTGTGGACCACAGTTGCCTGACTTCTGCCTTAGAAAATGACAAAGTCAAGGGATCTGTTCTTCACAGAGAGGGTACAAATGCAAATATGCCTAGATTCAGGGGAAGTTCATGGATATCCATGAGGAATAGCTCCAGCCCGAGTAAACCAGGTAAATGCAAACACAACTAACATAGCCCCTCACCTGGGAGACTGATGACAAGAAGGATGCAAAGAGCATCTGCTAGCCTCCTCCCCACAGCTTCTGAGTGCCAGAAACAGAATCTACACATACTTAGTTTTCACTAACCCACATCGGTTTCTATGAGTGAGTAGCATTCTTCTTCATGTGTACAGAACAGCAGAAGATGGAATAATTAGAAGCATGTATTTATCCCTGAGGTTCCCTCATTTGTATATTCACATCCCTGATGATGTTTAAGACCTCAGGTCACTCTAGTGAAAACTGAAAGTTGGGAGGCTTTGAAATAAGAGTAGGCCCATTAGTCACTCAACAAACCTTGTCTCCTATCTACTAGGTGCTAGGCATTGTGCCTAGTGGTGGAAATATATGGTTATGATCTTATCCCAGACTTGGATGAGCTCTTGGTCTAGTTGAGGAGGCAGGGATGAACAGAGAATTAATTGTAACACCATGCAACTAATGAGGCAGTAGGCGTTACTTACATTTACATGGCAGGGAGTGGCCATCTGGGCTCAGGGTGAGAATGTGTAAGGGACCGTTTCCCAGGAGGTGATCTTTGAGCCCCGTAATGGAGTCTCACTGCACTCATGTACACATACTGCTTTTAGAATTGATTTGTTTTTTCTTTGCAGGAAGGATGCACCCTAAAAAAATGTTGAGAAAACAGTTTAACCTAGTTCTCCCACTAGGACATTTTGGAGGTAAAGGAGAAATGCCAGAGAAATGCCTCTACTCTGGATTACACAGTTGGTCTGTCTCTACTCAGGCCTTGATGTGAAAAGGCAGGGACAGTGAAACACTGCGAGTAGAAACCAACTCTCCTCTTGACTCATAACTTTTATATTGACTTGTAAGTCAGTTCTTCCATGGTGGAAAAGTAATACAGACGCTGGGCAAAATATGTAATGGGATTTAAATTGTAGCCTTAAAGGTAGCTTAAATGTTCCATAGAAAATGCTCCAGGATAGGGAAAAAGGATCTTGTGATCGAAGGTTTATATTTAGAAAATTTGTCCTTTTACAACAAAGGATAAACAGTATTTTCTATGTTTTTTTTTTCATCTGCTTCCCTGGTTCCCCCTTCAGGTCCACTTTAACCTCACCATTCTTGATAACTATTTGCAACCTAAATATGAACAAGTCACTCCTTGGCTTAACACCATCAGTGGGAGCCTTTTGTCCACAGGACAAATCCTCACTCAAGGTGCTTTGTTCTGTTTCTTCTGCAGCTCCAGCCACATCAACCTAATAATAACAGGCACCAGCCCATGAATTCTACCATGGGTCATATTTCTCTTGGCTATTTGCTTATGTGACCATTTGATCCCTGCCATAATCCTAGGCAGCTGTTTTATAGAGGAGGAAGCTGAGATTCAGGGAGATGCAGTAACTTGCCCAAGATCAAGCAAGTTTTCGTGGAATTTAATCAAAGGTCTACCTGAATTGAACTTCTGGGACTCTTCTACAATATTCTTCTGCCTAGAACATTCTTCATCTCATTTTTTTTTTCCTACAAAATCAGGCCCCTTTAGGGTTTGGTTCAGACATTCCTTCAACTATGAGCCATTCTCAGTCTCTCATACCTTCCTTTTGACTTTCAATACCATTTTGTTGAGGGGGCAGGTAATCCTCACAACACTGGCACCATTGTATTATTCCAATTTCTTTGCCTTTCTCTTCCGTGTGATACATTGGGAGCATCCTGAAAGCAACTTCATTATGTAATCTATTTTTATATGCTCAGGCCTAGAATGGAGACAGAACTTTGAATATGTATCAAATGACTATATGACTAAAAAATAATATTCTAGGATATGTGTATTTGGGCCATACCTCTCAAATGCAGAAATAACAACCTTTAAAACTGTGTGCTGATGGAGACTGGATGCTGCATGTAGAATGAATGAGTATTCTTTTCTTGTTATGCTCTTTGAGTGGTGACTGGAGCGACCGACTGGTTGGGGCTGGTTGTCCTGTCCAGCATCTCAGAAATCTCTGAAATCCATCCTAAATGTCTAAATGAAGTAAAGTGGTTGGCTTTATAAGTAATAGAAGTCAATTGTGTTTGCAGTCTCTAATGCAAGAACGGCATTAGATGACTGAGATGGGGCTAGTGCCAAGAAGTGCTGAGTGGGCAGGAGCCCTGATTTTCAGCCTCCCTCTGCATCCATTTGTGATAATCTGGGTCTGGCGCTCAACCAGTCATCCTCCTAACGAGGCTTGCATGAGACAGCCTTTGCCCCCAGCACAGACATATACTGAATCAGGAGTTCCCTTATACAGACATTTAAAAACACCCACACATATGCACACACTCACTCACATTCTTTCCAAATACACATTTTATCTTCCTTGTTACAAACATTGTCCTAACAGGCTGGCAAACATTCAGACAGAAACTGAAATATTTAGATGAACTGGGGCATCTTAACTCCTCTGGAAAATGACTTTTAGCTGACAGGCAGAAGGAAGCTGATATTCTGCCTTGATCCTGTGACTCTGAGTCATTGATGAACGCTTGCCTTTTGGCTTGAGGGTAGGGCATGAGAGCTGCAAGCAAAGATTGAAATAACACTCATGTTTGTTCTACATTTTACAGGGGAGCTGGTATTGTCTCCCAGCAGGAAATTAGATGATATTCACTCCTAGGATAATAATAAGGAAGACATTAACAATAAAGATGAACATTTATTTCCCACCACATTATTCTAAGCATTGACAGCATTAGGTGATATACCCATAATGATCATCTGAACATATAGGTGCTTTTATTATCTCCATTTCACAAAATGGAGAAGCCGAGGCTTAGAGGGGTTCACAATTTGCTCAAGATCACACAGTTAGTAAGGAGCCCAGCCTGAAGTAGCATATATATATCTATATATATATATCTCCACAGAACCTGTGTATTTTTTTTCCGTGCTCATCACCCAGGCTGGAGTGCAGTGGCACGATCTTGGCTCACTGCAACCTCCACGTCCTGGGTACAAGCGATTCTCCTGCGTCAGCCTCCTGAGTAGCTGGGACTACAGGTGTGTAACACCACACTGGGCTAATTTTTGTATTTTTAGTAGAGACGGGGCTTCACCATGTTGGCTAGACTGGTCTCAAACTCCTGACCTCAGGTGATCCGCCCGCGTTGGCCTCCCAGAGTGTTGGGATTACAGGCGTGGGCCACCGTGCCCAGCCCTGTGTTCTTACATGCTCTGTTTTACAGAGCAGGGAAGCTGGCCTGCTCAAATTTATTTGAACGAGATTGTGAGAAACCATCTGAGAGTGAACTCGTTCCATGGAAACAGGATGTCAGGATTGTCAAGCTTTGCCCTACAAAACCCTTAGCAGTTTCAAGTAGGGGGATTATTTGAGGGTGCATCCTGGTGTTGGAATGTTAGATGAGCCTTTTGGATTATCTTTCTATAATCTTATGCTGGGAACCTATGAATGCCACAATGACAAGTATGACTAGAAAGAATTCATACTAGAGGCCGGGTGCGGTGGCTCACGCCTGTAATCCCAGCCCTTTGGGAGGCCGAGGCAGGCGGATCACGAAGTCAGGAGATCGAGACCATCCTGGCTAACATGGTGAAACCCCGTCCTACTAAAAATACAAAACATTAGCCGGGCGTGGTGGCAGGCACATGTAGTCCCAGCTACTCGGGAGGCTGAGGCAGGAGAATGTCATGAACCCGGGAGGCGGAGCTTGCAGTGAGCCGAGATTGCACCACTGCACTCCAGCCTGGGCAACAGAGCAAGACTCTGTCTCAAAAAAAAAAAAAAAAAAAAAAAAAAAAAAAAAAAAGAATTCATACTAGAAAATGTCAGGAGACATACAGGATGCTGGCAAGGCTACTGTGGGGGCTCTGCTCCCCTGAAAGAAGCTGACAATAAAAAGAAGGGAGGGAAAGGAGTCATCCTAGAACAGTCTGCCCATAGCCAGACATATTTATGAAGCCATCCTAGATCAACCAGCTCCTGGCCTGTCCCTAAGCTAAGTCTAGACTGGAAGGATGGCGCAGCCAAACCACCAAGTTATTTATAAAATCACTGTTTTAAGACAGTAAGTTTTTGTAATGGTATGTTACATAGCAAAAGTTAACCGATACATCTCTTATTGCAACTCTACAGAATTAAAAAGGACAAGTATTATAAATCAGAAGAGGGAATTGAATATCTCAGAGGATTCAGTGACTTTCCTAAGGTGCTAGAGCCAGTTAATGGCAGAATAATGACTAGCAGCTAGGGCAATTCACAAGAAGTCTTGCAAATAAAGGAAGGTAGCGTGTACTACTCCAAAACATGGTCTGAATCATTATCATCCCTATCCTTGTTTTAAACTTCTGTGGAGGAAAAAGTAGCCCCACCTTCCAGAAAACACAATGTAAATATAACTGCCATCATTGCCATCTTCATAACTAGGGAAGCCATAGGATTTGCCCTACAAATTGGACTCTTTGAGAATAACAGGGATGCTACTAATAACTATGCCAAAAATATTTATTTCCCACCACATTATTCTAAGCACTGACATTAGGTGATATACCCATAATGATCATCTGAACATATAAGTGCTTTTATTATCTCCATTTCACAGAATGGAGAAGATGAGGCTTATTTAAGCAAGCTGGCTCTATGGCCACCCTATCTCTAACTAATATGGAGAGAGCACTTTATGGGTTGCAAACCCTTTTAAGATAATTATATTTCATTTTACAAAAAAAATCCTTCATTGTAATCACAACACCCTCATTTTGCTGAAGGAAACTCTTCTTGTCAGAGAAATGAAGTAACTTTTCTATGGTTCTTGACAGTAGGTAGGCATTTAATAAATGTTTATGTTTATTAAACTGGATGAATAGCAGTTCAGTGGGTGGATGAATGCATGCATATGTAAGAATAAATGCAAGAAAAGGAAGCAGAAAGCCTGACCACATGGTGTTTTCAAGAAGGTGTAAAGAGAAGACAGTAAGTAGCTAAATGGATGACTCTCACACTGAGTTCCCCAGAACATCAATGCCCTCCATGACATTAGTAGGTGTTCTGGGACCATCATGTAAGCCCAAGGTCTTATGTTCAGCTTGCTCATCTATAAAACGGGAGTAAACTTTCATGAAATAGAGGTGGAAGGACAACAGATAATGCAAATAATGTGTTTAGCACAGTGAGTAGTACACTAAATAAGAAGACAAATAACAGCAAATATGTACTAATCATTTATGTTCCAGGCATCATGCAAATGCAGTGTGTGGATTAACCTCATTTTCTCCTCTGTGTCTCTCCCTAAGTCAGGTACCATTTATTATCCCCACTTCATGGATGAAGAAATTGGGGCTTACAGAGGAAAGAGATTTTGCCTAAAGTCACACAAGAGCCAATGGCAAGGTGACCCAGACCCTGGGTTGCCAGTTACACTGCTGACCTGTCTCCTGCCCAGTGAATGACACCTGTCCCTAGTTTTATTACTATGCTTTGTTAAGGAAACACTCCTCACTGTATCCACAGCACTTTAAATTTGGATGGGTCTCAACCCTTTTCAGTCATGTGACCCTTAACAAAATCAAAACTAAATCACATTTGAGAAGCCTAAAATGTAAAACAAAGTAAAACCAGAATTGCTGTGATTGAACCAGTTACAGAGCCCTAGAGCCCCCCTTCCTGTGACAACTGCATAAAAACCTTTGCCCTCTGTGGAGCACAGTAGGAAAATATTGGTCTGAAGCATAGTTGAGTGGATTTGCTGCCTGGCACATCTAGGCTTACTGTCTCTGGGGACCATAGCCTGCTGGTTCCCTACAGGATCTGAATGCATGTTTAAGCTCAGATAAAGAGACCCAGGAGGATCATGAGGGTTGGGACAGGATTGAATAGAGCAGTCAACTTTCTGAGCTTTTTTAGGTAAGACCCAGGCAATAGCCTAGGCTATGGTGGGGTTCCTGGAGAGTCTGTAAGAAAGACTTCCAAGAAAACTCATTCTTATGAAGCCAGGATTTCTAAAGATAGTGCTGGCTCAATGGCAATGAGGAATGACCTCCTCTTCCCTCCTCTCCCCCCAACTCCAATTAAGTCATTTTCTTTCTCTCCACCTGTACCTGGGGTTCTCTCCAGACTGCAGGCAAATGGTGCATTAATCACACAGATCAGCCAGTGCACAAGGATGGTGGGAAGTGGCTGATTTATGAACCAGCCCAAAGTGTGGGGAGGCTGGGAGTGGGTGAGGTGGGCCCAGCTCGGGGAGCATATGGGGGCTCCTTCTCTAGGACCAGGCCCATATGCTCCGCTGCAGGTCCATATGCTGTGTGGGCTGGTCCCCCCTTTGCCAATGTCGAGGCTGCCTGTCTGCTGTAACATGCAGGGAGCTAGATCTGCCACATGCCCTGCTGGCATTCAAACACACCCTTTCCAACTGTGTGAGACATTGGGGCTCTTCTTATAGACAAGAAGAGAGCTACACTTATGCCCTTGTCAATATGAGTTATTGTCATCAATCATTTAGAAACAGTCCACAAGAAATGAGCAAGACCAGTTTTTTTTTCTATTTGTTAGAAAAGGGAATTGAGACATAATGCTAGAATCACCAACACTATGACTGGCAATAATAATAACCAACAACTATTGCATGTACATCAGGTCCTGAGCTCCATTCTGATCAGTTTTTACACATATTAATTAAAGACACAGAGTGGTTGCCCAAGGTCATGGTTTGAGCGTTAGAGTTATGAGTTGTATTCAGATCTATGTTTGCTGCCACTTCCTTTAAATTGTCATTCATAATTTAGTCTTTCCCTCACTCAATGAGCATTTATGGAGCCTCTACCACCGTTAGACCCTATAAAAAGGGCTTAGGATACCACTAAGAATAAAGCAGACATGACGCCATCTCTCTTGGGAGACACATTTTAGTGGAGCAAGACAGACAACAGCAAACATTTTTTAAAAAGTTAAACAAGAAAATGTGTAGTTACAAATTGCACTAACTTAAATGAAGGAAGTAAACAAAGGGCTTGGACAAGAATGGCAGGGTATCTAGAACAGCCAGGGCAGTCAGAAAAGCATGAAGCCTTCACGGTGAGAGGGAGCTGCTGGAGGGGAAAGGAGCTCCAGGCTAAGAGGTTAATGTGTGCAAAGGCCCGGAGGAGTGAAGGAGCCCCAGTGCTCTAGGGACAAGTGCAGGAGGGACAGAACTAACAAGGGACAGCAGAGAGTGGTAAAAGATGGGATGGAAGGGGAGGTTTCAGGCAGATCCTGAAGGGAGATTATATATGCACTGGGAAGTTGCTTCAGAGTTTTCAGTAGCTTTGCAGTACTCACTTATAGTTAATATTGGTGAGTAACAGCTTAGCTTGCTCATTAATAATGTGACATCCCCCAGCTCCCTAGCCGATCCCCTAGGGCCTTTCCCATCCCCAGATATTTTGTAGTGGCAGAAGCCAACTCAAGAAACAGTTATTTGGATAAAGATGTGTGCTCAACTGGTCTGTATATACCTCCAAGGGCAGGTATTATACTTAATGCCTAGCAATATATGGGAAAATATAGTAGAATTCACAGGATGTGGGTACATTTTTCAATTTAAAAACTATTACTGAATCTTTAAGACCATGTTTGCTTTTTAGTAAGCTCTAAAATAATATCATTACTCTACCCCATTAAGTTTTACTACACTAGGTTAGCATTCTATTTTTTTCCTTTGTACATTTTTTTTTTCTTTGAAGATATCAATAGCTTTGGAATATTTTATTGTTTTATCATTTCTATCTTTTTTTAACTTTCCATCGCAGCAAGCCTGACCTCAGGGAAAAGATCTATTAGACTGCCAAGATTAAATTTTATTTAACCAACATGTATATAGAGATCATTCTGTGTTCCTTATGATCTAAATGCCTTACAAGAATAAACACATTTAACCCTATAACAAGCCCATAAGATCAATACTGTTATTATCACCCCCATTTTACAGATGAAGAAGCTGAAGCACAAAGAGATTAAGTAAAACAGCCCAAGTTCCTATTGCCAGGAAGTGGTAGAGCTGGGTTTGAGCCCTGGAAGTCTGTCCCCCGTGTCTCTGCTATTAGTCATTTCCATCCGATGGAAATTTCCTTGTGTAGAAACTGTGCTTACAGGCCATAATTTTTAACCCTATTGTGCTTCGTATGTTTCCCTTGCCCACTAAAGAGGATTCTGACTTGACATGTGGATCTTCCCTCATCCTCTGAGCTCTCAGGAGCCTCCTGTCAAGCAGGGCAGAGTTTGGGGTTTGTTACTTAGTGTCAGGAGAAAAGGGCAAAAGGAAAAGGTAGAGTGTGGGGAGGAGATTGTCAGGGATTGAGGAGATTGCTTAGAGAGACAGACTGCAGCTGCCATGTGTGAGGTCTGAGGATCTGTGAGACTCAAAGGGAAATTTTAAGAAGCATTGCAGAGAAGAGAAACTTCTTTTGCTGACAAGCGTGAGAAGTAAAGGCAAAAAGGCTTTCACAGTTCTGAACACTGTTTTGTTGTTATCCTGCATTCTGCAATGGATATCACTCCATGCTGAGCCTGGTGAGCCACATGTTACAACAGCAAGGCAGCAAAAACCAATGCAATTTTATTTTCATTTTCTTTCTGCCCTCTTTCTTTCTCTTTTTCTCTAGCTTTCCCTTCCTCCTTTCCTCTTTCTCTTTCCCTCCCTCCATCCTTTTTCCCTTCCTTCCTTTCAGGATCCATTTTTGGAGCACCCATTCTGTGCCAGATCTTGTTCACACCCTCTGACCTTCAGAAGCTCAGTCTTAATATCATCGAGGAGAACATTTAGACTACATACACGTCTCCGGTAATGTGAGGACATTTGATCTCCTGCAGTCCCCTGGAGAGCTGCTACTCTTTTACTTGGTCTATGAGCAAAGCTTGCACTTTGTCATGCCTACGATTTGAGAATCTGAATTCTTCCACATGGCATCTCTCCTATAGGTTCTCATTCACTCCTTCTGAAGGCTTGGGTAAAAGACAAATTGAGAAACTGTTCACAGTTTACAAACTTCTTAAATATTTGTCTGTGAGTGCTGTTGGACTTAGTATAACAGGATTTAGCAAACTCTTTTCTGTAAAGAACCAGCTATTAAATATTTTAGGCTTTGCAGGTCATTCAGTCTCTGTCACAATATCTCCACTTTGCTGTTGTAGTGTGAAAGTAGCTTTATACAATATGTAAACAAATATGCATGACTGCTTTCTGAAAAACTTTATTTACAGAAGCTGGCAGCAGGTGGATTTGGTCTGTGGGCTATAGTCTGCTGATCCCTGTAGAGAAATTTGGATTCTTCCGTGCATAGACGCTATCCCTTGTGGATGTTCTGATCCAACCAGAGGATCCCTAAGTGACTGCCGGGCTTGTGCAATGAGGTGGTGGTGTCTTTAAGCTTCCCACCAGCAGGCCTTTTCAGGTGTTTATGGTCAGGTGATAGGAGACGTTGCTCCAATCAGAACTGGAACACAGTTGCCCTAATCTTCATGGGCATCCAGTTTATGAAGGGAGCCAAGGAAAGTGTGATATTTAAAAAGGGATTTTGGGGACGATGCTGGATGTGAACACACACCTATGTACAAACAATTTTTCAACATGTTTGATGTTTTGTGTGTCATGAGTGGGTAAATCTATGGTGATGGTGGTGTTGGCTGATCCCTTTTCACTTGTTTACTTGATGGGGACAGAGAAGGAGAGGTGAAAATGGGGGCATCCCAGGGACCAGAGCCAAATAAGATGGATGGGTGGTTATTCAAGATGCAGGAAGGTGACTGCTACATCTCTCCTGGGAACATAGAAACCTTACTAAGATAAATGCATCCTGCAAGGATAGCCACAAAGGGATAGCCTGTGCTGAATCTAGATGCTTTTATTTAATGCCTATGAATGCTTTTAGATGGAACATGTATTTCTAGATCTCCAAATTCTCTCCATTCTCTTATTATTCATCCCTATGGTGTTTGAGTTTGCACTCTGTGAAGACCTTCTTTGCCACTTCCTGCACACTCTTTCTCCAGTGTGCTTTCCCTTCAAACAGCCACACCTGCAGGTGTTTCCCAAAGGAACGCCTTTGACCTATGGAACCCTATGCCCACATTGAGATGAGTGAGAAGTGCCTTGGAATTCACAATCTCCAGGGTGGCCCTTAACCAATGACTAAGGGGATGCAGGAGTTTAAAAGCTTCCTTGTGTGGGGTGTGGATGATGAAGACAACTACTGGGGTAACTGACCCTCCAGAGTTCCCTGCGGGTCAGGCTGCTGGACTTGGCATGATAACGTACTCCTGTCTGACTTTGCTCACAACCCCTCTTTTCTTTCCTCCTTCCCTCTTCCCTGCCCAGTTTCTCCTGGGAGCATGTCCTTCATAAATTACTTGTGCACAAATCCTCATTTCAGGGGACAGTAATTTGAATAGTGAGGTGCGTGCAAGTAGTTTATCTATGCCTCCTGGGTAAGGTACTCGGTGCCTAGCACCATATTGGAAACTCAGTAGGATTTGTAAGATCTGGCTACATCTTTAAATTCTAAATCCACTACTGAGTCTTTAAGACCATGTTTGCCTTTTATAGCAAGCTCTAAAATGATTTCATTACTCCACCCCATTAAGTTTTCAGACCTGTCCCAAGACTCATTCCCTGAAGAAAAATGTAAAGAGCTGCTAAGGAGAGGTAGAAGCCAGGCAGATACTTGGGCCAAAAAATGAAATGGTTCATTGATTACAGGAAAGGAAAGAGGAAAACAACTTAATTTAGATTGAAACTCCTCTCCCATTTTTTTCTCCATGTATTAGAGTTAATGAATTTGTGAAATAAGAAAGAGTGGATGAGGGGAATGCTATTCAAATGCCTGCAAATTAATCTTCCTGGATTCTTCCTGCTTCAGCCTCCCTATCTTCTCCTTCAGGCTGAGAGCTCAGAGGTGGTGGGCACATGGTGCCACCCACAAGTTATTGTTTGCTAGCTAGTATCACAAACTAGTAAATGTTGTATCACCCTCCCTTTTTCTCTTTTGGGTATTTTTTTTCTGTTCTCCTCACTATGAAACATCATATTCAGGAGAAGAAAGAGAGAGTTTATAGAGTTTAATACTGATTCAAAAAGTCACTGAAAATCCCATTTAGTTATAGAGAGTGATATAAAAATATAGATAAATATGTATTTATATTTTTAAAATGGTATTTTATTGATATGTAGCATGTGTTTCACTGGGCCAATGATATTATATTTATTTATACTTTTATATATTTAAGGTGCACAATGTGATGTTTTGATTATATATATATATATATATATATATATATATATACACACATATGGTAAAATGATTGCTAGAGTCAAGCAAACTGACATATCCATGTATCCATCACCTCACATAGCTAAGTTCTGGTGTGTATAGGAAGAGTACCTAAAATCTACCCTCTTAGCTAATTTTCAGTATACAGTATGATATTATTAACAAAATCTGCATGCTATATGTTACATCTGTAGACTTAATCATTCTACATCACTGCAAACTTGGACTCTTTGACTCATATCTCCCCATTTTCTCCTCCTCCCTGCCCCTGGTAACCGTCATTCTAGTCTCTGTTTCTATGTATTCTCAATTTCTATGTATTCAACTTTTTTTAGATTCCACATAAGTGAGATCATGCAGTCTTTCTGTGCCCGGCCTGTATCACTCAACCTATTTCTCTCCAGGCTCATTTGTGTGGTTTGCAAGTGGCAGTATCTCCCTTTTTATAAGCCAAATAAAATTTTATTATATATATGAAGATTATACACACATACACACATTTTCTTTGTTGATTCAAACACAGGTTAATTTGTTTATTGGGTTGTTTCCACATCTTAGCTATTGTGAATAATGCTGCAATAAACATAGGAACAAAGATATCTACAAGGTGCCAATTTCATTTCCTTTTGGTATATGCCCATTGGAAGGATTGCTGGTCATACGGTAGTACAAGTTTTAATTTTTTGAGGAACCTCCATACTGTTTTCCATAATGACTGTACTAATTTACATTCCCACCAGCAGTTTGAAAAGATCCTCTTCTCTCTACATCCTTGCTAACACTTGTTTTCTCTTATCTTCTTGATAAGAAGCCATCCTAGCAGGTGACTTGCATTTCCCTGATGATTAGTGATGCTGAGTACATTTTCATACATCTATTGGCCATTTTCATGTGTGTGTGTGTGTGTGTTTTTTTTTTTGGAAAGTGCCTGTTCAGATCCTTTGCTCATTTTTAAATAAGGTTATTTGTTTTTTTGCTTTTGAGCTGTGTGACAGTGGAGTCAATGATACTTGTGTGTATAAAAAGGTTCTGTAATGCTGACCTGGCTTATACAATTTAAAGAGAATTTCTAGAATCACATTTTGATGAATTCTTTATTCCCCAATAGTCCTAATCTTAAAAAAGTTGCCATGAAAGGGGTAGCAATACTCAGTGTGGCACAGGAGCTGGCTTATACCAGCTCACAAGAGCCTATTGTTAACTTTTCAGGAATTACGCAAACTCGTCAGTGTTACATTGGTGGCTTGAAAATGGCTGTGTTGGAAATATTTACACCATGAACATTGACAAAAGCTTTAAATCATGCCACACCTTTCCCACTCCTTCCCAGGAGATCTGACTGTCAAATGTTTACCAGAACACCACTGGTAGTGCCTGGACCTTTCCTCTGCCCACATGTGGTGACCTTTCCTCTGCCATGCCTGTGGACTGGCTGGGTTAACAGTGGGGTGTCTAGGTAAGCGTCTGGATCAGGATTGTTGCAAAGGGCTCCTTGCTTTCTCTCCATTGTGATCTGCATAACATTCATGAAAGTCTTTCCTCCTGCCAGCAGGTCTGTTCTTGCATTCGAAAAGGTTGTGTTCAGTTATCTTTCTGCACTTGGAAATACATATTTTGTGAGATAAATGAAGAAATATTTGCAGCTGGTATACTTTTCCTCCCAGGATATTTGAATATTTTGAAGCTATGGTCTCATTTTGCTGAGAAGAGAAAGAAAGTCAGCCTGATTCCTGGCTTGTATATGAGTGCTAGAACTCATGATCATGATGGACAGACTTAAACATGTTCTTTCTGCCAGAGCATGAACCTCATTCTATGATGAGAATAATAGGGGTGGTTTTGAATTAGGCTGTTATGAGTGAGCCTATGAATATATGTGAATGCAGCTAAGTAGCTTTAATATTCATTCATTCAACAGACATCAGCTTCATAGTGTAGATTCACAGCCCAGCAGGGAAGAGCTAGGATGTATATGCCTATTGTCTGAATGGTCCATGGTGTGATAGAATGGAGTTGAGGGTTTAAGACAAGCAGACCTGTGTGTGAATCTTAGCTCTGTAATTCTCTAGCTGTGTAAACTTAACCAAGCCATTTAACTTCAATTTTGTCATAAGTAGGATGACAATAATAATACTCACTTTTCCAAGAAAAAAAAACCAGGAGCTTCCTAGGCAAAGTGGGATGAACTCATCCACAAACAAGGAACAGCTTATACAAAGGTGTGGAAGAATGCAATGTGACAGGAACATTAAAACTGGCAACTAGTTAAGAGACAGAATATCTGATGTTATTTTTTCTTTAAAAAATAAATGACTTCTGGCCGGGCGCGGTGGCTCTCGCCTGTAATCCCAGCCCTTTGGGAGGCCGAGGTGGGCGGATCACGAGGCCAGGAGATCGAGACCATCCTGGCTAACATGGTGAAACCCAGTTTCTACTAAAAATACAAAAAATTGGCCGGGCGTGGTGGCGGATGCCTGTAGTCCCAGCTACTCGGGAGGCTGAGGCAGGAGAATGGCTTGAACCTGGGAGGCAGAGCTTGCAGTGAGCCGAGATCGCGCCACTGCACTCCAGCCTGGGCGACAGAGCGAGACTCCGTCTAAATAAATAAATAAATAAATAATTTCTCTGTGCTTCCTGAATCTTAAGGCCACAGGCTGAGAAGAGCCAGATTTTAATTTCTCTAACTGTAAATGCTTAGACTTTTTCCTCACCCACTCAGGCTTAAGCCTTTTGTGCAAAGGGAAGGTGGCATCCATCATTCTCTCAAAGTTTGCTCCACATCCACTCCTTTAAGGTATAGGCGTAAGAATGAGTAAATGCCAAGAGAACACTGGATCCTTCCTTCTCTTGGGCAAATGGTAATGCTCCCAGAGGCAGAAATGGGCCTTGCTTTGCATTCCAGACTTGCCCTCTGTGACCAGGCTTTGCATAAAGTGAATGCGATGATAGAAGATTACAGACCTGCAGCCAGAGGTAGAAGATCAGGAGGGGACTGGATTATTGGAGAGCTGTTCTCAAGTTCAGGGACTGGGGTCCAGAATCTCCAGTGGCTGGAGGGATAGGCCTCTGTGTTTATTCAAAAGCTCCCTGGGAGATTCAGACACATCCTTTCACTTCCCACCTCTCTAGGTCCCTTCTCTTGTTCACTGAACGCACTGATGTGGAGTGTACTGCAGGGAAACCTCGTGCTGTAGTATTTGGGAATACTGTCTTGAAGGGGCACACCTGGGGTTCTTCTTTAGACTTTTTATTCACTATTCTAAACGTGATCCGTTCTCCCAAATGTAATATTTTCCCCCGAGAATAAAAACACTGAAGAAGTATGCAAAATAATTGTGTCCCTCCCCTGAAAATTGCCTCATTGTTTGTTGAGTTCTTTTTCCTTTTACAAATTCTGTATTTGCTGAGCAACAGAAATACAATGACAATAACAAAACCCCCAAATAAAGCTGTTTCCATTTTTCATATTTACCGCAGGCCTTGTCCATATGTAGACATAATTTTTCCAGTGTTACTCATAGTGTCATATAATTTTATATTTTGCTTGATTCACTTAACATTATATTATAAACAAATGTTGAGTTTCTTTGTTGTATTCCTAACAGACATTTTGACTGGCTGCATACTATTCCATCAAGTGGATGTAATTTTATTTACTTAACCATTTCTCTATTATTAGGTATTTATGGTATTTACAATTGTTTTTAATAATATACATTAAACTAACACAGAAATAAACATCTTCTGTAATCCCAGCACTTTGGGAGGCTGAGGTGGGCAGATCTTGAGGTCAGGAGTTCAAGACCAGCCTGGCCTACATGGTGAAACCCCATCTATACTAAAAATACAAAAATTAGCTGGGCGTGGTGGCACGTGCCTGTAATCCCAGCTACTCAGGAGGCTGAGGCAGGAGAATTGCTTGAACCCGGGAGATAGAGATTGCAGTGAGCTGAGATCTCACCATTGCACTCCAGCCTGGGTAACAAGAGCAAAACTTCGTCTGGAAAAGAAAAAAAAAAAAGAAAAGAAATAAACATCTTCAACATGGCGCTTTTATAATTTTTTGTCTTGTTTTAAAATGATTATATTGAGTACAATTTTCATAGGTGGCAAAATGACCTAAAAACATTTCCAGGTACAAGTTTACAGGGCAACCAGCTTTCAAACAGAGATGTTTACCAGCTTTGTCAAGATATTCATCCCTTTTGGATTTTTGCTCATGTCAAGAGATGTTATTGCTAACTGCAATTGAACTAGAAAGGAGATCACAGGGCAATGGAAAACATGCTGGGCCAGGCATTTAAACACATATAGCAAACTCTCCCCTGCAGAACAGAGGTGTGGCATTCGTTATAGATATCCATTTAATGGATATGACAATTTGAACGTAGCTTTGGGAAAATCAAGAGAAGCCATTAGGGTCCATTCCTGAGGAAGCAGCCTGAATGTCTATATTTGGGAGGTCTGTGAAGCTCTCTAGAGTGTAACAATCACAGCACTCCTATGTTGTCCAGGTGCAAGGCACCATTCAGATAGAACACAAAGGAGGTCACAGGAGGCAATGCACAATGGGAAGGCACCCCAGAACTGAAAAGGGACTGGCAGGCCTAAGAAGGGAGTTTCAGGCTAGCAATTGGGGTAGCACCTCTCCTATGGGACCAGGCAAGAGCGGGTAAAAACTGCAGCCATCGCTGATCCTCCAGCTGTACTGACTCCTTTGCACATCAACCCTTCAGTGCAGATCAGAAAAATGATTCCCTCCAAACCTGGTTAGGTTAGGAAGGAGCTGCTAATTTTTTTGCTGGCTTGTGATCTCAGTCCTTCTGGTCCTGTGAGAATTTGAGTGCAAATGGCTGAACTCTTATAAGTCTGGGGCTGGTTTTATGATTATAGCTCATCTTGTGTGTATCTTACCTTCCTCTTTCTCTTGCACCTGCTTCTTCCTCATTGTCTATTAATTTGCTTATGCTTCTCTAACCCTGCAAGATTAAAAAAAAATGACCTTCTCTGTTTCTTTGCCTTTAGCTTCAAAAATATCAACATTTAGATTTTTTTTCTATTTGTGTTCCATGAGATACTGTGCAAAAATGAACAATTAAAATGCCATCTGACAGAGTTGCCTAATTAGATAGTAGATAAAGTGTGCAAATTCTATTTCTCATAGCAGAGATCTCAGATGATCTTTTTCTTTAGTCTCTTCTCTCCCATGTCAGAAGAGTTTAATATATTGTTTTCTCTCTTCTCTTTCTGACCCTATAGTGGCTTTCTTCCAAGCAGAATAGCACCACGTGAGTGCCATGTTACAGTGGACAGGAACATGCATTATTTACAAACTCTATGCTGCTCCCACAAGCAGCAGTTCTCAAAAGAATTTACATTTATTTCAAACTATTTTGTGAACCAATAGAACACATTTCCTTCTGATCTTTTAGCAAATTTAGCTGAATGAAACATTTAAAAAATAGAGTGGTTTCCACCAGGGCCCGTCGGGGAGTGGGGGGCTAGCGGAGGGATAGCATTAGGAGAAATACCTAATGTAGATGACGGGTTGATGGGTGCAGCAAACCACCATGGCATGTGTATACCTATGTGACAAACCTGCTCATTCTGCACATGTATCCCAGAACTTAAAGTATAATAAAAAGATTTAAAAAAAATTAGAGTGGTTTCTTCACACCTATGCATAAAGATAGGAATTTTTTCAGAAAAATTTCAGCTTTGTCATTATTTAAAATTTGTTTCAAGTTACCATTTCACTTTTGAAAATATTTACATTTTGAAAAATTGCAAAAATGGTGGAGTTTCTGTATACCCTTCACTCAGCTACTCTTCATGTTGATATCTTGAGTAACCATAGTATAATAAATCAAAACTGGAAAAATAACTTTGGTACAATACTATAATACTGTCTTCTATGGTTTGGTTTGTCCCTGTCAAAGCTTAAAAATTGACCAAAATTGAAAGCTGATGCCCAATATGGCAGCACTGGAGGGTGGGGCCTAATGAGAGGTATTTGGGTCATGGGGGTAGATCCCTCAAGGATAGATTAATGGCCTACAACCTGGGTGAATGAGTTCTCACTCTTGCAGAAGTGAGTTAGTTCCTGAGAGTGCAGGTTGTAAAAACAGCCTGGTTTCCTCAGTTTTGCTCTCTTGCTTCCTCTCTCACCGTGTGGCCTCTGCACACATCCACTCTCCTTCTGCTTTCCACCTTGAGTGGAAGCAGCTTGAGGCACCTGCCCAGATGCAGCTGTTCAATCCTGGACTTTTCTCCCACAAGAATCAAGTGTTGAATAAACCTCTTCTCTTTATAAATGACCCAGTCTCGGGTATTCTGTTATAGCAAAACAAGACAGATTAAGACACTGTTCCTATAGTACAATAATTGTATTGTATTGTAAAGTAACTAAACTATGGACCTTATTTGAATTTCAGCAGTTTTTCTACTTATGTTCTTTATCTATTCCAGGATCCCATCCAGGACCCCACATTGCATTTACTTGTTGTGTCTCTTTGGTCTTCTCTGATCTTTAATGATTTCTTAGTCTTTCCTTGTCTTCATGACCTGACACTTTTGAAACGTATTGGTTGGTTATTTTGTAGAATGCCCTTCAGCTTGGGTTTATCTGATTTTCCCCCCTCCTGATTAGATTGAGGTTAGGCATTTTCGGCATGCATACCACAGAAGTTCTGGCCCTTTTTGTATCAGGAGGTGCATAACGTTAACATAGCCTATCACTGGTGATGTTGACTTTGGACCACTTGGTGAAGATGATGACCAACTACTATGTTTTTACAATAATATTTTTATCTGTTTAATTAATAAACATCTTGGGGAGAAGGGAAGAACCCAGTTTAATTTTGTTTTTATTAATATTAAATTCTTTCGTTTGCTTGTTTTTTTGTTTTGTTTTGTTTTTTTTTTTTTTTGAGATGGAGTCTCACTCTGTCGCCCAGGCTGAAATGCAGTGGCACGATCTCCACTCACTGCAAGCTCCGCCTTCTGGGTTCATGCCATTCTCCTGCCTCAGCCTCCCGAGTAGCTGGGACTACAGACGTGTGCCACCATGCCTGGCTAATTTTTTGTATTTTTAGTAGAGACGGGGTTTCACCGTGTTAGCCAGGATGGTCTTGATCTCTTGACCTCATGATCTGCCCGCCTCGGCCTCCCAAAGTGCTGGGATTACAGGCGTGAGCCACCGCGCCCGGCCATCCTTTGCCTGTTTTTCTTATCTTCTGAATCTTATTGATGTCCATTTGATGGTTTGAAAATTTAAGAGATAGGAGCATATTTAGTTACTATTTTGAAAGTTTTCGTGGATGAGGACACAGTCCATAGGGGATATGTGAAAATTGGGGGTAAGGACACCCAAAGGCACCCCTTGGGAGCATTCTGGAAGAAGTCTTGGAATGAGGAAGCCAAACTTTGTTTCTACAGAAATTCTTAACCTCTCTAAGCATCAATTTCCTTGAGTGTAAAATAGGGATAATAATGTCCCTGCAGAGGTATGGTGAAGATTAACATCAAGTACTCCCTGGATGTTTCCTGGTACAATACCTGGTGCAAAGTCAATCTCATTACATAGTAATTCCCCTGACTCCAGGGAGTCATGTGCTCAAATACCAATCCCTACTCTCTAATTCTGTTGTGCATGGGAATTCTTTGCTTCTGCAGGCCTCTTGCCAGTTCATAGACCTAAACTGTGAACTACACAGAGAGGAAATTGTAGTCTGCCTCCTGCAGCATGCAGCCCTGACTCAAACTTGTTTTAAATTCACATTGGTGAAAAATGGGCTTGCATCCCACTGTGAATTTAAATACTTACAACCCGGGAATAAACGGATCGCATGGCTCATTTATCTTGCAGCCATTAATTAATGGTGGTTAATTGTAGTTATGAGCTGTTGAATTCCAGGCTCTTGCACCTATACATTTTCTTTAATGTATTCAGAAAACCATGGAGGCAGTGAGTTGGGGACTGAAAGAAAGACTGTCCCAGAGAGCAGAGGCTCACAACCCCACCCCTGCTCACTTGTTTGTTAAGAGAGGGCCCACTGCTGCACCAACCTTCTAGGCAGGGGGCTGTGATCCCACAACACACTGCTTTCTGGGCCACTTCCCCACATATTTATTGTCCCCTAAGTTCCTGGGAGGGATCTTCTTAGACAAACCCTCTTTGTATTTCTTCTGCAAATGAGAAGTAAATTAACTTACAACAAAGAGGAAAGAACTTTAATAAATCTGGCAACTTGAAAGAGATTGTGATATGAAGAATCAGGACTTGGGCAAGAATGAAATTACGTTTTTGAATATTTCTGTTGTACTCTCTGGGGAGAAGACTGCTAAGGGTTGGGACATAACCTGGGACAAGATGAATATGGATGTTTCAGAAGAGAAGAGCCCTTGTGACCACCTTTTAGACTTCATCAGATGAAACTTCTGTAGACATCTCTGACCTCACAGCTCAGGAGTTATCACTCGATTTATGAATGCGATAGGCACAATTCTAAGATGGCTCCCATGATTCCTATCTTTTGGGGTGTAGGCCCTGTACAATTCTCTCCCCTTGAGTGTGGTGGGCCTCATCAAGTTAAGTGAACTCTTTTTAAAAAGGGTCTAGAGCTCCAAGACAAAATCATAGAGATTTGAAACTACAGCAAATGCTCCCCTTGTTGGCCTTGGAGAAAGAAGTGACCAAATTGTGGAGACAGAGATGTGACCAGAACTTGCAAGTGTCCCCTAGGAGCTGAAATGGTCTCCAGCTGGGTGCTGGCAAGAAGACACCTCAGTCCTACAACCATAATGAAGTGAATTCTTCCAATGACCTGAGGGAGCTTGGAAGTCCAGCTGTACCTCCAGATGAGGATGCAGCATGCTGGCACCTTGACCTCCAGCCTTGTGAGCCTCTGAGCAGAGGACTCAACCAAAATGTGCCAAGCTATTCGTGAAAATTATAAAATGATAAATTTGTGTTATTCTAAGCTACTAAGTTTGCAGTAATTTGTTATTTTGCAATAAATAACAAATACATGGAATTTATTTCCTCATCTCACCTGGGCTATTATCAGTCTTTATTTTTTCCATTTGTGTCTTTCCTCCTTCACAGCACAGAGCTTGTGAAGATAGATTTGTCTTCTTAAAGACCTTGAATTATATTATCTCATGCTTTAAAATTGTCAGTGGCTTCACAATGTCTACAGCAAAAAGGAAGCCCTGGTTAATCTGAATTTCATGGTTCCTAAGTGCCTTTGAGCCTAATTTCACACTGGGTCAGTTCTCTCATCCTACATTCCAGCCTAAAGAAACTGCTCATGGCCACCTTCCACAATTTCTGCTCACACTGTGCCTTTGCCTATGCTAATTTCTCTGCTGAGTGCTTCGATTCCCAAGGCCATGTACTCAACTCCCTATTCTTCAAGTCCTAGCTCCCCCTTGGCTACTGTCACGTATCACTCACCCTTTGAACCTCCCAGCACCACATTATACCCCCAGTAGTTTGGACTAATATCTTCATAGTCTGTGATCTTTTTGTTATGCAGAAAATTCTGTGAATAAATGAGGGTTTAACTAACCAGGCTCTGTCCTCAAGATGATCACAGTTCCTTTTTCCTTTTTCTTTCTTTCTTTCTTTCTTTCTTTCTTTCTTTCTTTCTTTCTTTCTTCCTTTCTTCCTTTCTTGCTTTCTTTTTTTTTTTTTTTTTTTTTTGAGACAGATCTCTTTCTGTCACCCAGGCTGGAGTGCAGTGGCAGGATCTTGGCTCACTGCAACTCTGCCTCCTGGGTTCAAGCAATTCTCCTGCCTCAGCCTCCTGAGTAGCTGGAATTATAGGTATGCGCCACCACGCCTGGCTAGTTTTTTTATTTTTAGTAGAGACAAGGTTTCACCATGTTAGCCAGACTGGTCTCAAACTCCTGACCTCAGGTGATAGGTCTTTAAGAGGCTCAGATTATGCATTCCTCCAACATGTAAAAGCTCATTTTTGCCTCAAGGACTTTGCAGCTTCGATTCCCTCTGCCTGGAATGTCTTTACCTAAGATTCTCACATGGTTGGTGCCTTCTTATCACTTAGCACCTAAAAATATTGTTCTCCTAGGAGGCCTTCTCTGGGCACTCTATGGAAGGCAGCCCATCCTTCCCATCACCTATCCAATTGCTCTGCTTTATTAACTTCAAAGCAGTTATTGCTATTTGAAATTATCTCACTTACTGATATGTGGTTTGTTCATTTCCTGTTTTCTCTTGATGGTCAGCAACTTTCTTATCTTGCTCTCTGTTTTATCTACAGTATCTGGATTATTGTAGTCTCTCATTCAAAAATTGTTGAATGAATGAATTCAAAAACATGTCACATAACAAATATTCTGTGTCCTCTCAGTTTTTTTCTGCTTAAGTTCAATTTGTAATTCTTCATCCTTAATCCATCATAGTGAGTTCTCACCCACAGAAGACACATATTTTGGGAGATTATGTAACATTTAATAATTTAATAATACATTCATAATGTAATTATTATCTTTGTGGAATGTCTCCTACAGTTTGCATCCCTGTGCACATTGTAGTGGATACTGTCATATGCTGCCTAGCTTGCTCCTTCACAGATGAAACATTCAGATTCCTAGCTGCTGAAGATTGGTTGCTGATGCCTCATAGATGATTCCTTCTTAGGGAATTTCCTTTGGCCAAAGGTAGTTGCCTTGCTCTAGGAAGGGACATTTACATCCAATAACTTGTCAATGTGGAGGTACAAAGGTCTTGCACCTTTGTAAATAGGAAACAATTCTAAAAGTCCATCCCAGCTCCAGAGGTCCCTGTGAAAAGTCAACTGAGGACTTTACTGTAACTGTACCATGATCTAATCCACCTTTTCCTTCTGCCCAATTCTGCTTCTTACATTCTCCAAACAATGTTGTTCCTAAGGGCACTTCCTAATCTGCATGCAAATCCTCATCTCAAAGTTGATTTCCCAGGTAACCCAACCTAAGACACTTGGGGCCGGAAATGGCTAAGGAAGAAGACTCTGAAATGGGATTTTGGAGCTGGATTACCCACTAGCCAACCATCAACATCAGTGAGGTAGGGGAAGTATTGACTATTCCTAGAAAGAAGTAGTGGTGCGAGAGTTAAAATGTACCAGTGAAGAACAGTGATGTGATACTGGTAGATGATAAAACACTGGTGAATGCAATACCTCTGGATTTTAAGACATTCAAGGGATGCAATAATTTATAAGGACAATGGAATAGGATGACTGTTGCTGCGGCAATCAGTGCATTAAAAAGAGACTTTAAATGCCTGAGGGTGACTAGTCGCCAATATAACATGAAGTGCAAAAGTCAGAGGGCCTCCTTGGCATGCATGAAATAAACCTCTCAGCTCCTACAGCTTGTAGGCAGAAAAGGCTAAAAATCGGGTCCAGAATATAAGGGTTGTAGATCTTCAAAGAAGGCTAAATTCTCAACCCCAGCATATTTACCATGCCAAGTTAGGGCCCTGGTTTGTTTTAATTTTTGGTGTTGATGTTTGTTTTTAACAACATCATTGGGATCTTGAGACTTGAAATAAGAACAACTGAGTTGACACACTTGAAAACCTAAAAACTCCAGACCTACTGGAACCCACTGGCCTCACAGAAGTGGTCTACTTCTCCTTCTTGAAATCTAGTGCTTCCCTATGCTTGAAGATGATTCAGAGGCCTTTTTGTCTTGCAAGATAACATACACCACCTACAGAATCTACCCCCACCACTTTTTCTTGCTATCACATGAGTAACTATGTTCAAATTACAACATAACTGAACAGGGAAATTCTGATCCTGCTAAGGGAGGGAATGTCAAAAGGGCTGCAGGACCCAACCAATGCTTATCAGCAGGATCTTAGAAGACATGCATGGGACTGGATCCTAAGGGTGCTGCCTCAAGTAAGGGAAACATAAAGTTGAATATGGGATATTTTATTGAGATAGGAGCACATGCCTATGATACAGGATTTAACACCTTACCAAGGACCCCAGGAGAGGGTCCTAACACACTGCTGGGATGGTTCTTGGAAACATGGAAAAAGCCATGGCCACTCTAAGTAAACCAGAGATGCTAGAGCTGCCATGACAAGTATTCGAAGAAGAAAGCAAAAGATCATGCTAGAGGGAGTATACTAAATAAGGCTGGAAAACTCATCAGCTAATCCTGTTCCACGGGAGGATCCAAAGGACACTCCGGTTACCAAATCAATAATGTATATGCTGGTGACAGGAGCGCCAGTGTTGTTGAGAAGGAACAGAGGTGGGTGCAGTGATCACAAAGAGTAGCAAAGTTAGAGTGGCAGCTGGAGGAGCCTGGTTTGCAGAGAGTTAGCGGATGGTTCATAGAACAAGGTGACCCTAGGGGAAAGATTGATGGGCAGCTAACAACTCTAATACTCAACGTATAAATCAAGAGATGTCAAGAATAGATGGCCAAGAGGCTGAGGGCAACAATTCCAATTAAAAGTTATGGTCACTTACCTAGTTTCTGGAAATGAACCAGTTTTAGATGCTAAACCCACTGATGGAAGCCAGTCCTCAGTTGGAAGTTCTCTGCAACCCTATAGCAAGTATCAGTAGTGAAGATGCCTCCAGTGCCTTCTCAAAGGGATCTATGGGTGCTTACATAGATTACTGTGCTCTGGGAAGCAGGGGAACAGAGACATTTGAAAGGTACTAGGACACGGGTGGGGCGCAGTGGCTCACGCCTGTAGTCCCAGCACTTTGGGAGGCTGAAGCGGGTGCATCACGAGGTCAGGAGATTGAGACCATCCTGGCTAACACAGTGAAACCCCGTCTCTACTAAAAATACAAAAAATCAGCCAGGCGTGGTGGCGGGTGCCTGTAGCCCCAGCTACTAGGGAGGCTGAGGCAGGAGAATGGCGTGAACCCGGGAGGCAGAGCTTGCAGTGAGACGTGATCGCGCCACTGCACTACAGACTGGGCGACAGAGCAAGACTCTGCTAAAAGAAAGAAATAAATAAAAAATAAAAAAAGATACTTGGACATAGGGTATGAGTTGACATTGATACCAGAGATTCAAGGCATTATGGTGGCTCTCTGCCTGTCACAAGTAGGGCATATGAGAATTGGGTAATAAATAAAGACCTGGCCAACGTTTATCTCACAGTGGGTCCATAGTGACCATATACCTATCCAGAGGTCATTCCTGAGATTCCCGCATATGTAGCTGAGATGGACATACTTGGTAAGTGGTGGAACTCTGCATTGGTTTCTGGGAAGCCACTTAAACTTCCCTCAGCCCCTTGATGAATATAATACATAAAGGAACATATTACATTGTGGCAGGAATGACCTATATTAATGTCACCCTTTTCTTGGTATCCCCAAGCCTCTGAATCACCCAAAGGCTTCTCCTAGGCTGTAGCCAGGCCAGGGGCACGAGCTCTCATGCAATGCAGACTGTGGGCCAGGAGAGCAGCCTGGGACAGTCAGGTTTCTGGGCTTTGCATTGAATGAATCATATTTTCCAGTCTTTCAAGGAATGGTGCTTGCAATGGGAACCAACGTTTCTCTCAACTGACTCTTCCACTGACTTCAAGAATGCTTGTCCTGAATGGGGTGTGGGAACTGACCCACAAAATCCACCTATTTTTTTTTTTTCCCAGATGAGAAGTTGCATTAGGAATAGGGAAGTGACTTTGACCAGCCAGACTCCATCTATAAGGACTTGCAGAGTCAGGCAGGAATTGACTTCCTCTACTATCTCACTCTTTCCTTGAGTCATCACTTTCCCCCTTCTTTTACTTACACAAAGCTACATAGGCACAGTGACTTTACTTTAAACAAGTCATTCACCCATTATTAGAAAATTTTTGTTTGTTTTAATTGTTGGTGTTGATGTTTGTTTCTAATCCCTTCGAAACAAAAGTTCGCTTCTGTGAGCTCATATCTCCTCCCTGGAACCCTCATTATTTTGTTTTCTGTTGTAAAACAAACTAAGGACTTTTAATCTAGACTTCACAAATGTTTGGTATTGTCCTGGGTATTTTACATATTCATTTTCATTTACTTCTCCCCCTAGAGTTATGAGTCAGAAATTACAGCCATTTTACAATTAAAGACACTGAAGCTCAGAGATGGTAAGGACTTTATATGGAGTCACACAGCACTCTATAGTGGTGCAGAACTCAAAGCCACATCTTCCTCATTTCAGGCCTTATCCACTGCCTACCACCAGCCCTGCTTATCCCATACTCTTCTGTAGATTGAAGAGTCCAAGGACAGAGATTACACCTTACATATCTTGGAGGTCCTGCTCACTCTACCCCTGCCTTGCTGCCAATAGAGAGTCTCATATATCCAATAAAAGCTTGTTGAATGGATGCCTGTATGAATGAGTTATGCAATAAATCCATGAGTGTGTGGTAAGAAACTTCAAAGAAGCTGCACAATTGAAGTGAGATATATCTCACTTGAGCAAAGAGCTCAAGAAAACCAATCTGAACAGGTTGGGTCACAGAAGGCATCAAAGCTAAAATCATCAGCAGCAGGAGAATAGAAAAAGAAAGCTACTGAAAAGGAAACAAACTGACAAGAAGTTGAGGGGCAGCTTCTTGAGGGGATAGACTGCTATGCTGCATTCCTAAGGAATGCTGAGCATTGGCCAGTGAAGAGCAGGCACATTTCCAGGCTGATGGGACCACACAGGCAAAGGCTAGGAGAGAGAGGGCAGAAGACAGGAAACAGATCGAGAAGCGTTTAGCGTGGCCAGTGTGAAAAATGCTCAGTGGAGAGAAAAAAGACCAGGCTACAGGGCATGGAAGGTTCAGATTTTACCCCAAGGGCAATGGAGCATTATTGAAGGATTTTCAATGTGGAAAGCAGCTGAGAATATATATTTTAGTTAGATCATTTAACTTCCATATGAGTAAGAGATTAGATTGGGGTAATATTGGAGCATATGACCCTGGCCTCAAGAACTAGTTGTTCTATACTCAGACCATAATAGACTTGGGTATTTGCCCACAGGAAGTGAAGGTGAAGTAGGAGGTGGGACTTGACGCCAGCAGCAGGGCTCAGACAGGGACCAAATTAAGGACTAGCTAAAACAGGGATGGGGCAGAAGTCACTTTCCAAAAGACACACCCATCAGCGTGCCATGTCAGTTTACCATTGCCATGGCAACACCCAGGAGTTCCCGCCCCTTTCCATGGCAATGACCCAAGGACCCAAAAGTTATCACACATTTCCTAGAAATTTCTGCATAAATTGCCCGTTAATCTACACGTAGCTAAAAGTAGGTATAACCCCCATTTTGGGACTCACCTGCCCTGCATCAAGGGTACATGCACAAAAAATTTCGCAGAGATAATTTTAATAGTGATAGCCCCAAACTGCAACATCCATCCTCAG
The DNA here is from genome assembly GCF_028858775.2 of Pan troglodytes. Classification (NCBI taxonomy): domain Eukaryota; kingdom Metazoa; phylum Chordata; class Mammalia; order Primates; family Hominidae; genus Pan; species Pan troglodytes. Next base: position 45,788,458 of record NC_072419.2, read on the forward strand.
TAGAATGAATTCAGTTATTGTCCAGATATTGAAATGCTATATAGCAATGAGAAAGAGGGAACTATTGCTACATTCAGTTATTGTCCAGATATTGAAATGCTATATAGCAATGAGAAAGAGGGAACTATTGCTACATACCACCACATAGCTAGATCTCCAGACGTGTTGAAAACAGAAAACCACCCCAAAAGAGCATGCGATTCTGTTTATGTGTAACTCAGAAAGAGGCAAAACTAATCCATGGAGATTAATCAGACTACCTGTTGCCTTTAAGGTGGATATTGACCGGGAAAAGACATGATGAAGGTTTTTGGGATCTGGTCATATTCATAGTCTGATCTCTGTAGTAGTTACATGGGTATAAAAATATGTAAAACTTTATCAAGATGTACATTGAAGATGTGTGTGCTTTATTACTGTATTTGTGTAAGTATAAAATACTTATCCCTTTGGAATTTCCTCTATAATTACTCTTGGATACTATGGCATTGTAGAAAACAGTGAACTATATCAGTAACCAAAAACCATATAGAATTTTCCTGAGTTTGTGCTTAGTCTATGTGTGGTGGTGCTCAGATTAAAAGCAAATTTAGCATTTAGTGGGAACTGAATCAGAACGCTAAATATATCTGCCAGCTTTTGCTATTTCCTCAGAAAAGCTCACTGTAATTTGTGTGTGTGTGTGTGCGTGTGTGTGTGTATACTACAGCTACATGTCTGGAACATCCCCTCTGAGTTCTTCTCAAAGTTCCTCAGAGGGCAGGGCCTTTTTGCAGCTGGGCGTGCCGTAGATAACAGTCCAGTGCCTGAGTTTCTAAGTGCTGTGAGGGATGTCAGAGTCTCAACCGAGAATTATTTCCTTGGTGTCTCACCCTGCCCTGCCTGGCTCTTCCCACTCAGTTCCTGGAGGGCTTTTTTCAGCTCAGTCTGAAAGAGCACCCCGCTCCCCAGAGGAGGGGCAGCATCTTGCTGCGATGTGAGTCTAATTGTTTCTAGATTGAGCGTTTCCGTGGGACAACAGTCCCAGCCGGTGTTCCCTGAATTAACATGCTCACTGAAGGATTGAAGATGGTGATTAGGCCCGACAGCATCAGTTTCGGTGGGACGGTCGCAGTGCCACAGAGCTGCATGGGACGGCAAGGAGATTTATTTGTGTGGAATGGAGACATATGGCCGGAATCATCTGCTCCCTTTCCTCTGTAATTAAAACATCTGGGAGCAGCAAAGGGCTGGAAAATGAGGAGAAAGCAGTGAACATCTCTTCCTGCTTAGCTTTGAATAATCCAGCCATGGGGCTGGGGCATCAGGGGGTACAAGCCACCTGGTATAGGCTGGTCCAGGAGTTGCAATGGCCCAAAGGCCAGGTAACTTGTAAATGTGACTTGGGGGTTTTGTTTTTGGTGCTTTATTTTATTTTTTCCTGAAAGCATGTAGAATTGGTTTCTTTCTGAAGCTGTTTCTAAAATGTTTTACAAAAAAAAAAAAAGGCTAAATGACAACGAAAGTGTAGGGCTCATTGTTGGAGCCTGATACAGGCTATGACCTTCATCTAAGAGCTATACCTCCAATGGATCCAATCAAGCCAGTATCAAGACCCTTAGCAAAGACATCAAGCTTGGAAGGAATGGTGCCTAAGGGTGTCCTTTACTTTTCTTAGAAGGACTGGGAGTGACAATTTAGAGAGAACCTTCTTAGGAAGAGTATTGACACTGTAGACCAGTTCTTTCTCTGTTGGTTCACTCATTAACTTACCCACCTTCCCATCTATCAGCCCACTTATTGCTCCCTCTACCCATTCATTCAAGCAATGAGATTTCACTGAGGTTCTGCACTTGGTTCTGGGAAAACAGTAGTAAGAACCCTCATATAGTTCACCTTGCTTTGAATGGGACATTTATAAACGCACAAAAATAATCCCACATGACCCCTGCTATGTAGCCAGGTATTTCATGTCTTGTGAGCATACAAAGGAGAAGACCGGCTCCTGCCTGCTCCGTTCTGCTCCTTGAATCCAATAACATCTCTTGCTCAAGTCTCTGTTCCACACATCACATAAGAGCCCAGTGCCATCAGTGGAAAAGTAAACAGGCCCGCATTTATTGAGCACTTACTATGTGCCTAGCACTTTACATACTTGAACTCTTTGAGGTGGACATTATTCTGTCCATTACACAGGTCAGCTAACTGAGATTCTAAGTGAGAAAGGGCCAAGTTGGCATTTGGGCCTCAAGAGTCTAAATTGAATGCACATATTTTTCTATTTTATTGAGCTGCATGCTTCCAGGGCTTCACTATTACTGCTAATAAATACTCAGCCTTCTGTGAATCCTGTGACAGTTCAGTGCCTCCCTGCAGTCCTTCTTGCCCAGGATATTGACTCAGCTATATAAACCTGGTATTGCCTCAAATCCTTTTCTAAGAATCCGGATTCCTGCACTCTACCCAGCTTATGCTAACCGCTCTACCTGCTAGGTGGGATTCTTTTCCATCTGTCTAGACTCCCCTAGACTGGGAGTAAATCAAAGCTATGGGTCATGTCTACTTAATGTCTTTATTATCAGCATTGAGCACAGGACTTGACAGACAATTTCCACATCTGCAAAATGGATCCAATTCTAGGATCTGCTTCCTTGACGTTCTTGTCAGGATTAAAGGAGAAAGAATGTGTAAGACACCTGAAATAGTACCTGACCTATTTTAAGAGTCCAGTGAATGTTAGCTAGCTCCGTTATCACAGTTTACATGCACAACGACCTTGTGAAGAGAACGGAGGCTCAACTTTATGGGGAAGAGAACTGAGGCTAAAGAGACTGAATGACCTGTCTGACAACACACAGCTAAAAAGTCATAGAGCTGGAGTCTGAACTCAGGCTGTCTGGCTCCAGAGTCTGAGCTCATAATGCATCCACTTCTCTGAGTCCTTAACAAAAGGTCATCCTGAATGGTCCACATATCCAGAATCACAAGGGTGTCATACACGTGACTGAGAGTCAACGGCTTTGTGGATTCTCCCCACCTTAGCCCCTTTTCATCAGTATATTTATTTATTCCACACATGTTGTGGGGTCCACCCATTTCAGGAAATAGACCAGACAGACAATGAAAGGACAGTAGTCACAGAACATGCTCTAAGTCTTTATGGAGTTTACAGCCTTGTGCCTGCTTGAAATGAGTCCTATTTGTACCATGCCTTTGGGCAGCAGCCTGTAGACAAGGGACGTTTTCTTTATTCACTCCCATAAAGCCCTGGCAGTCTCCTCCAAAGTACCACTCTTCAACACAGCTAAGGTCCCAACACCTGGTAAGAGGTAATCTACCTGCTCATATGACAGAGGCTCCTGTTTCAGGAATCCTGGGAATAGACCGAGAGAGCCCTGCTCGCATAGAGCAAAAAGCCGCACAATCCATGTTGAGCCTAAATTTGTCTCCAAGATTCAATTAAGACCAATCCAGTTCCTGGTTAAAGAATCTGACATCCATCCAAGCATAAATATTTATGCCTGATAGGCTTTCTCCTTAACAGCAAAACAATCTACAGTGACAACATTAGAAATATGAATACATTCCTGGTGATGACTCTATTATCACACTAATAATAACTTAACAGTTTCAGCATGTGGCATGCTGAGATGTATGCAAATGGGGGGCACCTCTGTCAGAAGCACTTGGGAGTGGACCGGAGGGTCTGTCACATGCCTTAGTTGCAGCTGGTGAGACCTCATTTCGAGTACACCGGTGCCTTGTACTCATTTGCCGGTATAACGCTCTGTGCTCATGTATCACTCTTCACTCAAAGATCACAAATCAGCTTGGCAGGCCCTGCTAGTGCCTCCATGAAGCCAAAACATCTGGATAAGAAGTGAAAAAATCCAGTCTTTCAGCAAGTCAGCCAGCCAGCCATTTTTCAGCACATATTTGTTTAGTGCCTACTGTCTTAGTGGGTGTTTCATCTACATGCTGTCAAACATCCAGATGAAAGACACATTCCTTTTCATAATTCATCTAGAAATTTGGGTACCAGAAAGATGCAATGCTTTTATAACATCTGCAACATCTGTTATTTGTTTAAATGTTTTGGTTTTCTTGCGGGCACTTTTTCTTGGAATCAGGCTAAGTATGTGTCAGAAGGTTGGAGATATCTGGTTCTGTCCTCATGTTTCTAACCTCCAGGATTTCTGAAGGTATAGATAACAGGATAACACCTCATTTTTCTGAATTATGCTCCCCAAACTATAAAGATTAAATATAAGTTGAGATTTGTGGATAAATGACACTGTGAGCGTGCATAGCTCATGACAATACCCATAACCCTCTTACTTAACTAGCAGGATACAACGACACATTGTGTGTCAGCAATGGAAATGAGGGAAAGATGCTATTTATATGTCAGAATTATCAAAGAGTTCCTGACAGATATAGTTCAGAGGAGAATGGATTAAAGAAGGAACCACAGGTAAGGCAGGAATTTGCTTAAGAAGGACCTGGAAAAGAAACTAGCAGAAAAACAGTATCAATGAACAGGGATGATTGGAAGGGAAGACCACAGATACTTAGGGAGGCACACCCAGGCCCCAGCAATCCCCTGGGTGGTCATGCCAACCACTATATATTTATTCTTGGAGAGGGGGCTGGGCAGAGTATGTTGCCAATCCCAGAGCTGACTTCCAATTGTGTAACTGTGCCTGTCAAAGAGGGTGGGCATTGTGTAATTAACTCTTGGCTGCTTTCAAATGGAAGAGGAGAACTGTTCACCTTGATGGTGAAATAAAGAAATTTGTCTAACTTGAACCCCCATTTCCACTTGTCCCAGGCTACTGGACTTTTGAACTGACAATGTTAAAGAAAAGTAAATCTAAACATGAAGAAAGAGAGATACACACTGTCTTTGCCAAAATCAATCTCAACTCCCATCTGGTACTTGAGATGAGCAAAGAGGAAATTCTCCAAGCATGTAAAAAGATAAAGAATGTCAAAAGAAGCGGGCCCATTTGAATCATCAGAGCAGATTTCTTCATGTTAAACAGTTAAGGAAGAGAAAAGTTCTGAAAAGTTAGTGTGCATCCTTAACAACATTCTAGAAGCTAGTTTTCTGAAATGTGTGAGGAAGCAGGAAATAATATAAGACAAGTAAAGGCTAGAGGTAGATGAAAATATAAGATTTCTGACTTTAAAACTGCAACTGATCATTAACTAGACAATTAAATACTCAGAGCATTGTCTAATATAAATTTCTGCAATGGTGGCAATGTTCCTCTATGTCAAGGGTCAGCAAACTTTTTCTGTAAAGGGCTCAGTAGTAAATATGCTAGGCTTTGAGGGCCACATACAGTCTTATTTTTTTAAACAAACCTTGAAATATGTAAAAAGAAATCCTTAGCCCATGGACTGTACAAAAACAGTTTGTGGATATCACTTACCACTTATACGCCTGCTAGGTTGGCTATAATTTTTTAAAAAAGGAAAATAGAGAGTTGGTGAGAATGTGGAGAAATTGGAACTCTCATACACTACTGGTGAGAATGTAAAATGGCATGTCCTTTATGGAAAATAGTTTGGCAGTTCCTCCAGAAATTAACATAGAATTACCATGTTACCCAGAAATTCTACGTGCAATAGGAATATGTGCAAAAGAATTGAGAACAGATGTTCAAACAAAAGCTTGTCCACGAACGTTCATAGTAGCACTGCTCACAATAGCCAAAAGGTGAAGCAAACCCGAGTGTTCATCAACAAATGAATAAACAAAATGTGGTATTTCTGTGTAATGGAATATTACACAGCCATAGAAAGAAAGGAATGAAATAGTGATTCATCTTACAACATGGATAAACCTTGAAAATATTATGTTAAGTGAAAGAAGCCACACACAAAACAGTGGTTCGCATTTATATGAAATATCCAGAATAGGCACATCCACAGAGACAGAAGCAGGTTGGTGGTTGCCAGAGGTTGGAGGGAGCACGGAACAGAGAGTGATTGCTTAATAGATATGGAGTTTTCTTTAAATATGGAACTAGACAGTGATGATTGTGGTACACTGGGAATGTACTAAATGTCACTGAATTATACAGCTTAAAATAGTTAAGGTGGCAAATTTTATGTTTTGTGTATTTGACCACAATTAAAATAAACAAAGAGAAAATATAATATTTTTAAAAGGCCATGGGATGCATTTGACTGATGTGTTGTAGTTTAACAATGCTGTTCTCTATATTCACTATCCACTGGTAGCCAACTCTTGCTCCATGTACTATTGATCACTTGAAAACTGTGACCAAGCCACGCTTGGTGGCTCATGCCTGTAATCCCAATACTTTGGGAGGCAGAGGTGGGTGGATCACTTGAAGTCAGGAGTTCAAGACCAGCCTGGCCAACATGGCAAAAACCTGTCTCTACAAAAAATACAAAAATTAGCCGGTGTGGTGGCACATGCTTGTAATCCCAGCTACTTGGTAGGCTGAGGCAGGAGAATCACTTGAACCCAGGAACCAGAGGTTGCAGTGAGCTGAAATTGTGCCCTTGTACTCCAGCCTGGGCAACGAGAGTGAAACACCATAAAAAAAATTAAATTTAAATTTAAATAGCCATATGTGGCTAGTGACTAGTGTATTGGATAGCATGACTGCAGAAAACTGAATAACTGAAAGAGAGTAAGAGTTTGATAAATTCTCTTAAAACTCAGAGGAAAGATACATTAAAAAAATAGTGATGAAGTGAAAAAGGACAGATCCAGGAGGAATCCTAGGAGGATGGAAAGAGAAGACAGAAGAGAGACAACGTCAACAAAGAAAGGAAAAAACCTTTTACGTATGAAGAAATACCTTGGTTAGTTGGATGGACTTACCATATTAGCATTATCAACACATAATAAAAAGACAGCAATGCTAAGACATAGCCTGGTAAAATTATTCTGAATTTTAAAATTAAAATAGATTTTGCTATGAGCATCCAGTGCATGGAAATAAATAGATTATTTAGAAAGAAACACACAGCAGAATGATCTCCTACTTTTTTGGGGAATCCAAATGATTTAGAAAAATGATTGTACAGTTTTGTTGGAGAAAATACTGAGATTTAAAAGTTTTTTATCTAGCTAAGATGGGTGTGTCTGTTCCAAAGAAAAAGAAAGACATTTTCTGAAATACAGATGCTCAGAAAGTCAACATTCACTGAAAAGAAAAAAAAATTTAAGTAACCTGTAGAGAAAGTTTAACATCAATTTAACATAAAACCCACGAATGGGAAATCATGCTGTTAAATAATTGGAGGAAAATCACTAAAACTGTAAAACACAAAGTTTAGTATAAATAATTCTTGTTACTATGTTTATGATACAATGTACATGTAAAGATAAATAATGTAAAACTTATGTTAATAATCTAAAAATCTCAGATTACTTCAAACTTGGATATGGAGAAGAAAATAATGTAAACTCAGCCAGGCTGTCTCAAATGTGTATGTTTTGATGTAGACTTATTTAGGTCACAAGAAACTGTTTTTCCAGTGCTATGATATGCTCCTAATATAGGCCTCTTCACACCAACATTTTATATCAGTTTTGTGACGGTGTTAAAGGTGAACTTATCTGGAGATACTAGCAGAGGTGGCAGCTTTCTCCCTGAATTTGGGGATGTTCATTCTATCTTCTCACAAGTTTCTGAGAGTTACCACAACCTCATGAACCAAAGTGTTCTGCAAAACACTTTGTAAAAAATTTTTCTGTAAAAAATTACAATGTTTTATTTTTATGAGACACCTCATAGAAATTATCTGGCTTTGATTATTTCTCATGTTCTCTACTCATCAGGCTAATTCTCAAATTATATATGTTTTCATGTCTTCAGGGGAAAGTTAAAAGCACTATGCTCTATTAAGTGATCTTCACTTTTTAATAGGTGGCCTCATCCAATTGATACAGAAAGCCCAAGAGCCACGGAAATAGAACAGAGACCAAAGCTTTTTTAACCCAAAAAATGACAAGAAGAAATTTTAACCACAGCAGGTCTGTCATTGTGTAAGCTAACATCTTCATTCTTCAACTTCCCTAACATAAAAAGAAAAAAATCATTAAAAAAGAGAATAGATGTATCAATTATCACAATAAATGCAAATGGTTTAAATTATTTTATTAAATGAAAAATTAAATTGAGTTAAAAATAATTCAACTTTGTACAGTTTCTAAGAGTTATATCTAAAAGTTCATGGAGAAAGATTGAAAGTATTAAAAAACATTTCAGGCATATGCAAACAAATAGAAAACAGGGGCAGGGAATTAATACCACAATTTAAAGTACAACACAGTAAATAGGACAAAGAATGGTTTAGGTTGATAAAAGTTATGATTTGAAAGTATGCTATAATAAAATACATAATATTTTATATGTATTATTATCTAGTGATATAAAGCAAATGCTTTAAAAATAAAGAATTTAAAAAAATTACATGGGAGACGAAACAAATACTTTCATTCTTTCATAGGTAATGAAGACAAAAATCTATATTTTTACGAAATTTTGCATTACAATTTATTAGGCTGAATATATGAATATATGACATTGGAAGAACATTGGAAGAACAAAGGAAGAAATATTCCTTTACAATGTCTACAGAATATTTACTAAAATTTAACATAGTCTTGGCCATAAAGAAATCCTCAGTAATTTCAAATGGGTAGAAATTAAACAACTCATATTCTTTTGCCAGAGTACAAATTCTAGAAGTTAAAAAGAACAGGTTTAAATAAAAACCACTTGGAAATTGCTGCAAGATAGAAAATATCCTTCCTCAATTAACTGTATGAATAATTAAAAACTAACATTTAGAAAATAATGGACTAAGTGCATATCAAATCTCATAGGATATAGTGCTAGGCAACACATTCATAGCATTAGTACTGAATAACAAAGAATGAAAATAAAGAATTTAACTTAAGAAGTTAAAGATTAGTAAAATAAGCACAAGAATAGCATAAGAAGAGAAATGAAAAAAAAATTCTGAAAAACCAAATCCAAGAAACAATATAATTTTTAGATTGTGCATAAGCCTAATTAAGAAGAGTCAAACACGAACTTGGAAAACTACGATTGAGATTTATATCATAGGGCAGCCACACATTGAATTTTTTTTTTTTTTTTTTTTTTTTTCTGAAACCAAGTCTCACTCTGTTGCCCAGGCTGGAGTGCTCTGGCGCGATCTCGGCTCACTGCAACCTCTGCCTCCTGGGTTCCAGCGATTCTCCTGCCTCGGCCTTTTGAGTAGCTGGGATTACAGGTGCCCACTACCACCCCCAGCTAATTTTTGTATTTTTAGTAGAGATGGGGTTTCGCCATGTTGGCCAGGCTGATCTTGAACTAGTGACCTCATGTGATCTGCCTGCCTCGGCCTCCCGAAGTGCACATTGATGTTTAAAAGAATGAATACAATTTACATTTTTCTGAACAGATTAAAAAATCTTAATTAAAACCGTGATTAGGGTGTGGGTGAGGTGCTCATGCCTGTAATCCCAGCACTTTGGACGGCCGAGGCAGGCAGATCACCTGAGGTTGGGAGTTCGAGACCAGCCTGGCCAACATGTTGAAACCCCGTCTCTACTAAAAATACAAAAATTAGCCAGGCCTGGTGGCAAATGTCTGTAATCCCCGCTACTTGGAAGGCTGACACACAAGAATCACTTGAACCTGGAAGGCAGAGGTTCTAGTGAGCTGAGATCATGCCACTGCACTCCAGCCTGTGTGACAGAGTGAGACTCGGTCTTAAAAAAAAAAAAAAAAAAACAAAAAACAGTGATTGGGGTAGGGTAGGGGATATGAATAATAATATTGATTGAAGAATAATTAAACAGAATGGACACATATTTGGTGGCAAGATAAAGAAATGTTTTCAAAGCATTTCTTCTAAATAAGCTCTTGGCTCAGAATATAGTATAGGTAAGGTCACAGAAAACTCATTGCACAGTGTCACATTCTTTTTATGTCCTGAAATGTGAATTTTTTGAGATATGACATTTGAGCTATATATTTTGGATCCCTACTGCTAGGCTTGGCATATATTAAGTCCTCAGTAAATACTTGTTGAATGAGTGAAGTAATCAATGGAGGCCTGCCACTGACAAATATTACTTCGAAAAATTTTTGGACAGCTGTTGCCAATCTTTGAACCATTGTCATTTGCTTTCTTTCACGTATCTTCCTCCTTTCTTTGTTCATGTTATTCCTCTGTTGGTACAGCCTTCCTTTGGAAGGGTAAGTTTTGCTTGTCCCTCACTACTTGGTTTAGACATCACTTTATTTTAGAAAGCTCCCTTTGCCCACTCTTCTTCCACACTAACCTCGCCAGGTATCCTTTCTCTATATCCCAATAGTATCCTGCACATGACTACATTACACAGATACTATTTGTGCAATTAGTTTTCTTCCTAATGAGACCATATGGTTCTTGGAGGACCATGACTACGTTATATTAATCTTCCAACTCCCAGCATAAACAATGAAATCCAGGAATTTGGAAGGACTCAAAATTGTTGAACACTGAGTAATTGATAGGTCCATTTTGTTATAATAGCCATCTCCCCTCTACCATGTTTTGCAAGATTCTGTGTAACAAAACAAGCTATGCTGATTATGAAATAGTAATTTTATTCTTCATTTTTTATCAACTAAAATATACATAACTATCAGAGTTTTTGATAAGGATAGGAAATCAGAAATTCCAAAGGATGTGATAAAAATCTTGCCTGTGCAGCTTTGTAGTGGGGAATGCACAAATTTTGCAACATTTTTTTCTGAAACATTGACTCAAGGGAATATGACTTGATAGATATTAGGTTGGTGCAAACACAATTGTGGTTTTTGCCATTAAAAGTAATGGCAAAAGCCACAACTACATTTGCACCAACCTAATAGAGTTGCAGGCTCTAGATTTAGAGTTTCTTTTTCTTTTCTTTGTAATTTTTGTTGCTTGTATTAGGGAACAAAATATGCAAAAGTAGAGAAAATACTATACAGACACCAGCATTTTGCCTTTTTTTTTTTTCCTGCAGAGTTCTCTTTATTTTCAGAAATGAAGTCATTATGGTTTGTCTTGTCTGTCAGGTCTTCCCTTCCCTGCCTCAGTCTCCAGTATGGCTAGGCATGGCAATGGTACTAATCTTGTCTTTGGTTAAATTTTGATTTTTTGTTCATCCTGGATCTTTTTGTGGCTTAATATTGATTTGTGAAACTTTAGTTTCTGATTGATCCCTGCTTTCTACTCATTAGCTGTTTAACCATTGGATTACTTATACTTTAGGCAGCGTTATCACCCAAAAAAATCTAGCCAAGAAAAGCAAACTGTGAGGTATTTCCAAGGCATGGTAATCATGATGTTCTCTTAAAGCATCAGGCCTGAATCCATGGCCTGGCTGCATATGTTAAAGTGCTGAGGTATGTTTTCTGTCTGTTCCCACATCTCAAGAGAGAACTCCCAGCCACAGACAGTGCCTGGATCCCTTTCCTAAGGAAACTCTTTCCTTTCTTGTTTCCTTCATCAAAGTTTCCTATACATTAAGCTGCATATACCCCATTGTTCTGGAAAAGACAAGCCAAAATAAAAGAAAAAAAAAGATTATTTCTTGGAAGATGCTGTGAACTTCTAGAGAATGAGTTCTTTCCATTTGGAGCTGACCTCCAGGTCTCAGCCTCTGTTTCTTTTCATGTGCCTCTTTTCTTCTGAGTTCTAGGGATTTCTTGGGTAACGACCCTATATAAAGAAACACAATAAGTGTATTTAGTTGTTGCTGTGGGACAGTCACTGTGGGTAGGCAATTTTCATATGTTATGTTATTTACTCCCTGTAAGGAGGTAGTGCTTATAACTTCCATTTTTGGGTTTGGGCAAACTGGATTTCACAGTGGTTAAGTAATATGTTAAATATTGCACAGGGAGGAACAGAACTGGAAGGCCAAAATATTTTAACATTTTGCTCCTTTTTGCAGATACTTGAGATCCATTAAAGAATCTAGAGAGTGAAATAACAGAACTGGAGCTCTTGTTTAGAAAGATGATTCTGGTGGAATATGGAGGATGGATTGGTGGAGACAAGGGTGTTATGATTCACACAAGAGATCATGACCAACTGAATTAAGTCAGCAGCAGTAAGACAGTAGATAAGAGATATGTGAAGGTGGAGGATATAGATTCATGCAGCATCTTTTTGGAGAAGCTGGTTGATTCTTTGGTCATGGCCAGCAAAGTCATTTGAATAGGAAAGGCCTTGGAATCACAAAGACCTGGGCACAAATCTTCCCCTCTTCAACTTCCTTGCTGTAGGACCTCAGACAAGTTATTTTATTTTTTTCTGAATATCAATTTCATTCTTTGTAAAAATAAGGGTAATAATTTTGGTTCCTCATGACGTGGTGAAAATTAAACAAGATGGATAATACATGTAAATTCTTTACATATTTGATCTCTGGTAAGCTATTGCTATTATAATTACTTTATTATTATTAGTGGAAGAATTGAAGGAGGGTTAGGTTGATGGCAACCACAGGAAGGGAAGGCCAGAACTTGATGGGATACTTGATGTTTTCTTCTCTTAGGCAACAGTTATGGGAAATAGGGAAGAAGAAGATATACAGAGAATGCAGCAGAGACAGGATAAACTGAAGGAGAACAAGCTGGTGACCTGGCTGGTTCCACTGTCTAGGGCAAGGCAATCAGCAGGTCTTCTAGGCAGTCTTTCCTGACCACTGGTTTGAATCCTCCATACTCCTGCATTTAGCTTTCCTCCTCTCCTTACTTTTGGAGATCTGATGCCCAAGTTTCAGATTTTTCTTTTTCCTGGACTCCCAATGCTGTTTTTCCTTCTCCCCACCCAGGTTCTTCCCTCAGTTCTCCTGAAGTCTTCAAGCCCCATCCACCTGGTTTTCTTTGTTCAACATTTCACTGGCATTCAATCCAAAGATATTTAAGAGGCATCAACTGCGTTGCAGGCAGGAGGAAGGAATTCTGTGAGCCCCATGGAGCTCACTCTCTCTAGAAAGATATATCACATTCTCTCCACTATGCTCAACATTGCCTGGTGTCTGTTTCAAAAACTGCCAGAGCCACTGATTTCAGAAGTGGGGGATCTTCAGAGGAGGGAAGGGATATGAAAAGTAGAAACTTCTATTCATAGGCTTAACAAGACTTTGTTACTGCACACTATATACCAGGCACCCTGCTAGGAAGCAGAGGCCTAGAGATGAAATAAAGTAGCTGTAAGTTTGCTGCTCTCAGAAAATCACATTCTATTGGAAGAAACAGACAAATATTAATAAACAGATTAATAAAGTAATTACAAACTGTGGAGCATATAAAAGGCTGGGGCAAAGAGAATAAAAGGGGTCAGGGTTTGCAATCTGCTCTCCTTACACTGGGTGGTAGCTGTGAGAGTTTGGCCAAATGCAAATATTTGCTTTCCAGTTCTTCATACCAAAGAATAGGTGGGAAGACCAATGGACTTTAGTATTTTTTAATACACCTTTCATTTTTGAATTACTTTATTTTATTTATTATTTTCTTTTAGACAGAGTCTCACTCTGTTGCCCAGGCTGGAGTGCAATGACATGATCTCGGCTCACTGCAACCTCTGCCTCCCAGGTTCAAGCAATGCTCCTGCCTCAGCCTCCCAAGTAGCTGGGATTACAGGCCCATGCCACCATGCTTGGCTAATGTTTTGGATTTTTAGTAGAGACGGGGTTTCACCATGTTGGCCGGACTGGGCTCGAACACCTGACCTCAGGTGATCTACCCACCTCAGCCTCCCAAAGTGCTGGAATTACAGGCATGAGCCACTGTGCCCAGCCTGGAATAATTTTAGATTTACAAAAAAGTAGCAAAGACAAAGGACATAGAGAGGTCTTGTATATCATTTACCCCATTTCTCCAAATGTTAACGTCTTGCATAACCATAGTACTCTGCTAAAACTATGAGATTCACATTGGTACATTACTAGTAATTAAACTCCAGGCTTTGTATTTCACCATCTTTCCTTGTATTGTACATTTTATTGTTATTGTTGTTGTTCCAGGACCCAGTTAGGGATATCACATTGCAGTTAGTCTGGCATCTTTTTGAACCTCAAGTATTCATGCCTCTCTGAGCTTATTTAACACACAGATATAAAAGCAGACACAAAAGTTGAAGTATTGCTTGCATAAGATAGTCTGCAAACACGTATGCAAAGAGGATCAAAAAAATCCTTGGGAAACTGGGTAGCCATCACTGCCCCAGCCATTGATGTCAGCCAAGCCTTTTGCATTTTTCAATTCATCTCTCCTGGGCATCTGGGAAATCTCCTGCATCTCAAAGATGTCTCTCTCAAAATTAAGTTCTTTAAGCAAGATGGGACCTGGAATGCAGTATTTATAAATTACCTATGAGGGCCTGTAAACATCAGATTTTTTTTTTTTAATTTAATTGCCCTTTTAAATATTTAATTCAAAGACAGGGCTGGGGGACGGTCATGGAGGAGGTTTACAGGATGACTCAAGAACTGTTTCCTGTCTATCAAATGGACAGCCCGCCCAGAAAGATTAACCCAGACTCCCCCAAAGAAATCTGTGTCAAATTGATGCTGAGTTGGTCTGGCATCTGAGGGGAATCTTGACATGACAAGATTAACCCTCTCAGTGCCCCTGGGCTCTGAGAGAAAGACTTTCAAAGGTTTACCTGTGCATAGCTCAGCAGAAGGTCACATAGCACTGAGTTCTCTGCGTGAGGAGTGTGACACGGGAGGAAGCTGGGAATGAGTGATGAGGAGGTGTTATTACTCAGGGGGGATTTCCCACCTGATTGCACTGGATTGTCACTGATGTTTTATCACACTGTATGCTTGCTGTGAATTTGCCGTAGAGAAAGCTGCTACTGGCTGATTACAGACCTTGCAGTCCACAATGGTGGGATTGTGACACTTCACCTGCTACCAGATGAATAATCTGGGGTTTGGGTCCTTAGCTCATGAAGGGACCCTTATCCACTGCTAAGTCACCTCTTTTCTCCTTGGACTTTTGAGTCTTGATTCATGTCTTTGTAAACATTTTCACTCCAAAGTGTGACCTCCTTTCCTAATTTTTGCAGAACCATTAAACCTTCTTCTGTTTTTTAATTGTTAACCTACTCCCTTTTCTCTAGACTGTATAAATTGGCTTATCTTCTTAGGGCTTCCCCAGAAGCAACATTGATACCAACCGCTTGTTACTAAACAGAGGCTTAGGGAGAAGGACATAAGGAGATGTGAGACTGAGAGATACATAGAGAGAGGCCTATGGGTCCAGGAGCTCACTATTTTTTGGTTGTCAAACAAAAGTTCTCAAATTACTCCTTCTTACATTGAGGCCAGTATTGAGGGTCCAGGATCTGGCCATCAGAACTCACCCAAGAAAAGCAGCCCTGAGATTGAGTTCTGATGGTGCAGTGACAAAGGTGGTTCTTGTTCAGGCCACTCCTTTGGGTTTTGTTTGTTTGTTTGAGTTAAATTTACGGTTTGTGCACAATTGGAATGGTCTTTAACCACTTACTCATTTGTTACTCTGCATAAGTGATAAAATCTCTCTCCAAGTTTCTACCATGGACCAGATGAAGTTAGTTTTGACCTGAACATCAAGCATGAAGAAAAGTAAGCATCTTTAGCTCCCATAGCAATTGTAGTTGGCATCTCAAGCTTTCACTATGATGTAACGATTAAGGTGTCACCTATGAAAAGAAATATCCAGGATTGTTCTTAAGCTCTACACTGGGCACCCATAGACCATATGTGAGCTCTGGGTTTGTTTTGTTTGACCACACAGGTGAACGTGAATCACTCTGCATGGGACACCACAGCCCCCACCTCTCCTATTGTTTTATGCCCAATCTGCTTCATGTATTTGCCTCACATGTAGTGGGTTGGATAGTGGATCCCAAAAAGATATGTCCAAGTCCTAATCCCTGGAACCTGTGAATGTGACTTTATTTAGAAAAAAGGTCTTTGCAGATGTAATTAAGTTAAATATCTCAAGATAACATCATCCTTGTTTTAGGGTTGGTCCTAAATCCAACAACAGGTGTACTTATAAGAGAAAGGTAGAGAAGTTTATGTGAAGATGGAGACAGAGATCAGAGTGATGCTGCCACAAGTTAAGGAAGGCCTGGGGCCACCAGAAGCTTAAAAAGGCAAGGAAGGATTCTTCTCCCCTAGAGACCTTAGATGGAGTATAGCTCTACCAAGACTTCGATTTTGGACTCTTACCTCCAGAACTGTTAGAGAATAAATTGTTATTTTAAGCACCATGTTTATGTTAATTTGATATGGCAGCCATAGGAAATGAATACACTCCTGCAGTCATAACACACCTGTATTTGTTTACCTTTTAATCTCTGTGTGCTTGTGTATGTATATTTGTGTCTCTGTGTATATGATATATGTGAGTATGTGTTTATCAAGTGTTGAAGGCCGTTAAGACTCACACAACTGCTGGTCACTATTCTCCTATGCTCGTGTCTTCCTTCTCTGGCCATCTTTTTGTTGTGGCTTTCTCTGAATCTTTGTGGTACCTGTAGTTTTTGTGCATTTGGTACCCCTTCTTCTTTATTCTGGTGACAGAAGCCACCACTCTGATGATAATAATTAATTTATGCTTTGAGTAATTAATTAGCTAAACTACAATGATTTTGAACACCTGATAAATATGCCATGATCTGCTAGGGACTGTAGTTATAGTGGTGACCAAAACCAGGCAGTCTTTTATGGTTTTTTGACTTATCCTCTGTAGTGGGCATGGTAGACACGTTGATGCACCATTGAGATTCTCCCAAGGAAACAGAGAAGCATGGTGAGCAGACAACACCTGGCTCAAGGTCTGCCTCAGCTGCACAGAACAGCCTCACCTAAGGCCACATATTTCCTGGGGCAGCTTACCTCCAGCATGAGTGAGGCAGAAGGTAAACAATATTGTTCTGGAGCTCTCTGCCCAAGAGAGGCTTCTGGGGGCCTGAATCACAATTTGACTTCTTTCTCGGCCCAATCTTCCTTTCTCCCCGTGCCTTCCACAGGTGTTAATTCCTATGCCCTGATAAATATCTTGCACTCCAACCTTCATCTTAGCATCTGCTTTCGGAGAATCCAACCTGGACAGTGGGTCAGAGGGCAACTGAAGCAATGCTTATTCAAAGAAATGGGACACTGTAGTGTGATAAATGCTCCAAAGGAAAGTTCCCTGGTTTCTTGTTCTCATGTCTACACTTGGAGATTGTCCCTCTATCTCCTACCTGGATGGTGGCCTAAATGTGGGACTCAATTCCTTTCTTTTATTTACATACACGCCTATACATAGCCACACAGACAAAGCTGCTCATATGCACCAGAATTCACTGCAACAATGCCTTGCACAGATAGAAGGTATTTCTGAAGATTTGGTAAAATGGAAGAGTTGTACAATGAGAAAAGGCAAATGGCTTAAAATTTAAAAATAGATATTCCAGTTCTTTAAAAAGTCCTCTTATTATTTCTTCCAACAGGGGCTTAGTCTATTATATTCACAAGTTCCTTTGATTTTGTGGCTTCAACACAGTACATTATTATGCCAAGCAAAATCTCTTCTTGCCTCCATTTTTACTTCTCAACCCTTTAAAATTACATCCCCTTTTCTTACACAGGTGTATTCATTTGAAAAACCTCACAGAACTATACGCTTAACATCTGTATATTGTATTGTATGCAGTTATAATACTCCATTAAAAAAAACCTGTGCCTCCTCAGGCCCATAGAAATAAGTGGCTATGCAACCTACTATTAATTATACCTTCACTATCCAAAGGTCTAGCAAGACTTTCGAGATTGATTTCTCTTTATTGATATCTGATTACATTCTTGGGGAAGATGGCATTCTTTTCCCTCAGTTGACTCATGGCTCATGGGGTGAGGTGGGTTATTTCTTCTGGCAATATTTGCTTATTTCAGAGCAATTTTTGCTACACTGTGAGCTCTTTGAGGGGAGGAGCTATGTATCCTTGTTTCTATGTCACCTACACCTTGCATCAAGCCTGAACCAAAGAACAGTCTCAGTGGACACTGAATGCAAAAACTAATCAATTGATAAATAGAGGAAGGAATGAGTCCTAAAAAAATGTGTAGGCCATGGGACCATGAATGGAGACATAGCCGGGAATTTGTATAGCTGTGGCTTGGGTCTTGAGTACCATTAGGGTCCAGATGGTTTGGGTTGGAACATGAGCCACACTAGAAACACTCAGAGTTTGACCCATATCACGTGGCCTTCTAATGGTGATCCCTGTTGCTCCCTATAGTCGAAAGATTCACCTTCATATTCAGAACTCTTCTTCATCAACTTCATAGTCTCTATGCAGGTTATTAACATTCATAAACCATTCAGACAATTGCTCATTCATTCCTTAATAAACTTTTTTAAAGCTAAACATGCTAAGAACTTTTATGACCTTGTGTCTTTATTCACATTGTGCTCTTTATGCAAAATTCCCCTTTCCTATATATTTCCTACAAATGGTTGTTGCAAAGCACATGGGTGTTGAAGTCCTGAAGATCTAGGTTCAAATTCTAAGTTGGCCACTCATGAGCTGGGTGACCTTGAGCAAATCACCTTAACCTTTCTGAAACTCAAATTCCTTATCTATAGAAGGCATAGTAGTGGTATGAATGATAATTATTTCACATGGTTGTTATGAGGATGAGATCAGGCAACAGATTTAAACATATTTGAGACCTTGGCACCAGAATTATACAAGTTCAGGGTTCTGAGAGTGAATATCTTCATAAATCTTGCATCCTAGTCACCTGTCTTACCTCAATCTAGACTGGGACCTGCCTGGAACATAATAGTTGCTGATTTCTTCCCCCCTCTCTCTCTCTCTTTTTTCTGTTTCCTCCAGCATAAATAATTATTACAAATTATATTGTTATTAGTCTAGACCAGGGATTAAAAACTGTGGCCCAAGGGTCAAATCCAGCCTGGTTATGTAAATAAAGTTTTACTGGAACACAGTTATGCCCATTTATATGTGTTAAAACTTATTGCTTTGTGTCATATACTTATTATGGTTTCCTGGCTTATGCGCCTAGTGGCGACTACAGATGTTCTTTTCATTTTGTTATGGAATGTTTCAAGCAACTATACTTTTGCTTAAGTTGAACCCATGGTGGGAAACATTTATGCTCCTTTCATATCAGCAAGAGCAGCCTCCTTTCCCTTTTCTCTTTTAAATTCAAATTTATCAACCACCTAAGTCTAGTCACCTGATTTGTCATAGAGAGGCTTCCTATAGGTTTGGGACCTTTGCTCAAATCAGTACTTTTAAGCCATTATTAGATTGTGATAAAAAGGGAGATAACACAGGGCCTGATGCACTGACAATGAGCAGAGCAGCAGAAATGTGAGATGCCTTCTGGTTGGCTTCCTGTTGCTTACTTGGTCCACTTGCCTCAAGGGAATCATTCTCAAACTTTCTGTTTCACCATGTGATAGAAATCTCATTACATCTCAAAAGCCTATTTTGTAACTTAAATCATACGGGAGAATTTTAATGAGCTGAGCTTTGCTTAAGCTGCAGAGTTGAGTTTGGCAATATGTTGGTTGAGATTGTCATGGGGAGTTATCTTTCTGGTTTTGACAATCAGAGAATTATTGGGTCATGGTTCTGGGAGCTTCTGGCTTCTTTCTTACATAATATTGACAAGCTACACTTTGATTAGCATTCACAAAAGCATCACAAAACCAAATCTGTATAAGTAGGCTGTCCTTTTACATCCTCAGGTAAGGAAAACCCTAAACATTTCCTTCTGTTTGTTAGTCTTCCTTCATAGGTCCTTTATGATTTTTGTTTATTTTTGATAAGAATTAAATTATTTACTAAAGTTTCAAAGAGCTGGATTCATAGAATAGGGCCTGAGTGCTTCTTTTCTTGGGTCTGAAGGCAGAGATGAATTTCTCATGTTGTAGCTAGCAACAACAATTTGCTAGCTGACTATATTTCAGGAAGGCTTTGAACCAACAAGCAAAGACTAGCTAGCTTTGAGTCCAGGGGATTAGAGCAGTCGAAAATAATTTTTCCACTGGAGGGGAAAGTCAGTGACTACTCTCACAACTGTTTTAACTCAGGTTTATTGAGTTTGTTGATAAATCTAGTTGAAAAGCCCACATTCTCTATCTTAGTGTTTCTCAGTGTGCTCTGCAGATTAGCTATATTGGAATATTCTAGAGGGAACTTGTTAAATAAGCAGATCCTATGGACCTACTCCTTACTCAGTGAATCAAAATCCTGTGATGAGGTTAGGGGAGGGGATGTTGAAAAGCGGTAGAATTCTAAAAGTTAAACAAGATCTCTGGGTCATTCTTCTGTTTATTAATGTTTGAGAACCAATGATGAGTAAAATATTCTCTTTTTATTGCTCACAGTGGAGTTTCTAAAGGCAATATATACAAAGTGCTGCAGCATAGGACTATGCGAGATGGCATAAAAAGACAGAAGATGGACCACTGAGATGACCTGTCAATTCATTGATTGTCTTACTACAGTTGGCTGAATTGACTGAAACTCCATCTGCTTTGTTGGCACATAGACAAGACTTTATTGGTAGAACGTTGAGAGTAATTGATTTCACATGATTTTTACATACCATCACTAAGGACTTTTGAGTACGTTTTGTAAGAGACTTTCAGGAGTTGATACAAGAAGGGAAAATGAGCTCCTGGGCACCTCTTTCACATGTAGTGAAGTAACTCACTCCAGCCTTCTCCTGACTTTCACTGAACCCCTGAAGGAGTTGACTGCTTTGCTATGGGGCTGAAAGCTGGTATTCATGTATATTAGGCAATTCTTGCCCCAGGGAACTTTCAATTCAGCTGCATAAATAAACTAACTACAATTTGTAAAACCTAAAACCTATTATATGTTAGTCAATGCAAAATGCCAGATGAGTAGAATAGATTATGAATTTAGGGGCCCAGTGAAAGGTGACATTCCTGTTTTCCTGAGGACAAGAGGTTGTAGGAAAAAGGTCAAAGGATTTAAGAAATATTTTTTGGATAGTACCTTAGTTATAGTTCTCCTAAGAAACAGAACTAATAGGAAATTGGAAACCAATAGAAAATATATATATATATAGGTGTGTGTATATATGTGTGTGTGTATATATAGAAAATATATATACTATATATATTAATATATATGATATATGGTATATAAATATATAGTATATATAGTATATATAAATAGTATATATAGTATATATAGTATATATACTGTATATAAATATATAGTATATATACTATATATAAATATATAGTATATATACTATATATTTATATATAGTATATATAGTATATATACTATATATTTATATATGTAGTGTATATATATAGTATATATAAATATATAGTATATATACTACATATATTAATATATAGTATATATAGTATATATACTATATATTTATATATGTAGTATATATATTTTCTATATGCTTGTGTGTGTGTGTATATATATATATACACACACGTATATATATTTTCTATTGGTTTCCCATTTCCTATTAGTTCTGTTTCTCTAGAGAATTGTGACTAATGTACTAATACTGTCCAAAAAACAATTCTTAAATCCTTTGACATATATATGTATATGTCATGTGTGTATATATATATATATATACACACATACATATATGTAATATATATAATACATATATATTATATATAATATAATCTAGAAACCTTGGAGCTTCATGGATCTGGATGTAGATATCTCTCCCGAGACTTTGGAGGTTTTCAACTATATTTTGATAAATAATTTTTCTATAACTTTCTCTATCTCTTCTTTCTCTAGTAATCCTATAATACAAATATTTGTTCACTTAATGGTATCCCATAAGTTCTGCAGACTTTCTTATTTTTTTAAATTGTTTTATCACCATTTGACTGGGATATTTTGAAACACCTCTTGACTGGGGTATTTTGAAACACCTGTCTCCAAGTTCAGAAATTCTTTCTTTTGCTTGACCTAGTCTGTTTTTGAAGTTCTCAGTTGTATTTTTTTATTTCTTTCATTGAATTCTTACCTCCAAGATTTTTGTTTGGTTCTTTTAATGCTATCTATCTCTTTGTTGAATTTTTCATTCAGATCATGAATTGTTTTACTGATTTCATTGAAGTGTTTCTCTGTATTCTCTTACATCTCGTTGAGTTTCCTTAATATCATTATTTTGAATTCCTTTTCAGGCATTTTGTACATTTATTTTTCTTTGCAGTCTGTTACTGCAGAATTATTGTGATTCTTTGGAGGTGTCATGTTTTCATCTCTCTCATGTTTCTCTCTCTCTCTGTCTGTCTCTCTTCAGAGCACATATGTGTAGCCAACCACGATCCCTGGTGGACTGAACAAAGGGGGGCAAACGTGGGAATAAAAGACAAAGACAAGAGAGTATATTTGGAAGAAGGGGTCAGGGGGCTTCTTGCCTATAGTGGACAAAGGCCCTGAGCCTTTTCAGCCCTCTGAATTTATTAGGTAAAAGAGATAACGAGAAAGGTGGGGGGTGATTTTTGGGTAATTGTCAGTCAGCCGTTTGGTTCACAGCAGGCTTGCGAGACTGCATCCTCTGAACAACAGGCACTAGATTTCCCAGTAGATAACTTCAAGAAGCCTGGCGCCAGGGAGTAATGGCCCTCAGCAAACCTCCTGGCAGCAGGTGCAGTCGTGAGTTTGCTCACATCCTGCATTTATGATAAACAGTTTGCTGTTTGATCATATAGCCTCCAGTGGAATGTGGAGTTGGTCACAATCCCTTTGGCCTTTTTGGCTCCCAACACATATGGCCCATCAAACTTTTCCCATGGTGGGCTGAAATTATACCTCCTATAATTATTTACTGGCTGTGGGCTGGCATAGGAAGAATGTGCCCCAGATATGCAGCCTTGTGCAGTTGAGGCAAATGCTAAAGGAGCCACTTCCAAGGGCGGGGGCAGTGAGTCCTTCTTCGCAGAGGGATCTGGGAAGCTCATCTTTCTGTCCCCTCACTATAATTTTAGTTCATTGCTACTGTATAGAGCAGTGGTCCCCAAGCTTTTTGGCACCAGGGACCAGTTTCATGGAAGACAATTTTTCCACAGGTCGGGGTCAGGTGGGAGGATGTTTTCAGGATAAAATGGTTCTACCTGAGATCATCAAGCATTAGTTAGATTCTCATAAGGAGCACTCAACCTAGATCCCTGGCATGTGCAGTTCACAATAGGGTTTGCAATCCTGTAAGAATCTAATGCCACCACTGATCTGACAGGAGGCAGAGTGCAGGTGGTAATGCTCGCTCATCTGCTGCTCACTTCTTGCTTGGAGGTTCAGTTCCTAATGGGCCACAGACAGCACCAGCTTGCAGCCTGGGGATTGGGGAACCCTGGTCTATAGTAATGCAAAACATATTGCTTCCATGTTTCTGAGGACTGACCATCAGGTATTTACAAACAGTCAACTTGCCTACTACATTTCATTTGTAATCACACCTGGATGCCATTTACACATACTTAGTTTAGTTTAAGCACGTGCAGATATGTTACCTCTTCCTCCTTGAAAGGCTTCCTGGTTACCCTGTGTGGCTGTTTGTTCACCATCTTTGTATGGGACTTTGAAGCTGAGGGCTTGGACAGTTCCTAGTGTGCAAGTGGTCAGAAACCCTCTCCCTCCAAACCCAGTGACAATGTCCCTTTAGTAGGATTAAGGTGCCCTGAGGACCTTTGCTTTTTAAATTCGGCTGACATGGAGCTTAGTAACTATAAGTTCCCCCTTATCCTCCCTCTATTTATCATTAATATGTTGAACTTCTCAGCTGGTGAAGGATAAAATAGTTGATAGCAAATGAATTAGATATCAATTAATTTCTAAAGCAAACCTAATGGGCATTTAAGAAGAGAATTTAATGTCTCATTTACTCTCTATAGCTATCTTGTTAAATGCCAATTAAGTATCTAAATATTTCCTACAAGCTTAATGAATTATAATAAGTAATAAGTGATTACCACTTTTTTCTAGGATCTTGGCACTCTCGACTTCCAGTGCAATGATATTAGACTTTTTTTCTCATCCTATTTAGGATACAGATAAAATAGACTAAAACCTTCCTAATTAGCATTAGCTACCTTATTTAGCAATAAAGTACTAAATTTATAGTCAATTCTGAATATAAAAAATATCAGAATGCATGCAGCTAAAGAATATATGAGTAATAGGATTTTTACTTGAAAATAAAGTGAGCACTACTAAAGCGTTACCTATAATGAACGCCTGATGTTTCACCTTCTCAATGCCTGCCTCATCTCGCCCCCTCACTGAAACCATTTCTAGACACCAAGGCAGAGAGCATATTAGCAGACTCACACATGAATTAATGGGGTATGTGTTTGTGATTGGCATGGTACACAAAAACCTAAAGGCAGCAGGGGCCAGGACAGTGGACTCCATCATACAAAATGGGGAAGGTTAAGGAGGCTTGGCCTGGGATCTAGCCCTTCAAGGTTTTCTCTGCCACTCTGGGAGAATAGAGTGATCCTTAGGTTTGCTTATCCAGGCTTTGATATCTAACAGCACACTGTGGGATTGGAGAGATTAGCAGTCAATATTCAGGTGGCAGGCTTAATGAACTACTGTTTCACTCCAAGGAGGGCTCTGGTCCTCAGTGGGAGATGAAGACAGCAAAGAAGCAGCCCCTGAAAGTGAGGGTTTGGGTGGGACTGCAGTGGAAAGAGTTGGAGAATACCTGCCAGACATGAGTAACACAGTGCTCCTGAGCAGTCAGCTCTGGTAACGTAACTCAGTTACATCATGAGTTACGTATGGATGTCATTCAGTTCAGACCATGGAGTGGAGGTCAAGGGTATGAAATTTGGGATCAAATAGACCTGAGCTTGAGGCCCAACATGCCTCATACTTGTCCTATGAGCTCGTTTATTTTGAAGATTAAAAGAGAGAATTTGCTTAAAGCATGCAATACAGTGCTTACCAAATAGCACACATTCAGTAAGTGCACTTATTATTAGAGTGAATAATAATGGTAATAAAAATATTAAGGATGATGAAGTCACTTTGTTTCTGAGAGTGTATCTGATTTGTAGACTGTCCGTTTGATAGCTCTTCCTTCCTTAGGAAAGTTACTTAAGTCATGATTCAGTTCCTTCCTAATGAAAGTTAGTTCAGTGCAACCTGAAGCATGTACAATTTCCACGCAGAGCGTTGGTGTGCCTGTTCCAGTGATGTAGCCACTGCATGCAACATTCATATAATGACCTCAAGTGACAAAAAAAAAAAATCCATTATTTTTTTCTTCCAGAGAATGAAGGGAACACTAGGTCATTGTTACATGGCAACAGCTACTTCTCAAACACCTTGTTCAGGAAATACCTTGTTCCAAATACATGCTGCAAGGCTGAGAAGGACTCTTGCAACTGGGCACAGGGGTACAAACACCACCTCATTTCCCAAGGACAGCTCCTCTCTTCAATGAGGCCATTCATCCTGGCCCTACACAATTACTGTCGCTTACACAAACAGTTATGGAGCATTCAAATGACAAATGCTAGGCAGCCATCCAAGTCACATTTCTGAAAAATATTTTTATTACAGGAAAACGCTCATGATGTAGCATTAAAAAGGGGGAGGAAAGCAGGAAACCAATCAAAAGCAGCAGAGAAAATAACTAGTATAGATCCCTGAGTTAAACTCAGCCTCCTTTCTCTCACCGCCAGGCTGGCCTCAGGAAAATACCAGACAGAAATCAAAAGGAGAAAAAGATCTAACTAACTTCATATGCATCAACAGGCAATACTGGCCTTTACTGTGATGGTTCCTTTTGGATACCAAGGAGGGAGTTTTGCTAATCATGGGAAAAGTTCCTAAAATTCCCTTCTCAATAGCCTTCTCCTAAAGTCCAAACCCTCCAGTAGCTGGCCAAATTTTTGCTCTCCTCTCCTCTTTTTGCCTCCAAAATATTCTCATTCCTGAGTTTTTTTGTTCATGCTACTATCCATTCTCTGTCTAACCTCCTCCATCTTCCTCACCTCTATTTTTTTCTTCTTTTAGTTATCTCTATGTGTAAGTCAGGACATGAGAAAATGAACATTTGAGCCACAAAGCCTGGGTTTGAAGCCTGCCTCTGAAATTGCCTAGCTGGATAATCTTGGGTGAATTTCTTAATCTCTCTGTGCCTCAGTTCCAACCTGTATAATGGGGATGATAACACTAACACACAGTCTCTTGGGGTGCTTTTCATGATTAAGTAAGTGAGTTTATATGAATTACCTAGAACACTGTTTGGCTTAAGAACTGAATAAATGTTCACCACTATCATCATCATCATCATCATCATCATCATCATCATCATCATGATGTGGATTAATTGACCTTCCCTCCAGCTTCTTCAAGCTTTTTCTCCACCCATTATAATGGCTTTTCTCCCAAAAAAAAGGGGAGGGAGGATTTGCAAATAATTCTTACTTAACATATATTTAAACCCTGTCAGATTATTCAAAAAAATGCCTGCATGGAAATGAATCTATGTTAAGCAGAATAATGGTCCCCCAAAGATGTCCATGTCTTATATCAGGAAGCTGTGAATATGTTACCTTACATGGCAAAAGAGTCTTGGCATAGATGGTGAATTTAAGGATCTACAGTTGGGGAGATTATCCTATGGCCCAGTGTAATCACGGGGGTCCTTATAAGTGAAAGAGGGAAGTAGGAGATTCAGACAAGGAAGCAGAGATCTAGTGCTGTCATTGCTGAAAGGGGCCACGAGCCAAGGGATGTGGGCAGCCTCTAGAAGTTGGAAAAGGCCAAGAACAGGTCTTCCCCTGGAGCCTCCAGAAGGAATGCAACCCTGCTAACACCTTGACTTTAGCCACATAAGACCCATTTTTAGACTTCTTACCTCTAGAAATATAAGATAAATTGCTATATGGTAATTTGTTACAGCAGTAATAAGAAATCAGTAAAGTGTCAAAACTATAGCTAAAAATATTTTGTATACAGGTATAGATTTCTGAGAAGTTTTCCTTTTCTTTTTATTTAAATTGTCTCTGTCTTCTAATATAAGAAGACAAATGCTAGGCTAAGAAATGATAAATTACAGATGCCTAACACATGCCAGGACTGTTGTTATGCTGCTATAGAAAGAACCCAAGCATGTGGATTTGGAGTTACTACTAATGCATGGTCATTACCCATCACTGAGCTTAACCATGGTTCCTGGCTGTTACACCAACTCCACCATCCACTTAAGCAGATGGATGGTGAAGACTTCTCCATCTGCTTAAGTTCTTTTTACCGATGCATTGCAAACTTTACTGTGTATATAAAGAATGTGGGGATCTTGTTAAAATGCAGATTCTCTCAATATCATTAGACATCAGGAAAATGCAAACTGAAATCTCAAACAGGTACCACCATACACCACTGGAATAACTAAGATGAAAATGACTAGCAAGTCACCAATAACACCAAGTATTATTGAGAATGTGGTTCAACTTGACCTCATGTACATTGCTAGTGGGAATATAGAATGTATTTGGAAAACTGGCGGTTTCTTAAATAGTTAAACATATATATAGCATGAGATCCAGCCATCCCACTCCCAGATGTGTACCCAAAAGAAATGAAATATGTCCTCACGAAAACCCAAATATGAATATTCAGGCTGGGCGCGGTGGCTCATGCCTGTAATCCCAGCACTTTGGGTGGCCAAGGAGGGCGTATTATTTGAGGTCAGGGGTTCGAGACCAGCCTGACCAACATAGTGAAACCCCGTCTCTACTAAAAATACAAAAATTAGCCAGGCATGGTGGTGGGCACCTGTAGTCCCAGCTACTCTGGAGGCTGAGGCAGGAGAATCACTGGAATCCAGGAGGCGGAAGTTACAGTGAGCTGAGATTGCACAACTGCTCTCCAGCCTGCGCAACACAGCAAGACTTCATCTCAAAAAATAAAAAATAAAAAAGAATATCTGCAGCACCTTTATTCGTAGTAGTTAAAATCTAGAAACAATGCAAACAGCTATAAACTGGTGAATGCAGAAACAGAAGGTAGCACTCACATACAGTGAACCATTACTCAGCAACAGAAAGGGGCTACTGACATACCGAACAACACGGGTGAATCTCAGAAGCATTATTCTGAGTCAAAGAAGCCAGACCCAAAGACAGCATACTATATGGTTCCATTTATAGAAAATGTAAGCTAATCTCTAGTGACACAAAACAAATTAGTCATTTCCTGGGGCCGGGGCAGAGGGAAGGAGTGAATGTGAAGAGGAGCAAGGGATCTTTGGGAGCGATTGAGCTTTTCCGTGTTTTGATGGCCATGGTGGTTTAATGGGTATAGACGACTATCAACTTCATCAGATTTTACACTTTAAATGGATGTGGCTTATTATATATAGATTATTCCTCAGTTAGGTAGATAAAGAAAAAATAAAGCAGATTCTGATTTATAGCTCTGGGCTGGGCAGGCAAGTTAACATTTCTAGCAAGTCCTCAGTTGCTGCCGATATACTGGGTCCCAAAGGCTCCAGAATATCTTCTCTTCACCTTTTGCACTTGCAGGAGACACATTTGTGTCCAATTTTGCTAAGAAAATCAAGGACTTGGGTAAGGAAATCCCTTGAATGTCTTTTCCCTACCCCCTATGAATATAAATCCACTTGTGCAACAATTTGAATATATGTAAGAAAAAATACTTCAAAAGGTACTTCTGCTTTAATTGTAGCCTTACCAATGCCACCATTCACCTTTTAATGATGACCTTGGCTTGAGCTTTAAATTGAAGCACGTGTGATTAGCAACCAAAAATTGCATTGGGATTATAGTACTTTCACTCTAAGTCTTTGAGCAAATTTCTAGGCTTTGCTTAAAACATCCATTTTCAGGCATGATTAGAAGACAATTAAAATAGAGGGGGAACAGAAACAATAAAATTAATACTTTTTGACCCATGAGGGATTAGAAATAGTTCAAGACAAAAGCAGGAAGGATATTGGCCACCTCGTGCCCTTGCTTAGTGATATTCATCTGCCATTGGACAAACCTGGGTTTCTCTGTAAGATGCAAGGTATCTATATGTGAAAGAATCCCTTGACATTGGTACAAATCCTTCGCAAATCTTCACATACTTAAAAAGCACTCTGTGAAGAACAAAGCTTTGTTGAGAAGCTGTTTCTAGGCAGTCTTCAACGCTGTCTCTCTAGTGACAGAATTTGTTTCAATTGGAGTCCATGTGCAATCCACGCCCATGTCTCAATAAAGTAATCAATTAAAATAATTTGGGGTCTTTAGAATAATGGTAATTGAAATGATGGGTGCTGTATAAATTCCAAATTCCTTGTGTACTGGCCAAAACAAAATAAAACGAACAAACAGAAACACTAGAGAAAGCGATGGGTATGGCTATGGTAGCTATAATGTTTTGTAGATTTTATTAACTGTCTGTGCTTTTTCTCAATATCTCTAAGATACCATTCAAGCATTGAGAAGGGAGCTTTAATTGCTGTCTTTCCATCTGCATTTACTCAAAACTTACACCATAAAGAAACGTTCTGTCTCAAGTATCAATATTGCATCAATTGTGTTTCTGTTCCTCTAGCTATTTGCCCCTATGGTGTCATTTCATACATTCATAGAAACATGGAGAATTTAGAAATTATGGCCCTTCTCCAGTACAGTTGAGTTTTATCTGTCTATATTACTTGGTGTTTAGCACATTGTAGCTGTTCAATAAATGTTTGATTTCTTACAGAATAGTAGTTTGACTTTCAAAGATTTTAAAAACAATCTTTCTAATCTGGTGCAAGCTCGGACAGGAAGACTGCTAAGGCCTAGTTAGCTCAGAGGCAGAACAACTGAACCAACCTTTCTATGTGTGTCAGACACAATTTTGTTTTCCTGTTTGAAAAGGTAAAAACAGAGTCACCTGGCTAAATGGTTTCCTAAATGTTCCCCCTCCTCTGATTCTCATGACTTTATAAAACAAGCCACCACAAAACTTCTCTAAAGCTAAACTAACGTGAAATAACCCAGGGCTTGAACTTGTCGCATGACGTTGCTTTAAATTTTAATACGAGCTTGGGAATAGATTTGTGAACAGCAAGGTAAAGCAAAGCCCATGAAATATTGATTCTGTACATTTTCTTATGCATTTTTATTCTCCAATTTAGTAAATTTTTCATCTTGCCTGCACTTAGAGGTTGGCTATGAAGTTGTTACTACCAATTGTATTAGCTGTTGTAAATAAATAATCGTCGCTAAAGCTGTTTGCATGACGAGAGGTGGACAGGGCCTGCTCCTTGTGAGCACTGACTTTCCACAGCCCAGCCTAGAAGGATGAAAGAGATGACCACATTTTGCCTAACAGCACAGTAGCAGACACTTTCTAAGGGAAGGAGGGTTTTAAATAAAGCAACAATGAAGAGCTCTAATGTTTCAGTAGGGACTAAACCACCATTCTGACAATCATCCATTTTGGTCAAAAAGAAGGCAGAATTTTTTTTTTAATTACAGGACATCAGGATAGAATTTCATAACATGCATGCTTCTTGGAGATACCCTAATTTCACGGCTCTATGTTAGAGAAATTAAAAGTGCTAGTCTTTCATTACTAGCCCTCATCCTTGTATATGCATAAAAAGTCATATTTTATCAGTCACGTGAAAGACAACTCCATTACATAGTTCTCACTGTCCTCATTCTGTAATGTACTTTTCTTCCCTAGAATAAACATGTATGCTTCTGTATTCAACGTATCTAACAGGAGGTGAGAGCCAAAAGAAAGATGGAAACCAATACAGACAACAAATGGCACCTCCCTTGGTAAACAATGCATAGAGGATCCAGTGTGGTTCTGCCACTGTGGCAATCATTCTGATTCTTTGTACGGATTTCATACATTAACTCATTACTTCTCCGTTAAGACTGACTTCAGTTTCTCTAGAATCCTGGTCAAATTGACCAAAGAAAAGACTTCCCCTGAGTTCCAAATTTCTTATTCCATGTGTCCAGAACATAACAGGAAAGGAGAGAGGATAAAATCCGGCTAATATTTAGCTTTGAAATAGCTAAATATATATCCTCTTTATTTTATCAGGAATTTTGTCACCCTGTTAGGCAAATAATAGGATCCCTCATTTCCAGCTTTCCCCATTTTATATTTATTAAAGTTATATATGCTTGCTTATTGTAGAAAAATTTCAAACTGTAAAAACAATGTAGATGAGTTTAACTCTGTTTCTGATGTCTCTACTTGCCAAGAAAGAAGCAATATGGGAGGAGAATAAAGACTTCCAATAGGTTGTTACCTGCATTTTTGGCAGGTAAAATTGGCATACATTTTAATAGTGTTTAAATAATTTTAAATCCATCACTAGTATGTTTCTCTGCTTACTTTTAATTCCTGAAACACTTGATTTATATGTTATCTAAGAAAGAAAAAAAAAACTACATAGAGTCCAAGTGGGTTTTCCCTCCTAAGTTTGGTAAGTTTTGTGTTTGTTCAGTAAGTCTGTATACAGGGGGTACGGGACAATCTTAAATTTGTTCATTGAAAAGCACTGAATATTGTTGACTTGAGCCATATATTTTGCACAAATAAGTCTTCACCTGCAAATACTTGTACCTCAAGACAGATATGGCACAAGAAAAAGTATAGCAAGATGTATCAAGTAAATACAACTCCCAGATGCTTGGATTAAACATCAGTATGAGCACAGACATCTTTCTCCTCTTAAACTCTCCACTCCATCCCTAGCCAAATGTCTGTTAAAGAATTAACAAAGGTACAGCATAGGCAGAGATGACCTTAGAACAAGGGAATGGACCAATCAAATTATGGATGGCTTAGAGAAAGTTTTGGTAGATATAGTGCACGAGGCAACAAACAGGAATATAGAAAGAGTTCAACTTACAACTCTTTCCTCAGAAAAGGCATTATTACCCTGAAGAAGATACAGGGGCTCAGGCACTTATCTGGAGGGGTAAGAATTGGGTACATGGGTAGGCCGTGTGGTAGATGGTGACCTCATAATTTGGGCTTCATTTGACCTTCAAGAATCAGCATCATTTGTAACAGCAAGACTTTGAGTGTCCAGGATTAGAAAGGCAGCCACTTGAAGAAGAAAGGGGTAAAAATGGTGAGAACCTGTACATAAAGAAAGAACTTAGAGCTTAGCCTGAGGGAAATCATTAAAGCTTCCCAATTTGGGGTAGAATGTGAGGAGAGCTCCTGTGGTTGATGCCCTGATTCTGTGACCAGCACTAACAAGATCAGAAGCGTCTGAAACCAGAGGCTTTAGGGAGACATAGTATTCAAGTTGCTGTTACATCAAAGAAAACCCTTTCAGGGTTACAGAGGCATTTCCTCCATGTATCAAGCAAGAGAACCAGGAAGGAGCCTGGGCATAGCCAAAGTTTATATTGGAGTACAGGTTGTGCCAAATACCAAGTGAATACAAAACATTGAGCTGAGAGCAATAGCTTCACCATGCATGGAAAGAATTGCTGCAGAGATAAATATTCCTGTGAATGCTACTCAGAGCCCAGACTTCCTCCCAACTCCCCTCTGGCTGCTCAATAACAATGAGAGTGTTGTAAATTTACACCAAAGAAGCCCTCCAGTTTGAGATCTGAGAAGCCAAGAACAACCAAGGGGAACCAGAAGGGGAAGGAAAGACAATTTACTCAAAATGTTTATGGAAAAACACCAGCTCTGCTTACATATCTCATCACTTAAAGATGAACAACTAAAACAACACCAACACCAGCTCTATGAAAAATCTCAAAATATGAAATATTGAGAAAATGCATGCAATATGCAAAAGACATAATACAAAAAAGAGACAATGTCAAGAATGTCTTCTTGTGCCTTTAATACTATTTGAGAAATTAGGGGCTCTGTGAAACCAGTGATGAGAAATGGGATAAAAAGATTTAAACAGAAGAGAGATAGGCAAACCATAGGCAGTTTTCAATAGAAAGCTAAACAGTATAAGGGAGAGGAATGCAAGGACTGAGTTCAGTACCTATTTTAGGAACCTTAAAATGAAGAGAGGATACTGCAAGAGTCAAACAAGTGATGTGGAGTACAAATCAATCAGGCTTGCCTGGAGTAGAGAGGAAAAAGTCAGAAAGGTGAGGAGAAAGAAGATGCTAGGAATGGGAAACTAGAACTTAGATAGAAGAGACCTAATTTGTCTCTGAAAAAGATCCCAAAAGAAAAGGAAGGAAGCAGTAATCAGAGATATAACAGAAGAAACTTTCCTGAGTCAAAAAACTGATTCCATGGAAAGACCACCATGTGCCATAGAGCATTCATGAATACAAAGGAACACCTAGATATATATTGTCAATTTCTTTTTAATCTTAAGGAAAAAGAAAGAATATGGCAAACATAAAAGGAAGAGCGGGTTGCTAAACAGGAAGAATGGGACATCCATCTAACTCAAGACTCCTTTTATACCACAAGAGATGTTAGGAAAAAATGAAGCAATGTCTATGGAACTGAGAGTAAGAAGCTGGAATCTAGGAATTCTAAACTCAGGCCAGATTCTGTTCATATATAAAAACAAGAATAAAAACAAAAGGAAGTAAGAGAGAGAGAGAGAGAGAGAGAGAGGTCTTTTTCAGATATATAAGGGCTCCAAAACCCAAGCAAGTCTTATATTTTCTTAAAAGTTGTAGATTCTGGATATTAGCCCTTTGTCAGATGAGTAGGTCGCGAAAATTTTCTCCCATGTTGTAGGTTGCCTGTTCACTCTGATGGTAGTTTCTTTTGCTGTGCAGAAGCTCTTTAGTTTAATTAGATCCCATTTGTCAAGTTTGGCTTTTGTTGCCATTGCTTTTGGTGTTTTGGACATGAAGTCCTTGCCCACGCCTATGTCCTGAATGGTAATGCCTAGGTTTTCTTCTAGGGTTTTTATGGTTTTAGGTCTAACGTTTAAATCTTTAATCCATCTTGAATTGATTTTTGTGTAAGGTGTAAGGAAGGGATCCAGTTTCAGCTTTCTACATATGGCTAGCCAGTTTTCCCAGCACCATTTATTAAACAGGGAATCCTTTCCCCATTGCTTGTTTTTCTCAGGTTTGTCAAAGATCAGATAGTTGGGATCTAGAACTAGAAATACCATTTGACCCAGCCATCCCATTACTGGGTATATACCCAAATGACTATAAATCATGCTGCTATAAAGACACATGCACACGTATGTTTATTGCGGCATTATTCACAATAGCAAAGTCTTGGAACCAACCCAAATGTCCAACAATGATAGACTGGATTAAGAAAATGTGGCACATATACACCATGGAATACTATGCAGCCATAAAAAATGATGAGTTCATGTCCTTTGTAGGGACATGGATGAAACTGGAAACCATCATTCTCAGTAAACTATCGCAAGAACAAAAAACCAAACACCGCATATTCTCACTCATAGGTGGGAATTGAACAATGAGATCACATGGACACAGGAAGGGGAATATCACACTCTGGGGACTGTGGTGGGGAGGGGGGAGGGGGGAGGGATAGCATTGGGAGATATACCTAATGCTAGATGACGAGTTAGTGGGTGCAGCGCACTAGCATGGCGCATGTATACATATGTAACTAACCTGCACAATGTGCACATGTACCCTAAAACTTAAAGTATAATAAAAAAAAAAAGTTGTAGCAAGTTTGCTTTATACAGGAATTGGTTTTGGTGGATGATGAGAGACAGGAATTCAGAATTCTTTTTTCTCATTTGGATAACCACACTATTGCTGACTTGGTCCCATTTATGACATTTTCCATCCTTTTCACAATGATTTAATAATTTTTAATGCCCCTTATGCTATATACAAAGTTCCCTTATATGTATGAGACTACAGTTATGCTATCCATTTTGTTTCATTAATCAATTCATTCATCACTGTACTAAGACTACATTAAATATTAATAAAGCATTAGAATAAATTCTGATATTTGATTAACCTAGGCATCCTTCATTTTTTTCTTTTCAATTTCAGTATTTTATTTTTGTTGTTCAATAAGAAAGGATGTTTTAGCCTGCTATTTGTAAAACTTTCCTGCAAATTTTTTTTTAATTTTTAATTTTTATGGGTACATACTAGGTGTATGTATTTATGGGGTATATGGGATAGATATTTTGATACAGGCATACACTTTATAAAAATCACATAAGAGTAAATAGGATATCCATTCTTTTTCTTCCAAATTGTCATGGCAATTTAAGAATTGATTTATCAAGACTCATAAAAACTAAGTTTTTGGCTTTTGATTGGAATTAACAATTAAGGTGGAGATGTTTTCATGATATTGAGTACTCCTGGGACATATTCCATTTGTTCAGTTTTTTTTTTATGTTCTAATAACTGTTTATACTTTTCTCCATGAATATTTTCCACATCTTTGTTAGGTTCCTACTAGATATCTAATTGTTGGTTGTAATTGTAAATGCTGTATTTTTTCTAACTTATTTTCTATTTGATTTTGCTGATATACAAGAGGAGTATTGAATTTTTGGTTTGTATTAAACAGATTTGGTGAATTATTTTAGTGATAAATGTGGTTTATGGATTTTTATAAATTTTCTATATGTGCAACTATATTATCTACAAATAATGACACTTTTGACTCTTGGTTTCCATTTTTCCACCTCTCTTGTTTTCATGCTTTGTTGCATTGGTCATGGCCTCCAGTGGAATTTTGAAGGGTAGGGGTGATTTCTGGACTGACTTTGTGATTTCTGTTTAACATGTTTTTTTCTTGGATCCTCTAATTTAGATTTAAGGCCTGGACAAGTTGTCTTTTTTCCCCTAAGTCTCTAACTTCCTGAGCTCCAGAGTTTTCTTATGAAAAGAGAGAGAAAAGAAAAAAGAAAGGAAGAAGGAGAAGGAGAAGAAGAAGAAAGGGAAGAGGAAAGGGGAAGGGGGAAGGAGAATAGGTGACGAAGAAGGGGAGGAGGGGCCAGGGGAGGGGAGGGAGAGGGGGAAGATTCTAACCAATGTTCTTTTTTTTAAATTTTTTAAATTTTTTATTTTTTATTTTTTTTGTTATTATACTTTAAGTTTTAGGGTACATGTGCACAATGTGCAGGTTAGTTACATATGTATACATGTGCCGTGCTGGTGCGCTGCACCCACTAACTCGTCATCTAGCGTTAGGTATATCTCCCAATGCTATCCCTCCCCCCTTCCCACACCCCACAACAGTCCTCAGAGTGTGATGTTCCCCTTCCTGTGTCCATATGTTCTCATTGTTCAATTCCCACCTATGAGTGAGAATATGCGGTGTTTGGTTTTTTGTTCTTGCGATAGTTTACTGAGAATGATGATTTCCAATTTCATCCATGTCCCTACAAAGGACATGAACTCATCCTTTTTTATGGCTGCATAGTATTCCATGGTGTATATGTGCCACGTTTTCTTAATCCAGTCTATCATTGTTGGACATTAGGGTTGGTTCCAAGTCTTTGCTATTGTGAATAGTGCCGCAATAAACATACGTGTGCATGTGTCTTTATAGCAGCATGATTTATAGTTCTTTGGGTATATACCCAGTAATGGGATGGCTGGGTCAAATGGTATTTCTAGTTCTAGATCCCTGAGGAATCGCCACACTGACTTCCACAATGGTTGAACTAGTCTACAGTCCCACCAACAGTGTAAAAGTGTTCCTATTTCTCCAAATCCTCTCCAGCATCTGTTGTTTCCTGACTTTTTAATGATTGCCATTCTAACTGGTGTGAGATGATATCTCACTGTGGTTTTGATTTGCATTTCTCTGATGGCCAGTGATGATGAGCATTTTTTCATGTGTTTTTTGGCTGAATAAATGTCTTCTTTTGAGAAGTATCTGTTCATGTCCTTTGCCCACTTTTTGATGGGGTTGTTTGTTTTTTCTTGTAAATTTGTTTGAGTTCATTGTAGATTCTGGATATTAGCCCTTTGTCAGATGAGTAGGTTGCGAAAATTTTCTCCCATTTTGTGGGTTGCCTGTTCACTCTGATGGTAGTTTCTTTTGCTGTACAGAAGCTCTGTAGTTTAATTAGATCCCATTTGTCAATTTTGTCTTTTGTTGCCATTGCTTTTGGTGTTTTAGACATGAAGTCCTTGCCCATGCCTATGTCCTGAATGGTAATGCCTAGAATCCAGCAGCACATCAAAAAGCTTATCCACCATGATCAAGTGGGCTTCATCTCTGGGATGCAAGGCTGTTCAATATACGCAAATCAATAAATGTAATCCAGCATATAAACAGAACCAAAGACAAAAACCTCATGATTATCTCAATAGATGCAGAAAAGGCCTTTGACAAAATTCAACAACCCTTCATGCTAAAAACTCTCAATAAATTAGGTATTGATGGGATGTATCTCAAAATAATAAGAGTTATCTATGATAAACCCACAGCCAATATCATACTGAATGGGCAAAAACTGGAAGCATTCGCTTTGAAAACGGGCACAAGACAGGGATGCCCTCTCTCACCACTCCTATTCAACATAGTGTTGGAAGTTCTGGCCAGGGCAATTAGGCAGGAGAAGGAAATAAAGTGTATTCAATTAGGAAAAGAGGAAGTCAAATTGTCCCTGTTTGCAGACGACATGATTGTATATCTAGAAAACCCCATCGTCTCAGCCCAAAATCTCCTTAAGCTGATAAGCAACTTCAGCAAAGCCTCAGGATGCAAAATCAGTGTACAAAAATCACAAGCATTCTTATACACCAATAACAGACAAACAGAGAGCCGAATCATGAGTGAACTCCCATTCACAATTGCTTCAAAGAGAATAAAATACCTAGGAATCCAACTTACAAGGGATGTGAAGGACCTCTTCAAGGAGAACTACAAACCACTGCTCAATGAAATAAAAGAGGATACAAACAAATGGAAGAACATTCCATGCTCATGGGTAGGAAGAATCAATATCGTGAAAATGGCCTTACTGCCCAAGGTAAATTATAGATTCAATGCCATCCCCATCAAGCTACCAATCACTTTCTTCACAGAATTGGAAAATAGTACTTTAAAGTTCATATGGAACTGAAAAAGAGCCCGCATCACCAAGTCCATCCTAAGCCAAAAGAACAAAGTGGGAGGCATCACACTACCTGACTTCAAACTATACTACAAGGCTACAGTAACCAAAACAGCATGGTACTGGTACCAAAGCAGAGATATAGATCAATGGAACAGAACAGAGCCCTCAGAAATAACGCCGCATATCTACAACTATCTGATCTTGACAAACCTGAGAAAAACAAGCAATGGGGAAAGGATTCCCTATTTAATAAATGGTGCTGGGAAAACTGGCTAGCCATATGTAAAAAGCTGAAACTGGATCCCTTCCTTACACCTTATACAAAAATCAATTCAAGATGGATTAAAGACTTAAACGTTAGACCTAAAAACATAAAAACCGTAACCAATGTTCTGATACCACTTCTTCTGTTTTCTTCCAACCCATTCTTCTCAAAGCAGCCAGCAAAGAAAAATAAAAAAAAATGTAAATTAGATTATGTCACTTCTTTTTGCAATGTCCAACAATGCTAAAAGACACACGCGTGTGCACACACACACACACACACCACACACACCCCAGAATGCCTATAAAGATCTGCTCCTGCCTACCTGCCCAGTCTCATCCCAAGCCACAGTTTCCTTTGGTCGCTGTATTCCAGGCACCCTGCTTCCTTCCCATTCTCAAATGTGCCAAGCTCTTTCTCACCTTATTGCTTTCATGGGCATTATTCACGCTGTCTGGAGCCTACTGCCCTCCACTGTTCCCCTTACTAGCTTCACTTCCTTCAAGTTTTATATACAATGTCATTTCCCTAGTTTAAATTAGGTCACCCTGTAACATTCCAGTGTTTTAGAACAAACATCTGTTTTTCAACTGAAGCAAATTCCCATAGCCAAAACCTTTTAAAGTGAGCAATTCAGCAGCATTTGGTACATTCACAATATTATGCAACAATCACCTCTGTCTACTCCCAAAACATTTTCATCACCCCAGAAGGAAACATTGCACCCACTAAGCAGTTACTCCCCACTGCTCACTCCCCTCAGCCCAGAGTGATCACCACTCTGTGTCTAGTCTCTGTGGATTTACTTATTCTAGATATTCATATAAATGGAATTCTATAATGTGACCTTTTATGTCAGGCTTCTTTTGCCTAGCATTATGTCTTTGAGTTTCATCCATGATGTAGTAACGTATAAGTACTTCAGTCCTTTACGAGGCTGAATAGTATTTCCTTGTGTGTGTGTGTGTGTGTGTGTATATATATCTCATTTTGTTTATCCATTCATCAACTGATGGACACTTGGATTGTTTCTGCCTTTTGGCCATTGTGAATAGTGCAGCTATAAACATTCATGTACAAATACCTTTTTGAGTCCCTGTTTTCAAGGCTTTTGGGAAACCATGCTCTTTTAGGTTGTTGCATGTATCTATGCTTCTAGTGTGGTACCTATGTGTATGATTCTTTGTTTAGTGTCTGCTTGTCCACACTATTTGCTGAACTCCATAGCTGCAAGGGACACTTGTTTTTTTCACCATTGTAGCATCTGACATGAAGCTGAACCATAGGAGATATTTGACAAATATGTGTGAATGAATGAATGAGAAAGCAAGTTGCCCAGATTGACGACCAAGCTAAAGGATGAGACTTGGGGATAGACTTTTGAGGTATCTGGAATGAGATAAGGTGAGGTTTTCATGTGGTTCAATAGCAGCCTCTTCCTGTCACTAGAAAGACTTGGTCACTATCTTCAGTGACCAAGCATCATTATATCTGACACATTCCAAACTTTGAAAACCCCACATAGTACAAGTTTAGGGAAAAGAGTTTTAGTCATACTTTGCCTGTTCCACCGAGGCCTTAGTTGGTGATGTCCACAGCAAAAACTCAGATTTTTGCTCAGAATTCCAGCTAGGGCTCTCCAGAGACCACAACTCCCAGGGCAGAGCTCATTCTGCATTTCCAAGCTTTTCTTTCTGGATATCTTCAGCAAGGCAGAACTGGGCAAAGGTGAATGACATTCAAGGTTAATCATGCTGGCATTCGTGATTCCAGTGACTGTATTTGAGTTTGTTTTCCAATTGTTCTTTTGATGGCTATTCTACTTCTGCGTGCCAACATTCTCAGTTTGTAATGCCAACTGTGCTCTGTAGTGAACAAGAACAAGCATGCTGCGTAGTGTGAGGGTGGCAGCAGCTTGAGCATTTTTATCGTCTACTCATTGTCTCTGCTGCTGTGTCTTTCAGTCCTCCTCTGATTCTATCAATGAGTCTCTCTCCCTCTACCTTTGCTCTGTCTCTGTTTTCTGTCTGTGTTTCACTCTGCTTCATGTTTCTCTCTGCTCTTCTTCCCGTTCTCTCTCTGTCTTCACCTTTCCTTGTCCTTCTGTGCCTCTCCTAGGGGAGGGAATCATGTGCTGCACAAACCATGTGTATATATTGTTCTGTCTCTTCAGGCTGTTGTTATCCCTGTCAATAAACTTCTTCCTGTCTCCAAGTGACTGGTCCTATCTCCTTTACAATCAGGGGAGACCGGAACTGGCTGCAATGAATGTGAGGAAGTCTTTATAATTAACAGGATCTCTCTGCCATTTACACAAACACTTTAAACTACACAGGGAGCCAAGCATACCGTTTGCACGTCTGATGAGAAGGTAATAAATGTGGGGGAGTGAGTGGAAAAGGGGAGGGCAGGCTGAGGTTAAGTAACAGGGAGAGGGTGCTGGGAGGCATCAGATTAACACAGGGTGGGGTGGGTATGGGACGTTTGTATTTAGCTAGGCTCCATAATTATGCTCTGACACTTTCTAGGTGCCAGGCACTGAGCTAGGCTTTAGGAATAGAAAGCTCTAGGGGTAGAGACTCCACCTTAGGTGAATTTAGTTTAAGAAGAGGATGTATTAACAAGAAGACACAATGTCTGAGTGCAGTAGAGAAGCAGATGGTGACTTGTGGATGCTCTCAGAAGGAGAGAAGGAGATGTTAGAGGTGCAGTGATGTTTCAGTGGAGCCTTGAAGGAAGAAAATGATTTGGGTAGAGAGAAGCTGCAGAAGGCAAGACATTCTTGGCTATAGGAAACATCTGAGCCAATGCTCAGGGTTGGGAAGTCAAAGGTATTTGAGGAAGAATGAGAATGTCCTGGTTTTAACAGATTGGGGTTGGGAGAATAGGGAGAGAAATGGATAGGCAGGGGCTGTGATGTCAGAAGCACCAAGTGTCCCATAGGATTCTGGGCCATTACTCCGTGGGGAGCTAGACAATGTCATGAAACTCTATGACAGCAGTGTCCAATAGAACCTCCTGCATGGCAGAAATGCTTCTAACATGGTAAGCTGCACAGGGATATCAAGAATTGAGTCCTTGAAATGTGGCTGATATGACAGGGGAG
Organism: Pan troglodytes; assembly: GCF_028858775.2. Classification (NCBI taxonomy): domain Eukaryota; kingdom Metazoa; phylum Chordata; class Mammalia; order Primates; family Hominidae; genus Pan; species Pan troglodytes. The sequence goes on from NC_072419.2 coordinate 45,829,921, forward strand.
CTGAATTTTTATTTTTTTTAAATTCCAATTTATTGAAATATAAATGTAAATGGCCCAGATGGCTGATAGCTGCTATGTAAGACAACACACCCCTGAGATGTCATGACCAGCATCTCTGAGATGTCATGACCGTATTGTCAGGTAGGCAGTCTGGCCACAGTGTGACAAAGGGACTGGAGGGCCTGATACTTCAGAGAGAGCAATCGGGACATTCATGGAAGGAGGGGCAGGTAAGGACATAAACCAGGGAAGGACCAGGGACACTCAGGATTGAGCACCTTGGCTGGGGGATGTCATACTTGGGAGTAAAGCCCAGGGATGGGCCTCTGGGAGGTGCTGGCCCATGCAACTGGAGGCCAGCAGCAAGCTGCCACAGTGTTCATACACCCAAGGGTATACATCAGGCCTGGGATCCAGGTTGGGAATATGATAATGAGACTGTGAAGGTCTTTGATGGTAATTTAGCTGTGAATCTTGGAATATCTAAAGCTTGTCTTTGATAAGCCATCCCTTCCCTGGGATCTCTAAGAATATATTATGTGGCCGGGAAACACAGGAAGCCAAAAACACCTCCTGGCTCAAAGGTCCTAAAACTCAAAGGTGCCATAGGGCCTCCTCTGCTTCCTTTTCCTAATGCCGCATTTCATCTTCTGATGAAAAATGAATTTAATTTAAAGCAAAGCAAATTTAATAAAAATCCAGACAGATATTTTTTTTTTATTTGTTTTGGTGGAACTTGATAAAATTGGTCCTAAAATATTCATGCAAAAATTAAGGCTCAGGGATAGCTAAGATACTTGTGAAGAAGGAGCAAAGGAGTCTTGTTCTTTCATACAGCAAGATTTATTTCAAAGATATGATAATTGAAGCAGTGTAAATTTGGTCCACAGATAGACAAGTAAATCACAGCAACAAACTAGGCAGTGTAGGAAAAGCTCTTAAACACACATGGAAACTTATAAAAGATGGCAGTGGCTTGAACATAGGTGATGAGAGGGATAGTTCTAGTCAATAAATGTTGTGGGAAGAACGGTAATCCTCAAAGAAAAAAAGAACATCTGATCCCTGCTTTAGACCATATGTAAGCATCAAATCTAGAAGGAATAAGCAGTAAAATAATAGAACTTTTAGAAGGAAATTAGGATAACATATTTATGACCTTGGGGTAGATAGGTTTTTTTAAACCATAAACAAAAAGCAAAAATTATAAGGGATAAGATGGATAAATTTGGCTAATGAGATAGTCTCTCATATAACAACACCCATCTGTACAAATAACTGCCAAAAGGTTACTATCTGGAATATATAAAGCACTACTATAAATCAATAATATAAAGACAAACATTTCACCAGAAAAAGTGAACTAAAGATTCATACAAACAAGGGAAAAACCGAATATGGAAACCAAATAGCCAAGCTGTATATAGGAAAAAGTGTTCAACCATATTAATAAGTCATAGATACACAAGTTAAAATACAACAGCATTCCCCACCCATTTTGTGATGCTGATTTTTGCTGAATAGGTGGAGAAAGCATACTCTCACATACTGCTGGAGTGACTGTAAGTTGGTGTGATTCACTTGAAGATCAATGTAGCAACAACAAATGAAATTGAAGATGTACACACTTTATGACCTAGCACTTCAATTGCTGGGTATTTACCCTCAATAATCTCTCCTACATGTGCACAAACACACTCATGGCAGTGCTACTTGCACATAAGGGAAATTGGACACACATTACATGACAACCAGTGAGGGGTAAACACATAAACGGTGGTATAGTTACATAACAAAATACTATATAGAAAAATAAGTTATTGAATTTAGTTTGAATAAACTGAATGGACCAAATCTACACATATCAGCATGGATAATTCTCAAAACCTGATAGCTTGAAACCTTTTTTTGAAAATACTTCTATAGTGTCTGAGACTTTTTATTCCCCTACATCAGATAATCCTGTTAAGTTATTGTAATTAAATCGATGGTGGTTGCACAATTTACAGGTCCTTCAGATCGTAATTTTAATAATGTTATTTTTAACATTATTAAAGAATAATAATAATAAGTGACATTCATTAAGAATTGGCCAATAGATAGTATGTTAAATGTATTTCAGGCATTACCTAATTTAATCCTATAATAATCCCTTGGTTATTATAATATAATTATAGATGCTATTATTATTCCCAATTTACAGATGAGAAAAATGAATTAGGAAAATGGTATTAAATAACTTGTTCAAGGTCATATAAAAAATAAGTGATAGAGGAACAAATATTCAAGGTCAAGATAGGGGCGTAATATAAAATCTAATACAAGGCTTCTGATATTAAGTCCACTGGACAATGTGTTCACCAGAGTATTATTTTAATGAGATTTTTCTGATAATAAAAAATAATTTGGAAGTCACAGATAAGCACAAAAAAAATGTAAAGAAACCATAACTCTACCACTTGGACAATACCTTTTAAACATTTATGTGTTTGCTTTTAATTTTTTAATTTTAGCACTATGTGCAAGTAGTGGTAGGGAAAATTTCTACCCCAAGAAATAACTTAATTATTGACCTATTCTAATCTATTTCTGGAGTTTTTGGAAAAGTCTGAACTCTTCATATGCTGGTCTTGGGAGAATATGAAGGCATGATCGTAAACAGACCTTCACTGAAGTTCTAGCCATCTCCCCGGAAGAAGCCACATTGCTGCTGTCTTCCCAAGTTTTTAAAAGTATGGCTGTTAAACCCAATGGGTTCCCAATGAACTCCATCTTATACTTCTCTTATATAGGGGGAGGCTTTTAATACCTTTCTCATCCTCCCCCTACTATCCTCATACCAACCTAGGGGAGTGAAGTTACCCATCAGGGCATAAGTCATGGTGTGTCCCATACAGCACATAAATACAGGACATCTGCTCAGAGATGGGGTCACTGCATGATAAAATTCCATGCATGCACCTATGATTCTTTCATTTCTTCTTCTACACAGTCATATTGTTAGGTGTATTCACCCGCCTTGTCTAGAAAACACTTCCAGGCGTTATCTAGTGGCAAATGATGCCCTGCAAGGGGACATTTCCACCAACTGGGTCTGTTCACAAATGTGCCACAAATTCCACCTACAACTCCAAAATAGGAGTCCAAAAATAGTTGAAACATTGGCAGCCTCACTGAGAAGGAGAGTGGCTTCCCGCAGGGGCCGATTCTGAGAAGACAACTTCATTTTGACAGATTTGTGCTGGTGTATCTGTTAACAACATAGTCTTCTCACTTTTCAAGCTTCTCCAGGATTCCCAGGGCTTGGAGAGATGTTTGCACAAACTGGCTTCCCGAGATAAATCCCAAGTCACGTAGCCAGGGCTTGGCATCAAATTGAAAGACAGTGCAAAGGAAATTAATTAAAATCTGGCCGGAGGGATCCAACAGAAGCAGGCATTTCAAGTGGAATCAATACAAATGTAAGCGCCACAAAGGCTGGGACTTTTTGCCTATTTTATTCACGGCTAAATCTCCAAAGCTAGAAACATTCCTGGCACATAGAATGTGATTAATAAATATTTGAATGAATGAGCTAGATTCAGTTCATTCTGCATTTGTTGAACTGCTACTATGTGAGGATTTGGGAGCTGGATTTACAAAGGTCCCAGACTGGTGGAGGAAAGAAATTTAAAACAACAACAACAACAACAAATAACTATATAGGATATGTTAAATACTGTGATAAAATGTGTAAAGTCTCTGGGGGAAACGTGACCAAGATATAATTAATTGTACTGGCAAAGGATGGAGTAGCTGCAAAATGAAGGTAACATTCCAGGACTTGGTAGTGTTAGCAGGCAGTAGGAGCAAAAGGGCTTTCCAGGTGGAAAGAGGATCACAGACAAAAATATGGAGGTGTGAAAATGAGTGGTGTATTTAGGGATCACCTCATGGAGTTAAAAAAGCAGCTACCAAGAGCAAGGGCAAGGGAGGCCCTCCCTCAACAGCATGCAGAGACACTGTTTGTTTTGTTTTGTTTTTAAGAGCATCTACTAACTTCCAGGCACTGTGCATGTTTAGTAGTAGAGACACAAAGCAAACAGCATAGATATGCCCTTGGCCACAAACTATTTACAATCTGATAATCTGCAGTGAGACATGCATGGCCAAGGCTGCTATCTTATTCTTCTTTGTATTTCTGAGGTTTCAAATGGATTTGGCACAAAGCGAATACTCAGTAAATGTTGGATGAACAAATGAACAATTCAGAGCAGTTTGCTAAATTGGAATGACAAATAAAAATGAGAGGCAGGCTTAGGCTATACTTTAATGCAAAGCAAAAAAGCAGAGAAAGAAAGAGAAGTAGCATGAGTTTGAAGTTAACTAGCTCAGGTTCAAATTCTGGTCCTACTAAGTGTAGATGACCTATAAGAAAATACTTGAAATCTCTGAGCCTCAGTTTCCTCATCTGTACCTGGATCATCAAGGCTAGAACAGCCAGGCACATAGGCAAAGCTCTACCTAATCTGTTATTAGGGGCACACACTCTGCAGAGAGGTTTTAGCACTCTGAGGCACTCAGTGCTTAAGAACATCTTTGGAGATAGACAAACTCAGTTTGAAGTAAAGCTCAACCACTGTCAGACTGCAAAACATCAGGAAAGCTATTTAAGTTCCTTGCAGCTCAGTCTTCTCATCTGTGAAATGGGAATAATAATAGTATCTACCTCACAGGGCTTTGAGGAGGATTAGAAAATATAAAGTTGGTGCCTAGTACAAACCAAACTTTCTAACTAAATGGAGCTTAAATTACAGTTGATTCTAGGTGGGCTTGATATTTGATATTTTGACCACTAAATGGTAATATCCCTACAACAAAGTAAGCTATGCAAACATTGTGTTTTGTATTGTTATGTATCAAGCTATAGCAACTTAGCATCTTAGAACAATAGACAAATATTATCTTACAATTCTGTGAGTCCAGAGTCTGGGCTGAGTTCAGCTGGGTCCAGGTTGCAATCAAGGTCAGTCAGGGCTGAGATTTCATCTGAGGCTGGACTGGAGAAGAATCCATTTATGCAGTTGTTGGCAGAATTCGGTTTCTTGCTGGCTGTTGGCCAACAGCTGCCCTTAGTTTCTCAGCTTCTGGCTTTCTCCATAGGGCAGCTCACATGGATGAGAATCTCTAAGCAAGATGGGCCTGGCAATCCTATGTATCAAGTCATGAGAGTGACATCCCACTAACCTTGCAGTATTCTGTGGGTTAAAAGCAAGTCACAGGTCCCGTCCACACCAAGGGGAAGGGATGGCACAGGGCGTGAATGCCAGGAGGTGAGTTTCATTAGGAGTCACCTTAGTCTGCCCACAACAAGTACAGAGTGTCTTTCTCTCTTGTTCCTCACTGGATTATCAGCCCCTAGAACAGTGCCTGCCACATGGCAGGTCCTCAGTAAGTAAATGTATTGGATAAAAGAATGGGAAGATCATAAATGTGGTTTCTATAGTGGTGTGTGTGTGTGTGTGTGTGTGTTTGGGGAAAAAGAAAGGAGTGGATGACTGCTACATTCTGAATTAAGCTGAGAGCAGAGGTGATGAAGAAAATGTCCAGGCAACTAAGGAGTGGTGTTGAAGTTGCCCACTCCTATCTTTGGCTGATATGAGTAGCCACACTGAACAGACTGAGACAGAGCCAAATTGCAACTCCTACCTTTCCCTGGGACCTCTGGGGTGTTCAGTAGCATACACCAAAAGGAAAATAAGATCCTCATTGTGGACAAGTGCTCACAACCTTTACCATGATCGACTGTCACTCTCCTTCCTTGGGGTATGATCAGCAGCTAATGCTACCCTACAGCACATCATTCCACATTCTCCTGATACACAAGGCAAATACTTTCATTAACAAAATTAAAAAAGAGTAAATGAAAATATCTCAAACTAAAGGAAGAGAAAAAATATAATAAAAATAAAAGGAAGTCACCTGAATTAGGTTTTCAGACCCTCAAAGGAAACCTTTGTTGTGAGGAAAGACTCAGCCTCTAGGACTGGATCTCGGGCAGGTCAGGGGGAAGATGGATCTCGGAGCCAGAATCCCTGTGGGTTTGGTTGTGGGCTTCTGGGCTCCTGCTCCATACTCATGTTAACTGTGTCTGAGGGCAGAGTGGGTTGCCATACAAGCTGGTAGGAGGCCTGTAAAGAGAGGCAGCATTTAAGTTTATGGACAAATAAACTTTATCATGAAATGGACATGTGCCTGAAGGTGGCAAAAGCTCTACTTTTCTTCCTGTTGGCTGGGATTTGAGGGAAGGGCTTTGCGGATGAATGGATTTAGGAGGCAGCCAGATCCACATAGCCCCGAAGAGGTGCAGATACTGCCCAAACTGCACCTCTCTGCGCTCTGAGTGCACCCAAAGCCCAGACAATGGCAGGCAGGGCCGACCAGCTCCTTACACCACTCACATGTTTCAAAGGACCTTGGGAGCAGGTTTTCATGGGAGGGGCAACAGCAATGCTTGCATGGAGGAAGCCGATTGAAATCAATGAGAATTGATTTAGAGTGTGGGGGCCACCGTGTTAAAATCTTCTACCTCTTGATAGCGCTTCATGAATATTAACAAGGTTAAGATCAATAATGAGCTGATTTTCGGATGCAAACCTGACTTCATCTGCGGATTAAAGGAACGGAATGATGGTGTTTCTTCTTGAACTGCTCCCACCCATATCTTAGTGGATCTAAGACCCCAAAACCCAAATGAAACCTGCAAGGTGCAGGTCACTTCATGCATTGTCACATAAAGGTTTGTTGTACATCTGTTCTCTCTGTGCTTAGATTGGAGGATGTTGGATGTTCTGTGTTCAAAGCCTGTATAAAAATGCATGTGTGTGTTTACATGCATTCATTCATTTATTCATAAATTTTGTTTCCATCAGTTTTCTTCAACCCTATTCTTGATCTTTGTCATATCTCAGCTTTTCCCATGGACTCGTAATTGGTTTCCTGGATTTCAGTATTGTTCTTTTTCAAATCACCCTACAAAACTCTATAAAAATGGTTTATCTGAAGATCTGATTCAAACAAGTCTTTCTTCTGCTGAAAAATCTGTCCAATGTTCCCCATTGCCTGCAGGATGATGTCCTAACTCCCTAGTAGAGACATGTCAAAATTGGGGTTTAGCCTCAAACTGCATGTACACTCCCACAATGTGTGAAATGTCTGCATTTCAGCTGGGGCCTAAAGGATGAGAATAGACTAGTTCCAAGAAGACAGAGAGGAAGAACATTCTGGACGGACATTACAGAAAATTTAAAGGCCCAAGATAGAAAAGATCACAGTATTTTAGAGAACAGAAAGGGACCAAGGGTATGTGTGTTTATGCGTGTGTATGTGCGTGTATGCATGTGTGTATGTGTGTGCATGTGTGTGTGTATGTATACGTATGCATGCACATGTGTGTATATGTGTTTGTGTGTGTGCACACGTGTGTGTGGGTGGGTGGGAACTGAGCATTTAGTTATAAATCACCCTTCACCCTTTCCTATTTGGCTGTTGCCTGAACACTCTTCCAGGATAGACTGGGTTAGGAAGGAAGATTCTAGGCATTTCGTGGGAGGTATTAATCAGTGTAATAATTGTGGTGCATCTTGCATACTGGGATTAGATATTTTTAATAGCATAACTAGGTTCCCTCAGTGTAGAGGGAACCTGGGCAGAAGCTAGGAGCCCACCTTAGCTCACGGGGAGTGGCAGCAAGAATTCTGAGAGTGACTTTCCTCCCTGGTGTAGACTCTCAGACTTCACTCTTAAAGCTGCGCTAAGACTTGGCTGAGGGTTCACTGACTTCCTCTGTCCTGTTAGAGAGCCTAGGACCAGTGCTCCTCCCCGTATTTTTGAGGAGTCACCTTCTCTGGTGCCTTTGAGTGAGGTCAGACACTTCTCGGAACACCACTTATCGAGAATTTCCCCTGCCCTGAGTGCGGACAGGGTCATGCCCATTTAGCTGTTTCCATTACCGCCTGGCCCTTCCTATCTTCCACTGAGATTTATTAGGACCTCAGAGGCATGAGCCGTGACCTGGGCCTGATGCTTTAGATACACACAGTACATTTACACCACTCCAAGTTCTTTCCCCTCTGCTGTCGTTTTTGGTTCCCTCAAAGTTCAAAAGTGTGGCAGGATGTGTGCTATCATCCCCCTTTTGCAGATGTTGAAACCAAGGCCTAGGCATTGTAAATGATGCCCCCAGTCCCACCCACTGTGAATGGGAGGTGGAAGTATGCTGGGTTCTTCTACCTAATTAACCCACCTGTTTCCTTTCTTTGTGCCTCTACATGGTCCCAGAATTGGAAAAGTTTATGGATCATGGAAAATTGGTCTTCATGTAAATCCGTGTTCCATAACTCAGACTGGACCTAACTCTCCCTTGCAGTTTTACAGTGGGTTGGCCCATACTCCCATTCTTCCCAAGGGCTACTTCAAACCTTTTTTACTTTCCCAAAACCATGCATCCTGCTTCTTGCCCCTTACTGTCAGCAAATGACCTCAGCTCCCTACTTGCAAATGGAAGCTCCCCTCACCATTCAGTTAGAGAACAAGCCAACAGGTCTGCCGATGCCACCCCACCCCTGCCTTCCTGCCTTCCACAGCAGGGCAGCTGCCGCACCTGAGCTTCAGGTCCCAGCCCTTCCCACCCTGAGACCTTTCACCTTTTCATTCCTTGTCTTTCTTGTAAATTCAATCTCCACCTCTAACCAGAAACTTCTCTATTGAATTCTAAAAATGCTCAAGTCTCTCCTATTAAAAACAAGAAAACAACAACAAAAGTCCCACCTCATTAGACCTCTTCCTCTCTCAGCTTCTGTCCTACCTCTACCACTTCCATCATAGTCACGTTTCTCTAGAGGGTTGTATATGCTTACTGGCTCCATTTTTTTTTCACCTCCCATCCACTTCTCAGTTCACACTAATCTGGTTTCTGTTCTCATCACTCACTGAAAAAGTCACGATGACCTTCCAAGTCGCTAAATCCAATAGACCTTTATCTGTCATTGTCTTCCTTGAACCCTTCATGGCATTCAATTCCAGAGCACGCTCCCTCTCTCTTTCTTGAAATACTCTTCCACTGGCTTCTGTGGCAGCACATTCCCTTGGTTTTTCTATCTCTCTGGAAGCTTTCTCTCCGTCTCCTTTTCATGAGTCTCCTGAATACTGCCATTAAATGTCATAGTTGCTCAAGGCTCAGCTTGAGACTCTCTCCCTTCTTAGGTGAACTCATCTCATATGACCTTAATTTTCGACTATCAGGAAGATAGAAATATATTTATTTGAGGAAAAAAAAGAATGATACATATTCTCTATATATGAAACTGCCCAGTTGACATTCTCTTTTGAATGTCTTAAGGGCACCAAATACTCAACTTCTAGAAAAATAATGTCACCATCTTTTGCCTCAGCTTCAAATCTGGTTCCCTTACAGAATCCCCTTCTCACACTGGTTGCCATCCTCCAGCCAGGAGTGCAGGCCAGAAACCCAGGAAGTCATTTTCAACACCTTTATTCCTTACCCCATCCAATTCATCATCCAGTCCTGTAATATACATTTTAAGTATTTTGCTAACTATATCCCTTACTACTATTTTGGACCTAGAAAGCATACTGAACTGAAAGAGCAGACCTGGCACAACCATTGACAAACTATATGATCCTGAGCTAAGCTAGGCACGTGGTGCAGAGACCAGTGAGGGCTATTGTGAATAGAAGATCCTGCAGGTGAACAGGGCCAAGCAGGAGATTATGAAATCTCAATAATTTCCAATAATTCTTTAACCCTAATGATGGACGTAGTTTCCTAATGTAGTTTAAGGGCTTTAAAGCTAAACTGTCCAGTCCAGATTTTTGCAAGTAAAACTCAGAAATGGGTAACACTGGTCCTTATTGGAGGCTATTAAGAGAAGGAAAGCAGCTGCCTTCGACAGAAACATATTGACAGAAGGAGTGGGAGTGTGGACCTGTAAGAGGTTTCCAGGCATGGTTTACAAAGTCTATCCAAAGGTCTTGTTTCACCTCAAGTTCATCAATGCTTGCAGGGTATCTTTCTGTGGCTGTAAATACTCCTCTGAATCTTGCTCATTCCTAACCTGGAGTTCTAAATTCAAAGCAGTTAACCCTTCAGGAGGATCTGAGATTTACATGCAAGGAGATTTATTGGTGAGTGCTCACAGGAATATCAGCACAGAAGACAGCAGCAGGATTGGGCAGATGGAGGAGTTGAACGGTGCTGTCATTGCAAGAGCACTTCAGCCAAACACACAGGGATGCTGTGATGAACCCCAGAGACTTCCTGAATTGGAGCAAGGGACCAAGCCTTTGTACCTGCTGCTTTGGCTATTAATGGAGGTTAATAAAGGTTGACTCTGGGGAAGGGGCTTAGTGTTGAGTTGGGCAGGTTCCTTTAGTCAATGGCAATTTCCACAGAAGGATGAAGGTATATGAGCAGTCGGGAGCCTCACACCTGGAAGCTGGGTGAAGGACTGCCTTGGTCCTTGTCCTGAAGAAGGATCTGAGTGCTGCAGCACAGCATCCACTGTACTCACTTGGCCAGGTGTATCATGATCTGCTGCTGTTCCCTACCCTGTCTTTCCTTCTTTCCTTCTCCTCTCTTATGAGGTGATTCATAAGGAGGCTCCAGACCTTGCTTTTGCCTTTTTTTTCCAATTAGAATTGCTTCCCTTCCCAACCTGTAGCTTCCTCTTCTTCTTCACTCTCTTATCTTACACCCTTAACCAAACTCCAGATCCAACCTGAACACACCTGGCACATCACTCATGGACTCCCACACTTCTCTCTCACTTTCTTCCTTTCCATGCCCCTCTAACTGTCTCTATCTCTCTATCTATCATATCTATCTATCTATCATATCTATCATATTTATCTATCATATTTACCAATCGTCTTCTCTATGTATCTATCTATCTCTGTCACATCTATCCATCATCTATCTGTCTATCTGATCTTTCATATCTATCATCTCTATTGTCTCTATCTATCATCCATCTGTCATATCTATCCTATCTATCCATCTATCTATCTATCTATCTATCTATCTATCTATCTATCTATCTATCTATCCATCCATCCATCATCTCTATCTATCTATCTATCATCATATCTATCTATTTATCTATCTATCTATCAATCAATCATCTATCAATCTAGGTATCTATCTATCATCTATCCTCTCTCTCTCTCTCTGTAAATATATCTAACTTCAAGCCTATCTCAGGCCACTTTATTAAAATATCAGTGTTGTAGCTGAGATCTGAGTGAAGATCCTACTGTCATCACTCATCTGTGGTGGTATTCCTAAGAGCAGTCACCAAATAAACCTTGCATGTAAATGTCATGGTATATGTAATTGTCATTATTCTTTTAAATTTAGTTTAATCACACAGCTGATAGGCTTTCAGTTCAAAACTCTTCAAATGATACACAGCAAAATTCACCACTTAATATCCCCTCCACTTCTTGCCCCAGAGGTGATTCACTTATCAATTTTTTCACACATAAATATACATAAAAATGCATATAGATGTGTGGTTTACTTCTGTATTACATTGGACATATGCCTTGCTACATTCTTTACTCACTTAACAATATATTGACAGTGTATGTTGGGGCTGACTAGTACCAGCTTGTGAGAGCCGACTGTATGGATCTCTTCCCAACTCCACTTTCAGTATCATCACATGGGTAGCCTGTGATTGGCCATGGTGGGAGTATTTACACCACAGAAGGCAGAAGGCAGCAAAGCCTGCCAACCAGTGTCTGTCTTGGAGGGCCGATTGTTAAACATATACTAGTTCACTGCTGATTGTAGAATCGTTTAATGTCCATTTGTATACATTTATTTTGTCTTAATTCTTGCAAAATTTTTAACATTATGAATAAATACAGTTTAGCCAGTCCCTGAATGAACGGTTTTCAGATTATACCCACATTTTCACTTGCACACACAATGCTTCACTGAATGATATTTTCATTTTTGGACAAGTCTGTATTTTTCTCGTAAAGTTACTTAGCAGTTGTACTCTTGGGTTGAAGCAAATGTGGGTTTTATATTATAATGGACAAGGCTAACCTGTCTTTCAAAATAGCCACTAATTTACACCTTATCGATAGTATGTATCAGTACCATTGTGATACTTTTGTGATACTGCCAGTCTTTTTAATAATTGCACATAGCCAATCTTCCAACTGGTACGCTCCTTAGGCAGATAAAGGGAAAACTGCTATGTACTGAAGTATTGCTGTTAGTAAAAATATCATGATAATGGCGATAACAAAGATGATAATGGTAAAATAGTTTTAAAAGTAGTGATGCATAATTATGTTTTCAAATATGGCTGCTAATTGCTCAAAAAAACTGATATTCTAAGTTTTTATCTTCTTTTTGCAGGAGATGTGGCTCCTAAAATCATGGAAAAAATTAACTTGGAGTTTAGGCTTGTCCAACTACCCTGACTGATTCAAACTATTATTGTGCGGTATATAATTTTTTGACGAAAAAATGTTAACTATAACTTTTTACACAGGGCATTTAATTTAATCACGGTGACCTGAAATCATAGTCTTTCCCTGTAATGGTTTTAAAGTACCATTCCAGCCACTCAAGATGAAGTGCTCAGGAATAATTCAGGTGCCTCATCTAATGCCCTCACTTATAGACCTCCGGCAGAAAATGGGGATTCTGCAGTTTGTTTTTACTGGCTGTATTGATCTGATCTGCAGAATTTCTTCCTCCACAGCTAAATCAGTAAATTCCACACTTAGCTGGCATTTTGCTCCAGTACTTATAAGGAGAGTTGAATTTGAAGTCATGAAACAATATGTTGTCACTGTTACTGATCCTGGCACGTTGCTATTAAGGGGAGTCTATAAAATTCTTGCCTGTGTGTGGAAAATCACTATTGCCAAACATCAGGGATGAGATAAGCCTTTTGAAAATAAGATATGCCTGCTTATATTCCATTGTATATCTCTCCAGTAGCCTTTGGTGTGAATCATGTTATTTGAGGGCATATTTGGCTTTTTCAAATTGTTAATGCTCGCAGAATCTTTCTTCAGAGATCAAGTTTTAGGCTTTTTGCTTCCTTTTCAAAATCAGGGGCTACTAATGTTAAATGGACTTTATATCATAAGAGCTAAACATGATTGAGCTCTTCCTGTGTGCCCTAGTGTGTGGTAGGCACTTTTTCATCATTATCTAATTTAGTCTTCACAACTACCTTGTGGAGTAGATATTATTATTACTCCCATTTTACAGACGATGCAACTGGAGCTTAGTGGATTAATAAAATCACACAGCTAGTAAATGATAGAGCTCAGACAGTCAAATTCAGGGCTCTTTTCTTTAGAAACCCAGCCCTTTCCTAAGGTGATATCCTCGAATTAAATTCTTTTTTTTGGAGGGGGGCCCTGATTGGTCAACACATCCTTTGACGGGCAGCCAGCTGGGCAGTGATCAAGAGCGGAAGCAAGAGGCCAGAGCCTTGAGTTGGTAGACCACAAGCCCGGGAATGTGTTTCCTCTTCCTTTGTATTTCAGTTAGGAGACTGTAAGGCTGGCCCACTCCTCATCCCTTCCAAGACTCCACAAAAACTAGCTCACTGATCATGTCTGATTTTTCACCTTAGGTAGGCAAAAATAAATTTTTAGAGAGGAAAAAGAAAAAAAAAATAAACACACACACACACACACATCCCCAATAAGCATTAAAAAATAGCATCTCAGGGAACAAAGGATATGCTTGATTCTACAGGCATTCCAGCTTAAAGGAGGTCTTGTTCTGTGAAAGCTTGCAGAAAACAAAAGGGCTGCAGCTTTCCTGGATTTGATGTTTCTCTCCAGAGGAGCAGTGCCATTCAAACTAATCAAAGTTTTACTGGGTTCAGAAATGCCAAACCAGCACATTTTGTATTCCTATTCCCCCAAAAACACTGTCTGCAAGTGAAAAACATCTGCATCTAAAACAAGACAATTAACAAGAAGACACGCGCGAGGCTGATGCTAATGCTGCGGTCTATTTTTGGTTGCCAGCTAAGTGAGGTGCAGAAGCAGAGAAGGAGAGCGTGCCTCCCTCTTTTTTTATTTTTTTCATTTTTATTTTTTAAACTGCGGTCAAATGTACATAACATAAGATTTACCATTTGCACCATCTTTTAAATGTACAGTTCAGTGGCATTAAGCACATTGACATTGTTGTGCAACCGTCACCACCATCTGTCTCCAGAACTTTTTAATCCTCCCAAACCGAAACTCCATGCTCATGAAGCAGTAACTAACTCCCGACTCCTCCCTACCCCTCAACTCCCAGCAACCACCGTTCCACTTTCTGTCTCTGAATTTGGCTACTCTAGGTATTTCCTCTAAGAATCATACAATGTTTGTCCTCTTCTGGCTGGCTTATTTCACTTAGCATAATGTCCTCAAAGTTCAACCATGTTGTAGCACGTGTCCGAATTTTGTTCTTTTAAAGGCTGAATGATATTCCATCCTATATATGTACCACATTTTACTTATCCATTCATTCGTCCATGGGCACGTGGGTTCCTTCCACCTTTTCACTATTCTGAATAACGCTGCTATGAACTTAATTGTACAAATATCCATTGTGTCCCATTGTTTCCCTGCTTTCAGTTCTTTTGATGTCGAGAAGTGGAATTGCTGGATCATAGAGTAATTCTGTGTTTAATTTTTTTTTTTTTAGGACCGGCCACACCAGTGAGTGAGTCTCTTAACCTTTCTTAAGCCTCTCTCTGGCTAAGCTCAACTCCCTTGGGGAGACTCTAGGGGATGCCACCTGGGAGGGCATTGTGGTAGAGGGGGTGACACTCCAAGGGGTCTTCTTGGGGAAGGAGCTGAGTGAGAGGTGGTCCTCATGCACCTCATGCAGAAGATACCTTTAGGGAAAGAGAATGGCTATCCCTGGAAACAGGGATTGAGCAGCAACTGAATTCATAGACAATTTTTGGAAGCCTGATAAATGTCAATGCTAAAGATGTCAAACAGGAAGAAAAAAATTTTGTTTAAAACAAAGGTTATTGCATTTTATTTAAGGATAGATGCTGCTTTTAGGAAACTCAAGGATGATGGCTGTAATAGGAGTATGTTTATTTTAGTTAGGTTTCCTGGGCAAAGCCTACATGGGTGGGGATAATTTTTTATATTTCTACAGGTCACCTAGGAGAAAAGAGTTAATGAGGGCAGGAAGAGGGAAAAGAGGAGATGTGAGAAAGATTGAGCAAGTGGAGAAAGCCCAAGAAGAGGCCAGGAGGTGAGAGTCTCAGGAGAGAAAGTGGGCCACTGAGAAGTCCCTGAGTCAGGGGCAGCTAAGGAATGCTGCTGGGTCAGTAAGAACCAACCTTTGACTTATTGTTTCCTGCAACTATATCATCTCCTTGCTTTCACTGTAAATCTTAAGTGAATGCTTGCTACCACAAATGAGCATCGTGTTACTAACATTATCAGGATTTCATGAAGGAAGGGGTTGGTGTTTGGCTTAGGTGAGCTTCCCCTAGAAGGAGATGCTGTAACATGCGTTTCAGTGAAGTAGATCATCTGGGATTTGGGGAGCACCAATAAGGGAGTTTAGAAGTGAGATAAAGGGAAGAAAACGATTCAAGATGAGTTCATGAACAGGTTACCTCTGTGAACAACTAGGGCTCAGTCTCCCTGGAACTCTCTGCAAGGCTGTGTAGAACAAGACTCAGAATTATCCCTGGGGCAGGAAACGGAGGGCGATAACTACTTAAATTCTAGGTCTCACTGCTTTTTAGAATGAGGGCAATTACTGATGCTCTGATGGGTGCCTTGGAGCAACTTTGTGAGCAAATGTGCAAAGAGTAAATGTTGCTGGGGCCTAAAGATGAGCAAGGTGAATGCATCCTTTTCCTGTATACCCCACTGGCAGACAATCATGGGCTGAGCTTTCCTGTTTGTCTCCCTAAGCCAGCTCCCACCTCTGATCTTTCAACCATTGGACAGAAACATAGCAACAGGAAGGAGGAATATAGCAATAAGAATTTGATCTAATTCTTCTCTCTCAAGAAGTATTTTCCATAAGATAGAATGCTATTGACATTTTTAGACTTTTATTTATTGGATTAATCTCTGATTTACCATTCAGTGTACTTTTCTGTCTGCTATGGAAATGATGTCATAATTATAATTTTAAACACTTCAAAAAACATCTCAAAAAATCCACCTTTCCTCTCCATCACAAACAACATTCTAGTTTTTGTACATTCCTTTTAGCTCTAGCACTGTGGATAAATTTTACATAATATTAATTATGGCCTGCAAGAAATTTTATATTCTGCTTTCATCAATTATATTTTATCATTTAGATTTAATTTATATTTTCTTCAGTCTTTATAGATAATGTTTGAATAGCAACAAAGTATTTCATCCAGCGGCTGGACAATAATACATTTCACTAGTCCCCCATTTCTAGAAATGGATGATTATCCCAGATTGGGTTCCAAAGGAAGTGGGCTCCAAAACAGACACTTGCAGGGAGATCTATTACAGAGTGCTCTTGAGGATCAATACCTGTGGAAGTCAGGTACGGACAGCACAGGGCAAGAGGGAAGTTGATCTCTCATGCAATTATTATGAAGGTGTTAGCTCAGCCCAGGAAGAGCTTTGAAGCAGGGAGGGTCTTGCGAAATTGTGTCAAGTTTGGGCAAGCAGACAGGGCCTTAACACCATCACATTGATTAGTCACTGGATATGGGCTATAACCTCAGGCAAGGCAGTTTTCTTCAGGCCAGGAAATTTCCAAAGAGGTAGATAGCTGAGGGCTGTCTTACAGGTCCCTCAGGAGCAATGTGGGTAGTGCATCAGTGCCCAGCCCAAGGGCATTTTCCAGTTTTTCTAATTAAATATCACAGCGATGAGCAACTTTGGACAGAATGTATTTTCCACTACTTCTTTCTGGAGATTCTGGACAAAATTCAAAAGTTGAAACTTATGTGTTTCCAGCTCTGGGAATTTTGCCTCTAAAATATTTTCTGACACTGACACAGTTGCTCAAGCTCTTTTGTTTCCCTGATTTCTAAAATGGTGACACCAACTCCACCTAATTAAAAATATAGTGGGAAGAAAAGTAACATCATATGTGTGAGGCATTTTGAATATTACAGATGTTTTTCTCAAACTTACATTGGATAATGGTTGTAAAATACAGATTCTCAGGTTCATTCCCTAGATATTCCAACTGACAACAATTCAGGGGGCCTAGAAACCTGTATTATGAATCAATATACCACCCAATTCTTATCCCTGAGAAAACTGAGAATTGCTGCTTTAGAATATAAAACTTGATGAATCCAGCATATTTGGGTATTACTCTGCTGCTCTTTTAGAAAGAAAACAATTTACATCCTGTCTCCTTTGCCTGCACCCTTCATCAAGTCCACTCTAGTTTCAGCACACTCTTTTGTTATCCTGTCACTTAAACATCTTCTTGAAATAATTACAATCCAAACTACAAATGTGTTTTCACATGAGCTCTTAAGTAAACATCCCCCACTTATGACTCCCTGCTGGACATTCACTGAGACCCGAAATTGTGGAGGCCACTGTGTCCGGCATTTTCTATACATGATGCCATTTAATTCTTTTAGCAACACCTAAGGTAGATTTTATCATCTCTACTTTTCCATGGGAAGAAAAGGACTGTTTTGGAGGTTGAAGAGAGTGTCCAAAGGCTCGATGAGCTATTAACTCCTCCAAGGTGTTAGGTTTGGCAGTCACTCTTAAAAGTTGTAAAGCCAAACTCTCAAACATTCCTCATAAACTCATGGGTATCTGTAACAGAAGACTTTTTCAGTTGTAAGTCACACAAAACCCAATCCAAACTGGCTTAAGCAAAAAGGGAATTTATTGGCTCATGTAACTGAAAACTCTATGAGTAACTGGCCTTCAGATGTGGCTCTTTGCAGGGGGTCAAATGATGTCATCAAGATTTTTTTTTTTTGCCTCTCGACTTGAATAACTGTGTCTTCTCCATTGTTTCCATTCCCAGATAGACTCACCTCCTCTTGTAAAGTGGCTGCTATCAACTCCTTCCAGCTTTATCTCCAATGGAAAAGAGTCTTAGGCAGTCATAGTCACAAGGTCTGGAGAATTTCCATGATTGGAGATACTTCAGACATGTGCCTAATATTAACTGTTGCCTGGAAAAAAGACAACTTGGGTCATGTGCTCACTCCCTGTTCCTCCAAAAACTTGAAAACTGAGTGGTGGAGGGGCAAATCTCCAAACTAAAATTTGGGCTGTTACACAAAAAACAAAGAATAGATGCTGAGGAGCCAATAGGTAAATTTCTACTGCTATATCATCAGCTTTTTCTTCACTTTCCTTTTGTATTGAGTCTTGTTAAATATCCTCTAACAGCCTGCCTAGAGAATTCAAGAACTGTTCCAAAGACTTCATACACTAACTTAGCAATGACTTATTAGATAGGTACTGTTATTGTCTCTATACCTACACACAGATGAGGAGGCAGCAGCCTTTGTTAAAGGTGAAATTGGAACACAGGCCAACTGGCTCCCAAATCCATTCTTTTTCCCACCACAGTCTATGGCCTTTAAAAATCATACATCTTCGTTGTCTAGAGTCAGTATAATGCCATGGGCTTCACATGATCTCTTTCTGAACCACTCCTAGATAGCATCCAGCCTCAAGTCTCTTCCCCTCCATCTATCTAACCTACACATCTTCCTAGAGAATCACACCCATGCTCTCTCACCCACACATCATCTGTAGACACCAGCCACACGCCTCGTTCTACTCTAGATACTTGGGAGTGGGAATGAGGAGTATGTGCTCAAGAAGACAGTCTTGATTCTTGCTCAGGCAGAGACCATGGAAAATTAAACAGGGAATTATGAAATAATTCACATGCCTTCATATTTTACCTAGGGACAAAGCATCAAATGAATAAACACACATAGTTATGTACTTTGAGTGTCCTTCTGTCAGTGTTATTCATATACTTTAAGATGAGCTGGCTGAGGGATTAAGAGGCAGCTTTTATTTCTGGTAGCTTATAGATACAAGTTCTCAGCTTCAAAGTTCTGGCTTGGGCCCCTTGTGAGTTCTTGGACTGCATGAAACTTAAAGCATGATGGTTTTTCCCAGTGGTCCCCCAGATGTGCTAGAGCATCTCTAAGGTATATATGTTAGGTCTTTTCCTAGGGGATCCCACTATGGTTATGAGAGTGAAAATATGTACAGTATGTCACAAACACCAGCTGTTACCTTGCAATAATGGCATTTCTCTCTGGAGCTGATCCTGGAAGCAGAGAAGTAACATAAATCACACTGGGAAGAGCCTTGGACTAGGAGTCAGGAGGTCAGCATTACAGCTCTCCTATTGCCCTATGTCTGGGTGGTCTCTATAAAAGTCTCTTCTCTTAAAAACCACATGATTACCTCAATAGGTGCAGAAAAGGCCTTTGATAAAATTCAACATCCTTCATGTAAAAATTCTCAGTAAACTAGGTACTGATGGACCATATCTCAAAATAGTAACAGCTATTTATGACAAGCCCACAGCCAATATCATATCGAATGGGCAAAAGCTGGAAGCATTCCCTTTGAAAACCAGTACAAGACAAGGATGCTCCCTCTTGCCACTCCTATTCAACATAGTATTGGAAGTTCTGGCTAAGATAATCAGGCAAGAGAAAGAAATAAAGTGTATTCAAATAGGAAGAGAGGAAGTCAAGTTGTCTCTGTTTGCAGATGACGTGATTTTATATTTAGAAACCCCATCATCTCAGCCCAAAACTCCTTGAACTGATAAGCAACTTCAGCAAAGTCTTGGGATACAAAATCAGTGTGCAAAAATCACAAACATTCCTTTACACCAACAATAGAAAAGCAGAGAGCCAAATCATGAATGAACTCCCATTCACAATTGCTACAAAAAGAATAAAATACCTAGCAATACAACAAACAAGGGATGTGAAGGACCTCTTCAAGGAGAACTACAAACCACTGCTCAAGGAAATAAGAGAGGACATAGGAACAAATGGAAAACATTCCATCCTCATAAATAGGAAGAAACAATATCGTGAAAATGACCACACTGCCCTAAGTAATTTATAGATCCAATGCAATTCCCATCAACTACCTTTGACATTCTCAACAGAATTAGAAAAAACAATTTTAAATTTCATATGGAACCAAAGAAGATCCCGTATAGCCAAGATAATCCTAAGCAAAAAGAACGAAGCTGGAGGCATCATACTACCTCACTTCAAACTATACTACAAGGCTACAGTAACCAAAACAGCATGGTACTAGTACCAAAACAGACATATAGAGCAATGGAGCAGAAGAGAGACCTCAGAAATAACACCACACATCTACAGCCATCTGATCTTCGACAAACCTGACAAAACACGCAATGGGGAAAGGATCTCCTATTCAGTAAATGGTGCTGGGAAAACTGGCTTGCCATATGGAGAAAACAAACTGGATCCCTTCCTTACACCTTATACAAAAATTAACTCAAGATGGATTAAAGCCTTAAATGTAAAACCCAAAATCATAAAAACCCTAGAAGAAAACCTGGGCAATATCATCGAGGACATAGGCATGAGCAAGGACTTCATGACAAAAATGACAAAAGAAATTGCAACAAAAGCCAAAATTGACAAATGGGATCTAATTAAACTAAAGAGCTTCTGCACAGCAAAAGAAACTATCATCAGAGTGAGTAGGCATCCTACAGAATGGGAGAAAGTTTTTGCAATCTGCCCATCTGACAAAGGTCTAATACCCAGAATCTGCAAGGAACTTAAACTTATTTATAAGAAAAAAACAAAAAACCCCATCAAAAATTGGGCAAAGGATATGAACAGACACTTCTTAAAACACGACATTTATGTGGCCAACAAATATATGAAAAAAGTTCAACATCACTGATCATCAGAGAAATGCAAATCAAAACCACAATGAGATACCCATCTCACACCAGTCAGAATGGCGATTATTACAAAGTCAGGAAACAATAGATGCTGGCAAGGCTGTGGAGAAATAGTAACACTTTTACGCTGTTGGTGGGAATGTAAATTAGTTCAACCATTGTAGAAGACAGTAGGGCAATTCCTCAATAACCTAGAACCAGAAATACCATTTGACCCAGCAATCCCATTACTGGGTATATACCCAAAAGAATATATATCATTCTTCTATAATGACACATGCACACATATGTTTATTGCAATGCTATTTACAATAGCAAAGACATGGAAACAAACCAAATGCTCATCAATGATAGACTGGATAAAGAAAATGTGGTACGTATACACCATGGAATACTATGCAGCCATAAAAAGGAATGAGATCATGTCCTTTGCAGGGACATGGATGAAGCTGGAAACCGTCATCCTCAGCAAACTAAAACAGGAACAGAAAACCAAACACCGCATGTTCTCACTCATAAGTGGGGGCTGAACATTGAGAACTCATGGACACAGAGAGGGGAACAACACACACCAGGGCCTGTTGTGGGGAAGGGGGTTGGAAGAGGGAACTTAGAGGACAGGTCAGTAGGTGCAGCAAACCACCATGGTACATGTATATCTATGTAACAAACCTGCACATTCTGCACATGTATCCCATTTTTTTAGAAGAAATAAAGAAAAAAATTCTTCAATTAAAAAAATCTGTGATTAATATGAAAAAAAACCCTTGTCTTTTCTACATCTCAGGCCTCCCTTTTGCAGAGTGAAGGGAATGAAATAGATAAACATGAAGTGATATTACCCACTGTGCCAAGATTGGAGGACAAAGAGGCACTGGAGAACATTTTCTAGGTTCTTAGACAAGTTGTATTCTGATCAGGGCGTGGAAAGTTATGACAGAATTTTGTTAGGAATGTGCATAGAAAGACATCAGGACAGGTGCCAAATCTAGGAACCAGGTGTTCAGAATAGACTCAACTATCCATGTCTCAGGACTGATCAGGGATGAGAGGACATTAGAGAGACCATATCATGGCATCGAAGTGTGGCCAGAAGCCATATGCGTCTTCATGAGCCTGCATCTCAGGGTTAATTCTTCCAAGTCCTGCCCTTAGTCTGCTTCCTACTAAGGACTCTTCCTCCTCCTTTCTCTTTCTTGGAATAGTCCCAGGACTTTATTGTCTCACGAGACAGAGACTTTGCCTTCTTCATAGCTTTGCCACAGGCAGTTGATCAAATTGCATGGATGGGAAATTCTGGTCCTTATTAGAAAAACAGAGAACTTCTCCCAGATGTGACAAATGTTACACACACTTGCCCTCATTCCTTCTCCCTGTGTCTATAAAAAACATCACTAACCAATTACTGCTTCTTTCCCCTTGGGCTTGGGCATAGCTTTAGGGTCTTCAACACAGTCTTCCAAACAGCTAGTACCGATCCACTAAAGATGGCACTTAAGATGAAACTGATTGCTCAAACTAGCCTCCAGGTTGTCTCATCGATAGTTCTTTTGAGAATATAACCTTAGTATCCTCCCATGGTAAGTGGCAACGTGGTTTGAGGCTTAATTTTCAGATAAATAATGAAATAATAGGAGCTGTAAAGACAGATAGAGATAGACAGAAAAGTTTTAGGTACACTGCCTACAGAAGAGTTGGGTAACTGAGCCTATTTAAGGCTGGAACGCTGGGTCATAGACTGTGAGCATAGGCAGCTGAGCAGATGTGGCCAGGGGGTTCCCCATTTGTATCTGTCTGGGCTTAGTACAAATGGACTTCCACATGTCTCCTAGAGTGTCTGGTGTCTCCTAGAGTATCGTTTCAACTTGTTGGCTTTCATTCAGATTGGATTTTAGGTACAGACAGGATCGTGTCTACCCATCCTATCATTATTATATTCTACCAGTCTATTAAGAATTGATAAGTAATGGGCTGGTCCTGTTTCCAGCCCACTTCAATCATGTCTTAGTAATGGGGGTTTCCAAGGAAAGAATTACAATTGAGTAAGCACGTGACCTCCACATTCATATTTAATCAGATGCCAGAGGACCTTGGGCAGATCTCAGGTTGCCAGGGGTTCTACAAGAAACTGTAGGGTCTTGACTCTTAAAGGGACAAGTTTCGTCCTTTGTTGGAAATACAATAATAACAATAAATGCAAGAAAAGAAGATACAGAAGATAAGACATTGGCCTGATGTTTTAGTAGAGATCTGGCTTAAGGTGAAAGCAGTACAGACTGAAAACTTTGGTGTGAAGTTAATCTTTTAGTTTCATGTATCTTTGAAATAACATGGAAAATGTGAGCCTCAACAGAGAACTCCGAGTTGTCACCATGGCTGTATTTTAGAGTGGACTATTAATTTTCCTAATTAGAGACAGTGCAGTGCAGTAGAAAAAGATGTAGGGTCTGACATACCTGGATTTTAAACTTAACTCCATCCCTTACAATCTATCAACAACTTGGAACATGAACTTACTCCTCCTAACCTTCAGTTTTCTATCTACAGAAAATGGAGCAAATTGTAATTGTTTGTACTGTTTAAATGGCATTTCTCTAGGAAGATGGAAGAACCACAGTATTATATATGAGCGTATAGAGATCTGTCCATAGGCATCAGGCACTTTTAGGTCACCTGTCTTTAGCCCTGTTAGAACAGCATCTTAGACCAGCAAAATCCCAGACACTGTTCCCACCTGGGAGTCTCACTTATTCCCCCTTGTGAAGGGTAATTGTGCTTGTACAGCCGGTTCAGCCTTTTTCTATTTAGCCAGCACTCACGTCTCACCAGTGATTCTCAGGAGGCCAGCAATGAATATTGTTTAAATAGAAAATGTTGTTTGTGCATGCAGTGTCAATGAAGATGTTATTAATACAGCCCCAGGAAAGCAGCTGCTGCCAACCGGCTGGAGAAGCCACAGCCCCATACAGAGCCTGTCCCACAATTTCAGGGCTGAGAGGCACTTAAAAGGCATCAGGTCTAACCTCTGTCCTATGACCATCTGACCTAGATAGGCTCCAGCAGTTCCAAGGGAAGGACACCTACCAACCATCTTAACCCATAATGTGGTTTTTCCATCTCTGGATAAATCTGTTCATTACAACTTTTGTGTTTGTTTTCCAGCATTGGCCTCAAATTTGCTTTTTTAGAATATTCTCTCATTGATGATAATTCAGATCCTTGTGACTACACGGTACAAATAAAATATCCCTTCCTTGTGACAGTTGTGGCTTCAGGGAGGTGTCTCTACTTGCAGGTTAAGCCTTCCCAGTTTTCCCAAGGATTCTTCAGATATCGTGGCCACTGACCTCTATTGTGTCAGACCCATGTCCCAGCTCCACCTTGGACTAGCTGGCTGTGCAGTCTTAGGCAAGCATCCTTATCTCACCCAAACCCCAGTTTCCTCATGTGTGAAGCAAGAAACACGCATGGGTATACATTTACTTAAAATAGTATGGGGTTTGAGGGATGTGAAATTTAAATGAGAACAGTTATAATATGCTTGACACAGTGCCTGGCACATAGTAGGCACTCAGTAATTATGAGTGATCATTATTGTTGTTTTATCATTCAGCTTGGAGCACAGTACCCTAGGTGCGCTCTAATTAACCCATAATTGATCAGAACAATTAGGTTTCATCAGAGCCTATGAAACTATTAAATGAGCTAGGTCCTACTTACTTTTCCACTCTCGCCTCTCACTTGTCATTTTCTGTGTTGGCCATACCCCATCTGCATTGGTCTCCTTCCATTTCTTTGCATAAGCCAGAATCTGTCATATCTTGAGGTCTTCACACATGCTGTCCTCTCCTCGGGGCATGCTTTCTCTTTCCATCTGGATGCACACACTTTTCACGATTTCCCTCTTTTCAAGGTCATCTAGTTTTTCAAAACGTTACTTCCCAAAAGAAACTTTCCTTGATCACTCATCTAAACAGCCTTCCCCAATACATCTTTCACACTATTCCCTGTCTTTGCTGCTCATAACATTCACCAAAATATGCAATTATATATTGACCTGTGTGTTCACCTTCTATAATGTTTATCTTTGCTGCTAGACTTAGAACATCAACACAGGGAAACAGTCTTTTTTGTTTTTTAAAAACTTTTTTTCTCTACATGTTATAATGGTAAATGGTAAACATATAGAACAGTTGAAAGGATTGTAAGGCAAACTCTTATGTACATATTCCCTGTATTAAACAACTAACACTTTGCTGTATTATCTTTATTGCACATTTATTCATCTATCCATCCCTCTTTCTGTCTGTTCATCCATTCATTCTTTTATCTTATTTCCTAATGCATTTCAAACTGAGTTGAAGACATAAGTACACTTCACCCCTAAGCACTTCAGCATGTATATCATTATTAACCAGGGATCAATATTCATTTATGATTCTTCTTTCTTGGGTTAAAATGGACATGTAGTAAAATGCACAAGCGTTAAGTGTACAATTTGGTGAGTTTTGAAAACACATACACCTGTCTAACCCAAACCCCTATCAAGATGGAAAACATTATTGTCACTCCAATGCATTTTGTTATGCCCTTTCTTAGTGAAACTCCAACTCCACTGACCCCAGAGGCAACTACTGTTTTGATGTTTTTCAAAATCAATTTGTTTTTCCTTTTCTAAAATTGTATATAAATGGAATTAGAGAACATGCATTCCTTTTTTGTAAAACTTCTTTCACTCAACATAGTATTTTTGAGATTCTTCCAAGTCTCAGCATATATCAGTAGATCATTCCTTTTATTGCTGAGTAGTGTTCCATTGTATGGATATACCACAGTTTGTTTATTTGTTCCTCTGTTGATGCATACCTAGGCTATTTTCTATTTTTGGCTGTTATAAATAAAGAGATTATGAGCATTCTATGACATTCTGTTACATTCATTTATCTTGTTTTTTGGCTACCATGAATAAAGAGGCCATGAGCATTATATTACATATTAGTATATTCTTTTATGTTATGTAAATATCTAGGAGTGGAATGTGGGTCATAGGGTAGGTATAAACTTATTTTTATAAAAAGCTGCTGGACCTTTCTTCAACATAGGTGTAGAAAGAGTCTGTTTTCTTTAGTAACATCAACCAGATAGTATGTGAATTTGGCACAAAGTAAGTGCTTAATAAATATTTGTTAAATTAATACACAGAGAAAATAAATAGAAATATAGTGACTGTTCTAATCCTTTCCTACTGTTTACTAGTGAAGTGTGACTGTTTACGAATCATTTAAGTTCCATGAGCCTTCAATATCCTTTTATATGGGAATAATAAAATGTGCCTTAGATGCCTGAAAAGGTTAGTGCTGAAGGGCCAGGGGCATGGGGGGAGATTTTAGGAGGTGAGGGACACCATTCATTTAATACAAGTGTGCCCTTCCTTCTCTCCCTGACCTCCCCAATCTGCAAGATTTTGGCCTGCAGCTGTCAGGGAATATGCCAAACCCTAGGTCCAGGAGGGGTCAGGGTAGGTGAAAGGGGAAGAGGCACTTGGATCAACCATTTGTTGCTCTCAAATGTCTAAAGTTGGCGTTTATATACTTGACTTCTCTCACAGTTTCTCCCCTTCAGATTTAACGTCTAGGTTTCTCTGATTTTAAAACTGGGTTATTTGAATGTCAAACTTTTGATAACACTTTAATAGAGGTGTCCATTAACCTGTGCTAAATTAGAGCCCAGCGTCTCTGGAAATACATGTGACACCCACATGAATACCAAATGCCTTCATTAGGCACAGCACTTACATGATGAATACCAAATGCAGAGCCCGACGCAGGGACACAGATTTCGCTTCCAGGACTTGCCAACACATCTTCGCGTTTCCTCAGCGGTACCGGTCAGCCCTGTTTGCTGTTTATTTCCAGGTGATGAGATGTGGCAATTGTGGCATTGGCTGAAATAAATAAATGGCATCCTAATCACCAAGTTCAGAGATGGAGCAGCAAAGGAGGCTATAGCTGATCACTCAGGAGTCAGCAAAAGGATGCCCACTTAGTATGCAAGACGAATTCCAAACACTTCATAAAAGGCGATAACTTTCTTTGACCAATGAATATATTATTTATAAGTGATTCCAATGCCTTCTTCTCTCCCTCCTTCACTGCCATCCTCCTGCCCCCCATTTTCACTGTACGTTGTAGCACTTGTTCAGTGATGAAGCACCTCGTAATAAATAATTTATAAAGCAATTTACAAGTACATTATTCTTAGCAATAAGATAAGACCTGGAAGAAAGTGTTTTACTGATACACACACACACACACACACACACACACACACACACACACACACACGCTCCTTGGCTTATAAGTAGCAAGCTATCAGAACACCAATAACTAAGGTCCATGGGCTTGGGGTGAAGGGTGTTATAAGCCATAGTGCTGGAGCCCTTATACATAAGCCATGTAAAGTGTCTGAAGTGTATTTGCATAATAAATAAGAGAAAACTCACTAAAAACAGCCTTTTCTCTTAATCCTTGTACACAGCTGCCATGGCTTTGTCCACATAGCGTGATACTAAGTGAAGACAATTTTCCCTTAATGGCTAACTTCTCTTGAGTACATCCATTGAGCCAGGCCCAGTGTTAAGAGTTCTCAATAAATTGTCTTATTTTATCTTCCCTATCTCTATGAGATATGTTTTATTAGTATTCCTGTTACTGGACAAAGTAACAGAGGCTGCCTCCCAGACTTCAACATTCAGTCTTTGAATTTCCAATCCAGTTAAAGTCACTCACTCAAGTATTCATTCAATGCTAATATCCTACAGGCATTTGATAAGCATCTGTCATTCTTTATGCTGGGAGCTAGGATGCATAGATAGATGACGCATCTATAGCAGTACTGCCTAATAGAAATACAATGTAAATCACAAAGGCAAGCTGCATATAAAATTTCAACTTTCCTTTTTTTAAAAAAATTAGTTTTTTGGTTAAATTAAATTTAACCAAAAATTTGGTTTTGGTCTGTTGCACAGGCTGGGGTGCAGTGGCACCTTCATAGCCTCAAACTCTTGGGCTCAAGTCATCCTCCACCTTAAGCTCCCAAGTAGCTGAGACTACAGGCGTGTGCCACCTTGCTGGCTATATATATATATATATATATAGAGAGAGAGAGAGAGAGAGAGAGAGAGAGAGAGAGAGAGAGAGAGAGAGAGATGGGGGTTTCTTTTGTTGTCCAGGCTGGTCTCAAACTCCTAGCTTCAAGCAATCTTTCCACCTTGGTCTCCCAAAGTACTGGAGCTATAGGCATATGTCACCACATCTGGATAATTTTTTTATTCTTTATTTATTTTATTTTATTTATTTATTTTTGAGACAGAGTCTCTTTCTGTTGCTGAGGCTGGAGTGCAGTGGTGTGATCTCAGCTCACTGCAACCACTGCCTCCAAGGTTCAGGCGATTCTCATGTCTTACCCTCCCAAGTAGCTGGGACCACACCCATGAACCACCATGCCCAGCTAGTTTTTGTATTTTTAGTAGAGGCAGGGCTTCACCATGTTGGCCAGGCTGGTCTCAAACTCCTGGCCTCAAGTGATCTGCCTGCCTTGGCCTCCCAAAGTGCTGGGATTACAGGCGTGAGCCACTGCGCCTGGCCAATATGTATACTGTTTTTGTTAGAGATGGGGTCTCACTTTGTTGCTCAAGCTGGTCTAAAACTCCTGGCTTCAAGTGATCCTCCTCCCTCAGTCTCCCAAAGTGATAGGATTACAGTTGTGAACCACCATGCCTGGTTATAATTTCAAAATTTCTAGTAGTCACCTTATTAAAAAAAGGTAAAGAAAAGGCTCAAATTAATTTTAATGGTATAATTTATTTCATCAAATATAACTTACATTCTTCTTTCAACATGTACTCAATAAAAACATTATTAATGAGATTCTTTAAATTCCTTTTCATCCTGTCTTCTAAATCCAGTGGGTATTTTTCACTTATGACGTATCTAAAGTCAGACTAGCCACATTTCAAGGACTCAATATCCACCTGCAGCTAGTGGCTACTGAACTGGATGGCCCAGGTTTATAGGAAAGCAAAGGAGGCAGATGCCTGGGATGACATATCACTAGACTATGACAATTGCGATTAGAGAAATCAGCTTAAGCTGGGGACAAAGGTAACGAAAAAGGCCACTCAAAAACTAGGAAGGAGGAATCCACCTGAAAAAGAGTAGACCAGGCTGGGGTTCAGGTTGGAAAGCTTGGGCCAAAAGACCAGCATTCTCCTAACTTCAGTCATTCCCTCACTCCCCTAGCAAAAGTTATTTGCTTTCTCTGCTTAGTATTTGTCCTGCTGTTTACTTACTTTTTTTTTTTTTTTGGTAAATTGATTTACTTTTTAAACTTAAACAAATTTATTTAACAATGGGACTTTTTGGTACTTCCGTTAATGGAAAAGCAAAATTGACTGTTATAAATAAATTAGCCACAAAACAAATACCAAGCAAACAAAGCAAAGTTATTGAATTCTAGCCATATTTACTTGCCTGTGCAAAGCTTTGGGTTTCTGCTTTATCTTGTTTTTGTTTGAAGAGAAAGAGGAGAGTGAATCTCTGTTTTGGGCTTAGATGTATTAAGGGCTGCATTTATTCTTTCTACTAAAACAACCCCCATAAAACCCAAACAAAATATATGAAGTAATGGTTTAAAAGACATGGAAAAGCAACAACGAAAGCCTAATCCCTGGTGGTAACAAACAAGACCAGGCTTACAATTCTAGCTTCCTGTCTAGTGAATAATCAGCCCTTTAGTAAGTACTACTCTAATCGTAACTAACAATAGAATCAAAACCCAATAGGACTAAATTGTTTTCAAGAAATTTAACTACATTCCAGAACAAAGATAAAGAATACTTATGAAAATATTTTTTAAAATTACCAGGCTATAGTGCAGAGAAAGGGAATCCAAGTGGAGCCTGACAGGCCCCTGAAGCCAAGGAAACAGATCTGAGAGATCCATGCAGATGAAGGCAGCTGGTATTCGCAGAACAGAGTACTGGGGAGGCAAAAGCTACAGAGAGTGAGAGAACATTGAATATCTGCAGAGGGCTTCTGTCAAGCTTTCAGCTAACAGAGATTACTACATGTGCTTGTGAAGAGGACTTAGAGTTAGGAGTGTCCTGTGCTCACACAGTGTTGGGAATAATGCCTGCTCCAACCAGTAAGACTGGAAAACCTCATGATTCATGGGGCATTAGGTAAAGTACCCAAAAGGGTCTTGCCTCAGTAGTGGGGAATAATTAGCCCTATAATGACTACTGCTTTGATTCTACCTAACACTTCTTAGAAGCAAGACCCAAACGGACCAAATTGTTTCCAAGTAACTTAACTGTATCTCAGAACAAAACTAAAGAATATTTATACCCAACACGGTAAAAGTGACAACGCTATACATTAAATCAGAGATTACCACAAAATGCAAAGTGCAAAATAAGATCCATGATTAGGAGAAAATTAATCAACTGAAACTATACCAGAACTGACACATGTTAAAATAAGCATAAACATTAAAACAGTTATGATAATTGTATTCCATATGTTTTCAAAGATAAGTAGAGGCATGGAAGATTTAAAAAAAGTGAACCATATTGGAGTTCTATAGATAACAACTATAATTTAGGAATTGAAATTATACTGGATGAGATTAATAGTAGATTAGATATTGCAGAAGAAAATTTTAGCGAGCATTTACACATAGCAATAGAAACTATCCAAAGTGAAACATACAGAGAGAAAATAATTAAATTCTAAAATTATCAGTGAGCTGTGAGACAACTTCAAGTAGCCTACTCCAGACATGTGACGAGGAAGGCGTGCTTCTCAACTGATTCTATGAGGCCAGCATTATTCTGATATCAAAACTAGACAAAGACATTACAAGAAAAACTACACACCAATCTCCCTCATAAATATAGATTTTAAAATTATCAACAAAATTTTATCTAACTGAATTGAACTCTCTCTCTCTCTATATATATAAATAGTTGGAGGGAGATATATACACACATTAAATTTATATTGGATATACTATATCTAACTACATACATATTTATTTAATAGATATAGTATATCCAATATAAATAGTTGGCTATACTATATCCAATTTTACACACACACACACATACACACACACACAGACATATACACACACACACACACACACACACACACACAAGTCCAAGAGGAGTTTATCCCAGAAATGTAACATTGGTTTAAAATTTGAAAGCCAACCTCTGCAATTCACTATATTAACAAACTAAGACAGAGAAAAGTCATATGATCATCTCAATAGACATAAAAAATATTTGACAAAATGCAATGGTCATCCTTGTTAAAAACTCTTAGCAAACTGGAAATAGAAGAGAAATTCCAAGACCTAATAAACAACATCTATTCAAAATCTACAGGTGACATCATATTTAATGGTACAAGACTGAATGTTTTTTGCTGAGAGTTGGAGCAAGGCAAAGACGTTTGCTCTCCCCCTTTTTTCAGCATTAGCTTAGAGGTTCTTGTCTTGACAACTAGGCGAGAAAGAGAAAATGCATCCAAATTGGAGAGGGAGAATCAAAACTATCATTATTTGCAGATTACTTAATCCTAAGGAACCCACAACAATACTAGAACTCATAAACAAGTTCAGCAAAGTTTCAGGAAACAAGTCAATATACAAAAATAAATTTTATTTAATATAAAACTGTTAAGCTTATGGAAAAAATAAAAGAATATCTGCATGACCCTGGATTAGTCAAATATTTCATAGATATGACATCAAGTACATGATGTATAGAGCATATTGACAAATTAGACTTTATGAAAATAAAAAAAACTTCTCTCCAAAAAACACTGTTAATATAGAATCAACAAATAAGCCACAGACTGGAAAAAATAAGTTTGCAAATGACTAAGGATGTTAAGCACCTTTTCATGAGCTTACTTCCCATCCATATATCTTCTTTAATAAAGGGTCTGTTCAAATATGGCTCTCTTTTTTACTAAGCTGTTTGTTTTTCCCCTCCTTTTATTTTCCTTTCCCTCTTCCTCCTCCTTCTTCTCTTCCTCATTATTATTTCTTTATTATATATTCTAGATAAATTTCATTATCAGTTATATTATTTGCAAACTTGGCTGGGCAGGGTGGTTCACGCCTGTAACCCCAGCACTTTGGGAGGCTGAGGTGGGTGGATCATGAGTTCAGGCGTTCAAGACCAGCCTGGCCAACATAGTGAAAACCTCTCTCTATTAAAAATACAAAAAATTAGCCGGGCGTGGTGGCAGGCGCCTGTAATCCCAGCTACTCCGGAGGCTGAGACAGGATAATTGCTTGAATCTGGGAGGCAGAGGTTGCAGTGAGCCGAGATCATACCACTGCACTCCAGCCTGGGTGACAGTGCAAGACTCTGTACCCCTGCCAAAAAAAAAAAAAAAAGAGAAAATTGCAAATTAAAACCACAGTACCACTACACTTACATTAAATGGCTAACCTGAAAATTACCCTATCAAGAGTTGGTGAGAAACAGAGGTACTGGAACTCTCATACACCACTAGTAGTGGTGTAAATTGGTACAACCCCTTTAGAAAATGGTTTGGCAATTTCTTAAAAAGTTAAAAATATGTTATATGATTCAGCCGTTTCACTCCTAAACATTTTCCCATGGGAAATAAAATCTTAAGTCTTTACAAAGGTGTGTACACAAATGTTGACATAAGCTTAACTTGTAACCACCAAAAATAAGAAATAATCTAAAAGCCCATCAAGAGACGAATAAACAAAGTGATAAATTAATATAATGGCATACTACTTATTAATAACAAGGAATAAACTTGATACATGTGACAACAACCATGAATGCCAAAGTAATTGTACTGGATGAAAGAAGCCAGCCCTCCCCCTCAGACAAAACAAACAAAAGAGGCCAGGCGCTGTGGCTTATGCCTGTAATCCCAGCACTTAGGGAGGCCAAGGCAGGTAGATCACTTGAGGTAAGGAGTTCGAGAACAGCCTGGGCAACATGGCAAAAGCCTGTCTGTACAAAAATACAAAAAAGTATACAAAAAATCAGCTGGGCATGGTGGCACATGCCTGTGGCCCCAGCTAATCGGGAGGCTGAGGCAGGAGGTGGAGGTTCCAGTGAGCTGTGGTTGTGCCATTGCACTTCAGCCCGGGTGACAGAGTGAGACGCTCTCTCAAAAACAACAACAACAATAAACATAAGAAAGTGATTTGGCTGTAACATGCATGCAAGGGAAGGATCAGGAAGAATGGACTCACAAAGTATTTTGGGGGCTTGGCTAAAATGTTTTAACTCAATTTTGGCATAAGTTAGGTTAGCAGATGATATGGTTTTGCTGTGTCTCTACTTAAATCTTATCTTGAATTGTACTTCCCATAATGCCCATGTGTCATGGACAGTAATTGAATTATGGGGGTGGTTTCCCCCATCATGCTGTTCTTGTGATAGTGAGTGAGTCTCATGAGATCTGATGATTTTATAAGTGTCTGCATCCCCTGCTTGCACTCACTCAGTCCTGCTACCCTGTGAAGAAGAGGCCTGCTTTTTCTTTGCCTTCCACCATGATTATAAGTTTCCTGAGGCCTCCCCAGCCATGCAGAACTGTGACTCAATTAAACCTCTTTTCTTTATAAATTAACAGTCTTGGGTATTTCTTCATGGAAGTGTGAAAATTGACTAATATAGCATATTAGCTCAAATATTAGTTTATGTTCAAAAGTTTTGATGTCATGTTGGGAGCAACTGGAACTTGGGCAAGTTAACCTTTTCGAACATCCTTTCCCTCATTACTTTAGGCAAATGCTAACATGGAAATATTAGCATTTGCCTAAGGTAATGATTTGAAAGCTTAAATTTGAGAACATGAGTCATTTCTCATTCTTTCACTTTCCTCATAGCACATAACATGATTGGAAATTATTGTACTTTAGTTTTAGTTTGATAGTGCTGATCTCCACTCCTTACCTTCCCATCACCAAGAGTAGAGGTCTTGACGGCTGTTTTCATGGTTTTATCTATAGCACTTGATACAGCACTGGACACATAGGAGATCCTCAGCCAAAGAAAGATTAAGAAACTCAGGGAGCATAACACTACATCTGAAACACTTAGATCATCAGCATTTTAAAAAAATGTCTATTTAGGTTCTTAGAACAAGGCTATGGCATCAAATATATGAATTGGCTTTTCTACCAAGTTCTTGCCAACTGATCAGATGATGAGGAAAGCACATGTGGCCAGTAGTCTAACTCTGAGTTCTCCCAAAGTTCACTGTTTCAATCAAGGTCAAATAAACTTTTTCTGCCTTGGGCCAGGTTGAGTCATGATAGCTTTAAGGAAAGAAGCAAGTAAATAAAATGTTCTGTCTGATCTGCCTGGATGAACCACAGTCTTGGCCCCAGGACCTGACCCCCTGGAAGGGTCAGCAGACAATGGCACAGAAGAGATTGTTAATAATAAATTATAAACATGGCTACAGCTACCATGGGGAGACCCTATATCCCCTCCCCAGCCCACACATTCACTCCCTGGCCTGTTCTGCCCCATGGGCTTAATCCACATCAGAGTGAAACAAATCCAATAAAACGTTTCCCTGAGCTAAGAGGGAGTTCAATGATTCATTCTCATTCATTCTCTCTCTTCCTGCCAAACATCTAATCCTAGCTGACGAAAGAACAAAGGAAGAGGCATTTCAAAGAAGTCATCCTCATGTGTCTCCCTGCTGCTTTGGTGTCTCACAAGAATCAAGACCCTGCCCTGAGGCTTACCAGGACTTAGCAGTAAATGTCATTTGGATATGGTGCCATTAGTGTCCTCTCAATGATAGGACATGAATGTGGCACCTTGTCATACCTCTTTGCTGCAGTCTCACTCACTGGGGACTACCATACTGCTGGCAAAGAGGATATTATCAGAGATGGTATGTGGGGACAGACATAGTCTCTGGCATAAGTTGGCAGCACAATTGCTGAAGATCTCAAGTGGTGACCTGGGAAATAGTGTCTTAGTGGAAGGAACACTCTTGCAGTGCCATGATTTACATGTTGGAAAAGTGTCAAGGGAATGATTCTACACAGATGGTAGAAAGGGAAAAATCTTCCCAGTAGGTGGAGATTGAAGCAGTTGGCATTAATTCCTAGGGCTCTCATTGCAAAATGCCTCAGACTAGGTGGCTTAAACAACATAAATTTATTTCCTCACAGTTTTGGAGGCCAGAAGTCCAAGATCAAGGTGTGGTATTGACAGGTTTATTTTTTTTCTGAAACATCTCCTCTTGGCTTACAGACCACCCCCTTCTGTGTCCTCACATGGTTTTTCCTCCATGTGCACATTCCTGTTATCTCTCTACATGTCTAAATGTCTTCTTCTTATAAGGACATCAGTCATTTTGGATTTAAGTTCACCCTAAATACTCTATTGTAACTTAATTACCTTGTTAAAGACCTTATCTCCAAATATGACAGCATTCTGAGGAACTTTTGGCTGGGACTTCAACATATGAATTTTGTGGGAACACAATTTAGCCCATAACATGATTATCCAATAGTTTACTTTGTGTGGAAAGAGAAGTATCCCAAGGTGAGACTATATCTTGATTCTGAGGCTGTGGTCGATGGCTTGGCCATGTGGTCAGCAGCCTAGAAGGAAAAAGACTGGAAGATTGAGGCAAGAAAGTCAGAGGTAGAAGTACATGGATAGACATGTGGGAATAGCAGGAAAGGGAATAACATTTGTTTCATTCCTCATCTCACTAGAAAATGTTACTGTGAAAGAGGCACTGAACAACGAAGTAGACAGAATGACTCAGTGACATTAGGTAGCTTTCATCGTGAGCCACCCCAGGACTGATACAATGAGCACATGGGCAGAGTGGCCATAGTGCAGAGATGGAGGCTACTATGGGCCCAATGGCATGGGCTTTCACTTTTTCCAGCCAATTCAAATGCTGCTGTCCCTGGATAGTTAGCATGTTCGCAATAGTAATCAACAATAAGCACCTAATATGGCACTATTTCTTGGAGAGTCCAACCAGTCATTTGGTAGCAAGTCCACCTCAAGTGGCTTCTTGCACCTTGGAAAGGTCAGCCAATAGTCCTTGTGGGGACAGACACCTACTCTGAATATGAGTTTGCCTTTCCTGCCTGCAGAGCTTGAGCCAGCACCACTCTGCAGGGGCAGAGTATGTAATGGCTGATCCAAAGGCATGGAATTCCATGCAACACGGCATGCACACAGCATTATGAAGAGACCAACTTCTCATGGTGAAGAGGGTGTTGGAATGGATTCTTGTTCTTGTAATCTATGAATTTAAGTGGAATTCTCCTAGAATTGTTCAGCAGTATGAGATCCTTGTGACCTAAGCCTCCCTTCTTCCTACAATCTTTCATAGGTATCAGACCAGCATTACAGTCTGAAAGCTCTTTCCACCTTCTCTAACCCACTCTCCTTTACTACTGATAAAGCTGTTGCATTTCTAGTCCTATTTTGGTACTTGCTTCTCTGAAGACTGGAGCAAATACAAATTCCTTCTCAAGGAAACGATTCTCCTTCCCTCTTGCCTATAATATTGGTCAGCTTTCACGGGTGAATTCATTCTATGTCCTTCTACCACCCCATATAATCCTACTAACAAGTTCTAATTTAACTATGACTGTGCGAAATGTATTAGGAGAGTTTTTTTCACCTTTTCTTTAGAAAACAATAAAATAAAATGAAATATTGGCTCAAATCACTTAATCACTTAATAAAATCACAGAACTCTTCCGTTAATGCATTATGCATAATTATATTTGAACTTTCTGCCTTAGGAGGAAATTAAAATTTGTACTAATGGAAACATTCAAATTATTTTTAAAACTTACCTTTGCAATAGTGGTAGTTAGAGATTTAGCCATTAATATTCCATGACATTGTATTTGAAGGATTTTGTCATGTTATGCGACTTGAATTTCAGTGACGTCTAATCTGATTTTACCATCTAGGAAAACCAGAATATGAAAATTTTTATTCATTTAACATTCTATGTTTTAAATATATTTCACTTTTAGGACAATATATACCCAGAAGTATCAAACATCAATCTATGGATTCATAAAACTTGTGTATAATTGCTTTATTTACTATACTTACAAATTTTCAATTAATTTAAATTTAGCCAACCTCCATATTTTGAGGGTTTCCAGAATAAAGTATTTTGCCCAAGTCATCATAGCAAACAATTGACTTATTTTTTCTAATTTAAAAATAACTCCTGATTTTCCTTAAGTTACTTTGTAAATATTTCCAATACTACAGACAATAACAAATCAAAGAAATAAACAAATAATAAAATTAAGCATTTATTTAAAAAAATCCTTGAAAGCATGCATTCTCTAATGTTTACATTTTTAAAGCAACTTTTGAAGCTTCCAGAGAATTGTGAGTTTCTTGGGGACAGAGGCTGGGTCATTCCTCTTGTGTTTCTGTGATCCCTAGAAAGGCAGTAGGCAGGTAGTTAGTTTTCAATAACTGTTTCCTGTTCTGTCAGATGCTCCCCATCCCTCTTTGAGAAAAATCTTGCTCTAAGGAGCAAGGACAGTAGAGATGGACCTGTGTTTCCTGTATGGGTCTTGCACAAAGAGGGAATGAGAAGAATTTTAAAGTACTTGCTGAAAAAGGCTCCAAGCTTTTGATTTTTCAAAATTTTTACTGCTCCGGAGCTAAAGCACAATATTCAGAAAATCATAATGCCTGCTTCACTATATTTGCCTGTGAAGTCCCCATTTGATCAAAATAATGCTAGACAGTTTCTCTCTTGATCTGTTTAGAATCAAGATAAGGTCAGGTGTTAATTAATGTTGAATTACCAAAAAATTCCTATGGAAATGCATATGACATCTACATTATAACCATAATTAGCTAATTAACCAATCAATTATAATGATTAATGTGATCATAATGAATGTATGGCAAATGGTTATTAATTCTTAGAGTTTCCAAAGTAAATGCATTAATCACAGTTGAACCTGTGGTAAAATGTGGGTGCCTAATTATCTTTCTGAACTCTGGGTGTGATATAATAATTTTCATCTGCTTAGAGCTTTTGCCACACATTGTCTTATTATTTTCCTCACAACAAACTTGTGAAGCAGTTGAAGGAAAGTTGTACTTTTATTGTTGTTGTTTCCATTTCACAGGTGGTTAAACTAAATTTTAGAGGGGCAGGTGATTTTCCCAATATCTCACATCTTCATATTTCTTCCTTCAAATAGATCTTCCAATGATCTTAGTTGATACTTGGAGTTCTAGGCTTGAACATTTAGACAAGGCTTTCCCCATACCTTCCCAGATGTTCTGCTACATAATACTATGTGGTGTTTACTTAGAAAACTAGTCAACTTGTCATCATATTATAGATATAAGGGAGAAGAGTATTTCACCTTACCACTGAGGGAGAGAAATTTTGAGTCATCTATAAAAGAAAAGGGACTTTGGGAGCTGGGGTTCTGGTGCAACTACTGTGTCGTTGTATGTGAGAGGTGGAGGGCATGTGTGTAAAGAACCATTGCATATTTTTTTGGGAATTTTCCTCTAGTACAAATCTCATAGCACTGAGCACAGTTCCAAGTACACAGCAGCAATGAACAAATGTGCTTGCTGAATTAAAGATACTTAACTGGAAGAGGAGCTGAAAACAAAACCAACTAACCAACCAAAACAAAACACTGAAGGGTCTTTGGAATCAGATACCAAGCCTTAGAATGAAAAGAAGACCCTTAGAGCTTTACATTCATTTATTCTCTGATTTTCCCTGGGGAAATTGTGTGACTTTGGAATACGTGATCACTATATATATATATATATATGGAGCAAGTCAACACAGGAATGCTGTAGGAGATAAACCTGGAGCTTGCTCCAGCGTAAGGCTTGGAATGGGATGAGGAAGATGGAGGACATTCTAGGTCAGAGCAAACACATCTATCCAGGGCAGAAGTGGCAGCAAAAACACTAAGGAGAAAGGCCTTGCAGAAGTCAGGATAGTGCCAGGAAGAAGAGGAGACATGAAGGGGCAGGTGACCATTTGAGGGAGAGTCCATCATGGAAGAACTTGAATACCAAAGAAGGACTGGAGGCAGCACATGGTAGAAGAAAATCCTAGAATAGCGTCAGCTAGGGGTCACTTTTAATAGCACTATACAAGAAATGCTTTCACATTAAAAGGTTTTGGGGTAGTGGATGAACTTTTTGAGGTCTTGCTCTACTTCAAAGCCAATTACTCTTAAACACTTCAGAGGCATTTTGAAACTGACTGAACCTGGCGCATATGTTAATGAGGATTTTGGTAAGTGACATCAGCAGTTTCATTCCAGTGAGAGGAGCTACCCAGAAGAGGATCAGCAAGTCAGGATGATGCCCATGTTCACCTGTGCCCTGCCTGACTAGGGAGGGCAGCTCTTGCCAACTGAAGGGCTGGAGGTTAATATCAGAATGTTTATAGGTATACTTACATGAGCCCACAGTTAAATTCTATGTTGCTTTGGAGGAAATTCTATTCTGTGGTTTATTCATTTTTAACTAATTATCAAGTTGTAGTCATAAACACTAAAGTTAATCTTTTCTAAAATATTATGTATATTAATTTACTGTACAGTTCATTCCTCACATATTTATTCAGTGATGTTATCGTCTGAATGCTTGTGCCTCTCCAAAATGTGTATGTTCAAACCTAACCCAGAAGGTGATAGTATTAAGAGGTGGTGCTTTTGAGGAGTAATTAGGTCTTGAGGGCTCCATTCTCATGAGTGAAATTAGTGCCCTTAGAAAAGGGCTTGAGGTTACATGTTAGCCCTTTCCACCATGTGAGGAGACAGCAACAAGGTGACATCTTTTGAAGCAGAGGTCAAGCTTTCATCAGACACTAAATCTGCTGGCTCCTTGATTTTGGACTTCCTAGCCTGTAGAACTATAAGAGATAAATTTCTATTGTTTATGAATTAGCTAGTCTAAGATATTTTCTTAGAGCAGGAGGAAGGGACTAAGATGGGTACTTACTAATCTATAATGGACCCCAGGAAGACAAAGATAAGTACAATGTATTTTTCCCTCTAGGAACTCTTAGTTGAGCAGGACAGGAGGACATGACTGTGGATAAGTGCCTTTTGGAACTGGTTCCACCTGAAAACTGCAGTCCTGGCTAAAGTGAGCAGAGTGTGTGGAACAGAAGCCATGCCCCTTATGGACCAGGCTTAACTAGGCTGATTCAAATCTATGTGCTTTAGATTATGTAGGTGAGCATGCTGGGAGAATTTTATCAACAGTTCTTCCTATTTTTAATGCTATCCAGAAAGTTCTGTCACTATTTGGAAAATAGAATTTTGTGCAGTAGTTAAGAATATAAACACTGAAGTCAAAAGAATCTATGCTTACGTTGTGTATAAAATGCACAGAAAAGTGCCTGGATGTTGGAATCTTAGTCTGGATATCTCCAATACAGAACATGAGACAAGGTTCCAATGCTAATGTTTTATGGGAAGGTGTAAATCCAAGGCAGTGAGAGTGAAGGAAAAATAAAGTGGGGCTGGGAAAGATGAAAGCAAATACCTACGTGATTATTGTTTCATGAAGAGTTGGAACCATACATTCAGCCATGCAGGAGATCTGTTTAGAAGCAACTATGCTTCAGAATAATCCCAAACACCCATGCTTCAGAGAAATGCATGTAGAGGGACTTGTTCTGCCAGATCCCTTCCTTCTCTTGTCATCTGTCAATCAAAGTGCTCAGCTTGGTCTAAGAAATGTCAAGTTTTGAGGTGGTGTTGTGGGAGCAATAGTACTGCTGAGAGAGTTGCTGGAGTGGACTGGTCCTAGAAACATCTGCTATAGCATCAGTGTGCTGCCTGGCTCCAGCTTGGAGTATCTTGTTTTCGCTGATGCCTGGTTTTGATTAAAGGCACATGTTGTGTTCAAAGGCCCCTGCTCAGCTCAGCCTCTGTGTGCCCTTATGTAATTAGTTTGTTTAAACTGTGTCTCTGATTATGTCAGGTCTTGACTGTGGCCCTAAGTACAAGAGTGTAATAAGATATACCTATTAAACAGATGTTGGACTTTAATGGATATGTTTTGAACAATCAATTGGAATTAAACTTTCAATAACTACTGTAGAACAAGAAAATCTATCTCTTTACATTAAACAAAGCAATGTGGCCTCTTACTGGTTCTCTGAAGCAGTGATTTTCCCAGATGGGCTGTGGCCAGAATCAGTGAGAGAAACTTTTACAATTCAGATTTTTGGGTCCTCAATTGCCAAGTATTTTGATTTGTGGCTCTAGGGTGAAATGTAGGCAACTGAATTTTTAAATCGTCCTAAGCATAGAGACAATCAGAGATGGTCATTTATAGACAGACGTAGTCATTTTTCAAAAATCAATTTTTGTTACTATAGATCAAGTATTTCATTCACCCATTTATTCTACATCAATTGATCAATTCATTCCCTTATTTCTTCATTTATTCCCCATTAGTTTAATATTCCCTGATTACCTGGTAAGCATAAGTTGCTGGACTAGACTCCATCCAGATACAAAAGATGTCTACCTAAGTAAGACATGCTTCTGCTCTAAAAAGTGTTTATCATTTAGCTAAGAGTGGAGAGTCCAAATATCTATTCAGCACCTGGTCTGTTTCATGCATGAGCTACTTGCTTTTCCATTTGATATCTTATGATAGCCCTAGGGAGGAGATCGTATTATCTCCATTTTACAGATGAGGATACTGAGTTCAGATAGTTTAAGTAAACTGTCCACTCTTACTCTGTTTGTAAATGCTAGAGATGAGGAGATAAGATGTGTGTAAAGAAAATAAGCACACCAAAAGGGAGAAATCAATTATCTTATGAGTCAGTCCAGATAAGGGGTACAGAGGGTTAGTAAAAGAAGTTACTTTCAGCCCAACAGGGTAAAGGCAACTGCCTAAGCTTAGAAGAACAAAGTGAAGGACATTTCAGGCAAAGTGGGCATTTGAGCCAGGAGTTCCCAAACTTGACAGGTGATTTGAATCACCTGGGAGCTTTAAGATGATTCTGATTTAGTGACTCTCAGGTGGGGCCCCAGAATCTGTATTATTTATAAGCACCTGAGGTGATTCTGAATTATCAGCCAGAGTTAGGAATAAGCTACTTGTTAACAGAATGAATAGAGGCAGAATAGTATTTTTTAAGTCACATACTAACATTGCTACTTAACTCTGGCTGGAATTGAGTCATTTAGGAGGAATGTGTTGCCCTCACCTTCTCCATTAGACTCATCAACAAGTCCTGCCTGTCCTGTACACAGCCTACTGCTCTAATTCTGCTCTCCTTTCTCCAGCTCCATTGCTACTATGTGGTGCCACTCATCCT
Organism: Pan troglodytes; assembly: GCF_028858775.2. Taxonomy (NCBI): domain Eukaryota; kingdom Metazoa; phylum Chordata; class Mammalia; order Primates; family Hominidae; genus Pan; species Pan troglodytes. The sequence continues at coordinate 45,872,329 of NC_072419.2, forward strand.
GCTTTTGAATTCACTACCTCTAATCTCTGTCCCTTCAGTAGACACAGCCTCCACTCACAGCAGCTTTAACTGTCCTTCTAAAATTCAACTGATTATACTACATAATGGCTGTTACCCACTTAAAAACCTTCCACACTCTTCATTGTTAAATTCTTCAGAGTGGGCTTTAAGGCTTTTCTCAACCACATCAACTCCTTCATTCATTTGTTCATTAATTTATAAAATGTACTTAGTGTCTATGATGTGCAAACACCATGCTAGACATTGGAAATACATGAAAAGAAGACACAATTCCTTTTGTTAATAAGTTTATAAAGTACAGTAAATACTGTTAAGGGGTAAACTCAAGGGGATGAGCAACACATAAGAGGAGCTGATGACCTTACCTGTAAGATTTGGGGAAGGTTTTCTGGAGGATATGATGCCTGAAAGACAGGTAAGAGAAATTCACTGGGTAAAAAAAGAAAGGCCTTTGTGAATAGGGGCACAATAAGAGGAAATGTGGTTTGTTCAGACAACTGTCAATTGTCCTGCAGGAATAGCAGGTGTGGAAAGAGTAAGTATTGAGAAATAAGCATAAATGTAAACACAATTCTGGGATTGATTTGGGTAGAGTGGGTGCAATGTTGACATCCAAATCTAACTGGGTAGATTGAAGTAAATGATTAAATTTTGTATTTTAAATGCAAAGGCTCATATATTGAACTAAAACTCAATTATGCTCCAGGAGCGGGGAAGGATGTGGCTTAACATCAGCAGTGCATGTGTAAAATGTTCAGAGTGGAACTAATGTCAGTGGTATGAAGTGGCCCCTGTATGGACCCAGTCTTGGAACAAAATGTCCAGAAGTCCTAGGACACTGGTATCCTTGTTTTCAGGGTTAGTATCCACAGTACAAGTGGCACAGAGAAACTGAAATCTCCAAAGGCAGGTTACTGGAGAAGAAAAGAAATGCTAAGCCGTAACACACATGAGAAAATCTTGGAGGAATCAGGATGGCTCCTTCTGGAGATCTTTACCAGCTAATTATCCAGAGTGCTTCCTTGTGGAAGAGAAATTGACCTTTGGAACTCTAGGGTGCAGAGCTGAGCCCAAGGGGCAATAGTCATGCATAGGCAAATTTCTGGTAAGTACAAAGAAGGACTTTGTTAGGATGGCATTTGTTTTCCCAAGGTGTATTAAAGGAGAACCATACATCTAAGAACAGATAATATGCTAGCGCCTTTATTATCTCTACTAGGTTTGATTCTTTGATCAAAGACAGAATTTTTAGTAAAGAAAGGGTTGTCTGATTTCCAGTGGTCAGGAGAGTTAGGAGGATGTTTTAGCACATGCAAACTTTTTTTCTGTAAAGTGCTAGATAAAAAACAAATGAATGTGGCTGGGATCTAATAAAACTTAGTTTACAAAAACAGGCAGAGGGCAGAGTCTGGCTTATGGACTGTACTTGGTCAACTCCTGTTTTGGCAGATGGTGAGGACCCCACCACTGAGATTATTCAAGTAGAATTGGGGGTTTGCACTAAAATGATCTTCTTAAGAGATGATAACTATAAATGCAGGCAATCTCTGTAGGGGACATAGACTAGTGGGGCCTTCAGAATAACTTAGCTTAATTCTCCCTCTATAAAAAATGAAACTGAAGCTCTACCTCCCCCAAAAAAGGATTTACCCCCAAATGTAGAATTAGGTAGTGGTGTTTGCTATCCTGAAAGAGATCTCTGTTGCTCATTTTACTTATATCTATATATCCAAGAGATAAAAACAAACAACAACAACAACAAAACACTTGTTTTTATGGTTTGTAACAAGGCTTCCAACTTTCCTGCCTTTGATTAAAGGATTTTCTAGCTGGTGCGTGAGCTTTCCTCTGAGGTATGTGAGCCTGCTCCTCTCTGTAGATTAACATGTGCATTATGAATTCACTGTCAATGTCAGCAGGCTAGCTTTTCCAATTTTACAAACGTCTTTTCTTTCAGGAGCTGGAAATGTTCTCAAAACTGTCCTGAAAGCAAGTAATGCTTTCAGTCGTTGTCACCTTCATGAGGAACATGCTGCAACTTCGCTTTCTGACTTCATTCTCCGGGTGACATTTTTCACGCAGGCTCTGACAGAGACAGCAATTATAAAGACATCCAGGTTGGCATTCAAGGATTCTTGAAGTTAACAAATTGTCCAGGGATAAATGACAATGAAGTTGGCAGACTACACATTTCTTCATGAAAATGCATGCTCTGGGGGATCAGAATAAGCCTCGGAAGGAGATGACACCCATGCTCATGGTGGGGCCTGTCGGAGTGACCCCCAGGGCTTGCATCTTCAGGAAGCTATTTGGCTTAGGTCAGCTGGACTGTAAACTTCTGGGCAGCTATCAAGGATCAGAGGAAAACAATGAAAATATGTACTTAAATACAACGTAGCTTTTTGATTTGCTGACAATATCTAAGTGCAAGAATGGTGTTTATTCAAATCTAATTCCCTCTTGTGTATATTCACCATTCATTGGCTCTCATAGCCCAAAGTCTGTCCTCTCTGTGCAGCCCAGCCTTCCCAACGTTCCAGTGTTTTGGTCTCATCCCATCTCTCCTCCATTCAAGCATCCACTTTTCCAGCTGTTGAGAACACTTCACACAGTCTGTTCCCTTTACTTGGAATTGCCTCACACTTTCCCACTAAGCATTCAGCTCAAAAGGCACCTTTTCTGTGAAGCCTTCTTTTCTTATTCTCATGAGAACCATCTCCATTCATGCACAGAGATAGAAGGTGGGGGATATCACCAGTAATGTCCTAGAAATCGAGGAAGCTTTACCTTAGAGGATAACAGTTGTATATAATTGAGACCCACGCCAGTTTCTAGAAACAATTCCTTATGGTATTGCTGAGTTTATCATGAAGCAGGAAGCCCAAAAGTGCACCACCAAGTCTTGATGGGCAAAATCAGTAACTTTATGCTACCGAGTGCTTTGTGTGTGTGTGTGTGTGGTGGGGGTGGCAGGGGCGAGGGGGACTGATTTTAACCTTGCGTACATACTACTCACTTTCTTTCTTTCTTTCTTTCTTTCTTTCTTTCTTTCTTTCTTTCTTTCTTTCTTTCTCTTTCTTTCTTTCTCTCTCTCTCTTTCTTTCTTTCTGTCTTTCTTTCTATCTTTCTTTTTCTTTCTTTCTTTTGTTTTCTTTTTTTGATACGGAGTCTCGCTCTGTGGCCGGGCTACAGTGCAGTGGCGCAATCTTGGCTCTCTGTAATCTCCATCTCTTGGGTTCAAGTGATTCTACCGCCTCAGCCTCCCAAATACCTGGGACTACAGGTGCCTGCCACCATGCCCGGCTAATTTTTGTATTTTTAGTAGAGACACGGTTTCACCATATTGGCCAGGATGGTCTCGATCTCTTGACCTCGTGATCCACCCATCTCGGCCTCCCAAAGTGCTGGGATTACAGGCGTGAGCCACCGTGCCCGGCCCACTACTCACCTATTTCTTACAACTTAGAATCTATGATCTATGATAGAATCTATGAGATGTGCTATTAGGCAAACTCCATTTTACCAATGAATAAATGGAGAAATAGTCTTAGAGCTGTTCCAAGGCCTTACAACTAGTAAGGGTAATAAACAAGCCAAAAGAAGAGCTCGGGCAGCCAATGTGAAGAGAAGTTGGATTGGATCAGGGTCTCAAAGCGGAAAGACTGAAGGGATCCCTAAGCCTCTGAGCTCATCGCCACAGTGCACTCGCCCTGGAAATGTAAAGATGTGCTGAGGATATGACTGTGGGTAGCCTTCCCCAGACCTTCTTTCCAGGGTGGTGGCTGAAGCTGGTTGGAGCTTTTTCTAGAAATGTCCTGACTCAATCTCTCAGTCACACTCCTGAGCACAGAAAGGCTTGTGCTGTGCCTCCCTCCAGGGCACCTGGTCCTGGATGTGACTTGGAAAGAGGAGGACATTTCTGTAGACCAGGCAGAGCAGAGAACTAGGAGGTGGTGGGAGGGGTAGGAGGGTGAGTGAAGCGGTGGGCAATAAAGGGGGTGGGGAGTGAGTGGGGGGGGGGTCCATGGAGCAAGGATAGCTGCAGCTTAGAGATTGTGAGAATGATTATCTTTTCTCCATTAAGGATAATGACAGTGAGAGGAGGCAGCCAAATGCCTAAGCAGATAGGGGTGGGTCCCCAGTGAAACCCCGCCTTCAAGCCAAAAAAAAAACAGCCTGAAGGCTGAAAGACTGGACTGCTAGTCCTGGATGAAACCTGCAACCCAGAGCAAGGACTTCTGTTCTTGTTTACCTGCCCTTCTCCAAATGATTATGAATGATGCCTTTTAACTAATGGAATGTTGCCTTTTCCAATACTACCTATGGCCTGTCTCACCCCTATTCTGAGCCCATAAAAAGCCCCAGACCCAGCTACACAGAAAGGAGAGAACCACCTGACTTTGGAGGTGGGCAACCACTCCCCACCCCTGCCCCACATCCCCTCTCCTTTGAGAGCCATTCTGTCACTCAATAAAATTCTTCACCTCCCTTCTCAACCTTCAATGTCCAGCATATCCTCATTCTTCATGGGTGCGATACAAGAGCTCAGGAATCACCAAGTGCAGGTACAAGCTAAATACAGGCAAGCTGGGGCATGCCAGTGTGACCAAGCGAGGCCCAGGTGGGGCATTACCAGCTGGGGGTCCCTGGCTTGGCAAGTGACCGAGAAGGAAATTCCTGCAGCAATAACAATGACAGAATTTGTGAGATGCTTACTGGATTTCAGACTCTGCATTTTACTAGGCTTATTGGGTTTATTCTTCATCACCATTCTCATTCTGCAGATGACAGGGGTAAAACTGAGAGCCATGGAGCTCAAGGCTGCACAGCTAAAGGACATAGGGCCAGGATTCAAACCCAGCTCTCTCAGCCTGCAGAGAGACTCGTCCTGTGCTGTTCAGCCACCCAGACCAGGCCAAGGGAAGATGTTTTTCCCTTTCAGCATCTTTCCTGGTAATCAGCACTCATGAGACCTACGGCTGTCAGAAGGTATCATGAAGTTCTATTGGGTGTAAGAAAGAGTTGACTACATGCTAACTCTGTCTTGGTAAGAGAGCTAGACTAGCCATGCTACTGGTGAGTGATACAGCAGTATATGTTCTCATCAAATATCCAGTTCCTGATACAGGGCCTGGCATCAAAGAGACACACGATAAATGATTCTTGAACACATTTTGAAGGAAGTCATAGCGAATGCACTCAGGGGGACCAGCTCTGACCTTTCTGCCAGTGCTTCCCCAGGCTCAGATAACACATATTTCAAATTTTGGAGAACTCTGATACCAGATTCCAAAGGGCATCCATCTCAGATTCCAAAGGGCATCCATCTCCTCCTCTGGTTCAAATGACACTCTGCCTAGGTCTGTGACCAGGTCATCTCAGCATCTCATCCACCTCCTTCCCCGCTCTGGCCTGGAGTCCTGCCTGCTCTACCCACCCACCCTGTTAATTTCTAGCTCTGAACTAGCTCAGCCACTTCTCTCTCTGCTCCTATTCCTGGTTCTGTAAGTTCTCCTGAAAAACAATCACACATGTGTGCTGATGGTTGTCCTTATGAATGCATATTCCATCTCATCAAACTCCTGGACTTTGAGATTATTTGACTTGTTTTCTTTCGGTTATTTCCCGTCAACCACCACAGTCAGAGTGTGAGGGTGACTTGGGATGGGGAGAGGAGGGATGTGATGGAAGAGGTGGGAAAAGGTTTTGTATGGGGTTGTAGGTGATGTTTTAGTGTTTTACATTGATGAATAAAAATAGTTATTACCATAACCCCCAAAACGAATGGACCCATAACTCTTATTTTACACAATATTTTTCCTACTATGGACAGATTCATCATGTTTGTGACACTTAAAAGCTGTTTTACTCTGGCTGCTAGGTGGGATAGTGTATCCCCACATCTCTCTCAAAGCTCACCTGTGTGTTCTAAAACTTCATCTCCATGGCACATTTTGCATCCTCTTATCTCAAGGTTGTTGAAGCAGATTTAAGAGCTACCTTCCTTCCTCTCAGCACGTGGACTTGCAACTTTATCTAGCGGGGATTCTCGAGCTTAGGTGTATTAACACTCAGATGGCTGAGCCCTGCCCCACAGAGTTTCTGATTCACTAGGTTTGGCGTGGAACAAGAATTTGCATTTCTAATAAATTCCCAGGTGATGCCAATGTTGCTGGTCTGGGGACCCCATTGTGAGAATGACTCCATGACACCTATCCTTGCCTTCTTAACTTCTGTCTCAGATAAACAGTTGTCCTCTCTTCTTTTGGCAGCTAACCTCTCCAGTTAGGGACACTAACCATGTCTCCTCAAAGCATATGTAGAAAATTCACTATGGTCAGGGCTTGAACTCAATCTCATGCGTTCAGCAGTAAGCAAAGCTGACTCAGACACTTTAGATAAGAAGAGAGGTATCATTTGGATGCAGATACATATGATCAATTCTGAATTGGTTGAAAGTGTTGTTTTTACCAAACTGATGACAGTGATTATCTACATGATGATGAAATTTATGGATAGATGCTGAAACAGTTATATATATATATATAAAGAAACAATTCCCCAAAGATTGGGACCACTATGAAGAATTTGCCTTCTTTAAACTAGGTACCCCAGTAGAGAATGTTATTTTCCTTTTACAAACTGATCTGCAGTGGTTTGTGGATGTCAGCTTGCTATATGCCTAATAGAGTTGTCTATTCCTCAATTCCACATCTTTTGCAGAATATTTCAGTGAGATTCAACCTCAAAAATAAGAGTAAGAAAAAAATACAGGAAGGTTGGCTGAGCAGTGCAGCACCTACCTATGGCAACTCTTAAATCATTTTATATTTTTGAAGCTTTTGCTCCAGTAGAAAACTCAGACCTCTGAGCTGGATGGAGGTGAGGGAAGTACAAAACCAACACCAGGGGTTCCCTGCAGCAGCCCAGAAAGCACTTGTGAATGTGGCAGGAAATGAGATCTTAAGTCAGTGCATAAAACAATCAAATCCATCACAGCCTTGGAATGGCCCCTCATAACTCAGGGACTGTCAAAGCCCTTTGTGTGCACAGAGGCAGTCGTAGAAGGAGTGACGAACTGAGCTCAGAGTCTGCTAAATCTATTCTGGCAGCCAGAGGAATATATTTCCAAAGCCAAGTCACATCATTTTCCTTGAGCTCATTTGACTGCAGGCTAAGAAGCTATTGCAGAAAACAAAAGGATGGTGGGAGGGGTGCTGGAATAATGAATATTAATGAACTTAATTCTCTGGTTTGGGGTTGGCTTGTACTGGTAAGATGCAAAGGCGGATAAAGAAGAACGAATTGAAACTGGTGCTTCAAAATGAACAGTCTTGGCCACTCATCTACTGATCTAATACATGTTTACAGTGTGCCTACTATTTGCTTTCTCCTGGGCTTGGCAAAGATGAAAAACACCCACCCTCTGTCCTCAGGGACTTCCTGGCCTGTTGGAGACACAGATGTACATGGTATCATGACAATTCAGGGCTTTGCTGTCCATTATAGAGAACACATACAAACTGGAGGGGAAGTCAGAGAAGGCACAGCAGAAGGTGCAAATGCTTAAACAAAGCTTCCCTCTGGCAGGCATATTGACTGACCCTCCTTGAGTTATGAGCTTGAGCTTTGGTTAAAGCTGGCACTGCAAAGAAACAGTAGCTAGATCTCCCGGTTTCCCAGGAGAGTCTTGATTATACACGTTTTTCCTGTTGCCCCGGTTGAATTGTGTCTTCCCAAAATAAACGTCTGAATCTTAAACCCCCATAGTTGGGAATGTGATCTTATTTGGAAATAGGGTCTTCGCAGATGTAATCAAGTTAAGATGTGGTCGTATTGCATTAGGGTGGCCCTAAATCCAGTGGCTGATATCCTTATAACACCAGGTGAAAACACAAAGATAGAGGCCCAATCATAGAGGGGAGAAGGTCATGTGAAGATGGAGGCAGAAACTGGAGTGGTGACGCTACAAGCCAAGGAATGCCAAAGACTGCAGGCAACCACCAGAAGCTAGAAGAGGCAAGGAATCATTCTTCCCTAAAGCCTTCAGATTCTTCCCTATTGACACCTTGATTTCAGACCTCTTGTCATCTGAACTGTGAGAAAATAAATTTCTGCTGTTTTAAGCCACCTAGCTTGTAGTACAGCAAGTCCTCAAATAACGTCCTTTTGTTCAATGTTGTTTTGTTAAAATGATGAGAAAAACATAAATTCCTAGCTGGGGCCACTTTGCATGTTCTCCCCAAATCTGTGTGGCTTTTCTCCAGGTACTCTGGTTTCCTCCCACTTCCCAACCCTGTGCCTATTAGGTGAATTGGCGTTGTCTACGTGATCTCAGTCTGAGTGAGTGTATGTGCGCAAGTGTACCCTGTGATGTGATGGTGCCCTTGCCAGGGTAGGTTTCTGCCTTGTGCTGAGAGTTTCCAGGACAGGCTCTGGCCACCTGTGACCTTGAACTAAATTAAGTGGGTTGGAAAAGGAATGAATACATGAACACAGACTATTGTAAAATAAAAATTTGCGGCTGGGCACGGTGGCTCATGCCTGTAATCCAAACGCTTTGGGAGGCCAAGGCGGGCAGATCACCTGAGGTCAGGAGTTCAAGACCAGCCTGACCAACATGAAGAAACCCCATCTTGTCTAAAAATACAAAATTAGTCAGGCATGGTGGCACATGCCTGTAATCCCAGCTATTTGGGAGGCAGAGGCAGGAGAATCTCTTGATCCTGGGAGGAGGAGGTTGCAGTGAGCTGAGATCATGCCACTGCACTCCAGCCTGGGCAACAAGAGCGAAATTCCATCTAAAAAAAAATTTTTAACTTGATGTTGCAGTTTCCAAGAACCTATCAACAATATAAGCTGAAGACTTACTGTACTTTTTTACAACAGCCATAGGAAGCTATTACAACTCTTAAGTTTGAATTTTGATTCAGAACATGTGGTGTCTGTATTTTAGTGTTCCATATGATCTAGAATAAGGCTGAGGAGATAACTTCTAGCACTTTTGCTTCCCCTTTTCTCTCCCTGCCAAACTCTTCTTAAATTCAGTTCCAGATTAGGAAGATCACTTCTCACTCCACCTGGCAGGGTCATCTTCTTGACTGCACCTCTCCAGTTTCTCTCTGAGACTGGAAAGACGCTCCAGAGATAAGGCTTGTCCTAACCAATCAGCACTCAGAAAACATCTATTGACTGGATTTGATGTAAGGTGGGCTCTAAGTAAAGCCTGAATTTATCAATCCTCCAGAAAGTTTACTGACCTCTCTGAGTTGGATGAGGCCAGATCTAATAATGAGTATGTTCCAGACTACTAAAGACAAGCATATTTATGACTATATTCACCCAATTTGGGATTGCACTCTTAGACTACTGCCATTTACAGATTACATTAGCAGATACTTTTGGAAAACAATTTGGCATTGTCATTAGTATTTATAAAATGTTTGGGTTCTTTGACTCAATAATTAAACTTCAGGGAAACTGTCCTGAAAACAAACCAAAAATTCAGACAAAGCTGTTGCTACAATGATGTCAAAATGATACAAGAACTGAAAGTAATCTATATGTCCAACAACAGAAGAATAACTTAGTAAACAATTATAGTGTGTTCATAAAAGAGAATATTACACAGCTACTTAAGGCAGTGCTGTTGAATGTCATGTGTTAACACTGAAATGCTTTAATATGCTAAGTAAAAGGAAGAAGTTTTTAAAAATTATATACTATGATGACATCATAAAGTGTCCACTGAAACTTGGCTGGAAGGAAATATGCCAAAATGGTAATTGTATTTGTGTTTGCTCTTATGAAATCCCTTGCTGTGTCTGTGTTTGAATTTTTCTGCAATGTTTTCATCTTTGAATTTTTTTTTTTTTGAGACAGGATCTCTCTCACTCTGTTGCCCAGGCTGGAGTGCAAAGGTATGATCACAGCTCACTGCAGTCTCAACCTTCTGGGCTCAAGTGACCCTCCCACCTCAGCCTCCCCAGTAACTGGGACTATAGGTGCATGCCACCACACATGGCTGATTATTATTATTATTTTTTCTGTAGAGATGGGATCTCCCTTTGTTGCTCAGGCTGATCTTAAACTCCTGGGCTCAATTGATCCTCTTGGCTCCATCTCCCAAAACGCTGGGATGACAGGCATGAGACATATTTTTGAAATTTAAAATACAAAGGAATAGACCTTCAGATTCATTTATTTATGTGCTTAAAATTGATAGAAAATAACAAGTCATTTCAGTCTATTCATTAATTAAATATCAGTTGCTATTTCATATCTATGTGCAAATAATCTTGTCTATTTCACATGTTCCATAGGAAAATTATCTTCCTTTAAACTGTGACCTCTGAGCACCAAATTCAGTCTACTGCCTGTTTGGTAAATAAAGGTTTATTGGAACACAACCACATCCATTTACTTTAGGCTGCATTAAAACAGCAAAGCTGAGTTGATCTTACAGCTCTAAAGCCTAAAATATTTAATCTCTGGCTCCTTACAGAACATATGCCTACTCCTGCATTAAAACATTCTTCCATTCTAACTTCAAATAACTCCAATTGGTCTTTTCTGTCATTCCTGATAGGAAAGCCTGTTTGAGCTTTTGGCATGGGCATCTGACATTAGCTGAATCCATAGACCCTGGCCTTGATATGTTTACCCTGGCATTTATAATATGGCTCAGTTTGGATTTGGTGGAGGACACTATGCATTGGTGGGAAATTAGGAATCTTGTTTTGTTTTGTTTTGTTTTTGAGATAGGTCTTGCTCTGTCACCCAGGCTGGAGTGAAGTGGCATGATCTTGGCTCACTGCAACCTCCAACTTATGGGCTCAGGTGATCCTCCTGCCTCAGCTTCCCTAGTAGCCGGGACTACAGGCATGCACCACCATGCCTGGCTAACCTTTTGTATTTCTAGTAGAGATGGGTTTTCACCATGTTGGCCAGGCTGGTCTCAAACTCCTGACTTCAAGTGATCCACCTGCCTCAGCTTCCCAAAGTGCTGCGGTTATAGGCATGAGCCACCATGCCAGTCTAGGAATTTGTTTTTTAAAGAATCCTTAAATCCTGGAGTTTGGATCTCTGGACACCTCCCCCTATCCCAACCAAATAGGTTCTGGGTAACTAACTCCCACTCCCACGTTAAATCCACTTCACAGCATTAAAAGAATGGTCCAGAGTATCGGTATTTTTGTTATTATCCACTCCAAAAGATACAATTGAATTCGATTAGCAATATAGCAGGAAGGCTGCTGCTCCAGCGACTGCTTTTGTCTTACCCCAAAGCAGCTCAAGTTCATTAAAATCACAATTATCTGACTCTTAATTAGGTGAGATAATTTAATTAACAATGCCCACTTAATTGTCGATGGCAGGAAACTGAGACAGGCAGGCTCCATGGTGGCTGAGGCAACTTAGCTTGAAATATAGTGGATGGCATTCTGAACCAGCCGGCTCAGTGAGCTCTGTGCACGCACTTGGCAAGTGAAAGACCTGAGAAAAGTAAACTTGGCTCTCATTAGAAAATCTAATTTTGATCTGGAATGGTGAGGGTGAAGGATTTATAACATGATGGCCAAAATGATGATCCTGAATCAGCTCCCTAAATCCTTGTCATTCATTCATTCATTCATACATACATTTACTCATTTTCTATTTCTCCACTTTTATTCCTTCTCTTGTTTCTTCCTTCTCTCTCCACCTTCCAAAATCTATTAAAACCTTATTTTCGTTCTATTAAGTATAAAGTGCTTTGTAGGATACCAAAAATGGGTAAGAAGACTTTTTTTAATTTTAATTTTAATTTTTTATGGGAAGAGGCCCGGGCAGTCTGAATTTCAAGAAAAGGAATGATGATGGTAACTTTGATAACCACAGTTTATTGAGTCCTTATCATGCACCAGGCAATATGCTAAATGCTTTAATCTCACTATCTTATTTTATGTTCACAAACCCCTGTAAGCTAGGTATTAGCATTTGCATTTTACCAATGAGGAGAAACTGGGGCTTCAGGCGATAAAGGAACATGTTTAGGGTCATGTAGCCAATAAAGGGCAGAACCTAGATGCAGCAGAGATACCTATAATGCCGTTGCTTTCAAACACTAGATAATGGTTCCCTTGCGCAGCTCTTAAACCCACAGAATGGTACACACCCCACAGCATCCCTCTCAAACCTTGGGACCTCCAGTCCTTACTCTGCTTGCTTTAGTGCAGGCATACCTATGTGTCCAGCTTTCAACACTCATAACCCTGGGCTCATGGGGGCCAGGTCCTTTCTTTTTAAGCTTCTTTTCTTGCTGTTTCAACCTTCTGCTGTGGGATGTGCTAAAGAAAAAAAGTGTTCATGACACTTGTTAAAGATGGCAAGGAAGACTATTCAAGGTCAGGGACTAGGATGGGAAGTATAGGGACCACTGCAATGGGGTCTTACAGTGGGGGAGACAGACTGGTCTCAACTCTGACTCCAGCAAGTGTAAGTGGAGATTTATAGCCAAGGAGCAAGGTGAGGGGTCAGGAAATGGAAAATTACTAAGAGACATCAGGGATAGGGGGATTCTGGCTAGACTGACTTGATAAAATTCTTGCTTAAGACAGGCCAGAGTGGGGGATAAGGAATTTGATTAGATTACCAAGGATGAGAGATTTTCACTAAACTGACCAAGCAAGAGTCTGCTAAAACTGGACTAACTGGCCAGAGTCACTAGGGCAAGATCAGAGCCAAAGACCAGGGCCTAGTAAGAAAGAGAACTCAGAGAAACCTGACTCAAGTCTTGTCAAGGGAGAGAATGACAGAGTCCAGAAGGGCGGAGCTGAGGGCTCAATGCAATGCACTTCTGATCCTCAGTGGTAGCGCCATTCAATGACTTCGGCTTCAGGTCCTGTCTTTTACTCCTTTTGCCTTGCACCTTCGATTATACACTCTTTCGTGGACATACAAGGACTTTGAAATTGTTCAAAGTCTGGTAAAAAATTTCCATAAAGTACTTCCATAGCTTTTAGCAGATTCTCTAAGGGGTCCCTATGAGATTAAAAAAAAAAAAAATCTAGACTCCTCATAAGTGTTTCTCAGAGCTGTGACCTACACACTCATGGTGACTTGTTAAAAATGCAAATTCCTAGGCCCCAGTCTGCAAATGGCTCAGGGATTGGCAATTCCTAAAATGCCCAGAAACCTGCATTTTAAAACAACTATCTCTTATTAAGAAATGCCTGATCTTCAAGGTGGCAGCACCAAGCTGTGATGACATTTGAAGTCCTGGATTGAAATCTTCCTATTATTTTGCTAGGACCTGGGCTTGGAATGCATCCAGTGTCCTGCTGAGGCCTGGGGGAGCTGAAGGGGTGGGGGAAGCCGGCTGTATGTTTGCACGTGCAAACATGGCTGTATTTCTCACGTGCCCTTTTCCCTGGGGCTTTATTTTGTCCAGCAAGCCAGCCCAGTTCCCATTGTTTTCAACAACTGTGATTGCTGCCAGTGTGTAGGGAAATGTGAACTCTAAAGCTTGATTCAAACACTGTGACCAGCTTTTATTCTGAACAGCAGCCCCTAGGGCTCTGTTTGCAAGGCAGCCCGGAGGCCTTTGAGGCCAGGGTCACAGTTTCCTCTGTTTGGGGGCAGAAGGAGCACAAGCTGACCTTTCCCTGGCTCTCTACAGCCTTGTTAATGTTGAAGTTTGTGTAGTTTGCTCTTTCTTTACAATCCCGCAGAGCTCCTTGGGTCAGTTTCAGCACAGGGAGCGCTTGACTATTAAGCATTTTTGAGGACCCTGGGCAGGAAATACCCACATTGGCCCTCTTGCTTGTAGCACCAGGTTCAAAGCTGGTCAGGAGGTATGTCCCAAGTGCTGACCATGATTATACTGCTTTGGGAGATGATCTCCTTGCTTTAGGTCACAGACAAGTTAGTGACACAACTAGACCCCACATTTGACATCTAGCCCAGTGGCTCAGTTCTCAGCCTTCTTTGCTTCCAATGGAGAACCAGTCACCCATACAGCAGAAAATCTGACACATTCTGTCCCTCAGACCTGTGGGATATAGAAAGGCTCTTTTCCTATTGAACCAACCCCTCCCATGCCCCTTTCCTCTCCCAATCCACTGGACCAGAAAATGGTACAAACTCTAAAAAACATCTGACATTACTCTTGGGTCCTAGTTTTTGAGGGCCAATGTCCTGGGATTTTCTCCCCAAGTTTTTCAAAAACAATCACATAAAAGCGAACTATTGATAATTTAATAGATATTTATTCCAGGTAGAACTCCACACAAGGTAAACTATAATCCCTAGAGATTACACACTTCCTTCTTCCTCACCTCAATTCATTACCAAGTCCTAGTAATGTTAATTCCATTTACCTCTTGACTCCATTGACCTCTGTCTATCCACAGTCCCCAGCCTGGTTAGGTTTCCAACTCCTGAGCTTGAATGATTGAAATAGCCTCCTATTTCTGTTCAGTTTCACTCCTACCTCCAACCCCAGATCCATTCTCTACAAAGCAGGTAGGGCTATATTTTCTAAAATACAAATTTGATTATGTCATTCCCAGCTTAAAGCCCGTCAAAAGCTTTAGAAAATCTACCATAATGAGGTCCCCTTGTGATAGGGTTCCCACCAACTTTCTAAGCCTGCTTTCCTTGTCTTCTATGTGCTTTCTGTTACATTTCTAGAAAACGCTGTGCTATTTCTCTTCCTTTCCCTGCTCAACATCTAGATCATCCTTCAGAGCTCATCAGAAAACCCTTCCTCTGAGAACTTTTCCTGACCTCCCAACTGGTCAGGAGTCCCTGTTAAAGCCTTATAGCACTTATCAGCACTTACCACCGTCTATATTTATATATTTTCATGTGACTCTTTAATTAGTGCCTGCCTCCTCTGTCTCGACTGTGAGTCCTCAGAGGGCAGAGACTCTGTTTAGTTACATCCTCCTTTTTCCCTGATGACAGTCACTGTACCAGACTCAGAGATATTCATTCTATTTCTAATGAATGAGCCTAATGAATGAGGAAAAGAGTAACTTCCTACATTAAAGAAGTTTACTGACTGGGTTGGAAACATTGAAATCTTCCTCTCTTGTACTTGCCAAGCGAGCCCTAGGATTTGTATGACAAAAAGCCATATATAGCTCAAATCTGCTTTGGAGGCTTTGTGGGGCCACTAGGTCAGCAAGAACACCTGGCTTGTGCTCTGAAACAATTAGCCTGACTTGGGTTGCATTGGATTTTGTTAAAACATGTGCCGATTGCTACGAAAACTGTTTGCATATAATCAATCTTCAGCTGCAGAGAGATGTCGAGTATGGGAGGGCATGTCACGCTGGCTGTTTATAAACTCTGCACGACTGAGGACTCTTCCCCAACATCCCAGAGTCTGTAGTCCTTGCCTGCCCTTTCCCAAAGCAGGAGTGCCCTTCTGGATGAGCCCATTGCGTGAATTATTTTCCTTTTGCTTCCTCAAAATCAAATGAGCCAATGTATTTGGGGCCCCAGGGTAAGGGAAGAATGTGAGACACATTCCTGGTGTGTCCAAGACCAAATTGAAGGGAGGTCCAATAATGTAAGGTCAAGTAGCCATAGGAGTCTATGGGCTGCATGCTTCTGTACTTCTCTATGCCTCATTCCCCTCATCTGCAAAATGGGATGAGAGTGATTCCTACCTTGTCAGGAGATAGGAAGGCCTAATAGGAATAGTCCATATGAAGCAGTGGGAACAGTGCCCAGCACATAGTAAATACTCAACCAGAGGTATCTTTGGTAAAACTTCATCAAAGACACTCAAGCTGACTGCTGGTGAAGGTGGAGAGTTCCCTGATTCCCCTTGTAGGACCTCTGATTCCCCTCATAGGATGTGCGACACGAGTGTGGCTCACCTGTTTCATCACCCCACAGCTCAAATTCCTAGGGGGAACATGCAGATGGGCAAGTGCAGAGGCCGGAGTGAGTGCTTTGGGCTCTTGACCCCACGGTAGTGTCTATCGGTGAGTGCCTGCAACACCAGTGTTACAAAGCTCTTTCAGCTTTACCATCTGCAGACAGCTTTGAGTGTTAATCAGCTCAATGGACCCTCTGCCTTATTGCAAAGGAAGAGGGCCAGTATGACAGCCTTCTGTATCCCAAGCTCTTGTCCAGTGTCCTGGAATAATCAGATCACATGTGGGCTTGAAGAATGAGTGCAAGGTTTTGAGTGGTGGAGGTGGCTCTCAGCGAGACTGATGGGAAGCTGGAAGGTGGAGGGGTGGGGGAGATAAACTTCCCCTGGAGTTTGGCTGTTCTCAGCTGAACTCCTCTCAACATTCAGGTGCCCCTTAGCTCCTTCTCTGCTGTGCCACCCTGCTGCTGTCCGCTGCTCTCTGCCACTCTCCATGGCTCCTCTTGATGTTCAGCTGCTTGTATGTGTGACCGCTAAGGTCTCAGGTTTATATGGCAGCAGGATCAGGGGGCATGGCAGGCCAAAAGGCAAGTTTTTGGGTCCAAAAACAGAAATGCCTGTCCTCATTTAGGGCTGCGGGTTTTCAGGCTTGAGGGTGAGGCCTTTGCTGGGGAACCACCCTCTTCTACCCAGTATTTCCCTGACTCCTACCTGGATACCTGGTTCTCAGGCCTCCTGTTAGTGGCTACCAGCCCCAGTTGGTAACACAATCACTGGGGAGCTGTTTAAAAGTACAAACTCCCTGGCCTCACTGAATCAACTTTATCCTAGAAATTCTGACCGGGACATGTGTATTAAAAAAGAAAGGTCCAAAGTGAAGTAACTCAGGAATGGAAAACAAATACCACATGACCTCACTTACAAGTGGGAGCTAAGCTGTGGGTACAAAAGGCATACCCAGAATGAACATTGGAGATTCAGAATGGGGAGGGTAGGAAGGAGGCAAGGGATGAAAAACTACCTATTGGGCACAATGGATACTACTTGAGTGACAGGTGCACTAAAATCTCAGACTTCACCACCAGACAATTCATCTAAGTAGCCAAAAACCACTTATACCCCAAAATCTATTGAAATAAAAAAAAAGTCCTCAGTTGAGTTTGAACCGTAAGGACCATCAATGACCACTGCACAGTTTCTGAGTGAGATTTGGGCAAGTGTCTCGCTCTCTTTGTACCTCAGCTTTCTCCTCTTTACTTAATGTTGTGTCGGCTCTATGTCTGTTTCATAGCAGGTCAAGAGAGAAACTCTTGGTAACACCAGTGCTTAACTTAGAGCACACTTGCTTTACTTAAATATATGTATTGCCATCTGCCAAACAAAATGACAACTTTTATCTCTGCTTGTTCACTTTGTGTCTTTGTCTAGATGCAAATATATACTTGAAATATAATTCATGTTGCTAAATATCCACTTATTTAGCTCCTTCTTTTATAAGCATGCTTCTATGTTCCCATTTTAGCTAGAAAATTTTAACTGTAGTTGTTGCATAAAATTTCAGTGACTATATATATATATATATATATATATATACATTAATTTAAATTAACTGTATCTCTATTTTTGGATGGCTAGGTTGTTTGCAAGTTTTCTCACTTCTATAATTCATTCTGGAATGTGTATTTTCAAACATATAGTTTTTCTATATTTAGGTATTTTACTGAGTACATTCCCAGTATTGTTATTACTGAATTAAATGTATGAACTTTTTTTTTGTTTGTCTTGGCAATCAATTGCCAAGTTATTTTCTGAATAAGTGTTGCCAAAATATACTCTGCCAACCACTAATTAATGACAGTTTCATAGTCTCTGTGCCAGCATTCAAAATTAGCATTTTATTTTATATTTTTACTAACTGAATAGTTACGTGTGGCATTTCATAGTTGCTTTATTTACATTTTAAAGCGTACTTTATCAATTTTATATATATACACTCCTTGCATGCTATGTCAAATTCCCATGTGGTGGTATAACTACCAACTCGATAATACATAGATTCATCAACTCTGTTCATCAGAGTGGTTTTATAGGGTTTATGTCAGGAATTGCCTCAGGTAAGGAGAATACCACTGTTGTTCTCTCTTTAGCCAGCTGTTTTCTGTTACAGGTCCTGAAGGCTGGGGCTGGCAAGATGCTGATGCAACCAGGGAAGTGGGGCAACAGACCTCTCTGCCACCCAGCCCAGAGCCTGGCTTAGGCCCCAGGAAATTTACCTCCCACCTCTCTCTTCCTAGGCCCAGGTCCCAGCCTCTTTTCCTATTCAACATCTGCACCAACCCTCACCTTGGTACAGGGAGTTTTCTACACGCTCATTTTCCTCATTAGTTGGCTAACAATTCATTAAATCAACAAATATTTATTGGGCACTTACCATGTGCAGGCAATGTGCTGGGGCACAGGCTACAATAGAGAGGGAAAAAAGCAGATGATAAAACAGAGCTTGTCTCCCTGGATCTCATAACCCATCAGGAGATAAAGACGTGTATTAGATTGCCACACACAACTGTGTCAATCACTCTGCCTCAACCATCTAGGGACCTTCACCACGTGAACTTCTTTCTGCCTCTGGGTGTTTGTGCATACTGCCCCCTGTGCCTGGAGTCCTCCCATAACTAACTCTGTCTGCTGTGCATGGAGTCCTCCCATAACTGGCTCTGTTCGCTGTGCCTGGAGTCCTCCCGTAATTGGCTCTGCCACCTGTGCCCAGAGTCCTCCCATAACTGACTCTGTCTGCTGTGCCTGGAGTCCTCCCATAACTGGCTCTGTCCCCTGTGACTGGAGTCCTTCCATAACTGGCTCTGTCGGCTGTGCCTGGAGTCCTCCCTTCACTGACTCTGTCCGCTGTTCCTGGAGTCCTCCCATAACTGACTCTGTCTGCTGTGCCTGGAGTCTTCCCATAACTGACTCTGTCTGCTGTGCCTGGAGTCCTCCCATGGCTAGCTCTGTCCTTTGCACTTGGAGTCCTCCCATAACTGGCTCTGCCCCCTGTGCCTGGAGTCCTCCATGGCTGGCTCTGTCCCCTGCGCCTGCACTCCTCCCATAACTGGCTCTGTCTGTTGTGCTTGGAATCCTCCCGTAACTGGCTCTGACCCTGCGCCTGGAGTCCTCTGTGGCTGGCTCTCCTCCCTCTTCCTGGAGTCCTCCCATGGCTGGCTCTGCCCCCTGAACCTGGAGTCCTCCCATGGCTGGCTCTGACCCTGTGTCTGGAGTCCTCTGTGGCTGGCTCTGCCCCCTGTGCCTGGAGTCTCTGTGGCTGGCTCTGCCCGCTGTGCCTGGAGTCCTCCCATGGCTGGCTCTGCCCCCTGAACCTGGAGTCCTCCCATGGCTGGTTCTGCCCCCTGTGTCTGGAGTCCTCTGTGGCTGGCTCTGCCTCCTGTGCCTGGAGTCCTTCCTTGGCTGCCTCTCTCACTCCTTCCAACTCTGCTCAAACATCAATTTTTTAGGGGATACATCTCTGAGAATGGTGCACACAATGCTACTGGGCTCTTCTTCCCACTAGTGCTACCTTTCCCAGCCTCATTTTCCTCCGTAGCACTTCTCACCATCCAATATACTAATGAAGACTTGTGTTTGCTTATTGGCTCTTCCCTTCACTGAATGTAAGATCCATGAGGGCAGGAGCTCTGTGTGTTTTTTTTTCATTGCTATGAACAGTGCCTGGCATAGAGGAACCTCCTAATAAATGTCTCCTAATAAATAAAACTGAACACGTGAATGAATGGGTTTTATTCTGATTCCCACATAGGTAGGGGGCCCCTGGAGAATTTGTATGGACATTTGTTGGCTGCAGTGGGTGCAATGGGAAGATGAGTGGTGGACAGGGACTAGGGTTGGGAGGATCAGTCTTTTCTAGGGCCCTGGGCACACTCCTAGTCCTTGCAATAGGACTGGCAAGAGCATCTCAGAACTAAGGCTTTGGGTCCTCCTGGAGGGAAACACTGGGCTCCTCTGGCAGTGGTTCTGCCCCTTCACCAGACAGGCAGGGACTGCCATTGATTTCTGGAGATGCTGAAAGATGCCTCCTGCAGCCAGAAGCAGAGTCAGCCAGGAAGGCTGCGATTTCCAGTCTGTACAATTAACATTATTATGGAGGTGTAATCTCTCTAATTGGTTTATTTCATCAAGATTTGACTGAAGGCTTCTCTTATCTGCCACTGCAGCCTCACTCTGCCTAAGGCTCATGAATAATAGGAAGCAAAATGTATGCCTGACTCGGCCTCCTCCTAAAGAGACCAGCCCGTAAATAAAACATCTGGGTCTCCTGGGGAGGCGACGGCACGAAGGGCTGTGAGCGGGAACCCACTGATTGATGGAGACAGGAGAGTGTTTTCTTAAGTGAGGCAGGGAGTGATTTCTCCTCTGGACCTGGGCCCCAGAGCTGGGTTTCTCTGCAAGAGCAGCCAGCCTGGAAATGGCGCTGGCAATGGAGGAAGGAGGGTGGCGGGGGGATGGCTGAAGCCCCGGCACACTGGCTTGGCCTTTTGTTTTTTTCTTTTTCCTAACCAGACTTCTCTGAGAAGAAGGAAGAATAACTTATGCCTCCACAGGTCTTTCCCTGACAGGTGCTAACAGGTCTTCATGTTGTCATGTAATTAACCAACAAGTCAATGATTTTTCAGCAACACCCAGAGAGAATGAGTTTATGCCCAGTTCTGTCCCTAACTTGACCAGGTTTTAGCTCCTTGTCTATGTAATGAAGATTGAACATAATATCAGAGGGCACCTGCTCTCTCCAGCAGCAAATATTGTTGATCGATCATAGCTGCAGACCCAAAAGGGAGCCTTTCCATGCCCAGAGAGCCATTTTTAGTAGATGAAGATTGGTACAGGAGAATTGGAACCTCTTCCTCATCCCTGGAACCCCCAAGAAAACTCTCTCCCTCTTAGACGTAAGAGAATGATTTTGAAACCTCAGTCTGATTCCAACACAGTCACCACAGCTGAGAGTTTTGAAGGAAGTCTTTTTCAGAATAGCATTCCCTTCATGATATGCATAGGTGGTTTGAGTTTTAGGAAATGCCTAATGATAGCACAGGACAGAATTCTAAAGGCACCAGCAAGCAGCAAGCCTATCAGAAATAGTTGAAGCCAGGCATGGTGGTAGGTGCCTGCAGTCCCAGCTACTCAGAAGACTGAGGTGAGAGGATTGCTTGAGGCTAGGAGTTCAAGACTACAGTGCATTTCTGATTGCATCTGAAAATAGCTACTGTACCCCAGCCTGGGCAACACAGCAAGACCCTGTCTCTTAAGAAAAAAGCAAACAAACAAAAAACAACCAATGTTGAGGTTACACATTCCCATCAACAGCAAAGCAGATAAATATTACTATTTATTTGGTTGTGTTTTATTTACACAATGAAATACTATACAACAATGAGAATGCACAGTCTACAACCACATCCATACGTGAGGGATCTGATGATGGGAATAGTGTTAAAAGAAAGAAAACAGACACAGAAGAGAGTATGGTGTGTGATTCCCTTTATATGAAACGCAACAGGTAGACCAGTCCCCGGTATTAGACATCAGCATGATGTTTGCCCTGGTCGAGGCAGTGACTGGAAGAGTATGTGAGGAAGGCTTTGGGGAGGTGATAATGTTGTTGGCTGTGTTGGTTTTGGGGATACATTCAGTTTGGGAAGAGTCATTAAGCTGTGCACTTGTGATAAGAGTGCTCCCATAAAAGGTTTTATAAGATTTGGGGGCTGGAAAGATATATCTGTCAGTGAGAATTCTCGCCATCCCAGTTCCCTGTCCCTGCTTTCCTTGGCTTGCGCCCTTGCCCTCTTGGCTTGTCGCATCTCCCTGTGACCTTCCCATGGGCATTCCTCATGGTGAGAAGTAGTGTGGCAGAGTGGGGAAAGACTTGGAAGAGGTGCCACCACACCTGGCTTTGATGTCAGGTTTTACCACATGTGAAGCTTGAGGCAGGCCTCATGCCATCTGTTAAGCTCCAGTTTCCTAGCCTGGTCCTGAAAAGCGGGCTTAGTCTGTCCTCTATCTATATGTGCCTGGGTGCCCTTCCTCTCACCTCGGTCCTCTAGGCAGCTTTATTGCACCATAGAATAGAGACGTGGGGACTGTGAGCTTGTGGCATCAGGCAGACCTGTGTATAACAAAGCCTTGGGCAGTGATTCTAGATTTCTCTATTCTCTAAGGGAGGCTGACTATTATATAAAGTCATAGCAGGCCCAGCGTCCCTTATTCAAATCTCCAAACAAATGAGACAATTAACTTGGGGAAGTCTCCTAAGCCAGAGCTTCCCGGACAAAACAAGACTATGATTAACATGTGACAAGGATAGACATCTTACAAACATGAAGCTGGCATTCTCAAAACTTTGGGGGAAAAGTGTGCTCTTGAAAAACTCATTGGTACCTTCCATATTATAAATCTATTTAAAGTGTGCTTGATAGAATTTGTTTTTTTAAAAGAACAGTTGAAAGTGAGGGAAAAAAAAAAAGCTTGGTCCCTGAAACCCAATGGGTTAATTCTCCCCTGTGGCAGAGGAAATGCCAAGCAGCCTTTGGCAGCGTTTTTCCTTCTTTGTATAACAACACTTTCAAGAGCTAGAGCTGGGATCATCCAGTAATGCTTTTAATTTGTGTGTGGTTGTGAAGAGGCCAGGATTTAATTGAAATTGTTAGAATGGCTTTGCTTGGAGTAGCTGAGTGCTTGCAGTAGGGCTAGGAGGCAAGGTAGCACTGGAATAATTAAAAGAAATACCTAAGGCATCATCATTGCCTGAGTTATTCCAGATACCAGGCTGCAGAGTAAAAATAGTGAAATAAAATTTGTGCACAGTTACTTTTCTATTATACCTCAATTTTCTCTCTTCCCATTCACCTAATAAAAGGAGTTAGGTCTCCATGTTTGCTTAACGGGGTGGAGGCTAAGCCCTGGGAACTGGCTGTTTCTCAGCCAGCCCAGGTGCTCCAAGTTCCTATTTTTATCCTGCTCTGTACTGTGGGTGGTCTGAACTGGCTTACCCTCCTGAATTACATGTAGTACACAGCTGTGCTGAGAACATTTTTCTTGTCGTACCTTCCCTAGGTAATGGGACAGCAAGAGCTCCAAATCTTACCCTCCTGAGTGTCATCCTTAAACAACATGTGAAAAAAAAATAGTCACAGGAATTGGGATTTCCATACTTGTCCTCATTTCTATCCTCTTTCTAAAGAGAACCTGTGCCCCCAAGTCCCCAGACAACATATGGTCAAGATTAGGAATCATGTCCCCAAAAGACTAAATAATTCAAGAAAAAACTGAGCACATCTGTGAAGCAGAGATATTCACCTGACTTATTTATATGTTATAAACACTTAAGTGTACCACAGGGGACCAAGCATATGCCAGGCAAGTCAGTCACTCAATCAACAAGGGTTCATTTACCTCTACAAACCATTCATTTTTTTTTCCCCCAATACTGCAAGGCGCTGTGCTAAGTTCTAAGGTAAAGAAGAGAGAAAGAGGTGAGCCTTCTATTCTGAAGCCCTGCTAAAAAGTGAGGTATCACACGTAGAAAGGTTTGAGGTAGATGTTTATTCAATGTGGTTGGGCCAATAGGGCACTTCTTTCGCCGTGTGGCAATGTGTTTCAGCACCTCTGGCATCAAGGGTGAAGGCCTTAGCAGTTACCCACAGTGAAACAACCTTTGCAAAAATTGTAACAGTGAGAAAATTATGACCGTGAAAGAGACCCGATCCAACCAATCCCCATCTTGCTTTTAATCTCCAAACTGCCTTTGGTCATTCCAGGGCTTGGGCCAGGCTAACTTTGGGAGAAATTTGATTCATAGTTATTTATTTATTTATTTATTTTGAGATGGAGTCTCACTCTTGTTGCCGAGGCTGGAGCGCAATGGTGCCATCTTGGCTCACTGCAACCTCCGCCTCCCAGGTTCAAGCGATTATCCTGCCTCAGCCTCCCAAGTAGCTGGGATTACAGGCATGTGCCACCATGCCTGGTGGCTAATTTTTGTACTTTTAGTAGAGATGGGGTTTCTCTACGTTGGTCAGGCTGGGGCCTCCAGGAGTCAGGGTGGTTCTAGGGGACACCATGCACTTGTGAGTGGACAGACCACCAGCCGGAAAACAAAACAAAACAAAACAAAACAAAACAAAACAAAACAAAACAAAACAAACAAAACAAAAAAACTGAAGAAGCAGTGAGGATGGACCCCCGGTCTCCGAGTGTGAGTGCAGGAGGCCTAAGCAGCCATGGGGATAAGTGGGCACAGTGTGTCCCCTGAACAGCCCACTGTCCTGGAGGGAGCACTGTCAGAGTCATTGGTCTTATTTAGCCTGGCCCAGAGGATGACCAAATGTGCAGCACTCTGGCTGGAACCTGATGTCACAATTCTTTCATCTGTTCCCACTCCCTACCTCTTGCCCTCGCCATTTCTCTCTCTTACCTCAGAAAAGCTGGAAACCAGCCCTTCTGCTTCCAAAACGATCTTTTAGTATCTGTTCTGCTGTGCTATGAATTACATTCTCAGTGCCTAGTCCCCATTTCTCCCAGGTACTTCTGGCAAACTCATTTCCTAAATGCCATTTTCGTTTTGGTCATTCCCTTTGCAAAATCTCCCATGGCTCCTTCATGCTTACAGGTGGAGAGATGAACTCCCTTGCCTGGTATTCAAGGATTTCTACCATCTGGCTCTACCTGGTTAACCTCATCAAATTCTGGAAAGACACATCTATCTGACCTCAGTGATCTGGATTCCTTGGCATCTCTAGGCACTGCATGCTCATTTTCTCTTTTCAACTTTTGTTTATATTGCTTCATTATCTTGAATTCCTCTTTGCTCTTATTTTCTATCCATATCCCATACATGTGCCAAATTCCAGGACGGATTTCTGTAATAGGAGAGAATAGAAGAAAGGTGTATTCATAAATTGTCCTAGGGCAAATCTTGAATTAATTTAGATAGAGAGATTATTAAATAAAATCAAGTAATAATATAATATTAAAATACAACTAAACTATTTCATCACATCGTACATCTAAATAAATTCCAGATATATTAAAATATTATATTTTACAATAAGAACACAAAAGTTGCAAATAAAATATAGATAAAACTTTTTTATATCTTATTTTATTTAGAGACAGGGTCTTGCTCTGTCACCCACGCTGTGGCATGATCATAGCTCGCTGCAACCTCCAACTCCTAGGCTCAAACAATCCCCCACCTCAGGTGTGTACCACCAGGCCTGGCTATTTTTGTTAGTTAGTTTTTGTAGAGACAGTCTCACTGTGTTGCCCAGGCTGGCTTTTAACTCCTGGCCTCAAGCAATCCTCCCACTTTGACCTCCCAAAGTGCTGGGATTACAGATGTGTGGGTCACCATCCCCAGCCCATAAATGTTTTGGAAGTCCCTAAAAAGAAATAGAATTTCTAAAACCCAGCACTTTGGGAGGCTGAGGTGGATGCATCACCTGCAGTCAGGAGTTCGAGACCAGCCTAGCCAACATGGTGAAACCCCGTCTCTACTAAAAATATAAAAATTAGCTGGGCATGGTGGCATGTGCCTGTAATCCCAGCTACTTGGGAGGCTGAGGCAGGAGAATTGCTTGAACCTAGGAGGCAGAGGTTGCAGTGAGCTGAGATCGCGACATTGCACTCCAGCCTGGGCAACAAGAGCGAAACTCCGTCTCAAAAAACAACAAAAAGAATTTCTGAAAGAAAGAAAGAAAGAGAAAGAAAAAGATTAGCAGAGTGACAATAGATAAGCAAAGTCAAGTGGAAAACTGCAAATTGGGTAACTGTTCACACTAAACAAGGCAAGTATCTCATCTTTTGTAGATACCCATAAGAAAACATTAAAGTGTAATTTAAAACTGAACAGAGAACATTAACAAACATTCTACTGCAGGTAAAATATAATTAGACAAAGGAAAATAATGCAAGTTAAAGCAGTAGATTCTTTTTTATACATACCAGATTGACAAAGTAAAATAATAATAGTGATAACAACAATAATTTATGGCAAAAGTGCACTGATGTGGATAAAGCACATATTATCGGTGAGTAAAACATCTGAGAAATCAACTCGACATTTTTCAAGAACCTGAAAAATGATTACACAACTTTTATGATAAGTCCATCTATGGATAGGTATTCTAAACTATGTTTATACTAGTGAATATTTGAAAACAGACTCTCTCACAAAAGGAGAATGATTAAATAAATATATGTAAGAGGCAAAATTTGATTCAGTTATTAGCATACTAGTCTCTAGGAATTTTTGATAGCAGGAGAATTAGTCCAGATTTAAGACAAAAAATGGAATAGAAACATCTATGTCAAAACAAACAAAAAGAAATGTCTACATAGCTCATTATCTCAAATACGCAAAAATAGTGCACACACGTGCATGCACACACACACTCAAATAATATATACTAAAAGGAAATCCACCAAAATGAAGAATTATTAGCTATTCTGTGTGTAGAATCATGAGCTATTTTCATTTTATTCTTTATATTTTTTTTTGCAAATTTTACATCAGAAATCTCTATTACTTTAGAATCAGAGGTAAATGAAATGAATACTTTAAAATTTCCAATTAATTTCAGCCACAAAGATGTCAGCATTCTTTAAAGTCCTGTATCGCATACATCCTCTGTACATCTTCCATCTATGCAAGTGTTTATTCTGCCAATTCTTCAATATCCACTAGTCTTGCTTCTCCATACTAAACAGTAGTTTATTGGAAGTATTGGAAGGAAGAGATCATGTCAGGGGTCCAGTTCACTAATCTTTCCAAGGCCCCATTCCCTTCAGGGAATATTGATGGAGAACTGATAGGGCTGTTTAACAGTTAAGTGACACAATTAATATAAAGTACTGTTGACAATGCCTGGCACATAGCAAGCACTCAGGTGAAGACCAAGGCGTTAGGGTCAGGTTGACGTGGGTTCAAGCCTGGACTCTGAGATTTATTAGTGACAAGATTTTGAAAAAGCTCCTTGGCCTCGCTGAGCCACACTTTTATTGTTAAGTGAGAATCACAGCAGCTATTGTTAGCAAGCTGCTGTGATGTGGCATGTCAGGTGCTTTTAGCCTAGTGATTGGCTGCGGGAAGCACTTGATGAACAGCTGCTGCGGTGATTCCTCCCAGGAGCAGTGGTGATAGTAGCAGTACTTCCAGTAGTGATTTTTCTTCCCCTGCTTTCCTTGTCACTCCATTTTAGTGGTGAACTTTTTGAGTGCTGGGGTTCTTTGTTAGATCTCATGCTCTGTCCCTTTCTCAGAGGGGCATTCAGTCTGGCATCTTTCATTTAGGGGATGAAACATGACAAATTATTTCTCAGTAGCAGGGATGAACCAGCTTTTTGTTGGTAATTCAGGGGCTTCTGAGGGAACAGCTAGTGGGTGTGTGGTTTCCATGAGTCCTCTGAATTAGATGAGAGTGGCCAATGTGTGGCAGCAATGAGTCAAGACACCTGTGCACCTAGCGTAGAGAACAGGTATTTTGCTGGATTTGATTGAAGATATTCTTCCATGGCACCTTATGTTTATATTTTCTATTTCGATTATTAATGAAAGATAAAGATCTGTTGACATGTCTGCATTCCATGATAGACTGTAAGCTTCAGGAGGGAAAGGATCATGTTTCTTTTTTTACTCATCCAACAAATGTTTTGGTTGAACATTTCTCTCTCTCTCTCTCTCTCTCCCCACCTGTCTGTCTCTATCTCTGTCTCTCTATCTCTCACTCCATCTCTATGTATGTATGTATGTACGTATGTATCTATCTATCTACCTCTATTTCTCTCTATCTACCTACCTATCTCTATCTATGCCAGACACTTTGCCAGTTGTTGAATATTCAGTGGTGTACAAAATAATCATGACTTTGCATTCACAAACTCTAGTGGAGAAGAGGGCTATTTCATAAATAAATACACAAATAAGAACATAATTACAACTGGTGATGATTCTTTTTTATGAAGGACAAGAACATGAGCTCCATGAGAGAGAATAGAATTGTGGTGGTGAGAGATTGACCTAATTTAGACAGAGGGGGTCAGGGAAGGCCTGTTGGAAGATGTGGTACTTGAGATTGAGGATGAGTAGTTCTGTCTAGAAGGGAGTGGCTTATTCAGTGCTGCATCTTTGGTTACTACCAATAGCACTATTCAAGAGGATACAACCCTAGGTCCCTTAAGAAAAAAAATTTTTTTAAGTGACTCTTTGGGTAGAAAGTCAGAGAATGAGCTGGGGAAAAAGCACACTGGCCCAAGAAAGAGAAAACTTGGCAAGTCTGCCTGAAGACTGAAGGAGACATGGGAAGAAGAAATAAGTGTTTAAGACATAGACTGAGTCCCTGGGAAGCACTACAAGTCAGGAACTGCTCATGGTGGCTTGTTTTTGAAAACAGACCCCACACAAAGCTCTGCTGATTGATGGTTTGTTTCAGAATGGTGACATATCCAGAAAACAACACAGACACAATATTTCAAAGTAGAAAAGAAAAATATGTCTGATATCCAGAAATAATTACCAACCAATTGAAATCTATTCTACAGTTGCCCCCAAATGCCAATGGAAACAACATTACATGACTCACAAATTCTTTTCTGTCCACTGTCTTAGCCAGCTTGGGCTGCCATAACAAAATACTATAGACTGAGTGGCTTATACAACAGAAATTAATTTTCTCACAATTCTGGAGGCTAGAAGTCCAAGATCAAGGTTCTTGCTGATTCATTTCCTGCTGAGGCCTCTCTTCCTGGCTTTCAGACAGCTACCTTCTTGCTATGTTCTCATATGATTTTCCCTTGGTTTGTATGCAAGGAAAGGGAGGGAGAGAGTGAGAAAGTGAGTTCTCTGGAGTCTCTTCTTACAAGGACACTAATCTTATGGAATTAGGGCCTCTCTCTTATGACTCCATTTAACCTTAATTACTTCATTAGTGGGTCTGTCTTTACATACAACCATATAAAGGCTTCAGCATATAAATTTTGGAAGGGGTACAAGCATTCACTCCTTAGGATCTATTTATGTTCTGAAGGTCCCACTACTCACTGCAAAGTAGCTGGGTCCAGTAAACATGTTTTCTGCCTCTTCATGTCTCTCCTTTTCTCAAAACTCAAAATGACCTCAAGTCTTCCCACATCTCAAACCCCATCTAGCCTTAATCCTGTGACCCGTGATCTGTTCCACTCTTTCTAATGTAGGTGTAGCTGGCTTCTCTAGACTTCTCCTTCAGTTCTCCTTTCTGCCTATTGATCATCATAAACATCAAAAAGCGAGGTGTGGTGGTTGCCTATGTCACAAAGGGCATTCTCCTTCAGCAAGCAGGACTGGGGAGTGGCTCAGGATGACTCACATTTTAGTATTTTTCTTTCCATGCTCTTGGTTTGCCATGCCCCCTTTGTCTCCACATCACTTGTCTTACTTGCCCCTGATAGTATTTGAGTGGCACAGACAAAAAGGGAACTGCCACCACCATCAGGTCTCAAGAGCACATTTAGCGCCTGCAGAGCTCCGTATGTGCAAACGAATGGCCCAGCACTGACATTTTTGGCTCCCGCTAATTAGCTATTTCCCCTTCCAGGATGGGTACTGCCCTCTGTTTTGCCCAAAGTAAATGAATTAAGTTGTTTCCATACTTGAGGCCAACCCTTTTGTCAGCAGCAGCAACTTAATTACTCTCCCCCTATGAGGCAGAGCTGGAGCTGGTTCAAGTGTTCCACCAATGGCCAGCAGGAGAAAAAAAAAGTCATTAGAAAATCAATTCTTATTTAATTGAAGATTTTTCCTCCGAATGGAAATAAAGTGGGATTTATCACTGCAGTAGCCTCACAGCCTGGGTAATGACTGCACTTTTGCCTTTCTGGGTTTCCCTTGGTAGATAAGATGTCTTCAGCACCCAGGCTCAGCAGCACCACACACGCTGACTTCTGAGGGTCTGAGAGAGCTGAGGAAAGCAACAGCCTGGATGATGAATCCACTCAGGATATGGGCCAAAGCTGTACAACCAAAAGATGATGAGAAACAATGCTTAGAAGTAAGATAAATAAAGGAGACTATAACCCGTTGGTCTCTCTTCTTGCAAGAAATTTAAAATAGCATATTTTTTAGGGCTGCTTATTTCTCTTAAGGATCTGCTATTTCCTATAGCATTGAGACTCCCAGGAAGTGCTGAGTCATGGTCCCCAGCATTTGCTGGGACAAATATGAATTCCATCTAGTTATGGGCACCACATTGGTACTTTGACACTTCAGGAATGGTGACCATAATGATGACTCACCCAGAAACTACAGCATTGGAGGGAGAATTGAAAGCATTGAGAGCTTTTTGTTTTGAGAAATGAAAGTTCAGAGATGTGAGAGGTGTCTTCAAACCTGTGAATGGCATAGCCTTGCTTTGAGTTGCTGAAATGGGTAGAACTAGGGTACTCCTCACAGGGAGGTGGACCATGATGTATTTAATGCAGGAGCTGTTAACAGAACTGCTTAGAAAAGCTTAGGATTGTGTTTAGGGAAGCTGGATTTAAGGAAGTTAATATTTCAAGGCCACAAATTCCTCCATTATTCCCCTCAAACAAGTGTCTATCTATTTGTCTATCATCTGTCTATCTATCTATCTATCTATCTATCTATCTATCTATCTATCTATCTTCTATCATCTATCTATCTACCTATCGATCTATCATCTTATCTATCATCTATCTATCTCAACTGAATGGCAAACCCCAATTCAACAAGCCCTCTATCAAAAGATCCCCTGAGAAATTGATAGCATAGTATTTGGAGAAATTAGACCATGCTAATTTCTATTTTAAAACTTCAGTTGCTCCTGTTTTCTGTAAGTTGAAACTGAGACCATGGGAAGGAGCTGCAATGTCTGTTTTTCACAATGCAACCCTAGTCTACTCCTCTGGTTTATGTCCTTTCCTTCTCTCTCCTATAAGACCTCTTTATGATGCGGACACAGTGATATTATAGTCCTTACCCAAGAATGCTATGCCTTTTTCCATCAGCTTACCTTTGCCCATTGAGAAGGCTGCCTGGAAACCCTTTCTCCCATTTGCTTTGGGAAATACCTATTCTTCGAGACCCAAATTTTGTGGGTCTTGCCTCTCTGCACCAAGAACAACTCATGCCAGCATTTTAACAGTCTTCATTATTTTATGCTGCAAATTTGTGTTTGTGTGTCTGTCTCTCCCACTAGAGTAAGATCACATTCAAGGATAATAATCCTGTCTTATTATTTTGGAAAAATTGTCTCTACAAGACCTGTTTGAAGGTATCAGATTGATTATCACGTGTTCATGCCCAGAAATACATGAATAGAAATCAGTTTGTACCATGAGTCACACACTTGGAAATAAAATAGAAGATAGTTAAATATCAAGTAGAAAAGTGAAAAGAACTTTAAATTTGTCCAAAGGATATCAAATATAATTGCCATGGTAGATCAAGAGCTGTGAAAGAGTCCTGGATGTCTTATAAAGACTGGGAGGTGAGGATAACAAATAATAGCTACCACTTAATTAAGAAAAACATGATGATAGTTACCCAAGTAAGTGATTTTGCAGATATTGCCTAGTTCAATGCTTACAACAACACAATGAAGTAAGAACTAATATCTCTGTTTATGAAGTAAAAGATGAAGACCCACAGAGTCAACTTTGAATGCCACACAACAATTAGGGTGTTGGTACTTGGCTTTAAACTCATATCAGACATGAAATGCCATTTTCTTCAGCACTATGCAATAATGTCTCCCTAGATAAATCAAGATGGCTTCAGAAACATGCCCCTTGGATGGACCTTTGTATTAGTTATCAATTGTTGTGTAATGAATTACATCATAGCATAGTGTCTTAAAATAAGAGATATTTATTATCTCACAATTTCTATTTGGAAGCTATCTGAGTGCAACTTAATTGAGAGCCTCTGCCTCAAGGTCTCTTATGAGGTTGCAGTCATGCCAGGTCTTGGGCTGTGGTCTCATCTCAAGTCTTGACTGGGCAGAATCCACTCCTGAGCTCTCTCACACGACCAGTGGCAGATTTCAGCTCCTCACCAGCTGTTGGCCACAGACATCAGTTCTTTGTCACATGGACCTAATCTCAGACACGACATCCCATCACTTCTATTTGCTAGAAGCGAGTCTTGAGGTTCAATTATACTCAAAGTGGGGGACTGCACAAGGACAGGAATCACGGGAGGCAGAGAATGTGCATGCTATTTTAGAGACTGCTTCCCACCCCTGAACCACTTGCTGTGCTCTGGAACAAATGGCAGAATGTCCAGGGGAGGGGATGGGAAAGTGAGGCTGTCATCAGCCTCTGAGGACCTGAAGGGCATGAGCTGCCCACAGTCTGAGGAAGATTTCTCTTATTTACTAGCAACATTTGTAAAGCCTCCACATCACGAGGACTCTCAAAAGCTGACAAGGTGGAGATGCTCAACCTCATTTTCAAGTGTTCAAACTCAGGCTTAGAGATGCTGAGGTACATGATTCTGCTATCAAACACAGAAGGGACTCTCAGATGAAATGCTGCCTGGAGGTGTGATGACAGTCAAAGAGAGAAGAATGTGATACTGTGATATAACAAGAAATATCTATTTGGTCTCTACCTCCAGTTGCTGAGACAAAGCTGCTAAAACCCTTGTGGATATAGGTGCTAGGAGAATCTTGTCTTCTAATGTTTGGTCTTTGACACCAGTTTCTAAAACAGAGCTCCTAAGGCCTTTGTAATTTCCTGAGTTGTAGGAACATCTGATACAGAGCTCCTAAGTTCCTTGGGTGACAGAAGCATCTTTTGTTCTAATGGGGTGACTTTTCTTGGGTTCCTGGATAGCTCAGGATGGGGTTGGTTGCCAGGGGAACCAATCATGTGATTAGAGCATTGAAACTTTCAGGCTCACTCCTGACCTCTGGAAAGGATAGAGGGGCTAAAATTTGAGTTATCATCAATGGTCAGTGATGTAATTAATCATGCCTACATAGTGAAGCTTCCATAGGAACCCCAAAAGACAGGGTTCAGAGAGCTCCCAAATTGCTGAGCATGTGGAAGTCCCTGGAGGGTGGCATGCCTAGGGAGGGCATGGAAGCTCCACATCCCTTCTCCCAGGCTTCACCCTATACACCTTTTCCACCTGGCTGTTCATCTGCATCCTTTGTAATAGCCTTTATAATACATGAATCAACACAAGTAAAATGTTTCCTTGAGTTCTCTGAGCCACTCTAACAAATTAATTGAACCCAAAAAGGGGTTATGGGAATGCCCAATTTTTTGGTTGGTCAGAAGCAAAGGCCATAACCTGTGGCTAGAGAGACTAGCATGTGAAGTGAGGGCAGTCTTGGGGACTGAGGTCTCAATCTGTGAGATCTGATGCTACCTCCAGGTAGACAGTGCCCAAATTGAATTTAACTGTGGGGAACCCAGCTGGTGTCTCTCAGAGAACTGTGTGGTGTGTAGGGAAATATCTACACACATTTTGTTGACAAGGGGTGAAGTGTTCTGTGCTGCATTGAGTGTGTGAGAGTAGGAAAAAGTTTGTTTTTTCCTATTACTTACACTTTGTTTTTTTCCTATCTCAAACAAAGAAGAAGGACAGAGGGTTCCTATTCTGGGGGAAGGTAGTGTATGACCATGCCTGACCTCCCAGCTTCTTCTGCTGTGCTGTATTCCTCACTTGGCATGTATCTGCAAGTTGTTTGGAGTGACCTTTCTCAAGATTTGTGTGCATCAAGACCGGGGTCTTTACAGTATTTCAACATTTGGATTCTCTCTATTTTCGTTACAAGAAGCAGAGCCCCACCTGCGACACACTGGCCTCAACTTTGTTAGATAATCAATAGTACACTAATGCAATGGATTAGAAATATGTGGCAAAGGACTCGTGCACAAACTTTTTGTTAATGAAGCATGACTGACTTTGTGGCTACCTGAAAACGTCCTTGGGCCAGCTTTCTCCCACGTCCATATTTTCATATTGGGTTCCCCTATAAGTGGTCATTTTAGACCTCAGTTAGCCCTCCCGCTAGAAAATAACCATTGTTGTCAGTTCTGGGTCTAGAGTGTTCCCAAGTCTGTTCACTTTCTAACCAGTTGGTCTGAAATATTTAGTTTGAAATAAGAAGGGGAATAATGTATCATTGGGATAAATCAGGTATGGGAGAACTTATCAAAGTTCAATAAACATAAAAGTGATGAATTTTGAAGTCACACAATTAACTCAGGATTACATGTGCAATAACTGAGTAATTACACCTTTAATAATGCATTGAACTTGTCAAGAATACTTACTCATTCTGCTCAAATTTTTTTTAACAAGATAGCCTATAGCAAGTGACTGTAATTAGATATTGCCTCTGAAAACATCGACAGCTCCTAATTGATACCTTTTATTATAAAGCTAGATGCCAAACATTTGCTGTTGAGTTGATTAAGGAATAATATTAGATGTGTTGAGATCATAATACCTACTTGCAGAAATCTCATGTAAGTAGAAAAAAAAAATCCAGTTCGACCCATCAATCACCCAGGTAAAGTTGGTTCAAGTTTGCACTGGTTTGCTTTAAATTACAGCCTGACAGTGATTGCTATTGCCAGGGCTGTCAGGAAAAGAAACTAGGGGCAGAAGCAGGTGGGAATGGAGATGGGGTCCCAAACTGCTTCCTTTTTTCCACGTGGATGGTCAGGAGAGATGGCACTGGGAGATCGCAGATGGCAAAATGTCTCCATGTGGTGAGGGGAAGGAGAGACTATATTTGCTCTTGTCTTTTGATGAAAGATTATTTTTTCCACATCAAGGTTGATATTAAGGGCTTTTTTTTTGTTGTTCTTTTGTATTTTCTCAACAGCTGTTTGAGACAGCACTCTAACATTCATAAAGATAAAAGAGAGAAGCTGTGGTTTAGGAGTGTCAGGGAGTTTCCCCAGCCTCAGCCCCATCCCCAGGGTTTCTTCTCTGTATAGTTTCCTCTAAATCCAGAGTTCCTATTACGGGGAAGCCTTGGGAACATTTTAGAAGGAGGCAGATGTTTTCATAGGCATTAGGGAGCAGGTGAACAACCTCCAGATAGCAATCACCTCACAGCCCATGAGAGGCAGGTTTCAGGTAGTGAAGAGCTTGAGCTCTGCCCTGTTTGGATCCTCCTCTTCCAGGGTTACCTACCATGGGATCTGAAGCAGGTAAGTTGAGTTGATCACCAATGGCCAATGTCTTTATCTGTAAAATTATCCTTACAGTCCAGACCCTGCTGATGCAGTGCCAGGGCATGGGTACAGATAGTGACCCTCATACCAATGACTACATATTTAAAAGCTATATATCAAGCCAGCAAACTGTGAAATCAAACATTTTCTATCCTCCTACTTTGACAGAAACACCTTCAAAAAGAAAATGTGTAGGCCGGGCACAGTGGCTCACGTCTGAAATCCCAACACTTTGGGAGGCCGAGGCAGTTGGATCATGAGGTTAGGAGATTGAGACCATCCTGGCAAACATGGTGAAACCCTGTCTCTACTAAAATAAAAAAAAAAAAAAACATAGCAGAGCAGGGTGGTGGGCGCCTGTAGTCGCAGCTATTTAGGAGGCTGAGGCAGGAGACCCTCTTGAACCCGGAAGGCGGAGGTTGCAGTGAGCCGAGATCCCGCCACTGTACTCCAGCCTGGTGACAGAGCGAGACTCCGTCTCAAAAAAAAAAAAAAAAAAGAAGAAAAAGAAAGAAGAAAGAAAATGTGTAAAGCTATGATATTTATATGACTGAAAGACATCCAAATATAAAAGGTGGCCAAATGTAATTGTTACTGTATGGTTCTGGATGTGCTATTATTAAACAGAGATACTGGGTTAGTCATAAAATAAAGATGCATATTATTTACAAATTATTTTGTATTTATTCCATAAAAATTATTTATTCCTTTGAGTTCTCAGCAAAATCACTATGTTACTATAATCAAGATTTTCACAGAATTTTGTTCTATTGGCAATAATGACCTGAACAATTATAACATAAAATGTGATTTATTCAAAATGTGTATATATTTTATATATTTATATTTTACATCCATAAAAATGCAAACTAAGTCAACGTTGGAAATGTTAAAATAATTTTAAAATGTAAATGTAAAAACTAAAAAATATATTTTAAGTGTTCTCAGAAAAGTCAGTATTCTACAATATTGAAAAATACTAAAAGCAAAAGGAAAAATCGATTACTTAAATAGGCAACACAAAATGGAAAGTGTCATTTAATAACATTAAATAAAATGACATTTTAATGTATTTACGATTTAATTAAGATTTTGTAGAAAAATTCAAACAAAGCCACAACTCTAGGATTCAATATTCATCTAGTTGTCGGTGTAAAAATGTGATATCATGCTTCATGCATGTTATGTCTAGACTCACATATATTCAAATTTCAAAGTTCTATGAATTGCTTAACATTGCAAAATATTCCATGGCTGTTCTGAGGGGCTGTTGTGAATGCTGGACTGATTTGTGAATAACTCGAGACTCAACATTGGAACACAAAAAGAAGCAAGAAAATGGTTGCAGGAAATGAGACTTCGTTACAGAAGAATCTTTTGCATTCATGCAGAGAGGAAAGATTTGACAAGCTAACAGATTTCTCTTTTGTCTCCTCTCAAATCCTCCTCAATCCCAGAGCAGTGTCCATCTCTGAAGACAGCAGCACAACTCACAGACCTCACGACATTTAAATACAGTCTCCTTTGGTTTCAAGGTCACCCACTGGGCAAGAAGGGTGACGAGTATTTCCCTGGGATTTTAATCTTGTTAATCGTAGGGGTGGCTTTGTAGGACACTGGCTCCCGCGTGACAAAGACATTGTGAGGTATATAACTTTTTTTTAAAAAACTTTATTTTAGAACAGCTTCAGGTTTACAGAATTACGAAGATATACTTTTTGAAGATACAAAAGTGCTATATGTTTCCATACACCCATTTTCCCCTTTTATTAGCATCTTACATTAGTATGGCACATTTATTAGAAAGAACCCATATTGTTATTATTAACTGAAGTCCATACTTTACTCAGATTTTCTTCGTTTTCCCCAAATATCCTATGTCAATTCCAGGATCCTATCCAGAATACCACATAGAATTTAGTTGTCAGGTCTCCTTAGAATCCTCTTGGATGTGACAGTTTCTCAGACTCGTTTTGTTTTTGATGGCCTAGACAGTTTTAAAGAGTACTGGCTAGGTATTTTGCAGAATGTCCTTCAATTGGGATTTGTCTAATGTTTTTCTCATAATTAGCTATTGGTTTTTCGGAGGAAGACCACAGATGGCATTCGCATCACATCATATCATCAAAAGACGTGTCACTCTTGATATTGACCTTGATCACCTGGCTGAGTTAGTATTTGTCAAGTTACCTCACTGTAAAGTTATGTGTTTTTTCTTCCTTTCCACATCATTCTCTTTGGAAGGGAGTCACTATGTACAAGCCCACACTTAAAGACTGAGGAGTTTTCCTCTACCCTCTTAAGGGCACAGTATCTACACACATTATTTGTAGTTCTTCTGCATGGGAAATTTGTCTCTTTCTTTCCACTTAGTTATTAAATAATTCATTTATATCAGTATGGACTCATGAATATTTATTTTATACTTTAGATTATAATCCAATGTGACTTTGAAACATTCTATTGCTCAAGTTGTTTTAGCTTTGACCACTGTGAGTCCTTTCAGCTGGGTCCTGTGTCCCTTAGACATACCCCCATAATTGTGTTGTTTTTCTTTTAATCTCGTTTGAGGACTGTCTTACTTTTCAGCACTACATGATGCTACAGGCTTATCTCATGTATTTTTTTTTTTTTTGCTCCTGTCCTAGAATCAGCCATTTTTCCAAGGAGCCCCACCATGAGGTTTCAATAAATATATTGTTACGTGTATGCTCACAAAATGCAAGTTCCAGGCCCAGGAGATGGACCTCTCTTTTCCAGGTCCAAGAGTAATGCAGGTTACACTCTTTACATCATGGAGTTGAAGGAACAGTTAAAAGAGTTCACATGAACAAAGTGCTTGGAATAGTTCCTGGCGCATAGTAAAAGCCCAATAAATGTTGACTATGATTATAGCTGCGTGCAATAGAAACTTTCTCATGTCTCACCAGTGAATGCTGCCTGTTAGCAGCAACCATGGCAGTAGAAGTAGGAGCCAATATTTGAGTTATACTCTACCATGCAGAACCATCCAGAGATTACTCACATCCAGAGATGATTTCTATGGTTTATTCTCTGGAGCAAATCTTTTTAGTATTGACCCATATGGGTTTCCCTGTAAGTAAAGACAAGTCATCTGTTACCTATCTCACCTGGGATGAGTTGCCCAGTGGCAACTCAGGATGAGAAGGATGTTCTCATCCTGCTATGAAGAAATACCCAAGACTGGTTAATTTATAAAGAAAAGAGTTTTAATTGACCCACAGTTCCGCATAGCTGAGGAGACCTCAGGGAACTTACAATCATGGCAGAAGGCACCTCTTCACAGAGTAGGGGGAGAGAGAAATGAGTGCCCAGCGAAGGGGGAAGCCCAGTATAAAACCATCAGATCTGGCGAGAACTCACTATCACTAGAACAGTATGGAGGAAACAACCCCTGTGGTTCAATTATCTCCACATAGTTTTGCCCTTGACACACAGAGATTATTACAATTCAAGGTAAGATTTGGGTGCGGACACAGAGCCAAACCTCATCAGCCAGTGTCTTTTATTTGAACTCTTTTTTATATGTAAATGTCTTATGTAGTGTCATATTCTACTTGCACTTTCTTGTTTTCCTTGCCTCTACTCTGTACACTCTAGTCTTTTGGTGGCTTGATGCTGAAGTGGCTCCCTTACCTCTGCTCAACCTGATTTCTGGCTCTAAGAACTCCACCTCTCTAGGAAGGAGAAAACTTTCTGTTGGAAGTTGAGGCAAAACACTACAGGAGGGGACAGCTCCCTGGGGCTGTACAGAGTGGCCATGTATCCAAGGCTTGCTGGAGCCAGTTGAAGTCCTACCTCAGTACTTTTACATTTAACATCTTACTGCTTAAGTATCACTTACCAAAAAAAAAATATATATATATATATATGCCACTGTTGGAATGTAAATATTTTGGAGGAATTTCAGTCAGTTGGGTAAATAAGATAAATGCATGAAACTGTAATAAAGCATTCTACAGTAGCTATCACATTACTGTGGAGGAGGAGAAGTTCTGTAGGAGATTGGTAAGGAGAAAAAAAAGGAGAAAGACATTACACATTTCCTGGGTAGAGCTACAGAGCTGCTAAGGGTGTGGACGCTGGAACCAGATGGTCTGGGCTCAAATACTAGCTCTGCCACTTGTAAGTCATGTGACCTTAGACAAGTCATTTAACCTCTTTTTGCTTCACTTCCCTCATTTGGGGATATTTTATACCTCCTTCAGAGGTTTGTTTTGAGGATAAAATGAGTAAATATGCACAAAGCACAGAGAATAGGGATTGGCACATATTCAGAGCTATGTAAAGTTTATGCTGTTTTTACTAGGTGTCACATGCACCATGCAAGGGACTTCATGGGATATTTCATTTTGCCTTTTATGCAACCCTGACAGGGCTACTTGACCTAATTTTTAAAGACAAACTCAGAGAAAGAGAGGCTGAGGATCAAGGATGCTTATGTATTGGTAGGAGTGAACTTGGCATATACGAAGCCAAGGAGTCCCATTTCGGTAGGGAGAAGGATGGTATTAGGTAGCTAGGAACAGTTCCTAGAACCTGCTGAGGTTTGGTGGTTACACTCTGTACATCATGGAGTTGAAGGGACAGTTAAAAAAGTTTGAGAGTAAAGATAGATCCCAAATAATGGGATGCAGTGACCAGATTGCCTGGGGCTGAAATCCACCTCTTCCACCTACTGTGTGACCTTGGGCATATGGCTTAAGTACTTTGGAACCTCAATTTCCTCATCTGTAGAATGGAGATAACCAGTTCTACCTCCTGGGGATAGTATGTGTTTATACGCACTTATCTGTAGAAAGTATTTATCTTTATACATGTAAAACTATTTTTACATGTATATCTTTTTTACATGTAAGTGGTATTTATCTATTCCATGTTTTTTCTATTCTGTGGTTCTGTTATTTTTAGCATCCAACGTCAATATAATAGCAGGTCTTTAGAGGCCAAGGAAATACTGCCACTTTCAATGTAAATGTTAAATATAAAATGAATCCTTGTTACAGAAAGGATAAAATATAAAATGAACATCTGTCTCAGAAGAGAGAAATGGAGCAGTAGAATCTCATTAAGCATCTCCCCCTCTCTCCTCCACCTCTTCTGCTAAACTCTCCTTCTAAATTACAGACCCACTTCTTGGGACTTAACCCACAGCCCTGGGCTTCCCCAAACTCTGCCTGTGGTGACGCCCAAGGCAAGGCCTGAAGGAGGGTGTGGAGCTAAGGAGTGGACTTGTAGCTCAAAGGAGGTAGAAATTGCAGTAGGGGGTATACAAATTCTTCAGCTTTAAAGAACTTCAGAGTTAGACATCATTAAATCATTAAAAGGGCACCTAAGGGGAGTTAATATGCAGAAAAGTAGAGCTAATTTGAGCTCTCCAGTGACTAACTCAGAATTGCCCACTTAAACTCTGAACCCTTTAATTCATATGAGTACATTATAGATTCCAAAGAAGACTTTTTTCCCCTCCTTCAAACTTTGGCCTTCTCTATAGGCAGGGCAGAGGGTGGGGGTAGCTTTCGTAGAGTGGAGCTCACCACCCAGAAACTCTGCAGTATAAATATGCAGGCAAGGGTTTTTTTTTTTTTTTTTTTGGCTGAGAGTAACAATTATTAGCTACTGCCTAGAGCTCCTCACTAAGGCACAGATTTTAGTAGACTTCAATCCTGCCAGGACATCCTGAGATAAGATTAGATTAGTGGTTTTCAACAGAGGATGATTTTATCCCCCTGCCCCACTCCAGGAGACATTTGGTAAAGTTCGAAGACAGTTTTGGTTGTCTTGGCTTGGGGGCAACAGTGCTACTGGCATCTGGTAGGTGGAGTCCTGGAATGCACAAGACAACCCCCAAAAGAGGATTATCTAGCCCCAAATGTCCATAGTACTGGGACTGAGAAACCCTGGGTTAGACCAGCAGAAGGTATTAGGTTGGTGCAAAAGAAACTGCAGTTTTCGCACTTACTTTCAATGGCAAAAACCACGATAACTTTTGCACTAACCTACCAACCTAATAATTTCTCATCAGGCCACTCTTCCTGAATGCAGAGAGCTACTGACATCCTCCACGCCCTCTGCTTCCGATTTCTAGCTGTTGCAAATGTGGATAAATATATCTGGATTTTGAACTCAGAATATCTTGCCTTGAAATTCAGTCACTTTATATTTCTAAGCCTCAGTTTTCTCATCTATAAAATGGGGATTACAACAGTCATCTTTGGGTTGTTGTATAGAATTTAGTCTTTATGCAGTAAGCACTCAATACATGCTAACTGTTATTACTGTCCCAGGATTGAAGCATCCTTGTTTAGGAAAACTTCACTTCCCAAAGGGACATAAAACTTCTTCCAGGTCATGAACTTCTGAATCCTAGGCTCCTTTTGCCATTGCTGATCCTGCCACTTTTCCTCAGGCCTCATTTTCTTCCAAATGCAATCGTTGCAATAGGGCTAGATGGCCAACTTCCCCCATTTTAATCAGAATCTCTGCCAGAATGAACTATTGAAAGTGACAGTCTAAACGGGTTATTCTCATGCTGAGTCTTGCCACAGTGCCCGCTGCCTACATAATAAAATTTGTTTCTTATCATGCCCTCAAGGTCTAACTCTTATCCTAAACTCTTAATATTTGCTGGGCTCCACCTTCAACTATTCTCACCATATGCTGTTTCCCTAATATATTGGTCCATGTCTTCCTTCTAAGCTTCTGTTTTTCACATTGCCTCTCTCTTGAGTGCCCACCCCTTCTTAAGTTGTCCTATCAAATATTTATTTCCCAAGATTCAGGCGAAGACACAGCTAGGAAACTATCACTAAAGCCCAAGGGGGGTCTAGGCTTCATTTACTTGCATACCCACGGCACAGAGGGCATGCTTTAGTTCACCAGATTCCT
This sequence comes from Pan troglodytes, assembly GCF_028858775.2. Lineage (NCBI taxonomy): Eukaryota > Metazoa > Chordata > Mammalia > Primates > Hominidae > Pan > Pan troglodytes. The sequence goes on from NC_072419.2 coordinate 45,914,380, forward strand.
TGCAGTGTTGGACTTTTGGGAAATTGTCTGTTTCACTCATTGTTTGTTTCAGAAACATACTCTCCTAGAAATAAACCATTGGAATTAGAATTTTCTATCCCTCTAATTTTGTCAGGAGTCTGTTACAGCTACAAAACTTCCTAAATCTCCAGCTTTATTTTCCTGGGGTTAAGAAATAAAACCCCACTCTGTTCCTTCTTAGCTCTATGACCCTGAGTGAGCTATTTAACCTCTCTTAGCTTGTTTTCTTTTTTTTAATCTGTAAAATTGGACTAATAGTCTCATTGGTATCTTTGTGCATATTAAATGATAAATTTACATAAAGTACTCAGCACAATGCCTGGCACTAGTGCTCACTGACAACTATTTTTCAAATGGTAGTCCCTTCAGCCTTGAAGGGAGAAAACAGAGTTTGAAGAGGTGAGCAGTAGACCAGGCATGTCCATGAGGTACAATTATTCACCTGGAAGATAAAGGAAATCAGGAGGTGGAGATGAGAATCTTTAAAAAAATAATTTTGCTATGGTTGAGTCATGCCAGGCTGGATTGCCATTGCCTGGGCTGGTTCTAGAGCATGTACACGTGTGTGTGCTCATGCATGTCTGTGTGCAGGCATGTGCATGCATGAGTGAGAGATGAGGGGCTCAGTATTGAGCAACACAGTTTAGGTTTAGAAACAGGATTCAGCCATGGGCTTCTGCTCTGATCATTGGGAAAAGATCTGAACCCTTCAAAGCCAGGATAAGGGTCTCTAAAATAAGAAGGTGAACAATAAAACCCTGGAAGACCCAAAAGCAGTTGAGAAGCATTACAGCCCTTTTGTTGCAAGCCCCAGGAAACAGGAGAAAAATAAACCTGGTCTGACTTCACCACTCCTGAACCATAAAATGTTTACCTCGGGGGAGGGTAGGGACCCAAAGGAAGGAAGGTTTTCTGTTGTCAAGCTCTCTTCTAAGGATGTATCCTGACCCTTGTCCTCAGGTCTCCTGGGCCTGAACACCCCAGGGCCTGGAGAATGCTAATGCAGTGAAGGGCTTAGCCATTCAGCTTCTGGGCTGAGGTCAGCTTCTGCTCAGCATTGAGTCCTCGGGGAGCCTTCCTTCCTCTTTCTGTTCTCGAGGTCTCCATCACTGTAGTGAGGCCATGACTCTGTCATTCTGTGGATCTGATTCTGGGTGATTCCATGTTGCCCCACAGGGTCTGGGTCAGAACCTACACCATGCTAGCCTTGTCAAGGCAGGGCCTCTCTTCCCTGGGGCTGTGTCTCTGGCCCAGGCTTCCTGCACTTCCTGTTCTCTAAGAGAGCCACACAAAGCCCAATGTTACCACCAGCTCCTGCCTCATCACTCTGCTTGTCTCCTGTGAACTTGTTCCTGGTTTGTTTCAGAAATGCGTCGATTTAATGTACTGCTTAAACTTACAGATACTGGGGTCAGATGTGCAGAGTTCCTAGTGGGATGTCCTTGGCAGAAAATTTAGCTTTTCGAAAGTTTAGTATCTTCAGCTATCAGGAGGGAATGATGACAGCCTTTCCCTTATAAAGTGGACGTTGTAATTAGAGGTGAGAATGCAGGTGAAGTACTGAACTCGGTACCTGGCCCGCTGCAACTACTTGGAATGAATTGTTAAATGACAGTGTCTGGGTTTAGCCCTTTTCAGAATTGCTGTCACTTTACACTTGAAAGCCAGTTCACCTCTCGGGGTGTGGACTAAGCTGGAAGTGGTTCTGGGCAGCAGGAAGCCTGTTATAGCCCTATACAGCGTGATTCTCTCGGCTTTAAGGAGATGGGACTTCCCTAACCCCTCCATGTCCATGTGGTCATTCTGCCAGCTTCCAGAGAACATTTATCTGAGTCCCTTGAAGTCCCAGGGAGCAGGTCATGCAGCAGGACAAGAAGACTGTGGCTGGGGACCTGGGGCAGGCCCTGTTTCTGGCACCATGTCTGTGTTCCACATCTGAATGAGGCTGCTGGGGAGGCTAGAACAGCAACCTGGAAAGCAGGGGGGGTTGGGGGCATCATACACAATGGAACTGGGATGGAAAGCAGGCCTGGGCCACACACAGGCTTAGAGAGTAGAATGGCCTGTGAGTCTCAGAGATTCAAGTAACAGGTGGGCCAGTTGGGTCAGTTTGGGTCCTTGAAGAAACAGACACGAAGAAGAGACTAGATACCTAAGAGATTTACTATGGTTTGGGGGTAGGGTAGGGAACATTTGTACAATATAAGAGGGGAGAAAGTGAAATTAGGTGGGGAGAGTCTTCAGACCATGATGCAAGTAACACACCCTAAGGAAGGACAGAGGAAGAGAAGGATTGGGCAGGAGAAAGTTCACACTGTGGCACAGTTCTGACAAAGTTCTGGCCGGCCCATGGCAAAGTTGCTTATGAGAGGGATCCTGAGTAGGGCAGGAATAGCCCTATTCTGATACTCTCTGATGTGCTCGGTCTTGGCTGGGATCAGTCAGGGGAACTTTGGCCTGACAATAATTGAAGCGTGGATTCAAAGGTGTGGCAGCTGGGGCTGTCAACCACTCATGCTTTCCTCAGCGGGTTCCTCTGAGGGAGATCGGAGCAGAGCAGCTCCATGGCTGCCATAACAGCTGAAATGATTTCTTTTTAGAAGCTTCAATCATGAAATTGTCTGTGATAAGGCTAATGGTCTCACTTTCCAACTGACACACACACACACACACACACACACACACACATTTACTCACTATGCATACATGAGTATACAGACAAGCATAAACAATACACATGCAGATGCAGATACATATAGTGTGTCATGACATAAATACTGAACAAGATTCGAGTCTAAAGTCTGGTATGAACAAGATGCATAGCCTTGAAAAAATCCCTTTTATTTAATTTATTTTTCTTACCAACTATATAATGAGAGGCAGCACTCAGACCTCATTTGACTCTATCATTTTATGAGTTTATGGATTACAGTACTCTTACAACCAATATCAGTACAAACAGACATTGTCAATGAAAAGTTCCAGCCAGGCAGAGAACAAAGGGTACACTCATTCATTTAATGTACATTCATGGGCACTTCGGGTAGGTTGGTGAACAAACTGCATGGTTCTTGCCCTTCTAGACCAGTATTCAATGGGAATACAAAGAGAAAGAAGAAATGAAGTAAACAATGGTGGGCATTTGCAGAGGATAAGCAAGATTCAGTATCAGAGAACTGTCGAGAGGGGGAACTCTTGAGAGATTCCACACAATGTTCATTTGTTCAACGTGAAGGGCAATTTATCCATTCCACACATATTTATGGGTCATTTGCTGTGTGCCAGGCATGGTGCTATCTGTTAGGTTAAGTGAGTTCTCAGTCAAAACCATGGACAAAGCCGTCCTTTTGGACATGTTCCCAGACCTGCTTGGCTCTTTGTTAAAATGGTACTTGTCACAAACTTGTTGGTGCAACTCCTGTTAACAAAAGCATTCCACAGCTCACGTTCTTTGTGTTTTATTCCCTACTGTGAAAACGGCAATATTAAGCAAGCAAATGAAAGGTCTTTGGCATAGAGTCAGAGGACTGTTGCTTTCTTCCAGTTCTGCCACATATTAGCTCTGTGCTCCAGCTGACCATGCTGTCTTTCTGGTTCTCAGTTTACCTGTTGTTAAGGTGGGGATGGAATGACATCTTCCATCTCATCCAGTTCCCAGGTTACGGCATAAAAATATTGTTTTTTTCTGTGGAATTCCAACAAGTCTTTCTGTTTTATCAATTCATAAGTGTATGTTTTAATTAAAAAATATTCTTCAAAGCAACAAAGAAGCAAAAGAGCAATTATACTGAATCCCAACCAATTCCTCCCAGAAAATTTATTATTATTATGTTGTGTTTTATTTTTTGAGACAGGGTCTCACTCTGTTGCTCAGGCTACAGTACAGTGGCACAATCACAGCTCACTACAGCCTCAATCTCCTAGTCTCAAGTGGTCCTCCTCACACCCAACTAATGGTTTTATTTTTTGTAGGGAAGAGGTCTCACTATGTGTCCCAGACTGGTCTTGAACTTCTGAGTTCAAGCAATCCTCTCGCCTCAGCCTTTCAAAGTACTGGGATTATAGGCATGGGCCACCATGGCTAGCAGGAAATTATTTTTAAACAAAATTTACATTTGGCTCCCAATCATACCACTTTCTAGCTATATGGCCTTGGACACTTTACCTATTTATTTAGAGCCTCAGTTTCTCCATTGGGAAAAGAGTTTCCAGGTAGATCCTCCTCCTGTGCTTCAGTGTTTTGGCTTAGAGGTAGAGGTGTTTTGGCTTGTTTTGTAAATCCAAGGAGAGGCTCTGACTAGAGCCAGCAAGCCCAGCTATTTCTAGATTCTGATAGAATGGGTTTCCTCCTTGGGCATCTCTCTCGCTTTCACACTTTAAGACCCTGAGGTTGCAGGGAAAATAGGGTGACTTTTGTTAAAGAGCTGCAACTCGGCAGTTGTGTTGGAGGTCATGGTGCTTCGTCAGAGGCAGCGGTAATGTGTTTATTTATCACTGCCTACTGTCCATGTGTCCCCTTTCCCTTCAGTTTGTTCTGCCCAAGGCCGTTGGGGTCCGACAGAGATCAACAGTGTTTCTACCGAGATGCAGCAGCTCGTCAAAACCTGAATTAGATGTTAAATCTTTTTGAAGTGGGGAGGAGGTGAAGGGAGGGAGGAATCGTATTGTGCTAAGAATTTATCCTGTGTTGTTTCCTGTGAGATAATGTCCCCGGAAAGATTTGTTACCAAGCAAGTTGCAAACTGCTGTTTCAGGCTGATAGGTGTTGCCAATTCATTTTGATGAATTCTGCCAGTCAGAAAAGTATTTTTCCCTTCTTTCATTTGCTGAGGTTGGCTGGAGATGGACAACGGTTTTAAGAGCTGAGATGGCACATACTGGCATGCCCAGGGTATGTGGAATCAAAGATGCTTTGAGAAATACTTGGTGCTGCACAGAAAAGTAAATTATCAGGCTAAAAATGGTCTATCCTCTGCTCTCAGCTCCCAACCCATGTTCTCAGCTGCTGCTTTTCCTAGTTACTTACTATTGCTCCGTTGATCCTCCCCTCCCAGACTCCATCCCTGTACCCTGCTAGCTTCCAAACAACCCTAATATCCCCATTCCCACTAGGTGGGGAAGAGGTACAACCAAGTAGACTCTGGAGTCAGACAGAACCAGGCAGAAGTTCAGTACCCTCTCTAATGGGCTGACCTGGACAAATTACATTTCTGTGATCACCAATTTCTTCATCTGTAAACTGGAGGTAAACATAGGCTGGGTCTCCCTCACTATTTGAACTTGCACTATCTGCAGGCTTACTATCCAAACACAAGCGCTGAATAGATTCAGATATATATTTAAACAAATTCCTTGCTCTCCGAACTTTTGCTCCTCACTCTCTAAAACTCAGGAACAAAACAGGAGTGCCCCTTTTTATCCTCACTTGCTCTCCAAACAGATACAGATTTTGAAGCACACTTATACTGGTTTATAAAATTTAGGGTGAAATAATGTCATTAAAGTAGTTCATACAGTACCAGTTAATAATGAGTGCTCAATAGGTGTTCATGAGGATGATGAGGACAATTAGGCGACCTTGAAATGGAGAATGGTGCTAGTTTGGCACTTACCTTGTTCCTGGATTTCCTTGGAATTACAGACCTTCGGCAACCCCAATTACTACCTCACATACTGGTTCTTCCATCTCAGCCTCTCCCTATGCCCCTGCTCATTTCCTAGGCACTTTTTCTGAGCTGTTGCCTTCCATTCCCCTTGCCAGTCATGAGATAAGTGCAGACCTGTCCCCCTATTCTGGCAGTGTTGCCAGCCCTTAGACTCACACTAACCATTCCTGGGTCTACAATACATCCTGGGCTTCATACTCTTGCTTCTAGAGGAGCCTTGTCTTTCCACCTTGCAGATGAGGCAGCTCCTCCCACTTCTGGCCCAGGCCCTTCCCAGTGCAATTCTTCCTACTGAGACTAATACATCTGTATTAGTCAGTTCTCACACTGCTAATAAAGACATACCCAAGACTGGGTAATTTATAAAGGAAATAAATTTAATTGACTCACAGTGTAGCATGGCTGGGGAAGCCTCAGGAAACTTACAGTCATGGTGGAAGGGGAAGTAAACAGGTCCTTTTTCACATGGTAGAAGCAAGAATTGCCCAGCAAAAAGGAGAAAGCCCCTTTTTACAAAATCATCAGATCATGTGAGAACTCACTCACTATTATGAGAACACCAGCATGAAGTTACCACCCCCATGATTCAATTATCTCCTATGGAGTCCCTCCCATGACATGTGGAGATTATGGGAATGACAATTCAAGATGAGATTTGGATGGGGACACAGCCAAACCATATCAACATCCTACAAGTCCAAAGATAACTGTCAAATCCAAATTGGGCATTTCAGGGTTAGTCACAGCCACTCTGGGTTTTATTATATTCCTTTTGTTCCTCACTCTCAGCCAATCCTCTTTCTCTTTGTCTTGTCTTTGACCTAGCTTTTGCCTGTTAACTCTAGAAGTTCTTTGTCTCTTTAAAATTGGCATCTTTGATGCTTTCTGCTAATCAAAACCTGTGGCCATGGTGACCCTGTAGAAGGTTGGAGCACTAGAGCTGCCCTCACTGGCCCAGGGAGTCTCTCTTGGTCGGGCTCATCCCCTGAACCACTTCTGGACACTTCCATCCCCTCTTGCTCGTACCCAGCTTCCTCCTTGTGGCCTTGCAGCTCAGGATCCACAACTTCTGTTTTTTGCTTCAGTTTTCCCCAAGGAAGCATCTTAGAAATTGTCTTCTTGACTCTGCACGTAAGAGGTACCACCCTTTGCACCTCCCATGGCCTTTGGTTACCCCCAGCAGAGTGTCACTTGTCCTGCTGTGTCCTGAGGGCAGCTCAGCATTTTGTCCTCAGGTCCGTGACACTCCTGCAGAAATGTTGTTAGATAGATCTATCCTTCTCCCAGCTTCAAGATTCAAGCACATTCCTCTCCTCTCTGAGCCTCAGTTTACTCCTCTGTACAAGGAGAGTGAGAAGTGCTCAAGATATTGTTGCCTTTTCCTGGGGTTTCTGTTATTTTCTGGGATTTCTTTTTGAATAGAGTTGTTGAGGATTAAATAGTCTATATATGTAAAACATGTAAGAGACTACCACGTGATAAGTGTTTCTAAAAGAAACTATGAACAAATCCAGTATAGCAATAAGTATTTTGCCAATAGCCATGTTGGGTGGTATACAAAGGGGACCTATGTAGGCTGGGGTGAGGGTTCCAGGTGGGTTCCTTGGGCTGGGAAATGAATGGAAGCCACAGTTTACCTTAAGGGATCTGCAGCACAAGGGGAGATGAGGATGGGGCTGTGCCAGGAGGAAGGAGCACATGATAGACTCTCTGACTAGACCTCTCTCGGGACTCTCAGCTGCTTTTCACCTCTTGGACTCTGCAGAGCTCTTGGATTCCTCCTGTCGAACAGGGGCACCAAGGGGGTCTGGAACACTAAGAGAAGCTCTGTCTTTGTTCACTTGCACTTTTCTGTTATATTGATTCTTAATCAGCCACTTTTATGCTCTTATGGGAATAGCCTTTGAGGTCTTCTGCAAATGTCCCAAGTGCAAAGCAAGATCAAACTTCCTCTTCAGATTTCTTTTTATCCTTTCTTTTTTTTTTTTAGACGGAGTCTCACTCTGTTGTCAGGCTGGAGTGTGGTGGCATGATCTCAGCTCACTGCAACCTCCACCTCCCAGGTTCAAGCAATTCTCCTGCCTCAGTCTCCCAAGTAGCTGAGACTACAGGTGCGCACCACCATGCCCAGCTAACTTTTGTATTTTTAGTAGAGATGAGGTTTCACCATGTTGGCAAGGATGGTCTCTAACTCTTGACCTCATGATCCACCCGCCTCAGCCTCCCAAAGTGCTGGGATTACAGGCGTGAGCCACTGCACCCGGCCGTCCTCAGCTTTCTAAATTCTTCACTTGACCTTGGTCTAGAGAGGCAAGAGTAGAACCCCATCTCTCGCTGACTGCGCCCTTCTTTCTTCCACAATGCTCCAACGTCAAAGGGGCAGTATTCATCCTTAAGGGAAGAATAAGCTCATTTCCCTTCCTCCTTATTCCTCCTTCTTTCCAAAGAAGTATCCCACATCCCTTTTCCAGGAACTACAATGGTTGACAAAACTGAGAGAGAGTGAGAGAGAGAGAAACTAGATTATCTATAAGGTGTATTAAGAAGCATTGTATTTATTATTTAGAAGTATTATATTTATTATTACAGTATTATTATAATTCAGAAGTATTATATTTATTCACACATAATAGATGTCCAATAAAAATTTGTTGAATTGCACAATGTGGTTGAAAGAGCATGGACTTGAAATTCAGGCTGGTCTGGTTCAAGTCTTGGCTTTGCCACTTACTAACCATGTGAAGTGAAGACTGGCACCATGGCCATGAACAGAAATGAAAATTGTTTATGCCACATCACTGGAGTGATTGGAGCAAATTCTTTTCACTGTGCTTTGTACAGGCATAAACTTAAGATTTTGTTTTACAAACTGATGATTATATTGGCTGTTAACAGAGCTTAAATCCTGGCATTTAGAAACCCACTTTAATACTTACTCAAAGACTGTCTGGTCAGAAATACTCCCCTTTTCCTTCTTGAAATGTTAAAATTCAATAGGAAAGTGACCCGTTCAAAGATGAACTCTATTTTATAAAGATGTTTTCAGTGGGCCATGGGTAAAAAAATATTTCATAAACCAGGGGAAGCCACTAAATCAAGGAGTGAAGAAAGAAATAGACTTGCTAAAGCAGTATCATATTGGTGCGGGAAGGCGATATATTCAGTACTTTTTACTATATTTGGCTGCAAACTCAAGACAGTTTTTGCCTTGATCTATGACTGAGATTCAGTGGCAGGGGCACCATTTGAACTAATCCTCCTCGGGGCTTCTTGCTCTAACAAGGAGACCATAAATGATGACGATAGGGTGAGTATTTTGAAAAGGAGAGAAGGAGGTGCTTTTGGCTGCAAAGTTCTGATGGATTCATGGAGCTACTGAATATGCCTATTGGATCACAGGAAACATGCAGGTGGAACATGGATTGCTAACAATAGAAGGCAAGACTGAGACTAAAGTGGATTCAGGAAGGTGTCTCTGCTGTCAGGTGGATTACTTTGGAAACAGGCTCTGAGAGAGTTTTTGCAAGCAGGTTTATAAGGAATACACTTGGGATCTGCACCTGTGGATGGAAGGAGAGGAAAGCAGAAGAAGACAGAGGGGAAAATACAGCTTTAATGTAGCCCAAAGACAACCCCAGTTGACCCCATGGGGAAATCTGGTAGACTAGCCTTCAAAGTTGACCCCAGTTGGGCCAAAGTGGCTGGGTTTTTAAACTACAGCACCCATCAGTTGAGTCCGGGGTACTCCATGAAAGAGTGTGGCCTTGGGTGAGATGGATCATTTGGGAAGCTGAGGCAATTGTTGAAGAGGCTGACAGGTGAAAGATGTTGCTCAATGGTGCTCATTGAAATGCTTTTTGGAGAACACATCGCAGTATCCACTGAGATCTTTCTCAAGGGCTGAGAATGCCAAGTCTGTGCATACTTGGTTGCAGGTTTATATGCTAGGTTTGAAGATCCAACTATTAATTGATTGGATAAATCCTTGCTATGTTAGAGATTTGGCTGAGAAGAAGCAAAGCAGTTCCTTTCAATCATGCAGACTGCTATGGAATCTTTCCCTTCCTGCAAGCATGAGTATATAGAATGGGATGTCATTGTTGTTGAGTGTGGACTCTGGAAACAGATGAACTACCTTCAAAACCTAGCTCAGCAACCTTCCAGCTGTCTGACCTTGGAACAATGACTTGACCTCCCTTAACCTTCATTTTCTTCCCTGTAAAATGGGAATAAGGACAGTATACAACTTATATAGTGTTGCAAACTCTTTCTTTGTGCATGCCTCACATAATTAGTAGTCAATAAAAGTTAGCAGTTGTTATTTGTCCTCTTAGTAGTATATCAGAGAAAAGGAAGGATTTACCCATTTTTTTTTTCTAATCCTGGTGTTAGCACAAAGACAGTAGAAGTCCCAGCCTGGGCTTTGTGGGCAGAGGTCCTGTTAGGGTCACAAGTGTACTTCTAGAGAGTCTCTAGGGTCAGCTCCTCTTGAAATCCTGGAGATGACTGAAACCACAAAATTAGCTTCTGGGTTGTCTTTGCAGGGTATTCTACTTGATTATAACTATAAGGCACCTTGGATCATCTCAATGCCAGGAATTATCAATGTTAGGCCCTGAAGTTTCAGTTATATATGTGTCAATTCAATACATGGAACCACATGGGTGTATCTGAGTATACTTGAATGTTAAGGACCAGTGATTCTCAAAGTAGGTCCATGGACCAGTAGAGACAAAGCCACTTGGGATTTTGCTAGCAATGCAAAGTTTTGTGGCCTCCCACAGACCTATAGAAACTCTGAGGGTAGACTCCAGCCATCTGTGATTCTGATGCATGCTAATGTCTGAGAATCAATGGTATAGATAAGGGGTTGGTAAATTTTATTGTAAAGGGCCAGAGAGTAAATATTTTAGGCTTTGCAGCCAATGTGATCTTTGCTACAACTACTCAACTATGTTAGTATAATGCAAAGCAGCCATAGACAATAAATGAATGAATGGTGTATGACTGTGTTCCAATTTAACTTTATTTTACCAATTAAACTTTATTTAACCAAAACTGCCAGGCCACAGTTTGTCAATTTCTGGAATAGGCACATGTAGGATCATAATTTACTCCCTTAAGGTGATTATTTCTTTCTCTAGAATATGTTCATTCATTCATTTATTCAATCATTAATTTAGTTTAATTTTTCCATTGTGTGAGGATCTCTGCATGCTAGGCATTCTGATAAGAATCAAGAGATGCAACAATAAATGGGACAGACACCATCCTTCTATCATAGATCTTAAAGTTTAATGCTAGACACAAAAAGGTAATTCACAAATAACTGTTGCAATAACTGTATGACATAAAAGATGGAATTAGAGGAATGATGGGGTGAACTAATCTAGTCTAGGGAGGGTAGAAAAAAGCCTCTCCGAGGAGGTATCCTTTAAGATGAAGTCCTGAGGGTAGTAACTAGGTGTATATTACCCTTGTACGAGCTTTGTCCTCATAGCTCATTTTATCCTCGCACAACTCAATAAAGTGGACACTATTATTATTCATAGTTCACAGAGGAAGAGGTTGAAGCCCAAGAAGGACAAATAGTGTGCTCCCAGATTTGAACCCAGGCAGTTTAGGTCTAGAGGCAGTATTTTTAACGACAATTCTCTACTAACTAGTTAATGGGAAAGAGAAGAACATTCAAGGCAAAGAGGGCAGTTCACAGTCTCGTGGGGCACTCACTAATTTTATCATTTCATTTTGGGGAGCCTGTTATAATCTAGGCATCATGTTTGGTACTAAGCATGCAACAGGAAAAAAGAAAGACTTTCTGCTTTTATGAAACTTACAAATGAGTGCAGAAGACAGACATTACTGAAAACTAGGGGGAAAAGGGCAGAGGGAGAATGGAACAGGTAAGAGAATACAAAGGAGTGAAGAGAAGGATCTGAGGCTTTAATATTGAACAGAGAAAGGGTAGAGAGATTAACACCAAATCTCCTTTCCTCATTTCTTTTGTCAAGTTATATCTCTAGGGCTTTTGATGATTAAATCCAATTCTTGATCAATAATAGCTGAAAAAGAAGTCTCTGATAAAACATTTTTACCTGTAGGCACTCAAATGGAGAACTAAAATGAAATGAAACATGTAAACTTGAAGTCACAGTTGAATTACAGGTTGACAATTGGGCACTGAACATCAGTTGAAGATATAATTGCTCCTCTAACTGCTGTTTCCAATTGCAGGGCCCAGTTGTGACGACTGAGCTCCACTAAAATGGGACCAAGTATAATGATATGAGTAAGTTGAAAGCAAAAGGATGTAAAAAGATATGCTTAGCAAATATTACTCAGAGATTAATAAGATATTCTGAGAGAGAATCTCTGATATCTATGAGTATGACTCAGATAATGCAAGGATGGCTATATTAATATACAAAACAGGCTTCAGAACAAAGAAAATTACTAGCTACAGAGAGATATAGTACATAATGATAAGTCACGGTAATACTAAATGTGTATATGCCAAACAACAGAGCAGAAAACATGTAAAGCAAAAGCTGACAGAACTGAAAGGAAAAAGAGATGAATCCGTATTATAGTTGAAGATTTTAACACTCCCTCTATTTCAACAATTGGTAGAACAACTAGAGAAAATCACCAAAGATATAGAAGAATTCAACATCATCAACCAACAGAATCTGATTTGATATTTATGGAATACTTCTTCCAACAACAGAATATACATTCTTTTCAAGTGTCCACAGGAGAAATATTTTTATTAAAAACTTATACAAATTTCATATAATTTTTATCATTCAGGGAGTGCCCTCTGGCCATAATGGAATCAAACTAGAACCCTTTAACAGGGAGATAACAGACAAATTTGCAAAATCTTGAAAAGTAAACAACACTTTTAAATAATGCATGGTCAAAGAGGAAGCCTCAAGGGCAATAAAAATACAGTAAAATAAATGGCAATGAAATATAACATATCACAATATGTGAATGCAGTTAAAGTAGTGCAAGAGGGAAATTTATAGCACTAATTGCTTACTTTAGAAAGAAGAAAAGTTTCAAATTAATAATAAAACTCACATCTCCAGAGCCTTAAAAAGGGGAGAAAAGTAAATCCAAGACAGTCATAAGAAAGGAAATATAAGCCAGGTGTGGTGGTGCACACCTGGAGTCCCAGCTACTCAGGATGCTGAAGTGGAAGGATTGCTTGAGTCCAGGAGTCTGAAGCTACACAGTAAGTTATAATTTTGCCACTGTACTTCAGGGCAAAAGAATGAGACTCTGTTTCCAAAATAAAAAAGGAAATAATAAAGATAATAGCAAAAACAATTAAAAATTGAAAACAAAAAAAAATCGATGAAACAAAAAACTGGTTCTTTGAAAATATCAACAAAAGTGACAAACTTCTAACAATATTTACAAAAGAAAAAGAGAGAAGACAAAATATTGACATCACATGTGAAGCATATATCACAACAGACCCCGTAGATATCAAAAGACATATAAGAAATTCTATGTATAATACATTACACATAAATTTCACAACGTAGATGAAATGGACCAATTTCTCAAAAAGCACCAACTACCACAATTGATCCAATATGAAATAAATATTTGAATAGCCCTGAAATTATTAAGGAGATTGAATTTGTAATTTAAAAACTTCCCCCAAAGAAATCTCTGGGCCCAGATGGTTTCTCTGTAGAATTCTATCAAAAGTTTGAAGAAGAATTAAAACCAATACTATATGATCTATTCCAGAAAGTAGAGGCAGAAGGAACATTTTCTGATTCATTTCATTACACCAGTATAAATAAAACTATAGAGCAAATATTCTTCATGAAATGAACACAAATATTTTTAACAAGATATTAGCAAATATAAAAAAATAAATAATATAATACATAATAATATATAATATGTAATAAAAATAATACATTGTGACTAAGTGGAATTTATTTTAGAAACACAAGGCTGTTTAAATATTCAAAAGTCAGTCATTGTAATTCACCATATTAATGGACTAAAGATGAAAAAATCACATAATTATTTTGATTATACAGTAAAAGCATTTGACAAAATTTAACATTTATTCAGGTAAAATCACAGAAAACTATGAATAGATAAGAACTCCCTCAACTAAATTATATATATATATATATCTATAATAATCTACTGTTATTATTATACATAATGGTGAAATATTGAAAGTTTTTTCCCTAAGATCAACACTAAGGTGAGGATGACAACTGTTACTACTGTCCTTTGACATAGTGCTGAAAGTTCTAGCCACTGCAATAAGACAAGAAAGGAAATTAAAAACATGTAGATCAGAAAAGAAGAAATAAAAGTTTCACTCTTTGAAAATGACAAAATGTCTAATCCCAAGAAATTAACAAAAACTTACAATGAATAAGTGAGTTCCACAAGTTTTCAGAATATTAGATCAATGTGCAAAAATCAACTGTATTTCTATATACTAATAACCAATATGTAGAATTCCAAATTAAAAATATGATACCGCTTAACAATTGTTAAAAATGAACAAATACTTAAATATATATTGAACAAAACATGTATGGGATTTTTATTCTGAAAACTAAAACACTGATGTAGTAACCTAAAAAGGAAATTTTTTGAAATGTTGAGACATACCATATTCATGAATTGGATGATTTAACATATTAAAAATGAAAATTCTATACAAATTGACAGGTTTAATGTAATTTCTATCAAACCCCAGCCAGGCATTTTGTAGATACAGATAATATTATTCTAAAATTCATATGGGAAGGCAAAAAAAAAAAAAACAGTATAGCTAAAACACTTGAAAGAAAAATAAAGTGAAAGAAAACACTCTAACCAATTTCAAGATGTATCATGTAGCTAAGTAATTAAGACTATGTGGTATTGGTAGTGGGTAGGCATCGATGGAACAGAATAAAAAACAAAAAATGTCCCATATAAGTTTTGTGAACTGATTTTAGACAAAAATGCACAAGAAATTCAATGGAGGAAGGGCAGTCTTTTCAACAAATGGTGCTGGAACAATTAGATAATCATATGCAAAAGATAAATCTCAACTTAAACCTCATACCTTATGTAAAAATTAACTCAAAACCAATCATATATTTAAAAGTAAAATATAAAACTATAAAACTTTTAGAAGGAAACACAGAAGATCTTCAAGACTGAGTAGTTAGTGAGGACATTTTAGACATGACACCGAAAGCACAAACAATTTTTAAAACGGGTTAAAAAAGGTAATAAATGCAACTTCATTAAAATTAGCCCAATGAAACAGACCAAAATTAGTCTGTGAAAGGTCCTTTTAGGAGGATAAAAAGACAAGCTATAGACTGGGAGAGAACAGTATTTGCAAACCACTTAATAAAGAACTCATGTGAAAAATATTTGAAGAATTCTAATAACTAAATATTAAAAAACAATCTAATTAGAAAATGTACAAACAACAGGAAGAATTATTTCACTGAAAAGTGAATAACAAGCAAGCATCTAATAACGAAAGATGGTTAACGTTATTAGCCATGAAAGAAATGCAAATTAAAACAAAATGAAATATCACAACACACTTATTAGAACAGCTGAAATAAAAAAAAGTGAAAATAACAAATGCTGATGAGGATGTACAGAAACTAGTTATTTTAAACACTGCTGGTGAAAATGTAAAATGGTACAGCCACTCTGGAAAATAGTTTGGCAGTTTCTTAAAACCATACCACTCAGAATTACACTCCTGGACACTTATCCCAGAAAAATAAAAAGTTTTATTCACAGGGGCTGTTCGTGATTGTTCAAGGCAGCTTTATATGTAGTAAGTCAAACTGAAAACAACCAAAGTATCCTTTATGGGTGACTGACTAAACAAACTGTTTACATTTACACCAAATAATACTACTCACCAATAAAAAGAAACAAACTATTGATATTCATAACAACCTGGATGGCCCTCTGGGGAATTACGCTGAATGAAGAAAGCCAATCTCAAAACACCATATACTGTACTATTGTACTTACATAACATTATTTAAATGACAAAATTATAGAAATGGAGAACAAATTAGTAGCAAAACAAAAATAACTATGACGCATTGGAGACATATTTGTATTAAGTATGGTCGAAGGAGAATTACCCTCTATGCTACAAAAAACAATTCCTGCAAACAGAAAAGGAAAAAAAAATCCGTAATTTTAAAAGTTAAATATGGACATAATTTCAAAAAGCATAGACAGCATAGAGCTCACAATATAGAAAACAAAAATGGCTAATAAAGGTAGACAGTGTTTAATCTCAGTGGTAACCAAAGAAATTTGAATACAAAATCAATGTGATACAGTTTGTCAAATAAATTAGCAAAGTTTATAAAAACAACAATATTCTAGGGAGGTTATGATGAGACAAAATACTTTCATTCATAGTTACTAGAGTAGAAATCAGCATACAATTGGGAAAACAACCTGGGAAAATATATCAGAAACCTTAAAAATATTTACACCCTCGACCAAATATTTGCACTTTCTGACATTTATTGTAAGAGCACAGCATTAGTTTCTTAGGGATGCCATACAAGGTACCACTAACCAGCTGACTTCAACAACAGAAAAGAATTGTCTTGCAGTTCTGGAGGTTTGAAGTCTGATATCAAGGTGTCAGCAGGATGTGAGACAGAATCTGTTCCATGCCTCTCCTCTAGCTGCTAGTGGTTTTCTATCAATCTCCCGCACTCCTTGGCTTGTAAGTGCATCACTCAGAATTCTGCCTTCATTCGCAGGAGGTGTTCTCCCTGTGTGTATATCTATCTGTGTCCAAACTTCTGCTTTTTATAAAGATACCAGTCATATTGGAATAGGGCCCACCCATATGACCTCATCTTGACTTAATCATCTGCAAAGATCCTATTTCCAAATAAATTCTCATTCACAGGTACAGGGGATTAGGATTTCAATATCTTTTTGGGAGGCACAATTAAAGCCATAACAGACATAATCTAAAATTCAAAATGACAACTTTATTTTAGTATAAAGGAATTCATGTTATTTATTAGTATAAAATATTAAAAATAATACAAATACATAACACTGTGAAATAGTCAAATAGTGCTGGGATTACAGGCGTGAGCCACTGTGCCCGGCCAAGGCTTGGGTTTTATAAACATGAATTTCCTGAAGACCTTGTTTCAATCCTACCTAGTGGCTTAGCCACTTCCCCTCTCTGAACTTCAGTTTATCCATATGTGAAATGGGAGGACAATGAGTGATGTTGATTCCAGAGAACATTTTGAGGGTCAAGCTGAATCTACCCCTACCCTTGGCAGCCTCTGCTACAGGTACGTCGTAACCCACTGATGTCTAAGCTGTTCCCTCCTGCATATTCTTCTACCAGTATCCTATTTCTGAAATAGTGAAGCCAGTCCTATTCCTTCTTAATTCTTTCTGCTTTGTTTGCGAAGTTCTAACTATTCAAATTTAATTTCTCTACTTGCTTCCATTCCTTGACTTTCAGGATGTTATTTTTATTTATTTTCCCATGGAACGTTTATAAGTGTTGAATGATTTTATTATGGAATTGTGAAATTAGGGAATTTAGTTCTGGAATGGATTCCCCAAAAGATAATTTATTCAGATAATTATTGCCTCACTCTTCCTTTGAAGAATACTAGTATTTAAATATTTAACAATATTAATTACAGTATTTTATATTTATATATTGCATAATATATTATTTTAATAATATTTTAAAAAATAATGTGTATATATGCAATTGTGGCCAGAATTTGTCAACTGTTGTTGACACTCACTCAAGACATTGCAGCAGCAAAAAATTCTTAGATGTATTAATAGAGGGCTATGTTAATTCCCCACTATATTTTCTATTTGCCTCAGGAAACAAATTGCCATTTGGCATTACTATTGTTTTCTGAGAAAGAAAACTTCTGCTAAATGAAAGGCTGCTTCACGAGCTGATCATCTTGATTCATTTAGCAATAGAAGTAGGAGTCAGAGGTTGCAAAACTGTTCATCACAGTATGGGATGAGTAATTTGAAGTCTGCCAGATTGAGGAGGCATGGAGTGAGGAAGAGAGAGGGAGTAAAAGCAAGAGGGTGGGGGGAGGAGAGGAGGCAGTGGGCACTGGGTGGGAAGGAGTCCCAGGTGTGGAGTGGCTTTTCTTTGCAGACAAGAAAGCTAATTACTATAAAAATTCCTGTTGTGTGATCTCTTTGTGAAACAACAGCTTGTTTTGAAGTCTACTACATTAAAAATGCTGCATGTGACTTATTTCTGTTCTATATTTTACTTGCTAATATGTATGTGTGTTTTAATTGATGAGAAGATTGATATTCATCCCACACTGAGGTGGTCAGGAATCCCAGAGGTAGAGGAGGCCACAAGATTCTAATGATTACAGGTACACTGGAATTTGGAGAAATCTTGGGGAGGCCACAAGCTACAGAACTGGGAATTCAAGAAAATCATGCCTATGTCTCCAGGGTTATGAAGCTTCCAGCTGACCTCTGGATTACATAAGAGCATAACTAGCTTCTCCCTCTGGTAGGAGCAGGACCCTGGAATGCCTCTCCACCCTATTCTCCCTTCCTCTTGGGCTGCAGCTGCTGTAGCAATTGTCCCTAGGGCCTCTTTTAGGAGAGAGGAAGCAAAGCCTCCAACCTACACGTTTCAAAGGACTTTTTAATTGAGGAAAGGTTGCACAATGCAAATGAACAATGGGTCTCACTTCCAACCTCTCCCAGAAAGAAGCTACTCCTTGATTGACAAAGGAAGGAAATGGTAGCTAGACATTTCAGAAACCAGCACTAGAATAAGGAGATCAATGTGAGACACATTGCAGGATAGGAAAACCAAAACTATTTCCAATCACTGATCCAAGGCTTTCCTTTCAATCTCTTACGGGAATTAGCATTTTAGAAAATGAACAAGGCAGCCTTGAACTACCCAGAGAAATGTGAACTTCTGAGCCTTCTGGTCACTGGACTTGTCTTTGGATGAAAAGAGAAGAAATAAACATATATTGAGTACTTGCTGTGTGATAGGCTCTGTGAGAGGTGCTTCATGAACACTATCTCATTTAATACCATTTAACAATGTCCCTATGAAGCGTGCATAATTATCTCCCTATATAGGTAATGGATTTGAGGCTCAGTAAAGTGACTATTTCAGTGAATGTGTCAAATACTGCTGAAGTGGCTTGCATGTGATCAGTTTGGGAAGATGGTCAGGCTGGTAGCTACTGTATTGGACAGCACACATTTATAGAACATTTCCATCATTGCAGAATGTTCTATTGGTCAGTATTATTCTAGAGACAATATAAGAGCTTGAAACAGTCCCAGGCAGTAGAAGAGGGTATTTGCAAAAGTGGGAGATATGGTAGGAGTAAAGCAGGACATTGGTGCTCCAGGAATTAGGCAGAGGTTCATAATTTAGGGTCTTGAAATGCAATATATGGAAGATCCAAACCAGGGAGTAGATTAGATGATCCTTCACCGAGACTCAAGGATGATCAAGTTGGAGGATATTAGGTGGGCAATGCTGCTCAGTGGGTGGAGCTTCAGACAGACTTTATGCCTGCATTTTGAAGGTCGACATGGGAAATATGCCATGTAGTCATCTTTGTCCCAGCTGGGTAAGGAACTGGTATGGTTGAGCCAGCACTGACCTAACAGCGCAGAGCTGTGGCAGGAGGGGTAGAAAACAGAAACCTCCACCTCATTTTATGCTCACATGCAGAATCTGTGAGTGAGTGTGTGTGTGTGTGTGTGTGTGTGTATGTATGTGTGTGTGTTGGAAAGGCAAAGGCAATTAAGCATGCTTTAATCTTTGACTGAGTAGTTTATTTTCTTGTGTATCCTGAATTCCAGTTTGAACTCTACTGAGTGCATCAAATTGGAATTGAAATCTTAGAGATGTTTTAGCATCCAAATAACTCTTTCTCTGCTCTTTATCTGTGAGGGTCTCCTTTAAACCTGAGTCCACTTTGAGCTTTCTTATGGGATAAAAAGATGAGTTGGCTAGGGCAATAAAACAACTTTCTCTTTAAATCCATGTTGGAAATGTTTACCTAGCTTGGTCATAATTATGCACACTACTCTGGACTAAATAGAAAAGAACTAAGTGATATAAAGGACTTACATTCCAGTAACCTCTATATTAGCTCAGCAATAATTCCAGCAAAAATGTTTTCATCAGCTCAGTTTCTGTTTTCAGAAACAGCTCTTGAGCTATCTCTAAGAAGCAGTTAACCACTATTATTGTTAGCATACACCAAATATAATTATAGGTAAAATGCTTGAATGAGATACTTCTTGTAGGAGAAATGGAGTCTCTGTTAAATTCTTGAATACTATATTCATGTTGGAGATTTGCAAAAAACTTTTTAACAAAAAAAGGCTCTGAGAAGTCCTGCAGTAAAGAAACCTTTTTCCCCTTCCTGTGTCCATGTGTTCCCATTGTTCAACTCCCACCTATGAGTGAGAACATGCGGTGCTTGGTTTTTTGTCTTTGTGAATAAAACAAACAAACAAACAGAAAGAGAGCTTTTTAATTCTATTTAAGCCATAATTTCCTAAATTAGCTCAGAAAGTTTTTTATTTTATTTTCTTGTTTGCTTTTCTGCTTTCTTCTTTGTTATGCATGAAACATCTGGAGAATAAAGCTCTATACAGCATAGTTTGAGAAACACTAGCATAAATACGGCAGAATAATGATATGGAGTGGAGGAGATGTTTGTGTTTGGGCTGTGTTTTACTTTCAGGAAACCTGAAACAATGATGGGTATTTGGGGGAGGTTATAGTTTTCATGAGCCTGTCATGAAAAATCTGAGAGAAACTCTTAAAACTTTGTGATTGCTTCTTTAAACTATTGTCCACATTTTATTGTTGAGCATAAACTCTACACTACCTTTTATTTACTAGTTCAATTTCAAACATTAGCAACTTAATGATCACTGCAGGCAAAAATTTCCCTTCTGCTGTAACCTTCAGAGGTATTTTATTCAATACTTTGATGAAGCTTATGGTGAACTGACATGATTTGCCACCACATTAGTTTCTTACCATCTTTGTATATTATCATGGCCTCCTAATTTACCTTCATTTCTTGCAAATCACCTTCACTGTTCCCTAAAACTCCACCGTATTACTATGACAAAGGTCATCACAGCAAGAGTTGTCTACTTGAACCACATCATCACTCTCCACTGGCAACAAGGCAGTATATACATTAAATATGTACAACTTTGAACATGCCAGTGATACCTCAACGAACCACAACCAGTTTCTTGAAATCATTTGAGCTTGTGACCCCTGTCATGCCTTTGCTAGTGCCAGTCCTTCCTCTTGATGGGTCCTTTTCTCAACTCACTCATCAAACATCTAGTCACCCTCCAGGAACCAGTTCAATTGTCATGACTCCTGTGGAATATTTCTTGATATTTGCAGGAAAAGTTATTTGTTCCTTTTTCTGTGCTCCTACTGTGGGTTTTTGTTTTTTGTTTGTTTGTTTGTTTGTTTTTGAGATGGAGTCTCACTCTGTGGCCAGGCTGGAGTGCAGTGGTGCAATCTCTGCTCACTGCAACCTGTACCTCCTGGGTTCAAGTGATTCTCCTGCCTCAGCCTCCCGAGTATCTGGGACTACAGGGGCCTGCCACCACACCCGGCTAATTTTTGTATTTGTAGTAGAGACAGGGTTTCACCATGTTGGCCAGGATGGTCTTGATCTCTTGACCTCGTGATCCACTTGCCTTGGCCTCCCAAAGTGCTGGGATTACAGGCGTGAGCCACCGTGCCTGGCCTCCTATTGTGTTTTCTATTTATTCATACTTTTGGCTTTGATTTTTAAGGCGTAATAAAAATTATTGGAAAAAAATCCTGTGTCAAAGAGAAACTTGAAAAAAAAACTATATTGTACTCCATCTTCTCTTCTAGCTTTATTTGACAAACTTACACCATTGCCAATATTTAAAAGTACCACATACATTATTCCCCAAGCGTGAGATTATATGTATTACAAACATTTTCTCTTCAATCCTTAAGGCAAAAGTGAAGATTTTATCCCTACCCTCCAGATGGCTTTATCCAAGTTTGTCTAGCTCCAAAGATCTGTAACCTTTTCACTATGTAACACTGCCTCTCAGGTGCATGACTAGCCGTGCTGGGTGTCACTCAGCACACTTCATATTTATAATAATTGCTTTTAATTCTCAGATAATCCTTCAAGGCAATATTAGTATTCATATTTATAACCAAGGAAAGTAAGTCTTACTTGCCCTAGGGCAATATAGTAGTAAATGTTAGCTTAAAACCCTATACTTTTTCCAGTGTATCACACAGCCTCAGCTTTCCACTGTTCAGGAGACAGCATCCTCGGGTTTCAAATGGACACCAGGAAGCTCTGTTGGATCTTTAGTCATGAAAGTTGATTCAGAAATCACACTCAAGGGTGCAACGATTAACCATTAAGAACATACAGGGAAAAGAAGAACATATTAAAGAACACCACTGGCTAACACAAACAATAAAATCCAAACAACCTCATTTCAACTAACATATTTCAAGGAAAAGAAAGGGAGACAGTTAGAGGAAGGGGAAAGAGAGAGAGGGAGGAGGAGGGAGGGAAAGGCTGTAGATTAAAAGATAATTAAGTGCATGTGTGACCTTCATTATATGTGGGATCTAAAATAGCTAAACTCATAGAAGCAGAGAATCACATGGTGGTTGCCAGGTGCTGAGAGGAAGAAACAGAAAGAGGTTGTCAAAGAGTACAGCATTTCAGTTAGGCAAAGTAAATAAGTTCTGGAGATCTACTCTACAGCCTAGGGTCCATAGCTAACAATACTGTATCGTATACTTAAAATTTGCTAAGAGAGTAGGTCTTATGTTACATGTTTTTACCACATATAAAAAATGACAATAATAAACAGGGCAGAAGAAAACTTTGGAAGGTAATGGACACATCTTTGGCCTTGATGGTGGTAATGGTTTCATGGGTGTATACTTATCTCCGAACTAATCAAGTTGTATACATTAAATATGCACAGTTGTTAACATGTCAGTCATACCTCGATAAAGTGATATAAGCAAATAAATTGCAATGTACATATCTATTTCAATTTTTATTTTGATTAAAAATAAATTAGAAGATCAGGAAAAATCTGAATACTGATTGTGTATTTGATAAAATTAATTAATAATTGTTCATTTGTGGGTATGATAATGTGATTGTGATTATGTTTAAAAAAGGAAGTCCTAGATTTATAGAGATAAATATTAAAATATCTACATATACAATAATAGATATTTTGGATATGCTTTCAAACAATCTGGGACAGAGGCCAATGGATAGAATTCCAGATAAAACTAAATTGGCCATGAGTCTATAATTCTTGATGCTGGATGTTGGGGTTCATTTTTATTATTCTAAATTCAAACTTTCTAATTAAAAAAATTAAAAATTACTAATTAGCCGAACATATTCATTCCTTGAGAAGGGTTCACAGAGGCTTTGAATGTTTTGTTGTCAATAAATTAAGATGTAAAAGGAGAAAATGTATCTTTCAGCCATATTCTTATCCCTATAGCCAGATTCTTGTTTTACCACTCAAGAGCAATTCTTTTTTTTTTTTTTTTTTGAGATGGAGTTTCACTCTCGTCACCCAGGCTGGAGTGCAATGAGGCAATCTTGGCTCACTGCAACCTCTGCCTCCCGGGTTCAAGCAATTCTCCTGCTTCAGCCTCCCAAGTAGCTGGGATTAAAGGCACCCGCCACCATGCCCAGCTAATTTTCATATTTTTAGTAGAGACGGGGTTTCACCATGTTGACCAGGCTAGTATCAAACTCCGGACCTCAGGTGATCCACCCGCCTTGGCCTCCCAAAGTGCTGGGATTACAGGTTATGAGCCACTGCACCCAGCCAACGGTGATTCTTTAGGACTACCTACTTAGCCATAAATTGGCAAGGCAAAAATAATCACAAGCATTTCTCCTTGTGCTTCATGTTACTTGTTGTCATGGCAGCCTGTATTTTGAAAATGGATTTGAATTTGCCCCTGGATGTATTAAAATATATTAATTTTTGGCATGGAATGAATTTTAGTTTTATATCATGTCATCAGTATAAAAGATTCCAGGAGAGAATTTATGTTTGCCAAGGTGCCATTGGTGTGATAATATTAAGAGTTTCCATAGTAATTCTTCCTACTCCAGTGCTAATTTGCTCTCATTGAGCATATGTTGGGATTTCCCAGAAGGAAGAAGTTAGATGGAAGCAGCATGAGTTGGACACTGGGAGGGATGAACTAGACCTGCTTCAGAAAGAGAGCAGTCACTTTAATCACCAAAGCCAAGGAGTAAAGCAAAGTCACATTCCATCTGGGTCAAGGTTGATGTGTGAGGAGTGTTATTGCAGGAATGGGAAAGAGTGGCAAAGGGGTTTGGATCTTAGCAGAGTCCTCTTTATTCTCTCAGTAT
The DNA here is from genome assembly GCF_028858775.2 of Pan troglodytes. Lineage (NCBI taxonomy): Eukaryota > Metazoa > Chordata > Mammalia > Primates > Hominidae > Pan > Pan troglodytes. The sequence goes on from NC_072419.2 coordinate 45,938,579, forward strand.
CAGACTCATTCAACAAAGGGTCTTATTCAAGATGTGGTAGGGCTGCTCAAACAAATGCAGGGCCTGTGGAGGGAGAGCCTGGCTTGGGGTCATGATACTTTCCCGGGCTACATTACTCAAAGCCTCAAGAGCATGATTTGCCAACATGGCCTTACCCTGGGAGTGTAATAAATGAAAGAACTGGTACTGGAGGCCAGCCAGGCAATCAGGCCTTAGGCAATATATAGGAGTTTGGGAAGAAAGGACTCATATAGACACCTGAGTATGCATTCTCTCTCACCACTATGCATGTTGACCATCATATACAAAATAGTAACTATTTCCAAAGCTTTCTTTCCTCATAGGCAGGGAGGTGCTGACACCCTCCTAAATTAGGTCTCCATTGCCCTAGGATTGGGTAGGGTTGTGGATGCTGGTGGCCAGTAGTCAGTGCCTGCCACTGTGCTGGTCAGGGCTAGGGAAGTTGAGTGACAGGTTTTTTTCCAACTGCTTCTTTTCTGGCCCATGAGAACAACGGAAGGCAGCATGACCTGGAAGATGAGATGTGGCCTCTTTGCCAGCACAGTTTAGAGCTGAACCTAAGGCTAATGCTCTGGGCCAATAGTCATTGACCTCTAAAACCAAGGCTTCCCTGAGTCAGGGAGCCTCAAATTCTGCAGTCTGCACTCCACACTCTTCACTGTTTACTTATCTGATGGAGCTGTTCTCTTGGAAAGCTGTGTTATTCCTGTAATGCAAAGTGACAGAGAAAATAAAAACACCCAGCTGAGAAAAAGCCACAATGTTAATGTGAAACACAAACTTTCTGTTCATCTGAATCTCAGTTTATTTTAAAACAGAACCATAACGGCTCAGATCCTGAAGACTGGGAAGCACTGTTGCTACAGCTGTCCCACTCTCAGATCCTTCTCTGACTTGCCTTCTGGTCTTAATCCTTAGCACTTTTCCCAGGAAGGAATGTCAAGTCAAGGTGGTAAGATGTCAGATTGCCCTCCCTGAATACGGCTTAAAGACCAAGTTAAGAGCAAATTCTTAAGTTTGCAGTAGATGAACCAGAAACTAGTCACCATATGCTCCCCACTAACACTGAAGTCCCTCTGGCTGAATAAAAGCTTGGCCTGAGTTTCCCAGGAGGTTTGTTCTGGATGAATCTGGCTTTTGTGTTCCATCTGAACCAAGTTCGGGGTCTAATCCCAAACTCTCACAGCTGGCATTGAGCGACATCTGTTTGGCATCTTCTATACCCTGTTTTCTTGGTGTTTGCCTGCATTTTTTGGAATTAGCTCAATTTTCTTTTTTTTTTTTTTTTCTGGATGTTTTCTGAACAGTACTATCCATATAAGAATTTTAGTCATATAAAGCCCTAGGGAGAACCCTGCTATGTAGGCTGCTTCCTGTCCTCATTCCACCCCCAAACTGGAAAAACAGGAGCCCATGGTGGAAAACAAAGAGAAGCAGTCCAAGTATTAGAAGAAAAGCAGGAAATTGTCCCAGAGGAGAGGGTTTCATGAAGCAAGGATGCAACAATACCTCAAATTACACCTCTTTAAGAAGAAAGTTTAAAAAGTCCCTACTAAGTTAAGAATTAGTGACCTTAACTAAGTAGGGTTGTGATGGTAAACTCAGAATGCAATAAATTAAAAAGTGCATGAGAATGAAGAAAAAGGAGATACTGCCTTTTCAAGGTACTTGCTCTGGAGCACCAGTTCCTAACTTGGTGTGCACACTAGAATCCCCTGGAGAGGATTTAAAAAATATTGATGCCTGGGCTTCATCCCGGAGATTCTGGTTTAACTAGATTTAGGTCTTTGAGGGAGCATATTTTGTTTTATTTTATTTTTAAGATGAAAATCACTTGACCTATTTGTAGCCTAACTATAAGTAGCTAGGAGAAAGGGAGAAATTAAAAGTACAAAGGGAGTGGTTGGGTAATGATGTCATGGGATGGCCAAAAAGGCAGCCGCTGGGATCCAAAGTTCAGGTGGTTGATCTTAGACCTGAAGAGGTGAATCAAGACCAAGGGGGCAAGGTGGCTTCCTTTGCCAATGTGGACCTTCATCTGGTGGTTTTTAGTTCATGACGTTGGAGGCTAGGCTATTTTCTGAGAATCTTTTTTGACCAAAAGCAGAGGATCTGATGACATTTTTGGCTTGATTTGCCAACACAGCCTTACCTTGGGAGTGTAATAAATGATACGGGGAAACATCTTCCCTGGACTTTAGTATGATCACAAATGCTTTGGTGATGGAATGGGGATAGGGTGAATAATAAAAGGTTACTGACAGTAAATGATGACTTGGGAAGGAAAGACTGGGCCTAATAAGACATACCTGAACCCTTCCATGAGAACTTCTAAAATTTTAGTGACAATTCATTTAAAGAGTGGTTGGTCAGTCACCTTAAGTTGGTCATGGCGCATTGTGCTGGAGAGGAAGAGATAAACCCAGACTAGAACAAACCAGTGAGCTGGGAAAAATGAGACCCAAGAAAACAGAGATGCCCCTGGTGGAAAACCATGAAGACAGTGTGGTTCTACACTGTGAATCTTGCTTCCCAGAGGTAACCACCATTAATATTTTTTGGGTAGGGATTCTTCTGTGTGCATGTAGGCATAGGAAAATGATCATTCTTGTAATATCGATTTTTAAGGCTAAAAACCAGATAAATACATAATACTGTGATAAATAAGAAAAAAGTAAGGCGCTACAAATGTCTAACATAGCTGCTTGGGAAACTGACAAACTCAGTTTTAAATGGTGTGTATAAGTGGTGAGGAAAATACGCTAAATGTATATGAGTGGTTCTGAGGAATCACTATTTTATAGTCATATTCTCTACTGGTGAAGTCATAGATAGTCATATTCTCTACAGGTGAATCAAAAGGGATTATCACATTTTGCAGTAATAATTTTACTTGCTCTGAAGCACCATTGAGAATGGATTGTTAAAGAGATAATTGGTGAGCCTTTACCTGTGAATGCTGTACTCATCAGGAACCAGCATGCACTTGCAGAAGTAAATCAGGAATTAGGTTAGACTACCAGTACTGTTTTTTTTTAAAGGGTCTTTAGGTTGGTAGCTAAAGAAGAAATATAAGTGGTGTTCCTCAAATTAACTGGGGACTTGAAATGTGATATCATGATATTCTTGTGGACAAGATGGAGGTATACGTTCTAGATAGTATTGAAGTTGGAAGGACTTTTAGCTAACAGCAGTCAAGGAATGTTATAAACTAATCAACCTCAGCTGAAAGTGAGAGCAGCTCTATCCTAAGGTCTGTCTTATTATTTGCTTTATTTTGACTAATTTCTGGGAAAACATATACACTGTCTCTGGTACATAGTAGATGATCAGTAAAAATACTTGCTGAATAATGTGATGTGAAAACGAATGCAGGAAAAAGTGATTGAAGGATGACATGAATTTGGAGGGAACAACTAGCTAATAATCTGGGTGATGCAATTAGGAAACAAACTAACAAACAAAAAACCTCTTGGACAATGGCCCAGGTAGATCATCCACCTGCCGTGCAGTAGGTGAAAAGAATGAAAGTTCTCACCTGCTGCATTTATTCTTTCATTTGATTTGTTCTTTCATGCAAATCTCAGCTTCTGAAGCAGAGAGAGCAGGCTGGATGGCTGCAAGTCCATTTCCTGAGCTTTTTTGTTCCCTGGCTGTATGCTGGTGCAACACTGCAATGAATTTGAAGGAAATTGCAGAGTTCCCCCAAATCCATCCTGTCTTGTCTGGTACTCCCAGAGAGCAATCATGGTTAGCCATTAAGACTGTATCACCTTTCTACCGAACAGTCTCTTCAAGAAACTGCTAACTTCTTGTGGCACCCAGTTTGATGACTGTAGGAAGGAGTCTCCAGCCCCTTGGCCTCTGGGTGCATTCCTGGAAAGACACTCTATCTCTTAGTTTTCCCTCCCCTCAATTTATTGTCAAACCATGCAAATGAGGCTTCCTTAACTATTTCTTGGACATCTTAAAATTAAAGTCTGCACATTAATAATTTGTTCAGCTTGTTGGTAAAAGTAGCATCAATATTATGAGATCATTGGTCTGGCCTGAGTTCCCTATTCAAATCTTCATTTCCAGGAGCTAAGGATGCCCGCCCTCCTCTTTTGAGTCCCACACCCATCCTCTCACATATTTACCTACTTCAATTAAGAGTGGGAAATTTGTTCAAGAGGAGACAGTCCTGGGGGACATGAAGGGAATTTTTTTGTCAGGGAGGCAATGTAAGGTCTGAACTATATGGTCATCTTGTTGAGAGCAGAGTCTCTGCTTGCTTCATTCTCCATCCTTTATATTCTTGTTACTTAAAGTGTAGTTCACCTCACCTGGGAGCTTGTTGGAATTGCAGAATCTCTCTGCTGAATCAGACTGTGCAGTTTAATAAGATCACCAGTGATGGTGATTTGCGTGCACATTAACCTTTAGCAGCATGGGTCTGTATTACCCAACAAAGCGTGGTGAAGGAGGAAGTAGGCAGCTAACATTTATTGTGTGAGATGGCAGGAGAGAGAGGAAAGGAAGGGAAGAAAAAGGAAGGGGAAGGGAGGGTAGGGGAGAGGAGGAGAGGAGAGGGCAGGGAAGGGGGGGAGGAGGGGATGGGGAGGGAATGAAATAATATAAATTCACATGGGGAGAAAACAGTCTGAATTTGTGACAAGTATGACATAAAATTTTACTTAGTTTGCATGTGGTAACACAAACCCATTGTTACAACTTTCTACTTTAGTAATAAAGTGAATATTGTGCACCTTAGGAGAAATTACTCACATATTTACATTTTACTTTCTTGCCTTGGAAAGGTATTTTTAAAATAGGTTAAATATTTCCATGGTTCTTTGGTCAATATTTTAGAAAATGGATCATAAATAGAAGAAAAGTGAATTACTCTCTAGTTCAGGACACTTTATTAAAAAATCCAAGTTGGGCCAGGCACTGTGGCTCATGCCTATAATCCCAGCACTTCTGGAGGCTGAGGTGGGAAGATTGCTTGAGGTCAGGAGTTAAATACCAGACTGGGAAATATTTCGTAGAGACCCTATCTCTACAAAATAAATAAATAAATAAATAAATAAATAAATAAATAAAAATTAGCCAGGCATGGTGGTGTGAGCCTATAGTCCTAGTTACTTGGGAGGCTGAAGTGGGAGGATCATTTGAGCCCAGGAGTTTGAGGTTACAGTGAGCTATGATTGGGCCACCGTAGTCTAGCCTGGGTAATAGAGTGAGACCCTGTATGTTAAAAAAAAAATCAAATTGTGGAGAACACTTGATCCATTCATAGAGTAAGCATGTTTCAAATAATATACAGTTGCTCTCATGAAGCTCATGGTCTAGGGTAAGGAAACAAATCTATAAACACTGTTCCCCCAAACAACATATTACAGTTACTATATTATATGCTATTAAAGGTAGGTACCGAAAGACAATTTGCCTTTGCCAAGAGTGGGGAAGGGACTGGAGAGGACACCCCAGAGGATATAATGGGCTGAGGTTCATCTTGAGGACTAGATTGGAGTTTGCCAGGTATTCAATCACAAGACAGCAGTGTGTGCTAAGGTCATAGAGAGGACAACATGTCTTAGGGACTGAGGTGTGTGGTGTGGCTGAAACTCAGGCTTTGGGGAAGCAAGAGGGGTGAAGGGACATGAGGTTGGTGAAGTGAACAGGAGCTAGATCAGAAGGGCCCTGAATGCTGGTCTAGGCAGATGAACTCCTCCTGAAAGGAAGGTTTGGATCAATATCTTCGTTTTAGAAAGATAATTTGAGAGGTTATGTGTGTGATGGAAAGATAATTTGAGAGGTTATGTGTGTGATGGATAGATAAGGGTGGTAATGGCAGGAGGAGGAGAGAGGGTGATGGTGAAGGCAGGTTGAGTGAGGAAGCCCACACTGTTGCATTTTTAAAATAAGACTACATGGTCATGACAGATTGACTTCGGGCAGTGACCAACCATAAAGCTAGAAAGAACCATGAACATTTTAGAGACATTCAGGAAGGATTCAGCTTTATTATCCTGTGACTGCCTTATTTGTTGACAAAAGTTCTCCAACCATCAAAGCCCCATTCCTGAGATTTTTGGCACTGGCTGTAGAAAGAACAGGAACATTAGAAAGCCCAGAAGCTGTTTTCTTTCATTACTATGTTTTGTTTTGCTCCTCAAGTAACTCTTGCCATTCTGTGAAGCTTTACAGAAAATCCCAAGTATCTTTTACCACCAGGATAAGCTTTTTTCTATAGCCTAAGTTTAATAATTGACAGTTGTGAACACATGTAAAGAGTGAATTCCCAGTCAGCATGTTCATTGTGAATTGACGTAGTTTCTTTAAAGGCACATCGTGGGTAGTACACTACATGGAGAAAGAAATACAGGTAGGGAGTTGAGAAGGGAGGCTTGTTGAATATTTTAAAGAGTTGACGGGACCCCAAAAGCCTGCTTTGCTAAATCTGAACATTAAACTCAGAAGCGATGTCGCTTGGATTCCTGGGAAGCATGTGTCCTGGAGGGTGGGGATTGGGACGGTGTTGTCAATTCTTCCATTTGCATTTTCTCCTGACTCTTCACCTCCAACCATTTTGTATTCAGAAATGCAACCTGGCTCATCTTTATCCTCCCAGTACTCCAGGGTTTCTAAATTGAGGATCCATAGTTCTCTGCCGAGTCTTGGAATATTTTGAAATTGAATGCAGATTCCATGTGTACATATGTAGCTTTTTGACATTTTCTTGGCAGAGAGTCCTTAACATTACATGAGATTCTCAAAGGCATCTGTTATGTAGCAAAGGGAAAGAATCATTGCTCTACACATTGCGGCCTATCCCCAGCCCTGAGCAAGTGCATCATCTCCGTCTTTGTCAGGATGAATTCCAAAACCCTCTTTCCAGCTAATGCTATTCTAGTGAGCTCCTAACCATTGTCTCCACTGCCTGTTTGGCAGCTGGAGACACACAGCAATGAGCACACCCAAAACCTGAGCTTGTCACCTTCCTCCTCAACCTTGTGATCCTCCTTTGTACATGTGGAGTAAAATGCCCTTTATTTGTTTTTTTTACCATCTGCAGTCAACCTGTCATTAATTCTTGATAACATTACCTCTGTTTTTGAAATTTACTCCCTTTTCTTGATTCTCTGTTACTTAGAGAACACATCCAATCTACGGGATGTAGGAGAGCCCATTAATAAGTGATTCTAGTCTTGTCTCCTATCATCATGCCAACTCAGACTCCAACTGCACTATGTATATTGTTCTTCATCTCTCTGACTTTGTGCAAGCTGTTCCCTCTACCTGCAAAGATCTTTCCTTTATCAGATGCTTGATAATCACATCTGTGAGACTCCATTCAACTATGACGTCTTGATGTCTTCTTGACAATTCAAGCTACTCCTTTCCTCTATGTGTATACAATGTTTCTGGCATAGTACTTAATTCAGTGAGTTTATTTCTCTGTTTCTGTACCCATCTCTCCAGCTGGGTGCTGTGCACCTTAAAAGAGGAGACTATCGTTTACACACTATTGATTCTGTAATACCTAGTGCAGGAGGACTTGGCACTCTGTGGGTTTCAAATAAGCATGTGCTTTGACTTTTATAAACCTCAATATTACTCTCTGTAAGCATCCTTTAAACTTATCTGACTAACAAAATACAAGTCTCCTGAGCTAAAGGCATCATAGGGTCTTAGTTTGGACAGTGACATTTACTTGAGTTAGAATATTGAATAGAACATTTTGCAACAAGACATTTTTCTTGATTCCACACCAATAACCAGTGGCCATTTTGTATTTGTTTGCCAAATATTTCTTACCAGAAGTCACCAGTTCTTTGGCATATTCACCAAGGATTTATTAAACTTCTACTAGGTGCCAGCATCTGTATGTATTCTGTAAGTGCAGGGATAAACAAAATCGTTAGGGTTACTGTCCTTATGAGCTTACATTCTAGCCGTGGCTTTCCTGTCTTTATTTTACTATTTGCTTCCAAGTTTTAATTATGTAACCATTTATGGCCTGAAAAAAAATTTAGCCTTGGTGTGTTTGTGTCTCTCTGTGTGTGTATGTGTGTGTGTGTATGTGTGTGTGTGTCTTCTGAATATATATATACATTTAGGGGAGTGTGTACATATTTAGGGGAGAGGAGGGCATCCTACCCTTAGGTGTTCTATTACAGTTAAAATAAAGGTAGTCCTAAGCTACAATTATAGGATCAATTATGATGATTATTAAGAGTTACCAAAGATTCCATTGATTATACACTTAATTTCTTCCTATTATTCTGCTAGGTATTCATTTGCATTTCCTCTATAATCTTCTTAGGAGGCCTGTGAGATAGATGCAATTATCATTATTATTATGCATATTTTATAGATGAGAAAACTGAGGAAGAGATAAAACTACTTGGTTAAAAACAAAGGTAAATATAATTCTGGAGCCAATGTTCTTAACCTGTTCTCTTTAACTGAGAATCCAAATACCAAGAAGTTGTTTAGAATAACCAAGTCACACCAGCCATAACTAGACTTCATATCTATTCACAATCAAAATATACAAGAAGAGTATTTTGAGGCAGCCCATCACACAGAAACCATTATGGCTTGAATTCTGATTTCAGTTCTTCCCAGAAAAGCTTCAGAAGACAAGAACCATGCCTTCAACTTCTTTGGTATTCTTCCACAATACCTTAAAAATCTGAAATAAGAGCTGCAGAAGAAATGAGTTTGTTTGTTTATGTGAGTTTTCCCAAGTACAGCTGTGGGAGGTGAAGGAATGGGTGATTCAGCGGATAACTCTACACCCTCTTTCTTTAGATAAGTGAAGTTGAAGTCATGGAGGATAAGATGGGATTCACCAGAATATGAATCAACCACAAGGCCCATGATTGTGTTTCACTCATCACCCCTGGGCAGTAAGTGCTCACTGAAAGTATCCACAATTGGAGAATCAAGCATGTAAATTATACCAACAATTGTATCAACAGCTAAATATTTATTAAATATTTACTATTACAGTGTGCTAAGTGCTCTTTCAACAATCTCATGAAATAAACACTATTATGAACCCCGTTTATACATTAGGAACATGAGGTTCAGGATAAGTTATTTGCTCAAGGTAATACCAAGCTGTGATTTGAACTGAGGAAATCTATATCCAGGCTCTTAACCAGGGTGTTGAACCATTTCCCCAGTTTATGGGAGAAATGAGGTATGATTGGGTATGGTCACTGAAGATGGAGGTAATTTCTGAGAGGAAGGAGAGGAGAGTGCAGAAGAAAGCAGGTTCTAAAGTCAGTCTGCCAGGTAAATACGAGCCTTTCAGTAGAAAATTTCTTACCATATCTAAGGCTCAGTCTTATAACAGGGAGTTGCAAGGAGTAAATGAGATAATTCATGTAGAACCCTCAGTGGAATATGGTAAACACTTAAATGTTTATTATTACTATTATTATTATTAGATATTTGAATGTAGTTCCTCTTTATACTGAACCAGCCTATGCTCAAGAATAATATTAAATTATACAAATTCTAGAGTTACTCAGAGTCGTGGATAACAATGCCCAGTCCACAAAACAGCTTATTAAAATGCCCATAACTTCCAAAGTTCTCCCATACCTTCTATACCTTTGCTATGTTAATCAGTTGTAATAACCCTTTAAAAGAAATCCTTTTAACATATTTTCTGTTTATCTCAAATATTTCCTTCCTTTGTCCTCAAGGTTGGGCAGTAATTGGGAAAAAAATTCTATTTTCCTTTCTTTCCCTGATCCCACTCAAGTTGAGCAGGCCCTGGCTCCGTGCCCACCCACCTTTATTCCAGATGTTACCCTGGCGAACATCTAAGTCTGTAACCAGGCAACCATTGGGAAGAGGGCCTTCCTGGCTCTGGGCCTAGAAGCAAGAGAAAAACAAATAGGAGGATGTCTTGAGTCTTCTACTTACTTTGGTTTTCCAATCTCATTTCCCCCAAACTTTTATTATTTTTGTAATGGAAACTGGGGGTGGGTATCTGGGCTGTCTGTTCACACACCAAATGTCAGGTCTGTTATGGAGCAGTGCTCTGGCTGGATTTGATCCTATTGATCCTGATTTGGGGCTATGACTGCCAAGGAAAACATTCTTACTCCCCCTCTCACCATGTTGGAAAGGAAAGCATTGACCATGTGGCCATGCAGTGATGAAGTTTGGGGCCCAGCTGAGACAGGGCTCTCAGGCAACTGAATAGCTTCATGCAGATAAGACTAAGCATACCAAATGAAATTTCTGTGGCCAGTTAGACATCCCAAAACATCTCTTCAGTGCACATCCCTATTGCCCTCTTTGCCTCCTGCCTAGACTGTTGTTAATTGTTGCTGTGGTTTCTTTTTAACTGCATGGCCTAGAATTCTAATCCTGTCTTCCTGATTCTGTTGGAGAAGTCATCTTAGACATAATAGCATGACCCCATTTAAACCCATCCAGTGGCTCTTCTTAGCCTACAGCCTAATTTCCTAAAGTCCGGAATTTTGTCATTGAGAAGCATAATTTATTCATTCAACACTTACTTCCTGAGTACTTATCTTATGCCAGGTATTGCCATTCTTCTAGGTACTGTGGATAGACCTTGTAATCAAAATACAGAAAACCCACACACTCTTGAAGCTTGTATTCTGGAGGCCAAGGGAGAAAATAAATTAACAATTAAAAAATACAGTATGTTGGATAGTGATAAGTGTTATGAAAAGCAATAAAGCAAGGAGAGAGGATGCAGGTACAAGGGTTGGGGGAGTCTGTGAAAATTTCCTGAGAAGGTGATAGCTGAGAAGAGAAAAGTAGTTGGTGACAGATCCAACCTAGTAGGGGATATCTGTGGGAGAACTTTCCAGGTAGAGGGAAGAGTAAGGGCAGAGGCCTGGCCATGGGAGCATGCCCGATCTATTTGAGTTAGAACAAGATGTCCAATGTGGCTGGAGTAGAATGATACAAGGAAAGAGGAAGGAGAGATGAGTTTAGAACAGTGGCAAAAGGACATACTTTATAGATTCTTTAGAACATTATGTGGACTTTGCTTGTCACATGCAGTGCAGTGAGAATCCATAGAAGAGTTTTAGATTTTAAGAAGAGCAATCTTATGATCTAATTTACTTCTAGAAGGATCATTCAGGCTCCTATAGAAAATTTATTGTAGAGAGGCAAGGGTTAAAGTGGGGAGATTTGTTAGGCATCTATTGCAATAGTGTGGCAAAATAATGGGGGATTTCGCCAGAATTAGATGTTTTTGCCAGTGCCTCCTCTTTGATGATTTTCTCCAAATAGACATCTATTTTCTGGCTGAATTTCTCTGGTCACAGGAAACTTGCTCCCTACTGTACTTCTTTGGGTATGATCAGATCTTTAGTTATTCATTTTACTGAGACAGAGTTTGTCTTCTATAGGTTTCTTTCCTTCATCATTTTGGTCCTACCCCTTGAGTTAATTAAAAACAAATCTTTTTCCTCTCCTTTGCTACCATGTCATCTTAGGCCCCTCTTCTCCAGAATCAGTATCTCCAGTCCCTGACTCATTCATTGCTTACCATTGTCCCAGTCACACCTCTCCATCCTGAGCACCCTCCTGTGAAGGCTCTTTAGCTGGGAGAGTGGTATCTTTGCCAACTTGGAAGTCAGGGGCTACAGAAAAGCAAAGGCTATGTAGTCTGGATCTTTACCCTTCAGAACACTTAGTCACAGAGGTCAGAAGGGTGACTGACCTCTGTGCTCCAGCTGATTATTATTATTATTATTATTATTACTATTAGTGGTGTCTACTTCATTTCCACCACCTTTTTTTTCTGGGGCATGGTAAGAGTTAACTTCTAAACAAACTCACACTACTTTGCAAGCAACAGCAAACACCCAGTGTAATACTGTCCTTATAAAATATGTCTTTCCATAATGTGACCCAAAGCATAGAGAATATTTTTACTCCAGCATTTCCTGCCATTAATGTTTTCCTTTTGCAATCTTCAGATAGTGTTATGAGTGAGTTGTGTGTTACAAAAAGCTACATAAACACTCTTACCTTGTAATCTACTGTAATGGCATTAGTAAGGCAGCTCTGGGTTTCACTCTTCTTTCCTAAGTGTAACAAACACAAAATTTTTATACCATTCAGCAGTAGAGGAGAAAAATGTCTCTTAAGAATGAGGTGTAAGAGGTAGACAGCGCTGTACTGAGGCGGTACTGCCACTCTGACAGCAACTGAGTATATGAAGTTTGGCGAAATTCCCATCCCAATTGGGGAGCTACCAAGTCATCACATGTGCATTTCTGTTGGAATCATTTTATTTCTACCCTAAATGATAATAGAACATATGGATCTGGGGATAGCAGAGATGAAAGCCATTTCTTCCTTGTAAGTTACCACTGAGGGATTGTACTCGTCAAAGAAGTACAAATGCATTTTGGATCTACAATCATTTATCAATTATCAAACACCTATCAAAATCATAGGGTTGGCTCTATATAATGTTGGAAGAATAAAAATATGACTCGAACAGGCCCTTGACCTTTGTGGACTTTAAGTGAGGCAGAAATAAATTATCCCAGATATTTGCCATGCTAGAAAGAGATGCAAAGCTAAGATGGGTAAAGAAGAAGTAGTAATTAACACCTTGAAGACTATTTAGCAGTTCTCCAAGAATATAAGTAGAAAACATACACGAGAGCTCTAGGGATACAGAAAGGGCATGAAGTTAGTGTTAAACAGGCCTAATCCTGGTTTCTGGAGTCTGCCCTTTGGCAGAGACTTCTGTGTTCCACTGAATTGTCTGTTTTCCTTTTCTTCGTTAAGGAAAAAAAAATCTCAATTTTATTTAGAATAACACTGACCACTAGAAGTCAACATTTTCCAAATTCCTTTGCATTTTGGTGTGGTCATGTGACTAATTATTGCCTGAAGAGATGTAAGCAAAAAGGTGATATGGAGGATTCTTAAAGAGCTGACAGAGCTGGGAAGGGCCTCTATGCTGCTTCTTTCCTGCTCTCTGGAATGAAGATGGTCAGAACTGAAGCCCTGGCAGTCATTCTTGAGATGAGAGGCCACATGCTAAGGATAGTAGAGACTAAACATAGAAGTGTAGGGTTCCTGATGGGTTTGTGGTATAGTTACAACAGGCCTGTATTTCTCACCTATGAAATTCTTTTACCTGAGAGAGAAATGATCTTCAGTCTCATATATGTCATTTTACCTTCAGTCTTTGTGTCTAGCGGTGAGCAAACTCCCAACTAATATGTTCTACTTATGCAGAGCATGAGGACCTTCACACGGGCGTCCAATACACATGCTTTCTCCTCTGCTCACCATCTCACCTAATGGGAAAATGCCTAATGTGAAACTGGAGAAAGCTTAGAATGATTAAAAAAACAAAAGCATTTTAAGGGAGGAGAGAGGGCATTTGAAAGGGAAATTTCAGGAGGATAATCCTTTTATTTTGTGAAATATCTTTTTCAAGTGAGAACTGAAGAATAGTCTTGACAAGTTTAGAGAAGATGTAAAACAATTCATATTGCCCCTTTCTTGATGAGTCACTTGGGGTACCATCAAGGTCACATGGAAAGATTTTATAAGGGTTAGAATCAGTCCATTTTTAAGACTAGCCTATCTTGGGCAATAGATAATAGAGGTGGCCCGGTTATAGGGCAAGGCATGGAAAACTAGAGAGAAACTTAATGGATGACAGAGTCATTCAGATGTCATTCATTATATTTAGGCTCTTATGAAGGTCAGATGGACCAGGAGGGTCTGATATCCTGGAAGATATCAGTTTGGTATTGCAACACTAAGTAAAAAGCAAGTTTCATAAGAGGATGGCCAGACAATGGGCTCTGGGTTCAAGTGTTAGGGAGTAACGGTTAAAAATGATGTACACTTCTGAAGAATGGACTCGCACTTAGGTAGTTGAAATTTTATGAAAGAGGAGTCTTAAGTTTGGCAGGCTTGAGGATAGCCAATGTTTAAATAGAGTACATGTAAAAAATGACCTAAGAGAGATTATCAGGTACCAGCTCCTCATTCAGACAGCTTTAGTCAGAAGTAGTGTGGCCTGAGGATAGGTTGTGGTTTCTACCTGACTCATTAACTTATTTAATAACTTTATCAGGTATACATTTTATCCATTGCTAAAGACACAATGCAAAGATGCCAAGATTGAGAACCTGCAAGAGGGTCATGTTGCTGAGAACCTGAAAGAGGGTCGTGCTGCTGAGACAGCGCATAAGGATGCTCCAGCAGACCTCCCAATGTGAAATGAAAGTGTCAAGGCATCTTTAAAAAGGTGAGAACCTCTAGGACTAAAAAAAGGACTTGTACAAGAATTTTCATAATAGCCTATTTGTGAAAGCCCAAAACATGATAGGCAAGGTGTCCATCGGCATAAACCTGATAAACAATCTATGGGATGTCCCTACAAGGAAAGCTACTCAGCAGTAAAAGACTAGAACTATTGCTATGTGCACCAACAAGGATCAATCCTGAAAACTATGCTTAGTGAAAGAAGCTCTGCCTGTGTTCTTTCCTGGTCAGTCTCTACCTTGACACCACCAGAGGCAATAACTGTTCTGTGTCCTTCACTCAGCATGATGTTTTTGAGATTTATCCGTGCTAATACTCTATGACTACATGTTTGAGTAGTTTATTATTTTTGTATTCCTGAGTGGTACTGTATCACATAAATAATCCAGAGATAGTTTATTAATTCTTCTATTGATGGACATCTAGGCTGTTTCAAGTGTTTTGCTATTATGAATAAACCTGCAATGAACATTATTGTGTAAGTCTTTTTGTGGACACATGTTTTCATTTACCTTAAGTAAATATCTAAGAGACCTTCGAGCACAGGACAAGTCATATTTAATCCTGTAAGAAACCACTAGTCCTTCCTCAAATGGTGTACCATTTTACTTTACTTTATTTTTTATTTAGTTTTTGTTGAGTATCCATTCTCTCAATCACTTATCCTTTGAGTTACAAACAATCCAATTACACTGTTATTTTAAAATGTACAAACAAGTTATTATTGACTATAGTCACCCAATTGTACTATCAAATAGTAGGTCTTACTCATTTTTTCTATATTTTATACCCATTAATTATCTCCATTTACCCCTAAGCCCCCCTGTGCCCTTCCCAGCCTCTAGTAACTATCCTTATACTATGTTCATGAGTTTAATTGTTTTGATTTTTAGATCTCACAAATAAGTGAGAACATGAAATATTTATCTTTCCATGCCTGGCTTATTTCAGTTAATGTAATGCTCTCCAGTACCATCCATGTTGTTGCAAATGACTGGATCTCATTATTTTTTATTGCTGAATAGTACTCCATTGTGTATATGTACCACCTTTTTTTTTAATCCATTCATCTGCTGATAGACACTTAGGTTGCTTCCAAATGTTAACTATTGTAAACAGTGCTGCAGCACACATAAGAGGGCAGATATCTCTTTGATATGCTTATTTCCTTTCTTTTGGATATATACCCAGCACAGGGATTCCTGGACTATATGGTAGTTATATTTTCAGTTTTTTGAGGAACCTCCAAACTATTCTCCATAATGGTTGTACCAATTTACATTCCCACCACCAGTGTACAAAGGTTTCCTTTTCTCCACATCCTCACCAGCATTCGTTATTGCCTCTCTTTCCAATATAAGCCATTTTAACTGGGGTGATATAATATCTCATTGGAATTTTGATTAGCATTTCTCTGATGATCAATGATGTTGAGCAACTTTCCATATGCCTGTTTGCCATTTGTATGTCTTCTTTTGAGAAATGTATATTCAAATCTTTTGCCCAGATTTTTTCCTATAGAGTTGTTTGAGCTCCTTATATATCCCTTGTCAGATGTATAGCTTGCAGATATTTTCTTCCATTCTGTGGGTTGTCTCTTCACTTTGTTGATTGTATCATTTGCTGTGCAGAAGCTTTTTAAAGTACCACTTTATACTCTCACCACCAATGTATGATTGCTCCACATACTTACTAATATTTGGTTCTGTCAATCTTTTTGACTTTTGCCGTTTTGGCAAGTGTGTGGTGGTATTTCATTGTGGAGAATACTATTCTTAAATGTATGCATTAAAATATACAGATTTATAAAGAAAAATAAGCTATCTTGAAAAATATCCAAGTATTTTAAATACTTGAAATACAGAATTGTGTATGCTTTTCTATCAATATCAAATGACAACATGTAACATGAGACCTATTAATTTTACATTTTTGAAGCTTTAAGGAGCATTCATAGAATTTCAATACAGTTGACATAACTGCATTGATATGAAACTCTCTGTGGTATCTATTGGTGACCAAGCGAAAGCTATTGCTACCACAACTCTGTTATTCATAATAGAACGAAATGCTAAATTTCAGATAGGAGTCAGTAAAAATGAAGTTGGACATTTTTTCACTGAAATTTACAAACCCAAAGACTCTTGTGCATAGTCTTTAAAAACATTTATTAGAGAGGATGATAAAAATAGGAACTCTTGGTTTCTATCTAATTCTGAGATTCTAGGCTGTTTGAAGCAGCCAACTCTAAGATAAAGGCATCGAGTGACTTGGACAGAAAAGATGGCTCAGGGGCAATTATCAAGGAAGAAGGTTGTTCCCAGAAGGCAGACAGACGGCAAGGCAGAAAGAGGCAGGACTAAGGGAAGATGGAAGAAGCAACAGCAGAGATGATGAAGGAGACAAATCTCATGCTCTAACATAGTGGTTTGCCACAATATCTGTTCTTTAGAATCATCTATGACAATTTTGAAAAATGAAAATAAGTGTCTTGGTTTTACTCATAGAGATTTGATCCAATAATGTTGGTGGGGCCTGGAACATAGCATTTTAAAAAAAGTCAGTGGTAGCTTAAAGGAACATTGGTGGTTGAGAACCATTACTGTAAATAGGAAGTTTGTGCTACGGTGCAACTGACATGTTTGGGCGTGAGGAACAAAACTGGTGGAACAGAAGGTTAGTGGAGTTAAGGCTGGGAAGCAGATGGGTGATAGGGATGGAGCCAGCAAGAAACTGGGAGACAGGATAGGAGGATGTGCGAGGCTTATGTGCTGTCAGGCAGGATTCTTCATAGCCTTAGGCAGAATTCAATCTAGCTGGGCACTCAAGGGAGGGGCTGCTATCATCTTTTGTTATTTGTATGAATAGTGGTATGAGCTTTACAACAATTCTAGGAGGTCAGTTTAGAGTGTGAGTGCCAATGGCTCACAGGTTCCCAAAGGCACTGGGGCAGAGATAAAATCGATCACAATTTCAGCCCATGCGAGAAACACTTCCATAAGTCACTTGGTAGATGATGAAAACAAATAATACGTTCCATGATGCCTTCACTCTTCTCTGAGTTGTCCATATGTTGGGTTCACGTGACAGCAGGTTGAAGGTGACATGAGTTCAGATTAAGCCAGACACCATTATACATGTCTGTGACTGAACAGCCCTTACTCTGTTCTTGTATTCACATTTCAATTGGTCTTCTTGTTAGCTTCTCAAAATATTGTAGTAATGTAGCAGAAATTAAAAGAGCTTAACATATACTTGAACTCAGTCTGCTATGTTGAAATGAGATGGCAGCTGATGGAGATTTTAAATAGACAGAGCTTTCATCTCTCCTTTCCTCATTTATACTCAGTGCCAGGTGCTAATAACGCCAGTGTTCAGAAGCATCCAGTTTCCAATAGTGGTATCTAGATTTTTGTCTTCTTGTTCTGTGTCTTAGTTTTTTGTTTTTTTTTTTAAATTGTTGTTGCTGTTGTTATTGTTGTTTGCCTGAATGTTTTTGTAGAAACCAAAGGCATCTCTGCCAACTAAACTCAATAAAAACATACCCCCATGACACCAGATTGGCCTCTGAACATTGAAGCAGATTAAACATTTTGCTACACTCTCTTAAATAGTTTAAGGTCAATGGCATGCATATATGTTCAGTTGGCCCTATCTTCTATAATATTTAATTATATTATTATAAATATAATAAGTATTATAATTTTTATTATAATTTTTTATTATAATTTTTAATTATAGAAGATAGGGCCAACTGAACATATATTTTAATATAATTTGGTTTGTATAGGGAAAACTTAGAGATAAATGAAGATAACATAAAATAATGATAGAATGTTTTGTAATAAACAGATCAGAAAAGGTCTACATATGAGAACATTATTCTCAAAACAGTCTTCCTGAGAAACTAATTATATAAGACTGCCATTGTTCAATAGACACCTGGAACTCCTTTCTAGGAACTGCCTCTGGAGCTATTTGGTTGGTTATAAATTGGGCTCAGGAGGCATATGGGGCCTACCATGTGTGCTTTCTTAGATTCACATGGCCATATCTGCCTGCCAAGCTCCCAGATGCTTGCTTGGTAGGAAGCTCCAGCTGCCACCATCAATGGCAGTGCTATCAGCCTCCGCCTCCCCAGGAATAAGGATGGGGCTCTTATAAGATTTCAACTGAACCTTCCACAGTGAGAGCCTCAGGCCAACAGAACCAATACGATAGAGACTATGTCTTCTCTCTCCACTTCCAGGCCAAGATGCAGTCTCCACCACTGAGCATAGGAGTTTGCTTTCTCTACATCCAGAGGAACTAGGTGACACAACTCTGGGGTATGGGAGTGTTACTGTCTCGTGGGAAAAACTTAACTAAAAAGACACAGGAGACAGGAGGGAGTAACAGATAATTCCAGATCCCTTCTTTCTCTGTTGGACTATTCCAAGGTGTGGCCATTCTTTATGGCATGTCCAGGAAAACCCTGTATTTATCAGCAATCAGATATGTTTTCTTATAAAGTGGTGACCAGTTTATTAAAGTATAAATACCATGTATTTGCCTTTATTCCTTGCCCTTCCCTTATTCCTTTGTGCTTACTGTCTTGTGATTGCACCTCCCAAACATTAGCACATAAACTTCATGTTAGTTGTTTTCCAGGGAGCCTGATCCAAGACTCTAGACTACTGAATTCTCTTATTTATAAGACTCACTCAACTCAAAGAACAACATTTCCTTGGCATTGAAGAGAGCAAGGAGAATATGCCAGATATGCTAAAATAAAAGTCCACAGTGTAGTTTCATAATAGAAACAGTACTGAAAGCAAGATTTGTCCATCTCGTGTGTTGGAAAGAAGACCACATAATTTTGGAGTTGCATGCTCTGATCTGTTTATTTACAACAAACAAACAAAGATACAAATAATCTGCAAATTTTTATCTAAAACAATCTCTCATTTTCTTATTCTGTTAGCCCAATTTTCCTTCCTAGCTCTTATGAATATCTGATATTATATTATCTTATCTCTCTTTGTCTCTTATTCATTTACTAGAATGAAAATCCATGTATGTAGAGGTCTTATCTGTCATGTTTACAGATGAATTCCTAGCATCTTGAACAGAAGACCTACCATCTTTGAATGGCAAGGTCAGAAGAAATTTAAAATATTTATCTTGGCTGGGCGCGGTGGCTAATGCCTGTAATCTTAGCACTTTGGGAGGCCGAGATGGGAGGATCACTTGAGGTCAGGAGTTTGAAACCAGCTTGGCCATCATGGTGAAACCCCGTCTCTATAAAAAATACAAAAAACTTATCTGGGCATGGTGGTGCGTGCCTGTAATCCCAGCTACTTTGGTGGCTGAGGAAGAATTGCTTGAACCCGGGAGGCGGAGGTTTCAGTGAGCCGAGATCGTGCCACCACACTTCAGCCTGGATGACAGAGTGAGACTCCATCTCAAAAAAAAAAAAAAAAAAAATTAAGCATTCATTTATTGATTGATTTATTGATTCATGGATTTAATAGACATTTATTGAATACTCATGCAAGCAGACATGTTTCCTAAAATTCCTTCTATAGTAACACTACAAAAGTGTCTGGATATATTCCTTGCAAATATTTCCTGTGACTAAGAGCTCACTAGCCTGAACAGTATGACGTTCTGGTTTCAAGCAGAGCTGATATTTAGTTAATGTGCACCTAAAAAAATGAACTAGTTGGTAATATAGTGAAATGCTTTCAGGTAAATAAATAGTAAACTAGTAACTGTGAGAAGCTATATAATTAATTTCTAATATAATTTCTAATATGCACTCCTTAGTTCAAGTTAATTGTCAAATAGGCGTCACAATGACAATAATTAAATAGATTTTCTGACATAGAGTAATTTGACTGAGTATGGATATTATTGAATAAAAGAGTATCTCAGACCATGTTACAAGGGTTAGAAAACTTTGAAAGTAATTATTAGTTCAGCAGAAGCTGCAAGAGGCTTCTACACCATGAATAGCCTAATTTTGATAAATAGAACTTGTCTATTTAGTGATCCTAAATGTATCTAATGATGTCATGACAGTAGTGGCCACAACAGTATCAGTTCCTGACAGCAGTGTGGACACAGGTTCTGAGAACCCCATACAACAGCTGACTAGATAATGTGACATTGGTGTGAGGATGTGTGACCCAGACCACTGCTTTAGAGTGACCCAGAGCTGGCTGTGAAATTTCAAGGAGGCATCAAGGGGCAGGCACTCCAGATCCTGAGTCATGTGGAAAGTGTTGAGTCATGTGGAAAGTGCTGACATCCAGGGGTGGGCCTGGGTGTACCACGAGGTCAGTACTCAGCTGCCCTCTGGATGCAATAAAGCCTGGACATCAATAACCTAATGATTCTTGACTTCATGGGAGTCAGTGGACCTGCTTTACACCATTTCTATGTCAAACCATGGCTTACATAGGGACGTCATTTAGTTAGAGACCCATATCCAAAAAAAGACCACTCCGGAAATTTTTAAAAATTAACATGTGATTTGGAAATTGTTCTAATGTTTCATAAACGTTGAACATCATGACTCTTATGAATGATTATGATGTTCAGTTAGTAGAGTACTAAAAATTCTACCTATGCTTTTGTCAGTGTTGTAATTTCAGTAATACTTTTTATTACTATGGCAATGCTTTTTAAAGTTGTTTAAGACTCATAATAAGTTGCAAAAATAGTGCAAAATTCCTGTGTACCCTTTACTCACCTTCCTCCATTAATAATATCACACATAACCACAGTACAGTGTCAAAATGAGGAAATTAACATAGTATCATACTGTTAACTTGATTACAGAATTTGTCCAGATTTTACCAGGACTTACGTGTACTCTTGTGTGTACATGTATGTGTGTGTGTGTGGTTTACCTCTATTTTTAAGGACTGTCTTTCCTTACAATCTCTATGCCAAGGTCATGGAGTTTTAGCCATTGCTAAGCAGAGGTGGAGCTATACATGGCTGCACCCCCACATACTCACATTCCTTTCATTTAAGAATATTCATCCCATATGGAGAAATAGACCATGTTTATTAATCACTCCAGAAAGTATGTAATTTCATTAGATCAAGCTCTGTCTCTGGGCATTGACTAATTAGAGGGAACGGCTCCCCAGCGACCCAGAACCCCTGTGACACGGTCTGTGGAGACCATACTTTGGGGCCAGCTGCTCAAATGCACTGCTGGAATTCCAGGCAGAAATGTGTAATGGCATGCCAAGGGCTGCTGAGCTGTCATAGTCCAAGCAGGGTTATTTGTGGCTTCCAAAGAGAGGCTGTAACCTTTTATGGTATCCACAAATCTCAGCCTTCAAGAGTCAGGGAGAAAATGCAACCATGCTGTTTGACCGAGCTAACTCTTTCCCCACCTTGCCCCTCTCCCACTCCCACCACCACTCTACCCCCAACCTCGAGTAGTCTGCATAGCTGTCCCAGGGCAAAGAACATGGCATGAGACATTACCTTTAGCATTACCTCAGGGCCAGATAAAATGGCCAGTCATCCCTTCTGATTCAATGAGGGAAAGTCCCAGAAAGTTGTTGAGAAAGTAGAAACTTTCTAATTTGAGGTCCTGAACATTCATTGTTCTTTCTGAGCAAGACAGAAAAGTTTTACTTCTTGGCTGGGGTACTTTTAATGGCAGCTGTAGGCCAGGGACAGTCATGTCTACACGTGTACTCTCTTATCATTGATCAGGCCCATTAGAATCCCAGAGCTAAAGAATATTTCTCCTTTGCTTTGCAGGCACATGGAGAAGGGTTTCCTGTTGTCCCTTTTGACATAAACACAATGCTTGAAGTATCTTTTCTGGCAACTTCTCTGATCCACTTGTATGTGTATTCACTTATTTCATTCACCAGGAGAGTCAAATGAGTGAAATGGTTACAAATGGTGGCTCTGGAATCAGACAGACTTGGGTTTCAATACTACCTCTAACACTTATTGGCTGTGTGGCCTTCATATTAGGATAGAAAGTTCACATATTGAACTTCTAATCCCCAGTACTTAGAATGTGACTTTATTTGGAGATAGGGTCTTTACAGTTGTGCCCTTACAGTTGTGCCCTTTACAGTTGTTCCTAAGGACACCTAAGACTGGTGTCCTTAGGAAGGGGTGACATTGGAGACAGGTACATATAGGAAGAACACCATAATAACGCGAACTCAGAGATTGGGGCAATGCTTTTACAAGCCAAGGAATGCCAGAGATTTTCCAAAAATCACTGGAAGCTAGGAAAGAGGCCCAGAACAGATCTTCCCCTTACCACCCTCACATGGTGCCAAGCCCTCTGACCTTGATCTTGGACTTCTAGCCTCCAGGACTGTGAGAAAATAAATTTCTGTTGTTTAAGTCACCACTTAGTATGTGGTTCTTTGTTACAGCAGTCCTAGCAAGCCAATATGGCTAGTTACCCAACTTCCTAGAAATTCAGTTTTTTTATTCCTCAAATGCAATGACTTTAGCAGTGATTCTCAAAGTGTGGTCCTTGGACAAACAGCATCAGCATTAACCAGAAACATGTTAGAAATGCAAATTCATAGGTTCCCACCCTAGATTTCCTGACTCAGAAATCCTTGGGGTGGGGCTCAGAAGTCTGTTTAAACCAGCTCTCCGGATGATTCTGATGCATGCTTAAGTGTGAAAACTTACGATATTGTAGAAAGGATTCTATCAAACAATATATGCAAAGTTCTTAGCATAGTGCCTGACATACAGTAAGATATGACAAACCACAAGACATTTTCAAACACTTATATAACACTTAAGGTGGTTCAGCATATGGAGGTGTAAAGATCTATAAATTTTGATTTCTCAATAAACTGGCAGAACTCACAACTTTTGGAAAGGCATATTTGCAACAATTAACAAAATGCTCTTAGGTGTTATAATATTGTTCCAGATGTGTTTTGGGAAGACAGTAGACATAATGGGGCAGTGGAAAATCAGGGCAGAAGGTATCAATAGATAGATAAATGATAGCTAGATATGTTTACAGATGATTGATAGAGAGACATAATCAAGCATAGGAGGCAACAAAATATGATTTATTTTTATTAGAATAATGTTTGCTACACAATTCTTTTTTCTTTAAACTTGTATTTCTGGCTGGGCACGGTGGCTCACACCTGTAATCCCAGCACTTTGGGAGGCTGAGGCGGGCAGATCACAAGATCAGGAGATCGAGACCATCCTGGCTAACACAGTGAAACCGTCTCTACTGAAAATACAAAACAAACAAAAAATAAGCCGAGCATAGTGGTGAGTGCCTGTAGTCCCAGCTACTCGCTACTCGCTACTCAGGAGGCTGAGGCAGGGCAGTGGCGTGAACCTGGGAGGCAGAGTTTTCAGTGAGCCGAGATTGCACCACTGCACTCTAGCCTGGGCGACAGAGAGAGACTCCCATCTCAAAAAAGAGAAAAAAACAAAAACAAAAAAAACATGTATTTCTAAATTGATTCTCACAACAGATCTGTGGGAAAAAACACTATAAGGAGAATAAAAATAACACCTAGCTATTAGGGAAATACTATCAATATTTAACATATTATTGTTAGGAAGATTAATTTATGCCATGCATGTAATATGTTCAGAACAGAGGTAGGCACATAGTTTGCCCTCACCAAATCAAACCTCATTATCATTATTATTATTACATTGTTTTCATTGTTCAAATATAGAATGAAATTTCAGAGGGGACATCACTGGTTAAATAAAGATCCTTGTTTCAAGTCCTGTACTAATGGTTTCCATCCTTGGCTATTTCCGCTGTGTTGTGCCATCTCTCACATGAGATATTGTAAGCTTCTCTTGGCCCATCACTGTCCTATGATTGCCCTACTAAAATGTCTGCCCCTGAAACTTGTGGATCCTTTTCAAACACTATACTGGGATAGCCCACCTCATTGCTCAGTGGCAGCCTGTTCTGATGTCCAGTGTCCAAAAAAACAGAAGGTCAAGCCCTACGGTTATGAAACAGAGACACTGGGAGAAATCTAGATTCCACGCAAGGGTGACACTGACCAAATGTAGTCTTTTCTCTATGGTGTAAATGCTAAGAGCGAGAGAGTGAGTTACTTAGGTGTTGGGAGCAAGCCCCCCAAAATCTGCCCATAAACTGGCCCCAAAACTGGCCATAAACAAAATTTCTGCAGCACTGTGACATGTTCATGATGGCCATAAAGTCCACAATGGAAGGTTGTGGGTTTACCGGAATGAGGGCAAGGAACACCTGGCCTGCCCAGGGCAGAAAACTGCTTAAAGGCATTCTTAAGCCACAAACAATAGCATGAGCGATCTGTGCCTTAAGGACATGCTCCTGCTGCAGTTAACTAGCCCAACCTATTCCTTTAATTTGGCCCATCCCTTCATTTCCCATAAGGGATACTTTTAGTTAATTTAATATCTATAGAAA
This sequence comes from Pan troglodytes, assembly GCF_028858775.2. Lineage (NCBI taxonomy): Eukaryota > Metazoa > Chordata > Mammalia > Primates > Hominidae > Pan > Pan troglodytes. Next base: position 45,963,336 of record NC_072419.2, read on the forward strand.
CAATGCTAATGACTGGCTTGCTGTTAATAAATATGTGGGTAAATCTCTGTTCAGGGCTCTCAGCTCTGAAGGCTGTGAGACCCCTGATTTCCCACTTCACACATCTATATTTCTGTGTGTGTGTGTGTCTTTAATTCCTCTAGTGCTGCTGGGTTAGGGTCTCCCCTACCGAGCTGGTCTCGGCAAGTGGCTCCATTCATGGGGACTCGAATCCAGGTCAAAGGGTTGCCAGAGCAATGGTTGGAACAGAAAACTAGCTGGAGGACACCCGAGTACTCTTAAAGCAATCCCCGTGGTGAGTAGGAAGGGGAGCTCAGAAGCATCAGGGTAACAATGGGACAGGTGTTGGGTCTGGTTCATTTCACCTTGGATCTTTTTCACACTGATGATGAGGAGGAACGAGAGTACAGTGAAGTAATAGAAGAGGTTACAGAGCATGTTTATTTGCCAGCTAAAGCTAAAGCGGCAAAGGAGGGAGAGGTTCATCCCTACCCTTCTGCACCCCCTCATCATTATTTTGAAGAAAAAGACCCTCCAGATCTTTCTTTTCTGGAGGACATTGGGCAAAAAGTAGTTGTCCCAGTGACTGTTTAAGCAGTGCCTCGAGGGACCGCTCTTAGCTCTATTCAGGCAGGAATTCAGCAAGCTAGATGAGAGGGTTATTTACAGGCTTGGCAGTTCCCTGTTAGAATACACCCCCCAGATCAAAAGGGAAATATTATAGCTACATTTGAGCCTTTTCCTTTTAAATTACTCAAAGAATTTAAACAAGCTATAAATCAGTATGGACCAGGTTCTCCTTTTGTAATGGGACTGTTAAAGAATGTTGCTGTTTCCATTCGGATGATTCCTACTGACTGGGACGCTCTTACTCGAGCTTGTCTAACTCCTGCTCCGTTCTTACAATTAAAGTATAAAAAAAAAAAAAAAAAAACTTGGTGGGGAGATGAAGCTTCCATTCAGGCTGCTTGCAATGCCTAGGCCTAACCTCAAATTAATGTAACTGCAGACCAACTTTTTGGGGTTGGCAGATGGGCTGGTTTAGATGCACAACTGGTCATGCAGGATGATGCCATAGAACAGCTTAGAGGAGTGTGCATTAGAGCTTGGGAAAAAATCACCTCAGGTGGAGAACAATACCCTTCCTTTAGTGCTATAAAACAGGGACCAAAAGAACTGTACATTGATTTTATAGCTCGGTTACAGGAGTCTCTTAAAAAGATGATTGCAGATTCGGCTGCTCAGGATATAGTGTTGCAGTTATTAGCTTTCGACAATGCTAATCCCGATTGCCAGGCTGCTCTGCGACCTATCAGAGGGAAAGCAAATTTAGTTGATTGTATCAAGGCCTGTGATGATATCAGAGGTAATCTGCATAAAGCTACTCTGCTAGTACAGGCCATAGCAGGACTGAGAGTGGATAAAGGAAATACTCCATTTCCTGGAGCTTGTTTTAACTGTGGGAAGCATGGTCATACTAAAAAAGAACGTAGAAAAGTTCTGCGAGTCAGCCCACCAGATAGGGGAAAAAAAAGAAAACTGTTGAGCCTGAAATATGTCCAAAATGTAAAAAAGGAAAACACTGGGCTAGTCAGTGTCACTCTAAGTTTGATAAAGATGGGAACCCGATTTCAGGAAATGCCATGAGGGGCCTGTCCTGGGCCCCATTCTAAACTGGGGCATTTCCAGCTCAGGCCATTCCCTCACCCCTGTACAATGTCTGTCCCCCACCACAGCCAGTAGTGCCGCAGTAGATTTATGCTGCACAAAAGCTGTGAGCCTTCTGCCTGGGGAACCCCCGCAAAAGGTCCCAACAGGAGTCTGTGGATCCTTGCCAGCAGGGACAATAGGATTACTTTTAGGAAAGTCTAGTTTAAGTTTAAAAGGCATACAAATACATACAGGAGTCATTGATTCAGATTATAATGGGGAAATTCAAATTGTTATATCTACTTCTGTTCCCTGGAAAGCAGAGCCAGGAGAGTGCATAGCACAGCTCCTGACTGTGCCATGTGTGGGAATAGGAAAAAGTGAAATTAAATGAACAAGAGGATTTGGAAGCACAAATAAACAAGGCAAAGCAGTTTATTGGGTAAATCAAATTACTGATAAACGTCTTACCTGTGACATAACTATGCAGGGAAAGAAATTTAAAGGTTTGGTAGATACAGGAGTGGACATTTCAATCATTTCTCTACAGCACTGGCCATCCGCGTGGCCAATTCAACCTGCTTAATTTAACATAGTTGGAATTGGTAAAGCCCCTGAAGTGGGATCAAAGTAGTTATATTTTGCATTGCGAAGGGCCCAATGGGCAATCTGGGACTATTCAACCAATTATAACTTCTGTACCTATAACTTTATGGGGAAGAGATTTATTACAACAATGGGGAGCACAAGTTCTAATTCCAGAACAATTATATAGCCCTCAAAGTCAACATACAATGCATGAAATGGGGTATGTCCCTGTTATGGGACTAGAAAAAATTTGCAAGGTTTAAAAAGTTCCTGCCAAAGATTAGGATATCATTTTTGATGGCAGCCATTGTTAAGCCTCCAGAACCTATACCTTTAAAATGGTTAACAGATAAGCTAATTTGGATAGAACAATGGCCGCTAAGTAAAGAGAAACTGGAGGCTTTAGGTAAATTAGTTACTGAACAATCAGAAAATGGGCACATAGCTCCAGCATTTTCCCCTTGGAATTCTCCAGTTTTTGTAATTAAGAAAAAAATCAGGTAAATGGAGAACGTTAACTGACCTAAGAGCCATCAGTTCAGTTATACAACCTATGGGAGTATTACAGCCAGGATTGCCTTCTCCTGCTATAATTCCAAAAAATTGGCCTTTAATAGTCATAGATTTAAAAGACTGTTTCTTTACTATCCCTTTAGCTGAGCAAAATTGTAAATGGTTTGCATTTACAATTCCTGCAGTAAACAACCTGCAGCCTGCTAAGCGTTTTCATTGTTTTACAGATGGGTCTAGTAATGGTAAAGCTTCTTATTTTGGCTCAAAAAGTAAAATTTTCCAGACATCCTATACTTCAGCTCAAAAAGCGGAACTTGTAGTGGTAATTGAGGTATTGACTGCTTTTGATATGCCTATTAATGTGATTTCTGATTCTTCATACATGGTTTATTCCACACAGTTCATTGAAAATGCTCAGTTATGATTTCATACAGATGAACAACTGATGACTTTATTTACCCAATTGCAAACAGCAGTTAGGAGTACAATGCATCCTTTTTACATCACTCACATTAGGGCTCATACACCTCTTCCAGGACCTTTGACTGAAGGGAATCAAATGGCCGATCGCCTAGTTGCTAATGCAATATCTAATGCTAGACACTTTCACAACTTAACCCATGTTAATGCCTCTGGTCTCAAACGCAGATACAGCATTACCTGGAAAGAAGATAAAGCTATTATCCAGTGATGCCCAACTTGCCAAATGGTACATTCCTCATCTTTTACAGGAGGAGTTAATCCTCAAGGATTGGAACCTAACTGTCTTTGGCAAATGGATGTCACACATGTTCCTTCATTTGGGAGACTAGCTTATGTACATGTATGTGTGGACACCTTTTCTCACTTTGTCTGGTCTACATGCCAAACAGGAGAGTCTTCTGCCGGTGTTAAACATCACCTTTTGCAGTGTTTTGTGGTGAAGGGCATTCCAGCTTCTATTAAAACAGATGATACCCCCGGTTATGCTAGCCAAGCCCTAGCTACATTTTTCTCTATGTAGAATATTAAACACATTACTGGTATCCCATACAATTCTCAAGGACCAGCCATAGTAGAAAGAATGAATCTCTCCCTAAAACAGCAGTTGCAAAAGCAGAAAAGGGGAGACAGAGAGTATGGGACCCCACAGATGCAACTGAACCTAGCATTATTAACTTTAAATTTTTTGAGCCTGCCCAAAGGATAGATGTTATCAGCAGCTGAACAGCATCTACAGAAACCAGCTGCAAAGACAGAAGCAGAACAACTGATTTGGTGGAGAGATCCGATTACAAAAACTTGGGAAATAGGTAAAATAATAACTTGGGGTAGAGGTTATGCTTGTATTTCTCCAGGCAAAAATCAACAGCCGATTTGGATACCATCAAGACACCTGAAACCTTATTAAGAGCCAGATGCCAAGGAAGAGATTCCGGGAGGATCCTGAGGACCTCCCGGTTGCAGCCATGTCGAGACTGATGCTGAGGAGGACCCCAACTGTCACAAACAACACCTGTCAAACACAGCCACCCATCTGGGGACAGATCAAGAAGCTGCCACAGATGGCGGAAGAAAACCTGAGGAAAGCGGGACAACCAGTCACTACGAGTAATTTAATGGTAGCTATGATAGCAGTTATCACCACTGCTGTGAGTATTCCTGCAATAAGGACTGACACAGGGAACAATTATACTTATTGGGTATATTCATCAGTCTTGGCTGGCAATAATGCCTGGATGCAATCACTCTATGACACAGTTACACATGCTTTCTGATCTCAGTATTTACCATAATAAATCTGCTCCTATAATTGAGGCATACCGCCCTCAAAAGCCTATTTGTAAACAGGATTGGACCCAGTTAGAAAAAATGAACGTACTTGTTTAGGAAGATTGCATTGCAGAACAGGCAGAGGTGCTGCACAACAATTCCTATGGAATCATTATTAACTGGTCCCATAAGGGGATGTTTAGCTTGAATTGCTCCTCTCAGTCTGCGTGCCACGGTCACGCTATGTTCAGATAATCTGAACAAAACAGTCAGATGGTAGAAATAATAGAAGTATGGCAAGAGTTCCTATTATCTGGAACCATGTCGGTATAGTGGCACCTCATCCTCAAATGATATGGCCCACTCTAGGAGCTTAACATAAGGATTTGTGGAAACTATTAAATGCACTTAATAAGATCAAAATTTGGAAAAGAATAAAAAAGCATCTAGAAGGACACTCTACAAACTTGTCTTTGGATATTGCAAAATTAAAGAAAGAATATTTAAAGTATCCCAGGAACACCTGACCTTAATGCCAGGAACTGGAGTCCTTAAAGGAGCTGCAGACAGATTAGCAGCCAGTAACCCATTAAAATGGATAAAAACACTTGGAAGCTCTGTGATTTCAATGATGATTGTGCTTTTAATCTATGTTGTTTATCTTTGTGTAGTCTGCAGATGTGGATCCTGACTCCTGCAAGAAGTAGCTCACCATGACAAAGCTGCCCTTGCTTTTATTGATTTGCAAATCAAATAAGGGGGACATGTTGGGAGCAAGCCCCCCAAAATCTGGCCATAAACTGGCCCCAAAACTGGCCATAAACAAAATCTCTGCAGCACTGTGACATGTTCATGATGGCCATAAAGCTTATGCTGGAAGGTTGTGGATTTACCAGAATGAGGGCAAGGAACACCTGGCCCGCCCAGGGCAGAAAACTGCTTAAAGGCATTCTTAAGCCACAAACAATAGCATGAGTGATCTGTGCCTTAAGGACATGCTCCTGCTGCAGTTAACTAGCCTAACCTGTTCCTTTAATTCGGCCCATCCCTTCATTTCCCATACGGGATACTTTTAGTTAATTTAATATCTATAGAAACAATGCTAATGACTGGCTTGCTGTTAATAAATACGTGGGTAAATCTCTGTTCGGGGCTCTCAGCTCTGAAGGCTGTGAGACCCCTGATCTCCCAATTCACACCTCTATATTTCTGTGTGTGTGTGTCTTTAATTCCTCTAGTGCCGCTGAGTTAGGGTATCCCCAACCAAGCTGGTCTCGACATTTAGGGAACCTGGTCATGGCTGGGTATGGCATGACCATGAGCTTTGAAGGGGTGTAAAAACCTAGCACTTATTCTTACCTCTTTTGGGTCTTTGAACCTATATTTATGGTAATGCTGGCTAGTGTTAACAGATACATTATCTGTGTTCTATCATGGTATATGTATATGTCCCGTCCATATCAAGTTAAATTGGTGAAGAGGTCTGCATCTAGTTACTAAGCATCCCAGGCTGCCATGGGATTTTATGATTTTTAGGATGTGGATTCCAAGGGTGCTCTGTGTGTGAATATTCACCCACCAGATGAAGAAAGAGAAGGATAGATTACCTCATAGGAGTTTTATAGGCTAAGCTGAAAGAGATCTGCATTAATGGCCTAAATTTTATTAACAAGAACTGGAAGCACCTAATTGCTAAGGAAGGTGAGGGATGTAATCTACCTGTGTGCCTAAGAAGAAAGGGAGCTAGATTTCAGGAATGCTTAGCAGCCTTTGCTGTAGACCTCATTGAGAAAGGAAAGAAAGACCCTATATCCACCCACTACCCATCCCCCCAAAATATACAAACAGCAAGACATATGAGAAAAATGCTGGTCATTTTGGAGTTTTACATCATCCTTCAAGCCACAGTCCCTAGGATAAAAACCACTGATATTCCAGTTTCTTAGAGAAAAGGATCAGATCCTAAGTGATGGATATTTGCCAACATCATTTGAAAGCCTCTTTAGCCATAAGCAGTACTTGGTTGCAGAGATTGAGAATTCATCTTTGGGAAGATAAGGGAGGGAATTGCTACTGGCATCACCTACATATGGCTGCCACCTGCTCAGCATCTCCAGGGCTTACCCAGGGATATCATTTTACTGGAACTTTTGGCACTTTTCCTCTACAAATGAATCAACAGTACAACCTATAATGTGGAAGAAGGAAACCCAAATAGAAAACTGCATGAGAATAAGTACTCTATTCCTCCATCACGTTTTACGTCTCCATATCCCACTACTTAGCCAGTGGATGGAGGGGCAGCATAGGTCCTGAGGCTCATACAAGGAATCTCAGAGCTTCTAATCTCAGGTTTACTCTAGCAGCTCACCAAACTTCTACCTTTCATCTTTATCTACTTACTGGGTTAACAGAGATTGGACATGAGGATGAACAAATGACCAAATGAGAAGTTAGGGATATGGAATTAGTTAGGACTAGGACCCTTTCAGTAAAATATAGTATGCAATGAACTCCTTAAAGCAGACCTGTAGTCTTATTAGGAAAAAAAAAAGGGGGGGCGAGGGCATGATGTTGTATACAAAGCATGAACTTTTGGGGCAAGATAAATTAAATTTGAATTCCAACTCTGACACTTCAAATTTCAGAGTCTCTCTCTCTCTTTTTTTTTTGGTGTGTAAATGACTCTTTTATTATTATTATTATTATTAATTATTATTATTATTATACTTTAAGTTCTAGGGTACATGTGCACAACGTGCAGGTTTGTTACATATGTATACATGTGACACATTGGTGTGCTGCACCCACTAACTCATCATTTACATTAGGTATATCTCCTAATGCTATCCTTCCCCCCTCCCCCCATCCCATGACAGGTCCCGGTGTGTCATGTTCCCCATCCTGTGTCCAAGTGTTCTCAGTGTTCAATTCCCACTTATGAGTGAGAACATGCAGTGTTTGGTTTTCTATCCTTGTGATAGTTTGCTCAGAATGATGGTTTCCAGCTTCATCCATGTCCCTACAAAGGACATGAACTCATCCTTTATTATGGCTGCATAGCATTCCATGGTGTATATGTGCCACATTTTCTTAATCCAGTCTATCATGGATGGACATTTGGGTTGGTTCCAAGTCTTTGCTATTGTGAATAGTGCAGCAATAAACATATGTGTGCATGTGTCTTTGTAGCAGCATGATATATAATCCTTTGGTTATATACCCAGTAATGGGATGGCTGGGTCAAATGGTATTTCTAGTTCTACATCCTTGAGGAATTGCCACACAGACTTCCACAATGGTTGAACTAGTTTACAGTCCCACCAACATTGTAAAAGTGTTCCTATTTCTCCACATCCTCTCCAGCACCTGTTGTTTCCTGACTTTTTAATGGTCGCCATTCTAACTGATGTGAGATGGTATATCATTGTGGTTTTGATTTGCATTTCTCTGATGGCCAGTAATGATGAGCATTTTTTCATGTGTCTTTTGGCTGCATAAATGTCTTCTTTTGAGAAGTGTCTGTTCATATCCTTTGCCCACTTTTTGATGGGGTTGTTTGTTTTTTTTCTTGTAAATTTGTTTAAGTTCTTTGAGATTCTGGATATTAGTCCTTTGTCAGATGGGTAGATTGCAAAAATTTTGTGCCATTCTGCAGGTTGCCTGTTCACTCTGATGGTAGTTTCTTTTGCTGTGCAGAAGCTCTTTAGTTTAATTAGATCCCATTTGTCAATTTTGGCTTTTGTTGCCATTGCTTTTGTTGTTTTAAACATGAAGTCCTTTCCCATGCCTATGTCCTGAATGGTATTGCCTAGGTTTTCTTCTAGGGTTTTTATGGCTTTAGGTCTAACATTTAAGTCTTTAATCTGCCTTGAATTAATTTTTGTATAAGGTGTAAGGAAGGGATCCAGTTTCAGCTTTCTATATATAGCTAGCCAGTTTTCCCAGCACCATTTATTAAATAGGGAATCCTTTCCCCATTGCTTGTTTTTGTCAGGCTTGTCAAAGATCAGATAGCTGTAGATATGTGGCATTATTTCTGAGGGCTCTGTTCTGTTCCATTGGTCTATATCTCTGTTTTGGTACCAGTACCATGCTGTTTTGCTTACTGTAGCCTTGTAGTATAATTTGAAGTCAAGTAGCATGATGCCTCCAGCTTTGTTCTTTTGGCTTAGGATTGTCTTGGCAATGTGGGCTCTTTTTTGGTTCCATATGAACTTTAAAATAGATTTTTCCAATTCTGTGAAGAAATTTTTCCAATTCTGTGTAGCTTGATGGGGATGGCATTGAATCTATAAATTACCTTGGGCAGTATGGCCATTTTCACGATATTGATTCTTCCTATCCATGAGCATGGAATGTGTTTCCATTTGTTTGTGTCCTCTTTTATGTCATTTAGCAGTGGTTTGTAGTTCTCCTTGAAGAGGTCCTTCACATCCCTTGTAGGTATTTTATTCTCTTTGAAGCAGTTGTGAATGGGAGTTCACTCATGATTTGGCTGTCTGTCTGTTATTGGTGTATAAGAATGCTTGTGATTTTTGCACATTGATTTTTTGTCCTGAGACTTTGCTGAAGTTGCTTAACAGCCTCAGGAGATTTTGGGCTGAGACAGTGGGGTTTTCTAAATAGAGAATCATGTCATCTGCAAACAGGGACAATTTGACTTCCTTTTTTCCTAATTGAATACCCTTTATTTCCTTCTCGTGCCTGATTGCCCTGGCCAGAACTTCCAACACTATGTTGAATAGGAGTGGTGAGAGCGGGCATCCCTGTCTTGTGCCAGTTTTCAAAGGGAATGCTTCCAATGTTTGCCCATTCAGTATGATACTGGCTGTGGGTTTGTCATAGACAGCTCTTATTATTTTGAGATAACGTCCCATCAATACCTAATTTATTGAGAGTTTTTAGCATGAAGGGCTGTTGAATTTTGTCAAAGGCCTTTTCTGCCTCTATTGAGATAATCTTGTGGTTTTTGTCTTTGGTTCTGTTTATATGCTGGATTACGTTTATTGATTTGCATATTTTGAACCAGACTTGCATCCCAGGGATGAAGCCCACTTGATCATGGTGGGTAAGCTTTTTGATGTGCTGCTAGATTCGGTTTGCCAGTATTTTATTGAGGATTTTTGCATCGATGTTCATCAGGGATATTGGTCTAAAATTCTCTTTTTTTGTTGTGTCTCTGCCAGGCTTTGGTATCAGGATGATGCTGGCCTCATAAAATGAGTTAGGGAGGATTCCCTCTTTTTCTATTGATTGGAATAGTTTCAGAAGGAATGGCACCAGCTCCTCTTTCCTCTGGGAGAATTCGGCTGTGAATCCGTTTGGTCCTGGACTTTTTTTGGTTGGTAGGCTATTAATTATTGCCTCAATTTCAGAGCCTGTTATTGGTTTATTCAAGGATTCAACTTCTTCCTGGTTTAGTCTTAGGAGGGTGTATGTGTTGAGGAATTTATCCATGTCTTCTAGATTTTCTAGCTTATTTGCGTAGAGGTGTTTATAGTATTCTCTGATGGTAGTTTGTATTTCTGTGGGATTGGCGGTGATATCCCCTTTATCATTGTTTATTGCATCTATTTGATTCTTCTCTCTTTTCTTCTTTATTAGTCTTACTAGCAGTCCATCAATTTTGTTGATCTTTTCAAAAAAACAGCTCCTGGATTCATTGATATTTTGAAGGGTTTTTTGTGTCTCTATCTCCTTCAGTTCTGCTCTGATCTTAGTTATTTCTTGCCTTCTGCTAGCTTTTGAATGTGTTTGCTCTTGCTTCTCTAGTTCTTTTAATTGTGATGTTAGGGTGTCAATTTTAGATCTTTCCTGCTTTCTCCTGTGGGCATTTAGAACTATAAATTTCCCTCTACACACTGCTTTAAATGTGTCCCAGAGAGTCTGGTATGTTGCCTCTTTGTTCTCATTGGTTTCAAAGAACATCTTTATTTCTGCCTTCATTTCATTATGTACCCAGTAGTCATTCAGGAGCAGGTTGTTCAGTTTCCATGTAGTTGAGCAGTTTTGAGTGAGTTTCTTAATCCTGAGTTCTAGTTTGATTGCACTGTGGCCTGAGAGACAGTTTGTTATAATTTCTGTTCTTTTGCATTTGCTGAGGAGCGCTTTACTTCCAACTATGTGGTCAATTTTGGAAGAAATGTGATGTGGTGCTGAGAAGAATGTATATTCTGTTGATTTGGGGTGGAGAGTTCTGTAGATGTCTATTAGGTCCGCTTGGTGCAGAGCTGAGTTCAATTCCTGGATATCCTTGTTAACTTTCTGTCTTGTTGATCTGTCTAATGTTGACAATGGGGTGTTAAAGTCTCCCATTATTATTGTGTGGGAGTCTAAGCCTCTTTGTAGGTCTCTAAGGACTTGCTTTATGAATCTGGGTGCTCCTGTAATGGGTGCATCTATATTTAGGATAGTTAGCTCTTCTTGTTGAATTGATCCCTTTACCAATATGTAAAGGCCTTCTTTTTCTCTTTTGATCATTGTTGGTTTAAAATCTGTTTTATCATAGACTAGGATTGCAACCCCTACTTTTTTTTGTTTTCCATTTGCTTGGTAGATGTTCCTCCATCCCTTTATTTTGAGCCTATGTGTGTCTCTGTATGTGAGATGGGTCTCCTGAATACAGCACACTGATGCGTCTTGACTCTTCATCCAATTTGCCAGTCTGTGTCTTTTAATTGCAGCATTTAGCCCATTTACATATAAGGTTAATATTGTTATGTGTGAATTCGATCCTGTCATTATGATGTTAGCTGGTTATTTTGCTTGTTAGTTGATGCAGTTTCTTCCTGGAATTGATGGTCTTTACAATTTGGCATGTTTTTGCAGTGGCTGATACCAGTTTTTCCTTTCCGTGTTTAGTGCTTCCTTCAGGAGCTCTTGTAAGGCAGGCCTGGTGGTGACAAAATCTCTCAGCGTTTGCTTGTCTGTAAAGGATTTTATTTCTCCTTCTCTTATGAAGCTTAGTTTGGCTGGATATGAAATTCTGGTTTGAAAATTCTTTTCTTTAAGAATGTTGAATATTGGCCCCCACTCTCTTCTGGCTTGTAGAGTTTCTGCTGAGAGATCACTGTTAGTCTGATGGGCTTCTCTTTGTGGGTAACCTGACCTTTCTCTCTGGCTGCCCTTAACATTTTGTCCTTCGTTTCAACTTTGGTGAATCTAACAATTATGAGTCTTGGAGTTGCTCTTGTTGAGGAGTATCTTTGTGGCATTCTCTGTATTTCTGGAATTTGAATGTTGGCCTGCCTTGCTAGGTTGGAGAAGTTCTCCTGGATAATGTCCTGAAGAGTGTTTTCCAACTTGGTTCCATTCTCTCCGTCATTTTCAGGTACACCAATCAGACATTGATTTGGTCCTTTCACATAGTCCCGTATTTCTTGGAGGCTTTGTTTGTTTCTTTTTCTCTTTTTTCTCTAAACTTCTCTTCTCACTTCATTTCATTCATTTGATCTTCAATCACTGACATCCTTTCTTCCAGTTGATCGAATCAGCTACCAAAGCTTCTGCATGCATCACGTAGTTCTCGTGCCACAGTTTTCAGCTCCATCAGGTCATTTAAGGTCTTCTCTACACTGTTTATTCTAGTTAGCCATTCATCTAATCTTTTTTCAAGGTTTTTAGCTTCTCTGCGATGGGTTCGAACATCCTCCTTTAGCTTGGAGAAGTTTGTTATTACAGATCATCTGAAGCCTTCTTCTCTCGACTCGTAAAAGTCATTCTCTGTCCAGCTTTGTTCTGTTGCTGGCGAGGAGCTGCATTCCTTTGGAGGAGAAGAGGCACTCTGATTTTTAGAATTTTCAGCTTTTCTGCTCTGGTTTCTCCTCATCTTTGTGGTTTTATCTACCTTTGGTCTTTGGTGATGGTGATGTACAGATGGGGTTTTGGTGTGGATGTCTTTTCTGTTTGTTAGTTTTCCTTCTAACAGTCAGGACCCTCAGCTGCAGGTCTGTTGGAGTTTGCTGGAGGTCCACTCCAGACCCTGTTTGACTGTGTATCACCAGTGGAGGCTGCAGAACAGCAAATATTGCAGAACGGCAAATGTTGCTGTCTGATCATTCCTCTGGAAGCTTCGTCTCAGAGCAGCACCTGGCCATATGAGGTGTCAGTTGGCCCCTACTGGGAGGTGCCTCCCAGTTAGGCTACTCGGGGAGGAGGCATTCTGTCCATTCTCAGATCTCGAACTCTGTGCTGGGAAAACCACTACTCTCTTCAAAGCTGTCAGACAGGGATGTTTAAGTCTGCAGAAGTTCCTGCTGCCTTTTGTTCAGCTATGCCCTGCCCCCTGAGGGGGAGTCTACAGAGGCAGGCAGGCCTCCTTGAGCTGCAGTGGGCTCCACCCAGTTCGAGGTTCCCGGCAGCTTTGTTTACCTACTCAAGCATCAGCAACCTCAACAATGATGGGCGCCCCTCCCCCAGCCTCGCTGCCACCTTGCAGTTCGATCTCAGACTGCTGTGCTATCAATGAGCAAGGTTCCATGGGTGTGGGACCCTCCAAGCCATGCATGGGATATAATCTCCTGGTGTGCCGTTTGCTAAGACTGTTGGAAAAGTGCAGTATTAGGGTGGGAGTGACCAGATTTTCCAGGTGCTGTCTGTCATGGCTTCCCTTGGCTAGGAAAGGGAATTCCCCCACCCCTTGCACTTCCCGGGTGAGGCAATGCCTCGCCCTTCTTTGCCTCATGCTCCATGGACTGCACCCACTGTCCTGCACCCACTGTCTGACAAGCCCCAGTGAGATGAACACAGTACCTCAGTTGGAAATGCAGAAATCACCCATCTTCTGCATCACTCATGCTGGGAGCTGTAGACTGGAGCTGTTCCTGTTCAGCCATCTTGGAACTGCACCCAGAGTCTCTCTTTAACCTGTGTTTTTCTTTCTTTCTTTCTTTCTTTCTTTCTTTCTTTCTTTCTTTCTTTCTTTCTTTCTTTTTTAAGACAAGGTCTCCCTCTGTTGCACAAGCTAAAGTGCTGTGGTGCAATCTCAGCTCACTGCAACTTCCACCTCCTGGGTTCAAGCAATTCTTGTGTCTCAGCCTCCCTAGTAACTGAGACTACAGGCATACAAAACCACATGTGTTTAATTTCTGTATTTTTTGGAGAGATGAGGTTTTGCTATGATGGCCAGGCTGGTCTTGAACTCCTGGCCTCAAATGAACTCCCACCTTGGCCTCCTAAAGTACTGGGATCACAAGCTGAACTGCCATGCCCCAGCCTACCATCTGTTAAAATGGGAGAAACGCATTTACTCCTCAGAGTTGCTGTGAAGATTAAATCAGATAACTTCCCTAGAGCACACAACACAGTGCCTGGTCCCCAGTGGACACATGGTAAGTGTTAAACATAAAGAGCTGTATTCAGAGAGAAAAAAAAACACCAAAAGTGATTCCTGCGGTGAGTACATCTTCAAAATAGTGTATGCATAAGGACAATTACTAGAAACCAATAGAAATCTTTGAGCAATATTGTGGTTATATTTTTTGAATCCATTGTGATGTGTATTCATGCTGCTGATAAAGACATACCCTAGACTGGGCAACTTACTAAAGAAAGAGGTTTAAGGGACTTACCATTCCACATGGCTGGAGAGGCCTCAATATCATGGCAGAAGGCAAGGAGGAGCAAGTCACATCTTACATGGATGGCAGCAGGCAAAGAGAGAGAGCTCGTTTAGGGGAACTCCCACTTATAAAACTGTCAGATCTCGTGAGACTTATTCACTATCATGAGAACAGCACAGGAAAGACCTGCCCCCATGATTCAATTACCTCCCACCAAGTTCCTCCCACAACACATGAGAATTCAAGATGAGATTTGGGTGGGTACACAGTCCAACCATATTATGATGCATTTGAACTGGTTATATAATAGTTTATATACAGTTTAGAATGATAAAAAAAAAATAAGGTCAGGCTGAGATTAGGACCCTATCATTCTCCCTCACCCTCCAAACCTGGGAATGAAAAGTCTGAAGCTGGGGGCTACTGAATCCACAAACTTTATCAACTACCTATTGTGAGTTTCAGGAATTGTTCAGCTTTGGGGGTTGAAAGCAAGCTCCTTTTGAGGGAAAACATGTCAGGACAGGAACTTAAGCCCAGTACTTCCAAGTGCTCAGAAGAATTGTTGATGTCCCAGTTCAAGTAGGATGCATGGGAGATTTCATGAGCCTTTTAGCTGATGTGTCCTGGAGAGATTAACTTGTACCTTCTTAACTCAGCCCCTGATCCTGGGATTAGTAAGAGAGTAAAGGACTGTAATCTTAGGTTCTTCATCCCTATAGCTGCCATTCTATGCACAACATATGCACAGATATCCAAGGCTGGTTCTCACTAAGGGGGGAACAAAAACCGAAGTGGTTCTATCTTTAGGATGGTACAATTTGTATGTATTCTGCTTCCCAGTTAACAAACAGAGAGTGTGTCATCTGTATAGAATGCTATAAAGATTTATAGAGGCATAAATAGGGGATAAGAAAAGAGAGAAATCCTTAAGTGAAAAAAAAATTGTATTTTTTGATTATCAGTTGTCTACTCCTCACTGACATTTGGAGAGCTGGGCATACTTTGATTCTTAGGAATTTGGAGACCTTACCATCCAGTCTCTGAGGTATTTTAGAATGGACCACTTGAATATCACACAGTAGGGAGTGGCATCTGGAATTCCATGGGAAAGGTGAGTAGACCAAGAAAGAGAAATTATTCCTCTGCAGCCAACCAGGGAAGCCCCCCAAAACAGGGTAAGAGGCAGATAGATGTATGTCTTAATTTAAGCTCATCCAAGCTCCTGAGATACAAATTTGGATGTAGATAGTTTATTTGGAAGGTGATTCTAGAATTAACAAATACGGAAATGGAGAAAACAAGACAGGGAAGGTGGAAAAGTGAAAAAAAAAATCACTGATGGAGATCCTCTAGAAAACTGTACGGACTATATCTCAACATTATTCCACCAGACAGCTTCCTTCCATCTCCCATGAAGTGAGGGTTACCCAGGGATGTTAATTCTCCCACTCACACCCACCACCATGTGCTTCTTATTGTGGCAAAGCAAGCTTCTAGGGATTAGGGAAAGACTTCAACCAGAGAAGCGGAAAGATGTAGGCACTTTATGTATGAAGCTGGGAACTCTGGTGGGCTGAGGGCATATGAGGAGTGGGCATCAATAGCATCTACTATAACCAAACTAAATTGCAAGGAGTTTACCTTCTTCAAATGTTCACAAGCAGAACTAACATTGGAATGTATGTCCCTTGGGCTCCATCTTTGTAGGAATTCGAAAGGAACTGTAGTTTGAGATAAATTTTAAATTCAATACATTACACTCTAAATTATAAAAGTGGGCTATGACTTATTCCCTAAGATAAAATTGAGATATCACTTCTATTAAGCAAGAAGATACTGAGAGAAAAGAGAGTGGAATAGAATTAAAATTGTATGGAACAATTAAAGTAATCACTGAACGCATTAACAAGTAGAACACACAGTGTGGAAAATTGAATTGGCTAAGTAGAAGCTAAACCCAAAAAATAAATCAAGAACACAGAGATTAACAACAAATAGAGAAACGAAAGGAACATTCGGAAATTTGACATTGAGCATGGGGTGTCAATATGCATGTAATAGAATTTCTTAAAGATGTTATGGGGGAAGCGAAGGATCAATAAGATAGCAATAGAAAGGCACGATCAGCTCTCCACATATAATAACCAAGTTTATAATAGTAGCATATGTCAACCCACTAAGAGCTAAGTAACTGAAGACCTGTTTGAGGGATTTTGAAGTAGAAAAGAACTGCAAGGAAGATTGAAAACCAAATTTGATATCGGTAAATAAGAATACTTATTATAAAGGACTAATATAAAGGCTTTTTTTCCTTTTGTATAGCACACATCTGTACACACAAAAAAGGTATGTCTACTTGTATTTTGAATACCATCTACTACAGATTTTATCATTTTGTTCTGGTAAGTCAAAAACTTGTGGAATTTCAGATATTTAATTTTATTTATAATCAAATCCATTATGAAACCATTGTCCCCTGACATGTATATTTATTACTCCTATTATTTTTTCAGATTTTATATCTGAGAACTGCCTTTGCTGAGGATGAGGGAAAGGTTTATGGGAGGCCATTTCCAGTCAACATATCTTCCACCTTTACTGCCTCCACAACTCATACACTGCAACTCTCTGCCACTCGAAATGTCTAACAAGCTTCCAAAACTATAACTCACCAACATTTATCTTTGCATTTGTTTTTTAAAAGTATTTTTAATTGGGGTAAAATTTATATGCAGTAAAATGTATACTTTTTAGTGCAGTCATGTAACCACCACCAAAATCAAGATATGGAACAGGTCCATCACCCCAAAAATTTTTTAATACACCTTTTTATTAAACCCTTTTTCCACCTCAAACATATGAAAATTACTAATCGTTTTCTTTCCCTTTAGTTTTGAAATTTCCTAACATTTCTGTAGTTTTTGAATATGGCACTTTTTATTTATTACTGCGCATTTGAGGTTTATCTTGGTTGTTGCATTTATCAGTGGTTCATTCATTTTATCACTGAATAGTATTCCATTTTACACATGGGCTATAGCTTGTTCATCCATTCATCCACTGAAGGACGTTTGGGTTGTTTGTAGCTTTGGGTGAATATGAATAAAGCCACTATAAACATTTGGCCACAGGTTTTTGCACCAACTTATGTAATATAGTTTAGGTATTTGTCCCAGCCCAAATTTCATGTTGAATTGTAATCTCCATTGCTGGAGACAGTACCTGGTGGGAGGTGTATGGATCATGGGAACGGATCCCTCATGGTTTGGTGCTGTCTTCATGATAATGAGTTCTTGTGAGAGCTGGTTGTTTAAAAGTGTATGGCACCTTCCCCACTCCACTTTCCCTCACTTGCTCCTGCTTTCGCCAAGTGACATGCCTATTTCCCTCTTGTCTTCCACCATGATTGTAAGCTTCTTGATGCTTCCCTAGAAGCTGAGCAGATGCCAGCACCATGCCTCCCATAAGGCTTGCAGACTTGTAAGCCAACTAAACATTTGTTCTTTATAAATTAACAAGTCTCAGGTATTTCTTTATAGCAATGCAAGAATGGCCTAACACAGAAAATTGGTACTGAAGAGTGGGACATTGCTATAAAGATACTTGAAAAGGTGAAAACAACTTTGGAACTGGATAACAGGCAGAGGTTGGAAGAGTTTGGAGAACTCAGAAGACATGAAGATGAGAGAAAGTTTGGAACTTCTTAGAGACTCGTTAAATGATTGTGACCAAAATGCTGAAAGTGATATGGACAGTGGAGTCCAGGCTGATGAGGTCTCAGATGGAAATGAGGCACTTACTGGGGACTAGAGCAAATGTCACGTCTTATGCCGTAGCAAATAACTTGGCTATAAATTGCCCTTGCCCTAGGAATCTATGTAAGTTTGAACTTCATATTGGTGAGTTAGGTTATCTGGCAGAAGAAATTTCTAAGTAGCAAAGTGTTCAAGACTTGACCCGGCTGCTTCTAACAACTTATGCTCATATGTGGGAGTGAATGAATGATCTAAAGTTGGAACTTACTTAAAAGGGAAGCAGAGCACAAAAGTTTGGAAGATTTGAAGCCTGGACATGTGGCAGAGAAAGAAAAAGAATTTTCAGGAGAGGAATTCAAGCAGGCTGTGGAGCAACCACTTGGTAGATAAATTTCCATAACTAACAGGGAGCCAAGTATGGATAGCCAAGACAAGGGAAAAAGACACTGAAGGCATTTCAGAGACCTTCAGTGCAGCCATTCCCAACACAGGCAGAGAGGGCTCTTGGAAGGAAGAAAGGTTTCATGGGTTTGGTCCAGGGCCCTGCTGCCCTGTGCAGCCCTGGGACATTGTTCCCCACATCCAGGCTGTTCTAGCTCCAGCCTTGTCTCAGAGGACCCCTGGTACTGCTCTGGCCACTGTTTCAGAAGGCACAAGCCATAGGCCTGGAAGCTCCCATGTGGTGTTAAGCCTATGAGTGCACAGAGTGCAAGAATGAATGAGGCTTGGGAACTTCTGCCTAGATTTCAGAGGATGTATGGGAAAGCCTGAGTGCCCAGGCAAAAGCCTACTACAGAAAACCTCACAAAAAACCTCTACCAGGGCAGTGTGGAGGGGAAATGTAGGGTTAGAACCCCCACACAAAGTCCCCACTGGGGCACTGCCTGGTGGAGCTGTGGGAAGGGAGTCACCTCCAGACCCCAGAATGGTAGATACACTGGTAGCTTGCACCCTACACATGAAAAAGCTGCAGGCACTAAGCAACCCGTGAGAGCAGTCAACCGGAGTGGAGCTGTCCAGGGCTTTGGGAATGCACCCCTTGTACCTCCGTGCTGTGCATGTGGGAAATGTAGTCAAAGAGCTTATTTTGGAACTTTAAGATTTAATGATTGCCCTGTTGGATTTTGAACTTGTGTGGGGCCTGTAGCCCCTTTCTTTTTGACCTATGTCTCCCTTTTGGAATGGGAATATTTACCTAGTGATTATACTTGCATGATAAAATATCCTAGGAGTCAAATAACTTGTTTTTGATTTTAGAGGTTCATAGGTGGAAAGGACTTGCCTCATCTCAAATGAGACTTTGGACTTTTGAGTTAATGCTCGAATGAGTTAAGACTTTGGAGGACTGTTGAGAAGGCATAATTATACTTTGCAATGTAAGAAGGACATGAGATTTGGGAGGGGCCAGGGATGGAATAATATAATGTGAATATTTGTTACCACCCAAATCTCATTTTGGAATTGTAATCCTAGTGATGGTGGGGCCTGGTGGGAGATGTTTGGATAATGGGGGAAGGTCTCTCATGGTTTGATGCTGTCTTTGTGATAGTGAGTTCTCATGAGATCGAATAATTTCAAATGTGTGGCCCCTCCCCTGTCTCTCTCTCTCTCTCCCCCACCCCCCACTTGCTCCTGCTTTTTTCATGTGACTTGCCTGCTCCCTCATCATCTTTTGCCACAACTGTAAGTTTCCTGAGGCCTTCCAAGAAATTGAGCAGATACCAGCGCTACGCTTCCTGTAAAGCCTACAAAACTGTGAGCCAATTAAACCTCTTTTTTTAATAAATTACACAGTCTCTCGTATTTCTTTATATTGTAGTAATGCAAAAATGGCCTACCACTTTTATGTTTTCACTTCATTTGTGTAGTTAATTGGTTGTAAGGTAAGCATGTAGTTTAATTTACAGGAAAATATCCAAATATTTTCCAAAGCAGGCATATAATTTCGCATCCCGGTAATCAATACTTAAGTTCTAGTAACTGTATGTTTGCCAAGATTTAGTATTGTCTTTCTTCTCCTGCCTCCGTATTCTCAGAGGTGTGTAGTGGTATCTCATTATGGTTTTAATTTGCATTATCCTAATGATTAATAATATACAGCATCATTGCACGCTTACTTGCCATTTGCATATCATCGTTGGTTAAATATCAGCCTAAATCTTTTGATCACTTAAAAATTTGTTATCTTTTTAAAGAGTTCTTTATATATTCTGGATACAAGTACCTTATCAGATTAATGTATTTGCAAGTATCTTCTCCTATTTTGTGGCTTGTTTTTCATTATTGTAACAGGGTCTTATGAAGAGCAGAAGTTCTTATTTTTAATTAAAGTCCTATTTATCATTTTTTCCTTTTAATGGCTGTGCTTTTAGTGTTGTATCTAAAATGTCTTTGCCTAACTCAATATCACAAAGATTATCTCCTATTTTTTCCTAGAAGTTCTATGAGTAGAGGTTTTATGTTTACATCTATAATATATTCTCAATTAATTTTTTGCTGGTGGTGCAAAGTATGGATTACAATTTATATATTTTTGGATATGATGCAATTTTTCCATGGGTGTGTTACCTTTTTCATTTAGTTAGTTTTGTATCTTTGTTTAAAAACATCAATTGTCAATATATGTATGGGTCTTGGTCTGACTTACTTGTGATCCATTAATTTATGAGTATATTATTTCATTGATAATACAATGTCCTGGTTATTGTAGCTTTATAGTAAGTCTTAAAATTAGCCTGTATGAGTCCTGCAATTTTGACCTTTTTTCTAAAATTATTTTGGTTATTATATTCTCTTTGCATTACCATATAAATTTTAGAATCATCTTGTCAATTTTTACAAAATACCTTGCTGTGATTTTGATTGAGATTGTACTGAATATAAAGATTATGAGATGGGCGATTGACATCTTAATACCACTGAGTCATCCAGTCTATTAACATAATAGATCTCATTTATATAGGTATTCTTTGACTTCTTTGGTCAGTATTTTGTAGTTTCCAGTGTACAGATCTTGTATATATTTTGTCAGCTTTAACCTCAATTTTTTATGTTTTAGGGACATTTTTTCTTTTTTCAACTTTAATTTCTAATTTTAATTCCCAAATGTTCATCGCTGCAATACAGAAACATAATTGATTTTTGTACATTTAACTTGACCATGAAAACTTGCTAAACTCATTTATTAGTTTTGGTATGTTTTATGTAGCATATTTGGGATTTTCTGAGTAGACAAACATACTGTCTGCAAATATGACAGTTTTATCTGTTTCTTACCAAAATTTATAGTTTCTATTTTTTCTTGTGCTCTAGTGTGAATTTGAATAGGAGTGGAGAAAGCATGCATCCTTGTCTTTTGCCTAATTTTAGTGGAAAAACTGTAGGTATTTGTAGCCTCTCTAAATTATGTTGAGAAGGCTTCCTTTTGGTTTTAGTTTGCTGAGTTAAAAAAAATCAGTTATAGATATTGAATATGTGGAAAACTTTTTCCTGCTTATATTAAGAAACTCATATTGTTTTCCTTATTTAATCTGTTCATATAATAAATTTCATCATTTCTGTGATGAGCCTTACTCGGTTGTTATGTATTATCTCCTTTTTATATTGCCAGATTCTACGTGTAATTTTTTTGAGGATTTTTAAATGTATGTTCACAAGAAATGTTTTTCTGTGATTTTCCTTTCTTAGAATGCTTTTGTATGGCTTTGGTAGTATTAGGGTAATGCTGGCCTCATAAAATGAATTGGGGAGTGTTATCTCCACTTCTATTTTCTAAAAGAGATTTGTGGAATTGGCATTATTTATTCTTTAAGTGTTTGATAGAATTTTCCAGTGAAATCATCTGGTCCTAAAGTTTTCTTTCTTGGAAAATTTATAGTTATTAATTAATTATTTCAATTGATTTAGGACTATTCAGTTTATCTATTTCTCCTGGAATGAACTTTAGTAGTTTGCATCTTTTAACGAATTTTACCATTTCATTTATTTATAGACATAAGTTGTTTTTAATATTCCCACATTATTTTATATGTAGAATTTATACTGATATCCCTTTTATATTCCTTATATTTGTCTTTTGCGTCTTCTCTTTTTTTGTTTTTATTTAACTTCTGGCCAGAAATTTATCGATTTTATTGACTTTCGCACAGTCAGCTTTTGGTTTAATTAATTTTCTTTATTGTTTTTGGTTTGCAATTGCATTAGTTTCTGCTCTTATATAGTCAATAAAAATTTAATAAAATTTTATTTCCACTGATTTATATTCTTTTGCTTTTTTTCAACACTGATTTACATTAAAAACTCCAAGCACACTATAATTGAGGGGAACTTCCTTGGCATAATGCATCTACAAAAATGCTAAAGCCAATATTATACTTATTGGTGAAAAATTGGGTGCTTCCTCCAATTTCTCAAACGGTCAAGAAGTAGGCAAGGATATCCTTTCTCACCATTCCTATTCAATGTGATACTCAAAATTCTAGCTAGTGCAATAAGATAAGAAAAGGAAGTAAGTATCCACAGATTGGAAATGAAAATATAAAATGGTTTGAAGATGACATGGTTGTCTGTACAGAAAATCCAAAGGAGTTGACAAATAAACTCCTGGAACAGATAAATGATTATAGTGAGGTTTTAGGATATAAGGCATATTAGTTTCTAGGGCTTCTTTAACAAATTACCACAAACTGCATGGCTAAAAAAACCAGAAATTTGTTTTCCTATTATTGTGAAGGCTAGGAGAGCCTGAAATAAATGTGTTGGCAGTGCTGTGTTCTCTCCAAACACTTCAAAGAAGATTCCTTCTTTGACTCTTCCTAGCTTCTGGTGGTTACAAACAATTCTTGACACTCCTTGATTTATAGATGCATCTCTCCATTTTTTGCCTCCGATCTTCACATGATGCTCTTCTCTGGTGTGACTCTGTTTCTTCACCTGGCTTTCTTATAACAGGTACCAGTAATTGGATGTATGGCTCATCCTAATCCAGTGTGAACACATCGTAACTTAACTAATTACATCTGAAAATACCTATTTTCAAATAAGGTGACATCCACAGGTACTAGGGCTAGGACTTGAACATATCTTTTTGAAGAAATTCACAGTATGACTCCCCAAATTCATGTCCTTCTCATGTGCAAAATACACCCACCCTGTCCCAACATCTCCCAAAGTCCTAACCCATTTCAACATCAATTCAAAGTCCAAAATCTCATAAAATATTCTCAACTAAAAATGTTCCAAATCTCACCATGAACATCATCCACATTTGGTATGATCTGAGTATGATCCATCCTGGGGCACTATTCTTTTCTATCTGTGGGCCTGTGAAACTGGAAAACAAGCCATTTCATTTCAAATACAGTAGTGAGAGAGACATAGGATAGACATTCCCATTTCAAAGGGAGAAATTGGAAGAAATAAAGGGGTCACAAGTTTCAAGGAAGTCCAAAGCCTATTAGAAAAAAATCTATTAGACTGTAAGGGTGGAGAATCATTTTCTTTGACTTTATTCTGTGTCCTATAGGCTGAGGGCAGGCAGAGCTCTTTTCTTAGCAGCCGGGGAAGCAACTCCATCCTCTAGGCTCTGGGCTTCCAGAGACTGTTGGCACCAGCTCCACTCTTTTGGCCCCCAGCTAGATAAAAGTAGCAAGTCTGAAAAGCCTACATAGTATATAATGCTAATTATACAACATTCTGGAAAATACGAGATTATAGAGGCTGTAAAGGGATCAAGGAAAAGGGAGAAATAAATATGTGAAGCATAGGAAAATTTTAGGGCAAAGAAATTATTATTTATAATCCTGCAATAAGGCCTTTTTTCAAAATTTATAGAATTTTACAGCACAAAGAAAGAACCTTAATATATGCAATTTAAAAATTATTTAGTAAGTTGGAGGATTCCACAAAGAAATGCAGACTATGGCTAGAGAATCTAACTGTACTACAAAAGCAGGAGGCTGATAAATTATTCATTTTTGTAACTTTAGAAATGAGTGGAGTTGGTAAGCCTAACGGCAAATGTAGCTGCACATAAGCATTGTACTCTAGTTCATAGAGGTCTTTCCCACACGGGTATGTCTTAGCAATTCTAGTACTGCCATACATCTTAATACTGCTATACTTAATAGTGGAACTAGTAAGTAATAAGTGGAAGATGATGGAGCCAGGTTTCTGACTGTTGGAGTGGAAATTTACATATAAGAAAGGGAAGGAAGCTAGAATAATCTATGTGATAATGGATTAGCATTAGAAACAACAGTAATATAGAATAGATGATTTTATATATATAAATATTCATAGATACGTGTATATACACCATTTACACACACACACACACACACACACACACCCACCCCTACACCTTTTTCTCTGTCAGCTGATAGAGCCTAAGAAAAGTAACACCTCAGTGGCAATGAGCTCCCAAGCACCTAAATCTTGATTTCTAATACCATTCCCTGCTCTCTGCCCTAAAAAAAAAAAAAAAAAACCAAAATTCTTTGGAAAAATGGCTGATTCTAGAACTGAGACAGGGAATATACAAGATGAGCCTGGAGCATCTTGTAATGCCAGAAACTGGAAGTACTCAACGAACAAGCAAACAAACCCCACATTGATGGGAGTATGCAACAAACAAACAAACAAACACAAAAAACAAATAAACAACAAGACAAAACACAGAAGCTAACTGAAAGAGCTACCAATGGCCAATGCTAAAACAAATTGAGAAAAAAAGAAGTTGTATTAGATTGTAACCCAAAGTATAAAATAAGTATCTGAGTCTATACTGATATGAATACGTGGTTGAGTAAATTATTGAGTAAATAAATGCAGGAGAATAGACAAATCTCTCATGTAGAAGAATCCCAAATAATTCACATAGATACTCCACCCTCCAGAAAGTGAAGGGCTTGAATGCTTAAAAGTCCATACGTTGAAATCTGAACCCCCAGTACTTCAAAATGTGAATTGATTTGAAGATAGGGTTTTTACAGAGGCAATCAAGTTAAAATGAGGTCATTAGTGTGGGTCCTAATCTGAAATGACCGGTACCTTATAAGAAGAAGAAATTTTAACACAGACATAGACAAAAAAGAAGACAATCTGAAGACACAGGGAGAAGAAGATAATCTACAAGTCGAGGAGAGAAGCCTGTAGCAGGCATTTCCCTTACATCTCTCAGAGGGAACCAACCCTGCTGTCAGCTTGATCTTTTAGCTTCCAGAACTGTGAGGAAAAACATTCTGTTAAGTCACCCAGTCTGTGGTCCTTTGTAAAAGCAGCTTTAGCAAGGAATGCAAGGTGGAAGATCTGGGTGGAATTTATTTTCTTTCTGACAACAGTGGATCCTTCCTTTACTGGCAAGGCCTGTGCTACAAAGGATGGTTTCTGGAGTATCCTGCCTGCCTCATTCTTTCCTGTTAACATGCAGTGAGGCCTCTGCAAAATACCCCATGAGTCAGTGCAAACTGCCTTCATGTATACTGCTCATATATACCAGTTTTCTGTACTCTCATACTAGTTCTCAGTTTTGAGCAGTTACTTGTTAAAAATTTTAGCAATTTGTTGAAAAAAATTAGCATCTTACCCCGCTTGTATGGCAGCCCTGTTTTCCTCACATGCTCTGTCCCAGAAAAAAAAAAATGACATGTTTTATCTCTCCTTGGAGGCACCTGAAATTTCAAACTAGTTGATTGCTCTGTGACCCCAGATCTTTGATGTATTCAGGAAAAAATAATAATTATGTAAAGTATCCAATTTTTTTTTTTTTTGATTTGTAAACTGGGAGCAATCCTCTTTTCATAACCTAAGAAGAAGCCAGAAGTGTCTGCATTTCAACAACCATTAGAGATTTCGTTCTTCCAAGAATGCCTTTCTTCTAATCTGTTTCCTGGTGTAAAGTACCCGGCTTTTAATAGATGCTTAATTAACAATTTATAATATTAGCATTCTTATGCTTATCACCTATGATATCTCCCCAACATGTCTGGGGCCAGGGCATGAATTCCACAAGGAAATCATTGACCTCCAGATCAATGACATCTTTTCCAGAAATCTGCATTACAGCCATGAAGTTCATGCCAACAGAGCTCCTGGGAAGACATACCCATTGGCCACTTTTTAAGAGCCAGCAAACACATTATTTGCCAAGCACACAAACCCACTATAACTGATGAGGGTGATGGTTTGGAGCATGAGCTATAACGTTGGAGAGATGTGGTTAGTCTTGACCCCTACCTCTGCCTCTTGTGAATTACATGACCTCAGACAAATCCTGTAACCCCCTGTACTCAGTTTCTTTCTAAAATTGTGCTGATAATGATGGTATCCAACCCCTATGCCTGGCTCATCATAGGTGATTCAGAGCTACTAGCTATTTATTTAGTCATTTTATCTTAAAATCTTGGCACATTGTTGCCTGGATGTCATTGTCTCCAGTGCATGGAGTGGCCAGACCCCTGGCCCTGCCTTTTCTCTTTTTCCCTGGGCAGATGGAGCTGGTTTTCCTTTCTGGCACACACTCCACAGAGGAACTTGGGAAAGGAACAAAGACTGAAGAACAAATCAGCCTATTTTCCACTTTTTAAAAGTAGCTCTGTCAGAAGGTTGAGTGGAGGAGGAGTTTGCAGCCATTGGCTAAAGAGGGGGTTCTCTTTCCTGTCTGTAGCTTTCCATTCATTCTCCTGTCCATTACACCACGCTGGCCTTGCTAGTCCAGGGACATCGGCCCCTCCCCTCCAGTGGTCTCTCCCCTGTGTCAATGACTCAGTTTTTGCCTAGAGTTCCCACAGCTCTAGGGAAGAGAGGTGAGGCTGGAGAAAGGCAAAGCCAGAGGGGAGCCTGACCCTGGGGGCGGGGGTTGGTGGGGCAGAGGGGGGCGTCCTGCAGTTGCAGTTGCTGAGTGAGTTCTTGGTCCTGACAGGACAGATGAGGCCCTTTGTTCCTGCAAATGGGCCTTTCCTGGCAGTGATGGAGATCGCCTGCAGTCCAGCCCGCTCCTCCTCTTCAGCTGCAGCCATTATCCTAAAGTGGTTTTATTGATCTGCTGACTCCCTGTCTCCGGCCTGCTCTCCCTTTCCTCCTCCCTCCCCCACCCCCTGCACCCCATCCTCAAGCTCCTAAATGCTCTGTTGCTGGCCTCATCCATGCAAGGCTGTTTTTTCAGGGGTGAAGGATGATTTTGAAGTTAGATTAGACAACTGCACTTGCCTCGTGAGAAAGCAGATATTCCCTTAGGGCAAGCATTTTCAGACTAGCAAAGGATATACCTCCATTTACCAACCACACCTTTTCTGGATATAGTTCTTTGGTTGTTTTGACTTTTTGTAAGATGTAGGAAATATAGATGCTATGAAAGTTCAGTTTCAAAGTTTGCACCTTGGCAAACTATAGTACATTTTACAATGTCATGATAATGCCGCATTTTAAACAATTACCAGTCATATTCATCTTAATACAATTTACATGTAATTAAAAAAATTTTTAAATCATTTAGCATTTTTGCTTAAGACTTAGTTATAAGCTCCATAAAGTTATGTATTCTTATTTTATTTATAACAACTCTGTAAGATAACTGTCATAATCCTTATTTACAGGTGTAGAAAAATAAATGACTTGAAAGTCATAAATCTAACAAATACCATAGACAGGACTCAAAGCTAAGCCCATTGGACATAAAAACTTCTTTGTATTTATATGAAAGTCTGTATTTTTGATGCTGCTTAAAATGTTAGGCACACATCTGATTAAAAAGCTGTGCTCTATTACAGGTGTGTTATATTCGATATTACCCATGAAACTCTAGCAGTCTTCATTGTTAAAGAGGGAGTGACCCAGGTGTTAAATTACCTGAGAGCTGGCCCATGATCGTCATACTATGAGCATAGTCATACATGCTCAGGAGAATTTTTAACTGAGATGTCCCCATTTAGCTCTCGTGTGGCTTTCACAGTTGTTTAAAACATTTTGAGAGAATTTGGAGCTGGTGTTCCTCAATAAAAACATGAAACCTGGAAAGTAATTTAAGCCTCTACCCAAAGTTCATGAATAAAACTTATTAAGAATCTTTCTTGGCTAGGTGTGGTGGCTTACGCTGGTAATCCCAGCACTTTGGGAGGGATTACCTGAGGTCAGGAGTTCGAGACCAGCCTTGCCAACATGGTGAAACCCCATTTCTACTAAAAGTACAAAAATTAGCCCGGCATGATGGTAGGCGCCTGTAATCCCAGCTACTTGGGAGGCTGAGGCAGGAGAATTGCTTGAACCCGGGAGGCAGAGGTTGCAGTGAGCCAAGACCGTGCCATTGCACTCCAGCCTGGACAACAAGAGCAAAACTCAGTCTCAAAAACAAACAAACAAACAATCAAAAACAAAAGAAAACAACAACAAACCCAAAAACAAAAACACTTTCCTCCTAGTGAGATATGGGACCAGAACACAGATGTGGAAACCCATGGGTTCTTATCCCTGGACACTTGGTGTCAGCGTAGGTCAGTAGCAACAATACAGAGTTAAGAGGCACCAGAAACCAAGATGCTGTCATGACCTTTAATTAAACTTACGATCATCTTATGTGCCTGTATGAAAGGCACATTTAGGAGAGATGTATGTACCTTCCATGGGCCTAGAATGAATTACTGCCTTGTTAGAATGAGAGTGAGGGGAGGTCTCTGGAAGAATCAGATTCTGGTTATTAGTGGAGGCAGTAGAATAGAGCATCAGTGAGACAATCCCTATACATAATTATTATTTATTACTATTGAACAATACTATCTGCTGTGCACCAATCCGGTTCACTGCCATATATAACATTGACATGCTCTTGGCCCTGCCAAATCAATACCTTCTGTTGCAGACTATAGAGATGACTTTTGTCCTTTATCTGCCCCCACACCCCATTTTCAAAGTGGGAGATGTTTAGAACAAGATATAATTTTCACTATCTCTATTTTAAGGCTAGCTACCTGGAGATGCTCCTTGCTGTACAGTAAAGTGTGACTGTATTTTGTTTTCCATTGACTTACATTATAAAATCGGTAATGTGTTTTCATTAGAAAAAGAATATCATAATTTTAATTGAATATTTGATATGGAAAAATGAGTGGAGAGGAATGAGAGCATGTAGGACTGGGAATGAGGATGCCTGGGATTCAGTTCTAAAACTGTCACTGCGTAACTAGGAAACTGGGCTTTTGTCATGATTTTGCCTCTGTGAAAGCTGGGATGAGTCCGAAAGCTTTGAGCCTCAGTTTCTTCATCTGTATAATGACAGGCTGGGGCTAAATCAGGGACATCAAATATGTATCACATATACTGTCACTTGTGATTTCTATGCCTATAGCAGACATTACTAATCAAAAGCAGTTTTCTTTCTGATAAAGCCAAAATACAGTCCCAGGCCACCCGTAAATGAGGGCAATGTTCTGATCAGAGTTAAAACTTAAAATGCTTGAATTCTATGCTCACTCAGGTCCTTTCCAGCCCAGACACCCCAGATCCTGAATTAGTGGTCAGCCTCCTGCAGTTTTATGCCAGGAGCTTCCCATATATTACACTAATCTTTCAAAAAACTCCCTCAATTCATTTCAAAGAGGAAAGTCATGGATACATTTCAGAAAGAAGGTTATTTATGCAAGACAAAAATATTGTTATGAAAAAACTGAATTGTTTATTCTAAAGCAAACTTCAGCCAATGCTGCACTTGTTTTGGATCTATTCAATTTTGGTCTCCTTTTCCTTTCTGTCTTGAGCAGCTCTCACATTCTCTTTCTCCCTGGACTTTCATGAATTTATTCCGAATAAAAATTTATAATTGTGGCACTACCTACGTTCTTGTCACTTTGGGGGCTTGTTGGCCATATACCTTGTACAAATAATCTCTATCATTTATTGCTTCTTCAGAGAAGATGTTATACATGTGCAGACACATAAATGCGAAGTGAAAAGAAGCAGTCAGTAGATGATACCAAGCATCAATTCTTCTGTTATATTATTCTGGAACTGAATACAGAATAGCTGGGTATCTCTAATGAATGTTTAACTGTGAATTTATTTTTTTGTTATTGTAAAAATATTTGTTAATTAAGTATACACAAATAAATAATTCTTTTATGATGTTATCTTGCAAGAACATGCATTTTAAATGAAATTGACCTGTGACTTATTTTTTTTATGGTATTTTTTTTTATTATACTATAAGTTTTAGGGTACATGTGCACATTGTGCAGGTTAGTTACATATGTATACATGTGCCATGCTGGTGCGCTGCACCCACTAACTCGTCATCTAGCATTAGGTATATCTCCCAATGCTATCCCTCCCCACTCCCCCCACCCCACCACAGTCCCCAGAGTGTGATGTTCCCCTTCCTGTGTCCATGTGATCTCATTGTTCAATTCCCACCTATGAGTGAGAATATGCGGTGTTTGGTTTTTTGTTCTTGCGATAGTTTACTGAAAATGATGATTTCCAATTTCATCCATGTCCCTACAAAGGACATGAACTCATCATTTTTTATGGCTGCATAGTATTCCATGGTGTATATGTGCCACATTTTCTTAATCCAGTCTATCATTGTTGGATATTTGGGTTGGTTCCAAGTCTTTGCTATTGTGAATAATGCCACAATAAACATACGTGTGCATGTGTCTTTATAGCAGCATGATTTATAGTCCTTTGGGTATATACCCAGTAGTGGGATGGCTGGGTCAAACGGTATTTCAAGTTCTAGCTCCCTGAGGAATCGCCACACTGACTTCCACAATGGTTGAGCTAGTTTACAGTCCCACCAACAGTGTAAAAGTGTTCCTATTTCTCCACATCCTCTCCAGCACCTGTTGTTTCCTGACTTTTTAATGATTGCCATTCTAACTGGTGTGAGATGGTATCTCATTGTGGTTTTGATTTGCATTTCTCTGATGGCCAGTGATGATGAGCACTTTTTCATGTGTTTTTTGGATGCATACATGTCTTCTTTTGAGAAGTGTCTGTTCATGTCCTTCGTCCACTTTTTGATGGGGTTATTTGTTTTTTTCTTGTAAATTTGTTTGAGTTCATTGTAGATTCTGGATATTAGCCCTTTGTCAGATGAGTAGGTTGCAAAAATTTTCTCCCATGTTGTAGGTTGCCTGTTCACTCTGATGGTAGTTTCTTTTGCTGTGCAGAAGCTCTTTAGTTTAATTAGATCCCATTTGTCAATTTTGTCTTTTGTTGCCATTGCTTTTGGTGTTTTAGACATGAAGTCCTTGCCCATGCCTATGTCCTGAATGGTAATGCCTAGATTTTCTTCTAGGGTTTTTATGGTTTTAGGTCTAACGTTTAAGTCTTTAATCCATCTTGAATTGATTTTTGTATAAGGTGTAAGGAAAGGATCCAGTTTCAGCTTTCTACATATGGCTAGCCAGTTTTCCCAGCACCATTTATTAAATAGGGAATCTTTTCCCCATTGCTTGTTTTTCTCAGGTTTGTCAAAGATCAGATAGTTGTAGATATGCGGCGTTATTTCTGAGGGCTCTGTTCTGTTCCATTGATCTATATCTCTGTTTTGGTACCAGTACCATGCTGTTTTGATTACTGTAGCCTTGTAGTATAGTTTGAAGTCAGGTAGTGTGATGCCTCCAGCTTTGTTCTTTTGGCTTAGGATGGACTTGGTGATGCGGGCTCTCTTTTGGTTCCATATGAACTTTAAAGTAGTTTTTTCCAATTCTGTGAAGAAAGTCATTGGTAGCTTGATGGGGATGGCATTGAATCTGTAAATTACCTTGGGCAGTATGGCCATTTTCACAATATTGAGTCTTCCTACCCATGAGCATGGAATGTTCTTCCATTTGTTTGTATCCTCTTTTATTTCCTTGAGCAGTGGTTTGTAGTTCTCCTTGAAGAGGTCCTTCACATCCCTTGTAAGTTGGATTCCTAGGTATTTTATTCTCTTTGAAGCAATTGTGAATGGGAGTTCACTCATGATTTGGCTCTCTGTTTGTCTGTTGTTGGTGTATAAGAATGCTTGTGATTTTGGTACAATGATTTTGTATCCTGAGACTTTGCCAAAGTTGCTTATCAGCTTAAGGAGATTTTGGGCTGAGACAATGGGGTTTCTCTCACCACTCCTATTCAACATAGTGTTGGAAGTTCTGGCCAGGGCAATTAGGCAGGAGAAGGAAATAAACAGTATTCAATTAGGAAAAGAGGAAGTCAAATTGTCCCTGTTTGCAGATGACATGATTGTATATCTAGAAAACCCCATTGACCTGTGACTTCTAATGTGATCACATGATTGTCAGGCTGAAAGTTTTATCAGTTGGTTTTCACTTTTAAGGAGTTTCTGTATTTCACATTATATTTCTTCAGTTACTTAAAATGAAAAATGCTGGTATTCTCATCAGAGGCTGAATTTTGAGTGACTTTTGGGTAGAAACTTTAACTGAAAGCATGAACTTTTTATTTTATAAAATGTACGTACCACCCCCTAGAAGACACAAGTTTGATTTATAGTTAAGGTTATTTCAGATCAGGATAACCTGGTGTGAACATAGCACCCATTGCCTTATAGGGAGGGTGGGTCCTCTGGAGGAAAAATCGTCTTTCCAAATGGAAAGATGAATGAATGAATAAATGATCCTCTTAATTGTAAATGAGAGGCAGCATGGTTTAACACACAGAATCTAAGACTGTGCTTATACAGACTTGCATCACAATTTCAACTCTGATACTTACTACTAATGTGTGACCTTGAGAGTCTGACCTTCAGACTCCTTAAACTCTGTAAAAATGTTCTAGAAAAGCATTTCTAGAGTCTATGCATAATTAATCTCCCTAAAGATGTCACAAAAGACAGAAAACAAAATAAATTGGCTGATTTTATTATGTATTAAAGAGTTAAACATTTTCTTGCTAAAACAATCATTAATAAAATTAAAATATGCAAATACTGTGTCACAAGGTAGCTTCATCCTATAAAGTACCTTTTTACAACTCTAAGAAAAAGTTCTATCCCTTCATAGGAAAGGGCATGAAGTATTTCCTTTAACAAATATTTTTGCAATGTTTAGAGAAGGGGTGAGGGATTTTTAGCCTTCTCTCCTGACGTTATTACCTACGAGGATAAGAGACAGAGAACATTTCTCTTCCTGTTTCTCTACCTCTGGCTATACCCCTGTCACCAGCTCTGCCATAAGTATTGAGGAGACAATAATTTGATTTATGATACCATGCTTTATGAATGGGGAAGATGACTATTAGTTATAGGTCAGGACCCTCAGAAGCCCTTTCCCCCCTGCATTCTGGCTCCTGGTAATAAGCAGAGTCATGGCAGGTACAGGGATCTTCCATCTTTCTCTAGTTCCCAGGTCTTTTCATCCTTCAGTGAACCCACATAATGATAATGCCAGGGGTGCCTCTTGGGAGCTGATTGACTAAGGTGACTTTTAGCAAAAATGAAGAAAGAATACAGTACAAGCTATATTCGTCAACCCAGATTCTCCAAGGGAATCTTGCATTTTGTGTGTCTGGAAGAGAAAGGTGGTAATTGTATGTGTGTCTGGATACTAATAAAGAAGAATCTTTCCAGAACCTCTCGCTTCTGTCAGGGTCAAGCTCCAGCAAGTGGGTGTTATCCCTCAGATACCACTCTCTTGTCCTAACTCAGGTAAGAAGAACCCATCTCGTATGGGTGAAGTGAAGCCATGAATCCATGAAAATCACAGACTGGAGCAAAGTCCTCTAAGGGATGTTCTTTTGACTTTCTAACCCTATTCCCATATCTCCAGTAACATCCCTCTAAATTTGGAGACATATATGGGGTTCTCAGAATTTTCTTGCACTTATTTCCTGAAATATGCTGCCAGGTTTTTGAGTAGGAACGGTTTGAAAACCACCAAAGCTCTCCTTTAATTTTGCCAAAATGTGATGTATTTGGTAGAAAATAACCGGAGCTTATTATGTACATTCTGGGCTACATCATTGTCTAGGTTTTTATAAATGTGCCATGTATACAAGAGTATATATAGAGTCACCATATATACAAAGAGTTTTTAAAATTTAAGTTTGTTGAGAACAAACACATCAGTTGTCTAAAAAAAAATCTTCTATTGTGCTGTTGTTGTTGTTGTTGTTGAGACAGTGTCTTGCTCTGTTGCCCAGGCTGGAGTGCAGTGGCATGATGTCAATTCACTGCAAGCTTTGCCTCCTGGGTTCAAGCGATACTCCTTCCTCACCCTCCTGAGCATCTGGGATTACACGCACCCACCAACAGCCCAAATAATCTTTGTATTTTTTTAGTAGAGACAGGGTTTCACCATGTTGGCCAGGCTGGTCTCAAACTCCTGATCTCAAGTGATCCACCCGCCGTGGCCTCCCAAAGTGCTGGGATTACAGGCTTGAGCCACTGCACCCAGCCTCTACTGTGCTTTTCCTACTTGAATTTTAAACATATCCCAAAAGTTATGTGGGGAAGTGAATAAGTTATCTACATAGTCCTTGATTAGGTTTGATCAGCATTAGCAACATTTCCCAACGCTGTCGTGGAGACCCAAATCACATTGATATCAAGCTACACACCCTGAAGTGGGAAGGTGGCCAGAAATGGAGACTTTATCTAATGTCAGTTTGCATAGACTTTATTAATCACCATTAATAAGAAATGTCAAGGGACAGCTGTTGGAGAATAGAGAATCCCTCATGTAACGAAACGAATACACTGAAGACAATCAGCATTCTAGGCCTTTGCCACCAAAGGTTCACCAGGAACCTTAGGGATTTGAGATCATTAAAGGCTGTATCTAGGTCATGCTCCTCTCTCCCCACCAGGCTGGCATAATCCGCAGGAACCTGAACGTGCATCTCTAGCCTATGCACTTAGGACAGTGATTCCTGCTGTCCTGGCAAGTTGCTGCAGCTGTGACCATGGAGAAGAGGGTGAGAGGCAATGCAGACCCCAGCCAAATGGAGGACTTGCATTTTTATAGTCACTGCCCTTCATATACTGAAAATGAAAATGTATAATTTCTCATGATGAATCCCTAGGGTAAAACCAAGAAGTATTTAATTATATCAACTACCAGCAATGATTCTTTCTTCATGAGAATTTAGAAGTCAGATTCCAAAGGGTCTTCCCTAGCAATAAGATTGATGCCTTCTGCCCCCTCCTCAGGCTTAGTTTTGGCTTCCATAGGACCTTGCATTCCTCGCCCTGTAAAAACTGGAAGAAACTCTACAGGGCCACTTGATCCATTCTCTGAGGCTGAGGACCTCATCAGGCTCCATTCAATAGGCTTTTTGATGACCCAGATTTCAAATGCCCCATGACAGGAAATTCTCACTGTTATATTTGTGCTTTCCTGTTGGACCTAGTGGATTTTGTTTTCATATTATTATTTAATTTACAGACAGGAAAATCACTGGAGCCTGGAGTTGTCTTGATAACACTGTTAATGCAATTGCCAGGACTTCCCTGTGTATACTGCCCAAACCCTGGAACACTGAATTGCTGTGATCGTTGTAAGGTTCCAGGTGTTCATTTCAAGGGTGATCACATGACATTCCATAATCACACTTATGAAAGGACTAATTAAAAATACAGATGTCTTCAGCTCAAAATACTCAGACAGCTGAAATACTTATTAGTTTTTTTTTATGTTAAACTCCATATCCTCACTTCTTTCCAACAGAAAAACTAATAATAGATAACAAAGCACAGACAGGGAGGGCCTTCAGCCTTTTTTCTCCCATTAATTGACAGGCTTTGTTTATAAATAAAACACCTAGTACTTCTACAAATTGGTATTTTACCATAATACCTTTTTAGATTACTTTGTTTTCCCTTTCAGAATGGCTCAGCCACAATATTGTTTGTCTAGGGCTAGAGGATTTTTATAAGTTTGTAGTCCAACTCTTCTAATATAGAGGTGATAGTCATACAAAAGATCTTACGTGTCCAAGAACATAGAACCATTAACAGTCATTCAGCCTTAAAAAGAAGGTGCCTTGTAATGCAAATGTCAAGTTGTCTTTATTCTACCTGGGAGGTAGAATAAACAAAACAATTATTATATTCAAAAACGTTTTAGAGATGTGTGGACCTAAGAACTTTGGCATGATGAATGAAAAGCTCTTTACAGACACATTGGGTTTGCTTATGTGAACCAGAGCAAATGCATTTCCCCTGACTGGCAGATAAATAATTAAGATCCAAATGTATAGTTAAAAATAATGTTAAAAACACAAAATTTATGTTTTATCAAGATAATATATATTTAAGGTGCAAAGTCACCTTGCAAATGCTGGCATGACGTTTTATTAATTTCTTTCTTCATTCATTCATTCCTTCACATATACACCATCACAATATTTGTAGGGCTTGCTAGGTAAGAGGCACTGTGTGAGACACTGGGTATAAGTGTACAGATATGAACAAAAGTTATACTGGAGTAAGTCACACATTGTCAAGAGTCATAATCTGTGTTCAGTTTGGAAAATGTACCAGAGACAGTAAATCTAGAGATCAGAAGGTCAACAAAACTAGAGTTTGGAAGGTTGAGAACATAACCCAGGCTTTGTATCACCCTTTATTTCAACCCTAGAGAAGATAATAACACATCTTTGGGAAAGAAAGCTGTCAATCTTCTAATTATCTAAATCCCTTGGAATGAAAGTGAGGAAAAGGCAAGGCTGGAGAGAAGTGGCATCGACCTTTCCCCTCACATGGATTTTCCTTTCTGGCTTCTGCATTACTGTCTTCAGCTCTCATGAAAATAGCATGATAATTATTGTCTGCTCTCCCCTGTTTCATTTTATTTATTCCAGAAATTTTTTTGAGGATCCACTAAGGCAGGGGTCCCCATACCTTAGGCCATGGACTGGTACTTGTCCATGGCCTGTTAAGAACCAGGCCACACAGCAGGAGGTGAGCAACAGGCAAACAAGCATTACAGTAATGCTCAGTAATTACTGCCTCCTGTCAGATAAGTGGCAACATTAGATTCTCTCACAGGAGTGTGAGCCCTATTGTGAACTGTACATGCAAGTGATCTGGGTGACACACTCCTCATGAGAGCCTAATACTGATGATCTGACGTAGAAGAGTTTCATCCTGAAACCATTCCCCCACCCACACCCCTGGTCTATGGAAAAATTATCTTCCATGAAACAGGTCCCTGGTGCCAAAACGGCTGGGGACTGCTGCACTAAAGTATACAGGTATTTTCCTAACCATTAGGGATTTATCATGGATGGGGCAGCTGTGGCACCCAGCCTCATACTGCTTGTAAACCCTGAAAAACCAAATAGTTCTACTCTAGGGTTCTAATGCCAATGGCAACAATTGGCTTTGGAAGAAGAGAAAAAACCTTCTAATTCCTCTTTTAATGTATTCATTGACCCATTTGTTTTTCAGGAATATGTTGTTTAGTTTCTATGTATTTAAAAGGTTTCTGAGGTTCCTCCTGTTACTGATTTACAGTTTTACACTACTGTGGTCAGAAAAAAATGCTTGATATTATTTTGATCATCTTAAATTTGTTAAGATTTGTTTTGTGGCCCAACATATGATCTATCCTGGAGAATGTTCCATGTGTGGTTGAGAAAAATGTGTATTCTGCAACTGTTGGATGAAATGTTTTGTAAATGTCTGTTAGGTTCATTTGGTCTACAGTGCAGTTTAAATCTGATGTTTCTATGTTGACTTTCTGTCTAGATGATCTGTCCATTGCTGAAAGTGGGGTGTTGAAGTTTCCTGCTATTGTTGTATTGCAGTCTATCCCTTTCCTTAGACTTTTAAATATTTGCTTCATATATTTGGAAGCTGCAATGTTCGGTGTATGTATATTTACAATTGTTATGCCCTCTTGCTGAATTGACCCCTTTATTATTATATAGTAACCTCCTTTGTCTCTTTTTACAATTTTTGACTTAAAGTCTGTTTTATCTAACGTAGGTATAGCTACTCCTTCTGTCTTCTGGTTTCCATTTGCATGGAATACCTTTTTCTATCCCTTCGCTTTCACTTCATGTGTGTACTTACATGTTGAAATGAGTCTCTTATTGGCAGCATACAGTTGGGTTTTCTTTTTATCCATTCAGCCACTCTATCCCTTTTAATTGAATAATTTAATCTATGTACATTCAAGGTAATTATTGATAGGTATTTACTACTGCTGTTTTTCTAATTGTTTTCTAGCTGTTTTGTATATATTTTCTTCCTTTTTTCCTTAGTGTCTTCCTTTGTCATTAAGTGATTTCCTTTAGTAGCACGTTTTGCTGCTTTGCTCTTTATTTTTAGTGTCTCTACTATAGGTTTTTGCCATGTGGTTGTTATGAGGCTTACAAAAGCATTTTATAGTTGTAACAGGTTATTTTAAATGTGTGACAACTTAACTTTATTAATTAAAAAAACGACTGTACATTTTAACTCTACTACCCTCCCTGCCTCACTGTGAATTTTTGAGTCACAATTTACAACATTTTATATTGCATATTTCTTAATCAATTATTGTAGTTATTATTTTTTAATAGTTTTGTCTTTTAACCTTCATACTAGGGATACAAATAGTTTACAAACCATGATTAGAATATGAGAGTATTATAGATTTGATTATATATTTACTTTTACTTCAAATGTTTTGTGTTATTCATTAGCATTCAGTTTTTCAGTTTGAAGAAATCCCTTTAGAGTTTCTTGTAAAACAGGAATAGTGGTGATGAACTTTCACAGCTTTTGTTCTTCTAAAGGATAGTTTTATTGGGTATAGCATTCTTAGTCAGCAGTTATTTTTTCCTTTAGCATTTTGAATATATTTTCCCTCTCCCTTGTGGCCTTTAAGATTTCTGCTGAGAAGTCTGCTGCTAGGTATATTGAAACTCTTTTATATGTAATTTGTGTCATTTTTCTTGCTGCTTTCAGGATTCTTTCTTTGTGTTTGACTTCTGACAGTTTGATAACAATATGTCTTGGGTTATAGTCTTACTTGAATTGAATCTAATTGCTGACTTTAACTTTCCTGTACCTAGATATGTATATCTTTCACTAAGTTTGGAAATTTTTCTATTCCTTCATCTTTCTATTTTCTCTTGAACTCCATTGACCTGAGCATTTGCTATTTTGATGTCACCCCTTAAATCCTATAAGCTTACTTTGGTCTTTTCAATTTATTTCTCCTCTGACTGTATATTTTCAGATAGCTTGTCTTCAAGCTCACTGATTCTTTCCACTGCTTGATAATTCTGCTGTTGGTGCTTTCTATTACATTTTTCATTTTATTCATTCTGTTTTTTACATCCAGGATTCCTGCTTTATTTAAAAAAAAAATCTCAATCTCTATGTTAAATTTCTCTGATGAATTTCTAAATTTTTCTCTCATTTTCTTGAAGTTCTCTAAGCTTCCTTCAAATAGCATTTTTAAATTTTTTGTCAGAGATGTCATCATCTTCATTTCTTTAGGGTCAGTCACTAGCATCTTATTTTATCCATTAGGCAGTGTCATTTTTCTCTACTTGTTCTTAATCCTTATGGTTATATATCAATGTCTATGCATTGAATATGCAGGTATTTATTTCAGTCTTTTCAGTTTGATTTTTTATGTGACTGTTCTGCAGTAGGCCTATCTAGAAATTCGGAGAAAATTGTCTCTTTTGGTCTTTTCTAAACCAATGACTGCTGCACTTGTTGCAGTGCTAGAAGCACTTGGTCTGCTGTGGCTGGCACCAAGGTTTGCTGTGGCTGGCACCAAGGTTTGTGTTTTGGTTGCTGTGAGCTCCACCCCTGTTCTTTGTTTCTAATTGACCCCTAATAGACTAAGCCTGCTAACACTCACAATGGTTCTCATAAAATGAGACCAAAGCAAGCCTCCTATAAAGGGTTCCAGAATGGAGAGGATGCCAAAATTCCACCTCTAATACACCTTTTCCATTGTAAAAACCATAAATTCAGAGGAGGTTTCTTCATGTTGTACTGTACAGGCTTGGGAGAGGGACATAGCGGTCAAAAAGGACAGTTACTTTTACTGTCTAATTATGGTTTTTCTCTGCTCTGTGCTCAAAGTCAACATTACAGCTTTGCTCCTGAGTTCTTAAAGATTCAGGGTGGTAATCTTGCCTCTGGATAGATGCTAGTTGGGTTTCCGTGGAAGGAGAAATGTCAGAAAACTCCTACTTCACCATTTTACTGATATTACTTCATCAGGACCTTCTAATTTTGATTTTACTTTTCAATCTTTGTTTTTTCTAAAACTTTTTGTTTCTTCATTTTTCAAGTATTAAATTATCCTAGTTGTTGTAGTAGAAAGCACTGTCTTATGTGTGAACAGTGACAGTTAAATTAGATATTCTCAGAATATTCAATGACTGCAACTAGAAATAATCCTGGCTCAATATCAGTTTACAAATTTGATTGTTTTCTCTATGTTATGAATTTTTTTTTTTGAGATAGAGTCTCACTCTATCACCCAGGCTGGAGTGCAGTGGCGTAAGCTTGGCTCACTGCAACCTCTGCCTCTCGGGTTCAAACGATTCTCCTGCCTCAGCCTCTTGAGTAGTTGGGACTACAGGTGCGCACCACCATGCCTGGCTAATTTTTGTGTTTTTAGTAGAAATGGGGTTTCACCATATCAGCCAGGATGGTGTCGATCTCCTGACCTCGTGATCCACTGCCTCAGCCTCCCAAAATGCTGGGATTACAGGCGTGAGCCACCGCACCCAGCCCATTCTGAAATTTTTGTGTTCTACTTTCTATGTCAGTAGAAATTCATTATTCACTATGATAACTACTATTACATGTGGCTACTGAGCACTTGAAATGTGGCCAGTCCAAACTGAAAGGTACCGCAAGTTTAAAATGTGTACCAGGTTTCAAGAATTTTATATTAAAAAGAATGCAAAGGCCAGTCGCAGTGGCTCACGCCTGTAATCCCAGCACTTTGGGAGGCCGAGGAGGGTGGATCATGAGGTCAGGAGTTCGAGACCAGCCTGGCCAATATGGTGAACCCTGTCTCTACTAAAAATACAAAAAGTAGCCTGGCGTGGTGGTGTACACCTGTAGTCCCAGCTACTTAGGAGGCTGAGGCAGGAGAATCGCTTGAATCTAAGAGGCAGAGGTTGCCGTGAGCCAAGATTGCACCACTGCACTCCAGCCTGGGTGATAGAGCGAGATTGCATCTCAAAAAAAAAAAAAAAAAAAAAAAGAATGCAAAATATTATGTTAATACCTTTGTATTGATTATATGTTAAAATAATAATATGTTGGATATATTGTGTTATGTAAAATACATTATTAAAATTAATTTCACCTGTTTCTTTTTCCTTTTTTAAATGTAGTTACCAGGACATCTTAAATTGCAAAGAGGCTCTCATTACATTTCCATAGGCTAGCACTGCACTTCTCCCTTGCCACTCTTCATTAACACATGAGGTATCATTCTCAACTATATTTGCTAATAATTTACTCTCCTCCCTTCTCCTGGCAATATTTAAAATATTACTGAGTGTTTTCCAGGTCCTGTCTATTGTGATTGTGCTGGACATGTAATAGTGAAGAAAGCCAAATAAGTCCCCTGCTTTCACATGACTTCTGTTTTATAGGCAACCCCAATGATATTAGGGTGGTCACCCCTGCCCACGCACTTAGTTTCAGTCATTACTGGACTAAAGCAATTGAGAAGAAGTACAACCCATTCTAATATGAGTTGCACTATTAATAGTTCACAGTTGATCATATGTCTTGTTACTTGTTATCTAAGTGTCTACAGCATCTCCAGTACAATGCTTCTCAGAGTTTGTAGAATATGCGTGGCTTTGGAAATTCAGAGGTGTTCTGAAAACAAAGAAACAGAAAGCACGTCTGTGATCAAAGACATTTGGGGAATTCTGGGTTAAATGAAACACAACATGCCTCTTTACTGCAGGACTCGTCAAAGCTTTTGCTTTTCCAATGCAGTATTATGAAACTCTAAAAGCAGGATATCATGAAAGTTTTTAAACACATTTGACCAAGAATTCTGATTCTGGTGAGATGTTTTTCCTGGGAATAAAATTGTGGACAATAAAATTTTGGAGATGGTGTTCAGTTCATTTCTTCATCATCCCTCATTTTGACATATGCTGTCCTAGGCTGGTTCTATAGCAGCTACCTCTCAAGTGTTCATATCCACACTGGTCTTGTTTGTGCTTTGTGTTGCTGGGGCTAGAGCTCTAAAACCATATTTCTGCTCTACTACCTGGCTCCACCTAGGTTCTGCTAGTTGAGGAAGAATAGAAGAAGAAGGCTTTCTGCTTCCTGTTTCTTTCTGCCTCTTGTTCTCTTAACTATGTCCTAAGCAACACTTTCTCACCCTAACAGTAGTAGTTCTTTCCTGTATCAGCAGCTGAATCCAGCTGGGTTTCTTAAAATGACACTTACAGAGCTAGTGCCATAACCCCTGTCCCCCAATCAGCATGGGCCAGTTTAGACCCCTCCTCAGTTGTTTGAGCCTCAGCTCCAAGGTGTCCCTTCTGTAAGGGTCTAAGTATTCATAATTAAAATCTCTTTTGTTTGTTCACACAGCTGTGGGGTGGTAGCTATTTACTACAGGTGCTACTTTTGGATACCACAGGGTGTTATCTTTGTCATTTCAGTTCCTCAACACAGCTTTTTATATTAAATTTTCTGTTAAAAGAATACATGCAGTTCTTTCTGACTACTGATTATACCTGTCCAATATACTCCCTTCATTCTCCCCACTCCCTAGGCCAACAATCTGAGTGGTAAAGCAGAAAGTGATTTGAATGAGATCATATAAAGGATTCCAACATTATCTCAGTCACTGTTTCTGGGCTAAACTGAGCTGTCTCTGTTCTCAGCTCTCAGAGTGAGCTCTTCTCAGTCGCCAGGAAGTTAAGGCCTAAGAAGACGAGCCTCCATGGAACAGACCTACCACCAGCCTACCCCTGCTGGCTTTTCCTGGTTTGTTTAGTCATGAATACATTGATCTGAATTTGTCACATTCATTCTTCTCACTTGGAATCTTGTATCTACTACCTTGACAAAATCATGGAGAGAGACCATGACCACATTTTTATTATCTGATTGTCTTCCTGGAAATAAAGAGTTGCGACTGTCACTGGCTGGCAACTATAATTGTTAAACCTAACTGAAGAATTGAAGTCTACTACATTCAGGAGTGTTTGGGTCCTAGACCCTGATTTTGGCTTTCAATTCATGTCTTTCTGCACTGGCACATTTTTGCATATGTATACATGTTCATGTGTTGTAGGTCCTTCTGTGTCCATATATGCACACTTGCATGTACATGAACAGGTGCCACTGTGTAGGCATGTGTGTGATGTGTGCATGTGTGAATATGTGTGTGTGAATGTGCTTAGGATAGACAAGACCATTTTCATACACAAGACTATTTTCACCACTATATCTCTAGTATCTCACATAGGGTCTGTGCTAATGGATACTCAAACATAGTTATTGAATGAATGAATGGATGCATGAAAGAACGAGTGTTAATGCTAACACAAAAAGGAATGAAATCTGTTCATTTCTTTATTTAAGGTGGGCCCATCTAGATCAGCTCTATTTAATAGACATATAATGCAAGTCACATAAGT
This sequence comes from Pan troglodytes, assembly GCF_028858775.2. Lineage (NCBI taxonomy): Eukaryota > Metazoa > Chordata > Mammalia > Primates > Hominidae > Pan > Pan troglodytes. Next base: position 46,006,738 of record NC_072419.2, read on the forward strand.
AATTTTAAATTTTCTAGTAACCACATTGAGGAAAATAAAAAGACATAGAATAAATTAATTTTAAAAATATTTTTATATAATCAATATGTCCAAAGTGTCATTATTTCAGAATAATGAATATAAAATAAATACCAATGAGATATTTGCATTTTTAAAAGCCTTTGAAATTCAGTATATATTTTACTCTCATAGCACATCTAAGTTAGGAGTGGCCACATTTCATGGACTCAATAGTCCCATGTGGCTCAAAATTGCAGTTTTAGTCAGTTTAAGTCTTGTTAATATCCTTTGGACAATGGAGGAATGGAGGATATGTTCTATTTTCTATTCTTCAAACTTTAGAATAAGGAGTCTTTGGAATCCAGGATACTTTCTGGATTGGAGAAACGTTGGTTGAGAATGTGAATCTCTGATAACCCTTAATTGCTGCAAAAGTTACATGGTTCAGCTCACATGTCTTTCTCTGTCCTCCCACTCCAGTGTCCTGGAGGGGAACCAAACTAGGGCCCTATTCTGAAACCTGTTTTCCTTTCCTAAAATCTGAGCCCCTTTGCTGGAAACATGTCTCTCTCTCTGGAACCTGATCCCATTCCGGAAACCTGTATCTTTTTCTGGAACTGGCTACAACTATCTCTTTCCTCTTCAAGCTCAGCCATGAAGAAATTTTTTAAAAATAAAAAATACAAACACACACTAATAACAAGAAAGCATGTGTTATCTTCTTCTCTCTCGTATCCTGCATCTTCAATGTCTTTGTATTCGATCAGATATTGCTTAAAATACAGGAGCCTGAAATTTCTACCCACCCTTTTTTTTTGAGCCAGAAATTCCCTAGATTCACAATGTCATCATCCACCCCTATCAATACCCCATTTTATGGCTGTGAAGGTGGTAGAAATTCACATGGCCTTAGTGGAAAGCCCTGTGTCTCCCCTTCCCCCTGCCTCGTCTTCTCTGTTATTAGGTACAACAGAATCTCAGAGATGGCTCCATTGGCTTCAGACCTTCTGCCCATTACATTACATACAATGTCTTTTTAAATTCTCTAAAATGGAGTAATTCTTAACAAGCGGGTGGTGGGGAGTACTTCCCATATTTTTCATTAACGTATACTGTTAACTATGCCAGTAAATTATGGATAATTTAATTTAATTTAGGCTTAATGGCAACATTTTTCCTCACTAATGAAATGGTTATTTGTTATTAGGAAAATATTTATTGAAGTGGAATTGTGTGATCTCTCACATCATTATTAAACCTTGTTAAACCATTTTTTAATTTCAATTTGGGTTTAATTAAGAGTCATTAAACATTTTATCAAATCTAAATTAAATTCTAATGGAAATGGGATTTGCCAAAGAGACAGTTGTGCCCTTTCTTCACTCTCAGTTCTCTCAAAGTGACATAGTTACAAAAGGACTTGGGGTGAAGTGGAACTCCAATATTATTGATAAAATGGAAAGAAGAAAGGCTTTGTTTTAGATTGATCATGGTTCTAATACCAGAACTGCTTCTGACATACCATGAGACCTTGGGCATTCATATCATTTTTGTGATAATCACCTTACTCTTCTGTAAGATGAGGACTGTAATAGAGTGTCTGTGGAAACAAAAGGACAAAAATTATATACCAAATGGATATTTTAAGCTTCTTTTTTTGTCTGAGGTATCTACAATTCCTTAGGAAATGGAATTTAAAAAAAAACATGTTTGTTGAAGGAAAAAAAAAAAAGGAAACTGATGTGACTAAAAAAATGCCAACGTACATCGAGTTGTCTATCTGAAGCCTGAATTCCAAAGAGGATGTAACTGGAACAAAGACAAGGGAGTAAATTAGAGTTTAATGAGCCTGAACTTGGAAAAGGCTAGACCAAGAAGACAGGAGCACAGGTCAACTGTGATGAGTCTTGTCCACCTGAAAACACATGGGAGGCTTCCCCCCTGGGTTTGGACCTTATGAAACAGTTGGTTAACGTGAAGCCTGCATGACATGGATAGATCTTTCTTGGCCCAATATAGTGGAATTCAAAAGTAAATCCTAGTCCTATGTAGATTCCTTGAAAGGGATAAATATCAGTATTCATTCTTTCAACAGATTAACTCCATGGATCTCCTATATGCCAAGTCATGTTAGGGATATGGCAGCCAACAAGCTCAGACAAATCCTCTTGGGAACTTTGTGACATAATGGTAGAGAAACACATGGCAACAACACACCACAAAATAACAAGTGGTATAATGAGAATATGAATAACGTGCTCTGTTAAGAGGATTGTCTGATGTGCCAATTATTGAATATTGACTCTGCATCACTTACCAGCATGTCATCCCTCTAAGAGTCTCTTCTCTGAATTCTACTTTGGATATTCACCAAAGTCTTAACTCAACTCTTGAATTCAATCTCACCTGTAGCTCCTGGTAAAAAAAAATGTCATTTTTTCCTGAATGACCCACGAGTTGGATAAGTCTCTAATTTTACCTGCTCAGGAGAGCTGCTGGAGTATACCTCTTCAAAAAGAAACATTCATCCTTGACATGACTTTTACTTCTTCTGGAATTAGTTCTTTAGAAATAGGTACAGGTCTTTATTTTTGACATATCTCAACCTTAGATGGAACCTTTTGCCATCTTGATATCTGAAGACAGTTTTCAACACATACCTAAACCCAGGGAGGCTTTTTACCTCCCAGTACTTTGCTTTGCTTTTTATACATTCAGTAATTAAAACCAGAGGAAAACTTATACAGGCCAAAGAGAGCAAGGGGGCAGCCCCTGAATGGTTCCTACATTAACACTAAATGTATTTATTTTCATCAGCCTAACACATACTTATGTGCACATGTGCATATATATGTGAGTACAGAGGTATGTGTACATGCATGCAGACTCAGCTGCATAACTTCCATCTACCCTTCCAGATCCATTCTACATCCATTTTTACTCTGTTCTGCGATCCAGAAGTCTGACAAGTGTGGCCAACCTCAATGAGTCCTCTCAACTTTTGGCTTCTGGTTGGGGTCAGCAGAAAAATTCAGAGAGAAAGAAGAGTGAAGGGAATTAATGTGTTCTGTCATCTCCCTTCCTATGAGGTATCATGGGTGGCTTCATGTGTTGACCAAGATTACAGCTTCTGCCATATGACTGTTTTTTTCCAGGGGACTGCTCTCTGCCCTCATCCCTTCAGGTCTAGGGCAGTCACAGAGTTCTGGTATTGCTATCCCCAGGACACTACACTGTGGTGTGCCCTTATGGTTACTCTGCAACCTGCTTATGCCTTTGTAAATAGTTGCTTTACTAAACACTTTTGAAGTTGCCAAGTTTGATTGTGCTATCTGCTTTCTACCATGACCCTGATTTATAGATGTACACAGAAGCACTCAGATCAAAGGTCTCATTCAATGTTGAACTAGACTGCCTTTTCAGGGGGCTGGAAACATTGCCTATTGGCCAGTCAAGGTGTCTCTAACTGTGTTTCTAGTCAATCTGAGATATAATAAAAGTGCTGGAAAGATCATCAGACTTGATCCATTCCTTCACCATGTCTTTCTGCTCCCAGGAGAAGGTCAAGCTCTGTAAGTTTCCATCTAATGCCTTCTTTTGTCTTCATTCCAGCAAAGGAGAGGACTGAGTGGCCCAGATGGAAAGCAGAAATGCAGACAGAGGCCTGTGGAAGAAGAATCTTAAAATAACTAAGCAACTCCAAGAAAACAAGTGAGGATTTATTGGAAACAACTGCCTTGAAAGAAGGAAAAAACACTCCAACTTGGTAAGAAAGATGAGAGGACACAAAAACAAGTCAGATTAGAATCACCATAAGAAAATTAAAAAGAAAGAAAGAAAAAAAGAAAGGGGCTAGTCCAAAAAAAAAAAAAAGATCCAGAGAGCAAAAGTCCAGGATACCCAGGCCTCTGTCTTCCTTTTACCAGCTACAGGGTGATCTAAACTTATATATCTGAGCACTCACTGGCACTGAAAAAAAAAAATCACAGAAGTAGAGTGAGGAGTAAGGAAGAAGACCTAGAACATCTTTTCACTGGTGTGAATTGACAGAAAAATCAGGCCATTACTTCAAGGAGTGGGATGATGACTTTATGGGGATATCACCTAAGTACAGCCTGACGCCCCATGCTACCCTCACTCCCAAGACCAGCCAAGAAAGATGGATCAGGAAGCCAGGTCAACAGTTCCATCTTTGACACTTACTAGCTATAAGACTGAAGAAGTTGTCCGATATCTTTGTCTCAGTTTTTTTATATGAAAAATGACAGACAATTCATGAGGTTGTTGTGAAGACTAAAAGAAAGATTAAAAGTATTGCATTGTTATCTCGTATAAAATTAAGACTTAAAAAAATAATTTCCCTCTCTCCATCTCTTTCTTTCTTTTCTTCCCCTTCCTTCATTTTTCCCTGCCATCCTTCTCCTCTCAATCTGATGTTAAAGCTCTATACAGATATTCGTTATTTTGCTATTGTTGTTGTTGTTGTTGATACTATTATTATTTTTGATACCACTATTATTTTGTTGTGCAGTTTTGTTTTGTTTTGTTTTTTGAGATGGGGTCTCCCTCTGTCACCCAGGCTGGAGTGCAGTGGCACAATCTCGGCTCACTGTAGCCTCCACCTCCAGGGTTCCAGGGCTTCTCTTTGCTCAGCCTCCTGGGTAGCTGGGATTACAGGCACACGCTAGCACATCCCACCACGCCTGGCTAATTTTTGTATTTTTAGTAGAGATGGGGTTTCACCATGTTGGCCAGGCTGTTCTCGATCTCCTGACCTCAGGTGGCCTGCCTACCTCGGCCTCCCAAAGTGCTGGGATTACAGACGTGAGTCACTGCACCTGGCCTGTTGTGCAGTTTTATTTACCCTGGGTTTCATTTTTTTTTTTAAAACAGATATTAGCCTCTCTTCAGCCTTTTCCACCCCATCTGGAATCCTACAACAAACTGTTGGGTTTTAACACAGTGTTTTGTCCTATTTTTAAACCAAATTCATTAGAAACCAAGAAAAAGAAGAGAAAAAATCAACAGTAGTATTTCCCAAAGTTAAGGCTTAATTTTATTTTGTGTTTGTTAGTTATGGGTGTTCTTGCTAGTCAATTTTTCCAAGTTAGAGCTCAGGTGGAATTTTATTGCCAATCTGCCTATTGATAACAAAGACCATCTTTTTGAGCACTCAATATTGAGATGGCATTTCCCCTTCTAGCTTACAGAATCAGGCAATGGATGAAGCAGTTCTGGAAAGGCTTCCTTCCGCCAACTTGGACACATTTTTTCTTTTTCCAGCCCAGATGAACTTCCTCATCTCTCCACTCTGATGATAAGCCCTGTTTAGGCTCGTGCTTTCATCTGCCTGGGTGGCATCAGAATTTGGGGGACATGTGACCTCAGCTCTTGTGTTTGGATGGCATGTGGCTATGAGACTCTGCTAAAGTAAACAAGTTTTATATAATAGACAATGATGACAATAAAGATAGTAATATAAAAACAAGTTGTACAGGGCGTCTACTCTGCTGTGCTAGAGACTCTGGAGAGATGATGTCTATTTCTCAGAACCATGGTGGTTAGGGACCGTTATCCCATTTCTTAAAGAAAGAGGCCCAGGGGGCTGCAAATCTTTACCCAAAGTCATGCACCCACAGCTAGTGAGAGGCAAAGCCAAGATTTTCTTTACATTTTGTGATCTTTTTCTCTCTCAGTGAAAATATTTGCGGCGGTATTTTTCTCCTTACCACATATTAAGCACCATTAAAATTAAGCACATTAAGCAAGTTTGCACAAGAAGAGAGAGAAGAGGAAAATGCAAAGGTAACCAGGGGAGTAGAATGTTCTCTGGCCTTGCTGGGACTGTCCACTCCAGTAGAAACGAAAGGGAGTTCTACAGGAGATGATGCAGCTCAGGTGCCTTCTAAGGTACATTCCTGCCACCCACCTTGCAAGGCAGAGGCTTAAACTCTCGTCTTTTTGCTCCATTCATATCCACAATGCCTCTTAAGATCCTCTGGAGCCTTTCTTACAGACAATATTTTGTCCTTTCCAGACCTTGCTTGGTGAAAATCACATGTTAGAAGTGGTAAGTAGAAAGATGAAGACTTCCAGCTCCTTCTGTTACTCTTCCCACCACTTCTGTTCTGAAAAGCTAGACTTGCTCAGGTTTTAACTGTCATCACTGCTCATCTCATTTCAAATTTTAATGGTAGTGACAAGTACTTTCTTTTCTTCCCCCCTCTACTTGTGCTTTCCTGTTTCTCAGTATCCATTCAAATCCCTGCCAAGACTAGAAAGATTCACAGCCTTTATCTCACTGTCTAGCAGAGTTTGAACATATCTCACCGCAGATATGGGGTGAAAGGCATGTTATTATTGAGACTGTGATGCAATGCATCCCCCAAAATTGTTTGTCATTCATTTAACAAATATTCACTGAGTCATAAAGTGATTAAAAATTCAGGCTCTAGAATCAGATTGGCTGAATATGCAGTACAGCCTTGACATTGTTTAAACTATGTAAATCTTGAGTAAGTTACTAAAGCTTCCTAAGCCTTATTTAACTCTTCTGTAAAATGGGGATAATAACGGGTAGGTGTTATTAGGATTAAATGTGTGTCAAGCACTTGGCATGTTTGCCCAGCATAGATTTTGTGAAGTCAGAGATGCCTTGATCTCTGCAAGAACTGTGTCTATATGTATGTGTGTATGTATCTGAAGGAAGAGGGGAGAAACTGGAGTTTCTATGTGGCTCCAGCTCTGCATGGCTCCTCCTACCTACTGATGTGGCCTTGACCAGGCCCTGTTCTATCTGAGCCTCAGTCTTCTCTTGTCATGGGATAAGACTTTCATAACTACACGAAATATTCAAAACTAATCTTAAATCAGTGTAACTGTTCAATAAAATGATATCTTGCACTCTATATTCCTGTTTTATTAACCTATCAGGGAGGCAGATCTAGGGGCCTTTATCTGGGTTTTAAAGAAGCTACTAGGAATTTTCTTGGCTACAGTCAGGGACATTGTTCAAAGACTGTGTATGTGCAGGGGCAGTGGGTGCAGAGTCATTAGGCACTCATTGGCTTTTCTGAGAAAAATGAGCTCAGGAAAACCAAAATCTTGGCCACTTTTCCATTCTAACACCTCATCTTTCTCCAAGGTTAAGCTAACCTGGTGACCAGTTCCTAGCCTGGAATAGGCCCCTCTGCCACAGTCAGCTTTAGGGAAATGAGAAAAACAGTAAAAATAATGCAGCCCACGTGACACTCATGCCAGCTTCACCCAGGGAAGGAGTGGAACTTAAGCTCTTCAGCCCCTCCAGGTATCAGCCCGAAAGCTAAACATTAAATACAGGACTGTGAGTCTGAATGAGTCCACTGTGGAAGGTTCTCTAAAGGTCGAAGAGATCTATTTGATTCATTTAAATAAATTAAAAAACTTTTTGGAATAACTTTAGATTTGTATAAAGTTCTCAAAGCTAGTCCAGAATTCCTGGTATATTTCTTCTAGCTTTTCCTGATGTGAACATATTATATATTATGGTATATTTGCCAGAACTATAAAATCAACACTGGTAAATTACTAACTAACTAACCTCCAGACTTTATTTGGGTTTCACCAATTTTTCCATGATTGTTCTTTTTTGTTCAAGGATTTAATCTAGTATACTTCACTGAACATAGTCTATGCGTGATTTTTAATGTGCTGATTGGTTTTGTGCTGCTATAGAGACATATTTCTGGGTGATCTACAAAGAAAAGAGGTTTATTTGGTTCACAGGTCTGCAGACTGTAAGAAGCCCAACACCTCCATCTGCTTCCTGTGAGGGCCTTAGGAAGATTCCAATCATGGCAGAAGGGAATGGGGAGCCAACATGTCACAATGTGAGAGAGAGAGAGCAAGAAAGAGAAAGAAGAGGAAGGTGTCATGCTCTTTTTAGCAATCAGATCTTTCAGGAACTAATGGAATAAAAACTCACTCATTACCATTAGAACTTCGTCAAGCCATTCATGAAGAATCCACCCCTATGACCCAAACACCTCCTGCTCGGCCCCACTTCTAACATTGGACATCAAGTTTCCTCATGAGATTTGGAGGGGGCAAATATCTGAACTACATCAAATATGTCAGTATTTGCTTTCCGATGTAGACCGTTCTGTGTGTACTAAAAGAGTCTACAATTTGAGCTCTGATTTAAGCATCTTTCCTTCTAGAGAAATCCATTCCTTGTATGTTTATCTTAGTCATATCCCAAGGAAGTGGTCAGGATGCTCAGATTTTACTTAATACCCTTATGAGAAATTATTTTGACTTTTTACTCCTCCACTAGGTGGTTAAACAGTGAATTTCTTTGTTTGAAGAATGCGTTGATTATGTGCCAGGCAGTGTGCTAGATGCTTATACAGATTACCTAATTTAATTATCCTAATGTTCCTTTGTGGGAAGTAGTAGTATTATTACTGTTATCCAGATAAAAAGACTGGGTTCCAGAGAGATTTATCACTTGCCCAAATAAAGTGGAAGAACCAGAATTTAAAGCAGTCTTGTAACTTTGAAGACAATTTGCTCCTCTGATGTTTCCATTTTAAGGCCTCTGTTTTGCAGAGCTCTAGCTCTAGAGCAAGAAAAAACCTACGGTTTCTCTTACAGGTTGCAAAGAGATGGTGTTCACCTCTGTGCTTCAAGCTATGGTTTACACAGCTAATGTACAGTGCTCTTAGTCAGCATTAGTTCAAGATTAAATGTTTCAGAGCCTAAAGAGTAAGATGTCAGTGATTCCTGATGGATCTAAAATAGCAAGTAAATCGTGCAGTGGTTCAAATGCTGGATAAAAGAGCTTATCTGCAGCTGGGCACGGTGGCTCACGCCTGCAATCCTAACACTTTGAGAAACTGAAATGGGTGAATTGTTTGAGCCCAGGAGTTTGAGACCAGCCTGGGCAACATGGCAAAACCCCATCTCTACAAAAAAAACAAAAAACAAAAAACAAAAAAATTATCCGGGCTTGGTGGCTCATGACTGTAGTCCCAGCTACTTGGGAGGCTGAGATGGCAGGATCGCCTGAGCTCAGGGATGTCGAGGCTGCAGCGAGCTGAGATCATGCCACTGAACTTCAGCATGGGTGACACAGCGAGATCCTCTCTCAAAAGGAAAAAAAAAAAAAAGCTTATCTGCATTATCTCCCAGCTCTCCTCACAACATATATACTTAACAGAAGCTTGGCATTTTACTCCTGAATGCCCAGGATACTATGCATACATTTCCCTCCCTGCTGGTAGGTGTTTCTCTGGGAAGAGGAAAACCACAGCACTTTGCCGAGGAAGATTAGAATCAGCGTGGGGAAAATTCTGAATTGGGCACAGAGGGCTCAGACTGAGTGTGGGATAAGGGGATTCAAGGACAAGGACGGACCAGGAAGGTCATGCATTCAGGCCTGAGACTCGTTTCATCAACCTTGGGTACAGGGTGTGTGCGCATATAACTACACATAAATCCAGATTAAAGAGAGACAGACACATTTTCCAACACTTGTAGGCACAAATCAGTTCATTTATTTATTCATCTATAGAACAAGCATTTATTGAGTACTTTTGATGAGCTAGGCTCTGTGTCCACAGATTTCTCATCTTAGTCTGCTTCTCAAAGCTTTATTAGGCCTTCCATGGGTGCAGCTATATGCCAGCCTCAGGAAACCTATCTTTCTGAAAAATACATTTTTTTTTCTTTCAAAGGAAAGGAGAAGCTAGTTTCTGAGGGACACAAGAAAATCAAAGAAACCAGAGCAAAGTGCAGGATGCCATATTCCTAATAGCAGGAAGAAAATAGGGTCCTGTTGTAACTTAGTGACCCCGAATTCCTCAGGGTGGAGCAAATGCAGAAGGGCTCCAGGGCCATCTGCATCTGTGATTTTCATTATTGCATCCTCTCTGTCTCTTCCGTCCTGTATATACCAGTAATTAAACTGACAATGAGAAATGCACATCTAGGTGTCAGGATAGAGTGAGTGGGGCCATGGTGGACATTGTGGGAAGGGACAGAATGGATGTGCTCTGCCATGAGTGGACCACCATCACTAAAATGGACAGTTGTTGTACCAAAAAAGAACCATAGACAGAGACCATAGACAGAAAGGACACATACTCCTTTGGGAAATATGTGCTGCAGCAAAGAAGGGTCACTTATTGCTATAAATTTTCCTCTACGTACTGCTTTAGTAGTATCTCACAAATGCAAATTTTAATGTATTGTTTTCCTTTTCATTTAGTTCAAAGTACTTTATTTTGATTTCACCTTTGACCCAGAACTTATCTAGAGGTATGTTATTTGTGTTCAGATATTTCTGTTTTTCATTTTAATTTTATTTTACCATGGTCAAAGAATATATTTTTTACAACTTTAAAATTTTAGCCAGGGCACGGTGGCTCACGCCTGTAATCCCAACACTTTGGGAGGCTGAAGTGGGTGGATCATGAGGTCAGGTGTTCAAGACCAGCCAGATCAACATGATGAAACCCTGTCTGTACTAAAAATATAAAAATTAGCCGGGCATGGTGGCGTGTACCTGTAATCCTAGCTACTCAGGATTGTGTGAGGCAGGAGGCTGAGGCAGGAGAATTGTTTGAACCTGGGAGGCAGAGGTTGCAGTGAGCTGAGATCGTGCCATTGCACTCCAGCCTGGGCAACAGAGGGAGACTTCATCTCAAAAAAAAAAATAATAATTGAAAATGTGTTAATTTAATTTAATAATTTGAAGACTTGTTTCATGGGCCAGAATATGGTTTATCTTGGTAAATATTCTGTGTTCACTTGAAAAGCATTTGTATTGTATTGTTGGGTGGAATGTTCTCTAAACATCAATTCAGTCAAGTAGTTTATTGTGTATTATTCACTTTTCTCTGCATTTACTGATTTTCTTTTATTTATTTATTTATTTATTTTTTTTTTTTATTATACTTTAAGTTTTAGGGTACATGTGCACATTGTGCAGGTTAGTTACATATGTATACATGTGCCATGCTGGTGCGCTGCACCTACTAACTTGTCATCTAGCCTTAGGTATATCTCCCAATGCTATCCCTCCCCCCTCCCCCCTCCCCACCACAGTCCCCAGAGTATGGTATTCCCCTTCCTGTGTCCATGTGATCTCATTGTTCAATTCCCACCTATGAGTGAGAATATGCGGTGTTTGGTTTTTTGTTCTTGCGATAGTTTACTGAGAATGATGGTTTCCAATTTCATCCATGTCCCTACAAAGGATATGAACTCATCACTTTTTATGGCTGCATAGTATTCCATGGTGTATATGTGCCACATTTTCTTAATCCAGTCTATCATTGTTGGACATTTGGGTTGGTTCCAAGTCTTTGCTATTGTGAATAATGCCGCAATAAACATACGTGTGCATGTGTCTTTATAGCAGCATGATTTATAGTCATTTGGGTATATACCCAGTAATGGGATGGCTGGGTCAAATGGTATTTCTAGTTCTAGATCCCTGAGGAATCGCCACACTGACTTCCACAATGGTTGAACTAGTTTACAGTCCCACCAACAGTGTAAAAGTGTTCCTATTTCTCCACATCCTCTCCAGCACCTGTTGTTTCCTGACTTTTGAATGATTGCCATTCTAACTGGTGTGAGATGATATCTCATAGTGGTTTTGATTTGCATTTCTCTGATGGCCAGTGATGATGAGCATTTTTTCATGTGTTTTTTGGCTGCATAAATGTCTTCTTTTGAGAAGTGCCTGTTCATGTCCTTCGCCCACTTTTTGATGGGGTTGTTTGTTTTTTTCTTGTAAATTTGTTTGAGTTCACTGTAGATTCTGGATATTAGCCCTTTGTCAGATGAGTAGGTTGCGAAAATTTTCTCCCATGTTGTAGGTTGCCTATTCACTCTGATGGTAGTTTCTTTTGCTGTGCAGAAGCTCTTTAGTTTAATTAGATCCCATTTGTCAATTTTGTCTTTTGTTGCCATTGCTTTTGGTGTTTTGGACATGAAGTCCTTGCCCACGCCTATGTCCTGAATGGTAATGCCTAGGTTTTCTTCTAGGGTTTTTATGGTTTTAGGTCTAACGTTTAAATCTTTAATCCATCTTGAATTGATTTTTGTATAAGGTGTAAGGAAGGGAACCAGTTTCAGCTTTCTACATATGGCTAGCCAGTTTTCCCAGCACCATTTATTAAATAGGGAATCCTTTCCCCATTGCTTGTTTTTCTCAGGTTTGTCAAAGATCAGATAGTTGTAGGTAAGCGGCGTTATTTCTGAGGGCTCTGTTCTGTTCCATTGATCTATATTTCTGTTTTGGTACCAGTACCATGCTGTTTTGGTTACTGTAGCCTTGTAGTATAGTTTGAAGTCAGGTAGTGTGATGCCTCCAGCTTTGTTCTTTTGGCTTAGGATTGACTTGGCGATGCGGGCTCTTTTTTGGTTCCATATGAACTTTAAAGTAGTTTTTTCCAATTGTGTGAAGAAAGTCATTGGTAGCTTGATGGGGATGGCATTGAATCTGTAAATTACCTTGGGCAGTATGGCCATTTTCACGATATTGATTCTTCCTACCCATGAGCAAGGAATGTTCTTCCATTTGTTTGTATCCTCTTTTATTTCCTTGAGCAGTGGTTTGTAGTTCTCCTTGAAGAGGTGCTTCACATCCCTTGTAAGTTGGATTCCTAGGTATTTTATTCTCTTTGAAGCAATTGTGAATGGGAGTTCACTCATGATTTGGCTCTCTGTTTGTCTGTTGTTGGTGTATAAGAATGCTTGTGATTTTTGTACATTGATTTTGTATCCTGAGACTTTGCTGAAGTTGCTTATCAGCTTAAGGAGATTTTGGGCTGAGACAATGGGGTTTTCTAGATAAACAATCATGTCGTCTGCAAACAGGGACAATTTGACTTCCTCTTTTCCTAATTGAATACCCTTTATTTCCTTCTCCTGCCTGATTGCCCTGGCCAGAACTTCCAACACTATGTTGAATAGGAGCGGTGAGAGAGGGCATCCCTGTCTTGTGCCAGTTTTCAAAGGGAATGCTTCCAGTTTTTGCCCATTCAGTATGATATTGGCTGTGGGTTTGTCATAGATAGCTCTTATTATTTTGAAATATGTCCCATCAATACCTAATTTATTGAGAGTTTTTAGCATGAAGGGTTGTTGAATTTTGTCAAAGGCTTTTTCTGCATCTATTGAGATAATCATGTGGTTTTTGTCTTTGGCTCTGTTTATATGCTGGATTACATTTATTGATTTGCATATGTTGAACCAGCCTTGCATCCCAGGGATGAAGCCCACTTGATCATGGTGGATAAGCTTTTTGATGTGCTGCTGGATTCGGTTTGCCAGTATTTTATTGAGGATTTTTGCATCAATGTTCATCAAGGATATTGGTCTAAAATTCTCTTTTTTGGTTGTGTCTCTGCCAGGCTTTGGTATCAGAATGATGCTGGCCTCATAAAATGAGTTAGGGAGGATTCCCTCTTTTTCTATTGATTGGAATAGTTTCAGAAGGAATGGTACCAGTTCCTCCTTGTACCTCTGGTAGAATTCGGCTGTGAATCCATCTGGTCCTGGACTCTTTTTGGTTGGTAAACTATTGATTATTGCCACAATTTCAGCTCCTGTTATTGGTCTATTCAGAGATTCAACTTCTTCCTGGTTTAGTCTTGGGAGAGTGTATGTGTCGAGGAATGTATCCATTTCTTCTAGATTTTCTAGTTTATTTGCGTAGAGGTGTTTGTAGTATTCTCTGATGGTAGTTTGTATTTCTGTGGGATCGGTGGTGATATCCCCTTTATCATTTTTTATTGCGTCTATTTGATTCTTCTCTCTTTTTTTCTTTATTAGTCTTGCTAGCGGTCTATCAATTTTGTTGATCCTTTCAAAAAACCAGCTCCTGGATTCATTAATTTTTTGAAGGGTTTTTTGTGTCTCTAGTTCCTTCAGTTCTGCTCTGATTTTAGGTATTTCTTGCCTTCTGCTAGCTTTTGAATGTGTTTGCTCTTGCTTTTGTAGTTATTTTAATTGTGATGTTAGGGTGTCAATTTTGGATCTTTCCTGCTTTCTCTTGTGGGCATTTAGTGCTATAAATTTCCCTCTGCACACTGCTTTGAATGCGTCCCAGAGATTCTGGTATGTTGTGTCTTTGTTCTCGTTGGTTTCAAAGAACATCTTTATTTCTGCCTTCATTTCGTTATGTACCCAGCAGTCATTCAGGAGCAGGTTGTTCAGTTTCCATGTAGTTGAGCGGCTTTGAGTGAGATTCTTAATCCTGAGTTCTAGTTTGATTGCACTGTGGTCTGAGAGATAGTTTGTTATAATTTCTGTTCTTTTACATTTGCTGAGGAGAGCTTTACTTCCAACTATGTGGTCAATTTTGGAATAGGTGTGGTGTGGTGCTGAAAAAAATGTATATTCTGTTGATTTGGGGTGGAGAGTTCTGTAGATGTCTATTAGGTCCGCTTGGTGCAGAGCTGAGTTCAATTCCTGGGTATCCTTGTTGACTTTCTGTCTCGTTGATCTGTCTAATGTTGACAGTGGGGTGTTAAAGTCTCCCATTATTAATGTGTGGGAGTCTAAGTCTCTTTGTAGGTCACTCAGGACTTGCTTTATGAATCTGGGTGCTCCTGTATTGGGTGCATAAATATTTAGGATAGTTAGCTCCTCTTGTTGAATTGATCCCTTTACCATTATGTAATGGCCTTCTTTGTCTCTTTTGATCTTTGTTGGTTTAAAGTCTGTTTTATCAGAGACTAGGATTGCAACCCCTGCCTTTTTTTGTTTTCCATTTGCTTGGTAGATCTTCCTCCATCCTTTTATTTTGAGCCTATGTGTGTCTCTGCACGTGAGATGGGTTTCCTGAATACAGCACACTGATGGGTCTTGACTCTTTATCCAACTTGCCAGTCTGTGTCTTTTAATTGGAGAATTTAGTCCATTTACATTTCAAGTTAATATTGTTATGTGTGAATTTGATCCTGTCATTATGATGTTAGCTGGTGATTTTGCTCGTTAGTTGATGCAGTTTCTTCCTAGTCTTGATGGTCTTTACATTTTGGCATGATTTTGCAGCGGCTGGTACCGGTTGTTCCTTTCCATGTTTAGCGCTTCCTTCAGGAGCTCTTTTAGGGCAGGCCTGGTGGTGACAAAATCGGTCAGCATTTGCTTGTCTGTAAAGTATTTTATTTCTCCTTCACTTATGAAGCTTAGTTTGGCTGGATATGAAATTCTGGGTTGAAAATTCTTTTCTTTAAGAATGTTGAATATTGGCCCCCACTCTCTTCTGGCTTGTAGGGTTTCTGCCAAGAGATCCGCTGTTAGTCTGATGGGCTTCCCTTTGAGGGTAACCCGACCTTTCTGTCTGGCTGCCCTTAACATTTTTTCCTTCATTTCAACTTTGGTGAATCTGACAATTATGTGTCTTGGAGTTGCTCTTCTCGAGGAGTATCTTTGTGGCGTTCTCTGTATTTCCTGAATCTGAACGTTGGCCTGCCTTGCTAGATTGGGGAAGTTCTCCTGGATAATATCCTGCAGAGTGTTTTCCAACTTGGTTTCATTCTCCGCATCACTTTCAGGTACACCAATCAGACGTAGATTTGGTCTTTTCACATAGTCCCATATTTCTTGGAAGCTTTGCTCATTTCTTTTTATTCTTTTTTCTCTAGACTTCCCTTCTCGCTTAGTTTCATTCATTTCATCTTCCATTGCTGATACCCTTTCTTCCAGTTGATCGCATCGGCTCCTGAGGCTTCTGCATTCTTCACGTAGTTCTCGAGCCTTGGTTTTCAGCTCCATCAGCTCCTTTAAGCACTTCTCTGTATTGGTTATTCTAGTTATACATTCTTCTAAATTTTTTTCAAAGTTTTCAACTTCTTTGCCTTTGGTTTGAATGTCCTCCCGTAGCTCAGAGTAATTTGATCGTCTGAAGCCTTCTTCTCTCAGCTCATCAAAATCATTCTCCATCCAGCTTTGTTCCGTTGCTGGTGAGGAACTGCGTTCCTTTGGAGGAGGAGAGGCGCTCTGCATTTTAGAGTTTCCTGTTTTTCTGTTCTGTTTTTTCCCCATCTTTGTGGTTTTATCTACTTTTAGTCTTTGATGATGGTGATGTACAGATGGGTTTTCGGTGTGGATGTCCTTTCTGTTTGTTAGTTTTCCTTCTAACAGACAGGACCCTCAGCTGCAGGTCTGTTGGAATACCCTGCCGTGTGAGGTGTCAGTGTGCCCCTGCTGGGGGGTGCCTCCCAGTTAGGCTGCTCGGGGGTCAGGGGTCAGGGACCCACTTGAGGAGGCAGTCTGCCGGTTCTCAGATCTCCAGCTGCGTGCTGGGAAAACCACTGCCCTCTTCAAAGCTGTCAGACAGGGACATTTAAGTCTGCAGAGGTTACTGCTGTCTTTTTGTTTGTCTGTGCCCTGCCCCCAGAGGTGGAGCCTACAGAGGCAGGCAGGCCTCCTTGAGCTGTGGTGGGCTCCACCCAGTTCGAGCTTCCCGGCTGCTTTGTTTACCTAAGCAAGCCTGGGCAATGGTGGGCGCCCCTCCCCCAGCCTAGCTGCTGCCTTGCAGTTTGATCTCAGACTGCTGTACTAGCAATCAGCGAGACTCCGTGGGCGTAGGACCCTCCGAGCCAGGTGTGGGATATAGTCTCGTGGTGCGCCGTTTTTTAAGCCAGTCTGAAACGCGCAATATTCGGGTGGGAGTGACCCGAGTTTTCCAGGTGCGTCCGTCACCCCTTTCTTTGACTCGGAAAGGGAACTCCCTGACCCCTTGCGCTTCCCAGGTGAGGCAATGCCTCGCCCTGCTTCGGCTGGCGCATGGTGCGCGCACCCACTGGCCTGCGCCCACTGTCTGGCACTCCCTAGTGAGATGAACCCGGTACCTCAGATGGAAATGCAGAAATCACCGTCTTCTGCGTCGCTCACGCTGGGAGCTGTAGACCGGAGCTGTTCCTATTCGGCCATCTTGGCTCCTCGTCCTACTGATTTTCTATCAACCTCTTTATCAGTTATTGAGAAAGAGGTATTGAAATCTCTAGGTTTCCAACTGTAATTGCTGATTTGTCTATTTCTCCTTGTTATTTAGTCAGTTCTTTTTTATTTTTTTTCTTTTTTTCCAGAGATAAAGTCTCACTCTGTCACCCAGGCTGGAGTGCAGTGATGCGACCTCGACTCACTGCAACCTCAGCCTCCCTGGTTCAAGTGATTCTCTTGCCTCAGCCTCTGGAGTAGCTGGGATTACAGACTTAATCCGCCATGCCCAGCTAATTTTGTAATTTTAGTAGAGACAGGGTTTCACCATGTTGGCCAGGCTGGTTTCAAATTCCTGACCTCAAGTGATCCACCCACCTCAGCCTCCCAAAGTTCTGGGATTACAGGTGTGAGCCACTGCATCCAGCCTGTTTAGTCAGTTTCTGATTTTTGTGTTTGAAGCTTTGTTTTGGGGCATGTGATATGATTTGGCTGTGTCCCCACCCAAATCTCAACTTCAATTGTATCTCCCAGAATTCCCACCTGTTGTGGGAGGGACCCAGGAGGAGGTAATTGAATCATGGGGGCTGGTCTTTCCCATGGTATTCTCTTGATAGTGAATAATTCTCACGAGATCTAATGGGTTTATCAGGAGTTTCTGCTTTTGTTTCTTCCTCATTTTCTCTTGCTATTACCATGTAAGAAGTGCCTTTCACCTCCTACATGATTCTGAGGCCTCCCCAGCCATGTGGAACCATAAGTCCAATTAAACCTCTTTTTCTTCCCAGTCTCAGGTATGTCTTTGCCAGCCACATAAAAACAGACTAATATAGCATGTTAATGTTTGGGATTGTTATGTCTCTTATGAATTTACATCTTTATCATTATAAAACAATTTTTTTCTATCCTTGGTAAAATTTCTTGCTCTGAAATTTAGTCTGATATTAATATAATCATTACAGAATTTTTTAAAAATGGACTTTATTGTTTTAGAACACTTTTTATATTTACAGAAAATTTGAGAAGATAGTACAGAAAGCTCATATACTTTAAGCTATGGGATGAATTGTGTTCAACAAAGAAGGTATGTTGAAGTTTTAACCTCCTCAAAATATGACTTCATTTGAAAATAGTGTAATTGTAGACAACTATTCTAAGTTTATTTTCAAATAACACTAAACCACTTCAAGGATAATGCAGGTATCTTAAACAGAGTATTGTCACTTCTTCCCTCCAGTTCCTTATAAAATGGTTGTCATTCATTTCATTTGTCTACATGCTATAATTATTCAATACATATTACTATTTTTCTTCTTAACAAATTGTTAACTACTAGATCAATTAAGAATATAAAAAATGAAAGATTTAATTTTGTCTTCATTCCTTCTTCCTGGATGCTTTTCTTTTCTAAGGTAAATCCAAAATTCTGACCTATCATTTTTCTTCTCTTTCAAGAACTACTTTTAATATTTCTTGCACAGAAGGTCTGTGACTAAATTTCCTGTTTTTGTATGTTTAAGAAAGTCTTTATTTGTTCTTCATTTTTTATTTTACTCAGGTAAAATTTATATAACATACAATTGACCATTTTACAATGAACTGTTCAATGGCATTTAGTACACTCACAATGTTGTACAACTATCACCTCTATTCAGTTCAAAAATTTCACCCTAAAAGAAAATGCTGTGCTTATTCAGCTGTTGCACCTCATTTCTCTATCTTTCTAAGCCCTAAAAACTACCAATCAGGGTCCGTCTCTATGGATTTACTATATCACATATTTTATATAAATGGAATTATACAATATATAATCTTTTTTGCCTGTGCTTCCTTTGGTAGGCATAATATTGTTAAGGCACACCCATATTGTAGCATGTATCAGTGCTTCATTTCTTTTCCTGGTTAAATAATATTTTATTGTACGTACATATTATAATTTGCCCATTTATTCATTTATGGGCATTTGGGTTACTCCCACCTTTTGACTATTGCAAATAGTGCTGATCTTGATATGTGTGTACAGTGTACATGTGTTTGTTTGAGTATGTTTTTAATTTTTTTGATATATACCTATGAGTGGAACTTTTGAATAATGTGGAAAACCTATGTTTAACTTGTTGAAGAACTTCACCTTAACATTTGAAAATAAATTTCACTTGATATAGAATTCTTGGTTGTTCTCTTACTTTTTATTTGGCACTTTTAATATTTCGTTGTATTTTCTTCTTGCTTGCATAGTTTCTGATAAGAAATCTGCTGTAATTCTCATCCTTATTCCTTGAGGTAACATGTTTCTTTTCCTCTGGATGTGCTCAAGATTTTTCCTTGTGTTTGGTTTTCTGCAGTTTGAATTTGATATATTTGAGTGTAGATTTTTGGCATTGTTCTTGCTTGGTACTCTGTGCTTTCTATATCTGAGGTTTTGTGCCTGTCAATAATTTGGGGAATTTCTTAGCCATTATTCAAATAGTTATTCTGTTTCATTATCCCTTTTATTCTGGCACACCAATAACACATATGTCACACCTTTTGGAATGCCCCACTGTTCTTGGCTATTTTGTACTTTTATTTATTTTTCATTCTTTTTTCATTTCATTTTGAGAAGTTTCTATTGACATGTATTTAAGCTCTTCTGATTTTTTTACTTGATTTTGTCTAATCTACTGATGAGTCTATTCTTCACTTCTGTTATAGTGCTTTTGTTTCCTTTTTGATCTTTCTTAGAATTTCCAACTCTGTACTTGCTCACATTACCATCTGTTCTTACATGTTGTCTACTTTTTCCCTTAAAGCATTTAACATATTAATTATAATTATTTAAAATTATCTGCCTGATAATTACAAAATCTATGTTATATTTGATTCCGATTCTGATGCTTGTTTGTCTCTTCAATTTTTTTTTTTGCCTTTTAGCATGCCATGTATACTTTTGTTGAAAATTAAACATGACTTATTGAGTAATAGGAACTAAGGTAAAAGGGCTTTTGTGTACATTGCTATGGAAACTGAGCTAGGCATTGGCTCTGTTTAATGTTTTCTTTATCTATGGGTATTAAAGATTTCAATTTCCTCTGGTGTCCTTGATTTGTTTTTCCTTTTTTGTGTTTGAGTTTTCCTAAAAACTCCTTTTTAATAGTCTGTGCCTTGCAGTTCTTTTAACTGTAATTCACTGTTATTATATGAAAGCTTTGATGACAGGGTGGTAAGGTATACACTTTCTATAATGCTATGATTAAGCCTCAGTCTTTTAGTGGGCTTCTGTCTCTGATCTGTGACCATCCTAAGTGTATCTCAGTGTTTTTTTCCCATATTAGGTAAGACTTGAAGGGTAGAGGGTGGAGAATTGAGACATTTCCCTTACTGCACAGTGGATAAGGCTTTAGTAAAGTCTTTTCTCTTGCCAAGTAGACTTGTCTTACAGAGAATGCTCTGGGCATATTTCAAAGTGGTTACTTTATCCTTCCTTCTGCCATAAATGTAAGGCTTTTCTCTTGCCTCTTTACTGTGAGAAATGGGTAGGTTTTCTGTTGTTTTCAGGAGGTAAAAACCCAAGGAAGAGTAGAGGCTTCCCTAAGACTGTGGTTTCTAGGAATTCTTCACTCTCCAGCTACTTCACACTAAGACTCCAGCAATTTATTAAAATTATGATTTAAGCATTACTATCAGCTAATGGCTCCAGCTACTTCTGCTCCAAGTAAGCTAGTCATGGCTGCAGAACCATGTAGTTTCTTATCTTTCTAGATTTCTTGGTGGTACTTTGCCCTGTGACCTCAATTCTCTGATTGATGGACTCAGAAAAAGTCATGATTTTTGGTTTGTTCAGGTTTTTTTTTTTCTTATTGTACGAGTAGAAGTGATAACCTTCAAGACCTTTACATGTCAGAGCTAAAAGCCAGTATTTATTTCACTGGTGTTAGTATAATATATCCTTTCCCATCATTTAACTTTCAGTCTATTTGCATCTTTATATTCCAATATTTTTATAGGTAACATTTAGTTAGGTTTTGTTATTTTATCCAATCTGACAATCTCAGCCTTTTAATTTGAGAGTTTAGGTCATTTACATTTAATATATTTATTAATATGGTTCAGTTTAAATTTATTATCTTTCTCTTTGGTTTCTGTCTGACTAATTTCTTCTCCTGTTTTTTTCTTCTACCCTCTGTTTAATTAATTGAGTACTTTCTGTGATCCCATTTTATATTCTTTAGCTCTTGTCTATTATTACATTTTACTGGTTGCTTTAAAGTTTATAGTTTACAATATATATTCTTAACTTACTACAGTTTACCTTCAAGTGATATTATATACTTTGTATGCATTATAAGAACCTTAAAATAGTATACTTCTATTTCTATTTCATTTCTCTGGGCTTTTTTATTTTTATTTTTATTTTATTTTATTCTATTTTATTTTACTTTTGAGACAGAGTTTCACTCTGTCTCTAGGGCTGAAGTACAGTGGCATGATCTCAGCTCACTGCAACCTCTGCCTCCCAGGTTCAAGCAATTCTCCTGCCTCAGCCTCCCAAGTAGCTGAGATTACAGGTACCCACCACTACACCCAGCTATTTTTTTGTATTTTTAGTACAGACGGGGTTTCACCATGTTGGTAAGGCTGGTCTTGAACTCCTGACCTTGTGATTCACCCACCTCGGCCTACCAAAGTGCTGGGAATACAGGAGTGAGCCACTGATTCTTCTCTGGGCTTTTTTGTTACTGTGGTAATACCTTTTAGTTTTATATATGTTATAAAGTATGCATCACATATTTATTATTTTGTTTAAACAGCCAATTGCATCTTGAAGCATTTAAACAATAAGAACAAAATCTTACATATTTGTCCACAGACTTAATATTTCTTGTGCTATTTATTTATTTGTTTAAAACATGTGTATTAGGCAGAAGAATAGTCTTTTACCTCCATGATGTCAATGTCATAATTTGCAGACCCTTTGAATATTTTAACATATATAATGAAAGAGATTTTGCAGATGTGATCAAAGTTAAGGACCTTGTAATAGGAGCTTATCCTGGATTATTCAGAAGGCCCTCACTTAATCACGTAATTCTCTAAAAGGAAAGAACATTTCCTGGCTGAGGTCAGAGGCTGAAGTCAGAGGAAGATGTGACTATAGAAGAATGATCATAGGATTGCAATATTGCTGGTCTTGAAGACAGAGGAAGGATGTGGGTTACATCTAGAAACTGGAAAAGGTAAGGAAACAGATTCCCCTTCAGTACCTTCAAAAAGAAACACAACTTTGCCAATATCTTGATTTTTAGCCTAGTGCTCTCTGTGTCAGTCTTATGATCTATAGAACTATACGATAATAAATTTGTTTTTTTAAGCCACCAAGTTTGTGGTAACTTGTTAGAGTAGCAATAGAAAACTAATACATGATGTATCATCAGTGAGAATACCATCACCCCCAAGAGGATGAAATTGGTTCTTGGATGCCAACATACTTTTTTATGTATAAATATTACTTTTTGTGTGTAAAGCATGAATATGCATGCAGTACATAAATAGATATACAGTGTATCTGTGGCATTAAAACTTTATGAGTTGGTACTTAGGGAAAAAAGTCTAAAAAGACTCCTTAGGGGATGATAATAAGAAACACTTGAGAAACACTGGTTCAGATGCATATTTTCATTGTATTATTTTCCTTCAGCCTGAAGTATTTCCTTTATTGTGTCTTGTGGTGTAACTTTACCATCTGTAGGTGATAAATTATTTCAGTGTTTCTATGTCTGAAAAAAACTTTAGTTTGCTTTCATATTTGAAAAATACTCTTGCTGGGTATAGAATTCTACATTGACAGTTTTTTACCCCTTTTATTACTTTAAAAGATTGTTGCACTGTCTTTTGTTTTTCTGGTTTCTGACATAAAGTTCACTTTTATCCCTAAACTTGCTCTTCTGTGTTTAACATGTCCTTTTTCTTTGTCTATTTTGAAAGTTCGTACTCATCACTTGTTTTGAGAAATTTGGTTATGCTCTGCTTTGGGTTAGTTTTCTATGTTTGGTGTTTATAGGGCTTTTCAAATCTACATATTTATAGTTTCAATCTAACTTGGAAACATTTAGGCAACTGTTTCCTCAATTTTTGTTTTCTTCTCCTCTTTTGGGTATTCCAATTTAGTGTATATTAGATCTCTTAAAATCGTCCTATAGATCACTAATGCTTTTCTCCATTTCTTTTTTACTTTTTTAAAGTATTTGATTTTGCATCATTTCTATTACCATGCCTTCAAGTTTACTAATGTTTCTTCCAGTTATATCTAAGCTACATACATTATAGATCTTTCTCTCAAACATTTTACATTTTACCAATAATATTTTGGTTTATATTTATATTTGTCCTGTCTCTACTTAATTTTTAAACATATGAGAAAAATTATAACATCCAATGTCCTTGCTTACTAATTTTAATATCTGTGCTGATACTGGGAAGTTTTAATTTATTGATTTTTTTCTTATTATTTTAGTTTTTGTTTGCATACTTGGTAATTCTTGATTGTGTACCAGATATTGTGAAGTTTGCATTTTTGGATGTTTGATGCTTGCATGTGTGTGTGTGTGCATGTTCTTAACCTTTGTTCTGAATAAGGTTACTTGAAAACTGGTTCTCTAGAATTTTGTGTTTTAAGATTTGTTGGGGGAGACCAGAACATTGTTTATTCTACGACTAATCTTTCTCTAGTACTGAGGCAAGAACCTATGCTGAGAAAAATATGAGCATTTCTTTGAATTCATTAAGAAAGGGTGTTATTATTGATCAGCCGTGTCAATCATGGAGAGCAGATGGAAGAGGTAGCACATGTACCCATTATCTGCATTCCCTATTATGTATATTCATGTAATAAAGAACCAAGAATGATTACCCTGGAATTTTCCCAAGATACTGAGATACTCCAAGTAGTGGGGCATCAGGGAAGATGACTGAGATTATTACTCACATTTTAAAATAAGTAAGGTCAAAGAGGCTAAATGACTTTTTAAATTCAATGAGACTTCAATGCAAGAACCAGGATTTGAATTCCATTTAACCCCATTTTTAAATAGCCAATTTAATTGGAGAGATGGCAGCAAAATGACAGACAATGAAAGTGATATTGGGGCTTCACAAGACTATTTCACTGTCCCTTAACTACATTATGTAAGTTGCTGTGTCATCTACCCATTCTAGGTGAGGACCACACATGGAAAAGGGAGGCTGAGAATGTAAGACATCAGCAGAGTGTGGATCTGATAGCTGTGTTGGAACTAATGGAAGATAGATGGTTTGAGAGGTAAGGAGATGGCTGGGCACTGCTGGGAATGTTTTGAAGACACATCTGGGCTAAACAGGGAGTATCATGAATGATTAGCAGTATTTGCTTTGAGCTTGGTGAAATGAAGGTAAAGGAGTGTAAATAAAGGCCATTATGTTAACAACCTAGGCTTCTTTTCACAAGATCATGACAAAGACCTTGGTGGATAAAATCTTGCTGGTTGTATTACTTTTTTGTTTATTTGCAGTTAGTTTGAAATTTCGTAGGTGAAACCATTTCCCCTTATTGCGAATATTTTTCATGGGACTATTGATGTCATTCTTCCACTCCCTTGCAGCAGGATGGACAGATAACCACAGGACCCACCAAAATTCTTCTCTGGAAATGATGCATATATATATGCAGGCACATAAAAATATTTATATAGAGATATATATCTTTTCTATATATAATACACATATTTTATAGATAAAAATATTTTATCTATAGAAATATACACTTTTCTCTATATATATTTATTAATATTTAAATTATATTTATAATATATGTTAGAATATATAGAGAAATATATATAGAAAGAAAATACATATTTTCTATTTTCTCTATATATTGTTTACATATTATATATAGAAAATATATATATTATCTATATATTTCTACATGTATTCTATATATTTCTGTATATTATATAATTATATATTATATAGAAATATATATCATATATTAAAATACATAATGTATATTCAAATACTTTGTTTTTATATATAAAATACTTTTATATAACAGTATTTCTATAAAAATAAATATTGTATATATTTCTATATATCTATATTTCTATGTCTAGCATAGAAATATATATATTGTTAAAAATATGTAATATATATTTTTATAGAAATACTTTGTTTTGGTTTGCTGAGCTATAAAAATATGTCGGAGGCTAACAGTGAGCATCTCTTCTAGTTTCATGGTGAAGATGATGATGGTAAAGGGTCTGGACTGAGCCACACTTGAAAGATAACAAATATACTTGAGAATCTCAATTGAGCCATTCCTGAAACTAACATGAACTTCCTTGTTATATAGGCCAAACAATTCCATTATGTTCTTAAACCAGTATCTCAGTTTGGTTTCCCCAGAAGCAGACCTTGAGACAAGGATTCAAGTGCAAGTTCTTTATCTTAGAGATAATACTAGGATATAATAGTATGAAAGAAGAGAAGCAAAACAAGGAACAGAAGACAGTCACTAAAAGTCTTCTTATCCAGGCAGTAACAACGATACATAATTGGAGCGTAATCTCTTTGGGAAACCTTCGGAGCCAGTATAAAAATGTGTCTGCAGATTATCCCACCTGTGGAGAGAGGGGTTGGGGGTATCTATGTACTATGCCCTTTAGTCAGTTATTGAGTCGTGATCCCAGGAGAAATCAATTCCTGGAAGTTCTGGCTGCCTTGTGGGTGGGTGGCAGCATGGGCTCCTAGAACCAGAGGAAGCCCTCAGGCAACGAAATGCAGGGCTGGCCAATTTAAGTTGGGCTAGTGTGGACTGAGGTGAGGGTGAAGAGACATGAGTGTCGCAAAGGCGAGGTCTGTCGCAGCTTCACTGAGTTGAATTTCCATCACCTGCAACAGAGAGTGCTGGGAGAATTTAGGGCCCCTCATGTGCTCTCAGACCTGATCCATGCCACCATCCAGCTTTGTAGAGAAGGCAGCACTGTTTCCCTTTCTTGAAGGATCACCCTGCCCTCTAGGTGGCATGTGTGTGTACCCCAAGATCTAGACACTGAGAATGGAACTCGGTAGCCTCTCTGCGGAGAAAGACAAACCCTTATGAAGATCAGATGAGGCTTTCATTGCAGGAGGCCTTATACTATTTACCCACTGACAACTTCTTTCTCATGAAAGTTTGTTTTCAGGGTTGTGCCCTGCCTAATGTGATTTGTTTATTTTTCTTGAGTGAGAACCAGCTTTGGCTTTTAGGATTTGGCCTCAGTTGTATTTCCCATTAGTCATTTTCCCTGCAATAAATGTTGTTGGCTGTAAAGTTGGAGTCCTTTTAGCACAACTGGGAGGGGCTTGAGGCTCCCAAATATTGGCCTTTTTCTAGAGGAAGCAAAAAGAATAGCATGAGGTAAAGGAGAGTGTCTGAAGTCAGTAACTATCGTTTTGATATGCTTAGATTTTACCCCCACATCTTATTATTTACCCACCCAAATCTTTGACACTAGAACATGAAAAGGAAAATAAGGCAGGCAGGCAGGAAGTGATGGTGGTACAAAATTAGGCTGGAGTGATGGGCAGGAACCATCTCCCTTAGTTCTAAGATCAACCCAAGGAAGGTCACGTCCTCAAGGAAGGATGGATCATTCCCACATTCAAACTGTAAACACCATCATCTCACTTTTTATAAAGGCTTTCTTATGAGCTCCTGAAATTGAGCGTTAACTGGTAAATGTGATCGTGTACCACATTCCCCCTCCTCTCTTGCCCCAGACCCTGCCAACACTACAGTCTTCATCAGATCACACCCAATCAGAGAACATTTAGTGTAGATACTAAGAGTTGGGGGTGCATTGTTCAAAAGCTCTGATCTTTGGTAAAGTTCACTCATTAAGTCTGTTTTTTTAAGCATCTGATTCATTCCAGGGACCGTTTTAGACACCTGCAATAAAGTGATGAACAAGAAAGACAGTCTCAGTCCTCAAGAAACTTCTATTCTGATTAGATAGGCAGAAGACAAATAGGAAAGACATTAATTCAATAGTTATGCAACATCTCTGTGCCTTAGTTTCCACCAACATATGTGAAATGGAGTCAATAAAAACACCCACTTTGTGTTGTAAGAGTCAGATGACCTAAGATGGAATCGATGGAAGAGACCTCAGCTTATTGATCATTGCTCCCTATGTATCCATTCTCTGGTAGAGGCTGAATTCTAAAGGTTCTGGTCAGCAAAGCCCTAAATCTGAACATGCTTGAATCAGATGAATTCTGCAAGGTACTGGCACAGAATAGGGAACCCTTCTTGTGCTCTGGACACAAACCCTAAGCTAGGTGTACCTGGACATCATTTTCTAGGATGCACAAAGGGTCTTCATTCATTAATGCCTTGCACATGTCAGAAGGGAAGAGATGCTTTGGGCCTCAGCCTTGCCATTCAGACCCAGCTCCTTACTGGTACAACCCTTCCATATCCCTTACTTCCAGGGCCTGGGAGCATGGTCTGCAATGCCCAATCGTGTCTGGATGTGCCTCCAGGTTCAGACATTACTATCCCTGCTTTTTCTGGTTTTCATTTCCTTTTCTTGTGTGCTAGGCTTTTGAAATACATATTGCAGCCACTTGTTGCCCTGTTTTCTAAGCTGCCTTGAACTGCTGCCAGAGGCTGTTGCCAGAGGAGCTAATGACTAAGTCACTCTCCTTTTGGCCTCTGGCAGGACTGGAAATCCACTTGGGGATGGGGTAGCAAAGGCCCAGCCATCCTGAACCAATCAGGAAACCACAATAAAAGTGCCGACCAGGGAGTCAGTCACTCACCGTCAAAGCTCAGCGCTGAGCTCAGCATGGAGGTGTCCACCAGGCTGGGGATGCTCTAGTTTGCTTCTGCAGAACCACATCAGAAGCAGAGACTCAGGCACAAAGGCAGGACCTTCAGAGAAGCCTTGGGGGGTATCCCAGGGTCAGCAGGAAAGAGAAACTCACTGTGTTTCTGAGCCAGGAAAGACAGAGAACAGCAAAGAAACTCCAGGCTGTGAGCCAAAGACGGCAAACCCAGGTGAAGTAGATTATGAATAACAATAATAAATAATAGTTAACAGCTATTTTGAACTTACTTCATGTAAGGCCTTATCCAAACACTTTTAAAGTCCTACCTCATTCAGTTCTTCCAATAACCCTATCAATCAGATAGGCTCTATTATTTTTCTCACTTTCAGAATAGGAAACTGAGTCACAGATTTAGTGTGCAGTGGCCCAATGTTGTCCCAGTGATTCCCTCTTACAGGACAATTGCAATCCTCTTGGTTAGTAATCCTGATTTCAAAATGCATTTCCCAGGTGGTTTATTTGTTCAGGTGTATCCAGCACTTGTACTGAGAGCTCAGGATAGAGAAGATAAGACAGTCCTGGTCTTTGTCTGGCTGATTCTGATGGCCACAGCATCTCCAGCCACCCATTTTGACCTGTTCTTGTTTTCACCTTTGCTTTCCATTATTTATGGGGGTTTATAGTACAGTAAACCATTAGGTTGGTGCAAAAGTCATTGTGGTTTTTGCCTTTAATTTCAATGTCAAAAACCACAATGACTTTTGCAGCAATCTAATAGTTTCTATTTTCTGCCCATCTCCTACACCTTCATCTCTCTTGGATTTGCTATCACCTAGAATGTGCCTCTTCCCTATCTACCAATTTTGCTCTTTTGAGTTCTGCCTGTCCTCCAAGTATCACCTACAGTTTCCAATGTTGCTGCCTTCATTAAGCTTTTCACAAGAACCCCAACCTCAGGTCTTCTCTCTCTCCTCTGAACTGAGGGGATGAACACTTTGCAGCAAGTTTAGAGATTTTTACCTCATACTTCCTTGCGTTGTCCATTTCCTTTATAACTGAAGAGAAATGGCCGTATCTTATCACTCTTTCAGTTTCTTCCATATGCTATTATGGAGTAGTTAAAAATAGCTTATGGATTAAGGAAATAATTTAACAAAAAGATATGGTGGGCAGCTTCTAAGAGGGCACTATGATCCCCACCTCCTGGTATTCACGTCATTATGTAACCTTCTCCCCTTGAGTGTGGGCAGAACCTGTGACTTTCCTCTAGCCAATACAATAGAGCAATACTTACTTATAGGCTGCCACGTCTATGGTTAGGTTATGTAAAGTTGTGAATTCCATCTTGTTAGTAGACTCTCACTGGCTTTGAAGAAGCAAGCATCCATTTTGGGAAGGCCTACCTGGCAAGGAAATGAAGGCAGACTACAGCCAAGGAGAAACTGAGGCTCTCAGCCCCACAGCCATTAAAGAACTGAGTTTCGCCATCAACTCCATGAGGTTAGAAGCAGATCCTTCACAGTGCAGCCTTCAGATGAGACCTCAACCCTGGCTGACAGTTTCAGTTATACTTTGAGACACCCTGAACCAGACAGCCCATGTAAACTGTGCCCTCATTGCTGACCCACAGAAATTACAAGATGATAAATGCATGTTGTGTTAGTCCATTACATTTGTGGTAATTTGGTACACAGTGATGGATAATACAGGAAGGTTCAGCACACAAAGACTTTTTGGAAGAATTCAAATGGATTGAAAAGTATAACTAAGGAAAGCAAGAGAGTGAGGTGACATTTGAGGCTGGGGAAGTGTGTGAGCAATGGCTTTATGGAATGTTCACAAAAGAGTTCCAGGCAGACCTGGAGATGTAGACAGGAAGCTAACTGGGGAGGCCTTAAAGCAAAAAGAAGAAAAAAAATACCAAGCCAGAAGAAAGAAAAATGGTGACAATGTAGAGAAATTGTGATAGTGAGGGGATACCTCCATGAACATTGAGAATGAGAGAAGATGGAGGTGCTCCATTCATACCAGATGGCCTTTACCTTCGTATAAATGCAGGTTCTCAGGTTATCTGCTGAAAGCAAGAGAGGAAGAGGGCTTCTTAGTGTAACAATACTATTGATGACAATAAGTCACCACTTTACATCTCACTTAGGCCTCACAGCCTCCTTATGAGAGGTTTTATTTCCATCTACACTTTGTAGATAAAGATTAAAACATTCAGAGAGATTAAGTTACTTGCTAATTGTCATCCAGTTCAGAAGTGGCAGAATTTGGAAACAAACTCAGATCCTAGAGCCATGGTGTCATACTGAGGTTCTGGAACATTTTTCTGCAGATGCTGTGGGGAACATGCTCTTTGCCAGTGCTGTTTCACTGCTCTGTGTCAAGAGTGCTTTGGGAACAGTGACAGAAAACATGATGGGTTTAGACTCAGAAGGAGGAAGTGGTAGAAAACATGATGGGTTTAGATTCAGGAGGAGAAGGTGGTACAAAACATAATGAGTTTAGCCTCAGGAGGAGGAAGTCTAGCAGGAGATAGAAACAGGCAGAAGAGAGGCTTTTTTATTGAGAAGATATGAAGTAATCTAGTGTATCAAGGTAAATTTTTCAGGAGGTGGAAGACAACCAGTGTGTGAAGGTTGTAGCTACTGGAGCATCTGCACGCAGGAAAACACGAGCTTCCCAGAGACTTCAGATCAGAAAGCCTAGTTGAGCTGTGAAAGAAGATGGAAGATGAGGGACTGGCTCCAATTATAAAGTAAATCATAGAGTAAGATGGTGAATGGAGATATGTAGGTAAGGGATACAGGAAACCTGTCCACTTCATTCCAATAAACATTGATATAAATGCTCATAGATTAATTGAATCTTTCACTGTGATTCCTGGACAAAGCAGTACCATCTCTGAAATAAAAGCCTCTATTTTCTGTTTCCATCTTTATGAGTCAAGCAGTTGTTATCATGTTTTTAGAAAACAAATGTAGGCTTCAAATTCATAGTTACTCCTGCCTATTCAATGAAAACAACAATCATATGTCAAAATGATACGATGGCATGATGGTTCAGGATGGACTGAGTTGGCATGAGAGTTTACCAAGGAGGATGGAAGCATTTTCCAACTTTCAGAAAAAGAGTGATGGTGTGCTCACCTTTTTGGCATAATCCTGGGGTATTGAGAACGAGCCCTCATGCGATACTGAGAAAACCACTAAGAAGGCAGCTATGACGTTTCTTTCCTATTTTTTTCTCAATGCCTAGCTCTGTGTTTGGTGCCTAATAGGTGACTTATAAAAGCATATTGACAAAATGAATGAGTGGGGAATGACTTTGTATGTTCCTTTGCTCAGTCCCTTTGCAGTCTATTTTAGATAAACATACATTCTAGTGAGTACCAGGAATTAGACAGCACATATGCAGTTCAGAGACTGAGGGTCTGAGAAGTCCAGACTCCTCTCCCAGCTCTCCTCTCCACTTACAGAGGAAACCAACCTCCTCTTCTCCCCCCACCTCACAGAAGAGGGAGGCCAGCTCTAATGGCCTTGGCCCCAGTTTGCTTGTATAATTAATGTGGGATTTTTCCTCCTCTAGTAAAAAATGACCTTGTCAAACAAGAGACGACAAAATCTTGGTTACTGAGCAATTGTGGACTCCCTGCTGGGATGGCATCCTGGGCCTTGCAAAGAGAAATCTAATAAAATTGGTGTCAGGAGCTCCCTGGGTGCCAGTTCCCCTGCTGCCTGACCCCACGATCCCAATTTATTAGCCAAACCCAAGAAAGCAGACAAACCTCACTGGCTCCAGACAGGAGACTTCCAAGTGGGAGCTAATGTGGGGGCTGGGGCTAGGCTTCAGCAAAAATGACAAGGGAAATGACAGGAGGTGCCAGCCGACCAGGGAGCCTGGGGAAACCTTATTCAGAGCATCATGCTGCCTTGACAGGGCCGGTTTCAACTTGGTAGAGGAATGTGTTAGAATGGCCCATTGGGAAAGGAAGTGTTTTTTCTCTCTTTGTACTGTTATTTGCAGGGCCATGGACAGCATGTCTTGCATTAGCCATGTTCCTGGGAGTCAGCAGGCGTCAGTAGAGGAATAGCCAAAGAAAAATATTTGCATGTGGAGTTTTCATTTTGTAAACTGAGCACTTCTTCAAGTACAAGAGAGTTTTAAGTGTACAGTCACTATTTACCCTTCCACACAACCAAAACTCCCTGCGATAGGAAACACTGATTTGCATTGTACACTAGCTGCACTCCTTATTAACTAAATGATCTTGGGAAAATTTCTTAACTTCTTCACCTATAAAATGAGATAACAGTACTATTCTCATAAGGTGAGGATTCAAATATGAGAAAAACAGAATAAACCCACAAAACGATAGCAAGTCACTATACCAGCAAAAATCAGCTAGAAAAAAAAAAGTCTATTTCAAATAGCAATGAGAACTCTAAAATGTCTAGGAATTGTCTTAACAAATAATATATAAAGCCTATGGGGGAAAGTGTCAAAACTCTAATAAAGGACATAAAAAACCATCTGATAATTTTAAAGATATTCCATGCTTATGAATGAGATGTCTTAATATTTAAAGTTACCAATTATCTTCAAAGTAAACTATGAACTTAATGCAGTGACAACCTAAATTTCAGACAGATTTAAAAATATCTAGAGACTAGAAAAATGCACACAAATGTATATGATATAAAAATATAAAAGCCCATAAATAGATCAATTTTGGAAAAGAAGAACAAAAAAGAGCAATATACTGCACTAAATGTTAAGATATATTACAAAGTCATAGAAGTGAAAACAGTATGGCAGTGGCCCCCAAAATGAATAAACACATCAGTGGAACAGAAAGGAACATTCTCAGGGAGTTATATGCATACCTGAGCAGGTGATATACATATATATACATATATATATATATATATATATATATATATATAATGACAACAAAAATAAGTGGATAACATTTTATCTGTAAGTTTTAACTGATGGTGCTAAGAAATTTGACTTACCATGTGGATGACAATGGAAATCCTTTTACTACAAATAAAAGGGTGTCCAGATGGATTAAAGTCCAAAGTGTAAAAAGTGAAACTTGAAGTTTAAACAAAGAAAATATTATTAAGATTAGGAGCACAGAAGGATTTCTTAAAAAAGTCTCAAATATCACAAATCATATGTTGTCAAAGTTAAGAATCCCTGATCATAAATACCATAGACATGGTTAATAAACAGTTGACAGATTGGCAGAAATTACTTGCAAATTATTTGCAAATTTTAAAATTAGCAAAGGACGAATATCTATAATGTATAAGAAACACCCAAAAGTCATAGAAATAGAATGAAGGGAAAATGTATGAGTAGGCAATACACAGATGAGGTAGTCCTAATGACCAATAAATAAATAAAAAGATACTGAAACTCATTAGTAAACAGAAATATGAGTGGAAAAATGCAATATTACTTTATGCCATCAAATTGGCAAAAGCTAAAATAGTTGTATAATGTTGGGAGGAATATGGGCAAACAATAATCTTTTATTTTTTATTTTTATTTTTTTTAATTTTATAGAATATATTTATTTAGTGGTAAGCATCTTTAAATTTTATACTAAAATTTTCCTTCTATAGAAGATGATCATCATCTTTTCTTTTTTTTCTTTTATTATTATACTTTAAGTTTTAGTGTACATGTGCACATTGTGCAGGTTAGTTACTTATATATACACGCGCCATGCTGGTGCACTGCACCCACTAACTCGTCATCTAGCATTAGGTATATCTCCCAATGCTATCCCTCCCCCCTCCCCCCACCCCACAACAGTCCCCAGAGTGTGATGTTCCCCTTCCTGTGTCCATGTGATCTCACTGTTCAGTTCCCACCTATGAGTGAGAATATGCGGTGTTTGGTTTTTTGTTCTTGCGATAGTTTACTGAGAATGATGATTTCCAATTTCATCCATGTCCCTACAAAGGACATGAACTCATCATTTTTTATGGCTGCATAGTATTCCATGGTGTATATGTGCCACATTTTCTTAATCCAGTCTATCATTGTTGGACATTTGGGTTGGTTCCAAGTCTTTGCTATTGTGAATAGTGCCGCAATAAACATACGTGTGCATGTGTCTTTATAGCAGCATGATTTATAGTCCTTTGGGTATATACCCAGTAATGGGATGGCTGGGTCAAATGGTATTTCTAGTTCTAGATCCCTGAGGAATCGCCACACTGACTTCCACAATGGTTGAACTAGTTTACAGTCCCACCAACAGTGTAAAAGTGTTCCTATTTCTCCACATCCTCTCCAGCACCTGTTGTTTCTTGACTTTTTAATGATTGCCATTCTAACTGGTGTGAGATGGTATCTCATTGTGGTTTTGATTTGCATTTCTCTGATGGCCAGTGATGGTGAGCATTTTTTCATGTGTTTTTTGGCTGCATAAATGTCTTCTTTTGAGAAGTGTCTGTTCATGTCCTTCACCCACTTTTTGATGGGGTTGTTTGTTTTTTCCTTGTAAATTTGTTTGAGTTCATTGTAGAGTCTGGATATTAGACCTTTGTCAGATGAGTAGGTTGCGAAAATTTTCTCCCATTTTGTAGGTTGTCTGTTCACTCTGATGGTAGTTTCTTTTGCTGTGCAGAAGCTCTTTAGTTAAATTAGATCCCATTTGTCAATTTTGTCTTTTGTTGCCATTGCTTTTGGTGTTTTAGACATGAAGTCCTTGCCCATGCCTATGTCCTGAATGGTATTGCCTAGGTTTTCTTCTAGGGTTTTTATGGTTTTAGGTCTAACATTTAAGTAAGTCTTTAATCCATCTTGAATTGATTTTTGTATAAGGTGTAAGGAAGGGATCCAGTTTCAGCTTTCTACATATGGCTAGCCAGTTTTCCCAGCACCATTTATTAGATAGGGAATCCTTTCCCCATTGCTTGTTTTTCTCAGGTTTGTCAAAGATCAGATAGTTGTAGATATGCGGCGTTATTTCTGAGGGCTCTTATTTTTATTAACTGTTGTTAAGAGAACAGGCTGATGCAACCACAAATACTTAGTCTAATGATGTTTGGGCATATCTTATGATGCTGCAATCTCACTCTTGTTTGTACAGTATATTTGAGAGAACATCTAGCCCCAATTTCATAAGGGAACACATAGAGGATGTTCATCACCATGGTGTTTGAACTAGGGATTGTCAAATATGACCAATGGGCCAAATATGTCCACAGGCATGTATTTGTGCACTGTCTATGGCTGCTTTTATGGTATAACAGCAGCAAAATCCTTAAAACCAAGACTTCAGAACCCCCCAAAGCCAAATATATTTACTGTCTCACTCTTTATAAAAAATGTTTGCTGACCCCTGGTTTAAAGTATCAGGGAACATTAGACAACCTAGATGTTCCATTGCAGGGGAAAAGCTAAGGGAATTATAATGGACACACAGTATGGAATATTACGTTACTGTTATAAGACATTAACTACGTGAGACATATACTCATAAATGCAGGAAGATCCGAATGTAAGGAAGAAATAAACAGAACCAGTATACATGAATATACTTTTATAGAATTAAAAATACCTACATAACAACAACACTATACAATTTGCAAAAATATACAAAATATTAAGGTATCATATCAAAGACATTATGGTTGATAAAATGAGGAGAGGGGACACATGAATAAAACACACCATGAGAGAGTCTTTGTATGAGTCTTACAATAGAAGTATGCTATGAAATCAGAAGTATGATTCACTCATGCCTCTATGCCTGAGATTCAAAAAATAAATGTGGAAAATGCTGAGTACAATGCTCAGTACACTGTGATTTTCAAAAAGCATGCATTACCATCATCATCATCATTATCACCTTATTATTAATCTTTTGAAAGTGAAATCCCAACCATGGAGCTAAAATCAAGAAAGAAGAACATGCTTAAGACAATCTTGTTGCATCAGTGAGCCTAGGATAATCGATTGACCGTCACCCTGTTTAGAAAAACTCTTTAGGGGTCAAAAGAGTTTTATGACTCCTTTTATGACTAAAATCTGTGAATTGATGGAGAGGGTCAATTGTTTCCTGTCACAGTCACTATTTGCACTCGTCAATATTTCTGTTTCTTTGCCTTCCAGATTGGCTCTTTATTCTGGTCTTCCTTTTAGTTGGCCAGAGACTTGTGACTAGTTCTGACTGAGGAGCTGTTAGTGTAAGTGCTGTGTGACCCTTGTGGACCAGGGTATCAGTTGCTCTTTCTAGACCCTCCAGAACTCTCTATCCTGCTGGCACTGTGGCTAGCTGTGTCTGCAGTGGTGGTGTCTCTTTAGTCCCTAGAGGACCACAATGACCAGAGCTAATGCAGTCCAACAATGGATGTGTTGATTGAAATCACTGAGATTTGGGGGATTGGTTGTTACCCAGCATAGCCTATCCTATACACTGACTGACACACCTTCCAAATTTTCAAAGACCTGGAAGCTTAAAATTGGAAAGACCCTCAAATGCCATGCAATCAAAACCCCAACATGGGCAGAGGGAGTGAATGTTTAGAAAGAGAGGCTCAGCCCTAGTGATAAAGAGCCCACATCCTCCTCAAAAGCTCCTGTCCTTTTTCACTCACCTCTTATCATTATTGAGATTCTTCTGTTTGGAGCCAAATTTCACCTCCTGGCCACTTTGACTCATTTATATTAGTTCTGCCTTTATCCCTGTTTCACACAATAATTCTTCAGATAGGGGAGTATGGTAGTCAGAAGAATGGTCCCCTAAAAGATGTCCATATCTTAATTCTTGGAGCCTATGGATTTGTTACCTCAAATGGCAAAAGGGACTTTGCAGATGTGATTACATTACGGGTCTTGAGATAGAAGATTATCCTGCATTGATTGAGAAGGCTCAGTGTAATCACAAGGGTTCCTATAAGAGGGATGCAGGAGGGTTCGAGTGAGAGCAGGAGCTGAGGCAGTGGAAACAGAGGTCAGAGAGATGCCCCTGCTGGAAGAAACTTTGAGCCAAGGAACCCAGGCTTTCTCTAGAAGCTGAAAAGAATAGGAACAGATTCTCTGTACCCCCTCTCTACCAGCACTGATTTTAGCCCTGGAAGACCCACTTCATACTTCTCCACAAACTGTAGGATATAAATTTGTGTTGTTTTAAGCCACTAAGCTTGTGGTAATTTGTTTGTTACAAGATAAAAAGAAAATTAATAATACAGTGAGATTACCATGTTTCTTTGAATTTTCAGTTTCCAGAAGAGTTGCCTTTTGCTACACCTGTTTTCTTTTTTAGTCTGGTCCTCTGATATTTTAAAAACTGGTTTCATCAATCCAGTTTGTAAAAATATGGGATTTCTAGAACTTTGTTTTTATTCTGGTTGCGACTTACTTAAGAAAGGAAATTGTAGCAAAATTAGCACTGCCTAGAACAGTCACCAAAGCAACACAGACTCTCTAAGCAGTTCATTGAACTTGGTACCTACCCAGACTCTAAATAAATATTTTTCATAGTTGATATTGCTGCCATTTAGACAGATCTCCCCAATTCCATAGTCCATAGTTGTTCAGTTGATTTAGGGGGAATTAAGTGTGGATTTTATTGATTCCTTCAGATTACCAAGTAAGAGTTAGTTAATTCATGAGTCATGTATTTGGTCAAAACTAACAGCATTAATAGTCTGTGTTGGAACTATTAATGAGAATTCAAGAGTCTGACAAAACTTTGTCAGATTTGAGAAACAGAAGAATCTGCCTTTTTAGGGCAAAACCATATTAATAGCATTTTAAAAATAGATTTGCATGTTCTAGGGTCCTTATCGAATAAAGCACCTATTGCCTTATCCAAATCTCAAAACAATCATATGAAGAAGGGAGTATTATTATTGCCGTTTTAAGGGTTGCTTAAGCAATTCACCAAGTTTTCACAGCTAGCAAATGAGGGAGCTGGGCTGAAACCAGGCAGTCTGACTGTGCAGCTGGTGCCTTAAAACCATGCTACAGAATCACTCATAACGTTATATCTGTATGGTCC
Organism: Pan troglodytes; assembly: GCF_028858775.2. NCBI lineage: Eukaryota > Metazoa > Chordata > Mammalia > Primates > Hominidae > Pan > Pan troglodytes. The sequence goes on from NC_072419.2 coordinate 46,044,536, forward strand.
TTACTGGCCTGTGGCTTGGATGTGTCTTATTCCAGGTCCAGAGGCTGCCTGGAGTATGTGGACACTGTCCTTGGAAATGAAATGACTTGTCAGCTCATTTTTGATGGATCACATTTCTTAGAATAAGCACAAAGTATTTTCCATTTGCTAAGTGATTTTTATCATGCCTCTCTGGGCTGGACTTTGGAGGGGAGAGAGGAAACAGGTTTCATGGTTAAAGCCTGAGACATACCTTTCAGGCAGTCATGGGTGAGGGGTTAGTAATGGGTGACTTCAGCCCCTCTTCATGCTCACCTGGCACAGGAAGCTCTGGGTGGTTTGGCTCCAGCTCTTGAAAACAAGCTCCTTGTTTGCCCTCCTGAGTTGATGGTCTGGTGGAGAATTTGTCTGAAGGAATTTGTTCCAGGAAAGGTCCAGCTGCATTTGACAGGAAAGGGAGAAAAGAGAGAACGAGGCATAAATCTCTGGCCTTCTGCCTCTTGCTTGGGAATCTGTCCTTTCCAGCCTGTAAGTGTGGAAATGAGTAACTGGTGAGTCTCAAAGCTTTGAATGAACGTCATACCCCTGGGCAGACATGTGGGTCCCCTGAGGAAAGAAATGTCCCTTTTCATAGAAAACATCTATATCCAATATTAAAAAGCTTACATTAGCCATTGGGCACATGAAAAAAACATTCAGCATCACTAGTCATTAAGGAAATGCAAATCAAAACCACAGTGAGATACCCCTTCACACCCACGAGGATGGCTATGATAAAAAAGACAGACAAACAAGTGCTGCTGAGAATGTAGAGAAATTGGAACCCTCATACATGGCTGATGGGAATATAAAATGGTGCAGCTATTTTGGAAGAGAGCCTGGCAGTTCCATAAAATGTTAAACATGGGTTAACCACATAACTCAACAATTTCACTCTTAGGCGTATACCCAAGAGAAGTCAAAGGTTGATTGTAGCCTCTTGGGATATCTCAGCCATCTTGATAATCAGTGTCCCCACTTTTCTCTCCCCCTCATTTATTTAATGTTGTATGATTCCATTTTTAAGCTGCTGATAAAGACATACCCAAGTCTGGGTAATTTATAAAGAAAAAGAGATTTAGTGGACTCACAGTTCCATGTGGCTGTGGAGGCCTCACAATCATGGCAGAAGGCAAAAGGCATGTCTTACATGGAGGGAGACAAGAGAGAAAATGAGGGCTAAGCCAAAGGGGAAATCCCTTATAAAACCATCAGATCTCATGAGACTTACTCACTACCAAGAGAATAGTATGGGGGACACAGCCCCCATGATTCAGTTATCTCTCACTGGGTCCCTCCTACCACATGTGGGAATTATGGAAGCTACAATTCAAGATGAGATTTGGGTGGGGACACAGCCAAACCATATCACATGCCCTATTCACTAACGATAAAAATCTGTCCAAGATGAACTACCAGCTGCCCACCTCTCAACCCCTTCCACTCAGCCTGCTTCACCCAGTTATTCTGTCTGCCTGGCCCTGGAACACTTTTGGGTTTGAGATGGACTCAAATTAGAGAGTAGCATTTTGTGGGACATCACAAAGGGAAAATGGGACACTAACTAAAGCCAATACCCCTGTCTTTGGCAGCTATCAGAAATGAGGTGTGGGCCTCAAGGCAGAGTCAGAGTCATGGAATTAGAATAGTGGATGAGAGGTTGGGACCTAGATTTCAGCAAACAATAATGAAGGGCAAAAGGAAAATAAACTTCTCCAACATAAAAGAGAGGAGTCAAGCCCTGTGGGCCTGATCAACAGCTGGTCCTTAGTGAAAAAAGACATGAGTTTTAAAAAGAGCAGAATATGAAGTTTCACCTTAGATCCTGGGACTTGATCCTTGGAACTTCCGAAGGTTTTTGGATCCTTGGAAACCCTTAGGAAAAGCAGCAACTCTCTTTGAAGGGTTTTCTCTGTTGGCAATTATTACCTTAAAGTAGAATGTTAATAGTCAGCCAGAAGCCAGTTCCAAGCAATCCATCAGACATGTCTACATGGGTCTGAACTTTACTCATAAGCAAGGCTAAAATTCTGTCCTATGGGACTGTTGGGTCCCATGTTAACCAACTTGAAAGTATCAGCGAAGGGATGACAGGTGTCATGTAATTCTACATCCTGATGTTTCCAGCTGATTGATAGAATAATTTCTAGTTTCATTTCTTCAAGCTTTTGTTTTTTTCAATCAATCTCTTCTCAATCCAAAGGTAACTTGTATTCTACAATTCTTATTTGTCTTTCCTGACTGTATAAATGTATTTCTAAGATTTACCACACACATTACTTACTTATGTGTAATAGGTAAATGTTTCAAATGTATTTGTCCGACAGATTTGAACATGCCTCCTCTGTGCTTTCTATTTACCATGTATTTTCTTTGTTCACTCCACACCCCATCCTATTTCCTGTTTTCTCTTCAGATGATCCAGCTTATTTTATGTTTTCGTGTTTGTTTTTCTTTGTCGGGAAGTTATATATTGCCTACTATTTTAGTAGTTATCATTAAAGTTTTTTTATGTGCATAATCATCTTAACAAAGTCTTAAATTAAGCAACCTGTCTCTTTCTTAGCTTCCAAAAAACCTTAAAATTCTTTAACTTGGTTTTACCCACTTTCCATTTTCATGCTACAGCTTCTAGTATCTTATTTACCCTATGATCTGCTGTCCACTAAATAAGGCATTGTTATTATTACAATTATTACATTTTAGAGCAATTTTAAAAGATTTGCCATTGCATTTACCAATTTCTTTTTAACATTGCTTCATAATACTTCTTCCTTGTTAGATCAATTTCCATTTTTCTGAAGCCTGTCCTGGTGAAAGAAAGAAAGAAACCATTTGTGATTTGTGCTAAACATACCCATCATCTTCCATAATTGCCTCAGCAATTTTGCAGAATATGAATTATTATCCCCATTTTACAAATTAGAAAAGAAAGGCACAGAGAGGAAAATGACATGCTCAAACAAATCACAATACTGATGTATTTCAGATGCAGCCAGATATTTTGATAAAATACATCTTCGAGTGGCGAAAGAAGCAACTTGCTTAGAGTTAAATAGAAATATAATGGGTTCATCAAGAAACAATTGGGGGGTTGCAGAGTACTTGTAGACAGGCCAAAGTGCTTAAACTCAAGTGATTTGTGCAAAAGAAAAATCCATTATTCTGAAAAAATTGCTTTAACAGAGAATTTTCAAAGCATAAGAGTTGTTACATTCAGTTCTTAATTTGGAGCAAGAAAAAGGGAAGGAGTGGTGAGGGAAGGTAACGTTATCACAATGACTAACTTGACTTTATTTTCCCAAAATTTCTAAATCTTACAGTTTAAGAGGAAGTGCTTTGGGGAGAGATAATCTTTAAAATTTGTTCACTGCATTGGTTTTTAAATTTTCAAAAACATATCTGAATTAAAGGATGGATAAGACACTTTACATCAAAATTCACTCAGGGCTGATATATGATGACTGGTGATGTTTCTAAGGATAACATTATGAAATTAGTTAAGAACAGGAAAGAGACTTTAATAATTCATTATCAGTCATTATCTTTGGTGGCGTTTGTTATTGTTTGTAACCTGAAGACCTATAGGGATAATAATAATAATAATAACAATAGAAATGATAATTAAATTTTTAAAAAATAATTCAATACTAAGCAGATTACAGACAAGCAACACGATTAGACAGGCAGCACTCAAGATAATTCACTCAGTCTGTTGATGGATTCCACACTTCTCATAAGCATAAGATTCATTTTCACAATTAAAGCTAGATCATTAAAATTGCAGCCTGTTGGCAGTAACAGTTTTTGCAGCCCAAATTCTCTTTAAAACAAAACTTGTAGTCATTAGAATGGTGACAATGTGCTGAAAACACCCACTTTGGCCTTCCCTGGGCATTCTGTTCTTCCTGGCTTGCACTTCAACAAGTTGACAGCCTTATTTTGTAGGCAACTTTAGTAGATTGTCAACTCTGGCTACCACCTATCCTCAGGTAGGACGGAGCAGAAATTTTATTCCCTTAAAAAAACCGCATCTTGCCTAATAATTCAAGGGACTGTTGTGCTGAGGATTCAGGGTGCAGGCACCTGCTGCCCACAGGCCTTTGGGTGGTGTGAGAACACCAGAATCAGGTTACCGTCACTGAGTTGCCAAACCACATTCTGATTCTAATGCTGGCCAGCTGTGTGCCCTTGGGTCTATGACTCAATCTTTCTATGTCTTGGTTTCCTCATCTCTAAAATGAAACTGCGATACCCAAGCCCTAGGACTGTTAAGAAGGTTCAGTGAATGCAAGTGAAGCTCTTCCTGATGATATCTCAAGCACCTTACCCTATTAGTACACATGAATCTTCCTCATTATTGGAAATGATTGATTGAAGACCAGTTTTATCTCAGAAGGCTGAGTTTTCACATGAAGACTTTTTTATTTTCTGTGGTTTAGTTACCTCTATACAGTGGTCAACAAGAAAGTTGCAAATGGAATCAAATTCACAAAAATACATTTCATGAATTAAATATTTTCATGAGCTTTGCCAAGGGCACACAATTAAGCTCTGTGTTGCTCGATTTCTGGGTGCTCATGCATCTGCTCCTTCAAAACAGGTTAGTGCTTTGATCTGATGGGCCAGTGTGGACAACGATGCTGGGCTTGTGAGTGGCCTCCGTACACAGAGCTCCTGAAATGCAAGACCAAGTAGGCCAAAATTTCAGGCTGTATATGTTCGAAGCTTTGCTAAAACTCAGTGTGGCAGACCTTCAGCTTCTACTCTGTAAACCCTAAAGGCCATATAGCAGTTAACTGAATGTTCCAGAATTTCCATGATGTGTTTCTGTTCAAAAATTCAGTCTTAAAATTTTGTTTTCACTTGAACTTGACAGCCCCTGACCTTGTATTTTGGAGTTGAAAAATGTGAACCAATACACATAATAGCTAATTCCCAGTGGGGATTCTAGACAAAGAAGATAATGTACTAGAGTGAATATTTGTTATCTTTGTAAATAAACAATAGCAACACAAAGATCTATAATGCTGATGACTTCATGAACAGGAAGAACAGAGGAAGGGAAAAGGGATGACGTCTTCTAGCATTGGACCATCCAGTGTTGTAGTCACCAGTCATATGTGGCTAGCAAGCACTTGAAATGTCTCTAGTCTGAATTGAAATCTGCTGTAAGTGTAAAACGCGCACCAGATTTCAAAGAAGGAGTTTTTGAGAAAAATAAATAACAGAAAATGTGTCATTGATAATTTTTGTATTGGTTTCTTGTTGACATAATATTTTGCCTATATTGGGTTAAATAAATGATGCTACTATAATTATAAATGATGCTACTATAATTAATTGTATTCACTTTTCACTTTTTAAATACGGCCACTATAACATTTAAAATTACATATTCGGCCAGGTGTGGTGGCTCACGCCTGTAATCCCAGCACTGTAAGGGCAAGGTGGGAGGATCACTTGAGGTCAGGAGTTCGAGACCAGCCTCGCCAACATGGTGAAACCCCGTCTCTACTAAAAATGCAAAAATTAACAGGATGTGCTCACTTGTTCCTGGGAGGCGAAGGTTGCAGTGAGCCAACATCATGCCACTGCGCTATAGCTTAGGCAACTGAGCGAGACTCTGTTTCAAAAATAAATAAATAAAAGTACATATGTGACTTTCATTATATTTCTGTTGGACAGCTTCCTTTAATACACAAAGATAATTTCCTATTTATTGTATGTAAATAGTGTCTTCAGCAGAATGGAAGCAATTTATACTTATTTATTTACATATGCTTGCCAAAATATCAATTTCCCAAAAAACGTTTCTCACGTAGACCTGAGGTCAACCTAAACCCTGTTTCTGTTCCACACTCACAAATTATGAATTAGTGAATTCTAAATGAAAGCAGGCCCACCACATTTAGCACATGAGATAAAGAGGAAATAATGCGACTCGTCTGTAAGCTTAAGTTTGGTTTAGAAAAGCAATGAGAAATGTGACAGTCCCACTCTTTAAACAGACAAAATGAAAAATCATAAGCAAAACAATCTATGTGATTGTATGTTCTCACTCACATGTGGGAGTTAAGCTATGAAAATGCAAAGGTATAAGAATGATACGTTAGTGTTTGAGGACCCGTGGGGGAAAGGGCAGGGGGTGGTGACGGATAAAAGACTACACATTGGGTACAGTGTACACTGCTCAGGTGATGAGTGCACCAAAATCTCATAAATCACCACTAAAGAACTCAGTAACCAAATGCCACCTGTTTCCCAAAAACCTATTGAAAGAAAAAAATCAAAAAAAAAAAAAACCTATGTGGATTTAATGTATCATTCAAAGATGCTTCAGATTTTGATAGAGGGATGTGGCAGCTATTTACCATTCTGGTACCTGTAAGTACCTACAGGTTTTAGGTTTTTTATCCTAAGATGCTTCCTTCATTCCCATGAGATGTTTGTTTCACTAGAGAGGAGCCAGCGCAGCTTCCAGTCAGAGCTGGAGAAGCGCAGAGACTGTACAGACAGCAGGATACCTTGGATCAGGCTGGATTAAGTTGCCTGTCTCTGTTCTCTGCATCTCCAATCCATTGAGAACCTTCATTGAAGGAAACTCTCTTCCCCTAGCCTGTGACATTCTGAGCTTATTCTGTGAATTTTCTTCATGCCTACACCTCTGTGCAAATGACAGTAATCAAGCAACCTGGCTGTACAGTGTTTGGGGAGAAAAGCACTTGGCTCAATGACATCTGCAGCCTGCTGCCTATACTGAATTGCTGTGTCCTGAGCCAAGGCTGAGGATGCCTGTTACAATAAGACCTCTTAGCAAGAGACGGCACACTGAAGACACAGCTCTTTGTCAGAAGCGATGACCAGAGGTAAGACAACAGTGTTCCAGGGCACCAAAGCTGGCATATTATTATACAGCCTTATTGTTAAATGCTCAGGAAAGTAACATAAAATGTTCCAGAAAGCATATATATGATGGCTCTAGGAGTCAGAGGAAGAGATTGGGAAAGGGTGGAGCACAACAGCTTTCAAGCAAGGAAGGCAGGGTGGAGGTAGCTGGCAGTAATATCAGCAATAACACTGACAGTAACCACTGGCCTATTGAGTACTTACTTTGCATCAGATACTGTAATTGCTTCATGTGTATTGGCTCATGTACTTTTTATAACCATCCTACTGTTCTCTCTATTTTATAGACAGAGAACTTTGGATGGTTGAGTAAGTTGCCTAGTATCACATAGCCAGGACATAGGTAGGCAGATCTAGGATACAAACGGGAGTCTTTCTCACTCCAAAGTCTCTGAATTTTCCACTGTGCCAAGAGGACAGGTCATGAATATATTCTATCCTCTTATTCTTCACCACTTTGAGAAATTTGTGAGCATTGCCCATGTAATTACTATTCATCTACAGCTCTAGATAAGTGGTCTCAAATGAGCCCCAGAGAACATTTGGCAATGCCTGGAGACATGTTTTGCCACCACTGGGGTGGCGGGTGCTACTAGCATCAAGTGAGTGGAGGCTAGGGGAGCTGCTAGACATTCTATAACACAGAGGTCAGCCCCTCACACAGAAAAGTCTTAGCCAGCCCCAAATGTCAACAGTGCCACATTGAGAAACTGCACCAGAGGAAAGGCATGGAAATCAATGCAGAACCCTATCTCATCCTGCCCCGTCTAGGTCACTCCATAGCTTGGTTGGTCATTCATTCATTCAATCATATTTATTAAGCACCAACCAAGTGGCCAATGCCATGTTGTTAGGCTCTGTGGACATACATTATTAAAACATCAAATGAAGTGATTCAACATTTGTCAAAAGTATAGTTAAAACCCATATGCCACAGGTCTAAGTAGTGTAGAAAGGAGGATATTTCAGGGAAGTAGTTGATACACAAATGTTTTGAGAATCCAACATGCTGCTTTACATGTTTTAAGAAAGATAAGAAAGAAGATTAAAAAATATTTACATATCAGTTAGCGCATCTTTATTTGAAGTTAAATCTATACTTAGTCTGTATCCTGTCAATACTATGTTTTTGTCTAACTGAGTTTACTAAAATGTACAAAGAGCTTTCCTATAACATTTAGGAATTTGTTTTAATGTATCTACAAAGAATATTGACAGCCTTCAGACTTAAGTGTCAGTCATTGAAAATTATATTTGCTGGAGTGTTTATTGTAGAAAATTACATTTATTCACTTACAATTTAAACAATGGTTGTCATAAGAGGTGAAGTGTGTTCATCTATCTTGTATTAATTAGCCCATTGACTAAGGCTTCCCTAAGCTTGTAATTAACCAAGTCTGTCTGTGAGAACAGTGGTATTAAGCTAGCAACACTTTTGAGAGTCTTCTTTGCATTGATTTATGCAAACAAACATTTAAAAGTAACTTGAAGAGATTAATTTTGTAAGACATCTCACAATCTTCCACAGCACAAGGAATTCAATAGTTAGTTAGAAAAAAAAAAGTGTTTCTAAACTCAAAAGTTAACTGCTTGGCAAGGGAAACAAAAAATCCAAGAAATAATCACAATAAGAATTAAAACTATAACTGTCATGGCTACAAAGAAAGAGAGACTCAGAGTATAAGGAGTAAACAGAATGGGGAACATGACATGGCCAGTGGTGTGGAGTTGGGGGAGGCTTCTCTGAGGAAGTGGTATTTGAGCTGAGAACTCACCAAAGTGCAGAAGTTATTCCAGGCAGAGGGAAGAGTATATGCAAAGGCTTGGCGTCAGAGACAGTTTGGTGGGCGGTGTGCCTTGTTCTAAGGGAGTGTGGACAAGTGCAGTGTCTGATAGTCAGAAGGGTAGGCAGAGCTTGTACATTGTGGGTCCAGGCAGGTCACATTACTGGGTTTACTTCTTTTTTATATTGACATCAATGTGGAATAACCAAAATGCCAAAATCAAGAGGGCAAAATGAGAATGTTCATTTTGAGAAGCTCACTGGGCAATGAATGGATCATTGCAGGAGCAGAGTAAAGGCAAAGAGACCAACTAGCAGATGATTGTGTCAACCAGTATATAGATAATGATGGTTGGAAATAGGTCAATGACAATGAAAATGGGGAAGAGTAGGTGGATTCAAGAGAAATTTGGGAGGTAAAATCCACAGGGCTTTATATACAATGGATTGGCTATGATGGCATGGGTGAGGGAGATGGAGGTGTTAAATACTTTTTATTGGGCTTAAGGGTTTATATCTCATACACTGGGGACAGCAAAAACATGGCTGATGATATGGCAGAAGTTTCGTGAGCACCTGCACTGTCTCCTATGAACAGGAAAAAGGGAAAGATCGTTCTATTCCCCTATGGTGGTGTACAGTATTACCAGCTGCCTAGTATGGCCTTTAATATAGAGGAAAAGAACCATCAGCTCTGCAACAGGAGGGGAATTCTGGGGCATCTGAATATTTAACTCAAGGAATTCAAGCCCTGCCAAATCTCAATCACAATGCAAACCTTTATACCCCATTTCCTTCTGTGCCAATAATGACATTTGGAACAGGATGGAGAAGTCTACTGAAAAGCAAGATCCTCCTCGGCAAGCACATTGGTCAATCCCTGCTGGGCTGTCTGTTTCAGCTATTAATTTGCATGGGCTGCTTCTGGACTGATTCTGTGATGGATCTGTTGCCAAGATCAGCCATTAAAAGCTTACTTGCATTTCTGCTTTCTAGACATGTCATATCATGAGGCCAAGAAAGAGTGGAAAGGTACATAAGCTATGGCCTGAAATGGAAGGAGATGAGTCTGTTGCCAACAGCCAAGGAGAGTAGTAGGGGTGACTAGAGGGGAGGGGAGGAGTGGAAATCAGGTTTGAAAGAGACAAGGTCTCAACCTGAGCCCAGGCGAAGGACAGCCACTCTCTAAAGTGTGGCAGCATGGGTTTCTAGAAGAACTTTGGGGTTTGACCTCGGCTCATATCCCAGCTCTGCAAGAAGTGAGCTTAAGGCAAGTCATTTCACCTCTCTGAACCTTGGTTTCTTTTGAAAAAAAAAAAAAAAAATGGAAACCATCCTGTCTACTTTGGATGGTGGTGAGAATGAAATGATGTTGCCACAAGCATTGGGAAGCCTTTGGCTTGGCTCCAGGTCTGTCTGGCAAACACTTGGTTTTAAGGAAGTAAAGGCCACAGATGTAAGCCTACCACCATGCTTTTGCTCACTGACTTCCTCCCACTATCCTAGACCAAAACCATATGGACCCCTAAATACTCACAGTCTTGAGTTCAGTGCATTATCTGAATCAGTCAGTTTCTCCATTGACTGAAGGCAAAGTGGCTGAGATAGACATTTGGATGGACCTTCCTGTATAATGTAAACCTATCTCTCTGAATCAGCTGGTGAGGTAATGGGGTGTTTGTTAGTCACATGCACACTGAGTTGTTAGGGAATATTAAATGACATCACTCCACTTGTTATTATTTCATCTGTTAAAATTAGGTTTCTGCCTGAAATTGCTTAGTGACAATACTCCTGGACTTTCTTCAAAAGCTGTAAAGATGGCCTCTCGAATTTAGAAAATGCTGAAATTGTTGGAAAGTTTTACTAAGCTGTTTAGAATTTAAAACAGCAGCTTCCAGCAAAGCAGTTGAGAAATAAACAGCATCTCAGAGTGTTTTCCAGTTCCTTCATGAGGCAATAACTCAAAATCTTGTCACATTTGGAAAAGGAGACAGATCAAATGTCTAAACATTCTAAGTGTCTTCAAAGAAAATACTTCTCCCTCTGGAACAGTGAGTCTGGTATTAAACAACGTGATTGCTTGATGAGTTTTATCATGGCATCTTAGACCTGGGAAATATCTTACAAGTCATGTCTCAGTCTTTTTCCCAAGTCAATGAAAATGTCATTTGCTTTATAAAGAATGGGTATTTCACAAGTTTCCCTTGTAAATTTTTTAAAGGCTAAATTCATTCATTGCAAGGAAACTCTGGTAGATGTTTCATTCCCATTTTTCACTTTCATCCGCACCTGTCCTGTCCAGGTATTAGAAGAGACAATCACTTTCTCATCTGAGAAGATCCTCCCTTCTTTCTGACATGGTCAGGTTCTATTTTATCTCAAAGCTTATCTTTTTTATAACCTCCTTTGTGAGACTCTTTCCCTACCTTTGGGGAAATCACACTCCTACTTGTACTAAGTAATCTTGCAACAGTGTCTATCCCCTCTCATCATTAGTATGTGTGTCCTTGAATGAGTTTTTCAGTGTACAGTCATAATCCTTTGAGGTTTCAGGTGGACAATTAGTCCTGGCTATTGACACTACAATGCTGGAAGGTACTAAGGAGATTGTTAAAGCATTCTCACTTTACTGCTGAAATAACCAAAGGCCAGAGAGGAGAAGCCATTTACCTATACATACATGGTGACATAAGTGGAGCACAAACTAGACCTTCTGACTTTCAATTCAGCTTTTTTTCAGCTATGATGACATGTCAATAGGTTCGCAATTGGCCCCTGGTTCTTCAGAGACATTCAGTCAATTCTTATTGAGTGAATAGATACTGAATGAGTAAAGAGGAACATTTTCTTAGGAATTTAGTTTTAAGTACAACATGGATGCCATGTCAGATGAAAGCACTCACAACTTCGTCATAGATAAATGTTTATGGAAGGCCCCAGTGATGGGATTGAAGGGTCTCATCCTGGAACTGACTGGAGATCGGTCAGGAAGAATCTGATTCTATTTGGATTCCAAATCTTGTTTGCCAGGTCATGTATGTTGTGAATTCAGAAGTCAATTAATTTACTAATTCGGTCAAAGCCAATGATTCTGGAAGAGGTGAAATAGCATTATTGGAGTTGAGGATAAGAAGATATTTTGAATTCTCAGTAGCTCAGACTTGCCAGGGGCTTCCTATTCTGGCCCAGGTACCATCACCTTGGGAAGACTTCCTTGTCAGCTGCCAAAATCTCACTTCTTCTTTGGCCCCTGAGAATCCATCCCTTGCTCCAATAGCCAGAGCTACTAATATCCCCTTACCTCAGTGCACTCAATGGAAGTGATTGGAAATTCTTTCCTCTACTTACATAAACACCTGCCTCAATACCTAGCAGGTATCTACTTCTGCCTACCTAGAGAGAAGTGGATACATTTCTGGATTTGTCAGAATAAATTTAAATAAGGCTGAGGATCCATTCATGGAATCTTGTCCCTCTGGTGATCCTCAAAGCAATTAACAGGGGGGTACAAACAGTACTTGGATCTTTGTGAGCAAAGAGAGATGCTCAGTGTAACTGTAGCTTGAGTACAAATAGTAAAACTGTTTAATTTGTGCTGACACTCTAGAGAAGTCAAGGGTAGAGAGATGACCATTGTGTGAGATAGGAAAAAACAAATCATGTTTCTTACTCTCATACTCAACGCGGTACACAGAACACTTCTAACATCAAACATGTAAATTTTTACCCACACATTAATCCTCTGGCAGAACACCCACTAAGTGTCCCGAAATTTAATTAAATTCTGACTATCTACATTTAGTTAGACTCAGATCCCATAGGTTAAGGGATCGGTCCCACAGGACTGCTCTGACCTCCCCCCCCCCGCCCCCGCCAACCAAACTTCAGATGCCAATAACAAACTCAGGCCTCAGGAACATCAGGCTGACTAGCTATACAGGGGAGATTTCCACAACTCTCTCCTCGGCTTCCATCATTTGCTAGAGTGGCTCACAGAACTCAGGAAAGTGCTTTATTTACACTCATTGATTTCTTAGAAAAGGTATTACAAAGGATGCAAATAAACACCCAGATGAAGAAAGAATAGGCACTGAACTTCCTCCAGGAAATCTCCATGCTTTCAGCCATACAGAAGCTCTCCTATAGCTTGGGGATTTTATGTAGGCTTCATCATGTTAGGCATAGTATATTATTAACTAAATCTGCAGCTCTACTCCCTTTCTCAGAGGAAGGGAGTGGGGCTGAAAGCTCCAAGCTCATAATGATGGCTTGGTCTTCCTGGTGCCCAGTCACTATCCAAGAGCACACCAAGAGATGCCTCAGAACAGAAAAGACTCTTATTACTCAGGAAATGACAAGGGTTTTAGGAGTTCCGTGCTACGAACTGGAGGCAGAGACCAAATATATATTTCTCATTATATTACAGTATTACAGCCATGTTAATGGATGGATGAATGTGTGGATGGTTTAGACAAATTGTTCTATGAACGAAAGCCTTTCTTGTATCAACACAGAACAACTGACTTGACTTTTCAGAATTATGAGGCTAAATAATTTATTAAAGGCTAGGAAGACAATGAATTTGCTTAACTCAAACTTACTGTCTTTCCTAGACAATTTTTATTCTCTTTTACTTCTAGAAATTATATCCTATCCTCCATGCCCTTATAACACTCTGTAGTTTGCTCAGCTACATTTATGTCTTTATGGTGACTTGCCCATCTGTTTTCATGAGGCTGTGAGCTCCTTGATGGCAGAGACTGTCTTTTTTTCTTCTTAACTGTGTGTTATTATCGTTCACTTTTTGTTTTAAAATAATTTCAGACTTATAGAAAAAATTTAAAAGAGTATATGACCTTTACTTAGATTGTCTGCAAATTTTAAAAATGTACTACATTTGCTTACCATTCTATCTTTCTATCTACCTATCACCTATCTACACACACACAGACACACACACAGACACACATACACACTTTATTATGAAATGTTTAAATGAAGGTTGCACATGATACTCCTTTACCTCTAGATGTTTCAGTATGAATTTCCTAAAATCAAGGGCATCTTCTTATGTAATCACAGTTAAATGATCGAAATCAATAAATTAACATTGATTCAGTACTATTAACTAGTCAATAGAGGCCTTATTCAAAGTTTACTAGTTGTCCCACTAAATCCAAGGTTCCAAGTCCAGGATCTTATCCGCACTCACAGGTTGTATTTAGTTGCCATGTCTCTCTAATCCATCATGTCCTTTTGTTACTCTTGAATCTGGAACAGTTCCTCAGCCTTTCTTTGTCCTTTATAAACTTGGCACATTTGAAAAGGAGAGACCGGGTATTTAGTAGAATGTCTCTTAATTTGGGTTTGTCTGAGGTTTCCTCTTAATTATATGCAGACCATGAAACTTTGGCAGAAAAACCACAGAAGTCATGCTGTATCCTTCTCGGTGCATCATATCATGAGGCACATGATGTTGATTTGTCCTGTTTTTTTGTGATGTTAACTATAATTGCTTCATTAAAAGAGTGTCTGCCAGGCTTCTCCACTGTGAAGTTACTATTTTTCTCTTTGTAATTAATTAGTATCTTGTGGGGAAATACTTTGAGACTATGCAAATATCTTGCTTCTCATAGTACTTTCACCTACTAATTTTAGCATCCATTGATGATCCTTGCCTGAAACAATTATTACTCTTGTGGTTGCCAAGTGGTGATTTTCTAATTTCATCTTTCCTTCTATATTTATTAGTTGGAATTCTGACATGTCTTTTCCATCTGTGTCCTCATTGCTTAGGTCAGTCTGGTCCAAAGAAGGTATTATTTTGTGTGAGTTGTTCTCATTAGTTGCTTAGTGTTATTATAAAAATATTACAAGCAACATCATTGTTTTAAAGAAGAAAGCATGCAAACATGGTAAATTGTGCTATTCAATAAACTTTATATGAATTGTAATTTAAATAGGTCTTTTAAAAATTAGCATAGACAAAGGCACTTTGTAAACATCATCAGAATACATAAACTGTGGTCCAAAACCCCTTACCTAAATGAGACAAGTCTCCAGGATAAAGCCTTCCATCCTCTCTCAAGTGAGTGGGTGTCAGCTGTCTCGGACATAGAGGACTGAGTCATACCGGAGACTATCCTTTGCTTCTGGGTCAGCAAGTTACCCAGAAGAAACTTAACATTGTGATGACACACTTGAGAAAGATTGGACAATTTTCACAGACAGTTTCGTCTTACTCTCTGTTCTTCAAATTTTAGTTTTTATTTCTCCATAACACAAAAACAATGGGGCAAATTTATTTGCTGCTCCTAGTATTCTTGAATTTCAAGATATGGATATATTGTTACATTTCTATATACATGGTAGGACCACAAAAAGGGTTAAATAAAAGCATTACATAGATACTACTTACTCCTCAGGGTCCTACAGACATCTTCTCCCCTATCCTGTTTCTTCTTTCTCAGCCTCCTTGTGCAGCGTTTCTTTGTCCTAAACTTGACCTTAGCTGCTGACTAGTTTCTCCCATGACTCAGCCAAAATACTGCACAAGCCTTTACCTTCAGTCCTCTGGGGTTTTGCATCTGGGCAAGTGGCTCTCTTTTCTGGGCAAGCTCTGATCTTTCTTCCTGGAACCCTCCACTGCCACATCTGTCAGTTTGAGGTCTCTGACCCCATCTGGCTTTCCTCCTGGGCCACTGGCCCTCTCCCAAGGACAGCCAGAACTCCCAAGTTAATTATCTAGAGTCATATTGCTTCCCTGTCTATCCTGACTTAAAAGGGGGAAAAATCCTGCTTCCTTTTGGTTCTCCAGAATAATTTAGAACTTTTCAGAAAGAATTACAACTATAAAACAAGGATAAAACAGAGACAAAAAGGTTAAATAGGTAAATAGTTTTTAAAGACTCCAAAGTTCATATCAAATTTAGTTTTAAATACAGATTATATTAAGTGGCCTAAGTTAGACTACTAGGACCCACAGTACTGATCACTACACCATCCATTAATTTTATCTTTTAGGGAAAGCCCTTGGTGAGGTGACATCTGTTTTTAGTTTTAACTATTTCTTGGTCCCATCTTATGGAAAAGGAACCAAGGTATAGTTCCACAATCTCATGAAACTCCCAACTCGATGAGGATCAAGGCTATGGCTGTGGTATTCACAGACAAATCTTCTGAGGCTCATATAAAGTCTGGAGTAGAGTAGGTAATCCAATGATCATGCACTTAAATTTTCTCAAAACATTCTCCCACAGAACTTTAGCAAATTCCTGAATTTCCAGTATTTAGGCACCAGAACTATATCTTCCAAACTGCAGAATTAGAAAACAAAGTCTGATGGGCTTCCCTTTGAGGGTAACCCGACCTTTCTCTCTGGCTGCCCTTAACATTTTTTCCTTCATTTCAACTTTGGTGAATCTGACAATTATATGTCTTGGAGTTGCTCTTCTCGAGGAGTATCTTTGTGGCGTTCTCTGTATTTCCTGAATCTGAACGTTGGCCTGCCTTGCTAGATTGGGGAAGTTCTCCTGGATAATATCCTGCAGAGTGTTTTCCAATTTGGTTCCATTCTCCCCATCACTTTCAGGTACACCAATCAGACGTAGATTTGGTCTTTTCACATAGTCCCATGTTTCTTGGAGGCTTTGCTCATTTCTTTTTATTCTTTTTTCTCTAAACTTCCCTTCTCACTTCATTTCATTCATTTCATCTTCCATCGCTGATAACCTTTCTTTCAGTTGATCGCATCGGCTCCTGAGGCTTCTGCATTCTTCACGTAGTTCTCAAGCCTTGGTTTTCAGCTCCTTTAAGCACTTCTCTGTATTGGTTATTCTAGTTATACATTCTTCTAAATTTTTTTCAAAGTTTTCAACTTCTTTGCCTTTGGTTTGAATGTCCTCCCATAGCTCAGAGTAATTTGATCGTCTGAAGCCTTCTTCTCTCAGCTCGTGAAAGTCATTCTCCATCCAGGTTTGTTCCGTTGCTGGTGAGGAACTGCGTTCCTTTGGAGGAGGAGAGGCGCTCTGCTTTTTAGAGTTTCCAGTTTTTCTGTTCTGTTTTTTCCCCATCTTTGTGGTTTTATCTACTTTTGGTCTTTGATGATGGTGATGTACAGATGGGTTTTTGGTGTGGATGTCCTTTCTGTTTGTTAGTTTTCCTTCTAACAGACAGGACCCTCAGCTGCAGGTCTGTTGGAGTACCCTGCCGTGTGAGGTGTCAGTATGCCCCTGCTGGGGGGTGCCTCCCAGTTAGGCTGCTCGGGGGTCAGGGGTCAGGGACCCACTTGAGGAGGCAGTCTGCCCGTTCTCAGATCTCCAGCTACGTGCTGGGAGAACCACTGCTCTCTTCAAAGCTGTCAGACAGGGACATTTAAGTCTGCAGAGGTTACTGCTGTCTTTTTGTTTGTCTGTGCCCTGCCCCCAGAGGTGGAGCCTACAGAGGCAGGCAGGCCTCCTTGAGCTGTGGTGGGCTCCACCCAGTTCGAGCTTCCCGCAATTCAACAAGAAGAGCTAACTATCCTAAATATATATGCACCCAATACAGGAGCACCAAGATTCATAAAGCAAGTCCTGAGTGACCTACAAGGAGACTTAGACTCCCACACAATAATGATGGGAGACTTTAATACCCCAGTGTCAACATTAGACAGCTCAACGAGACAG
This sequence comes from Pan troglodytes, assembly GCF_028858775.2. Lineage (NCBI taxonomy): Eukaryota > Metazoa > Chordata > Mammalia > Primates > Hominidae > Pan > Pan troglodytes. Next base: position 46,061,915 of record NC_072419.2, read on the forward strand.
AAAGTCAACAAGGATACCCAGGAATTGAACTCAGCTCTGCACCAAGCGGACCTAATAGACATCTACAGAACTCTCCACCCCAAATCAACAGAATATACATTTTTTTCAGCACCACACCACACCTATTCCAAAATTGACCACATACTTGGAAGTAAAGCTCTCCTCAGCAAATGTAAAAGAACAGAAATTATAACAAACTATCTCTCGGACCACAGTGCAATCAAACTAGAAATCAGGATTAAGAATCTCACTCAAAACCGCTCAACTACATGGAAACTGAACAACCTGCTCCTGAATGACTACTGGGTACATAACGAAATGAAGGCAGAAATAAAGATGTTCTTTGAAACCAACGAGAACAAAGACACAACATACCAGAATCTCTGGGACGCATTCAAAGCAGTGTGTAGAGGGAAATTTATAGCACTAAATGCCCACAAGAGAAAGCAGGAAAGATCCAAAATTGACACACTAACATCACAATTAAAAGAACTAGAAAAGCAAGAGCAAACACATTCAAAAGCTAGCAGAAGGCAAGAAATAACTAAAATCAGAGCAGAACTCAAGGAAATAGAGAAATAAAAAACCCTTCAAAAAATTAATGAATCCAGGAGCTGGTTTTTTGAAAGGATCAACAAAATTGATAGACCGCTAGCAAGATTAATGAAGAAAAAAAGAGAGAAGAATCAGATAGATGCAATAAAAAATGATAAAGGGGATATCACCACCGATCCCACACAAATGCAAACTACCATCAGAGAATACTACAAACACCTCTATGCAAATAAACCAGAAAATCTAGAAGAAATGGATAAATTCCTGGACACATACACTCTCCCAAGATTAAACCAGGAAGAAGTTGAATCTCTGAATAGACCAATAACAGGAGCTGAAATTGTGGCAATAATCAATAGCTTACCAACCAAAAAGAGTCCAGGACCAGATGGATTCACAGCCGAATTCTACCAGAGGTACAAGGAGGAACTGGTACCATTCCTTCTGAAACTGTTCCAATCAATAGAAAAAGAGGGAATCCTCCCTAATTCATTTTATGAGGCCAGCATCATTCTGATAACAAAGCCTGGCAGAGACACAACAAAAAAAGAGAATTTTAGACCAATATCCTTGATGAACATTGATGCAAAAATCCTCAATAAAATACTGGCAAAATGAATCCAGCAGCACATCAAAAAGCTTATCCACCATGATCAAGTGGGCTTCATCCCTGGGATGCAAGGCTGGTTCAATATACGCAAATCAATAAATGTAATCCAGCATATAAACAGAGCCAAAGACAAAAACCACATGATTATCTCAATAGATGCAGAAAAGGCCTTTGACAAAATTCAACAACCCTTCATGCTAAAAACTCTCAATAAATTAGGTATTGATGGGACGTATTTCAAAATAATAAGAGCTATCTATGACAAACCCACAGCCAATATCATACTGAATGGGCAAAAACTGGAAGCATTCCCTTTGAAAACTGGCACAAGACAGGGATGCCCTCTCTCACCACTCCTATTCAACATAGTGTTGGAAGTTCTGGCCAGGGCAATCAGGCAGGAGAAGGAAATAAAGGGTATTCAATTAGGAAAATGGAAGTTAAATTGTCCCTGTTTGCAGACGACATGATTGTATATCTAGAAAACCCCATCGTCTCAGCCCCAAATCTCCTTAAGCTGATAAGCAACTTCAGCAAAGTCTCAGGATACAAAATCAATGTACAAAAATCACAAGCATTCTTATACACCAACAACAGACAAACAGAGAGCTAAATCATGAGTGAACTCCCATTCACAATTGCTTCCAAGAGAATAAAATACCTAGGAATCCAACTTACAAGGGATGTGAAGGACCTCTTCAAGGAGAACTACAAACCACTGCTCAAGGAAATAAAAGAGGATACAAACAAATGGAAGAACATTCCATGCTCATGGGTAGGAAGAATCAATATTGTGAAAATGGCCATACTGTCCAAGGTAATTTACAGATTCAATGCCATCTCCATCAAGCTACCAGTTCCTTTCTTCACAGAATTGGAAAAAACTACCTTAAAGTTCATATGGAACCAAAAAAGAGCCTGCATCGCCAAGTCAATCCTAAGCCAAAAGAACAAAGCTGGAGGCATCACACTACCTGACTTCAAACTATACTACAAAGCTACAGTAACCAAAACAGCATGGTACTGGTACCAAAACAGAGATATAGATCAATGGAACAGAACAGAGCCCTCAGAAATAACGCTGCATATCTACAACTATCTGATCTTTGACAAACCTGAGAAAAACAAGCAATGGGGAAAGGATTCCCTATTTAATAAATGGTGCTGGGAAAACTGGCTAGCCATATGTAGAAAGCTGAAACTGGATCCCTTCCTTACACCTTATACAAAAATCAATTCAAGATGGATTAAAGACTTAAACGTTAGACCTAAAACCATAGAAACCCTAGAAGAAAACCTAGGCATTACCATTCAGGACATAGGCATGGGCAAGGACTTCATGTCTAAAACACCAAAAGCAATGGCAACAAAAGACAAAATTGACAAATGGGATCTAATTAAACTAAATAGCTTCTGCACAGCAAAAGAAACTACCATCAGAGTGAACAGGCAACCTACAAAATAGGAGAAAATTTTCGCAACCTACTCATCTGACAAAGGGCTAATATCCAGAATCTACAATGAACTCAAACAAATTTACAAGAAAAAAACAAACAACCCCATCAAAAAGTGGGCAAAGGACATGAACAGACACTTCTCAAAAGAAGACATTTATGCAGCCAAAAAACACATGAGAAAATGTTCATCATCACTGGCCATCAGAGAAATGCAAATCAAAACCACAATGAGATACCATCTCACACCAGTTAGAATGGCAATCATTAAAAAGTCAGGAAACAACAGGTGCTGGAGAGGATGTGGAGAAATAGGAACACTTTTACACAGTTGGTGGGACTGTAAACTAGTTCAACCATTGTGGAAGTTGGTGTGGTGATTCCTCAGGGATCTAGAACTGGAAATACCATTTGACCCAGCCATCCCATTACTGGGTATATACCCAAAGGACTATAAATCATGCTGCTATAAAGACACATGCACACGTATGTTTATTGCGGCATTATTCACAATAGCAAAGACTTGGAACTAACCCAAATGTCCAACAATGATAGATCGGATTAAGAAAATGTGGCACATATACACCATGGAATACTATGCAGCCATAAAAAATGATGAGTTCATGTCCTTTGTAGGGACATGGATGAAATTGGAAATCATCATTCTCAGTAAACTATCGCAAGAACAAAAAACCAAACACCGCATATTCTCACTCATAGGTGGGAATTGAACAATGAGATCACATGGACACAGGAAGGGGAACATCACACTCTGGGGACTGTGGTGGGGTGGGGGGAGGGGGGAGGGATAGCATTGGGAGATATACCTAATGCTAGATGACGAGTTAGTGGGTGCAGCGCACCAGCATGACACATGTATACATATGTAACTAACCTGCACAATGTGCATGTGTACCCTAAAACTTAAAGTATAATAAAAAAAGAAAAAAAATATTTTCAGATAATTTCTAATTGCATAAATGGTTTTGCAGAGTTTTGAAAGCCAGTGTAACTTTTAGTAGCAGTTTCTTATGTACAGATAATCAACTATTAATAAACTTCATTTAAAAAAGTAAAAAAAAAAAAAAAGGAAACAAAGTCATGTGCAAAGGAACAACTCTCAATTGGAATTAAAAACATAGCAATTGTTACAGCAACATGGGTCCACATTAGCTAGGGTAAAAAGCCTGGTATCTAACCAGTATGTTCCTTGCTACATTTTGGAAGGACACAGGGAAGGGTATAGCTTATTGTGCATAAAATCTGCAGACCCAAGATCACCAAGAACTGAGTGAAGACAAGTGGAAATATGGAAGCAGGGGTAATATGGTGAATAGTTGTCTTGGGTAAGCTTGTCAATGATCATATCATTTTCCCTAAAAGAAATCAAGCCTTTAATTACTTTATAATTTTCATATAAAATTTGTTTTTCTCTTATTTTCACATACAAATGTGGAGTCTTGGATTAGACTTACTGACACTGAGACTTTAGGAGACAGGTTCAGTAGCTGAAGTTTCCTCATCTATAAAATGGGCACATTACTTATCATGTAATGCTGTTATGAAGATTAAGTGAAAGAGAAAATATCTTGCATGAAACCAGCCTATTTGAAGAACATGCTACTATTTTACTCTTTCTTAACTTTGTCCTTCTGTCTGGTGGTAGGCATAATTTTAATAATAGCCACCAAGTTTCCATACCCTAATATCCGGAATCTATGAACTATCACCTCCATGATTATCTTACATTTTAATGCACAGTTAACTTTAACAAAGAAAGATTATCTGCCTAATCTAGTTTCACGAGCCCCTTTCAAAACAGGATTTTCTCCAGCTGGTAACAGAAGAGGACTGCAGAGGGTGTCAGAGAGATTTTCATCATAAGAATTTGATGGTAGCCTATCATTGTTGGACATTTGGGTTGGTTCCAAGTCTTTGCTATTGTGAATAATACCCTAAAACTTAAAGTATAATAATAATAATAATAATAATTTGATGGTAGCTTTGAAGATGGAGGCGCATGATGAGACATGAGAAGCTGAATGGTCCCTATCTGACAGCCAGTGAGGAAACAGGAACCTCAGTCCTATAGCAATGAAGAAATGGATTCGTTCAACAGTCTGAATGAGCTTGGATGTAGATTTTTTCCCCAGTTTCTCCAGATAAGATCCCAGCCCAGCTGACACTATAACTGGAGCTTTGCAAAATACTCAGCAGAGAAACCTGTTGAGCCCACCTGGACTTCCAAACTTATAGAACTGTGAGATAAAAATGGTGTCATTTGAAGCCATTAAAGCTTATGGTAATTTATTAGGCAGTAATAAGAAATAGATAAACATCCTTTCCTTCCTTCTTTTTCCATTAATAAACATTTATTTCTGGCATAGCATGTGCAGGGTACAGCTTCAGACACTCTAAAACTCAGGGCATTTAATTCTCCAAACATCTCTAAGAAGTAAGTTTTAATATCCCCATTTTCATGTAAGGGTGAACATAGGGGTATAAATTTTGGACACTGTCTGGACTTTAACCCAAATCCTATTGCAACATTTTGTTATTTCCATTTTCTCCTCTTTCATACAGGATTCAAATTTTCCTCTGCCCAAGTGGTCAAGGGGGGCAGAAGGCCCTAGGAGAAGTGGGGCAGTGAGGCACGCATTACTCCTGAGGTTGTTATGGAGATAGTGCAAATTGGATGCCAGCACCATGGGTCACAGTGGCACTTGGAGACTTTAAGAAGTCATTATTATTGTCAAGCTTGCTCCCTGCATCTTCCCCTCAAGTTCTCAGAATTGAATTTGGCACAGTTAGCCAGAAGGCCTGGCTCTGCTTTGGAGTGCATGAAAAGGGATTATGATAACAATGATAACAATTAATATTTAATAACTATTTATTCTGTTCCAGGCATTAATTAATCTTCAAATCTACCCTCTGCCTTGGCCAGGGTGCTGCTGTGCCAAGCCTTATTGGTGCCTGAGGCAGAAGGAAAAATGTATACTCTGGCTACAATGGAAGTAAACACATCAACAATATTTTCAAAATCTACTTCATTGCTAGTTTCATTTTCAAAGAAGAGAATTGTCATACTGACAATTTCTCTTCACCCAGTGACAATTTTGAATACATTTTCATTAACTGAAGCTAAATTAAAATGATCATAAATATATTTGGGTATATATACTATACTTAAGCTGACAATAATGTTTATTTTAATACTTACATTTCGTTTTTCAATATTTTTTCAACTATTTTAATATTCTGCAAAAAACCACTAGAAAAACACATAAAAATATGTATAGAAATGTGTGCATGTACACACACACACATGTTTTGCCTCAGGCTCAATATGGCTAAATAGATCAATAGTCTTTATTTAAAATTTTGATTATTTTCATCATGGATTTTTTTGCATAAATTTTAATGTCTAAAAATATATTGTATTAAATTATTATTTACCGTGATTACTGAGTTTCTTGACAACTCCTTTAATTTTTTGGCTGAGTGACTTACTTATCCTAGTTTTGGCCCTTGTTCAGAGCAAACACCCAGCTTCTCCCAAGGGGCTTAGCCTCTCTAGACTTTTCTATACATTGAAGAAGATCCAAATATTGACTGCCTTATTTTCCAGGCATGTATTGGTGAATTTAGACATTTCAAAGTCTCAAAGTGTCTCATTTTTTGACAACTTTAGCCTGTCCTAGGTTATGTTACATAAACATAGGGCTTTGCAAAGCTTTCATTTGGAAAAAAAAAAAAAAACTTACAAAAACTGTAGTTGCACAAATATAGCAAGAATTGTAATGCTAATCTGAGATGTATTCACCCTAATATTGAGAGGTATCTGGAATACTTCTGGGGGCCAATGTACATGCAGAGTAAAGGAATCTTCTGGGAGAGAGAGAAGGGAGGTGTGCAATTTTCTACAACGAGTAAGTGTTAATTGTTTGGCCAACAGTGTCTTTATTGCTCTGGTAATAATAGAAAAAAGCAGTAATACAAATATATTCTGGGTCATAAAGATCACTACTCTTAGTTTTACTTTTATTTCACTATACTTGCATTTGTGTTTTAATGCAAGAAGCCCAGCACCCTGCCCCACCAAAAGAATTTAGAAAAAAAGATGAGAGTTCTTACCGAATAAATGAGGTGTTCATTCTAAGTGAAGGTCAGTGGATATCTTCAATTCATTTGTATGAATAAAGCTTTCATAGCAGTTCAAACAGGCAAACAACATGAGGGGATGGGGACAGGAATTGAATCATAGCACAGTGCACCATAGTATGGGCTTGTCAGGCGGCAAAGATACTGTAAAAATATGGCTATCAGTGTCATGTTCAGATTTCAAATGGCAATTTAATTTCAGGAACACAATACAAGATGCCACACTGAATTGATATTGTTAGTTCCAATGGAATGGTTATTATTGTTTTGTTACCATTGAAGTTGTAAATGTGTTTTTTTGCTATAGTCATACATGAACCATGAAGATAAACAGTTAATATAGAGCTTTATTTTATATACTTTGAAGTTATATTATGACAGAAATAATTTATATAAACACTGGACATACAGGTAATTTTTTTCCCTTCACAAAAGGCCATTATGCCATCCAAGTTTAAAAGCCTGGAACTCTAAGAAGTGTCCCAGTTATTTAGAGAATATGTGGGATGCAGAGAGAAGGTGGTGCTTAATCCTGAGGGGCTAATAGCTTGTCGTAGTGTCTCTTAGCTATGATGGAGGAGATATTTGAGAGCCTTAAGCCTTCTTTACACTTTTTACTCATAACTGCAGTCTTTGCTTCATGATGAAGCTAATCTGAGCAACTCTATAGTCTGTTCACAAAGTGTTAGAGCAAAGTTAGAACCACTCTTCCTTCCTCCTCACATCAAACAGCCTAATGAGATTGTTAGCAACATTGTGAGAACCTGTTATCTTTACATCTCAGCAAGAAGGTGTGTATGTGCGGGTGGGCATGCCCACGTGTGGATGAGGTATGGAATTGTCACTGCTGTTGCACTTCCAAATTCTGGGAACTGTGAATTTGGCTGGGCAGGGTCTGGGCTTCCAGCCAGCTGCTAAGCTGTCCAGGTAGATGACACACTAATTAGGGGAATTGCAAACCAATTAGCACTTTGGCTGGATTGGCTGATGTGTCTTAGCAAGTTCTTCACTGAGTGTTTTGTGATAAGAACCAGTCCAATGTGCCTCCCTAAACCCCTCACCATCTAGATGGGTTATCCAGTCTGTCCTGGAAAAAGGAATGCTTTAGCCCTAGGGACATTATTAATGTTTCAATCCTAAACTGCCAGCCTTTCTTCAGAAGGTAGCAATTCTCCCCTGAGAGATGACTATCATGCTTTGGGGCTAGTGGGCTAGGCCAGACCTGCACTGTGAAGAGGAGAGGCAAAAAAAGAAAAAGAAAAAAGAAAAGAAAAGAAAAGAAAAAAGAAAGCTTGCCTAGAGGGTTGGAAGGTCAGTAGCTCCCTGTTGAACACATTAATCTGTATGGTCATTGTCAGCTTGGATACAGATTCCAGAATTGGTTTTATTTTTCTTTCTTCAGAAGCATCCTTGCTCTCAGCCTTCTGCAGACTGCAGGCACCTAGCCTACCTGTCCTCTTCCCTGATAGCTCTGCCTCTCATCTTCACTGGTGTTGGTTCCCTACACCAACCCTGCCCTGTTGACCTCTGCTGGCCTCATAGCAGAGAAGGAGAGGGAAGGCTGGGGACCAAGGAGGAGGGGAGGCACTTCTACAGGAGTATGTTCTGATTAATTAATTTTTCTTTTATATTCTAAGATGCTATTAATGCACCCAAAGGAAATTGTTTACTTCTAAATGGTTACAACACATAGAAAAGTGTTTCTCATTTTTTTATAATAAAATAACAACTATACTAATTTCTTAGTATATGACAGCTTCTGAGTGGCCATAACAATTTTTTAAAAAGGAACAAGGGATTATGTTCTAGTGTCCTCATCACTATCTTCCTTTATAGGAAAATGTGACTCTTAGAGCAGTAATCACCTCTGGGTGCCTGATTCGAATAGTTCCCTATGTGTATATGATGTGTATGTATATGTGTACATGTGACACAGAACTTCAGTCTAACCTCTAGCATGTGAGGGATTCCATCCTTTCCCCATACATAAAGAAAGGTGATTTTAAAAGACCTTTTTGAAAATAGACTAATCATAGAGTTCAGAACAATGTTTCCTTAGTTCACGGTTTGTGCGCATGATTATACCAACTTGGTCTCCCTTATTCAAGAAGGAACAGGTAAGCAAAAATGGTGTGTATAATTCAAAAGACCATTCTCAACACACTTTCTATTGGCAGCCTCAGTTGTTCACACCTTAGCATCTCTACATGTCTAGGCAAGCCCGGAGAGCTTAGCATAGTTGGGATTGGGACTTTGAATTGGAAATACAGGAGCCACTTGGGATGGAATTTTCTCTAAACGTGGTTTATTTCATTTACCAGATCTTATCAATTACCAGTGAATCTACATATTACCATACTGAGAAACGTTCTGAGGAGTGTTGCAAATCATCTATAAGGAATGCAGAATCCTTTCACCAAAATTGTCATAGAGGCAGGAGTCAGGGGTGGTGATGTTTGCAATCTCTGCCTTAAGGACCAGAGAAAGTCAACATACACAAAATTGATTAATGGGTGAGACAGCATGATTGGCTTTTATCCTGCACCCTTTCCTGTCTCCACACACATACCCAGGCCTCATGGATGCAGTACATTTTCCTGACTCTTGACTTTGGAGTAGTCACGTGAATCTGTTTTAGCCAATGGCATATGGGTAGGAGTCATAGTGGGCTGATTCAGAGACTAGGGCAAGAGGCCTCCTCTGCTTCCACTTGCTCTATGTTTCTACTGTCATTGTGAGCTAAACATGCCCTGACTAGCCCCATTGTTACAGGAGGTTGAAAGACAGAGCAGAGATCAACTGAACTAGCCATTCTGCAGAATTGGGAGACTTTGGAGATGGTTTGTTACACAACAGTGGTTAATAATACAGTCCACAAATGAAACCTTGGTTACTAAATAAATGTATAATTGTGAATACAGAAGAGTGTCATTTTCGCAATGGAGCATGAAGAAATTTACATCTGAGTCCCAGGGCAAGAGGACTGCAAGCAAACACTGCCAATAAAATGGCAAGAAGTATTTCATTAATAAATTATAATAGAGACTCAAAACCTGCTACTGCCAGGCAAAGCAGGTTTTTAGCCCATGTTGTGTAATGTCATACTTGTAGAGGTAGGTGTAAGGATGCATTGGTTTTGGAATATGTCTATAAATTTTTGACACTCCTACCACCAAGAGGTGGATTTTAATTTCCTTCCTCTTGATTATGTTCCAGCCTTAGAAGTTAGAAATTACTTGCATCTAACAAATATTATACAGAGCAATGCTATTGTATGGTTTCTGAGGCTAGGTTACAAGAGATAATATAGCCTTTTCTCTCTCTTGTAGGCACCCACACCCTTGGAGCCCAAAACCATGCCATGCACATGTAACCAACCAGCTACATGTGAAGGTCACATAAAGGTGTTCTTGTCCTGGCTCTAGCTAAGGTTCCAGCTCTCAGTCAGCATCAATTGTGGAAGATGGGAGTGCATGAGCTTTTAGATGATTTCAGTCCCCTGCCTTTGACACCAAGTGGAACTGAGATAATCTTTTCACCGAGCCCTGGTCAAACTGTAGATTCATGAGCAAAATAAACACCATCATCACTGAAGCAACATGGCATGTGGGGTGATATGTTGAGGAAGCCATAGATAATCAGAGAAAGCTCCTTTTCTTTCTGAGCAATACTATTTGCATAGGAGAGAGACAAAGCTGCATGGACTGGCAACTTCCATGACCAAAAAAGATGTCATTTTCTAAGGGCTTGAGTGGGAGGTGGCCCTGACAGCATCTGCATGAGCCAGAGATGCACTCACACTTTCATTATTGCTTGAGGGTGCCAAGAACTGTAGCAGTAAGAGCAGAAGCAGAAATGAAGAACACAAAGGATGCTATGGAGTGAGAGAAAAGTCCATGCTTGTGAGAATCCAAAGACACCCTGTGAGGATGCCCCAAAATACTCGAGGAAGTGTATAAGTAGAGCTGGACCTTTCATTCTCCCAGCTGGGGTAGAACTGGAGCCATGTGTGCAGGGCCTGCTTCTTCTTCAGGGCTGCCGTGTCCTGGAAAGCCAAGCTTGCACATGGGTTATAGCACTCCACTTTCCCAAAGCCCTCATATACATCATCTGTTTCAGTGCTCGCATTAACACCTGTGAAGTAGATATTATTCCCAGGTCTCACAGCCCATAAATGGCAACTCTGCCAGGAAATCAAGTCCTGCTTTTCTCTCTGTACCAGAGCTGCCCCAGCAAATTAAAGCTTATTCTAAATGTAGGTATCTAGAGCATTTCTTAAATTAAACCCAGAGTGAATTCTGAACCTCAGTCTAAGCCTCTACTGATTTGTCTATTCTGTGAGTTCAGAGTTCTGCATAGTAAAATCTCATTAATTCAATCTCCATGAATGTAGAATTTGGGGTAGGCATCAGAAAGCAGTCTCTCCTTAGTCACTTAGCCACACTTACTTTGGCCCAATGACCCAAAAATTTCTTGTTAAGGCCTTTCTTTAAAATGATCTCTAAGGCAGGCACTTTATAAATGAAAATCACGCCCACCTAAGCCTAGGCTTGCAGGTTTGTCTGCCTCGGGCTTTCAGGTATGTCTGGTTTTCTTACCCCATCCAAGGGACAGGCTGCTCACAGGTGCTTAAGATCATCCTGGCATGGACCCTTGTTTTATGCAAAGTGTGTGCCAGTGCTGGATGTGAGAACACCAGTCGATTCCCATTCGCTGGTCTTAGCCAGTCAGAACCTTGCTTCTGAGGCAGGGTGATACTGTGGTTACTTCTCTCAGATTTCCATCTAATGTTTGGAAGTTCCTAAATACCATACTGTTTTTGCATTAGCCACAGATGTAGGCTGCAAATATCTACTAGGCAGCATGGGCTAACCAAAATAAGGACACGATTGACCCAACCTTGTCATTCTTAGAGACACTGGAAATCTCCTCAAGTTGGTAATAACTAGAATTTTTTATCAAATAATCACTGTTTTACAGATAAAGATGGTGCCTCCACATAAACTGAACATATGGCCGGCAAAGAGCACCCCTATTCCATCATCCAAGTTCTCCTTCCTTAGCTGAAGTGAAAACATTTGAAATTGATGATACAAAGTGCTGGGGAGGGTGGAGAGAAATGGCCCCTGTCTAAGCTATATGGAGAGTGAATAGCAAGGCAGTTTGCCAATATCTATCACTTGTTAAATCCACATACACTTTGCTCCAGGAATTAGAATTTCAGGAATTTATCTTAAAACTGTTGTAACAACACATATATGAAGAGGTTTATTGTAGCTTTGCTTACAGTGACTAAGTATCAGAAACAACCTAGATAACCGTCAGTGGGAACTGGTTGAATAATTTGTTTTATCAACATGTAGGAAAATATCCAATCTCTATAGAGAATGAGGCAAACTTTTACAAACTTTGTAAGATGTATTTCTAAGTAAAAATAAACATAAGAACAAACAAATGAAAATAACAATGACATGATTTAGAAGAGTGTATAAAATAAAATACAAAAGACACACACACAACTCAGCATTACAGTGAAAATTTTGGAAAGATAAAATGGAAACCATTGTAATGGTTACAGCTAGTATTCTGGTAAAAAAGAAACATATTTTCAAGATACTGTTCAGTACCATTTGAAGTTTTTATTTATTTCATTTTTAAACCATGTATTACATTTTTTAAATTAAAAGAAAGCAAAAGCTAAAAGCAATATGAACACAGAAAAGTCAGTATGAGGTTGTCGATACGTAAAGTTTGAAAGTGCAGACTTTTCAAAACGGCATCACAGGAAAACTAAGGAATATCTACATTTTGGACATCAAATTGCATCCCAGCACAGAGAATATTTCTTGAAGAAAGTGGATGGGTTTGATTTAAGGACTTGAGGGCTGGGGAATTTTGCCACAAAACTCTATTTTTTTCTTTCCCAAAGTGCGTGTGACCCTGGGGTTAACTACATTCAATGTTTTATCAACTCACCCTTTCATACGCTCTGCTATACTATTTTGAAACCAAATTTAGGCTACTTTGCATCAGCCAGTGAAAAGCCAATTTCAAATTGACACGTATGTTGTTGTTATCTGCTGGTCAACAGTTCTGTTTTAGCAGGTTGTCATCTTTGTTTCTGTTTTTGTGATCTTGTTGCTTTTATTTTTGAGACTATTATTTTGATTCTGTTGCCCAAAGCTTCTCTAGAAAAAAATTTCACAGGAAGGGAGCAGCTGCCAAGATCCACACCTTCTCCCCTCCACACCAACTCACTCCATCATCTTCAACAACTGCCAACCTATTCATCCTGCTTCAGTTGGAAGAGCTAAACTTTTTGTTTATTTTTGGATTCAAGATAAAATTTTTTTCAAAAGATGGAATCCTGTAATAAAACACTCTTGGAAAATAATCTTTAATTGCAGTTTGCATATAATATTATTTCAAATTGAATATGATACAGACAAATTAAACGGCTAATGCCAGTGTTAAAAAATGCAAGTTTCCTAAATGTAATGTAATTGAGATAAAGACAGTATTTGTTAGGCTTGCAAAGAAGAGACTATTTAAGTAGAAGTATGAGGTAGGGCTAAGCACATGGCTTTTGGGGCCAGAATGCCTGGGCTTAGACCTTAGTGCTGCTAATTATTGGCTATGCAAACTTGGGCAATCATTTACACATTCTGTGCTCTGCATATATGACATAGAAATGTTCCTGGTGCTAGTGATATCACATAGCTTTGTTATGTAATTTAATCAATTACTTGAAGGACTTAGACCATGCTCAGTGCACAGTAAGCATTATATAAATATTAGCTACTGTCATTACCTTTAATCAGGTGCTCCTTATTAGGCTTAATACTATGTTCAAAGGTTAATATGCATGAAATATTGGAAACATATTAATATTATTTGGAGTTTTATAATCTACTTTGGCTTTGGGGGAAATGAATCACTCATGATATGAAAATCAATAATTCAACTTCTACACATTTAAATTCCATATATATTTTCAGGATACACTAAATAACACATTAGAAGCCTTTCTGCTCAAGTATCTTAGTCATTTTCTAGACATAATTTACATACAGTAAAGTCCACAAATCAGTTATACAGATGCAGACACCTATGTAACCACCACTCAGAACACAAGAGAGAACATTTCCAGCAACCAAGAAGGCTCCCACCTGCTCCTTCTCAATCAATATCCCTAAAACAGTGAACCCTCTGACCTCTACCCTTTAATTAGCTTTTCCTGTCCTTAAGGTTCATATAAATGAGCTCATTCAGTGAGTTCTCTTTGTGTCTGGCTCCTTTTGCTTGGCAAATCTGTGAGTCCCATCAATGTTGTATGATAGACTACAATCATTTGCTCTATTCTGTTGATGGACCTTTGAGTTGCTTCCAGTTTGGGGCTATTTGAATTAAACATTTTTGTGGATCACGAGGTCAGGAGTTCAAGAACAGCCTGGCCAACATAGTGAAACCCCGTCTCTACTAAAAATACAAAAATTAGCTGGATGTGGTGACACGTGCCTGTAGTCCCAGCTATTCAGGAGGCTGAGGCAGGAGAATCGCTTAAACCCAGGAGGTGGAGGTTGCAGTGAGCCAAGACCACACCATTGCACTCCAGCCTGGGTGACAGAGTGAGACTCTGTCTCAAAAAACAAAACAAAACAAAACAACATTTTTGAGCATTTTTGTACGTGTCTTCTGATGAATCACAACTTGCATCTCTTGAGGAGGGAGATTTCTGAATCATAATGTAGGCTTTTGTTTAGCACAACAGCCCACCAGTTTTTCTCTGCATTTCGTAAGGCAAGTTGCACCATTCTTGTCCCAGATTGGAGGCCAACTTTTCTTCAGCAATGTGGCAGGGTGGCCTGTACTATGGGTGTATTAGCCTGTCCTCATGCTGCTAACAAAGACATACCTGAGACTGGGTAATTTATAAAGGAAAGAGGTTTAATTGACTCACAGCTCCACATGGCTGGGGATTCCTCACAATCATGGCGGAAGGCAAATGAGGAGCAAAGTCATGTCTTACATGGCAGCAGGCAAGAGGCCATGTGCAGGGGAACTCCCCTTTATAAAACCATTGGATCTCATGAGACTTATTGACTATCACAAGAATGGTGTGGGAAAGAGCCACCCCCATGATTCAATTACCTCCCACTGGGTCCTTCCCATGACACATGGGAATTATGGGAGCTACAATTTAAGATGAGATTTGGGTGGGGACACAGCCAAACCATATCAGTGGGCAAGTTCAATAAGCAATGAATGCTTAAGTACCCACCAGAGCACTGAAGCCACAGAGGTAGGAGGACCAAGAATAGGCATCTTGGCTGGTGACCCTCAGACGTCAAGATCCAAATCTACAGTTTCTATAGAGGAAAGCTTCCACTGGCAGCCAGGCCCCTGCCTTCAGGGATGCCTCAGGCCCTGAGAGTTCACCTCTTCCTCCTGGCAATGTCAAGTTCCACATTTCTGAGCCAGGCAGAGGAAATTATTTGTGAATTTATGACAGAGAAAATATTCTTTAAACAGAATCTTCCCTGATTATTGGAGCAAATTTGGCTGCTAGGAACTGCTTCTCCCTATTAGCTCATTGGGAACAGAGGGGAGAGCCTCTCACTCTGCTTAACCCTCTATGGCTCTGTTCCTTGCCAGAGAAGGGGCCCAATAAATGCTTGACCAGTTAAATGGAAATGATTTTTCCCCCTTTTAAATGTCTCCTCACTATGGCATGTCATTTATACAGGACGAAGCTTTTATTACATTCATCCTCTTTCCTCCTACCTAATCCTCTTGTCTTTCATCCTCCATCCACCTGTCCTATTGCATTTGGGACTCAACATGTGACATGGAATAATAGTGGTTAAAGCATTAGTTTAAGGGCCAAAATGCCCATGTTCAAACCCTGTTCTGCCCCATAATAGCCACTAGATCTTTATCAAATAACTGTACTATATCACAATTTTTTGTGTAAATAAATAAGTTAATATATATAGAAGTGCTTAGAATTATGCTGGGTTAAGGCCTACATAAGTGTTACCAAATATTATGTGAGAACCTACAGGGGAAAAAAAAGAAGGGAACCTCTGTTTAGCCAGAGTTCCTCCTCTATAGAGGTCTTCTACTCTGAAAACATCACCCTTAATTACTCCCAAAACAGTCTGCAATAGTGAAGGATACCAACCAGTAATCCCTCCTGTCTAATTATACCCTTAAAACTTGCAAGCACCTTATATTCAGAATATATTCGAATCCTTACAGAAACCTTTTGAAAAAGAAGAAGAGGTATTATCTCTATTTTGCAGGAACTAAAGTTCTTGGGCTTTCTATCATGCAACCATCTAATCACTCATTCACCCATTCACTGATATAGAGATTGTGTTAAGCCCCTCCCAATCCCAGTCCCCATCCCCCGCACACTGTGTGCTACACCCAGTTCTCCTGCCTGGTCAGCCAGAGCCCAGGTCTTCTAATAGCCATCCTGCTCTAGTCCTACCCACCAGACCCCAGCCCTCTGTGAGCTTTTATTCGACTACTCACTTCTCCATCTCTCTTTTCTACCTCTTCCTCATCCAGACTTTCATCACCTGAACATCACATTCACTGCATTTAAGTTGAATGGCTTCCTAACTTAATAACTTACATAAAAATTATGCATTTTATTGTATACTATGTGTTTAATATTTAGCAGAAAGAATAACAGATAGAAAAAATGAAAGAGTAAATGAAAATACAGATATACAATAAATGAAAAAGAGAGTCTATATTTTACCACTCTGGATAATTGCTATATCTCTAGAGCAGATATGTATATGTGTATGTATAAATTTTAACAAAATTGGTATTGGAATGCACATAACATTTTAAAACATACTTGTAAACTTTAATATCTATCTTTCCATGTCAATACATATTTATCAACCAAATCAATTTTAATTGACTGGACAATGTTGCACAGTATAGATATCCATTGCTTAATTTGACCTGTTATTGAACAGTAGGTTATTTCCTTTTATAGAAATGTTTTGCTAGTATAAACAATGCTAAGATAAACATCCTTGTATATACTTTTATGTTCATATCCTTAATGATATACTTTAAATAAATTCTAACTGGTGACACTGCAGTCTTATTTTTAACACTTTTGATAGCTTTTGTAACACTGTCCTTCAGAAAGACTATGCTAGTAAAAGGGTACCCACCACATGCCAGCACTAGTAAGTATTATGTAAAACAAATAAAAATAAAAACTAGGCCAGGTGCGGTGGCTCATGCCTGTAATTCCAGTACTTTGGGAGGCCAAGGCGAGCGGATCACGAGGTCAAGAGATCGAGATCATCCTGGCCAAAATGGTGAAACTCCATCTCTACTAAAAATACAAAAATTAGCTGGGCCTGGTGGCGCACTTGGGAGGCCGAGGCAGGAAAATCGCTTGAACCCAGGAGGCGGAGGTTGCGGTGAGCTGAGATCTCACCGTTGCACTCCAGCCTGGAGACAGGGCAAGACGCCATCTCAAAATAAATAAATAACTAAATATAAAATAATAAAAACTTTATCAGTTAGATAGAAAATGTATAATCTATTTTAATTTGCATTCATTTTGTTACCAATCAAAATGAATATGTTTTCATAATCTTATTATTTTGCAAGTCTTTGCCCATTTATTTATATTTTTATAGTTGATTTATAAGATCTCTTTTTATATTGAAGATAATAAACACTTACTTTTCACACATACGGCTGATACTTTCTCCATTTGAAAAAAAATTTTGTGCAGCCAGGCATGGTGGCTCATGCCTGTAATCCCAGCACTTTGGGAAGCTGAGGTGGGAGACTTGCTTGAGCCTAAGAATTCCAGACCAGCCTGGGCAACATAGCAAAACCCTGTTTCTCCAAAAAAAAAAAAAAAAAAAGCTGTGCATTGGGGCATTGCAGTGTGCACGTGTAGTGCCAGCAGCTACCTAGGGGGCTGAGGTGGGAGAATCACCTGAACCAAGGAGGTCAAGACTGCAGTGAGCTGTGATCACACCACTGCACTCCAGCCTTGGTTACAGAGTGAAACCTTGTCTCAAAAAAAAATTATTTTATGTTTAGTTGCTAATTTTAAGAGACTTCAAATATTTACGTGTCAGTTTTAGTCATTATGTTTTCCAGCTTTTGTGAAAGACTTAATAATGTCTTTTCTAGGCCAAGATGTTTTTATAGTTTCACTTTAAAATTTAACTTTTTAAGATATACATAATTTATATTCTTTTATAGTGAGACATAAAAAGCTAACTTCTTCTCTGTTTGCTTAGCCAGTTCTCTCTGATCTGTGGTTAAAAATCCACTGCCAGGCAGAGTGTGATGACTCATGCCTGTAATCCCAGCACTTTGGGAGGATCGCTTGAGCCCACAAGTTCAAGACCAGCCTGGGCAACATAGCAAGACCCTGTCTCTACAAAAATAAAAATAAAAACTAGCTGGGCATCAGTGTGTGTGCCTGTAGTCCCAACTACTCAGGAGGCTGAGGTGAGAGGATTGCTTGAGCCCCAGAGTTCAGGGCTGCACTGAGCAGTGATCATGCCACTGCACTCCAGCATGGGCAACAGAGAAAGTCCCGGTCTCAAAAATGAAAAAAACAAACAAACAAAACCCTGTCATATAATATCACTAGTTGTTTGAATGCTGGTGCATTCAGCCTATGACAGCTTGGCTCCTCTTATCTTCCTCCCTCCTGTTTCTCTCATCCCTTCATCTTGGGCTCCCTCTTCATGTAGCTTTCCACCTCTCCTAGAAACCCTTGCATGTTCAAGCCTTTATGACACTGCATACACAAGTCCCTCTGCCCTGGAGTGACTTCTCTCCACTCTCACCCCAACCCCTTCTACCACGAAAACCAGACATGTTTTAAGGTTTAGGGAAGGTGCCACCTCTACTCTGTGCCCTTTAATTCTCCAGATATTAACTTCCTCCTCAGGGTTGTCACAGGAATCCATATTTCTGTTGGAGCCTTGTTCTGGTGAACAGTAATTGAAAGTGGACTTTGGGCCCTTCACTAGCAGTTGCCCTACCGTATTTATCTCTATAACCTCAGCTCTTTCGGCATACAGCAGGTGCTAGAATAAAGTTCCTTCATTGAACAAATTAACAATTGACTGGCATCTCAAAAAACCTACCTGACTCTATAGGTAGACTACAGCAGGGATATTTCTTGGTTTTCTTCCCAGTATCTCATTACTGGGTTATCCAACAGTATGCTTAATTCCAATAGGGGAATTCATTTTTCTGCCATACCCTACTGTGCATTTGAGGTGAGACTGACTGGCAGCCCAGGGTGTCTGATGGGCTTAGGACAACCTGCCTATTCCATCATGGCCACAGTGATGACTTCTGAACGGAGCATGTAACCCAACCAGCACCTTTGGCCTGAGAGGATGTTTTCTGAGTTTGCAAGGAAAGGATGGCTTATTCCTTTGTAGAATGAAATAAGAAGCCCCTCCCTTCCCAACATGCACACAGGACACGAGGGAGGAATGCTATAAGCCTCAGCAGTTGGTACTCTTCATCAGACCTACAGAAGAGCTTTTCAGAAAATGTTGCCCACAATAAACAAGCAGAGCCAAGAAAAACTAGGCGGAAACCCAGTCGTTGTTATAACATTTAAGTACTGGATCATATTGCACCTGAAGTGGGTACCCCTGGGCTGTTTAGTTACATGAACCACTGCATTCCCCTTATCAATTAAGTCCATTTGAGTTAACGTTTCTCTTAAATGTAACTATAACAGTCATAACATATATAAGGTTATTGGATGGCTAAAATTACAATGAGACATGAAGGAAACGTGGGCATATCAAAACAAAGGATAGAGGAGAGAAGCAAGAAATGATAAATTAATGCTGCAAATACTAATGGTGACCATCACCAAACCATGGGAACTAAGATTTCTAAACAGTCTTCCAGATACCAGATCATTGTTAGCAAAGCAATTTCCTATGTATTTTATTAGTTTCTTTGAAGTATATAAAGTTTCTTGCCCAGCTCTTGGCACAGAGTAGTCCTCAAAACCCAATGATTTTCATAATCCCACTTTCACCCAATCCCCCTCGGTCGTAACAATCAACAATTCATCTTAGGATAATAAAATAACCACTTGAAAGCATGAGTTATTGTCTTTGACTTTAGAGAATTCATGGAGTTTAAGAAGGTGTCAGATGGAAAAATATAGAAAGTTGACTCGTTCCCCAGATGAATGCAAAAGTGAAACACCAAGTGATTGTTTTTAGAGGAATATGAATCATCACAGCCCTGGGAGATGAAGCACAGTGCAAAAGGAAGTGTATCCAGATCTTGCCAACATTGATATTCAGCCAGTACCAGACACTGGGGAGACAGTGATGGAAAGTCAGACATTATACCTGGCCTTTTTGTGTACCTCATATTCCAGTGGAGAAACCAAACAATAAAACTAAATAGAGTAATTTAACTTTTAATAAGCTGTGTGCCTAGGGCTAATTTGGGAAGGTAGTCATGGAAGGCCTCTCAGCATCGAAGGCTTGGCAGTTGAGCTATAAATTATGAGAAAGGACCAGCCAGGCAGAGGTCTGGAGAAGAAGAACCCAGGCACATGTCCAGCAAATATGAGGACTTCAACTATGAAAGGAAAGAAAGAGAGGCACAAAGTACCATAGGCATCCAAAGAGGGCAGACATAGCCGTTTACAACTTGCAAGGGCCTGGAATGTGGTTATGGTCAGAATCCTGCAAAGGATCAAAGCTCTGGGCCCCCAAGGAGGGGTTATGTCTGAGGCTGACTAATGTCTTTAAACCTGGGCCAGCAGTGACCACAGAGGAGGCTGAGGCCACTGACATCGGCATGACCCAGGCCGGCAGATGCTGACATTCCTTTACTATGTGATTCCCACAGAGCTGGGGCTTTTCATCAGGAATGAGCATTATTAGTAACCAGACTCAGGGGAGGGAGGGGGACATGTATGCAGGGAGTGAGAGGCAAAGGGAAAGTGGGAGAAAAACAGGGCTGGACACATCATGGTGCCAGGGACCCAAGGTCAAGGGGCGAGACCCTCAGGCTCGATGGCATTTGGGTGTGGGACACTTCTGGCTGCAGGGCCCTCAGCTGCCTAGTTTAAGACTATGGGTTGTGTTTAGGGGTTACCACCTCAGTCTGGGAATGTCACTGTTCCCCTGAGACTAATATTTCTCAAGAAGCTACTGTTTCAGTCACTGAAGCCAACAGGGTCTCTACATGGGGTGACCATAGGATGTGCCACCTAAACTGGGACTTTTCAGGGTAATAGGGAGTGGGATAAATTCTAAACCCAATAGAACATTGAGACAACTGGCATGAACTGGGCCAACTGGGATGGACGGTGGCCTTGCTCATACCTCCCTGCTCTTGCGGAGGCAGTCATTGACTGACTTATTAATGTGTGTTGGGTGTTAAGAATTGCGCACGCTCATCTTCTCCTTTAAGAGGTAAGCAAATAGTAGCCCTGAAGAGTCAAGAATACTCAGGGGCTCAGTACGAAAGCAACATAGTATTCCAGTTAGAGTGCAGGTGCAGACTTGGATACTCCTTGCCTCCAATCTCACCACCACTGTTTACTCTGAGCAGGTTGTGTTGCCTCTCTGAGCCTCAGTTTGCCCATGTGCAAAATGGGAATGATAATAATAATACCTACCTTGCCAAGTATTATAAGCTTGAATTGAAATAATGATGTAAGGAGGTTAGCATGGTGCCTGGTGCATAATAAGCAGCCACAAATGGCAGTTAATAGGATTAATTCTCAGGGATGGAGAACCCTCTAAAAGGTTGCATCAGGACTTTGCTAAACAGGCCTCTAACAGAACCTCATTCTCCATCCTCTGGGTGCTCCTCCCAGGGCCTGGTGTATGCTTCTCCTTTAGAAGGAACACACACACATTCTTCTGCCCAGGGCATGTCTTTCCCTACTTTCCAGAGGAAAATGTCCTGATTCATTTTCCCTGTCAGGAGGCTGAAAGGAACAAGCAAAAAGAAGGAGAGAATTGAGGTCATTGGTCCATCCACACATAAGCTCCAATTCAGTCTTTCCAGGGAATCACTCTGGATTTACTCACCACCAAGTGACAGATGACAGCAACTTAGTAATTTGAAAACCTGGGAAAATAACATGTATTCTGAGATGTTCCCAGTGCTGGTTTGGAATTACTGAGCACTGTTCATTTCAGCCTTCAGCAGATCATGCCATCCTGAGTTGGAGTTGGCAGTTCTAGGGAGGTCCTGAGATTAACCCAGAGACTGAGACTGGACTCCAGGGAGTCACAGCCCAGTTCAGGCCTTAGCCAGGGTCCAGACTGTGCTTGCTGGGTTTTCAGCTTTTCCAAAACCTGTATAACCAATCCCTGCCTTGTTGTCTATCTTCGATTCTTAGCAAGGTTCCTGTTTCAAGATGCAACCACAGAGTAGAATCAATGTAACAAGACATCTATGCAGGGAGCACTGTGAAACACACAGAGGGCTACAATCTATTATTGCCAGGTGCTGGAAGATCAGGAAGAGCTAAGTAGAAGAGGCATGACATGCAAATAGGGCCTAGGAGGATGAGGATGAGTAGAGAGTTTAAGTAAGAGTGGAAAGGAAGGACATTGAAAACACAGGAACACGATGCACACGGGTAGGAAGACAAGGTGGTGTTGGCAGATAGATCATATATACATGGGTAATGCCTGGGAGCAGGCTTAGGAAAAAGCACTGCCTCAATTTGTTCTCTTACTAATTAGTCTAGTGTCTTTCTTAGTCACAGACTGTGATATCCAGGGTCCAAGATGACCTCTAATGATCTCCTCCTCCTGGTTTTCTTGTCTTTGTGTGGTCCTTACTCCCACTTAATAGGGCTGACCATGAGCCAATACGATGTTGTCAAAATTAAGGTGTGACTTCCAAGTCTAGATCATACGATATGTTTCCACTTTGCTCTCTCTTGGCTCCTAGCTGTGGGTAAAGACAGCTACCCTATCATTAGGACACTCAAGCAACCATACGGAGAAGACTATGTGGTGAGGAACTGAGGCCTCCTGCCAATAACCAGTACCAACTTGCCAGGCGTGAGACACCTTGGGAGTGGATTTTGCAGATCAGGCATGTCTTATATGAAGGCACACCTGGCCAATAGCCCATTTGTTGCTTCAACAGCCAAAACCACCCAGCTAAGCTGCTCCTGGATTCCTGACTCCTGGAAACTACATGCCAGTAAATTACCTTTACTTTAAACTCTAAATCAGAATAGACTATGCTGTGCCTTTTTTTCTTGGAGCTTCCACACAAACGGATCTTCATCATGGACTGTTTTGCCACAATAAACAGAAGATCTCCTGGGGCATATTAAAGGGAAATGTGTCCTTAGATAACCTGGAAGCTAGATGTTTGTCAATGTGGCTTCATGTGGTTGCTTTCCTCTGCACACATTCTGCATTCTCCTCTATGCAGCTCACTTCCTTTGTATGGCTGTAAGTTTCCATTTCCCTAGAACTTGCATTTGCCTATGGTTTGTGGTGGCAACCCTGGCTCTAACCTTACATGACTTTATTGATCTAGAGTCAATCTCAATCTTACCACATGTTTTGTGAGCTTACTTTATATTTTCAAGAACGAGGATGATTGGCTCCTCTTGAGTCAAGTACCTGCCCATGAACTCTTCAGGTAGGACCAAGGAGCAGTCACCCAGTATACACATGGCTCCTTAGCTTCCTTCTTTAGGAACGGACTGGAAGAATCATGACCAAATGAAGGGTTATAGATCTGGCAAGCACTTCAAACATTGCCATGTGTAGTACATGTAGCCCCAACTAAGAACTTCCCAGAAAACCTGCTGCAAGATCAAGATCAAACACTCTCTCCATTTTTATGAACTCACTAGGGTGTGAAACTTTCTCTCCCGAATAAGAAGAAACTTGAAACAAAATCCTGTTGGTAGCCAGGCATTAGGATTCATGACTCAAGACCCACATTTTTACAAAAGCAATTCCAAACTCTCAAAAGCAATTATGCATCATATTATATCCTCAGAATAAAATAAATATACATCCCAGAATTAATATGAAGGCATAAACAACTGCTGACAGCCTATAAGTTGTATTAGGAAAACTTTGATAAACTCTTACTTTTCCACACTTCCCTCAACCTCATGACAATAACTGTTTAGATTCAACACATATCAGGGGCATATGCAGCTGGAAGTAAGGAGAGTTGGAAATAAATAAAAAGGAAAACAGCAAGAGCAGGAGAAATGGGCAGAAGGTTAATGACTTTAAAGGGGAAAAGGTCACAAGAAGAAGTGAATCTGATAGCCCAGGAAAACACCCTTTCTCCTTTCTGATAAAGGAAGGTAGCTAGGAGTGTCTTTATGAATTTACTTTTCATGCTTTCCCTCTGGTCCTTAGCAAAGAGGGGGCAATTCAGAATGAGCTATTATTTACTCAAGAAATAGTTACTGGACATCTGAAGGTGTCAGAGGCGTTCGAACCAGAGCAACTCCATCTTGAGTAAGGGCTAGGAAAATGAGGCTGGGACCTGCTGAGTTGCATTTCCAGAAAGGTATTCCTAGCCTCTAGATATTTACACTTAGGGGAACAGATTGATAAGGTTTACTAAACAGATCCAGACTTGGGACTCTCCTAATATCCCGATATCTTGAGAACAAAGGCATTCCTAATTTTGCTTTAAAGATAATAATATTGGCCAGACGTGGTGGCTCATATCTGTAATCCCAGCACTTTGGGAGGCTGAGGTGGGTGGGTCACTTGAGGTCAGGAGTTCGAGACCAGCATGGCCAGCATGGTGAAACCCCATCTGTACTAAAAATACAAAAAAAAAAAAATTAGCCAGTGATGGTGGCACATGCCTGTAGTCCCAGCTACCTGGGAGGATGAGGCAAGAGAATCAGTTGGACCCAGGAGGCAGAGGTTGCAGTGAGCTAAGATCGCGCCATTGCACTCCAGCCTGAGCAACACAACAAAACTCCATCTCAAAATAATAATAATAATATTGATTCTTGCAAAATATAGTAATTAAGAAAACCAATCCTTTGTCACAAACCCTGTAGCAGAGCACGTCTCCCAGTGATCTTCTCTTATCCTGTATATAAACAAGCATTGTACCTAGGGTGGACATATTCCTCCTCTTACTTTCAGGAACGTCCTACTCCGTCTATGGAGTAGCTGTTCTTTCATCACTTTACTTTCTCAATAAATGTGCTTTCTCTTTGCACTGCGGACTTGCCCTGAATTCTTTCTTGAGTGAGATCCAAGAACGCTTTCTTGGGGTCTGGATCGGGACCCCTTTCCTGTAACAGAGGGACTAAATGGAGTCATGATCTCAGGCAACTTAAAAAAATATACAGGAGACAGTTGAACAAACAATTGAAGATAAATAGGTTCATTGCTATATCATGGGCATTGTACAAAATTAATTATGTGTCCAGGAAGGTGGGGGGATTGAGCTCCTCACTCTGTTGAATGGGTTCATGGAAAGGGCAGTAGTATGGGTTGAATTGTATCTCTCCCCCAAAAGTCCTAACTAACCCTCAGTACCTCATAATGTGACCTTACTTGGAAATAGGGTCATTGCAGATGTAATTAGTTAGGTTAGGATAAGGTTATTAGGGCCCTAATTCAATAGGACTGGTATGTTTATACAAAGGGAGAAATTTGAACACAGAGACATGCACACAGGGAGAATGGCATGTGAAAATGAAGGCAGAATCAGGGCGATGCTTCCACAAGCCAAAGAACCCTAAAGATCATCAGCAAACCACCAGAAGCTAGGGGAGAGGCACAAAGAGATTCTTCCTCAACCTTCAGAAGGAACCAACCATGCTGACTAACACCTTCATTTTGCATGTCCAGCCTCTAGAAATGTGAAAGGATAAATTTCTGTTGTGTAAGCCACCCAGTTTGTGACACTTAGCTATGGCAGCCCTAGCAAAAGAATACAGACATTTTATAGTTTCTAAAGATTAAGAGAAGATTAACCTGCTAAAGATTAACCTTCAGGCTGAGGGGGCCAGAATAGGGCTTCAGTCACTTGAGGAAGGTAGACTTTGGGAATATGAGAAAATGCCTCATGTTGTAGGAGTGCACGTTAGAGAGGGATGCAAAGTGTGGCTGTAGAGAAAGAGAAAGGGAATGAATTGCGAAGGCACGTGTTGGCATGTTGCAACATTTTTAAATGAAAGCTGGGGAAAAGAGAGGTATTGAGGCATCGGAATCACGTGAGGGCTGCCCTGTGATATGTCTACAGTATACCTGGTAATAACAGATATCCAAAAGCTATTTGTTGAATGAATCAAGAAGAATTGGCTACTTCAGTGCAAATAATCAAGCCATGGGACATCCAGCATCAGGCTCTACCACATAGCCTATTGCATGAATGTTCCAGGTGCTTCGTAGTCCCCTGGTGAAGAAAGAGCCCCAATGGCAAGACACTCATTTTCCCTGAAATGAAAAGGTCAGCCCTAGCAAAGGGGAGGAAGTGTTCCTTGTACCTCTGTCTTCCCCATGCTTCCCTGCCTTTCCACCTAACTCGCTCATCGAATGTCGTTTAGGAACCATGGGTTGCCAAATTTCTCTTTAACCTGAATTATATGTTTGGAGACAGAAAGTGTAAGATGGACTGAGAAGCCAGGAGTAGTAACCAGTAGGTGGAGAGATAGTGACCAGCCCCTGGACCCCTTCAGAGGACTTGCCCCACCTCTGAACTGCTCTTTCTGAAACATCTTGCTTTCTGCACAAATCATGTTGTGGGTTGTGGTGGGAGCCAGAGGGGGGCAGCCTTGCAGCAAAATGCCTGGAGGCTGCATTAACTTCTTTCCCTGACAACTTATATGGCAGCTAATTTATATGCTACCTCCTATTAGTTTGGGGGAAAAATATAGCTAACGATAACGAAGAGAATGCCATCTATTTATTTAGTTTAAACATGCCTGCTTCAGTGGTGAACAGTTGATCTCTAAGCTTGCTGTTTTCAGGCTATAAAAGCTGTTTATTTCACTCTATAAAAGAACATTTGAACTTATATAGCTATTTAAGTTTAAATGTTTGGGGGGAAAGAAAAATGCAAAGGGAATTAGCAAAGAGAGGCTGAAACCTGATCTGGGCTGCGGGGTTTGCATAGAAACTTCCTTCTTTGGGAATCCCCCCTGCCTGCCCCCAGTACACCCACTGCAGCACCAGCCCACAGGAAATGTACTGAGCCGAGTGTGATTTCAACATTAGTAGTCATTTCGGCAAAGCTCTCAGAGTCAATCATTTCTCATGCGCTGGTGTGATTTGCATTCACTGGGGACCCCTTGGCTCTTAAAAAGCTGCAGCTGCCCCAAAGAGGTGAAGGACATTAACAAATCTTTGTTGTTTTTCTCTTAAAAACTGTGAGTTTGCATGAGGGATCTGGGTAGAAATGTGCTTCTCTGTGCATCATGGGAGGCTGCTGCTCTGTTGGCTCTGAGAATGACAGATAAGTCTTGAGTTTTTGACAAATGAGCTGCTTTCTCTTGAGGAGTGCTCAGACTTCCAGTTAGCCACCAGAATGCTGGCCTTTATGTCTTTCTGGAAGAGTTAAACATTCTCCAAACAGGCTGACCATGCATCTTAGTTTGCCCAATACAATCTCAGTTCATGCCTGTTGTGTTCTTGGTGTATGTTCAATGGTGCTTCTTTCACCCTTCAGAATGTCCTGCTTCAGATCATACCTTATATGACAAATCTATTCCTGGAAGTCTTTTCTTGCATTTTAGGCCACATTTGCACCCAATTTGGGGAGATACAAGTGCTTTGGGATACAGATGAGTTTGAGAGGTGAGTTCTCTTGGTTTGGGTTCCCATAAGATCAGCTCTGAGTCAATTGTGTGCAAGTAGTGTATTTGGGAGGTGCAGAAAACACCTGCTGGCAAACAGAGATATGAGAATAAAAGGACAGCAACTAAAATAGGTGCCCTGGACATCTGGAACTTAATTCTGCTGAGAACACTCTGGCAGACAAAGAATGCCATAGAATCATTTCTCATGGTGGGTGAAGATAATCCCAGGGGTGTTATTTCCATTACTTCCTGTCTGCCTGCTAGAGGGCAAAGCAGCCTTCAGCTGCTTTGGAGAAAAGCTACAACTATAGGAAAGAAGGATGAAATGGAGAAAGAAAACACAAGTGTTATCGAGTATCCAAATGTTTCCCAATCTTTCTAGGCTTAGCTTAATTGATACATATGCTCCTTCAGCAGGGTCATCTTCATAATGAAATTATTTTAAGTGCAATTGTTTAATGTATGTCTCACCTGCCAAACTATGATCTTCATGAGGGCAGGACTGCATAGGTTTTCTTCAATATGTTCTTTGAACATAGTATGATAATATTTGTCAAATGCATCAATAAATAAATAAATTGTGTCAGTTGTGTCATATACTCTATCACTCAATGTTTTCCATTCTATGACGTAACGATTATAATCTCCAATTTGTAGGCAAGAAAACAAGAAGACTTCTCAATATTATGTTGTTAGGAAATACAAATCTAGGTCTGTCTTACTAATTCCACCCTCTTCCAGTATAGTCTTCTGGTAAAGAGGAGTATTGATAAATAAAGATCTTCCCACTTTTTTTTTTTTTTTTTTTTTTTTTGAGACAGGGTCTTGCTCTCTCACCTGGGCTAGAGTGCAGTGGAGCAATTATAGCTCACTGCAGCCTTGAACTCCTGGGCTCATGCAGTCATCTTGCCTTGGTCTCCCAAGCAGCTGGGACGTGTAGCATGCCACAGTGCCTGGCTAATTTAAAAAATGTTTTTGTAGAGATAGGGTCTTGCTATGTTGCCCAGGCTGGCCTTGAACTCCTGGCCTCAAGCAATCCTCCCACCTCAGCCTCCCAAAGCACTTGGATTACAGGCATGAGCCACTGCGCCCAGCCAAGAGCTTCCCATTCTTGCAGGCCTCTTTGTGTCTCAGCAAGTTGTGTTCTACAACCACACATGCTGCCTAATCCTAGTCTGCCACTTCATATACTCTTGGCCCTTCTCCAATTTACCCTCCCATTTTAGGGTGTCAGACTCAAGCCTGTTGTAATTGTTTAAAGACTTAACATAGAAAAGGATAATGTTTTGTTTGTTTTAATCTTCAGGCAAGGGAGAAAAAGCCAAAGTTTCAGAAGCTAGTGCTTGCCTTTCCCACGAATGATTCTGCTCCTGAAAAAAAAGTAAAGGCACTTAAGGATTTCTGACATCATTTTTTTTCCTTCTTCATTGTCAAAAGTCTGGTCAAGGTTTGATGGGGGGCGGGGTGAAGTGAGGTGGGAGAGTCGAGTGCTGTGCTGGTAAATGTTCAAAAACCAGCTCCCCTGGAACAAACTTTCATTTGTAGCATATGCCACTTTCCATGGTGTGAACTTAAAATTGACCACTATGGCCAATTTTAAGCTATCAATGTTGAATCACTGAATGTGAATGTTGAGAATGGACCCACAGTACTACAACATTATATAGCATTTCCATCACATGGATGTAATAGATGTAAACAACCTCACAAGCATGGATTATAGTACAATAATTGAAAATAGTGAATTTTGAGTATTTACTTATTACCTTTTAAAATGCAGTTTATTAACTTAAAGTTTATTAATGTAATTTTTATTAACAGCTGCATCTAACAACTAGAACACAAAATTTCTATAAGTTTAATCGTCAGCTCTCATGGGCTGCTACAGCTACACCATTTTAGAGACTCTCTCTTGAGTAAGTCCTTTAGTTTGTTGATTCTACTCAGATCTTTGTCCTAACTTCAAATGAGTGAGATCTCCAGGTGAAATTGGCCAATGGAAAGTGGTTCAAGATTATGGCTGGACAACTGGAGAGTGAACCATCTTTTGATGCTCTCAAAGTTTGAGACACTTTGTGTGTGAGATATTAGGCTTGCCACTACCCTCCTCCCTAATCAATTATTGGCCTTTTGTGACCCTGTGTCTCTGGAGGCTGACTCCTAAGGACTGCACTGCTCAAGGTCCTTTGACCTTTTGCTTCTTGTTGAGCTCAGGAAAAAAAAAAAAAAAAAAAAAAAAAGAGGCACTGGCAAGATACATGAAATAAGAAGGAGAGAGAATTGGGAGTATATATACCCCTACTCTCTCCCTGCCTCACTGCAGTTCTGACATTAGCTGAAAAGGCTCCTCTTAGGTGGGCATGTCCCATGGCTCTCACTAGACCAGTCCCAGTTCCCTCCCCTTGGCTTTCTCTATAGCTGCTTCCTGGGTGCCCCACCAACCTTCAGTCTACACCTCTGTAAACAGTCCCTTTATTAAATTCTTTCCAGCTAAACAGTTTTGAGTGTGCCTTGTATGATAGAAGCACCCTATACGATATACCAAGTGCATATATCCAGAGTAATATATCCAACTGCATTGGTCTTTAGGAAACCTAATAACCTAATTGCTCATATGGGGAACACATTTCTACGTTATATTCTATTATGCTCACCCTGTCACGTCCATACTATTATGAATGTCCAGTTATCAATGATCAGTGGGAAAAGGGGACACAGACAATTAGCTTTCCAAATATAGGGCTTTCTTAACTCCCACATGCAACTTCATCCACCCAGTGAGCACACCATCAACTCACCTTGACTGGTTGGCTGAAAGTGTCTCATGCTTTGCTTTGAGAACCAGGATTTGGCTCTAATATTAGGCACAGCCTGTCCTGTGGGACTTGTAATGAAACCAGGCAGCTGCTAGGGCTCTCTCTTATAGTCCCTATCTTGTTCATCTGGCACAACAGCTATTTCTGAATTCTGCATTTTGTATTCTTCTTATGGACACCTTTCTCTGGCCTGACATTCTTCTTGGCCTATTGTCCCAGACCCACGCATGAATTCAGTTGTCAAAACATCTAGGAGCCAATACTAGGTCATTAAACTAACATAAATTGAGACCATGCACCAGTTACACACTCAATTCATATTAGCACAGTGCTAAGAAGTTCACACATACAGCCTCTTCTACCACGGTAAAAACCCAACGAGATGGGTACCATTTATCCCACTTCTCCAACCTATTACCTACTGCTTGTGCTGGTCATTTGTCTGCACTCGGATATATTCCTTACCCTTCTTTCCATCTTCTCTGTATTACAGGAAACTACATTTACAGGCTCCCTTGACCACTAGTTTCTGGCTAGATATGGCCAACTGAAGGACTTGGCAAGACACAGGACAGGAAAAGGCCAGGGTAATTTTCTTCCTCTCCCACCTGGGGCAGCATCTCTGGAAGCAACTGTGCTTCTCTTGCAGCTCCCACTCTCACTGGACAGCTTATGCCTTGATGGCCTAGCAGGCCTGCCACAGTCCCAGTTTCCACAGGGCTCTTGGGATCCTGCAAAACTGCTTTCTTCTTTTGTCCCTCCAGCCCTAGATAAGGCACTCACTTTCTACAGTTGCTAATCTCTTGCTTCGTCTCCTCTTCACTGTTTTAGTTCTTCTTATACCTTAAAACTAATTCCCTACATTAAATTTTCTCTATTGAAGTACTTTGCACGTGTTTTGCTTTCCTGGCTGCACTTGACTGGTGAGTTTCTCTATCCCTTGTCTTCTATAATCATATTTCTATAGCTCCGTGTGTATGTGGGTGTGTGTTTAATTTATTGAAAGCATCCTGTACTATAACTATTTGTTCCCTTTATAGTATTAACTAGAAATTTCTATCTACAACTACTTACATTAATAACAGTTTATGCCCTTTTACCTGTTCATTGTCTGCCTTCCCTGATAGCCTGTAAGCTCTATGAAGTCAAGCATTTCACATATTTTATTCATTGATGTATTTGCAACACTCAGTAGATGACTGACTCGTGGGTAATCATATTAAATAAATGAGTGAAAACATTAATGAATCCCCATTTTACATATAAACACACTCAAGCTTAAAGAGGTGAAATAATGTTTAGATCATCTGATTTTGTGCTGCCAGGTAGCTCAGTGAACTGCCTCCTTTATGCCACCTGCTTTTTTTCTATGGATTTAGAATTGTGGCCCAGATTTCCTATGGTAGCAGCCATCTTATTTCACCTTGGATCTCCCAATCCCGTTGTCCCTGTTTCTCCAGCACCACTGTGTACCTGCTCTAAACATAGCCTGCTGTTGTGTCATCCCTGTCATACTAGGCTGTTTATGCTTCCTTCCATGGCACCATGAGCCATATTTCCCAATATTTCTCCCAGTCCTGGGGTGGTCCACATTTCATTCCAGCCTGGATCCCTGACTTTCATAAGAGTACTTATGAAACTGCATGCCAACATTTCCTAACAACGTATAACATCTGGTGGAACTGAGGAACTCAGGCCCACACCTAAAATAGGGGGTTTCTCCAAATAACCTAGCCTGAGCTGAGTCTGGCCTGAGCTCCCTGCTAGTGTTGCCAGAGAAAATATAAAATACCCAATTGAATTTGAATTTCAGAAAACAATATATATGTATATACTGGTACTGAAAAAGTATTTGTTGTTCATCTGAAATTCAAATCCAACTGGACACCCTGTATTTTTGATTGCTACATCTGGCAACCCTACTGTCTACAGTTGTCAAATAGTGGGAGAGCTGAAACATTAACTAAGACTATGTTCCTTTCCATAGTCTTTTGAACTTTTGAAAATTATCAGAATCTCCCAAAGAGATGTAAAAAAACAGATCCCCAAGTCCAATCCCAGACCTGTTTGTTGGATAAGACCTCGGAACTGCATCTTTAAAAGCGTCTCTTGCATTCTGTGAGTCAAGCAGGCTTTATGACAACTCTGATTGTTGCCATAACAGAAGCAATGAGAGAAATCAGTGGATGCAGATATAAGTGAAAACAAAACAGAACAAGAGTTTTAGGTGACACCAGAAATCAGGCTATCTGATTCTCAAATATTATGCTCCTCTGAAGCAGAAGGGAGGGACTGCCTGTGCTCAGAACTGTTGACCGATCGTGTCCTGGAGACTACTTCCTGTCCCTGTTCTCCATCCTTGCCTCCTCAGCACTCTGGATGGCGGAGGTCCCGACAGTAACCAGGCAACTCTAGAGTCTGGCCTGAGCTGCCTGCTAGGGTTGCCAGAGAAAATATAAAATACCCGAATCAATTTGAATTTCAGATAAACAATATCTATGTATATGCTGGTACTGAAAAAGTATTTGTTGTTTATCTGAAATTCAAATCCAACTGGACACCCTGTATTTTTTATTGCTATATCTGGCAAACCTATCTACAGTTGTCAAATACTGGGAAGGCTGAAGCGTTAACTAAAACTATGTTCCTTTCCAAGAGGACTTTTTTCTTTTGTAAAATAATTTTCAAATTTTATTTTAGATTCAGGGGATACATGTGCAGGTTTGTTGTCTGGGTATATTGTGTGATGCTGAGGTTTGAGGTACGAATCATCCCATTACCAAGATAGTGAGCACAGTATGCAATAGGCAGGTTTTTAGCCCTTGTCCTCCTCCCTCTCTTCTTCTCTAGTGGACCCCAGTGCCTATTGTTTCTATTTTTATGTCCATATGTGCCCAATACTTAGCTCCCACTTAGAAGTGAGAATGTCCACTGCTTGTTTTTCTTTTCCTGTGTTAATTAGATTAGAATGCTGGTCTCCAGCTGCATGTGCTGCTGTAAAAGGCATGATTTTATTCTTTTTTATGGCTGTATAGTATTCCATGGCATATATATAACATATATACCTATAATATATATATTATATATATAACATATATAATATACCTATAATATATATTATATATATAACATATATAATATACCTATAATATATATTATATATATAACATATATAATATACCTATAATATATATAATATATATAACATATACAATATACCTATAATATATATATTATATATGTTATATATATAATATATATATTATAGGTATATTGTATATACATATTATTGTATATACATATTATGTATATGTTATATATATAATATATATATTATAGGTATATATATATATATATATGGCATTTTCTTTATCCTTCAAGGTACCCTTGATGGGCACCTAGGTTAATTCCATGTCTTTGCTATTGTGAATAGTGTTGCTGTGAACATGGGAGTGTATTTGTGTTTTGTTTTGTTTTTTTTTTTTTGTAGAAGTATTTATTTTCCTTTGGTTGTATACCCAGTAATAGGATTGCTGGGTTGAATGGTAGTTCTGTTTTAAGTTCTCTGAGAAATCTCCAAATTGCTTTCTACAGTGGCTGAACTTTTCTATTTCTACCAATAGTGTATAAGCATTCACTTTTTCTGTAGCCTTACCAGCAACTGTTATTGTTTTACTTTTTAGCAATAGCCGTTCTGACTGCTGTGAAATCATATCTCATTTTGGTTTTGATTTGCATTTCTCTGATGATTAGTGATGTAAAGCATTTTTTATGTTTATTGGCCATTTTTATGTCTTCTTTTAATAAATATCTGTTTATGTTCTT
The DNA here is from genome assembly GCF_028858775.2 of Pan troglodytes. NCBI lineage: Eukaryota > Metazoa > Chordata > Mammalia > Primates > Hominidae > Pan > Pan troglodytes. The sequence goes on from NC_072419.2 coordinate 46,096,172, forward strand.
TGCCCATTTTTACATTTTGTTGTTGTTGTTTGTTTTTTGAGTTGTTTTAAGTTCCTTATAGGTTCTGGATATTAGACCTTTGTCAGATGTGTAGTTTCTGAACATACTCTCCCATTCTATGGGTTGTTTGTTTACTGTTGATAGTTTCTTTTGCTGTGCAGAAGATTTTTAGTTTAATTAGGTCCCATTGGTCAATTTTTGTTTTTGTCGCACTTTCTTTTGGGGACTTAGTTATAAACTCTTTGATAACGCTGATGTAAGAGGACATTTTGAACTTCTGTTTCTTGGAGTCGCATAAAGCCAGTGATGTTGAGGAAGTCCCTCTTTAATAAACATTGTCTTCTGCAAGACTTATTCTTTGACAGATTCAATTCTGCACACATGTAGTATTTAGTACCTATTTCTGTCTGCCGTATGGGTTCCAACTCTATCCCCAACATGATGGTGGCAAATGCTCAGTGTTCTAGGATGACTTTGGCGAGAAGTTCCATCTAATTAGAAGACCAGCATCAATATAGCTAAACCAGCTCAATTGTTTTAGATGTATAATTTGTCTTCCAATTTTGATTACTGCAAATATGTTTACCAAATTTGTTTAAGGGCATATCCTGCCTTATTTTGCATTTCTCATAGATACATGTTAAACATGGAATTTAATACATAAAAATGGTAGGATATGCCCTTTCCATGCGTGATGGGATTGTTTAGTATTCTTGGGGAAGTCTCTGTGTTTGTCCTTTATTTATTCATTTAATAAATCTTTTTTGAGAGTATATTATGTGCTACGTGGTGTTCTAGGTGTTGGGAATATTGAAGTGAAACAAAACAAAACACAGCCTTAAGGAGTTTGTACTATGGATAAAATGAGAAAGAAGCGGGCAGGATGGGCCTCTGGGGAGGTAATGTGGCTGCAATTTTAAAATATTCATTAAGAAAGACCTCACTGAAGAGGTGACATTTAAGCAGCAATTTGAAGGAGAACTGCTTTTAGGATTTTAAGAACTCTTTAGTGAATTTGTTTAATCGTCGTTCATTTTAAAGTGTATACATTTACCTAAAATGGAGTACTCATAGCAAGTCTATCATTTATCAGGACATCAAATTTGTAAGGTGATATTGAAATGCAATGTGCTTAATGTAAATATCCACTCTTCAATCTCAAATGGACCAACTCAGAAAAACACAGTGCATTACAGTTGTTTCTAATTAATATTTGTTCATGCAGTATAGTGCTTAAAGTGTAGGTTCTGCAGTGCAACTGCTTGGTTTCAAATTCTGTCCCCACCACTTAGTAATAATATTGTGTATGAGAGATTGTTATAAATTTCTGTACCTCAGTTTCCTAATGTTAAATTGGGATAACTGTATTAGTTACCTCAGAGTGTTATTGTGAGGATTGAACCAGACAATGTACAATTTCTATCCCATAGAAAGTTCTTCATGGTATGCTAATAAGCTGGCTCTCCAGAAGAAAAACAAAAAGCCCTGATATAGAGTTTGCCAATGTTCATGGCATAAAAGTCTCACCTTAGTCAATTTCAAGCTCAGTACATTGTCACTGAACATAGAGTTGGGAAGACATGCACACAGTCAGCTACAATGAGCTATAACACTGTACTGACTATATAACACACTAAATACATGATTCATGGTGCCATATTATCAAAGATAAGTATTTATTTGTAGGAAAATAATGGTCTTAAGAATGTATCTTTATGTACATATATTGATGGCTTTAGAGCAGACTTTCTCAACCTTGGCACTGTTGACACTTTGGGTTTGATTTTTTTTTTAAATTGAGAAGCTGTCTTGTGCATTATAGAATGTTTAAAGATTCCCTGACTTCTATTCATTAGATGCCAGGAACTACCCTCCTGCCCTAGTTGTGACAACCAAACATGTCTCCAGACATTGCCAGATGTCACATGAGGGCAGGGAGGAATTCCCTGGTTGAGAACCACTGCTTTATAGAAATGGTAGCCAGAAAAGCTAGAAAAACATGTTTCTAGAGGAATAGATTTAAAATCACATTTTAAAAGAAAGTAACAACAATACAAGTGATTACAAATACACTGAAAAGCGTATCAGTTTTTCAGTAATTGATATTTTTAAGAAGATGAGCAACGGGTTAACACTAGGTGGAAAGGTGGGCTAAGATGTCACAGGTGGCAAGCATCATGGCAGAGTGGCTGGAGCCTGTTGGTGTCAGATAGGCCTCGGCTCTTACCTGGACTCTGCTCCTTATTTGCTGTGTGATTCTGGGCAAGTCACTTAACCACTCAGAGCCTCAGGATCCTCATTAATGGAAAAAGAATGAAGACTGACTGAAACAGATTGCAAACATAATAATCAAGTCTTATAAGTATTTATTGAAGAGGAAAGAAAAGGGTCCTTGTTAGCTCTGTGTTTTGGGGGACTGGTAGGCCTTGGGCAAGGACTGATGGCAGGGGAAGCCCAAAAGGTGTGGTGGACTGGAAAGCACAAAATGATAAAGTGCCTGCCCCGTCACACACGGCTGCGGGTCACTGCTTGGAAATGTGAGAACAAAATGGGACCCCAAGCTAATGACTTTCAGGTGTGCTGGCCCGGCTGCCTGGTCATTGGGGAATCACATAGAGGCCAAGGCTAATGCTCCGGGGCTGCCAAGGCAAACATCCAGACCCAGGGCAAATCAACCAGAGCCAGGGACTTGGGGCCTCTCATCGCACTGCACAGCACCCTGTGGCTGCCTGGGCCTGCACCTGCCCACTGCAGACACAGCAGGCACTGCACCCTTGCCTCTCTCACTGCAGGCCTGCCGTCCTTGCTCCCAGATGTCCCCATTGCCCTGCTACCTGCCCAACCCAGGACTGGCACTACTGTTCTCTCTTTTTCAATCCCAACCTTGTGAAACTCCAGTGAAAATTCTGCTGATTGGAACGATGCCTGAGTCAGTGCACTTTAGCTATGTGGACAGAGAATTCCATCTTTCTTCCTGCCTACCCTTTGTTTGCTCTATTCTTTGAACTTTGCACAGTGCTCCACTCCAGGCATCACTAGTGTTTCTTGGTGTCCCCTTCTTCCTTCCATCACCCAGCTACGGAGATGGACCCAACCTATGATGCATTTCATACAAGCTCTTTTCTGCTCACACAACACTCTCTGATGAGCCATAGGGCAGACTGAATGTCACATTTGTAGCATCAGTTACTCCAAAGGACATGATGGAAGGTAGCCAGGTGGGTAAGCATGCAAGTGGACAGCATCAGCTGGGTTCAGGGATGCTTACTGATACCACACAAATGCTACCTTGCAGGCCCCTGACCCTAGGCTTGCAGAAGGATTCGCTCTGACTTCACAAACAAGACTGTTGTGAAAGTATTTTTGTTCTGGGACTTACCATCATGGGTCAGAATCTAGATGCTGCTGCTTATTTAATAGCTATGCAAACATTATTAAACTCTCTATGTCTCAGTTTTCCAAACTGTCAAACTCTTTTTTATGACTGTTGGGAAGATAACTGAGACTATTCTTTCACTTAACAAGTATTTACTAAGCATTGATGGTGGTCTGGAAGCAGTGCTAGACCCTGGACCTTAGGGATACAGATATGAATACAGCATAGTCTCTGGTCTCCAGGAGCCACAGTCTAGGGGTAAAGGCAGATGAAAAACTATAGCAAGATGAAACATTATGTGTGTGTATAGTACACATAACTGATAAGAGTCGAGTCTTCCTGGAATACACCATTCATAATCCTTCAGGGCCTTGGCACTTACTGTTGCCTCTGCCCTCAAACTTGCCTCCCAGATATCTGCCAAGTTTGCTCCCTAACTTTCTTCAGGTCTTTGCTCAAATGGCATTTTGTCATAGGCATCTTCCCTTTGCACCTTATGTAAAATAACATCCACTCTCTTGGGGTCTATTCCCATATCTGTTTTCTTCCTAGCCATATCATCACCTGATATACTGTCTTTCTTTTTCCTTCCCTTCCCTGCTCTAGAATGTGAACTCCATGTGGGCAGGAGCGTTGTTTTATTCACTGCTGTAACTCAAGCAACTACAACTATGTTTGTAATGTAATTAAATGTTACAATAAATATTTGCTGACTGAATGAACAAATAAACAGAAAAATGAGTGAAAATTGGAATGACAGAATAAAAGACATAATTCTTACTGGGAGAGTCTCAAAGAAAAAAACCCTTGAGAGGGACCTGCAGATGTCAGAGTTACTGGAATAATACAGGGAACAGATGAGGGAAGAGAATGTGCAAAGAACATTTAGAAAGTCATGGTCTGTTCTAGAAGCAGCTGTTATTTGTTAGTAACTAGAGAGATGAAGATAGGCTCAGAGGCATGGCAGGAAATGCATGTGGAGAGTGAGATGGCCACGAATCTCATTTAATCCCTTCTAAGAAGAGTGTACTTGGCATGCAACCTAGAACTTAATTTTATTTTTAAAAACTAGCACAGCAACAGGCACATAGAAGATGCCCAATGCTTTTCGAGCATATGCTTTCCATATATCAGTCTGTGAGAAGTGCATAGAAATCTCTAAGGTGGACTATTCTACTGACCCCAGCTAGCCTCCTATCCCCTGAACACAGATAAGGGCCTTATGGCAGGTAAGACCTGGGGTAATTGGTGTTTGGAGGGCACCACACCACAGGCTGTGTAGGTCAGCATTATTATACAACTTATGGAAATGTTTGCCCCTTCTCAGAATCCAGGCAAGGCCAGCCTACCCCAGTCCAACCATTCATCCCAATTTTAAACTCTCCATTTCAAAAGTGCTGTTCCGTAAAGTGTTGATAAATTAGGGCTTAATTATCCCAGCTCCAGTTCCACTATGCTCTGGTTACAGTAAATAAACCAGTGCCTGTTTAAGTAGATTTTTATAATGGGGCAAGCTCTTGTGTAGACTTTTTACTGAAACAGAATCACTGCTTTGAAGAGAGCCCAAGTTTCACAGAAGAGGCTTGTGGCAACTTCTCCCTGGCTCTGCAGATGTGCTTGGAGAAAAAAGGAAGCTGAATACTCAGGCTGGACTAAAATGAGGGAGGCCACAAAAGAACTCTGTGAAGTCAGCAGTATTGATTCTTACTCTAGTTTCTCACACATGTCTAAAGTTTTAAAGAGATCATAGTCTAAGAGGAATTGAAGAGCCATATTGTTTTTGAAACGCATTTTTAAATTTTTTAATGATAGTTGAGAAGTAAATGAATGCAATTGCTGTGGTGTGGAAGCATGGTGTGAGGTAGGGGCGTGTGTGTGTGTGTGTGTGTGTGTGTGTGTAAATGGAATAATTATAAACTTTGGTGAATGACCTTTTAGGTTATCTCAATTGTAGGTGGCATTACAATTTACTCATAATTTTAAGGCCTCATTACATCTCACCCAGAGCAATGGCCTCTTAATTAATTTTTTTGCCTCCAAGTTCACCCAGGTACAATGCACTCTTCATATCACCATCAGCCAAATATTTCCAATATACAAATTGAATAATGTCACACTCTTGTGCAAAACCCCTTTAATATAAGCCACTGTCCTACAGAATAATGTCCAAACTCCTTGACCTGGAATTTAGAGGTCCCTTCCAAGTAGTATCTGGCTGTCTTGCCATTTGCTATGTTTCAAATGATGGAAATCACCAGGGCCCTGCTATATTACTGTCTTCCTGCTTGTCAATAAAAAATTACTGAGCACCATCAGTAAATATTTCTTTATTGAAAAAATAAAGATAATTTGAAGGAGGTACACAAATACAAACATCTATTTATGTTCTCTCCCTTTTATCCCTTTCTTTTTTATGGCTCCAACATTTTTACAAATACATAACTTCTATGATGGGACCCATGTGCTCATAAATTAAGATTAGAATGAGAAGCATTGAAAGGGTGAATAAGCCAAGTCTACCTTTTATTTAAGGGGCAAGCATTTGCAGAGACATTGGTCAATGCATTGTAAAGAAATGACTATGTCCTCCTTAGAAAATTCTGAAATGGCTAATCAAGAGACCCAGGCTGGATGAGTGATGGGACCTTGCCTCACTCAGCTGAGGAGAAAGGAAGGACTCCTGGTGCTCTCATCCCCACAGATCTCCCCTGGCACCATCATGACCCTGGTTACACCAACCTCCATGTGCCACCTCCATCAGAAAAAAGGTTTTAGTAGCAGCCTACTCTTGACAATGACTGATGACCAGCATGCTTTGGGTTCCATTGAAAAGCCAGCTTATGTGACAGGCATCACTGTACTTACTACAAAGGAAAATTATGCCATTTCAGAGAACCAGGAGGAACACAGCAGTTCTACATTGTCCAGTGATTTTCCTATCTAAGAGGCAAAATAAATTTTCTATCTGGAATAAATATTTTGGAAAATAGCTGGTCCGTGTTTTAATTGGCTTGGATCCTAGTAGTCTGAGATGCACTGAGGCCATTAGATTCACTAAAATGTTGAAATAATTGAGATCCCTCAATAATTTTGAGGGGTAATAAAAGCAAGAGATACCTTCAAATCAACCCTAGATGAGAGCTGAGACCTGTTCCCCTCTTGTTCCAATCTAAGGGCTGGACATACCTCAAAATCTGAGGATGGGAGGATTACCTACAATGGGTTGAGATTCTGGGAAGAGGACTAGAATTCTATGTAATCACTGGGCTGGGCCATTCATTTGGGAGCCAGAAACAAGAAAATCCAGCTGTGGGAGTGTAGATAAAATCAGGATTTGGATTCAGGTCTTCTTCATTTCACATCAGCATGTATGTACGTTGTACCCTGGTCCCTTCCTTAATTCCACGTTGCTAGTGTTTACTACATGTGGCCATATCAAAAGGACTCATTCATGTTCTGTGTCTGGCACACCATACCCAATCATGACTCTGGAGGTTGTGTCTCTCTGCCTTTGGTTGATTTTAATATGACATGAGGTCCTGGAAGTCCCTCTTATTCATTTTATTTATTTATTTTAATGGCCTAAATTCAACTCCACTAAGCAAATCAATTCAGCACTGAGGCTGAAATTTACAATACGGCCACCAATACTATGGCTCAACAGGATGCATTAAGAGGCTAGTTAAACACCAAATGCAGTATAAATCTCAGCCTTATAGGTGTGCTGAAAACGTAAATAGCTTCCAAAGAGCCATGATCAATACCACGATATATGTGCAGGCTCCAAGTGTGCAAATAATTTAAATTTTAAATTAGCCCCTCCTTAGTATTCCCAAATATCCTAGGCTCTGCAATTTCTGTTAATGATGCCAAATTTCCAGTATCTAAACATTGGTTTTTGAGTTTCTATTAAAATATCCAAACTGGGACTGGGGTGGCATCATGCACTGTGTGTTGATTGGAATCCAGAGATGGGAAATGAGAAAGACATAAAGAAGCGAGTTACAGAGAATAAGATAAAGGATGGGCATCCAGGAAGGTACAAATAGGTGGCACAGGAGAAAGGGCAGGTAGCAAGTTGGTATTAAGAAAGTCTGGAAGCAGGTAGAAGGTGCCAGGTCATATGAAAAATGTGTTTTGGCAATGCCTTAATGGTGCTGGGTTGGCCTTGTTATGGAAAACCATGGATTCTGAGCAAGGAAACAAAGTGAGAATCTCACCATGTGAACACCAGACATAGCTGCAAGAAAGAAACGGCATCAGAAATGATGCAGACCCAATACCACTGCCAAGTCATAAAGAAATCGTTTGCCTGGTGCTGGTGTTGGCTTTGAGGCTGAGGCTGGCTGAGCCTGCAGGAGTGAGCCATGGGTACTCAGAAGGCTGCAGGCATGGGGTTATGTGGGGAAGCGACATTCTCTCCTCTTTAGTCCCTACACCTCTGCCTTCTCTGGAAGCATTATCCTAATTTTCCCCAAATCATTCACTCTGGGCAGAGGCCAGATTGCAAATACCTGGGCATGAAACTATCCTTTACCTGGGTAATTTCAGGGGTAGGAGATCTTAATTTACTTTCATTTTCTTCTAGATCACCTCACCTAGTGGGCCAGAGAGTTGGGCGACCTGGGTTCCAATCCCCACTCTGCTGCTCACTAGCAGTGCTACCCTGGGCAAGTTACTCGACCTCCAAAAACTTCCATTTCCTCATTCATAAAATAGGAGTAACAATTAAACCTACATCATTGAGTTAATGGAAGGATTAAATTACCGAAAGGCATTTATCCTGGCCCATAACAATTTCTACACTCACTCTTATATTCAGCAAATATTTATTGGGCACACCATAGGAACCAGACAGATTTTTAACACTGAGAATACAGTAGAGAAGAGTAACAAGTCCCTGCTTTCATAAAACTTTTATTCTAGTTGAGGAAGAAAATAATAAGCAAAGACAAAAGATGTGATATGTCAGGTGATAAAGGTTATGAGGAAAAAATAAAATAGGCTAAAGCAATAGAGAGTAATGGGAGTGCTCTTTCAGCTAAAGCAGCTAAAGCCTTTATGGAGGAGGAGATGTTTGAGCAGAGATGTGAGTAAGTGTGGGAGTAAGCTATGCACACTTGTGCAGGAAGAGGCTTCCAGGCAGAGGAAACAGATGTGCAAAGGTCCTGAGGCAGATATGTGCTTTCAGTATGCAAAGATGAAGCAGCAAGAAGACTGGAGGGGCTGAAACATAGGCAGAGAGGAGGGAGTGGTACCTGCTGAGCGAGAGCAGGTGTCCTAGGCAGCCATGATAAGGACTTTGGATGTTATTCTGAAGGAGATGGATGAGAAATCATCCAAGGAGTCTGAAAAGAGCAGCTCCACGACCTGACTTACAGTTTGTAGGAGTAGCCCTGGCCACTGTGTAGGTAAAAATGGGGCCTCTGAGGAGCTCACCGTAGTTATCCAGAGGAAAGATGATGAGGATAGTAACAACCCTGCCTCATATGAATGTCACTGGGACAAGTTAAGGTCACAGGAGATGGTGTCGTCCTATGTCCATCATAGGAACTCTCTTATTATTTCTCTGTCTCTCCTTTTGCCCCTGTACATATGCAGGATTCCTGCCCCAGCCTTCCCAGTCCTTGTATAAGAAGCACTCTGCTGCTGTCCACCTGCAGAGCCAGTGCTCTGACATCAGGGAATCAGTTCAGCCTTAGGAACTGGTCCCTGTGTGCTGGTGCTAATTACTGGAGATGTGGATTCCAAAATGCAGTGTATCCTGAAAGTCTTGGGCCCAAATGCAAAAGCTTCTCCTTATCTATGGAGCACCTTTCTGCCCATTCTCCTTATTGCCCCTGGCCTATTCACTTGGTGGTCAGACTGACCTTACTTGTGGCCTGAAATTCCAGAGAGAAGGCAGCAGGGAGAGGCTATTTTTGATGGTTATTAATTCTCAAAATGCTGGGTTTTGAGACCCCACTACCCCTACCTCAAAGGTGATGCCACGGACAAATCAAATTAACAAACAAAGGAAAAGGTAGAGACAGGTGTGTTCTAAAGACAATATTCTCTGAGAAGATGATAGGCAGGCTCTAGACTCATCCTTTAGGCTGCCTCCCTGACCTCTCTGGTACCCATACTTTTGGTCATAAGCTGTCTCCATCTTCACAGGTTTGCTGCAACAGAAAGGGGCTCATGTCAACTTCCTCAACACCTCCTGAGACTGTTAAACAGCTGGCAGGAATATGAGAACAGGTCCATTCTCATGAGGTTCACTAGATTTACTTGTTTGTTGCTCTAAGAAGCCATCACTCAAATTTCTGCAATGCAACTAGTTAACGTGTCCTTCCATGCAGCTTTCTGAATATCCCCCAGCCTTTCTCCCTCTGCTCCCAATGCCCTGGTGAAGATGTGGCCTTATTATCTCTGGAATAGGTTAAGGTACCAGCCTCCTGAATGTTCCACCTGCCATCACTCTTGCCCCCTTTCCAATCCAAACCTGAGCAAGTGCTCTTCCCACTTCTCCCCACTTTTTTTTTTTTAATTTTCCAAGGGCCTTGGAAGAAAGTGCAGCTGTGTGACTTGTCTTGCATGTCACCACTCTACTGTGAGACATTCTGCAGTCCCACTAGAATCTTCAGCTCCCTGGAGAACGCTGCCCCCATGTACACTTCCATACCTTTACACATGCCCTCTCTCCTGTCATTTTTATGACCTAGCATCCAATTCAAAAGTCATTCTTTCCATAAAGTTTTATATCAGTATCCCAGAAAGTGAGATTGCTCACTCCTCCAGGTACCCCACACATTTTTTTTACCTTCATTTCAGATATCCCAAATTATTTTCTAATTATCTCTGTGTGTGGCATTCTCCTTCACTGGCGCATCAATTCTTTGAGGGCAGTGACTCTTTCATGCTGCCATGCACTAAGCATTTGGTATTGTTGATTTCATCCTAAGTAGATCTAGAAAGATCTGACGAGTAGAGGGTATAACGACACAGTGAGTCACACCTGCAGTAGGGAAAGAAAATCCCAAAGCACATGATAATAATGTTTGCAAGTTTTTCCTTAATCTTTCATGTATGTAAAGTGTGTCGCAGATATGGACTCACTTGCCCTTCACATAAGTCCCATGGGGAAGGCATTTTTATTCCTGTTTTGCAGATGCCAAACTGAGTCTTACGTAGAGGGGCTAACTGAATTGCCCAGTGTCTCACAAGTCAAGTGTGGTGTGGGAGCCCGAATTCAAAGTTCACTCCATCCCACTTCAACACATGAGTTCTTAGTCACTATAGAAATGTGCCCTCTCGCACTGGGAGATGTTGACCTGTTGGCCTATATATGATGAGTTCTGAGGTTGGGCTTGCAACGACTTGAGGAATTATGTCGAAGCGACTGCAGCAGAGGCTACAAAGTGTCTGCCTCTGATAGGGTTTGCAGACTTGCTTCTCTGGGTTGTCAACCATTTAAAGCACAAAATGAGGAAGACTTACATGGCTTGGCCCAGTACTTTGTCTATAATCCCAAATTATACTTAGCAAACTCACCATCCAAGCCAGAGTCCTTTCTTTAGAATTTTCAGGCACAAAAGGAATCATGATTAATCAGTAATCATTATCAACCCTTAATTTTGCCCTGGTCCTGATTTGGGGGCAATTATTTGTGGTTGAAAGTAGTAAGCAGAGGCAAAGTGAGCAAAGATGAAGTCACCAAGGTTCTTTGAGCAGTTTATGGACTTCTTTTTCTCAGGAAGCCCTTCAAGAAAAGCATTCTATAGTCCACTCAGAACTTCTTTTGACCCTCACATATGTATTCAAAAAACACTCATTGATACCAAATCCTGTTATAGACACTATAGCTATGGTGACAAGCAAGATAAATTATGAAATCCTTATTATACAGGGAGAGACAAAAATATAACCCAGTAAAAATTATGAAATATAAAATAATTTTGCATTGCAATACATATTATCAAAAATATTTAATAGGAGGTAGGGAGAGAAAATAATGAGGATTGCTTGACTTTCTATAGTGCATTCAAGGGAGTCTTCTTGGAGGAAGGGTCATTTAAATGGAGGCCTGAAGATAGAACAGAAGTCGGGTATTTGAGGATTGCGGGAAAGAGGGCTCAAGATATGGGGAGCCAGAAACAGGGATGGAGGCTGCGGAATTAAGGAGCTTGTGTACGTCTGGAGTGCACAAGATGAGGATGGTAGTAACACTGTCTCCAAAATTTAATTTTGAATACTATGATTATGCATCCTGAGTGATCCAGGAAAATTGCCTTCTTTCTCTTCTCCTCAATCTCTAAGTACCTAAACTAAGCCTCCTCCTCTTGCAACGTTTTATCTCTGGTGTTCATGGGAGTTGAGAACACACCATTGGAGAATTTCCTCAGTTCAAAGACACCAGATCAACAAATCAATCTGGATGTTAACCCTGAAGCCAGCCTACAATAATCAGGGCTTCTGGCTCAGGTTCACAATGAGCAGGAGACCTCTGCCACCTCCAGTGCTACCCCTTTGTAAAACCTTAACAAGCTATTTTATGTGAAAATATTAATCACTGCTCATTGCAGGGTTCAAAATCAGTCAAGGAAGTCTCTTTGAAGGTGGTGACATAGGGGTTTATATAAGGGATGAGCTGATGGAAAGGAGAAAGATGCACATTCCAGAGAGAAGAAACAAGCTGGGTAGTTTTGCAAATGGTTTATGCCCATGTGGAGAGATGCCAGGTTAGAGCAGGTCTGTGTGGGAGAGAAGTTGTGGTTAGGGGCATGGAATTGGACAGAGACCAAAAACATGGGTCCTAGAAAGTCAAATTGGAGGACTTTCATCCTGCAACTCCACCCTTTCCTCTCTTTTTTTCTTCGAAATTAACCGGACTTATTTCTTATTCTCCTCATGGGAGATTTCACAGCTATTATTTCCATTTTCTCAATAGCTTTGGGAGGTATAATTATCCCCATTTACTAGCTAAGGAAACTAAGGCTTAGGAGGTTTCACTGACAGGAGCGGGAGCAGCTTGGGCTCATGTCACGTGTCTTCATAGTCAGCACACAGCTTCATCTGTCCCATCCTGCACCTGCTGTGTCTTACTGCATTTAGATTGCAGCCAGCTTTCTCTCTGTCTCTTTGAATTTCAGCACAGGTAGGTACTGCACTTACCCATTCTTATAGATGGCAAACCGAGGCTCAGAGATGTTAAACCACTCCTCCAATGTCACATTGCTAGGAAGTCGCCAACACATTACTAAACCTGGAGACATCTGCTCTTCAGGGCAGCTCTCCGTTGCCTCCCAATACCCAGTAGCTGTGATTGTTAGATGATGATGATGATTATTAATAGAGTTATTGCTTTTGGGGCAACACTAGCAGTGCAGCAGCGAGCAGGCTAGCAGGGCCCAGGGCAGCTTGCTCGGCCACATCTGCCCTGGAGCTGCTGTCTGCTGTGCACCAGGAACCCGCCGAAGCCTGAGAGCTGTCAGCACAGATTCCACCAGGGAGCCAGCAACGCCCCTCACTTCCTCAGGCCTCTCTGAAATCCAGCCAAGGAACAGGCGCTGAGCTCACAGTCAGATAGCTCCCGGAGCCTCCGGCCCTGGGCACGGTGCCCTAGCTGGTGGAGATGGAAACAGCGAGGCCCTTCTGACTCAAAGACTCCTCATTGCCCCTGACACCTCAGACTTAAAACCCACCATCACTGTCATTCAGCATCCACCCTGCCAGGCATGATGCAGGGAGAGAGGAGGGGATAAAAAAGGCAAGGGCCGTACAGAGCCAGGGCAGAGGGAGGAACAGAGCTGGTGAAAGCATTAAGGACCCACTTGTGAAAATCCTTTGGAGTGCTGAGGCTAAAAGCCCATCTGGGTGGGATCAAAGGGGAGCCCCCAACACAGCCCATGACCGGAGGATCAGCAACTTGCAGGCCTAGTTAGGCCTTGATTTCCCTTTTTCTCAGCTTTTGAGGAGAACTACAGTCACCGCCTGAGAAAATGCAGCCTCAGGACACAGGATTCTAATTCAGTGCCTGCACAGCCTTCCAACCAGAGGCCTGCAAATGGTAGAATCATCCATCTGGATCATTCTGCAAATTGTGAGGTCAAATTGCATTAATTAAAAAAAGCATTCCCCTTTTAATTCTCTTTCTCTTTCAGTTTCTCAGATTACATCAAGGGAAATGCATCAGATTGGGAAACACACCTAATCCTTTGCTAAGCTCCCTTTTAAACAACAAGCCCAATCTCTGGTAGGCAAGGGTGTCTTGGTAAAACCTAAATAGAATTGCCTAGTTTCCATTATACTCATTTTGACAGTGAATCCTTTAGAATAGGAAGTATTTCTTGTCTAAAGTTTCTGTTTAGATCCTATACATGAAGTTTTTAAAAGCAAAAGGAAATCACAGCTCAGCCCTTTGCAGATACTCTGAACATCTTGAGGAGAGGCAGGGACAACTGGAGGTAGGGAAACAGGGTCTCGGATGACAAGCCTCAGCTCTGGGAAAGTTCTGGAGGTGGCAGGACAGCCAGGCCAGAGTTGTCCGGTGGAGACTTGGCTCCTGAAGCCAGCAGGGCACCCCTGAGCAGCAGGCCTTTCTCAGAGCAAACATCAGTCTCTCTCCTCTTTGTCCTTAATGACCACAGCTGGGTAGGGGGGAGAGGCTTTAACTCCCAAGGAGGCTGTTTGTATCCAGCCTGCGAGGAGAGGCCTAAATTGGCATTCCACATCATAATAAAAAAATTCCCAGCAATTATTAAAAGATTCTTATCTCTTGCTCCCTACATGGATAATGAGTTCCTTCTCTGCTGGACTGAGACAGGCTGTCTCTGCTCTCACTTAATGAAACAGGACCAAGTTTGCAAATGAGCTTGCCCCGTCTCTCCCCTTAACCTCTGCTTGTGGAGTTGTACATCAAACCTTCTGGCTTCTGTCTTTCCTTATTAACAGCCCGTAATCTTAGCAGGGCCCTTGCCTTGGCACTTCCTCTTTGCATGTACAGGTCTGGTTTTCACTGGACATAATGACTGGGGGTTTGCCTTTGTCTTTCTGGGACTGAAGTTTTAGGGGATCCAGGTGCTTCTGGTTTCATCAAATAAGAAGGCTAATGAACAATGAGAGAGGGGAAGAAAGAGAGGGAATGTGTGTGTGATTTAGCTGAAAAAAAAAAACACCAAAAAAACAAAAAAACACTACTGCTTTCTCTTTGGGAGACATTGGTGCTGGAATCTGTATTTAGCAATGGTTCTGTTTGAAATCCTCTACCTGCAGCTCTGAGTTCCAGGGATTCATTTCTTTCCCCAAATCCAGCCTACTTTGCAGGGTAGGATCAGGTCAGCTGAGTCATCTTAATAAAAGTCACTGCATTTTACTTTTCTAAGTCACCCCTCTTGGCCTTCCAGGGACTTTCCTTTATTTTGACACCATTTCAGCAAAAACCATTGAACAGGGATAACTCTTTTCAGTGGAGTATTTGACTGCTTTCCTCAAAGTCTCCTCTACTCCTAGGGAAGGAAGGAGACTGTGAACATGAGTTGGAGCAGGCAGTTTTATGGAATCGGTTGATCCGTCAGGCCTCTTGTGTGTGTAGGCTATCTGTCTCATAGCATGGGAACTGATGGACTCTGCTCCCAGGACATACTGGTGCTGTTATCTGGTGAAGTGCAGCTGACACTTTAGCTCTGAGATGAATTTTACTTGGGATACAACCAGCCAACGTTTCAGGAGAGCTTCACTTACTCTTTCAGGTGCTGTTCTAGTTGTCTGTTGCTGTGTAATAAAGTGCTCCAGAACCTAGCCATCTTATTGAACAACCATCTATTGTACCTCATGATTTTGTGAGTTAGGAATTCAAACAGGGTTCAGTTGGGCTGTTCTTCTGCTCCTTATGGCACTGGCTGGGGTCTCTAGGTTTTATTCAGCTGGTGACTGGCTTTGTCTAAAGCTCCAAGATGGCTTTGGTCATGTGCCTGACACCTTGGGGAGGATGGGTTCTCTTTGAATGCTGTACTTAACTGGGTTGCTTTACATCTTTATATTCTCAGGGCCTCTCCAGTGATCTTCCAACAGCTATTAGACTTTGTTTTCTTTTGAGATAGGTTCTCACTCTGTCACTCAGGCAGTGGTTTGGTTGGGTGAGGGGTAGGATGGAAGTAGCATGATCATAGCTCACTGCAGTCTTGAACCTCTAGGTCAAGGTATTGGACTTCTTAAATGATTGTTCAGGTATCCAAGAGTGTATATTTCCAGAAATAGGAAGTGACAGCTGCCAGTCTCTTGCAGCTTGGGCCTCGACCCTAGAGTACATCACTTCTGCTGCATCCTGTTGGTTACAGCCACCATCAAGCCTGCCCAGACTTCAGGAGAAGGAACATACATTAGGAGTAAGAACTTGGTTGTTTCTCAGTCTAATGCCTACGAAAAAAGGTACCAGCAACACAGAAGTTCCTTGAAGGATGCTAAAACTTTTCTCTTGATAACCATGACTGAAGATTAATGCTTTAGGGATAGGCAGGGATGCTGAATGAGGCCAGCTTGCCAGTCTCTATATGACCTCAAGTTTAGAAAGTGACAGTGACAGAAGCATAATTTTGGATACCCATACATGTTAAGGGAAACTAAGATCCACAAGCCGATGAAGATGTGGTCTGGGCTTCATCTTTGCTGCCTGCCAGAGTAGCTCAGGGCAAAAACCTTAAAATGATGCCAGCCTCTCTTGCCAACTGCCCCCCATAGATGGACCCTTGCAGCCTGGGAAACAGGGAAACCAAGAGTCACGGATGTCATTTACACCAGAAGAGTCAAGCCCTTGGAAGAGCAGCTGCCTTCCTTCCTTTGCTATACCAGGAGCTCCTGGGAGTTACAGGAAGCTCCAGTTACCACTGCCTCCATCAGACGGGATCCTTCTTCAGGAATGCGAGCTTTGACATTGCATCTCCAGTGGCAGTCTCTTCTGTACTCCCAGCACTTAGCATGTAGGCCCTGGAGGAATCCAGAAGCAGTGGCTCCTTCCTTCCTACCAAGGCAGGAATGTTAAGTCACCTCTTCATGACTATACCTCTGCCCCCCATTATTGTTATCTCTCTTTCCAGTCACAAGCACTCCTGAGAAATAAACTTCAGATACGATATGCACTGACTCTCCTTCCATGTTTTTTTCCAGCTCAGCACCTGAAGTGCCCATTCCATTTAATTATTCTCTGAGACACTGAAGATGGGAGGAGGCTATCTTTAGTGGGTCCCAAATCTAGCTTTGCATAACAAATAACCTGTGAAACTTAAGATTAAAAAATACAGGTTCCGGGAATCTCCTTAAAGAGATCCTGATTCAAGAGGATGTCAGGGATTCGTATGTCCCCAACTCCTCCCTGGTCATTTTGATGTGAGCCAGGCTTAGGAACCACTGGCCTGTGTATTTTATTAACTCTGAGGGATGCAGGGCCCGCATTTCAAAGGATGGGGCCAATTAGCCCTCCCAGTTGGTAAGACCAGCTTGATTATTGAGGAGGCAAAGGCCTGGGGTGTGTTTTCTATAGTTAGGACCTGACCTATGACCTCAGCCAGCTGCCTTGCAAATGCCAGTGGTCACCAGGGCAACCCAGCCAGAGAGGGTTAATGATTCAGAGCAAATGCATCTTCACAATTAGTGTGGGAGGAGAGGGAAAAGACAACTCTCTAACTAAGAACAGGCCATGCTGAATCTGTCACCTCTGAACACCATCATCTTTTATTCTGAAAATATATAGTAGACACTGATGCCTCTTTGCACTTTGGATGAAGTTTAACACTGTCTGCCATCTCAACAATGTTACCTACCCACATCCCTTTCTTCCAAAGACATCTTTATTAAAACAAAGATGAAATAATGCACCCATGTAAAACAGTGGTTAAGACATAAGTTCTAAATTTAAAGGCCTGGAATGAAATCTTGGCTCTGTTATGTGTGAGTGGTGTGTGTACAAGCAAGTTAATAAACCTTTCTATGCCTCAATTTTCTCATTCTGCAAAATTCTGATAAAATTGGTAACTTTTTCTTAGGATAAAAGATAAGGTAGTACTTGTAAAGTACTTAGCACAGTGTCTTCTGTATGGTAAGCACTCAAGAACTTATCACCGCTTTTATTTTATTTTATTTTGATAAGGACATTTAACATAAGGTCTGCTCTTTTAGTAGATTTTTAAGTGTGCAATACAGTATTGTTATCTATAAGCACAATGCTATACAGTAGACCTCTGGAAATTATTCATCTTGCATAAGTGAAATTTTATTCCTGTTGATAAACAACTCCATATTTTCGTTCCTAAAGCCCTTGGTAATTCTACAGTCTGCTTCTATGGGTTAGACTATCTTAGAGACTTCATATTAAGTGAAATTATGTAGTATTTTTCATTTGGTGACTGGCTTATTTCACTTATCATAATGTTCTTGAGGTTCATTCATGTTTTTCCATTTCTTCTTTTTAAATATCAAATAGGCCAAGCGTGGTGGCTCGTGCCTGTAATCCCAGCACTTTGGGAAGCTGAGGCGGGCAAATCACCTGAGGTCAGGAGTTCTAGACCAGCCCGGCCAACATGGTGAAACCCCGTCTCTACCAAAAATGCAAAAATTAGCCCACTGGTGGCGGGCACCTATAATCACAGTTGCTCAGGAGGCTGAGGCAGGAGAATCGCTTGAACTCAGGAGGCAGAGGTTGTGGTGAGCCGAGATCGTGCCACTGCACTCCAGCCTAGGCGACAAGAGCTAAAATTTGTCTGAAAAAAAAATCAAATAATATTCCATTGTATGTACCTACCACATTAAAAAAAATCCATTCACCTATAGATGGACATTTAGGTTGTTTCCTTATGTTGGCTACTGTGAATCATGCTGGAATGATCTTACTGAGATCATGATTTCAACACTTTGGGATACATACTCAGAAGTGGAATTGTTGGATTATGTAATTGTTCTATTTTTATTTTTTTGTGGAAACTTCATACTGTTCCATAGCCATTGGACAATTTTGTATTCCCATCAACAGTGCACAAGGATTCCAATTTCCCTACGTCCTTACCAATACTTATTATCTTTGGTTTTCTTGATAATAGTCATCCTAACAGGTGTGATGTAATAGCTCATTGTGGTTTTGATTTGAATTTTCCTGTGTAGTTGAACATCTTTTCATATACTTGTTGCCCACTTGTCTGTCTTTTTTGGGGAAATTGTAAACGTTCTAGAAGAAGACATACGGAAAAAGCTTCATGACATTGATCTTGGCAATGCTTTTAAGGTTATTATACCAAAACCACAGGCAACAAAGGCAAAACAAACAAGTGGGATCACCTTAATCTAAAAAGCTCTGTACAACAAAAGAAACAACTAATAGAGTGAAAAGGTAACCTATAGAATGGGAGAAAATATTTGCAACCTATATATCTGATAAGGAGTAATTTAAGCAACAACAACAACAACAAACCCACCTCCAATTGGCCAAAGTATATTGGGGGCATCTGTGATGCCTTCTTCCTTTCTTGTCTCTCTTCTCTCCAGCTCACACTCACCATTCAAATACTCTCTGATCCAGCCTATTCTTCTTACCATCCACAAAAATGACTGTCCAGACTTTGCCTTCACCACCTCTGACTTCATGACAAACATTGCTCCCAGCTTGTCTCCCTATCAACAGTTTCTCCTCCTGTGATTATTCTCCAACTTGGTCCAGTGAGACCCTTTTAAGATATGAGTCACGATGACTCATTCTGCGTAAAGAACTTACTGATTTCCAATTTACCAAGTTTAAATCTTTTGCTTGGTGCACAAAGCCCTTCATAACTTGCCCCAAACTTACCCTCTAGCCCACTCCAATTTACTTTTCTGTGTATGGTATATACCAATCAGAATTCAGAACCAAACCAGAATTTACCAATCCAGTCAGAACAGCTGCATAGATGTCCCCATCTGTGGTTTCCTCTGTAATTTTTTTCTTTCGGCCAAGATATCCATTACCTTCTTTTCTTTATGGTAAGCCTCAAGTCATCCTTAAAGACCCAGCCACAATGTCAACAGTCCTTCTTTGATGTCCTTAGGTGGAGTCAGTCTCCTCTGTGTTCCCATACCTTTTTCTCCCCCATCTCTATTTAAGAGTTTATCTCAAAGATATAGGGTAAGTATCTGATGTTTAGGCTAATGTCATGATGAAGAGGTCGGGCTCTAAGGTCACATAGTCTTAACCTAGCTATGCCTCAATTTCCTCCTCTAAAAAATGGAGATGATTAAGTGGCTGCTATCCACAGTTATTGTGAGAATTAAATGAAATCATGCAAGAAGAATATGTAGCAGAGCATACCAGTGTTAAATTAATACCAGCTATTTTTGTTTGCTTTTCTCTCTGTAGGTTACTCTTTCATGTGAGTTTCTGAAGGCAGAGCCCTTGTCTTTTGCATCTGTGCATCCTGATCTCCCAAGACCAGGCCTAGCACTTACTAGCTGCATGATGATGTTGGAAAAAAGAAAAAAAAAGCAAATAAGTGAATTCCAGTCCTGAGTTAATTGTTAATAAATATACCACCTGACTATCCTACTACATGAAATGTGGGAGGAGTTCTAACCTCAAATATGAAGGCCCTGCCTTCCTCTCCCTTATTTTTCATTTCTACTCTTTATTTCTTCTTCCTTCCTCCCTCCCTTCCCTTTCTTTCCTCCCATCTTCCTCTTCCTCTTTTCTAGCCTCTTTTCCTTCCTTTTCTTCTTAAGATACTAAGATAATAATTTATTAATTTACATTGGGGAAATATTCCTGTTGTATGAACAATAAACACTTTTATCTTAGGGATCAGCGATCATATTACCAATTTCTATCTACTGGGAGCCCAGAAAGTAATTAAAAATTACTTGACTTACTCGGTGAGGAACAGAAGTCTCCTCACAACAGCCACATAAGTAAACTTGGAAAAGGATTCTCTCCCCCAGCCCCACTTCAAGGCATGAGAAGATGGTAGGTTCAATTGACATTTTAACTGAGAGCTTATAAGAGCCAGAACCACCCAGCAAAGTTGCTCCTAGAATCCTAAAACTTTGAAACTGTATGAGATAATAAATCTTTGTTCCTAATGTTAAACTGCTAAGTTTGTGGTAATTTGATACCGAGCAGTAGAAAGCAAATACAGTCCATATCAACAATGTGTTCTCTCTTTACAGACAAGGAGGAAAAAATGGAACTTATAAATTGATCATAACAAATAAGTATTTAACATAAAATGCAAGTGGTAATGAATCAAGTGACAGCAAATATTTAAAAACCAAAGTGTTATTATTAATATGGCTATAGTCATAAATGTTAGTTGTACAAATTCAAATAGTATACATACTATGAAGTATAATTTAAACTGTCTGTCTTCCATGCCCCAGTTCTATGTGGCAAAACCAGCAATATGAATTTCTCTAAGACTATGCCTGTATATATATAAGCAGGCATATAGTGATACCATATCTTGCCTCAGTGGTTCTCAAAGTGTGGTACTAGAATCAGCAGCGTCAGCACTACCTGAAACTTGTTGGAAATACAAAGTTTTGGGTCTTGGCCATGACTTAAATCAAAATTTCTGAAGGAGGGCACAGCAATCTGTGTTTTAACAAAATATTCAGGTGATTCTGATGCATAATAAAGTCTTTGGACTCTACATACTACTCTGCAATCTGCTCCTTTCACTTTGCAGACCTTGAATAACTTTTCCTGTCATTGAATAGATGTCTGACACATTCTTTAAACGGCCATCTGGTCCTTTATCTTATGTACATACCACACTTCATTAAACAATCTCACATTGATCTCTGTTTCCAAGTCTCTTTAGCGTCATAAACAAAATTAAAATAAAAAGCCTTGTATTATGATATATGTATATATCTAAATGTGCATGCACATACACATATACATATATAGCTACCACATATACAAAAAACTTTATAAAAAATTCTCTAGGAGAAATTCTTAGAAGTTATATTGTTGGGTCTAAGAGTAAGTACATTTTAAATTTGGGCAAATTTGATAAATTATCTTCAAAAATAGTACATCAGTGTTTATTAGTAGGTCTAATCTTGAAATCTGCTTCCATCTCAAGGATTATTAACATTTAAATGTCACTTTGATGGGCTAAAACCATTACTCCCTTTATACTGCATTTCTTTATTTATGAGTAACATTAAGCATTTTTCATAGTTTTATTGACTTTTTTCTCCTATGAACTCCCTTTTTCAGATAAGATCCTTTCCAAAATGAAGATTACAACAAAGAGCTTATTCTGACTAGTTTGGGAAGTCATTACAAGGTTTGAGGAAAACTCACATTATGAGCATGCTGCCGATTGCCTTGAGTGTTTTCTTGTGATTTGTGAGTAGTGATTGATCATAATCAAAAAATTAATCACCAGTCAGCCCTAGTGATTAAGTCACAGTCATATTTGCATATGTCTGAAAATTGGTGCAACCTATAGAGACGGAAATTAAGATGAAAGTTATCGATCATGGAAGCTGTGCCAAAGGTGTCAGTCACGGGTATGGGATTTTTACTGCAGCATGGCTAGATCCCTAATGGTTAGCTCACTGGATGAAAGGGAACAGGCTGGGAGAGGGATGTCTATGTACAGATTAGTGGTTTGTTTCGCTTTTCTTTTTTTTTTTTTTTTTTGGAGACGGAGTCTCGCTCTGTCGCCCAGGCTGGAGTGCAGTGGTGTGATCTCGGCTCACTGCAACCTCCGCCTCCTGGGTTCAAGCGATTCTCCTGCCTCAGCCTCCTGAGTAGCTGGGATTACAGGCATGTGCCACCATGCCTGGCTAATTTTTTGTATTTATAGCAGAGACGGGCTTTTGCCATGTTGGTCAGGCTGGTCTCCAACTCCTGACCTTAGGTGATCTGCCCGCCTTGGCCTCCCAAAGTGCTGGGATTACAGGCATGAGCCACCACACCCACACACAGCCTACTGTTGGTTTTTTTTTGATTTTTTGTTTTCGTTTTTTTTCCCCTGCTAGTTATACATGTCACCATTTTACCAATGGGTTATTTTGATTTCAAAGACCATGGTGAGAAAAATACGGACAGTTCAGGGCAAATCTAACTCTACTGCTCAGGTAGAGCTCAGAGTGTACCGGCATAGAATAAGTCTGAAACACCAACATCATGAGCTGATTTAGAATAAGGTCAGCAAACATTTTCTGTAAAGGGCCAGATAGTATTAATAAATATTTTTGGCTCTCTGGCCATACAGTCTCTGTTATAATTGCTTAACTTTGAAGTCATACCTCTAAAGCAGTCATTGACAACACAAAAATGAATGCGCCTTTATTTGCAAAAAAGCAGGCAGTGAGCCAAATTTGGCCCATGAACCATCGTTTACTGGTCCCTGGTTTAGATAATTTTAGTGTTCATTACTAAATGACCAAGAGTTTGAAGATCATACCTACGGTCAAACATGAATTTTTCCTAGTATTCTTCCTTCCCCTACTTGTTCTCTTTGTTTATTTTTCCTTCTGTTTTACATTCTCCCTCTTCTTTTCCTCTTCTTTTAAATAACTGGGTAATGTGAAGGGATGATTTCTTAACATCTCTGTATCTCAATTTCTAAATCTATCAAATGTTAATAATAATAGAACAAAATAAAAGAGTTAGTGTGAAGAGTAAGTTAAACTAAAAAAAAAAAAATTCTAGAAAATGCTTTGAGAGATACACACATCTGCCTATATGTGTGCCTAAGTGTGAAATCTCAAGATGGAGAAGAAATAAAAGCAAGAAATAATATTTCTGAAATGAAATATTTAGTTTTCACACATTGGAGCATTCTTTAATCCAAGTTCTCATCCATTATACAATGGCAAAATGTTTTATATATTGTACAAGCTGTAAGCTGTGAAGTGGGTGCTTTTCCCCTTCTGGCATTCTGGTTCTGCCTGGTAGATGGAGAGCTCTCCATTCTTTTCACCTGGAGCCAGAGCATCTGCTATAGACCCACTGCTATTTACTTGGTGGAGATAAACTGTGTATCGTCTGTCTACCTAGAATGGATCTACGTTAATCTGAATCAAACTTGATTTTGCAACAATTTGAGCACTTTCTATTGGGTAGATGGACATTTCACCAGTCCACAAGTTCTAGCTGTATGTTGTTCCAACTATAGATTCTGAATTCTTTGCCATCTCCACTAGTTCTTGCTTAAGTCCTAATATGACAACATGGCATCCTGAAATATGATCAGGCAATCTGAAGGAAGTTGAAAAATACATGCTTATAATCACACAGCTCTGATGTCACTTTAAGTAGAGTCAATATTACTTTTGTTGTTATGGGTTGAGTTTTCTCCTCTCAAAGTTTATACACTGGAGTTTTAAACTCTATGCCTCAGAATGTGCCCTTATTTGGAAATAGAGTCATGGCAGATATAACTAGTTAAGGTGAGGACATACTAGAGATGAATTGGCCCCTAATGCAATATGACTGATGTCCTTATTAAAAAAAGGGAAATTTTGAGAAAGACAAATACGCAGGGAGAACGCCATGTGAAAATGAAGGCAGAGATCAGAGTGATGCATCTGCAAGCCACAAAACACCAAGATTGCCAACAAACCAGAAGGAAGGAAGAAGCATGAAGAAGAATCTTCCTCACAGTCTTCAAAAGGAACCAACCCTATTGATACCTTGATCTTGGACTCCCAGCTTCTAGAACTGTGAGACAGTCAGTTTCTGTTGTTTAGCCACCAATTCTTTTGTACTTTTTAAACAGTAGCCCTAGAAAACTAATGCATTTGTAATTATACTCTTAATAATAGTAGTAATAATAAATCACAAAAAAACTCTGTATTGAACAATAGTTATGCACCAGCCATGTGCTAGGTCTTTTTGTGCATTATTTTAATTTTTGTCCTCCCAAATGCCCCTATGAGATAGGTACCACTATTATCCGCATTGCATAGACAAGGAAACCCAGGTTTAAAGCTTAAAGGGTTTAAATATTATTTTCAGGGTCACACAGATGAGAAGAGGTGGAGCAAGGATTTGAACCAGGCCATCTTAATGCCAAATCTTGTGGCCTGGTTTGCTTGGAGAATCTCAGGGAGAGAAAGTCCAATGGAGTTATTCCAAGGAGTATTCACTTCCCATCAGCCTCAGTAAATGAGAAGTAATAAGAGATATGGAAAGTGTGATGTTGACAATGCAGCAGTTAAGTGGGAGAGAGAAGTGCAAATGGACAGGTGGTTATTTGTGGTGCTGCTGATTCAGATCTCAGGCTCACAGGTCTGAGTCATTTATTTGTTTGTCCTCCAATGTTCTGTGCTTGAAAGCAATCAAGGTACTGGCCCTGTACCAGCTTCCCTGAGTCTGAGGTCTCTCCCTGTAATCACTGGCCTGTTCTTCTGCACAACAGTTCTGGTCATGAATTCAATCATGACCACTCCTTTCTTCATTAGGCCCCTATGGAAGCCGCTGAAAATCACACCCAAAACCAGTTTTAAGGCTTGAGTCCATCATGCTGAGAGCCAGCAGGTCAGGCCAGAACTAAGTTCAGGGGTTAATTGGAATCAGAAGTTCGGAACCTATTAAATTGTCCAATTAATTATGTGTGACTCCTCCCTTTTCCTCTCCCTTTTTGTCTTCACACCTGAGCAATGGACAGTGAAAAAAAAAAAAAAGCGGGGGGCTTACTGCACACAGATGTCCACCTTTAACCTGAGAAGTCAGCAGCACTTATCTATCATTATGGTCACCCTAGAAAACATAAATCCAGATTCTCGGTGGTCTGGGAAATGGTGCTTTGGAGAAGAGCGAGCTTGTGGCATAAACTCAGGGTCCTCCCCTAATCTTGAGGACTGCAAGCTTAGGTGTTATCTAGAGAAAGTGTCTAGAGGCAGATAATTGAGGCTTTATTCACAGTCTGGCTACAAAGGCTCAAGGGAGGCAGACATGAGTTTCCCTCCTCGCCATACTCACTAGTCAAGTGCCTTTGAGTAAGTTTTGTATCTTCTTTTTCCTCATATACCTGACTCACAAAATGGGATATACAGACCTTGTGGTGATTGTGAAAATAAAATGAAATGTTGCCTCCAAAGCACTTAGCACAGTAATTGAAGATGCAGCACTTTCTGAGTTAAGGCCAGTTCCTTGTGAATACTTTGCTGTTGACAACCCAAGCCTGCTTCTTCCCTCTCCTTGCTCCTCTCTGTTGTGACAAACTGCACGACAATGGCTCCAGGTCCTGACTGATCCCTTATGTTAATGGTCCTGACTCCTAAGACAGCTTCCCAGATGCTGTCAGACCTCAGCACAAATTATTGGCTTGAACTTCACTCTTTACAGAAAGATGGGTCCCATGTGGAATGGATCTCAGCTTCCAGAATTCACTGAGGGGTCCTTTCCTTCTCGTTTACTAGGTGGGCCCCCATTGGCCTGAGGGAGCTAATATGTTTCACAGCGTGTTTTGTAGATTGCATCTGGCCAGATGTTTCTCTGTGTGGGTTCCCTTAAGCAATGTGGGAGGGAAGGAACACCCTGATGTACATGGAATTTCAGCCAAGAGGCCTGGTGTTGCATAGCCTTGGTCTAGACCAACCTCTTTTTTTGTTGCTCCCAGGGAGCAAGATTGTATTCCAGAATGAAAGCTCAGAGGCAGTGGACCCAAGCCCACTTTTCTCCCCTTCCATTAGGCACATGTCAAAGACTACTTCTATTGATGACACAGCCTTCAGCTTCTGGGATATACTTCAAGAAAGGAGCCCAAATACAGGCTGTTACAAAACATTGTCATAGTCATGCCCCAAGGTGGCCATGGAAAGGGTACTTGATAGTGGCCAGGAAAACCATATAGCTTGTTTTACAGGGACAGTCTACTCCGGAATCCCATCCAGTCCTATGCAGCATCCAATGCAACATTCCCGCCTTCCACTCAATTTCAGTCTGAGAGTATATGAAATCTTAATTATGGCTCAGAGTCAAAGCTTTTCCACCCAGGAGTTCAGCGGAGATACATGTTCTTCATCAGAGGGGTAGATTATGGAGGGCACCAGCATCCCCAATCCAGGAGCTGAAGGGCAGCTGTAGAATGCTGTCACCGAGGTGTCAGTTATTTAACCAAACAGAGGAGACCCACAAAAAATAAAGAGAAGGCTGTCTGGCCAGACTTAGAAAAAAAAATTAGGGATATTGTGTTTCTCTCTCTTGGTTGAGGGATCTGGATTTTTACATCTAAATTACATTTATGGGTGCTACCGTGTGTGAGGCTTGGTGGAAGATGCTGGTGAGGCCAAACTCCCTGGTCCTGCTTCCTTGTACCAGTGTTTCATCAAAGACAGAAGGATTGGGTGTCATGGTTTCCCAGACCACAGTAGCCTAGAGAATGTGATTTTAGACTGGGTTTAAGAATAAAGGGATGAGGGACAGCAGCGTAGTAGTAGCACAACAACGACAACACTAACAGACAACAGAGAAGGCAAAATGGCTCCTGTAAGTGAGGCACTTTGTATGTGCCATTCCTGTGCTGAGTTCTTTATAGGCATCATCCCATTTTATTGTTACAAATCCAACTGAGCTGGTGCGTATTATAACAGAGGAGAAACTAGGTGCTGAGAGAAAGAAGAAATGACTTGCCCAATGTCACACAGTCAGGAAGTAGTAAATCCATTTCTTGAATCTAGGTGTGCAAAGCCTGAGCTCTTAGCTGTCATGCCACCTGCCTTCTGGAGATGTATTAGTTTGCAATTTTCTGTATTTCTAGGACACATCCTCCCCCAAACTTTAAGCTGGGTTAAGTCTCTGCTTTGTGCCGTTGTTATGCCGATAAAACTTTCCTTGGTTTTGCAGTAGCTGTGCTTTTCCCTGCAGAGCTACCACATTCCAGGCTGTGAGTTTGGCTGGCATTTTGCTCAAAAAGTATGAGGCACAGGAAAGCCTCTCTGCAAAAAAAGTTAAAATAATTTTATTATAACCCAAGTGAGAACCAATGTATTACCGACATTCGTGGTGGTGGTAGTTAAAATAGTAATAACAGTGATTGGGGCAGGTAATACTAAAAAAGAAAAGTAGTCGGAGTAATTATAATCAAACAACAATCCCTAGGGTTTATTAAACACTTACTATGTACCATTTGCTATTGGGACCCCTTTGTATGTAATAAGTCATTCAATCTTCACCACAATTCTCAAGGCCTGAACTAAAGTGAAGCTGCGAATCCCCTAAGGATAACATTTAAGGAGGCCTTCACTGTCAGTTGTAATGAGTAAGTGCTTCCTTAAACGTGGCACCCTAGGGGTCCCTCTTGCCTCACCCTAGTCCTGGCCCTGGCCTAGAAGAGTTGTGGGGTGAAATAGTCACAATCACAGGAACTTTTTGAAAAAGTAAACTGTAACATAAAGGTGTTGATAAATTTTCTGGGATCACACAGACAGCAAGTAACAGAATTATAATTCTAACCCAAGCCTGTATTGGCCAAAGCCTGTGTCCTTTGTACTAAGATACGCATTGTTTAGTTTCTCACCATCATCTTACAGGAACTTAGTCATAGCATACATTCTAGGACCTTTTACTGGAGTGTTTTCTCAGAGTCTCTATTTTCACAGAGTATTGGAGAGGAGAGTATCAAGAAATGATTTTATTTATGTGTGCTTGCATGTGTGTGTTTATCTGTTAGTGGTTTTTTTTTTTTTTTTTTTTGTCACCCAGGCTGTCCCAGACTCAAGCAATCCTCCCACCTCACCCTCATCACCCTCCTGAGTAGGTGGGACTACAGGCACCCACCACCATGCCTGGCTAATTTTTGTATTTTTTGTAGAGATGAGGTTTCTCCATGTTGCCCAGGCTAGTCTAGATCTCTTGGGCTCAAACAATTCTTTTGCCTCAGCCTCCCAAAGAGCTGGGATTACAGGTGTACACCATCATGCCAGGCCAAGAAATATTTAAACAGGGAAGAGAAAGAGGAAGAGAAGAAAAGAAGATAAGGAAGGAAGGAAGGAAGGAAGGAAGGAAGGAAGGAAGGAAGGAAGGAAGGAAGGAAGGAAAGAAGGAAGGAAGGAAGGAAAGAAGAAAGGAAGGAAGGAAGGAAAGGTTGATTCAGAAGTCAGTGTGAGGAGATACATACTGAATCTCACCTCATATTGTCTCTCTCTGTGTACTAGGCAGAAAAATTTTTTAGTTCCCATGACATAAACCCAACTCACAGTAGCTCAGGCAAAAGGTGAGATTTATTTTTTAAATGTAGGATTATAGAACACATTAAGAGAATAGCTAAAACCAAACTACAGGTAAGGCACAGGTAATGCTGGTTTCAGGAATAAAATAGGGAAACAAATATCCTTTTCCTTTCTCTCTCGCTCCCTCTCTCTCTGTCTCCATCATCATCACCATCACCAGCATCGTCACCATCACCATCATCATCACCATCATCATGATTTCCACAAGGCTTATAGGGTTTCTGCTTAAATAGAATCTTGGACAACCTCAACTGAAATTTCACACTGGAATTCTCATGGTAGGTACACAGAGGAGGCCTCATTATGTGTGTGGAGGCAATCGTATTACAAGAAAGAATATGATAAGGGCATACATTTATGTACTGCAGAGTTTCTAGGAATGGAGAATTAACATCTGGCGACGAATCAGAGAAAATGCCATGAAGAATATGATATGATAGCATGGATGGGATTTTAACAAGTAAAAGTATGAAACTAAGACTTAGACAGGGAGGGCATAGCAATGAGAAATTCTCAGAACAATACTTCATAAAACAGTCAGTCAATTACAAGCTGTTGTATTTGACTAGATCATAGATTATAAATCATGGTATTGTGGGGCATTAGGCAAAAAAAAGTGAAAATATTGTAGTGGAAGTCTTCGAATAGATGGAACGATGTTATTCACTTGTTCATTCATTCACTCACTTATTCATAATTAATATTTATTGTACACCTATTAGTCACCTACTAAGTCTGTTGGTGCAAAGATATTTGCAGAACATGAATAATCCCAGGTTAGAGCCATTGATCATGTGAATAGGAACTATAAGTAACTAAGCATAGCTGATTGTTCAGATATTATCAAATAGTCCTCCTAATCTGGGAGTTTTATACAGTATTGACATGCCAACAAAGTGGAAAGCCATAACTTGCATCTGGCTTTCAATGCAGAGACTATGTGTGAAGGAATCAAGGAGCTCAGAAGCTTTTCGAACAGGGGAATAATATGTGTTTCCATTTAGTAACTTAATACTAGTGGCTATAGCCAGGAGAAATTGGACTTGGGAGATTATGGAAGCAGAAAGAGGTGTGTGTGTCTGTGTGTGTGTGTGACAGAGGGGGGGGGGAAGTTTTTACAAGAGTTTGGGTAGGAAGAAGCAATAATTTGATAGATATAAAGCACACATTTGGGAATCAAAGAGGACCATGGAAGAACATTTTTAGAGGACTTGATAGCCTGTTGGGTATGTTGCCTATTAAGGGAGATTGAGGACTTTGGTGTCTGGGTGGATGTTGATGCCGCTGAACCAAACAGAGAGACAAAAATTAGGAGCCAGTGTGAGAAACAGCAAGGAGGTAGGAGGTAGGATCCGTGATATTATAAATTTAACAGGAGAAGCTGTAAGTTGACTAGACAGCATTGAAATTGGACAAGGAGGCTGAGATTGGAGATATCAATTTAGTCTTCAGTCTACAGTCGCCCTTCTCCATCAGGTTTCAAAAAAAAAAAAAAAGTAAACACTAATGTCTTAAGGCATCCATTGTACGTAATGAATTAACTTGCTTCCATGAATGGAAAAGAAGATTAGCTCCCTACCATCTCTGTGAAGACTGAGGAAAGGGTCACTCAAATCACTTTTTAGGGCTTAATTTTCTCACATGATTTTATTTGAGAAACGCTGATGTTAAGATAATAGTTGCTAAAAATGGAGGTTAATGAAGACATTAATAAAAAGAGTATAACTCATGTATAAAGGGACCTAGGGTAAAAAGATTAGGTAGGTCTAATATTTAGGAAGCAAGAGGGAAAATAAAGGAACTGGTATGGCAAAAAAGAAGGAGTGGCCAAAGAAATCACAGAAGAGGCTGGGCGCCGTGGCTCACGCATGTAATCCCAGCACTTTGGGAGGACAAGGCGGGAGGATCACGAGGTCAAGAGACCAGCCTGTCCAACATGGTGAAACCCTGTCTCTACTAAAAATACACAAATTAGCCAGGCATGGTGGCACACGTCTGTAATCCCAGCTACTCAGGAGGTTGAGGCAGGAAAATTGCTTGAATCCGGGAGGCAGAGGTTGCAGTGAGTGGAAATCGCGCCACTGTACTCCAGCCTGGGGCGACGGACAGAGTGAGACTCTGTCTCAAAAAAAAAAAAAAAAAAAAAGAAAGAAAGAAATAAGAGAAGAAATGACCCCCATGCCATTGTTTATGCAGACATGCCAAAAATGTCCCTTCAGAACACACAAAAGTCCCTCTGCGTGTCTTTATTGCCATATTTACTGTATTATTTTGATTAGTTACTATCTTATCTCTAACTAAACCTTGAAGCAAAGACCACATTACATGTATTCTTGTGGCCCCATTTTGTAGACATAGAGCTGTGCCACTCAGATCCTCATTCATGGAAGAACTTGTCCCAACTCTCAGCTCCTGCAGAATTTGCCTCAGCTGCAGGAATGTGCTTTGTCCAAGGGTATGCACCTCCCATGGCAGCCCATAGCCAGTGGGCTGATCAAGGTGCGGTAAAAAGGCCTGGCAGCTTCATCCCAATGTGGAAAACTCTGATGGGATGTATTCCAGAGCTTCCCATGGGCCACTCCAGAGCTTCTCCTAGGTCGTCCAAGTCAGACCTCTACCACAAGCTGACTACTCCATCCACCTAATTTTGCTTCTTGCTTCTCCCTTCCAAAAGTGTCTATCCCTAATAAAACATTGTATGTTAAACCCTGTCTTAGCGTCTGCTGTGAAAGACCTAGCCATTAACTCTAGATACTGAGAAAGTCCTCAGTAGCTAGAACAAGTTCTAACATATAAAAAGAGATTAGTACCTTTGGTGTAGAGAAACAAGTTGTGACCTCAAAGTTGCATATTTTATTCATCTGTTCAATACAAGTTAAGCATCTACTGTGTGACAGACTGTGTTCTAGGCACCAGATTTTTACATAGATGGAATTGGTCTTTGGTGTCTTTAAGAACAGTCAATCAGGGCAGGGGCACTAATAAAAGATTATAAAATGCTAAGGAGGATGGAAGTTGAGGTGGGTCAGTGCTATGTTAAATATAACCCATTATACTGAGGTTAGTAACTTTTTTTTCAAGAGTTATAGAAGGGCAAGAATAGAAAGAGATGAGGTATTGCTCAAAATGGCATGGATGAGACTGATATTGCTCATGGTGTCTGAGATTTCCTTTCCCCATTGGTACTCTACTTGACTATGCACCTTAGCCTTCTTGCATCTAGGTGTGGCAATGTGATTATTTTTGGCCAATGTATTGATGTGAACAGAAGAAATATGCATGACTTACTCTCCTGGGCCATAAAACTGCCCACTGAAGATTCCCCATTTTATCTTTCCCCATACTGCAACAGAATGGAGAGGAATACAAGGGCCCAGAGAAGAGCAGAACCTCCAGAGGAAATGAGCAAGGATCCCTGAATGACTTTATGGAGCAGAGACCCTCTGCATAGACCCACACTGTACTCTGATGTAAGCAAGAACCAAACTGTTGTTTATAAAACTACTAAGATTTTGGAGTTGTTTGGGAAATTAGGTAGCACACTCCAACTAATATATGTGGTATAAAATTTAAAAGAAAATTTTTTTCCTTACAGTAGGCTAGTCTTGACTACATTTAGAGGCTAAGGGTATGGTGCCATGAAATATAAATTGAAGAAGCAAATGAGAGAATGGATAATCGTTAGAGCAAGTTCCCTGCGGCACAGAAGGAAGTGACCCAGAACAGGATCTTCTGTTCTCCTGTGCTTTGTTGTCAAGAAAGAGAAGAATATTGGTCATTTTTGTTTTAGTGCTTTTACTACTAATTATTAACTAGAGAGAAATGATGAAAAAAGAACAAGGATAACAAATATATCAAAATAACAAAGGTTCAAGAACCTTTTCATGTTATTACACACATGGTGTGTTTCAGGAAAAAAAATCATAGCAAGGAAAATGTGAGTTTAAATTCTGGCTTTGCAATATTTTTGTTGTAAAATATGAAGACAGTGCATTCTGAGATTATTCACTTGGTTCAGTTGAGACACAGGTAAACTGATGTACATCTCATATGGATTACTTTTGTGTGTGTGAAAACAAAATTAGATCTCATGTAATTAGCACAGGAAATGGAATATTTTGAAAATTATAACAATAGCTAATCTTTATTGAACAGTTATTCTGTGTCAAGTACTGTTCTAAGCAAATATAAGCATTAAGTAATCTATTTCTCATAACAACTCAATGAGGTATTGTTCTTTTACTACACCCATTTTATAGATAAGGAAATTCACTCACAAAATATTAATTGCCAGTGCTTTTCTTTGGGTAGAGAGATTATGGGTATATATTTCTTAATATTTTCATATTTTATAAGATTGCCTATGTGGCTTTTATATTTACAATATAAATGCTATTTGAAAAACAATGACAATATTAGGCTTAATTTTCTTTTAAAGAAACCAGAAGTATGGCTCTTGAATGTGACATTTACCAAACCCCGACTCTGCTAAGGCATTTGCAAAGGCCCTGAGGCCATTCTCCAATATACCTTAATGGCATATAGACTTGGTGGTATAATCAACCAAATTAGATCAGTGCCTGCTCTTTGCCCTCTGAATCTCCAGCTTTGGTGGCACCCAGATCAGTATGACAAATCCTTCTAGGTTTCTTTCTATGGAAAGTCTTATGGGTGGTTTTTCGCTGGATAACTGAGTGCTCTTGGAACATGCTGTTGAACCTCCCTCACGTCACCCTCCTGTAAAAAGGATGTGTTGGTTGAGTATCCCCCAAAGTCTGACTTTGAGATAGGAATTTCAGCATAAGTAGTTTATCTGGGTTGCGACCCCAGCAGGCACAGTGAGAGGGTGGAGAAATGAGTCAGGGAAAGGAAGAGAGGCAATAAAAGTGGTATTAACTAGTGTGTTATCGCTACAGGAAGATGGGCCTCAATTCCATTGGGGACTCCTAAGAGCCTGTGCAGAACATACCTCGGAACTGGCCTGCTATGGGGCAAAGAAGTTGGAATGTCATTCATCAACATCACCAACTTTTATCCTTAATTATTATAAGGTTACCCTTGGTGGTGTCAACACCTTCAGGTTTCTGGGTGTCCAGCACAGTGGGCCACAGTTCTCCTGTGGCCAGAGGACATTCTGTGGCAGAGAGACACAATTTCCTTTGACGTATATGGGGATTCTTGTTAGGTGACCTCTGGGGTAAGCTGATGGGGGACAGGGCCAGACACCAACAGTATCTGCTACAGATGTTAAAAAAATAAATAAGATGACACATTTAAGGATTTAGCATATAAATGCTTAATAAATGCTAGCTGCCATAATTAAAATGATAGCATTAGCACTATCATAACTAGTGCAGAACTCATATTAAAATCCAAGTTTTGTGAATTCTGATCTCAGAGTATTTTAATTAATGAGGGAATCTTCATGTTTCTTTTTCATGGTTGTATTTCCCTCGTTTAATCTTTATGTTTGTGTAAACTAACCCTCAGTTCTCCATTCTTAGGGTAGGAATAATTAAATGGGAACCATTTTTGCAGACTAAATTTTCCATCTCTGAAATTCTGTGCTTCACCTTAGGAAAACCCCCAAACTAACATTAGCTACTATTGTTGTTTTATTTCTTTAAGCCATGCCACTTATGGCTCTGGGGTCAGGAGATAGACATCTTGTTTTTATGAAGGCTCCCAAGGGGTGAACTACAGTCAAACCACGTTTCCCTGGAAGACTTCAAGCCATTTTAGCTGCTCAATGGAGAACACATCCCAGGATGCAGGCAGGTTTCCAAGACAACTGGGGTTTGATTGTTCATAGAAGGATGGCCAAAGCAGCTGCATATTGGTGCTTTGGAAGTCTCAAACTATTCCACAAGAGCTTTGAGTTCTGTAAATCCAAAACATATTTGCTACAAATATTTTTCTTTTCATTTTTTAATCACATATATATTACAAGGGAAATATATTCCATCTGATTTTTTTTACTCACTTATATTGTCCAAATGAAATTTTGAAATGTATTTGATGTTCTATAATTTAAAGAAAAATTCACTATAATGGAAAAACATATTTGGAAAGGCAAGTGCTTCTGCTCTTCATGCTGCTAGTGACTGTGGGTCACTGAAGTGGCCTCAGAGTCAACACAATGAATTGGCCATGTCGTGGATTCCTTTGAAGGATGGTTCCAGCTCTCTCAGTGGCAGATACAATGGGTAACAAAGGGCTCATCTAATTCTATTAATCACAGAAACTTGGCAAAGAGAAGAGTATGGCATAAAGAGGTTCAAGGACCTGAAATACCAGTGAGTCCAACCTCACTTTATTTTACAGCTGAGGAAACTGAGCCCCAGAGGGGAGAAATTCTTTGCCTAATGACACATGGTTAATTAAAGGCAGATTTGGGGTCATAAACTTAGGTCTCCTGAGACTAGGAGCAGGGTACCAGTATTCTTTCTACTGTCTGTGCTGTAAAGCATCAAAGCACAAATGCAAAATCTGACTGCAAAACTGAAATCACAAGTGTGTTCAAGAATCATGGGCTGTTATGAATTTTGGAGGAACAGGGAATACAGAAGTTTTAAAAACAGACTCTCCTTCAAAGAGCACAGGCTCTGGGGTTAGATAGGCTGTGATGTGCTCCTGTTGCAATTTTACTACCTCCCTAATGATAATGACTTTGGGAAGTTACTTAACTGCTCTGAGTTTCTGTTTCCTAATCTGAAAAATGGGTTAAAATTAGCATCCATACATCAGATTGTCATGAAAGTTAGATAAAAACCTGGATATAAAAACACTTGCTACAGTGGCTACCATGGAGCAAATATTAAAAATAAAACAAATAAAAACCTTTTTAAAAAAAGTATTACTATTAACATTATTATTCAATGATCTTACTTTCCAGGACAGTGCTTCCTAAAACTGTGTTTTGTAGAACACTAATACCAGAAGATGGATGTGAATTGATGTTTGGGTTTGTGTTTGTTTGTTTGTTTTTGTTGTTGTTTTGAGACAAGATCTCACTATGTCACCCAACCTGGAGTGTAGTGGCATGATTATAGCTCACTGCAGCCTCAAACTCTTGGGGCTCAAGCAATCCTTCCTCCTCAGCCTCCTGAGACTACAGGCAAACACCACCACATCCTGTCCAGCTAATTTATTTATTTATTTTTTGTATGTGGAGACAGGTTTTCACTGTGTTGCCCAGGCTGGTCGTGCACTCCTGGCCTCAAGTGATCCACATAGGCCTCCCAAGTGGGATTACAGGAGTGAGCCACCATGTCTAGTCTGTGAACTGATATAACAAACAAATAAGTGCAAAGAAAATATCCTATATTTCAGTGTGTTTTGAAAATACATACTCCACTGTTTTCTTGGCTATTCTTAATGCATAATATGCAATTGGTAGTCGTAAGAAAGCATTCAGGAGAGAACACTATTAAATTGTGTTGAACGTAATGTAACCAAATATCATGTATTTTTCTTTTTAATAACATGCATAAATTAATACTGTATGCAATAGCATTCTGTTATATATCAGTTATGAGAATGTCAATGTAGGAGAGATAATAGGTAGACACAAAGCTATAATGCACATGGATCATGATCCATCATCAAAAGATGTGTAAAGGTGACTGCCAAGAAGCATTCCTCTTCCAAATGTGTCTGCTTCATGGATTCTTCATGAAGGAAAAATTATTACAGCAGAAGAGGGTTAGGGTTTACTCGGAGATTGAAGTGAGGAAGTTCCTGGACACAAAAGTAAGAAAGTGCTGAGGAAGTTTTGGAGAACAGCAAAAATCCAACTTTACACCTTCAGCAGTGGGCAGGATTTGGGGGAAGCACTGGCTAGAGATTGTGGGACCAGCTTATCTTCCTTTTCTTTTCCAACGGCCGGAAGTATGCAGGGTTTATTTTTACATTTACAACACCTAGTGCAGGGTCTGGCACTAAGTAGGACTCAATAAATGTGCACTGAGTTGAGACCAGATCTAAGTGAATGTGAAAAGCCATGACAAGGAATCTGGATGCTATTTGGCAGGCAATGGAGAGCCCTTGAAGCTTGCTGCTCAGGGGAGTGACATATTCAGAAAAGTACTTAGAGAGATCGGTTTGGCAGCAGGTAGAAGATGGAACCAAGGAGAAAGAAACTGGAGGCAAGAATAAGTCCAGAATCCATGCACTATTTTAAACAAGAAGCAACTGAACTCATGGATGGACAGAGGAGTGGAGATGCAGACAAAAGAGCAGCTGCAGAGGTAGAAAACTAACAGAACTTTCAGTAATAATATTTCTTAAGTTAAAAGAGGAAAATTAACAGGGTTTCATCAATGATTTCTTATTGTGCAAAGAAAAAAGAGATGAATCTTGAGACTCTGAGCTCTGGTTCTCTTGAAAGTGAGAGAATGGTAGTGTCAAGGACAGTCAAAACGAGTGGGGAAAGTAGACTGTTCGAACTGTGTAGAAAGATGAGCCCAGATTTGAACTTTGAGTCAAGCTTGAGCAGCTGACAGGAAATAGGGCAGATAATCAGAAAGAACTTGGAAATGTGCAACAGAAACATGGAGGATAAATTAAAAATGAAAATGTATATCTGGGATCCACCTGCATGGAGCTGAGATCCGATGCTCCGTGAGTAGATAGGAGGGTGGTTTAGAGACTTGAGGGAAAGGAAAGTGAAGGTCAGGAGCATCATTTCCCACCATTGTCCACAGCTGCAGCCTGACACAGCTTGTTCCATGCCCACCCCTGGAGGCAGATGGCTACGTGCAATCACATCGCTGTCCAGTCCCTGAGTCAACCCTTTAGCTCTGGTCTAGCTCCCCCTAGGGGTGGAGTTTGAGCATGGTCTTGCTGTTTTGTCTAGGGGCAGCCCTAAACACTCACCTGCCCACTCAATTGAATTTTTTCCCTGCCCCTGTAGTTGTCTTCAGAATGCAGTCTCCTAAATAAGACTACTTGGATTTGAACTTCAGCACTAGAAGAACGGAACAGTTTTTTTTTTAACTTCTCTCTTCCTTTTCATAAATAAAAATAATATGTATGTGATAGTGTTTGCTTATGAAGAGTAAATGTAAAGCATTTGGAAAATTCTTGACATATAGTAGAAGCTTAATATATTTTTCCCATTATTATCTGTTTTATCACACCAGTTATTTGTGCTTAGTACTGATGCCTGGGCTTATGACTCAGTTTTCGTGAAATTATTAGAAACCTGCCCTGAAGCTCTGTTCCCGTTGCAAAACAAACAAAACTCAGTTTAACTTGGGTCACCTCCAGAGTCAGGCTCTTGTCCACCCTAACCCCTGTTTCGAGACTGTACTGACTCTTGTCATCATAGGAGAACAGAAACTTCCGCACCCCTCCCATCACTCACTCATTTATTAATTTATTGAATCACCCATTCAACTAAGATTTATTAAGCATTCACTTTGTGATGGGCACTCTGTCTACAACTACCAGGTAACACTATCTGGAAACTGAGGTAGCCATGCCTTTGCTATTCTGGACACTGTAATACTGTGACTCTCCACTGCAGCCACCATGACAGCAGGAAGGATTGACACTCTATCCTTACATGAATTTCCAGTGTGCTTTGAGGTTGAGCCACCAAACTCCTCCAGCAAACTGCCTTCTTTTATTTATTTATTTATTTATTATTATACTTTAAGTTTTAGGGTACATGTGCACAATGTGCAGGTTAGTTACATATGTATACATGTGCCATGCTGGTGCGCTGCACCCACTAACTCGTCATCTAGCATTAGGTATATCTCCCAATGCTATCCCTCTCCCCTCCCCCCACCCTACAACAGTCCCCAGAGTGTGATGTTCCCCTTCCTGTGTCCATGTGTTCTCATTGTTCAAAATGATGAGTTCATGTCCTTTGTAGGGACATGGATGAAATTGGAAATCATCATTCTCAGTAAACTATCGCAAGAACAAAAAAAAAACAAACACCGCATATTCTCACTCATAGGTGGGAATTGAACAAACTGCCTTCTTATATCTCCCCAGACTCATGAGCAAATGGTAGCACAGGGTAAAAGCCCAGGAAGTTCATGCTGATGGCTTGGGAGGATACACAAGAGGGTCAGTACTGCTTTTACCCCATGATGATGCAGGCAAGAAGACATCCATCCTCCCATATCTGTTTACATCAGCCCTGATGCCTCATAAAACTTCCCCCCATACAGTCATTAACGAGGTGGTAACAAGGATATCAGGGGCCCAGGGGAGACACTCTGTTTGATGTTCTGGATGAAGGAAATGCAGACTTGCTCTTTGTGAAAGTATGAGGGCTAACTTGGAGGCCTGCCTGACAGTCCCTGTAAGCTCAGACATGAAGTCAGGGGAATACAATTGTGTGAAAGAAGCAGAACAGTGGAGTGTTGAGATGGCAAAATTTGGAAGCCCAAGGGCAGGGAGCAGAACAGGAAAAACAGGCATAAGAGTTTTCCATGTGGGTAACATAAAATGATTAGTGACATCCACATCAACAGAAGGCTCCCTGTTCTTTGCTTGTGGTGTGTTTTTGTGTAGACATCCACACTTCCGATCCACAGTGAAGCCTACAAAGGGGCTGAGCACTCTTCCTGCAGTGAACTTATACATGTGCAATTGTACATGTCTTTATTTTTCTCTTTGTTATTCGTGCTGCATTTAACCCTATGGCTGGTACATTATAAATGTTGAAAACTTTGTTGAATGAATAAAGAAATAAATGGCTCAAAGATGGGACCATTTAGCAGGAAGAAGGACCTGCCAACCTTCTTTTTCTCTTTTTTGTCTATGGAACCATACAAGGGCAAAGGATAGGGAAGTGGCACTGGGGAATTCCACTCTAGAATGTCCTTGAGACTCCCAGTCATTGGTAGGGCTGATGCTTACCGTACCTTCTGGTGCCAAAGATCAATGTCACCATAACCAGGGTAATGTGGGGAAGGCAGACCTCAGTCCTCAGCCCAGAAATGGCAAGTTCTTCTCACCCCACATCCTCTCACACTCAGGGCTGGCAGCTTTTGAATGGGGAAGGACCCTTTGTTCTACCCAAAGCTGATCATCTAAATCAGACCAACAGTCCAGCTGGGACATCCACATATACCTTAGTATTCTCTAGTATTTATTAGAAATTGGGCATCTCTTTACCTTCTAGGAACAATCTGCAGTTGTGTGGAAGGATCATTGACGTTGTAATATCGACAGCAAATAGCTTTTGAGCACTTATTTGCGTGGGATACTTTTAAAATCTTCTACAGCCATTATCTCATGTGTCATCACAACATCCAAGAGGCAGGAACCTTTACTCCTCTTGTTTAGTACATAAGGAAAATGAGGTCCGGAGAGGTAAATTAACTTTTTTATGGTTACAATGCAAGCTATTGGCAAATCTGAACTGAATCCAGGAATTCAGCCTTCTAAGCAACGCTCTTAAGCATTGCACTGAATAATTAGACTCATGTTTACATCAACTTTACATCTAGCACTAGATGACTTTGTGGTTTTAGGTCTGTTACATGCACTAGCCTCCACTGTTCTTATCTATAAATGGAAAACATAGTGTGTCCCACGATTCTTGTAAGGATATGTGCTAGACACCTCATCAGAGCAGTGTCCAGCATATAGGAGG
The DNA here is from genome assembly GCF_028858775.2 of Pan troglodytes. Lineage (NCBI taxonomy): Eukaryota > Metazoa > Chordata > Mammalia > Primates > Hominidae > Pan > Pan troglodytes. The sequence continues at coordinate 46,136,353 of NC_072419.2, forward strand.
TTACTTTCATTCCCATCACTTTGGTCATTAGGAGAAACTCATGAGGAATGTTTTGGTCTCCAGTTCTGCCGAGTCTGTCTCTTCCTGGATCTGCGAGTATATATGATGGTACTCTTTTTCCCCTGGCAAGAGAAGGGCAGTTGGGAAACTGTTGCCTCTCAGGATAAGGGAGAATTATCTTCGAGGAGTGCCAAGTGCGTGCTTATTCGTAAAACAAACATTTATGGAGCTTCAGCAAGAGTCTGGGCAGCAGCAACTATAGCGTCAGGGACTGTGCAGTTGGTTCATTAGAAGCTGAAGCCCCCCTGGAGGCCTGCAGGGAGCGGGCCTGGAAGGGGGAGTGGAGTGCAAAGGCCAGCTGGCTCTGTGGCAACAAAGTCAACATCGCCCCAGATGTCTGCCCTGAGGTTGAGGCCATTAGCTCCAGTTTACCTGTTCACTTCATTTTTCAAAATTAGCCACAAAAGCCTCCCACGGAAACACAATGGGCAGCATTTCTCAGGGGGGGAAAAAGAAAACAAAGCATATCTTTCCATTCACTTGTTTGGAGTTTCTGAATGTCCCCCAGAGCCCTGGAGGCTTGGCAAGCACGATTTGGATTGCTCCCACATGGATGTCTGTGGAAGCCCCACTTTTCTTTCCTCTCCCAGATTCACCCCAGCTAAGGCCAGGCTGTCCCACCCCTGTCATCAGCCTTGCCTGAGCACCCCAACCCTAAACCCAGGAAGACAATGACTTTCTCATTTTCTTGCTCCTTTTTCCTAGGGGATAATATTACAGTTTAAATTCCTGGGTTGACTTTGAGAGTTGCTGGGAGATGGTATTAGCTTTCAACCACCTGATTTAATCTCTTCTCTCACTCCCACCTTCCCCCACTGCTGTTCAGACAAGGCAGAGGGCAAAGGGGAGAGGTGAGGAGGTTAAACGCTTGTCTGCAGAGACATCTTTTCATCAGGTTTTGTTGAGAGCAGGGCAGACAGGAGTAGCCAGGGTGTCCGTAGGGCAATGACAGCTTGTGTCTGTCTCTTGCTGACTGTACAGCCCCATATGAACTTATATGGGAGAAATGGGGAGAGAGGGCCAAGAGAATGTAATGATGAAAAGAAAGATGAACAAAAATATAAATACTGAAGTATAAGGCTGTGCAGTTGGAGCTGTCCAGTGCAAAACACATTTTTGCCCTAACACAGTTCTCTCTAACCTAAAAATCAATAGAAAGTTATGCAATAACCTACTGTGTGATAAAAAAAAAAACCTGCCACAAATAAAAATAAATTGAAAATATTGGTAGGCGAAAAAACAGCTTCTTTAAACACAGGCCAAATGCAAAACAAGTGAAGAGAGAACCCTCAGATGTGATTTATTGGTTTCTATTTTTAATCTTCGGGGAGTCAAGGGAATAGGAGAGATGCCAGGAGTTTGGAAACTGGATACAAGGAATGTTTTTATTTACACATGATTTAGCTACTAATCAAATGTGTCGTTTACTGTCTATCCTGCCTGGAATGTAAGTACTAAAAGGACAGGGACTTCTGCTTGCATCTTTTCCATTGAAATATCCCAGTGCAGAGAAGTGTGTTCGATTTGTAGTAGGTTTGGGACACTACGTGTTAATTGAGTAAATGACAGGAAATAGAGGTGAGTCTGCAGCTTCCCTCAGCAAGGTGTTTTTCCGGACTACTGTTTGCAGGCCAGGTAATTGTGGGGGTCTCTTCTTGGTTTGAGTCTCTATTTGGAGCTCCCAAACTTCTCTCCTCACTATGTGTGTGTAACGTATGTTCTCTTGTCTTTACTAAAGAAGTTAGTGAAAAATTTTAGTATCCTCTGACTCACCATCCTCCTGACTTCAAGAGCTCTTTCTTTCTGCATCATCCTTGGCTCTGGTCTTAAACTCAAGCTACTTTGGGTAGTGTAGTAGGCTGAACAACAGGCCCCAACAGGCATCAGTTCCTAATCCTTACAACCTTAAGTGTTCCCTTATTAGGGAAAAGGATCTTTGCATATGTGACTAAGGATCTTGACCTGGGAAGAATATCCTGTTTTATCCAGGTGGTTCTTAAATTCAATCATAAATGTCTTTATAAGAGAGAGAAAAAGGACATTTGATAAACTCAGTGATGAAGACAATGTGAAGATGGAGGCAGAAGTTTAAGCGATGCAGCCACCAGAAGCTGGAAGGGGCAGGGAAGAAATTCTTCACTGAACCTCCAGGGACAGTGTGTTCCTGCTAACACCTTAATTTTGTCCCAGTGAAACTGATCTTGAACTCTGGCCTCCAGAACTATGAGGGAATACATTTCTGTTGTTTTAAGACACCCAGTTTGGGGTAATTTGTTACAACAGTCATAGGAAACTAATTCAGGAATGCTACCCTACTCTTCTCCCTTGGAGCAGAGCTAAGGGCTTAGTCAGAGGTAAGGCTGGTCAGAACTGAAGAGAGACTGGAATTAAGGACAAGAAGTTGGAACTGGGGGCTGAGCAGTAAAGTAAAGCCAGTTGCTGTAAGACACGAATGGTGAAATCTTAATGCTGTAACACAATATACATTTACATATTGCTCTTGTAAAGCCCAGTTGGCAGCAATGGTGAGGGTGGAGATTCTGCTTCATGAGAAGGACTCAACTGATGGAGGCTCAGCCATCCTTACTGCATGATTTTATTGTAACTTTTGAGTTCAGTGGTACATGAGCAGGTTTATTACATAGGTAAACTTGTGTCATGGGGGCATGTTGTACAAATGATTTCATCACCAAGGATCACTGAGGTATTAAGCCTAGTACCTTTTATTTATTTTTCCTGATTCTCTCCCTTCTCCCACCCTCCATCCTCCAATACAGCCCAGTGTGTGTTGTTCCCCTCTATGTGTCCATGTGTTCTCAATATTTAGCTCCCACTTATAAGTGAGAACACTTTAATTGATGACTTTTGAGGTTGTTTTGGGCATCTGCATCAAGGACTCAGATGAAGATGGGGGAAAGAGGGGGGCCAAAGGGTATTTATAATCCAAGCCTGCAAATGGCATACATTACTTCTACCCATATTCCATGGAGTATAACTTAGTCATATTACCCCACCTAGATGCAAGAGGTCTGGGAAATCTAGTTCCTGCTAGGGTGGCTATATTCCAACCACAATTTTATATTATGGAGAAGAAGCATGAGTTCTTAATGGAAAACAAGCCAAGTTCTCAACAAAAAGAGAGAAATGCTACAAAGGCAAAGGGACTAAAATAAAAACAAGGTAGTTTAACTCAATATGAGTTTCATTTCAAAAGTCACACAAAATATTATGAAGTAGAATACAAAATTCACATGAGTTTTTAAGATATGAATAAAAAACATAAAGCAAATCTGCCTTTATTATTCATTTTTGGGAAGACTTCTCATCCAGTAGGCTTATGTATCTACTCCCCTGTGCCTTGCACTGCTGAGAATGTAAACACAGAGTCTGCAACCAGCAAGACCAGGGTGCACATTCTATTTCCTTTACTTACTTATGTGTGTGACCTTGAGAAATTATTTCACTGTTCTTAAGCTTTTATTTCTTTATATTCGGGAACAGGGGAGTTTCTGGAGGTCACACTATCTTCAGGATACAAAGACGAGATATGGAGAAGAAAACTTCCTAAAGCATGCGCCTGTAGTCCCAGCTAGTCGGGATGCTGAGGCAGGAGAATCACTTGAACCCTGAACCCAGGAGACAGAAGTTGCAGTGAGCTGAGATCATGCCACTGCACTCCAGCCTGGGAGACAGAGGGAGACTCCGTCTCAAAAAAGCAAACAAACAAACAACAACAACAACAACAAAAGAAAAAAACAAAAAACAAAAACAAACAAACAAAAAACTGCTTAAAGTATTTATTTCTGCACCTTCAAGAGTGGGATGAGTCAAGATCATACTTGAAATCTGAGCAAACATAGTTGAGTGGCCAACAGAAACTACAATGCACATACCTCACTTCCTGATTAATGGGCCTCCCTCCTGGCAAGGATGCTAGGAAGAGACACTGGTAGCCTGGTGAGCGCCACCTAGGGGATGCATGGGGGAACAGTCTGTGGGTGCAAAGAAAATGATGAGGTCGGTGATTTGCGTTTATAAAGAATTAACTTGGCTGGGAGAGGTGGCTCGTGCCTGTAATCCCAGCACTTTGGGAGGCCAAGACAGAAGGATCGCTTGAGCCAAGGAGTTTGAGATCAGCCTGGGCAACGTAGGAAGACTCCAGCTCTACACAAAATAAAATAAAATAAATTAGTGTGTGTGGTGGTGTGTGCCTGTGGTCTTAGCTACTCAGGAGTCTGAGGTGGGAGGATATCTTGAGCCCAGGAAGTCAAGGCTGGAGTGAGCTATGATCCCACAACTGTACTCTAGCCTGGGTGACAGAGTGAGACCTCCCTCAAAAAAAAAAAAAAAAAAAAAAAAAAAAAAAAATTAACTTGAGACTATCTGCTCCAAAAAGCTTCTAGATACTGTTTTGTTTATTTGTTGTTTGTGCTACGATCTCGAGAGCATGTAGATAATTAATCCTGAAGTTGCACATCCGCATTCTATCTTCTGTTCAATTCATTCATGTAATTAACCAGAAGGAATTGTGATGTAAGAAAAGAATTTAAAAAAAATGCTGCTCTTCATGGGACACTTAACCTAGAAACGGAACTGTCTGTTGCCTGCAAATATTTGGCTTTTCCTCTTCTTATTACCACCCAAAGGGGTGGCTTTACTTATAGGGCTACCTAGAGGGGAAGAAGAACCAAGTCAGGCTAAAAATCCATGACAGAGAGTCAATGAGTCAATCAGTCAACACACATACACACACACACACACACACACACACACAAACACACACACAATATTTAATAACTCTAATAATTGATGATAATATGAAAGTCTGGAAGTGTCTATACAATAAATATGTTAAATCTGACTAAAATTAAATGAGATAGCAGAAAATGTAATAAAAATATGATATAAAGAAAGAAAAGAACCAAATACTACTTCTAGAAAAGAATAGAGAAAATAAAGACTTTTTTTAAAAGCCTTCATGAACAAATTAAACACCAGAACAGACACAGCTGAAGAGAGAACCTATAAACTGGAAAACAGATCTGAATGCAGCACTACAAAATATAAAGGTGATTGATACGAATCGTCAGGTCTAAATTGCAAGAGATGGCCAACACTGGTGAAAAAGTGGTCTACTAAGAAGACTGACAACTGCACTGAGTAAAATATGAGGCATGGTTTGGGACGAGATGTTCAGAACTAATACTAGGAACATGAGTGGGAGCTGGAGTTTTGTTTATACATTGTTGCATAGTGGTGGCATTCCCTAACCCCAATTCTGTGTGACCATGATCTTTTTTTGGTACTATGTACATGCAGTCTCTCACAGAATTACTTCAACTGGTGGTGTTACTGAGAGACACTGAAACAGCAATAGTTTATTCACTGAATTTTTCTTTAAACATAGATCTGTATATTAGTTTTTTAAAACAATGTTAATAATAAAATTATATTTTATATGCCTTCTTAAATGGTGTTCACTAATGTCAGGCTTAGGAGAAAATATTTAAGATTGAGTAGGAACCTAGTAAAACTAGGGCTATAATTATAATGGAAACTGCATAAATCGCTCCCTCTCTTACTCCTACAGCCAGCAAGACCTCTTAGGGAGTTCCAGGTGGATGGGAAAAGGGGACCAAATGAGTTCATCACCAGAAGCAGGCCTCAGAAGAGAAGGTAAGACTCACTCACCTCCTGGTGGGCATATTCTTGCACATAAAAAAGGTCAGTATGTGAAAGGAAAGTTCTTGGCTACTAACGCTGCAACCAGACACTTCCTGCTGAAAAATCTCAGAAACCCCTCACTCTCACCTCACACTATCAGGGCTGCTATTTTCAGCTGTCCCTCTGCCCTATTTGCCTTCATGCCTCGGAAGGCACAGAAATCATAGCCAAAGTTTGAGCTGACAAATGTTCATAAAACCAAAGAATTCCAAAGCAGGATTTTGAGCTTGACCTTAGAGCAGTTGGTCAAGTTGGAGATATATTTTTAATGTAAATATTTCTGGTAACATGAGCTTGAGATTTCTGCCAGCAAAGCTTCTGAGGGGCCTTTTCTCACCCTGTGCTCTGTGCATAAGTTTCTCCTTCTTAGACACTTTTCCTCTGTTTAGGAACAAACTTTGTTTTATGATCCCTAAAGCAGTTAGCAAACTGATGACTTTTCTAAAGCCAAGGATGAAAGACCATATAACAGGTTGCAGCGATTAAGTTGAGGTCCTTAAGAAACAGCTTCTGGTCTAGATTTGACACATTTGCAGACACTTGGTTCTAAACTATTGTTAAACAAGCATTAGAAAAGCCTTGTTCGCTTATGCACAATACATTCTAAAATGGACTTGAGGTAGCTAAAACATATGACATTAAGAAAGAGCATTAGAAATATACAAACAATCAGAACCTTTGGAGAATTAATTATGCTAAACTTAAGACTAATGGAGTTATTACATTTGGGTAACGCTTTTGAGCTTCCTCGTGGCCAGAGTTAAAAGAAAAGTCTAACAAAAAGAGGAAATAGAATGATTTTTAGGGAGAAATAATATATTATTTTTCATTTTATGTATTTTGCCACAGATACAGTTGAAAAGAAATATATTACATAAAACCTTCTAATGGGGGCACTAATAGGTACAATGGAAAACAACCTCTGCAGCAACATTAAAACTAAGACAAAATTGGTTTTTAAATGTTTGTTTGATAAATCAACTTTGATGTTTAATAAAGAACTAGGGTACATAGAAATTATTCAAAAATTAGTTGTTGAATGAATGATTAAAAAGATTTAAAAGTGTTCATTTTATTTAATGACCCGATAACTTCTGATGGAATTAACCAGACACTATTTCCTGGAGTGATGGTAATGAAAACCAAATTGGAGTAAAGTTCTTGGAAATGGATGTAGTGATACAGACACCTTTTTGAGAATGCTGCTGTTAAAAAATACACAGAAAAATAGAGGAAAGTAAAATCAAAGACTTTTTTTTTAAGAAAAGAGAGATTTGAGCAGATGATATTCAGGGAGGATCCACTGTAGAAAGAGTGCAAAGTTAGGGATGAAACAAAGTTGAATGGCATCTAGAGCACAGGTAGGTGGAGGAACTGGCCTCAGACAGAAATATGGAACCTCTTAGAGTTGCTTTTGATCTGGGTTTGGTAGCATTACCCACATTGTATTTCCACCAATGTGAACAATTTTATGATTTTTTTAATGAGTTATACTGAACTTTGCTTTGAGATGCCATTAGGGAAACTGTGGGAAAAGCAGCTAATATTCTCTCTCCACCCTCCTTCAAATGGGGCCATTTTCTATTCCCTTTTAATAGTTGAATGATTTATAATAAGCATATATTACTTTTTAAGTAAAAATAAGTCATAATAACATTGCCAAAAAAATTTCTTAAAATGATATGTTCCCCTTTGAACATAGGTTTGTGTATTCTCTCATTTGTTTGAGAAAGGCCAGTGACCTCAGATAATCCTTGAAGTTAGCACTGATTTTCTGCTTAAAGATAGCATTGTTTTGAATTGTCTAACAATGGGTAATCTAAATATTTATTTTATGTTTTTGGATATAAGTTTTAGGAGAAATAAAATACATGAAAACTATGATTGAATATAGGAAGACAAGTTGTATAGTATTTATAGGAGAAAATTCCAGCAATAGTCTCAATTGTTTGAGACTTCTCACTTTGTGATAAAAATTGCTCCTGTCATCACTGTCACTGATCCTATAGACGATAATTTTATTTTCATTTTTAGAGACAGGGTCTTGCTCTATTACCCAGGCTTGAGTGCGGTGGCATAAGCATAGCTCACGGCAACCTCGAACTCCTGGGCTCCAGCTATCCTCTTGCCTCAGCCTCCCAAGTAGCTAGAACTATAGACACATGCCACTATGCCTGGATAATTTTTTTTTGTAGAGACAGGGTCTCGCTATGTTGTTCAGGCTGGTCTTGAAATCCTGGGCTCAAGCAATCCTCTCACCTCAGCCTCCCAAATTGCTGGGAATACATGCATAAACCACAGTGCCCAGCCAGGGTCTTTAGATTAGGAGATTTATATTATTTCAAACAGCAAAAGTACTCTTGACTACAGACAAAACTGAATTTTAATTAAATCCAAAATGGATCATTGAAAATTTGTTTATTTTTTCTGTACACACACACATACATACACGTCAACACAGGGGCATAATTTATCTTCCAATTGTGCTACTTTTTACAAAAATAGTAAGAACCAAATGTTTAAGAGTGATTTATATTTTCAGTACTGATCTGTATGTTTTGTTCCATGAAAACTATGAAAAATTTTGCAGTTTCAAATCTCAAACTTTTCTGAGTAATGGGTATAGTGAAATTCTTCCATGGTCATGTTAAATGTTTGGGCAAAAGCAGAACATGCTTGAAGGGATCATGCTGTATACATGTTCTTCTTTCTTTACATGCTGCAGTAAGCCTATCTCTGCTTCTCAGCTAGTTTTAGAAGTGGCATTCTTACCATCCTCAGAACAATACTCAGATAGGTAAGTGGAGGAAGCTGCCTACAGCAAGCAAGAGTTTTAGTTGACCTTACAGAAGAAGAGTGCTGCTGGTCTCCCATCCCTTCCTTGTTTGTCTAAGACTCTGAAATTAAAGGCTGATAGAGTGTATTTCTTGTTGGATGCACGGCGAAGTTCATCATGTTTAGCCTACCTGCCACTGGGCAACCTAAAACCAGGTATCAGAAGAAAATAAATAATAATCCTGGCGGAGAAAAGTGAAGAGACGAAACTAGTGAGAAAGTTGTGTGCACAGGTGTGCCTATATACTTGTGCATGTGAATACCAGTGGGGTGTTTGTTGCAGACAAATGGCAGTTTAATAGGCACATGGCAGAAATTCCTACCACATGAGCTCTCTTTCAGTTTGCTATGGAAGACACAAAAACCCGTGAGCCCATGTTACTGGAATGCAAACGCCCTGAGAGCCTGGCAAGTAATAGCTGCTCAGCAGGGGGCAGTGTGACACAGTCATTAAGAGCTTGAAGGTGCTGCTCCCTCTGGGCCTCCTCTTCCTCATCTGTAACATGGGAGAATCAGTCTTTTCGTACAGAGTCCTGTACCATTTAAATTAGATAATAGATTACTAACCATGGGACAGAGTAAATATTCAACAAATAGTAACTTTTGTCATTTCTACTTTTTAAATTCCCGTTACAAAATATCTCCCTCCAAGTTAGAATGCTCATTCAAATTTCATAACTGTGTATCTTTGTCTGGGAGGTCAGGGAAGGCCTCCAACTCAAAATATCTAAAAACTAACTCATGGCCACCCTGACCTCCCTGCCTGGTGTTTGTTCAGAGATCCCTGTTTCAGAGAACAACATCCAGTTGTTTTATAAACGGTTTGTCATCCTTAACACCTCCCTCTCCCCTACTCCTGCCATGCTAATGTGAGTTCTTTTGATTTAATCACTTAACTCCCTCTTGGAACTCCCCATTTCTCCCCATTGCCCCATCACCTCCACAGTGTAAGCAGCCCGTCTCTACCATTGAAGACTGCAGTGCAGTCCTAACTGGCCTGTTCCTCACATCCTCTCTTGCCCTCCTCCAATCTGTTTCCACATGGCAGAAAGACCACTCTTGCAGGAACAGAAATCTGGCCCTGCTGCCTCTGCTTCAAACCCTGCATCACTTCCCCGGATTCTTAAAATGAAGACCAACATACTTCCACAATCACTCCAGCTTCTGCTGGAGTCAAGCCCCTCCTCCCCCTCCTTTCTTCTCTGGACTCCACTCACACCAGATTTGTTTCAGTTCCTCAAAAGAGCATGGATTCCCCTGGTCACAGGACCTCAGTGCCAGCTGGGCTTCCATTCCCTGTCACACCCTTGAATCTGGCTAACCCTATGTACCCCTCAGTTTTGTTGCTTCTTCAGAAAAACCTTTCTGAGTAGAACCATCTCCCTTTTCATATGTCCTCACAGTACTTGTACCTCTCTCTCTCTTTTTTTTTCTTTTTCTTTTCCTTATTAAATTTTATTTTAAGTTGTGGGGTACATGTGAAGGGTGTGCAGGTTTGTTACATAAGTAAGTGTGTGACATGGTGATTTGCTGCACCTATCAACCTACCACCTAGTTATTAAGCCCAGCATGCATGAGTGTACCTCTCTTTTAGAAGTGTTTATCACTGTTAATATGTAACATATATTTTGGTAGTTATTTGATTCATATATGTTTCCCCATCAAGGTATAAGCTTCATAGGGCCAGAGGTGAGAGGTGGGGACAGAACTCATAGTTGTTCACCTTTGGATCAACATTTTCCAGTGTAATAATAGATGCTCAATGTGTGTGTATTTGTGTGTGTGTGTGTGTGTGTGTTTGTGTATGTGTAAGGATAACAGCTCTCTTTTGTACCCCAGGACTCACCCAAGGTTTTCTTACTTTTTGTTTGTTTTGTTCTGTTTTTTCGAGACGGGATATCACTCGGTCATCCTGCCTGGAGTGCAGTGGTGTGATCTCGGCTCACTGCAACCTCTACCTCCCAGGCTCAAGCTATCCTTCACCTCAACCTCCTTAGTAGCTGCGACTATAGGTGTGCACCACCTCTCCTGGCTGATACATTTGTATTTTGGGGAAAGACGGGTTTTGCCATGTTGCCAAGGCTGGTCTCAAACTCCTGAGTTCCAGTGATCTGCCTGCCTTGGCCTCCCAAAGTGCTGGGATTACAAGCATGAGCCACAGCACCTGGCCTTCATCAAAGGCTTTAATTCACTGACTCCCTCCATCTGTAGTTTAGCTATGTAAAACCCTGTGAAATCAAGGATTTCAATATGTATGTAATGACAATGTAAAGCCAAATGATAATTGGAAGAAACTATTCTCTGACATTGTTTTGGGGTCCTTTTGTTCAGCAAAGGCCTTTAGCACATGCTGTCTAGGGCCCAACTTCTCTCTATTTCAAACTGAATTCAGACTCCATACCACCTAAAAATCATAGACCCCTGGAGTGGAAAATCAGAGGTAGGAAATAATTAGTGAGAGAAACTGTATTAGTCAAAAGCTTTCTCTCTCTCTGTGACTGAAGTAGGAAACAGACCTGAGGCTTCCTTTAAACCAAGTATCAGGTGCTGAGTTCCAGCAAGGACCAGAAACCAGGTAGAAACCCCAAGTCAGAAAATAACTCAAAGAAGGCATTTATATACTTTCTGAGACAGTGGTATAGGGTGCACAAGAGAGGGAGAAAAGCTGATAATTTAGAGGGCTTTGATTCAAAGGGTTGCTTAAGAGTATTATGTAAGCGTCAACCCAGCTGCCTAGGTGGCAGGCTGAAGGTTGTTTCTGGAAAGTTTTAAAACTTTGGGAATGAATTCCTCTTGATACTGATAAGGAACAACACTCCCCAAAGTGAATGTGCAAAAAGATCACCTGGGATATTGCTAATATTCTGTTTCTGATTTGGTGGGCCTGAGGTAAGTCTAGTGATGCTGTCATTCTAATAAGTTAACAGGTGATGTCAATGCTGCTGGTTTGAGTGGCAGGTATGTAGTACCCTTCTGCTCATCACTTGTAGTACCCAAGTGACTCATCCAGGACAATGATTCCAGGGCTGATATAAACCATGGCCCAGGTTGGCAAGTTTGCTTTCATCCCTCCTAAGTGCTCTGCCACTGGGGTCCCATGTCTGCTCCCATGGTCTGTAAATGCAAATCATTTTCAATTATCAGAAAAGCAAAGTGGGTCACCATCAGCCTGAAATATACTCAGGTTAGGTAAAGATCTCTTGATAGATTCTTGTGTCCAGGACTGTGGGTTACACCTATAATTGAGGCAGTGCTTAGCACCCTTTGATACCTACTGACAGGCTGAGGCAAAAGTGATTGAAAGAGACGGGGTGAGGATGGAAGCTGCATAGTAAAGTCAGGTACTCAGTATTAATACATAATGAGTACTCTGTTATCCACGTGTGCTATTTCATTTAAGTATCATAGCAGTTTAATGAGAAAGGAACTTTCCATTTCACTCCCATTTTATGGTTATGGAAACCGAGGCCTGAAGAGATTAAGAACCCTGCCCTAATTTGTGCCGCTGGCATTTGAGGGAGCCCAGATTCTGATCCATAAAGGCTCATTTGAAGTCTGTTGTTCTTACCTGGCTGCACATTAGAATTCCCTGAGGAGCTTTCCCTGAGGAGGGTTCATTTCTGAACCCTCAAGAATTCCTATTTCACTGCTATTTTTAAAAAACCAGTCCAATGAATTTAACATATATCTGAGTTGAGTACAATTTCCTAGGCTCTGACTCTTAATTACCAGAATTTATACCCTCCAGAGACTAAGTTAGACATTAAAACAAAGAAAAAAAATAGGAATGCTTGGTGGGGTATTTTGCGGAGGCTGAATTTTAGAGCTACCCAATGCATAAGACTAAGTCATTGCCCACTGACCACTAATCTTACAATAGCAAGACAATGTCCAGATTCTATTTGCTGGGATTCTACGTGATAATAGCTATGTATACCATATGCCAGGTGACACAGTTCTAAACACTTTACATACACTGCCTCCTATAATCTTTCAAAAATACACCAAAATAGATATCACTAACATTCCCCATTGTACAGATGAGAAGACTGAGATTCTGAGAGGTTAAATGTCTTGCCTTATTACAGGTGGTGCTAGGATTCAAACTCAAGTACTTTGGCTCTAGTCCATGGGATAAACAACTTTGCCCACTCTCTGTCACTTTATGGGCCATGCTTGTTTCTCACCAGCTCCAATGATGTAGATCTTCACCACCATATGTGAAGTGAGAACAAAAAAGGGCTGAAAGAGATGAATTTTATTGAAAAATGCAGTCGATATTAGAGAATGAGGCTCAGTGCGTAAATGTTTAGGAAACACTAATTTCCATTTAAAATCAGGAGCCAGTTTTTATCTGGCAAAGCCCTTCAGCAAAGAAAAAGTTACTCTGGGCAGGAATGAGTCCCTTCATCGCTGACACGTCAGATATTTCCTGGATACCTACATGGCAGGGATGTTGTTGCAGGGGGTTGGAGATGGAATGGGGTGGGTGGCCTGCATGCTGTCTGAGGTCTCCCTTAGGCATGAGTTGCTGTGATCCTGTGATCTGACTTAAGTCCTCCAACACTCAATCAGTAAGCGAGAGCTTGATCATTTACAGTTACACAGTGAGATGTTTCCAGGAATGATTTCCCTGTAGCATTTTAATAAGTACTCTATAAATAATAATTTATTGAAGTTGCCTACTATATAAGAAAAAGAATATATTAAAGAAGCCAAGCTAATTGAAGCTGGCAGTTAAGTTCCCTGAATCGAAACCAATCGGTTTATCTACATGACTCTAAAGATTTGGGATGAAAATTGCTCATTATAGTCTAACATCCTGATACCAAAGATCCAGTTGTTTCACAATATATTGACATGGCCTTCCAGGAAACCTATGTGCAATATTGAGCTTAAAATGTTCCGATACAATTAAAAATAAATTGGATCAGAAAGAGCCTTTACTCTTCTTTAGTTGGGAGATGAAGGGATTTGAAAGATACTGAAAGCTGTGCGACCCCACTCAGCAAGATTGCTGGTTCTAACTTGGATGACCACACAGCTTAAGTTGCCAGTGACTGTCCAGTTTATACCTTTGGTCCCAGGATAATGTTTAACAGGGCATCCATTCCCTCCCCAAGTATCTTGGTTTGAACAATCATTGCATAATCACTATGATCATCCTGGTTACCCCACAGTGAGAGAGATTGGAGAGGGCACAATCTAATGACGTAAAAACAGGCCCTGAGGAAGACCAAGTTTCAGGTGGTAAGAGAGAATACAAACCAAGAGGCAGAATTGGGGTCCAAGGAGGAGCATTGTCTCATGATTCCTCAAACATCTTTTACTTTGTGTGAGTCTATAGTTTCATATAGTTTGTTCCTCCCTCAGCTCAACTTTTGCATGTATGTATGTGCATGTGAAAAATCAAAAACCCACGATCATTCTTTTCCTCTTTAATGTTTTTTTCTCCTGATTGCATTATTATAGGGTTGTTGAGGACAAAGACAGTAGAGTCAGACATGTGAGGTGCAAAAATCCTCTGAGGATTTTGCATTATCTGGCTTGACAGTTCAGAGACTGTCTCTGAACTGTCAAGCCAGGATAACAACTAACATTTTTGAGCCCTAAGTCAATCACAAGTATTATTTTTAATATTCATGTAAGCCCTATGGGGTACATATTACCATGATCCCCCTTTCACACTTGAATGACACTTGAAGAGATTAAGCAACTTGTCCAGGATTCCACATGGAGCAGATGACAGCATCAAGATTTGAAATGAGAAGCCTGACCAATGCTCCTTCTGGCCAGTAGTCTTTTCTTAGCAGACCATTATGCACAGTTCATTGGTAAATATTTCCTTAGTTGCATGGGGGTAGGAGAAGTGATAGGAGATATCCCCTCTGTCATGCAGCCCAGTCTCATGACATGAGGCAAGATATGGAAGTGGTCTCTGGAGAGGTGGGCCCACTCAAGGAAATCATCAAAGACTTCTGAGAGAATGTATTGGCAGGGGGGTGGGGTTGTGGAGTGGCTCTTAGGGGTTGGTTTTGTGGGATAGGAAAATGTTTACAAGACAGAAATTAGAAGAGGACTATACCTAGCAGTAGGAATGGCCTGAAGAATGACTTTGGTCTGAGGAATAAATGGTGAGTCTAGGTTTTCACATAATCCATTTGGGCTGGACTGTTGTAAAGTTCAAATGTATGAATATGACTTATATGGACTCCTACCATGGCCTCTGCTCCCTTCTTCCCATCACACAATTCTATTGCTTTTGCTTTACTCTTTAGCCACAGCTTTTTATAGTACCTCTATTCTTCCATGCTGTTTCAACTCAATGACACTTTATTAGTCCATTTTATGTTGCTATAAAGGAATACCTGAGGCTGGGTAATTTACTAAAAAAGAGATTTATTTGGCTCATGATTCTGCAGCTCTAGAAGAAGCATGGCACTAGAATTTCCTTCTGGTGAGGCCTTCAGGGAGTTTCCAATCATAGTGGAAGAGGAAGGGGAGTCAGCGTGTCACACAGTGAGAGAGAAGGAAAGAGAGGAGGAGGGGTGCCACACTCTTTTAAAAAGTCAAGAGCTCATCATTACCTCAGAGGAGGGCACCAAGCCATTCATGAGGGATCCACCCACATTATCCAAACACCTCCCACTAGGCCCCACCTCCAACACTGGGGATTATATTTGAGCATGAGATTTGGAGGGGACAAATGTCTAAACTATACCAGATACCATTAATAATTTTCCTTCATACTTGAATACCCTTTTCCTTGATGCTTTCTTCATCTGGTTCATTGTTGTTTTCCTTCTAATTTGCTTCTCCCAGAAAGCCTACTTTGCTATTCTGGGCAGGTGATCTCTACCATACAGTTCAATAGCACCCTAGTATGTATTCACTGCTGTGCACAGTGCTTGGCACCGCGTAGGAACTCAGTTAGACAAAATAAGGCCAGGCACGGTGGTTCACACCTGTAATTCCAGAACTTTGGGAGGCAGAGGCGGGTGGATCACTTGAGGCCAGGAGTTCGAGACCAGCCTGGCCAACTTGGTGAAACCGTGTCTCTACTAAAAATATAAGAATTAGCTGGCCATTGTGGTGCATGCCTGTAATCCCAGCTACTCAGGTGGCTGAGGAATGAGAATGACTTGAACCCTAGAGGCAGAGGTTTCAGTAAGCTGAGATTGCACCACTGCATCCAGCCTGGGTGACAGCATGAAACTCTGTCTCAAAAAAATAAAAATAAAACCAGCTGAAAAGAACTGGATAGATTAGATAGAAGAAACTTTGAAGCAGAGGTCAAGTTCAAAGACTGTTTCTACAATGATCCTAGTAAGAACCAGGGTATGTCTGTAAACATACAAGAGGGATATGAGGAAGAAAGATTGCTGAGAGATAATTCTGGCATGTGGACAGGAATTTCAGACACCAAAAAGATGGGAGGGCCTTGGATTCCACATAATCTAAGAAATACCCCCTCTGTACTCCTCAAACATGTTTTGCAAGTGTTTGGCCATTTTTTCATAAGGGAGTTTTTCTAGTAATTGGAAAATCTATATGAGGAATTGCTTCCAGTTATTCAGCAAGTCATTTGCTCATCAAATGAACACATGCAATGTACTGTGTACTGTTGACAGTACAGCACAAGGATCCAGGGATGACTAAGGCTCCTCTCCTACCATAGAAAATCCCAGAGACCAGTAGAGGAGACAAGTGCTTGAAACAAATGACAAAAGCTATTGTGTTAAGTAGTGAATCTCCTCTTTTCCTCAGGCCCACTTTGGCCTCTGACAGCACAGGGTTGATGAGTCAGCCTGTTTTCATGTGAAAACATCTATCTGGTCCCCCCAAAGACTTCTCTAAACATTCTTCTGATATGAGGTAATTATTTCATATTTGCTGCATTTGTTGTGAACACTGATAATCTCATGAAGATCTATTAAATGTCAACGTGTTCCTTTCTGATCTACTTAACTAGTTGATGCCATCTTTAGATGTATGTATTGTAGTAGTAGTTACGGAAGGGATTTGTAGTAAACAGATGCAATGATAAATTCAGTAAAAACATAGAGAATCATTTATGTTTCTCAATTATAAGTTAAAAGGCAAAGCCTTGGTAACTGGATTTTCTTCCATTTGGGGAAAGTGTGATGTAATAATCCTTCATTTTTAAGAAATAAAGAGAAATGGGTGGTTTGTTCAGTTCTTGCTATAAAGAAGTCAACTTTAAAGCAACATTTTATTAGAACCATAAGTTTTGTTTGAAAACATTTAAAATCCAGAGTTTATTTTCCTTTGGAGTTGCTGCAGAGAGTCAACAGGAATCGAGATAATTTTTTTCCTTGTATTTGTGCTCACTTATTAAACACATATGTGAGCTAGATTCCTTGCATAGGTGCAAAAGGATTTGGAAGAGGGGGGAAGGTGCAATTTAGTTCATTGACCTGCTTCCCTGCCCTCAGGAGTCTTTCAAACAGCTGTGAGAAAGAGGAAGAGGGGAAAGGAGTAATTTTGCACTCATATCCAGATGTTCATTTCAAACACATCCTGAACAACTTTTGCATGGTTTATTACATTTTCTGAAACCATTTTTCACAAGCCTGTTTTCTCAGCTGGGAAACTTCTGGTGTAGAATTTTCAAAAAAATATTGCATTTGGCATTATAAGAAAAAAAGAGCTTTTGAGACATTCAAAGAACAATCTGTTGGCCTTGGTCTGAAGAAGCAGGACTTCAGGAATGTAGGCATTTTGTACCACCCAAAATATAGGTAGACGAAAGATCTATTCTTAACATTTGCTTTACATGGAAGCTTGAGAGACCCTTTAGTTTGACGATTTCAATGCTCTGCTATCTTAGGTTGGCCTGAAATATCAGAGAAAAGAAACCTAGCTGGGGACAAACAGGACCAGTGGAAGAATCCATCTGAACCCAAACCAAACCAGAAGCTTCCACATGGCACTTCAAACACAGTAGTTCAGTTTTGCAGAACTCTGTACTATTCTAGTCCCACCCATCTTCTGAGGTAAAGTGGGAAAGAGTGGAAGAAAAATAGTTATGAATGATAATTAATTTCTTAGAAGCCTATAGGATGCCCTTCCCATGGTTGGTCTCATCCATTCCCCTTAAGATCCAGGACCTGACAACAGAGGAATTGAGGATCTAGAACAGCCCCTAGTCCCACCGCAGAGGAGACTTGGTCTCCTGGCCAATTGCAGGCAATGAAACTCTTCCTTCTTCATACTTTCTACATGTGGAATCAAACCTAGAAATACCCTTAGGAAGGAGTGGATGGCCCAGAAAGATGAGTCCAAATGGAAAGACTAAGAACTGCTCTTAAAGAAAGGAAATCCCGCTGCAGAGGTCAAGGAAATCAGGAGAAATGATAAAGCAAAGTTTTAATGTGGAAGAAATAGAAGATCAGGGGTTTTAGAACCCAAACCAAGTCTTGGATACGTTTCTTAACCTTCCTGACGTTCAGTTTGTCCACTTTTAGAATTGAGCACGCACCTACGTCTTTATACCAGAGGGTGTCAAAATGAGAATGGAGTGGTGTGATGTATGAATATACCATAGCATACCATAGGTCCTCAATATTGTTTAATTCTTCACACCTATTCCCCAACTTAGAGAGGTAGCACAATAACGCTAGACATCCGCATTTCTGTAAATATTTCTGTCGAAGTTCTGTGTGTGTCTCTGAGACATTAAAGATATTATCCAGTAGGCAGTTGGTTATACTAATGGTGCAGTCAGGAGAGAATCTGATTTGAGGATAGAGATCCAATAGACACAAGCACAGGGGTGATGGCCACACACATGAGCATCTATGAGGGCACCCAAGAGACTAAAGGGAGTGAGAGGTAACAAGGACATAAAACAGAGTTCCCAGGACACCAGCCTTGGAGGGACAATCCACATAAGAGAACCCTGCAAAGACAAAGGAAAAGAACATTGAACAAAAACAATTAAAGTAGAAATTAATAAGAACAAGGCCAAGAATGCTTCTAAAAGAAATGAGAGGGAGGATTTTCTAAATTTTAAAATAAATATAACCCAAAATGTAAAATACTGTGGGAAACAATAACAGTTGTCCAAGACCACATATTGCACTATGAAATACTGGGAAGTGAAAAAAGAAGTAAAAAAATAAATAAATAAAATGTGCTAAGTTTCTCAACTAAAATAGGACTGAGTCAAAAGCTATTGTTTCTTTTTGACCTTGATAATTAGAGAAATATTGGATCAAGTATGTTATTTTGCAAAATTTAGTAGAAGTAAAAAACAGGATGATTCCTCCCAAATTACTGCAGGAGATTAAAGAAATCAAAGCAGAGTTCATCTAGCTAATGACAGGAAATAGGGGAAATGGTAGGAAAGCATAAAATCCAGAAAACATAAAACAAGATCATAGAAGGAAGTGCAAATGTGTCTCTTATGACATTAAATGTAAATTATAATGCCACCCTTTAATATTTAGGAACCATCAGTTCAGGTTTAAAACAAAGATGCACCTCTTCAAAGAAATAATTTTTAAAAAGTGTCTCAGAAAGTTTAAACATAATATATCTGGAAAATATGCATCAGGAAAATGTAAATAAGAACAACAGATGTGTCAGTGTTAATATCACATAGAGTAGAATCTTGGGTTGAAAAAAAAAGATACAAAACAGTACAAGAGTTCATTTATTTGTAGTTATATATTCTATTATGGATAAATAACTATGATATAGTTTGCTCTTTTTAATAACAGATAATTAAATAGATATATAAATTAATCTTTTGGAAATTCAAAGGAAAATGTTTGGGATATGTACACACATATGACTCTCAACTACATATTAAATAGACAAAAATAAATAATAATAGATGAAGTTTTCTTAAGATGATAAGAATATACCAAACATGTATTATACCTAGAAAATGAATACTCATCTGGCCAGCTATGTTTCAGATTTTTTTTTTCCTCTGTAAATTGCAGGGAACTCTTCCCAGGAGCAACCTCATTTGCTGGGAGATGTGGTTTCCATAAGGATATGAAACTATTTCACTATCCTGTCCTGCCATATGGTCACACTTATCTGGTGACATTCTGGACTCAGCACGATAGATGTGCCCTCACATGCAAGTATATAGCCCTTTCTAGAAAAATTTTAAATTCATTTTCTATGAATAAGGTCAAGCTCTTGAGAGACTCATGAATTCTCTAGGTTCTCATTTTACAAGTCAACTCTTGGAAATATTAGTTTAATCTACTTTACTGAAAACTCTAGGAAAACTGCTCTTCAATTCTCTTTTCTAGTGAACAGCATTCCAGTACTTAATCCTTACAGACTTTCGGAGGAACTCCCTCACATCACCCACAGTAGAAGTAACATGAGAAAGCACACAGTCATCTCTTGCATCCATGTCCTATCCATGCTTTTGCATTGCTGACAAGTGACGGGTGGGCTCTGACATCAGGAGATGCAAATGGCTGATGATTCAGACGGTTGTTTGGTAAGTAAACCTGGGTAAACCCTCAAAATGCAATGTTTATTTTTTCTCCTGACCACAATAATCTGAAAATACCCTCAGATTGTAAGAATCATTATAAAACAGCCTTTTTCTGGCTCACTACCCACATACCAGAATTGGGATAACTCTACTGAAAACTTGCCTACCCTGATAGGAATGGAATATTTCTGACAAGCTTACACATGTTCACCTCTTTCTAGCATCACCTTCATTGCTATCATGTCTACTATAATTATCGTGCATTGGCAGCCATGAGGAATATTTTGCATATATTATATAAATTAATCTCCCAATAACATTCAAGGCAGATACTATGAAAATTTCCACTTCACTGATGAATAAACTGCCCACTGCCACAGAGTAAGTACACAGCATAGTCCTTATTTTAAAAACTTTTCATCACAGAAAACATCTTTTCCTCCTTTCTCCAGTGACCCTCTGTGTGATCTCCTACTCAATTTCTAGCTACGTGGGTTCCCTGGTCATTTCAGGGATGTTTCCTTCTGAAATAGCTTCCGGGTTTATAGGTTCTCCTTATCTCTGTTCTTCAGTGTCTTCAAGTGGTTATATAACTAATGAGGGAACTCACCCCAAATGCCCTTGTCACATGCTATTGGGAAACATACTTAAAGCAGGGATGTCCAGTGTTGTCCTTGATTACAGAGATTGATGGGAATTTGTTTCACAAGAAGTTGTTTGCTTACAGTATATTGTTAAAAGCTCCCAGGGCCAGGAGTGGCAAAAATGCCATTTAAATGACTCGCCATGCTTGTTTTATTCAAAATGGCTACCCCTTTATCCAGAAAATCACTTTTTTTGGATCAAACATCATTCTTCAGCTCCCTTCCATTCTTTCACTTATTCAGTCATTTATTTCTAACATACTTATTGTGTGTCTTCTATGAGTCAGGACCTCTTCTGGGTGTTGGGTGAACACCACCACATTATACTAATTAGTGTCTACACTAACAAAGTAGACATCACTGAAGACCTCAGTGAATTTGGTATTTAGTAAGGAACCAACAGACAAGTTTAAACCTGAAACAGAATAAGATAGTTGCTCTAACAGGGCTATGGGCCAGATAGGGGAGAGAATCATCAGATAGGTTGGAAACCCACCCATGAGGCTCCTTGGCTCACGTCCTGCCTGCCTGGCTGACCCTCCAGGCATTCCCGGACATGTCTGAATATTCAGGATGTACACATTTTGGGCTCCCATTCTAGGACCCTGTTGGACTTGGAACATTGCCAGTCTCCTCTTGGTTGGCACTGTGGTCTAAAAGAGGGTAGAAAGAGAGTAAGTTCTACATGTGGCAGAATAGAGGTTTCATCCTCATCCCCTTTCCCTGCTTCCTGGACACAGTGGTTACTTATTTACCCCTTATCTTTTGGAGCTGGGATCAATGCTAAGCTAGAATTAGAGAAGAGTATCACTGGAAGAAAAAAAAAAAAACAGGAAAAAAGAAGGCTGCAACCCTGTTAGAATAAAATACAGGGAAAGTATAGTCTAGGAAGAGGCAAGTGTTAGCTGGTAAACGATTTTTTAGTCTGTTGAGATATGTCAGCGTGAGATTAGTGAAGAAAGTGCATTTTCCTTCACCACCTTCTCTTAAATATTGGACCAGGGCGACTTAAATCTTCTAAGTGCCTTACCTGGCCTCTAGTCTTCCTGATGCAATAGTCCTTAGAATGGAAAATGGTGATAACAATAGCTATTTTTTTTATTTTATGCTTTATTAAGCACTTATTACGCTCCAGACTGTACTAAGCATTTTGCCTGTATTATTTCATTATAGCCTCAAAATAACACTGTGGAGAAGGTACTATTAGCATCCCCATTTTATAGGGCAGTGGAGACATAGAAAAGAAAAGCAACTTGCCCAAGGCCCAATGTGAGTAAAAGGTGAAATGAGAATTTTATCCCAGGCACTTGGAATCTAGAGCTCCACACTCCACTGAATGAATGTATTCTGTATTCTCGATTATCTCATTTTACTTTTAAATTTCTGGTAATAAACTATACTATAGTTTTATGCTCCTGTAAGGTATCAACTAAAGTGTTAAATAGAAGCAAGGTATCAAGATTGAGGCCTTCCATCATGAGACATTATTGAAGGTGCATCTTCAAAAGTTTTTGCTTTGGGGAAAACTTTAGTAATTACAGTACAAGACAAATAATTTAAAACCCCAAAAGCTGTGGATATGTAAGTGTTGAGCTTTATTTCTTGTATTTAGGATGGAGCTTCATTCCAGTGTGAGAATTTATGCCTTGGTGCGCTGACCGTTCCATAAATCTAAATAAAGCCTCACAATGTTCCATGTACTATGACAGGTGGGGGATGCAGAGAATAGTGAGTAGGAGCATAAAATCTGGAGCAGAAATGGCTGCATCTGAATCCTGGTACTACTACTGGGTAAGACTGGGAAACACACTTTAATGTTCCTTGCTGTCAAATGGAGGTAAGATGGCACTTGTAGGGTTGTAGTGAAGGAGAATTAAGAACAATGTTATCTTCCACAATTATCAGACATAGTTTAATTACCAGGACATAGTGCCTGCTATTAAACTGGACATGAATGTGAACAGGTGGATACCCAGATATAGGT
The DNA here is from genome assembly GCF_028858775.2 of Pan troglodytes. NCBI lineage: Eukaryota > Metazoa > Chordata > Mammalia > Primates > Hominidae > Pan > Pan troglodytes. The sequence goes on from NC_072419.2 coordinate 46,159,088, forward strand.
GTGAAAAGAGAACAGGGCTTTGACACAGCCAGTGGCCAGATTTAAGGAAAGGTGTCAGAGACAGTGGGGTGTAAAGCTGAATTCTCAAAGATCCACAGGTGTGTCCCTGATTAGCAAGGCAAAAGGAGGCATTGCTGGTGAAGGGAACAGCCATGAAAATGGAAATGGCAAGAGTGAGGCCAAGCAGTCAGTCTTAGGGAACTGCAAATTAAGAACTATGCCTGGATTTAGGATTCTAATGGGGGCATTGTTAGAGTTTGAGTCTAGAGAGAAAGGAAAGCCTTTAGATCTCATTAAGGAGTTCAGACTTTATGCTATGGGCGATAGGAATCCATGGAAAATCCTTGTTTCATTTGTTTCTGTCTTTTGTTCACTTCTTCTTCTTTTTTTTTTTTTTTGACAGAATCTCGTTCCTTTGCCCAGGCTGGAGTTCAGTGGTGCTATCTTGGCTCAGTGCAACCTCTGCCTCCCAGGTTCAAGTGATACTCCTGCCTCAGCCTCTTGAGTAACTAAGACTACAGGTGCACGCTACCACGCCTGGCTAATTTTTGTATTTTCAGTAGAGATGGGGTTTCACCATGTTGGCCAGGTTGATCTCGAACTTCTGACCTCAAGCGATACACCTGCCTCATCCTCCCAAAGTGCTGGGATTACAGGTGTCAGTCACCATGCCAGGCCTCACTTCATTGTTTTTTAACTTTCATTTTTTTAAATCAAAAAGAGCTTTTGAAAATTTCCTTCCAAGTAGTGAAATATTGTGTAAACATTAACTTATGGACAAATTGCAAGTCATATTTTAAAATTACCTAAAATCCCACAACCCAGAGGAAACACGCACTGACATTTTGCTGAACATCTCTCTTAGAACACACATATATGATTTTAGTGAACTGATTAATAATATTTTATAAAATGCTTATTAATAATATCCTATGGAAACCTTTCCATATCAATAAATAAAGGCCTATATTAGCATTTTAATGGCTGTAGAGTTCTCTCTTTTATGGAGGTAAAGCAGTTTATTTACCCGATCTTTACTGATTTGAAAAAAAAAAGTTTAATTTCTAAGCAGTAAGCAGTGCTTCAATAAACAACTGAGAACACAATGCAATAAAACCATAAAATAATGGATGGAATAGATAATATAGCAAATAGTTTGTTGAAAATTAAAAAACAAACAAACAAAACTCACTTCTTTAACCTGCTGTTGAATGAGAAAAGAACATGGCCAGTACCTTAGTAGAGGTTTATTTATTCAAGAATTCAGTACCTCATCTCTTATTTATTGAGCATCAAAGATGTGCCTGACCCTGTTCTGATAATGGGGTGCAATGGTAAACAAGTCAGAGAAGATACATTTCTTACAGCTTACATTTTAGCACAGGGGGCAGATGATAAACTAATAAAGACGCAAGAACATATTAGGTAGCCATGAGCACTGTGGAGAGAATTAACACAGGGTAGTACAACAGACTAGAGGATCACATTTGTTGGGTCACCTGAAAAGACTTCTCTTAGGAACTGCTATTAAGGCTGAGAAATGAATGACAAAAGAATCCAGGCAGGTGAAGATCAGGGAAAAGTGATCTTTTCTATTCAGGGAAGAAGAAGCAGCTACTGCCCAAAGTGAAGGATGTACTTAGCAGGTTCAAGAAAGAGAAAAACAGGGGTCCATTAGTGTAGCTTGCAAATATTCACCAACAGGAAAGGTGGCATGAGGCACAGGGAAGGTCAGGGAGCATCCTGTGGGCCAGGCAGGTGTTCAGATGTTTCTCTTACTTACAATGGGAGGCCACTAGAGAGTTTTCACCAGGGCAGCAACTTTATCTAAGATTTTAGAAGATCAATTCAGCCTCCAGAAACCACAGATTCCTAAGGGTAAGTTGCTGTTTTGTTTAGCTCTGCATTCATAAGACCTAGAAAAGTACCTGGCACATAGTAGATATTACTTCAGTGTTAAAAAGAATGAGCAGCCGTTAGGTAGGGAGTCCAACACAGAGGAAATGAAAGTGGAAGCAGGGATTCATTCATTGATCCAACAATAATTATGAAACATTTAAAGGCATTGTACTAAGTATTGTGGGTCAATGATAAATGAAACTTAGTCCTTGCCCTCAGAGAGCTTATATTCTAGTTGGTGAAAAGGACCTGAACTGAATACATGGGTGATTATTTATTTCTATTGTAAGTGAGAACAATATTTCATTCCAAGAAAGGGCATGTCTTATTTTGATACTCCAGACTGTTATCTATTTGCTTTAATTTAATTTAATTTAATTTAATTTAATTATTTTTTTGAGACGGAGCCTCTCACTCTGTCGCCCAGGCTGCAGTGCAGTGGTGCGCTCTTGGCTCACTGTAACCTCCACCTCCTGGGTTCAAGTGATTCTCCCGCCTCAGCCTCCTGAGTAATTGGGATTACAGGCGCTTGCCACCATGCCCATCTAATGTTTTATATTTTTAGTGGAGACGGGGTTTCACCATGTTGGCCAGGCTGGTCTCAAATTCCTGACCTCAAGTGACCCACCAGCCTCAGCTTCCCAAAGTGCTGGGATTACAGGCATAAGCCACCATGCTCAGGCTATTTGCTATTAGATTGAGGACAGGCCACAGCTGTAGCCTCTGTTTAGCTTTTCAAGGAGAAAATCAGGTCTTCCACTGACCAGAACATCTAGAAGGAAAGGAATATTTAGGAGAAAAGATTATCAGCCAAGATTGGGATATGTTGGCTTCTTGGCACCTTTGGCCCCATGGGTGCAGATGAGCAGTGGAAGCTGGACCTCGCAGTGTGGAGCTCAGGCAAGAGAGCTGGAGATGGGAACATAGCCATGTGGGGGCCAAATATAGACAAAGGAAAATGCAGTGGTGTAAAGTAATTTTCATTATTTTCCTTCTATGGCCTAGTTAGATTAATTGCTCCTTCAACAGTTCTTACAGAGACCTACGATAGCATTTAAAGAGCAGGTTCTCTGGACTTGGGCTGCAAGGGTGAGCACCAGAGCATTGTCACTTACAATAGAATATTTATGAGCAAGTTGCCCAGCCCCTTGGGGTTTAGTCTCCTCATCAGCAGAATGTGAATAACAATAGCACCTACTCTATACAATTGATTACATTCTCTAATATATTTACAGCCCTGAGTAATATTGAAGCCTTAATAAATATCTAATATCTTTATTACATTCAGTTGTAATTATTTTATTATAAGGCTGTAATGGCCTACTCTAGACCATCATACATTGTGATCACTTATGTATTATCGATGGCAATCATAGTATTTTATAAAAAGTCTGCTTGATAAATATTCTTTGAATTAATATTTTTAAAACACCTTTTTGGAGATATGATTGCACATACAAAGAGCCGTGCATATTTAATGTATGCTACTTGATGATTCTGGACATAAGCATACATTCCTGAAACCATTGCCGCAACGTATGCCATGAACATATCCATCATCTGCAAAAGTTTCTTCCTGGAGTCCCGACTTATCTAAAGTATAGGGAAGCCAGGGAACCCCTTAATAACTGAGGATATCATGTACAAGAAAGGGCATAAAAATATGGGTGGCATGCACTCCTATCATTAAAGTCAGGATCCAATATATCCTTTTAACAGGAGGGTTCAGGTCAAGTTTTGGCAGAGTCAAGTATCATCTGTGGATTCAGGGCTGGGTGAATTTCCAATGCCAAGTGTTTAGAAGTGAAGCTCCTGCACCATCTGTATCACAGTCCCGTGGGTCAGATGATGCTGTCTGGAGTTCAGAATCCTCAGTTTCACTCCTGATTTACTGATTCACAACTTATTGATAGGGGGTGAGGAAGAGAACAGCCTGCCTAGAACTACCTTAACAGTGGCTCCCTGTATGTGCCATAAAATTCTAAAAATGGAGGAAATCAAAGAGATAAAAAAAAGCATATTTGAATACTTGCTGATGGAAATTATTTCTGGAGGTCACGACATAGGCTGGGACTGTGAGATCCTGGAATCGGTGTTTGTCTTCGTGTAGCAGTGTTTCTTTTTTGAGAGGACATGGGAAGTAGGAAGCAGACAATGTCTCTTGGTGGCAGTCCGAGTTGGCAGGGAGCCCCTTCTTCTGGGCAAAATTTCTTTGGGGCCTACAGAGCCCTCTTTCAGTCTTGAGCAACTCACCCGTGAGATGGGTCCTGTCCGCTATCCCGTGAGAGACAGCCTGTGATTGTTGTTGGTCTGTGCCAGTTGCAGGGGGTATAATTTAGTTGGATTTCAAAAGAAGAATTTCTTTTTTCTTTTCTATTTTTTTTTTATGTCTTTCTCTCATATCCTAACGGAGTTTCTGCCAAGGCAAACTGGTACAAACCGGCGCCATCAGGAAAGCGCGAGATGGAGCCCAGTTCTCTCGAACACTTCATACCCAAGTGTATTCTCACTCTAAATCTGTATCCAACACTTAGTCAAGCTTGGATTCCTATAAAAGCCTTGTAAAAAGGAAGTATGGATCAAAGACACCTTCAACATGTATCACGTTGTGTTCAAAACCTGTGTGGGAGAAGCAAGTTGTAAACACTAGCTTCTGGTCAGCACTTCCCCTGAGTCTCCCCATGCAGGGCCCTGCTGGGGGCCTTCTACCAAGACATGTCCTCTGAGGGCCTCTGCCACCGTCTCAGCCTTATGTTTCCCTGGGAAAAAGGGCAGGAGCAGCCCCAGCAGAGGCCCTTTTCCCTGGCAGCACTCTGTGTCAGCAAAGCGTCTCCAGCAAGTATTTCCGTGGGAAGGTCTTCCATCTGGAGCTTGGCAGACAGAGGAAGTTTCCTTTGAGGTTCTGCCACCCTCTCCCCTCAGCTCTGCATAAGGTGCAGCCCAGAGAGGCCCAGACTGATTTTAGGAATGGTGCGAGTGTGTTTCATGGAGTCAGAACTGCTGTCCCTCTTTTCCTCAGTAAGTGGGCAGGGCGCTGAGAAGAAGAATGTTGTTTGTTCTGCCACTACCTCCCATCTCAGTGTGCAACAGGTCACAAGATGTGACAAGTTCATGTGCTAATTCCTTCCTTTTCAGTTAATAGAATAACACAGATGGGAACACTTAGCCTGGGATCGGACACAAATTGGAGCAGCCGTGGAAGGAAGATAGAGGTAGCCTGGCCCATTCTCAGCACTTCATTAAACAGAAATGACTTCTAATAGCATTGTTACCCTCAGCTGGGTATCCCTGAGAAGCTACTCTGACAGGAAGGTATAGGCCTCTGGCATAGGCCCTAGCCTCAATCCACTCATCCCACAAAATGCTCACAACATATTAAAAAAGTAGTAACACTAGACAGCAATTTCACTGCTTCCCAGAGTCGCTGAGCAGCAACGCCCTGACATTAGCTCTAAACCTACTCCATAGCTTGTCTGCAAGACGATAAACAGAATACTAAGGACAATAGGGGAGAGGAGTGTTGAGACAGAAATCGTAGAGCCATGCACAGACACCACGGGGACTCCTGTCATCCACCTTGGCCACTGTGCATCTTGAATGTTCAGGTATAGAACTGGTTTCAAATATTTTACCCCTTACCAGATTGTGATCTAGCTTTTCTCAAAGGTGACAGCAAACCTTTGGTGATCAAATGGCTTTGGAATCAAAGAGACATCTTTAAATCCCAGGCTGCTATTATGATGAGCTATGAGTGAGTATGTTATCCAGCTCTTCCTAAGACTCTAGTTTCTTACCTGTAAAAGAAATTAGGACAATACTTTCCTGTTATTTAGTTGTTGAGGATCAAATAAAATGTCTAGAGCAGTGACTAAGACCAAAAAATAGTAGCTACAATGTATTGATGTGTATGATATGTGCCAGGCATTGCACCTAACACTTTATAGGCATATTCCTAATTTAACTTTGCTAAAGTGCTCTGAGGCAATGCTATTATAACCTCCCCCTCCATGTTACAAATGAGGAAAGAGTGCAGTGATAAGATCCCACAACTTGCAAGTTGCGGGGGAAGGGTCTTGAATTGAAGCCAGGTCTGTCTATCTGTGACTTTAGAGCCTGAGTTCATAAACACATAGTAGGTGCTCAGTAAATGGTATCTGTAATCATTTTCAACATTTTCACCACTACATTACCCAAATCATGAGAGACCTCCATGCCTTGCTAGGCAGTTTGTGTATCAGCATTGTAGCGTTGGCTATAAGAAGATGGTAGTAAAATAGGAGATGATAGACAACAATTCCTAATCTGGAAATTGTTTTGGAAATTTAAAAAGAGGATGACAGATGCATCTCAGAATTTAGATGAGGTTAGGTCCAAAAAGTATCTTTGTGAATATGTGTAAATTAATGCCTGCTTTGAACCCCTTCCTCTTTTTTATGAAAACAGGATAACAGCCTCTCCTCCCTCTTGAGAACTTAGCCTTTCTCTATTCCATGTGGCTTTGATGAGAATAATTCACATTTTTCCCTTGGCACCAGGTTACAAGTGTGGGCCACCTGTCATGAACCTTGTCTATAGAGATCAGTACATAACCTGAGCCTATGACCCAAAAGGGCCAATTGAGATCATTCAAGAAGATATCATATGTTGATAATAGAAGAGTTCATTCAGTCAACTCTGTCTTCTGTCACTGTAAGGCTGAAATAACATAAGTTGAGCTTTTGGTAGCCACTTCTGCTTCTCTCTTTTCAAATAAATGGAGGTATTTTGCAGTCGGAAGGAATTCAACAAATATAGGGAAAGCCAAGAAATGCAGAGAGAAGTAGAGGAGGAAGAAGAGGAGGAGGAAGAGGAGGAAAAAGAAGGGAAAAGAGAAAGAAGGAAAAAGAAAAAAGGGAGGGTGAGGAAGCCATTATTTTCTATCTTAGGATCGCCTTGTGTTTAAGATCAGTTCTATTTCTAGATTTCCATGTTGTGTTTTCATAATTTTACAGAAAAACTACTACTTTGCATAGGATACATTGGATTTGTAAGCAAAGAACTAATAACGAGCTTGGTAAAAGGAGTTTTAATAGCCTCAGTATGACCAAAATTTTGGGTTATCTTAGACTTTCTCAGTCCCCATTCCCAGAACATTTGACTCTGTCTTTACCAGGGACATCTAGTAGCATATCCCAATTATGTTTCAATTGGCTCTTTATTTCAGTTGCATGGTGTGATGGAAGGAGAATGGTCTTTGAAAGCAGACAGACATAATTTCAAATACCAGCTTTTCCAGAATGTAACTCTATGGCTCTTGGACAAATTATTTAAGTTCTCTGAGTCTCCATTTATCATCTCTAAATTGGATGTGGGTACTTGGGTGTGAGAACAGGTAGATGGGCAAATCAAATGACTTAGGGTTAAAAAAAAGTCCCTGGCATGGTGCCTAGCCCCTAAAGTGTACTCTGAAAAATGTGTGTTGTATTCTATCCAGCTCAACTCCACTCTTTCCATGTGAAGATTACATAGTAATTGAGAATAGGTATGTTAAATCTTTTTGTGATCCTTAGGACCTTTCTGTAATACACAATAATGATGTTGCTCTGTATAGCATATGGCCATGCCATGTAAAATGTTGACAAACTCAGCCTCAACTTTTAGAATAAGTTGCACAAATTAACAAAATATGTGAAGTCTTGAATTTGTTTGCTAAAGGAGCAATTATATTTCATACATAACTGACACTTCACTACTTTCTGTCTTGTAGTAACAGCTTCTAGTAACTCACAGCTCTCACTGTCCCTATTCCTGGGGTGAGGAAGGTGATGATATCATATATTTTCTGATCTCAGGATACATCTAGCCATGAGGATACCAGGGCAGGTCCCAAGACGCTTTACTGGTAACAGCTCCTCCTTAGCCCTGCTAGCTTTCTTTAAAAAAGGAATCAGTATGTTACTTTTCCGGATTTTTAGGGAATCTTATAGTTGAAGTTGGTTTTGTGCCATTTTTACTTTCATATCCTCTATAGCAGTCTCTCTGTCTCTGTCTCTGTCTCTGTCTCTCTCTCTCTCTCCCCCTCCCACCACTGCCTTGCCCCGATTCTAGACAATGGGAACAAGATTGAATAAGATACAATCTCCCACCCCAAAGAGCCAGTAGTCCCTTTGATGACACAGACTGAGAGCAGTTTATGATCTCTACTTCTTTAGCTTGCAGCCAAAGAGGTGGAGCCGAGACCCATGGCTGAGTGCAGGACTGGTTCCTCAGCCCTGGAGAGGTGACATTAAAGGGTGTCTTTGCCTCACATGGTGCCCAGATGCCTCCCTTTGTACCCCATAAGCTGGTTAAGAGAGAATTATCTTTCTATAAAAGCAGAGAGACTTAATGCCTGGCAGACCCTGAATGTAAATTTCAAACGATGTGATTTAAATAAAACTTATTTAAAGTGAAAGTTGTGGTCACACTGAAGACACAGCCCATCTTTGTTTTTTGCCTTATACAAGTTTATGTGGAATTCCTTTCTTTCCCATTCTTTATGCCCATTGGGTATAGGTATCCTCTTGGCTGACTCAGAACATTTATGGAGAAAATCAGAAACAGGGCTTCATCTCTTCTCCTAAAAATAGTTTGTCTTTTTCAAATAAACCTGCTGGTAAAGTGTTTACAAGTATAATATTTCACACAAGGAGGAAAGGATCATATTAACTGCAAGAGAGAGGGATCTGGCACCTAATTCAAGAAACATCCTTCATACTTCTTGGGATTGGAAATACAAAATCCATGAGCCTAGAAAAGGGAGGGATTGAGTAGAACACAGGAATCTAAGGAAAATTATAGCAAGAAAGGGCTTGGATCAACCCTTATCTGAGTCCCAGTATTTTGAGGAGTGTGTTTATCCATGACTTGCTATTTTGAATCCAAAGGTAGTTTTGTAGTTTTTCCTTTTTCTCCACCTAGGGAAATAAATTGATGCTCATTTAGCATATACTATGTTTTGAAAGAAAGGAAAAAGAGAGAGAGAATATTAATTTGTGCAGCACCTCATGTGAGTTTCTACAGCTCAAATTTCCTTGGCAAATTTATTGTGGAGTTTCCACCTATATAAAGGAATTTTCCTTACTAAGCATTTCCCAGATCTTTTTCAGTCTCTGAAATTAAGTTTCTTAATTTCCTAATTTTAAAAATTGTCCACCAGGGACCAGGACTGAGAGGACAAAATCAACAGAATGAGGCCATGTGGGATTTGGTTGCCAAGACTCAAGAGGGTCTTGCTCTTGTTGGAGCCTCAAGTTCAACAACGGTCTTGGTAACAAAACACAAACAGTTCCCTTGACACTTATTGGAAGGGGGACAGTGGGGTGTGGGAGCAATTGGCTTGCCTTCTAAAATGACTGAAAGCAAAATTTGAGTGAAGCCAATTAAATCCATGAGTATAAAGTAATTTTTGCAAGACCTTCCCAGCAGAGAGAAGCAGTCATATTGAAGATCAATCACAGAAAACCAGAAGCATTTTGAAGTGGACTCATTAAATCTAACAAGGGGTTTTGGGATCTGGGACGGAAGAGGACAGCAAAAGTCTTTTAAATGTAATGTTTGTCCTGGTGAGTCTGGAGGCTATGAGAGCTCCTGTCCTTATACACTTGTGAACTGGTTCAAAAGGCTAGGTGAGGAAACAGGACCAAGGCTGCGCCGTGCCCTGGGAGAGAAGAGGAGGCAGAATATAAGGACCGTGGGGCCAAAGTGGGCTCTGTTGCAGGCTCTGAGGAAGGAGAGGCAATATTCAATTCAATCAGAGGCATGATGAGGCTTGTGCAAGCCTGGCCACTAACCAAGAGCCAAGATGAGCTGGGAGGAGGGAAGTTCAATTGAACAGCCCATTTGACCTTGGGTATGCGGGAGGAAGACAACAGGAACACCAACTGCTACTGGGTCAAGTACCCTCTGAACTGAGACAGCGAAAACAGGAACAAGGCCAGCAGAGGCTTCTAAAGGGAAGCAACTGAATCTGGAACTGTGATTAGTCATGGTATAGAGAACACGTTCACTGATTCATGAGCATGTATTGATTGCCTACTGCATTCTAGGCTCTGTTCTAGGGACACAATGCCACAAGACAGTCAAGAGGGGGAGAGACAAGCTAAGCAACAGCCCCAAAATAATGTCATAAGTAGCATGAAAGAGAAGTGTAGAGGAAACTAAGAATATGCCTAATTAGTCTTACTAGTAGAGAAGGCCTCCTTCCTCCCCATTGACACTACCCTCATTTAGACGGCTGTCATTTTTCACCTAAACATTGCAACTGTTCTACACTGATCTCTTCACATCTTCTCATGCACCTTTCCAACACAGCCGATCATGTTACATGCCTACCTACCTAAAGCCCTTTAATACATCCCACTACAAGGCAGATGCAATCAACATTCTTTAATATGACCAGCATGGCTCTGCTGTATCTGTCTTGTCTCTTTCTCCAACTTATTTTCCTCTACTCCGTCATGCTCTCTGAAATGAGGAGATGCTAAGGAAAAGACATCCAGGCAAAGATGTGCAGAAAAGTAACAATATACAAGAGAAAACTTAGGGAGTAGACAAAAAAAAAGTTCTCTCTAAAATCCACTTTCTTTCATACTCTGAGAAAGTTTGGTAGACAGAATTCTAAGATGTTCCCACCTCAAGATTTCCTACCCCTGGTATACACACACCTACTCCAAGTTATTAAAGCAAACACTAATCTAGCTGCTTCTGTGAAAGAATTGTGCAAATGGAGTCAAGGTCCCAAATCAGTTGATAGGAAAGTTTTCCCAGTGACCCTGACCTAATCACAGGAGCCTGATATAAGCAGAGCATTTCATCCAGCATCACGGAAGTTGGAGATTCAAAGCACAAGAAAGACTGAAGGCACTGTTGCTGGCTTGAAGATGGAGGGACCACATGACAAGAAATGCAGGCAGCCTCTAAGAGCTCAGAATGGCCCCTGGCTGACAGCCAGTGAGGAAACAGGGGTTTCAGTTCAGCAACCACAAAGGAAAGAATTTTGCCAACAACTGGTGAACTTGGAAGAGGATTCCAAGCCCCAAACAAGAACTCCAGCCCCTGCCTTGTTGACACCTTGATTTTTGCTGGGTGAAATTCTGAGCAGAGAATTTAGTTATGCTGGGCCCAGACTTCTGACTTACAGAAACTGTGAGATAATACACTTGTATCATTTTTAAGCTGGTAAATTTGTAGTTACACAGAAATAGAAAACTAATACTTGAAGCAAAAGAAAATTCAGCTTTCCAAAACATTTAGGCATATAGGACTTAAGTAAGTGTCCTCCTCATCATTGACCGATGCCCCATTCTGAGATTTTTAATCCAGACAGTTGCCCAAAGCATGAAGAGGGGATGTATATCACGTGTGTCCCTAGAAACAGGGCAGGGAGTAGTTCTACTCTTAACTGCAACTCACAGTTGAAAGTCCGATTTCTTGTAATATTGATATCTGTGTTCTTTCTGGAATGGAAGGGGTCGCAGATATTTAGATTATTTTTGTGACCAACTAAGAGTGGGTAAAAGGTGAAAATGGGCTGAAAGCTGGTATTAGAGACATGGGTACTACTTACCTGTAGAATAAGCAAATAACTGCCTTAATAAGTAAACAAATAACTTCTAAGTTTAATCCCCAAACCACAATTCTATAAGTTGGCATACACCAAAGTATTGAAAGTTGATTTGAAAGTATTGACATAGACCAAAGCCCAAAGTGCTTGTAGAATTTGAGGGGAGAACCAGAGTGGCATCTCTTGGCAGATAGCATGGAAGGGAGACCTACATTCCCCATTAGAAAGGAACTGGGCTAATGTTGACATCTGACCTGTAGCAATGTTCTCCAAATACACGTAGCCCAAGAAAAGAAAGCTCTTTGTCAACTGAGAGTTGCTGGCCACTTGCCTAATCACCAGCCTTGCTTGCTTTAGAGAAATTTATTACCATAAAAAAGGGACAAACTGTAAAACTCAGACTTCAGTGTTGAAAAATTGTTAGGCCTTTGGCCCTCTTTTCTCAGCATTTGCAAAGAATTTCCTTATATACTTAGTGATGGGGTTAGATATATGTACCTTGGAGAGGAGCACTTGTATTGGAGCTTTTCCTTTTAATGTTTCTTCCACTTTTAATTTAGGTTCAGGAGGTATATGTGCAGGTTTGTTACATGGGTAAATTGTGTGCTGCTGAGGCTTGGTGTATAAATGATCCTATCACCAAGGTAGTGAGCATAACCTTCCAACTCATTCCCCACTTTCATTTTCCCCCGTCAAGCAGTCTCCAGTGTTCCCATCTTTGGGTCCCTGTGTATTCAATGTTTAGCTCCCACTTATAAGTGAGAAAGTGCCACATTTGGTTTTCTTTCCTTCACAGCACCATTCACAATAACAAAGACATGGATGGAATTAACCCAGATGCCCATCAATGATGGACTGGATAAAGAAAATGTGGTACATGTACACCATGGAGATTTTTCAAAAGGGAAACTGTGTTAGAACTGAGCCGCCTCCTAGTCTTTCCGAAGAATGTATCAAGAGAACTTTTGTTGGTGTCAGAAAAGGCATGTTGGTGTCAGAAAAGGCTTCCCATGAAGGCAATATTGGGGCTGGGAAAAATGTTCACATGTCAGACAAGGGAAAGCTAGGACAATCTAGTCAGAGGTTGCAGAAGGTGTAAAGATGGTGGCATGAATGACCGTGGAGGATCCAAAAAACTGAAAGTCAGTTTAGTATGCTTGGAGTACATTATTTAGTCAATGGCAGGAAGAGAAGATATACAATTGGAGATGAACTTGGAAAAGTAGGTCTGACTCAGAGTCAAGGTAACCTTGATGCTTTCCTGAGCAGGCTGGGCATTAGCCTGTAAGGACCAAAGGATTTTTACCAATGGCATGATGTGATTATTCTCATTTTGGAATGCTGTCCATGAGGGTAGCAGTGTGAAGAATAAATTGAGATATCTAGGATGAGATCCCATTTCTGGTTTGGCCAATGTCTTGAAATGAGATAAGGAATTAAATTGGGAGTTGGGGGGGATATATTTAGTTTGCTTTTGGACATGTTAAATTGTGTTTGCCTGTATTACACAAGTGAATATGTTGTGTTTCTGTTACTCAGGACATGGTCAATAATTGGAGATTCAGACTGGAGAGCTGTCACACTTAGCAGGGGCAGATTCATGAGCTTGCCTAGGGAAGCAGGTAGCAGGGTTGTTTATTTTTTCTGTAAATCAGGATACTCCTTTAGTTTATTTTACATAGATCAATCACTCTTGAATTTTTGTTAGTGAAGGCACTCACTTATCAATCATCAAAAATTTAATGCGATCCTTCCATAATTGGCACTGTTCAGACATCAATGGTGTTGTAGAAGACAAGATGGAAAAAATCCCTAGCCTCATAGAGCTTCACTCCACAAAAAGATGAGGAAGAGTAACAAATCATAGAATAAACAAATGTCAGATAGTGGTAAGTGCTATATAGAGAAATAAAACAGGTTAAGCAGATCAAACATTGCTATGGAGATAATCGTTCTATTTTAGATAGTTTGGCCCTGTAAATTGTCCCTCAGGACATGCCATTTGAGCAAAGATCTGCATGAGGCAAGGTATGAGCCAGTCAAGGTCTAAAGGAAGAGAAAGCAGAGTCTGAAAGGTATGAGTCAGGAATCAGACATTCAAGGAAATGAAAGAAGGTTAAGGGCAGACAGAGATATGTGAATGAAAGGCAGAGAAGTAGGAGATGAGAATCAGGCAGAGGACTGATCATAACAGAACATGGGGCTAGGGTTAGTGAGTTTGGGTGAGATAGAAACCACTGAAGGGCTCCAAACAAAGCAGTGATGTCATCTAATGTTTATTTGAAACAATTTTATTGGTATCCATGGTTAATAGGGAGTGTGCTAAAAGATTAAAGTTATTATTATTACTATTTACCTGTTCAGTCACCCACTCATATAATCTAGAAACATATTCTGAAAGCCTGCTCTATGCCAAGGATTGTGATAGACATTGAGGACACAAAAACTAGTAAGAGGCAGCCCTTTCCTTCAACAATTTGCAGTATTACAACTAAGTATGCGTACATCACACTTGACAATGGAGATTCTTGCACCCACTTCCCATTCCATGCCGTTTACCCTATACACCGGAGGTAGAATTATTTAAACACCAAGTAGCCTGGCATATTTTTAGCATCTTAGGAAGACCCTCATTGGATTTATATATTTTATTATGTAGTTATTCCCACTTCTCACTCTCACTCTCCTCCTTCTAATATTCTTCATGTATCTAGTTTTATTTTTATAACTTCTTTCAAAATGTGTGTTCTAGTTTTGCAGTGACTTTTATTTCTTTCAAAATATATGTTTCAGACCAGCAGTAGAGAGTGTATGTAATTCATTAGATTGTATATGGGGGCCAAGAGTCTATATTTTAGGGGAAAAAAAGGTCCCTGGGTATTGTTGATACCTACCCCAGCTCGGAACTTTTCAAAGCGGGAGGTACTAAAGTTCATTGATGTGTTTGTAAACTTACTCCTTTGGGGGGAAAACACTCTGATTTGTAGCATTTGCTGATTTTCATGGTGCGAATATTTCCACCATGACCAATCTTAAGCTAAGAAAGATTTAACAACCAGGCTGCAAAATTCCTGAATAGTGAGCAATTGGCTGGAGCCAATTTCAGCATACTGTTGTTATGTCCTCAATCCCACCTGCATAAGTACCTAATGAAGACATTACTCTGCTCGTAAGAATAGGTCATCCTAGTACAATGTGTCCTAAACAGGTAACAGGAACTTTCAGTGTACCTAGATAAAGTCAGGTAGGTGTTGCAGAATCCCTGATAAGCCCATCTAAAATTGAGTGACAGAGCTCCTTTTCTTTCAAGGATGGTTTTTAAAGTTTGTTACTGGGTTTCTCATGTGCACCATGATAGAAGCCAACTGTTTTGTCCTTACACTCTGAACAATTCCTAGCCAAATTAGAAGGATGCCTCGTGGCCATTCTATTGCCTCAGAAATGTTTGCCATCCTTGGGTTACATTGTTTACTGGAGCCAGGATCTGCAGGTGAGAACTGAAGAGTACAGTTGGGAGGACAATGGATCTTGAGAATTTAGAAGATATTTGGATTTTAGAAAGTCTTGGAAGAGAGGAGCTGAATCATTTCTAGAAGATTCAAAGGTTGCTTCTTTTGAGTAGTGCAATTTCCATATGGGCTTGTGATATCTTAAAAATATAGGTAGTCTTCCTCCTTTAAGACTATAAATGGTTAAATGCAGTTACTGAGAAGTAGGCATCATCATCATCATCACAGTCTAAACATCTTACATATTTAATTGTGAGGATTACAATAGAGAATCTTGTAATCATCATAATAACCTGATAAGTTTGTCTTAGTATTTTCTCCATATTATAAATTAGGAAATCAGACTCAGAGAAGTTAAGGAACGGATCCAAAACCATGCAAGATGGCAAAATGTAGCTGGGGTTTGAAACCAGAGTACCTGTTCCCAGAGCTCTCATTTTCCCTGCTCTGTCATACTCCTTCCCACTGGTCTTCATGGTGCCTGATCCATAGTGGGTGCTCCCAATATATTTATGCAATGAACAAAAATAAATAAATGACAGTGTGACTTCTAAGAGAAATAATTAAGCTTGGAATATATAGATTTTTAGAGTTTTTAATGTAATGAAAGGTCATGTATATAAAGCCACAGCAAAATGTTCTGCTATGAACCTTGAAAATTGAGTTCTTCCTTGGAAATTAAAAAAAAAAAAAGTGTGAGCTTAAGGTAATTGTCCTTTTATACTGTTGTACTTGTCATAGTGCCAGCATCTACACTTTTCCTCTAGAGATAAAATTAAAATGCCAAATTTTCATGATTATGAGATGATTACAGAATAAGTGCTGATGGAAGAATCATGAAATAGAAAGGAGAGTCTGTATGCCTTCCCAACTAGTTAAGGACTTTTTTTTTTTTTTTTTTTTTTACTTTGCTTTGCTTTCCTTTCTTTTTTTTCCCTGCAAGAGATATACTACATAAGGATTTTCTTCCATGTTCCCACTGTATGGACTCTTTTTCTCTCGATTATTATTCACCTTCTGATTGGTTGTGACATGTGTCTTTAGACAGGAACACTTGTGAATGCTCCAGCACCATTCAAAAGGTAGTTCATCCCAGCTGGACTGAAAACACTAGGAAAGTTTCACATTGAAGGACTGTTGCTTTTGTTGTAATAAAGAATACATACTTTTCCTACTACCAATAACTCTTCCCGTGATTAGAAAGGATTCTTCACAAGAAAACTTTGGCCAATGTGAAAAATGAGGTTTCCATTACATATGTCAATGTAATTGTCATGTGAAGTTTAACTGTCCCGCTTGTTTATTTGCTCATTACATCTAAAGGGAAAGCAATAATGGGGGGATAATCAGGTCCTGAGTGCATCAGTTTAATCCAGAGGGCTTATTTTTGATTTAAAATAAAAAGCTTCAGAAAGAGAACTGCAGACGTAGAATCCATCCTTTGCTCTTTTGTTTCACATTTCAGTGGGATGCAGACAGACCTGTGAGGCATATTGCAAAACACCAGCAAGAGATCCAAGGCTCACTCCTGGGACTGACTCTGATTAGACCCTCGCTGACCACAGTTCAAGTAGATGAAAAGGGTGAGTGTATTCTGATGGAATTCTCCTTTGGTTTTCCCTCTGGGGCTGATGGGAGGGGACAAGTCCATTTGTCCTGTTTTACAAGTGCGATGTCTTTTGCTCTTAAAAAGGAAGAGCTTGCCACATGCCATATACCCCACTATTAGTCAAGCAGTGGAAAGAACTCAATACAGACTAAAAAGTACAATGCCCAAAGGGACACCATCAATCCTTTATTACCACAACTTCCTCATTCTTGAGTTGTTTATATTGATTTATCTTTTGCTCAGGTAGAGCGACTTAGAGTAATTTTCTCAGCAAGAGAACAGGGATGGCCTCTGTTCTGAGCCTTTGCCAGCCTGAGAAATATTTCCCTCTGCCCTCATACAGAATAATTGGGCATGGAATTTTCGGGCCATAATCTTTTCCTCTCAAACTCTGTAGTTTTTGTTACTAATTTTGATCTTAGCCAAAAGGTGAAGAAGCAATGAATTTTCTGTTTTTTTTTTTTTTTTTCAGACGTGTGTGGCATATAGCAATATATGAAGCTAAGATTATTTGGAATGTATTTTAGTCAACCTAACTTTTATTCCCACTTCTATTTAAAGTGTTTAGGCTTTATATTTGAAGTGTCACCATATTACTTGAATAAATCTCAGGTTGTAATTCTGTGCTTTTTAAATTAATTTTGCCCAGGATCAATAAATTCTTTTAGTTCGCAGATTTTTTTTCTTTTACTCAATAATGTTTCCTTCTGTTACTCCTTTAATTGCTTCTGGTGTGTGTTTTTTACCAAAAGAGAGGTTTCTCTGAGACACGTCTTTTATGTGTCTGTGTGTATAGATAGATAGATAGATAGATAGATAGATAGATAGATAGATATTTTGCTTATAAATGTGTGTTTATATACAAATATATACAATAAAAATATTTATTGTATACTTAGTATATAAAGTATGTATATATCTCACACAATACAAACACACACACAAGTATATATATATTCTATTATGTATATATGGTCCATATTCCCCTAGGCTCATCATTATTTGTTTTCTTCTAAGTTTCAAAGTTCTTTTTCCTTTATCTTTAAATGCTTCTGAATTCCTATAATCTTTTTTCTTCTGATACACATAGTTGTTTGCATAAAATCTGTCATTTACCACTTTTATGATCTGTCATTTACCACTTTTACGATGAGTCCTTAATTCAAAAATTGAAGCGATAATGTATCCTTTAATTTCTTCCCTTATCTATCTTTCCTGATTTTAGATTGTTTCACTTACTCTATGCTTACTTAATTTCACAAATTCTATGTGTCTTCTAGAAGTTTAATCAGAAATGTTCTCAACTTTCTCTATTTAAGAGTTTTTCTCTGATTCCTGGGAACTGGTAAAATGTAGAGGTTTGCTCTTGAGCCCATTTGATGAGCCTGTTTCTCAAGCATGGATTGCTTTCACAGGAGATTGGAAGAGAAATTTTACCCAGTCCCTTTGTTCTCTCTTCTTCTTCTCTCTGGTTCTTGGTTCTGCTATTGGTTCTTCTCTCAGTACTGTCTCTTCATACTTGTACAATTCCTGAGTTTTTATATAACCACTAAAAAGTTGTTGGCATAGAAAAGACAAAGACCCAACCATTCCTCTGAGGGGTTTTTTGGTTGTTGTTTATTTTCTAGATGGAAATGTAATTTTGGGCTTGCTTCAAATGAATGTAGTAACCAGAAGAAGCCCTGTGTTCTAGAGAGTGAACTCCAGAAACAATTTTCCAGAAAACACATATTTTCTATAATAAAGTATTAAACAGCAAAGCGTTCAAGATACCAAGTATGTTTATTTGTCAGTATGGACGTAAATTCTGTCTCATTAAATGATAAAGTTCCCTTCTTTTGAGATGTGCCCTTTGGCCCAAGCCACTGTGGATGCTGGTGTATAATGCAAGAATTAGATTATCAGCACCCATTGGCATGTCTCAGTTTTGTCCTATGTTGATCCACGTCATGTAAGTATATGTGTAATACATAGAAATAGCAAGGTAGAACTTAGTTTTAATTACTGTATGACTTATATTAGTATTTGCCTCATGCTTTTTATTTAACTAATGACTCACAGATGCTCCTTTTCATGTTATTTGAATTTTAGAAATTTATCTATGCTATCTTTCACTTCTAAGTGTAATCATCTGCTTGTGTCATGCCTCTTGCCATGTTCCACTCAGTAGATGTCAAAAATTAGTCTCTTGCTTCTCTAGTTCTTTTAATTGTGATGTTAGGGTGTCAATTTTAGATCTTTCCTGCTTTCTCCTGTGGGCATTTAGTGCTATAAATTTCTCTCTACAAACTGCTTTGAATGTGTCCTAGAGATTCTGGTATGTTGTGTCTTTGTTCTCGTTGGTTTCAAAGAACATCTTTATTTCTGCCTTCATTTTGTTATGTACCCAGTAGTCATTCAGGAGCAGGTTGTTCGGTTTCCATGTAATTGAGCAGTTTTGAGTGAGTTTCTTAATCCTGAGTTCTAGTTTGATTGCACTGTGGTCTGAGAGACAGTTCATTATCATTTCTGTTCTTTTACATTTGCTGAGGAGTGCTTTACTTCCAACTATGTGGTCAATTTTGGAATAGGTGTGGTGTGGTGCTGAAAAGAATGTATATTCTGTTGATTTGGGGTGGAGAGTTCTGTAGATGTCTATTAGGTCCACTTGGTGCAGAGCTGAGTTCAATTCCTGGATATCCTTGTTAACTTTCTGTCTAATGTTGACAGTGGGGTGTTAAAGCCTCCCATTATTATTGTGTGGGAGTCTAAGTCACTTTGTAGGTCACTAAGGACTTGCTTTATGAATCTGGGTGCTCCTGTACTGGGTGCATATATATTTAGGATAGTTAGTTCTTCTTGTTGAATTGATCCCTTTACCATTATGTAATGGCCTTCTTTGTCTCTTTTGATCTTTGTTGGTTTAAAGTCTGTTTTATCAGAGACTAGGATTGCAACCCCTGCCTTTTTTTGTTTTCCATTTGCTTGGTAGATCTTCCTCCATCCTTTTATTTTGAGCCTATGTGTGTCTCTGCACATGAGATGGGTTTCCTGAATACAGCACACTGATGGGTCTTGACTCTTTATCCAATTTGCCAGTCTGTGTCTTTTAATTGGAGTATTTAGCCCATTTACATTTAAAGTTAATATTGTTATGTGTGAATTTGATCCTGTCATTATGATGTTAGCTGGTTATTTTGCTCATTAGTTGATGCAGTTTCTTCCTAGCCTTGATGGTCTTTACAATTTGGCAAGAGCAAACACATTCAAAAGCTAGCAGAAGGCAAGAAATAACTGAGATCAGAGCAGAACTGAAGGAAATAGAGACATAAAAAACCCTTCGAAAAATCAATGAATCCAGGAGCTGGTTTTTTGAAAAGATCAACAAAATTGACAGACCGCTAGCAAGACTAATAAAGAAAAGAGAGAAGAATCAAATGACGCAATAAAAAATGATAAAAGTGATATCACCACTGATCCCACAGAAATACAAACTACCATCAGAGAATACTATAAACACCTCTATGCAAATAAACTGGAAAATCTAGAAGAAATGGGTAAATTCCTCAGCACATACACTCTCCCAAGACTAAACCAGGAAGAAGTTGAATCTCTGAATAGACCAACAACAGGCTTTGAAATTGAGGCAATAACTAATAGCTTACCAACCAAAAAAAGTCCAGGACCAGATGGATTCACAGCCGAATCCTACCAGAGGTACAAGGAGAAGCTGGTGCCATTCCTTCTGAAACTATTCCAATCAATAGAAAAAGAGGGAATCCTCCCTAACTCATTTTATGAGGCCAGCATCATCCTGATACCAAAGCCTGGCAGAGACACAACAAAAAAAGAGAATTTTAGACCAAGATCCTTGATGTACATTGATGCAAAAATCCTCAATAAAATACGGGCAAAACCGAATCCAGCAACACATCAAAAAGCTTATCCACCATGATCAAGTGGGCTTCATCCCTGGGATGCAAGGCTGGTTCAACATACGAAAATCAATAAACATAATCCAGCATATAAATAGAACCAAAGACAAAACCCACATGATTATTTCAATAGATGCAGAAAAGGCCTTTGACAAAATTCAACAATGCTTCATGCTAAAAACTCTCAATAAATTAGGTATTGATGGGACGTATCTCAAAATAATAAGAGCTATCTATGACAAACCCACAGCCAATATCATACTGAATGGGCAAAAACTGGAAGCATTCCCTTTGAAAACTGGCACAAGACAGGGATGCCCTCTCTCACCACTCCTATTCAACATAGTGTTGGAAGTTTTGGCCAGGGCAATCAGGCTGGAGAAGGAAATAAAGGGCATTCAATTAGGAAAAGAGGAAGTCAAATTGTCCCTGTTTGCAGATGACATGATTGTATATCTAGAAAACCCCATTGTCTCAGCCCCAAATCTCCTTAAGCTGATAAGCAACTTCAGCAAAGTCTCAGGATACAAAATCAATGTGCAAAAATCACAAGCATTCTTATACACCAATAACAGACAAACAGAGAGCCAAATCATGAATGAACTCCCATTCACAATTGCTTCAAAGAGAATAAAATACCTAGGAATCCAACGTACAAGGGATGTGGAGGACCTCTTCAAGGAGAACTACAAACTACTGCTCAGTGAAATAAAAGAGGATACAAACAAATGGAAGAACATTCCATGCTCATGGGTAGGAAGAATCAATATCGTGAAAATGGCCATACTGTCCAAGGTAATTTATAGATTCAATGCCATCCCCATCAAGCTACCAATGACTTTCTTCACAAATTGGAAAAAACTACTTTAAAGTTCATATGGAACCAAAAAAGAGCCCGCATTGCCAAGTCAATCCTAAGCCAAAAGAACAAAGCTGGAGGCATCACACTACCTGACTTCAAACTATACTACAAGGCTACAGTAACCAAAACAGCATGGTACTGGTACCAAAACAGAGATATAGACCAATGGAACAGGACAGAGTCCTCAGAAATAATGCCACTTATCTACAACTATCTGATCTTTGACAAACCTGACAAAAACAAGCAATGGGGAGAGGATTTCCTATTTAATAAATGGCGCTGGGAAAACTGGCTAGCCATATGTAGAAAGCTGAAACTGGATCCCTTCCTTACACCTTATACAAAAATCAATTCAAGATGGATTAAAGATTTAAACGTTAGACCTAAAACCATAAAAACCCTAGAAGAAAACCTAGGCATTACCATTCAGGACATAGGCGTGGGCAAGGACTTCATGTCCAAAACACCAAAAGCAATGGCAACAAAAGACAAAATTGACAAATGGGATCTAATTAAACTAAAGAGTTTCTGCACAGCAAAAGAAACCACCGAGTGAACAGGCAACCTACAGAATGGGAGAAAATTTTTGCAACCTACTCATCTGACAAAGGGCTAATATCCAGAATCTACAATGAACTCAAACAAATTTACAAGGAAAAAAAAAACAACCCCATCAAAAAGTAGGCGAAGGATATGAACAGACACTTCTCAAAAGAAGACATTTATGCAGCCAAAAAGCATATGAAAAAATGCTCATCATCACTAGCCATCAGAGAAATTCTAATCAAAACCACAATGAGATACCACCTCACACCAGTTAGAATGGCAATCATTAAAAAGTCAGGAAACAACAGGTGCTGGAGAGGATGTGGCGAAATAGGAACACTTTTACACTGTTGGTGGGACTGTAAACTAGTTCAACCATTGTGGAAGTTGGTGTGGTGATTCCTCAGGGATCTAGAACTAGAAATACCATTTGACCCAGCCATCCCATTACTGGGTATATACCCAAAGGACTATAAATCATGCTGCTATAAAGACACATGCACACATATGTTTATTGCGCCATTATTCACAATAGCAAAGACTTGGAACCAACCCAAATGTCCAACAATGATAGACTGGATCAAGAAAATGTGGCACATATACACCATGGAATACTATGCAGCCATAAAAAATGATGAGTTCATGTCCTTTGCAGGGACATGGATGAAGCTGGAAACCATCATTCTCAGCAAACTATCGCAAGGACAAAAAACCAAACACCACATATTCTCACTCATAGGTGGGAATTGAACAATGAGAACACATGGAAACAGGAAGGGGAACATCACACACCGGGGACTGTTGTGGGGTGGCAGGAGTGGGAAGGGATAGCATTAGGAGATATACCTAATGACTAGGTAATTAACTAGATAATGACTAATTAACTAGGTAATTAACTACATAATGACTAGTTAATGGGTGCAGCACACCAACATGGCACATGTATACATATGTAACAAACCTGCACGTTGTGCACACGTACCCTGAAACTTAAAGTATAATAATAATAAAAAAAAAGGAAAAAAAATTAGGCTCACAATCAACAAGCTGTATTGTACTTTTAAATACATTTTATAATCATAAACGTATTTTTTTTCTGAGCACCTACTTGGTAAAAAGTTTTAGAATTTAATTACTCTGTCATCCAACCAAGGAAGCTTTCAATAAAAATATAGACACTTAAGGAGAAGTTAGGCATCACCATGTTTCTTCTTTCTGGGGAAACAAGATGTTATTTGGTCAAAGATTTTTAAATTGACCCTAAGCTTCTTCAATAATTTGTAAATACCCAGTTGCAAAGAGAATGTATAAATGTCTATCTAACTCTGAGAAGCTTGGTGTCATAGGGAAAATGCTAGTTTCTCTCTTGCTGCATTCTATGGCAGAGCGCACTGATGGCCAAAGGGAATCTGGCTGTAGCCCAAACCCATTTCTCTAACTTCCAAACCAGAGAGGACACACTCTGCTTCCAATAACCCATCCAACAATGATGGAACCATGGCTGATGGGAATTATCTCAAACTCATCAGGAATGAACACACACTTGCTAATGACTAACTTCCTTCCCCTCCATGTGTCCCTGCAGAGGATGTAGGCAAGAGAGAGCAAGACCCTTGGCTCAACTTCAGCCTTTCCCCCTTTTTCCTTTCCCAAATACCCTCTCCTCTCACTCCATTAGCATTCTTGATTCTTGAATTCCCATCAAGTTTTCAGGGGAAGGGGAAATACTATTTCTTGCACTTTTTGTTGGCGAAGAAACTGATGCTATCTGCCTTTCATTGTTCTACCCAACATCCGGTTTGGACTTGACTGAGGGCAGTGATGAAGGTGAACATCCAGTTGTGTCCCATGTCCTTTGAACAACTGTCTTTACACAGACAAACCATTTTGGAGACTGTTTATGCTTACTTGAAGTAGCAGTAGCAAACTCACTGCATTACCCCCAGTGAGGGCCACTGATGGCATTCAAAAAGCTACAAAAAACAAAAACAAAAATCAAACTCATAATTAAAAAACCCACAATGTCCTCAATATATTGATTAAACTTTCTGTATGACTATAGACATGGAGGAGAAGAAATCAACAGAGAGAGAGAAATAGGCTCTAGAAATAGGCTCTGCTTTCCTAACAGCAATAATGGTTGTGCCTTATCATGTGAATAACAACATACTAGAGTTGAACCATCATACTATTGGTATATTGTAGGTGATCAATAAAATAGTTGTGAATATCAGTACCATATTTGCAGTATACTTGCTTTTCTAGGTAACTGGATCTAAAGGATAAATAAAGTACATCTAACTTAGAACTGAGGAGAGGTAAATTGTACTCTTTAGGTTATGGAAATATTTTTAAATAAACTCTTTCTTTTGGAATTATCTTTGACTTACAAAATAATTAGCTGAGTACAGAGAGTTCCATATATTTCTAACTCAGTTTACCCTAATGTTACCAGCATATATTAGCATGGTTTATTTGTCAAAACTAAGAAACCAACATTGGTACTTTACTATAATTCTAGATTTTATTTAACTTTATTTTAATTTCACTAGTTTTCCCATTTTTTTGTTTTGTTTTGGGATCAAATCCAGGCTACCACACTGCATTTTGTCACCATCTCTCCATAGACAACTCTGGTTAGTGACAGTTATTTAGTCTTACTTTGTTTTTCATAATCTTGACCATTTTGAGGAATAATGGTAAGATGTTTTATAGAATACCCCTCAATTTGGGTTTGTTTGATTTTCCTTATGGTTTGACTGGGGTTTTGAATTTTTGGATAGACGACCACAAAGTTACATGATATCCACATGATATCACTGATGATGTTAACCTTTATCACTTGGTTAAGGTACTGTCTGCCAGGTTTCTCCACTGTACAGTTATTATTTTTTTCCTTTTATGGAATAGCTTCTAGTTTGGATATATTATAATTTCATTTAGCAAGTCTTTTTATGTAGATCAGGAAATGGTTCTTTATTGTGAAGTTAAAAAGAAAAAAAAAAAAGAAAGAAATGTCTTGCTGGAATCCTGGAGAAAGTTTGGTCAGTACTTGACTTTTGGTATCAAAATCACCCAATCCTTGTGGAATTTGAAAGAGGTTAAGATTGTAGCTGAGAGTCTAATCCATGCAACTTCTCTCTAAGCTCTTGTCATGAGCACAGGGTCTGCACACCATCTTCCATGGGCACTGAAGTTAACAGAGAAATCCTTCCACCCCCGCCCAGACCTTTTCCATGTTCTTCTCTTTACCATTTCTCATCGTCTCTCTCTAACCTTCCATTGTGCCCTCTGACAGGCAAGGCCCCATCTCCCCATGTTGTGTCCTCCTTCACGGATCGTCAGTTACTTCTGTGTCTAGTTCCTAACCTTCATAAAGGACAGAAGTGGGCGGGGGTTATCAGATGCTGAGACTGTGGGAGAGAGAGGAAGGTGGCCCTCTTTTTGGCCTGCTCTCTGGATGAAGTATCTACAATACAACTAGACCTTTCACAATGTGGAAATTACAACTTCTGCTAGCATATCTCCTAATTTCACGATGTTTGAAGAGGATTTGCCTTCTTATCCATCTTGAATTACTATGTAATTCTATTTCTATTAATGCAGTATTGATAAACCACTTTCCAAAACTGGAGGACAGAGGTTATAGGGGTTAAAATGAATCCTTCCATTTTACATAGGTCTTGGGTTAAATATCATTGTAAAAATATATTTATTTATTTTTAGTTTTTGAGATGGACTCTCACTCTGTCACCCAGACTGGAGTTCAGTGGCACAATCCCGACTCACTGCAACCTCTGCCTCCTGAGTTCAAGCCATCCTCCCACCTCAGCCTCCTGAGCAACTGGAATTACAGGCGTGCACCACCACTCCCAGCTAATTTTTGTATTTTTAGTAGAGATGGGGTTTTACCATATTGGACAGGCTGGTCTCAAACTCCTGACCTCAAGGGATACACCAGCCTTGGCCTCCCAAAGTGCTGGGTTTACAGGAGTGAGCCACCACACCTGGCCAAAGTATCTTAATTTTATTTTTAAGAAAAATCCAGGAATAGCAGGAGTTCAGGTTTCTGCTTAAGCTGTGTTGTCTTCTGTGGTTCAGATATATCTGTGTCTGTCTGTCCCACTGTATGGGTGACTCCTTCAGGGTTTTCCTTGTATGAGGGGTCAGTTTTCATCATAGTCTTGGGGAAGGGGGACCTTAGTTCAAAGAGGAGAACTTCTACTCTCAAGGAGATAAAATTTGGAAAAAATAACTTCAGCAGTTAGTGATTTTGCAGTTTCAGTAATCAATACATAAATTATTAAAAAGTATAAACTTGCCAACATTTGAATTGATGATTTAAAAGATAAAGTTGATGAAATGTGTCATAAAAGAAAGTAGAAATACATAGTTATAGATTCAAAAGGAAAGATAAGAGTTTTGAAGACAGTGCCAGGAGATTAGACTCATTGAATTAACAGGAAGAAAAAAGGAAAGATGAAGGAAAAGTAATATTTCAAAAAGAACTATAAGACAATGTTTTTGAGTGGCAGAAAGATAAATATACTGTTTTGGGTTTCTTTCTAGGTATCAAAAAATTACTGGGAAAAAATGTGAACTTTTGAAATTCCAAAATCCTAAGTTACATACAAATGCTTAAAGCTTCCAGTTATAAAAAAACTGTTCACATATCAGAGTTAACCTGTTTAGCCTCAGATTTGCCTCCAATACATGGACGCTATTCCGCAACATGTATAGACTTTTGAGAGGAAAGGCCTGCAATGTCAAATTCTACACATGCATAAAATATTATGCACCTATTGCTGAAACAACCATAAGGTGAGAATAGTCTCAGTGAATACAATCCATGTTTATTATTTGGAAAAGTATCTGTGAACTCTAAATAAATTTCAGTGCAATAAGACTAGAAACCTCAATATATTGGAAGATATAAAAGGGGAAATAACAACAATGAATAAAAGATGGATAAAACAATAGATGGACACAATTTCTATGCTTATATACATATCATATGTAATTGAATGATGATAATGTTACTGTGAACTTATAAGCACAGAGTGAGTCTTTTTGGAAGAGGAAACATGTGTAGCAAGAGAAATCCTTTCAATAGACTGCCCCCCACAAAGAAAACAAAAACTAACAAAAAAACCCCAACTTTTTCAACAAAATTAAGTGGCAGGTGTGGGAGAAGGGGGGAATAATAAAGAACAAAAAAAATAACATATAATAATATGCCACCACAATGACATACGTGAGATCCAAATAATTAAATTGTTAAATGTAGGTTCACATGTTATTAATTTATTAAAACATATAATACATTATTTTTAGGAGATCTGTACGGTCTAAAATCACAAAAGATAGTGTAAAGTATACAAAAGTACACAACTGAAAGATACTTGAACTGAAAAGTCCCAAAGGATCACGAGGTGGTCAAATCCTAACCACAGCCCACTTCTTATAAAGAATAAGAGCTTTAACCTAACCCTGTTTGAGAACTGGAGCTGAGCAGAGGTGAGGAGCCATTTACTAATTGCATTTTCTCCAAATTCAGGTTTGACAGGGGTTACTGCAACTTCTAAGATCTCATATTGAGGTAAAAAGTGAAGGCATTCTAAACATTTATTTCAGTGGGATGGGGGAGTGGATATGTAAAGTGTCAGTGGGAAAAATACAGGTTTAATTGTGACAGTTAAGAAGTGGAAGTTACTATTAGACTAAAAATGCAATAGAGCTTCTAAATTACCAGGAGATTACCAACAGTGAATGAAGAAAAATTTCATTGTTGTTTATTATTAGACAAAAATCTAATGATGCATTGGACAATATTAATATCAGAACAAAGGGAAATCAAGGTCATCGGAACTAAACAAGATAAAGAGGAATATTATGTAATAATAAAATTTAACAGTCCGTAAGAGACTTACAAATGATGTACATCTTTACGTAGCCAATAACACTGCAGAAAAATGTAAGAATTGAGTTAGACATCGAAAGCTATGGTAACTTGTTAAAATAAAATTTCATTGGAAAATTTCAGTGCAACTATTTCAGAATATAAAATCAATGAGGACACAAATAGAATATTTAAATAATATAATCAATAAACACAATTTAATAGATTTGTATGCAATGTACTATCTTAAAATATGAATATATATCCTTTTAATGTCCTTGGAACACTATAAAACAACACTAATACACTTAGATACAAAAAATTTTAATATCTATCCAAAGGAGATATTTTATAGGCCTCACTTTTGATCATAGCTTTCTCTCCCCCAAGATTAAAATCAATAACAAATAAAGCCTACGCCTGAAAAACATAACTAGCTCATTTCTATTTAAAAATGTTTTTCTAACAATACGTGATTAAAGAGGTGAAAATATAAGTCACAAATTATATTTAAAGGATGAATGGGAAAAATAAACCCTCATAAAAAAAACCAATGGGTCACAGTCAAAGCTATCTATTTTCACAGGAAAAAAATAAATTTCCAAAAGAAATATTTTCAGGGTTAATTAATATATTTTCTGAGGAAAATATGTAGCCTGAACCGCATTTAAAAAATTATTGTTAAAAGAGGAAGCCTTAAAATAGATTAAAAAAAAACAACCCTTGATTTCAAGTATACAAGGTGTAAGAAACAATGAACAGTTTACAAAAAGAGTTACCTAAAGTCAAAGTAAAGTGTTAGGAAATGATTTGTGATGGGGAAAAATGGATGAAGTGGTCAGGAAAGCCCTTTCTAAAGAACTAACATTCACAGAAAATTAAAGGAACTGAGAACATAAGTCAAGTGAAAATCTAGCTATTTATGGGACTTCTCTTTGTGGTACCTGGGATTACTTATTTTTGGTTCATATTGAGGTAGCCAAGAAGGCTTAGGTAGGTAACTAGAAGAAACAAAATCATTTCCTTTCTTCATTGTTTTATAACAGTGAACCTATCTTTACAGCTTCTTATGATTATGTAGTTAGTATATTTTTATTATAAAAATCAA
The DNA here is from genome assembly GCF_028858775.2 of Pan troglodytes. NCBI lineage: Eukaryota > Metazoa > Chordata > Mammalia > Primates > Hominidae > Pan > Pan troglodytes. The sequence goes on from NC_072419.2 coordinate 46,188,017, forward strand.
GAGGAAATATTAAAAAATAAATGTAATTGTCCCTTGAAATTCTGCTGTATGAAGAAAACCAAAATCAATGTTACAGATCATCTGTTCATGCACCTCTTCATGTATGTGTATATATGTATATACAAATATTATTTTGTTTCTTATTGTACATATTTTAATGCCATGTTTTATTTTTTTCAATGTTTGATATTTATCTTCTGCTTTCCCTCTTCTGCCTCAGATAACTAAGATTGGCCACATACTGCTACTCTTTCATAGCTTATTCAATGCCCAAATGATCAAGTCACTGTGACTGTAGCTTTAACTGTTGACACAGATTTAGATGATAACATGGATATAGACAGCAAAATTGTCATCATTATTTTGTTTTAAAAAATGATCACAATCATAATGCTTCTTTACATCTTGTTTTTCTCCTTTCCTCATAGACTGTGGCAATCTTTCCAAGTAATTTGGTCTGAACCAAATGTAGTCTGTTAGTAGTAAATAATAATCCCTGATATGAATGGACCATAATCTATCCAATCTGTATATTTCTGAATAGTATTCACTTTTCCATTCTAGTTTTTGTTACTGTCAAAAATCCTGCAATAAATATTTCCATGTATGTATTTTTATATTTTGCTATTTTTATTTATATAAATTTGGTTCTGAGGAGTGAGATCAATGAGTTGAAGAATATGTATATTTTTAACTTTTAATGATCCTTTCAAATTGCTTTCCAAAAAAGGTTCATTACTAACTCACATGGACAGCAACAATGTCTGAGCTCCATGCTATCTACATCCTTATCAGCAATAACCATTTTTTTCTCATCTGATAAGTATGAAAGACTACCTTGACATTATTTTTATTTGCATTTTTCCAACAAAAAGGTTGCTTGCCTATTCTTTTGCTTCCGTTGGTCTTTTATGTTTGTAATTGTAGGAGCTCTCTAATCGTACATTTTCCCCATTTTTTCCTGGTGGTATGTATGTGTTTTTCTTGTCAATTTATCAATAATATTATTGATAATAGTATTGTAATGTAAAAATGTTATTATTAATAACAATATGTTATTGATAATAGTTATCAATATTATTTTAAATGTATTGTGACCTTTAGTCTAGTATGTGTAGCATGTATCCTGTGTTTCAGTATTGATTTTAAAAATATTTAAATAAACAAAAGTTTAATTTTCATATATTCAATTATCTCTGCTTTTTCCATTACACTTTTGGGTTTATTGTTTTGGTTATAAAGATTTCACCATCCTTTGGCTTTAACATTTCTCCTGACATGTTACATAGTTATAATTTTTAAAAATATTTGTTTTTATTACAGTTATGGTATTTTTAAATATGACATGAAGTAGATATCTAACTATCTCTGTTTTTGATAGAAAACCAGTTGTGCTGGCATCACTTATTAAATTTCCACTAAATTGAAATACCATTTATTTAATTTATTTAGTTGTCATATATATTTTAGAATCAGATTCTGGGCACTGTATTCTGTTTCTCTGGTCTGTTTTATTTTTTATGCTAATACAAACTGTTTTCATTACAGAGACATTATCATATCTTTTATTATTTGGCCAAGCAAGCTCTTCCAATTCTTCAGAACCTGAAGCTGAACATAGGTGTTGCCCTCATTCTAATTTTACATATTTTGCTTTTCCAGTGGGATTGTATGGTACCCAACCTTTCTGTAAGATCATTTTTGCTTAAAAACCTCAAGTGGTTTATGCATTCCTAGCTGAACTCTGAGGGATGCAGAGTATATCAAGGCAGCTAAATATTTTATTAATATATACATCTAGCTGGGCAGAGATATTTAGAATAATTAATTTTCAAGAATATCATTTTTAATAGCAACAAGGAATATAAAATGTCTAAGAATAAATTTAACAAAACATGTTGAAGACATTTATGGCAGATTTTCATAAAAATACATAATAAAAACATTTGATATATTAAAATTGAAATTGACTGCATAATTAACAGCATGAAAATAAATGACAAGCCACAGACTGGACAAGGAACTTGGCCAATCAAATAACCTACAATGTTTTAGTATCTAAAATATATAAAGCATTCTTGCAAATCCAAAATTAAAAATGCAAATAAACTAGTAGAAAAGTGGCAAAAGCCAATAAGGACATAAAAAGATCATAAATTTCGCAATGAATAAAGGATGTGCAAATTAAAACCACAGTGAGGTATCTTTTTATCCATCATATTTGAATATTTTATTTTTTAATTCACAGTACCATGTTAGTAAGCAAATGCAACTAAAGGGACTTTAAGGGTCTATTTATTGATAACAGTAATAGAGATATGCACCATGAAATTATAGAAATCCTAAATTTGTATTCACCTAATAATATGACCTCAAAATATATGGGTAAAAGTTGACATTACTAAATGGAGATATGGGCAAATTGATAATCATAGTTGTAAATTTTAATACACTTTTCTCAGTAACTAATGATTCAAGCAGACAAAAATAACACTAAGGACATAGAAAGTTGAACACCAGATGAACCAACCTGAACTAACAGTCATTTGTAGAACACTACCTGTAGCAACTACAAAAAGGCATTCTTATCAACTGCACATATAATATTTAACAAAACAGACCATATTCTTGCCTATAAAGTAAGTCTTAACAAATTTCAAAGGACTAAAATCTTAGAGCATATCCTCTGTCAACAGTGGAATAAAGTTAGAGACCAATAACAGAAAGGTCACTAGAAAATCTCCGAATATTTTGAAACTAAGCAACACATCTCTAGATAGTCCTTGGGCCAAGAAATAAATCACAATTAAAATTATAAAATATTTTAAAGTAAACTCCAAAATAATATATCAAAACCATAGGATACATTCATAACAGTCCTCATAGAGAAAATTATTCCTCAAAATGCATATATTAAAAAAGAAAAAAAGGTTAACAATAAAAAAATCTCAGTTTTACCATAGAGTATTTAGGGAAAATATACAGCAAATTAAACCCACAGAAAGTAAAAAACTAAAAGAAGATATAAATGAAAGAGTAAATGATATGGTTTGGTTGTGTCCCCACCCAAATCTCATTTTGAACTGAAGTTCTCATAATTCCCATGTATCGTGGGAGGGACATGATGGGAGGTAATTTAATCATAAAGGCAGTTACCCTCATGCTTTTCTTATGATAGTGAGTGAGTCCTCACAAGATCTGATGGTTTTATAAGGGCCTTTCCCCCCTTTTGCTCAGAACTTCTCCTTGCGGCCGCCATGTGAAGGAGAACGTGTTTGCTTCCCCTTCCACCGTGATTGTAAGTTTCCTGAGGCCTCCCCAGCTATGCCTAACTGTGAGTCAATTAAACCTCTTTTCTTAATAAATTACCCAGTCTTGGATATGTCTTTATTAGCAGCATGAAAACAGACTAATACAGTAAGCAAATGAACAAGATAAAAAATGAGAAAAGCTTTTTGTTACAGTGTGAAGAAACAAAATAACAACATCAAGATTCCTACAGTTCCAGTCATCAGAAGAATCATAACACTATATTAGAAACCAGCATATGCCAATAAATTTGCAAGTTTAAAAGAAATGAAAAAAAGTTTGAAAAAAAGGAACTATCAATAATGACACAGGACAAAAAATCAGCAAATTGACATAACCCTATATCCATTAAAATAAGCTGAATCTATAATTTAAAACTTTTCCTTAAAAAATCTCCATGTCCAGATGACTTCACTAGGCATTTTTTTTCGAAACTGTTCAAAGAAGAAATAATATTAACACACAACATATACAACATGCAACAACAACAGAGAACAGAAAAATAATATTACCAAGCCACTCAATTTAGAAAATAACAATAACATTGATACCAAAACTTGTAAAGAATATTACAAAAATAAAAGAAATAAGGATCAACATTGTTCATGAATATAGATGTAAAAATCTAAACAAGATGATAGCATATGAATTTAATGCCAAACGAGAAAAAGAAGGATACTAACTCACTTTTTTAGATATAATTAGCTTATTTAAAAAGAGGGAGATGGAGATTATTTATGATAGAAGAGTTCAGAACTTCAGTGAAATGGGCATCTTTATGTTGATACCACTTCAGTAGTGATTTATTTCTGTCTACATTCCTTCCAAGAATGTCACCATCTCTAAATAAGAATAATCCTTGTCATCTATAACTACTTTGTTGCCTCCATATTCTGAGAGACAAATTTTATCTCCAAATTTCAGACTAATTGGTTGTATCTCTCCACCCTTTACAGCCAGACCTAACTACCACTACTGTTGCTTGCAATACTTATCCTTGAGATTTTTTTGGGAAGCATAATACCTCCTTTGGTTACAGTTTTGGCTGCAGTACTTTCAACCAATACTCAGTCAGAAAGCAAAAAAATATATAAAAAAAGTTCTAAATGTTTGTCTGCCATGACTCCTGTTGCTCTTGTGCTGCTGTTGCATGGAAAGCCTAATTCAATTTGCTGAGAGGTACCTTGGAAAAAAGTCTACGGTTAGTGGTAAAATATTAATGGTTTACTTCTGAGATAATAAACAAAATAAGAATATCCATCATCATCACTTCAATTCAACATTGCATGTTCTAGCCAGTGGAATGAAGCAAGTAAAATAAATAAATCTGTGAACGTTGGGAAAAAAAATCATGATTATTCATAGGAAACATGTCTGTATATATAGAAAAATGAAAGACTCAAAAAATTAATGGAAGTAAGGAGTGAATTTAGCAAGTTCACTGGATATAGGGTCCATATACAAAATGAATTTTGTTTTCATAAGCTAGAACATGCAAGTAGAATATTAAATTTTAAAAGTATTATTTCAATAGCACCAAATTCAGACATATTGCTGTCTAAATCTAACAAAAGATATGCAAGATCTCTACTTTGAAAACTATACAACATTGTTCAATGAACCTAGAAAAGACCTATGCTCTTAAATTGAAGGGCTTAATATTGTTAAGATGTCAGTTCTCTTCAAATTGGTCTATACGCTCAATGCGCTCAATAAAAAGTCCAGTTTTTTTGGAAATTGACAAAGTGATTTTAGTGCATCTATGTCTGTGTGTGTGTGTACACACACACTGGACTAAGGCAATCTTAAATAAGAAAAATAAAGTTGGATGACCATATATCAAGATTTAACATAAAGTTTCAGAAATGAATGTACTCTGCTCTTAGCAAAGGATAAACGTATTAGTCCACTCTCACACTGCTATGAAGAAATATCCAAGACTGGGTAATTTATAAAGAAAAGAGGTTTAATTGACTCAGTTCCACATGGCTGGGGAGGACTCAGGAAACTTACAATCATGGCAGAAGTCACCTCTTCACAGGGCAGCAGGAGAGCAGAATGAGTGCAAGCAGGCAAAATGCCAGATGCTTATAAAACCATCAGATCTCATGAGAATTTACTATCACAAGAACAGCATGGGGGAATCCACCCCCATGATCCAATCACTTCCCAACCTGGTCCCTCCCATGACACGTGGGGATTATGGGAGCTACAATTCAAGATGAGATTTGGGTGGGGACATAGCCAAAACATATCAATAAATACATAGAAAAATAAATAGAAGACCCAGACCCCCCCCCACCCAATACCTCCCAGAATCCATGCATTTATGGTCTCCCCAGCAATGAAAAAACAAAGTATCATTTTAGTGGGGAAAGTACAATCATTTTAATAAATATGCAGGATCTATGCTATATCTCTTTGGAACAATGAGAATTGACCCTTACCTCCCACATTTAATTTGAGATGAATCATAGAATCCAATGTTCAGGGAAAAACAATGCAGATTCTAGAAGAAAATACCTTCAGAAATTTAGAGTAGGCCAGAGTTTTTCAATCTCATCACTATTGATAGTTGAGACCAGATAATTGTTTGTTATGGGAGTTATCCTATGCACTGTGGGATGTTTAGCAGCAACCCTCTATTGACTAGATGCCACCAGCATCCAGTAGCTAAAATTAAAACGGCTGACGATAATACATTTCAAGGATGTAGAACAACTGGGTTTCATAATTACTCTTTGGGAGCAACGAAAAACTCTTGAGAAGTACCTGTTAAAGCTACATATTACTTATAATTTATGCTCTATGAACAACCAATTTCTCTTTCAAATATATACACATACACATATATATATTTGTGTCTTACATATATAACATATATGTATATATTATATACATATCTATACACACAGAGAGAGGTAAATCTGTGTTCATATCCAACAATGGCATCTTTATAGAAGCATTATTTATAATAGCCCCAAACTGGAAACAATCCAAAGTGGAGAATATACATTAACAATGGAATATTACACAGCAATGAAAATAAATTATGGCTATATGCAAAGCAAACTGCATCTTACAGACTTAAGGTTGAGTGAAAAAAGGCAAATATGAATGATGACAGTTGCATGAAGTTGAAAAACAGTCAAAACTTATCTGTGGTGATAGAGGCCATAATAGGTTAACTAATGAAGAGAACATAAGACATTCTGCAAGGGTACTGGAATGTTCTAAATCTTGATCTAGATAATAACTTCATCTATATCTATACAAATACAGATATAGATATGAGTATTAAACTTCACTTTTGGATAGAGTTTATCTCAGAAATCTGGAGAATGTAGGTAAAGAAAGTGGAATATGATCAAGAAGACACATCAACTGAGATTGCATTAAAGATATATGGAAATTTGGTGAGATTTGCTCTGTTTTAAATACTAACCCTTTCTTTCTAATAATGTTACATCTTTCCATTTCTTTAACTGGTATGCCCTTCATTAAGATTTTATGGTTTTATTAGTGAGTCAAGTACCTTCATTTTTCAATTTATTCCTAAGTAGTAAGGAATTTTGTCGCTTGTGTGAGTAGGGCATTCTCCCCCATTCCCATTTATAGCTGTTTTTTGCAATTAGATACTTAAGGAAGCTCTGGATGTTTCTTTATATATGTACACAGAATGTACAAAACATGCATTACTATTGTACCTTGTTAGTTCTAGAAGTGCGTGTTTGTTTATGTGGTTATTTATTAGAGCTTCTTGGTTTATATTGGTATATAAGCATAAAAATCAATTGTCTATAAAAATAACTGACTTTCTATTATTTTTCAGTTAGCCAGGGTGTAAAGAAAGTAGCAATTGTTGCTCAAAGTATTCTTGAGCCCAACATGATTCATCACTTAATTCTGAAATGTCACTGTAATCTCATTTCAATATGAGGAAATCCGTACAGTGTCTCAGAGGCGCCTGTTCTCCATCACAAGGAGACGACTCACACAGAGATCAGGAATGCATTTTCTCTAATTGATTTTCCTTCTAGATGTGCATGCCAGTTCTGTCACTTTCTAGTTCTGACCATGAACAAGTTATTTGGCCTCCTTAAGGCTTAGTTTTCACATCTTTAAAATGGAGAAATAAGTTTTACTTGAATGGCTCTTTCAAAGGTCAAATAAAATACTTAATGAAAATAAAAAGCTTAATGGAGTGACCGACACATAGAAAGGACTCAGTAATTATTAGCTAGTAATAGTTATATCTTATACATGGTGTTTATACCTAAGACAGTGCAAAAGCTTCATGTTTCAGAATCAGCTACAAATCCAAATTGTACCTTTCTCCTGAGACCGTAAGTTATTCTGTCTTGTTACCCATTGCTGTCACAGAGCGTGGTTCCTAGAAACAACTGGAAGCCATCTGCAGTGAGTTTGGGCAACCTCATGGTTGTGTTGAGTGGTCTGAACCCACAGCTCAGGCATCTGACAGCTGCAGTATTCATGCCTCACTTTTCTGCCTGACTCTTGCTCTTGGTGAAAGCAGTTACTGCACCACCACTCCCTGGACTTTTTCCGCTGCATCGTCCTTTTGTCTTTTCAATATGGAACTGAGATTCTGTGAACAACAGGGCCACTTTACAGCCTGTAGGCTGCACTCTGCGTGGGGGACTGAGCATTCTGAGGCAGGTTCCTGCCCTCATCCCGTTCTGGTCCCATATCATGATTGTTCCAGTGAAGAAGGTGTTGGGAGGTGCCCCATAAACCTTCCATATTTAGGGTCTTCTGAGCTGGCAGCCCACTGAAGACAAACATGGCCGTGTGTCGATGGTTGTGGAAAGAGGATGCATATTGTCCAATTGACTGCCACCAGCATGGAGCATGGCATGCTGGCAGAAGCACAAGATCCAGAAGAGGATAGAAGAATCCCAGGTCTGGGGGAAACTAAACTGTTTCATCCTTTGCTAAGGGCTGGGGCCCATCAGGATGCTCTGGACTGTGAAGTCAGGGCAGGAGAACAAGACTGTGGAGGAAAATGTAGTCAGAAAAGACTAAGTCTCAGCCCACTTCTCATCTGTTTCATTCAAGCCTGAATCATGCCTCATCTCTCCTCATGCTCAGCAGATAACGTTGGATCAACTGTATGTTCATTTAAGTCTCCTCAGCTTTATTCCTTCTGATCCACCCATATTTTTACCATCATCTCCTACCAACCTACAGGCAGCCTCCCTGACTAACATGGATCTCTGTTCTATTCTGTGCAATTTTTATTAATCCATCTTTGTTCTTCACATCTTTGTACTCCCCTTTTCTTCCAGTATGGTCAGTGTCTTCACCATCTCTGCCATCGAAGTTTAATTCCTATCTCTCCCTGGGGATCCCCTCTCCAGGGACTGCTATCCCAGTCTGCCTCTCAAAATTAAATTCTAAAGACCCCACAAAATTTTTGAGGATTTTTCCAATTGTCCTAAAAGGTTATAATCTTACCTTACAGGGAATTTCCACAGAACCACTCACATTACATTCACATTTGTAATACATTTATCTGCATTACTAGACTGGAACTTCCTGAGGTCAGACACTGGGGCTTAATTATTTTTGCATCTCTAGTACTGCAAAGGGTAGGTTGAACACATATTGGTATTTGAATAACAAAGAGGAACATTTATATGACGATGGTATATGGAAGGAGGACATGAAGAGCTGCTCAGCACCACTAGTTTATTAGGACAATGCAAATTAAAACCACAATGATACACACTAAAATAGCTGAAATGAAAAAACTCTGACACTAGTGCTAGCATTTTTGCAGAGCACCTGGGACTCTTGTGAATTGCTGGCAGAAATGCAAAATCACACAGCCATTTTGTCAAACACTATGACAATTTCTGAAGAAGTTAACATACACTTACTGTATGACCCAGCAATTTATCTCCTAGATATTTACCTAAGAGAAATGAAAACTTACGTTTATCAAAAACGAACTAAACAAAAAATACCCCCATTCCTGTTACAGTGGCTTCATCCATAATTTTCAAAAATTGGAAACAACCCCGACGTCTTTCAACTGCAGAACTGATAAACAAGCTGTAGCAAGTCCATGCAATGGAATACTATTCAGCAATAAAGAAAACGAACTACTAACATGAATAACAGCTGGATGAATCTCAAATGCTTGAGGCTGAGTGAAAGAAGTACACTCGAACAGTTTCATATCACATAATTCTATTTAGATGACATTCTGCAAAAGGCAAAAATGATAGGAAGGAAAACAGATCAGAGGCTTCCAGGGATTGAAGAAGGGGTACATTTTGGGGGTTTGATATTAATGTTTTGTATCTTGATATCAATGATGGTAAAATGTTTCTATATTTTCTAAAATTCATAAAACTGCATACCTAAAATAATTTTGTCTGTATGTAATAATATACTTTATATCCAATAAAATATAATGGAAAGAAAGTGGAAATAGTGAAACCTCTTTCTTATCATCAATGGGCCCTAGAGAATCAGCAACCTATCCCTAGCTGGCTCCCACAAACTCACTACTTTACCCCCAGAAGTCACTGAGATGGTGAGGCTAGGATGTGACTATCACAATCTGTTCCTGGGTCCAAAGTTGAAGGTAGTAATGACTTAAAGTGTTTGATAAATGGGGAGAAAATAAAAGTGAGTAGTCCAGAGTTATCAAATAATTTATGTCCAGAACATGAACTCAAACATTTGACTGACATAAATTTTATTGAGTTTTCTTTACATTAATCCAACTCAGTAGGCCAATGGATAGAATTCAATAAAAATAATGTCTGTCAAAAGGCTGACATTATTTAATTTTAAAACAGAGTTAATCAGTCTTTACTTTGGGCTCTCCTAGCCCCCGTGTATACCCCTTGATTACAGTATTTATTAAAATGTATTTTAATTATGTTTATATCCCAGTCTTCCCCACCAGGACTTTGGGTTCCTTAGGGTCAGGGATTTTAAGTTACTAATATTTGCACTCCAGGTGCATCACAAAGCAAGTGCTCAATACATTTTTTGTTGTTGTTGAAAAAATGAAAGGATGAATGAGGGCTCATGGTTTCCACTACTACATATGTGACATGCCCATCCCCCCATTCTATCTTCTGCTTCTCCATAATTTGCCCACTGCCACACATCTCTAAATTCTGCAGACCACCCCCAAGCTGTCCTTCCTGTCTCATAGCTGCAGAAAAAGCCCTCTTAATGCCCACTCTGGTTCCTGCTCCTCTTACAATTCTGTATCCAGACATAGACATCTCACTGAAACATTAAACAGATCATACCGTGCTCAGGCTTAAATCCGCCAGTGGTTTCCAATTAGGCATAGAACAAAAATCAGATTCCTTAGTTAAGCTTTGGAAGCCCTACAGTTCCTGACCCTTTCTATCTCTGTGACCGTGTGTCTCACTATCTGTCTTGGCCAATATGCTGCTTACCACTGAATTTCCTTCAGGGTCTCACACATGCTTGGTTGAGTCAGCCTCATAGCTTTTGTGTGAGCAGCTCCCTGACCTAGAATGTATTTCGTTCTGCTCTTCATATCGCTGGTTTCTTCTCAGCATGAGATCATGGCCACAGCATCCACTTTTCCAAGAGGCCTTTCCTGACACAATCTAACCTCACTCTCTAACACACTACCTCATTTAACTTCTCTGTATAACTCTCATTCCAATGGGATATATGTGTTATTCATTGTGTATTTGACAATAATTCTGTCTTCCCTCTTGGATAATATGCTCTAAGACAGCGGGAACTCTGTCTTAACTCTGGTCTCCTCATCACCAACACAGAGTAAATGTTTAATGAACACTTGTTAAGAGACGAATAGATGGATGGGTAGATGGATGAATGGACAGATGGATGGATGGTTGGATGGATGGATGGATGGGTGGATGGATGGATTAATGGATGGATGGATGGATAGATGGATGGAGGGATGGAGGGATGGATAGATGAATGTAATGGACAGGTGGAAAGGAATGAATGGCATCTTTCACGGAAGGATAGGAACAGCTATTATTTTCTAACAAACAGAAAACCCAAATGACCTTATCCATAGACGTTTCTTCTACTCTGTGTTACACTGAAATGTGTTGCAGACCACCTCACTGATGCCTGTCTTTATCTGATGTGCATTATTTACATTAATAGAAGAGGAAGCAGGGAATCAGACACTGACTTCAGCAGGGTGGATAAGGAAATTGGAAAAAAATAGTAGGCAAAAGAAATGTGGGGATGTTACATACTTTATAATTATTACAGCTATTCCAGATCTGTACAACTCCCCATTCCCTCTTAGATGGCAATTGGAGGCATCTGATTTTCTTTTATCCTCCTAAGGTGAATGCTCACTCTTTTCGCCTCAGCCTGTTCAGGCCACAGCATCTATGTAGCTTGTAGACAAGGAGATATTGACTTTTACCTCATTAACTCTGTCAGGGAAGCCCAAAGTCATGGTTAGACCTGGCACAAAACAATAGCAGAAAAATCAGGGTCATCTCCTTTCCAAATGGCAATCTGCTTTACTGTGGCCACCAGAATGTAATATGGTCTCTTTGCCTCTGCCCTGTACAAAGATATGAATCTGGGTATTTTGTTATAACTTGCAAATCAAAGCAGACGATTAAAAAAATTACTCTCAGCAATTCAGTTGAATAAAGGCTTTAATATCTAAAATGAACTACAGGTGTACCCTGGCAATTTTAACACTGAGATTTCTCCAAAACCAAAGTCAGATGGAGCAGGTGACCAGGTGCCAGAGTTTTTCAGACAGCAATTTCTGGAGCCAGATTCCCTGAGATCAAACCTTACCAACTAAAATTCGTCAAGTCACTTACTATTTTCATTTTGCAGTTTTCTTATTATGCAGTTTGTGCTGGTGTGGTAAGAATTTCATGAGCAAATGCATGCAAAGCACTTTGCACAGTGACTGCCACATAGTAGGTACTGAGTACCTGGTGTATCTACTCAAAGTCATTATAATTAAGTGAGTGAATAGCTTCAGATTTTCTTTACTCTTCTCTGAAATAACACCAGTCCTAAGTCATTCTTTGAAGCATCAATTGCTGAAGATTATAATAGTTGATTTCCTTCGGTGATAATTCCACATTGCTTTTGTGCTGTTCTTTTTCCAGAGCCTTGCGATGGCAAGGTATGGGTAAGATGGGAACATTTTGCCACATCCATTGGCAGCTACAGTGAAATTCCAGCAGGCACTCCAAATCCATAGCTGGTAAGAATCCAGCTGCAGAGCGCTGCAGGAAGTAAACAAGTTCCACCCACTCCAACTTCCCTCTGTTCTACATCTGGGGATTCACAGCCACCCCCAGACTTCAGAACACCCTCATCCTACACGGTGGGTCAACTGACAGAAAAAAACACTGCTATGAAGGATAATGTGTTTGCTGCAGACAAAAATGATTGAGGCCAAGGAAGCAACTTTTTCATGGTAGCTCCAGAAATTTAATTTTAAAGAGCCCTTGAGAGAAGCCAGTGTCTTCCTCAAGAGAAAAGATGGCAAATTGTATCATTTTGATTCACACCCATGAATGATGTTTCTGCAGCTGTTTGAATTAAGACTGAAATACAAGCAATCTCAGTAGGAGTCTGTATTTTCATAAAACAATTTCCTGCTGAGTTAGTTCAGCCAGCTCTACCCCAGACCTTTCACACACCTCGGTGATGAGGACATTTACAAGATAGGGTTATTTTTGCTTATTAAAGAGCTCATGGAGTTTTGTAATATCCAACTCTTCTCAAGGCGAAGGAGCATCTCTGGATCTCCCCACACACATATCTGAAATAAAATAGAGTTCTAACCTGTGCTAGTTGCCACTGGAAAACTCTGTAGGAACTGCACACCAAAGAACGCAGTCCTAGCCCCCACCAGAATGAGATTTCTCATCTAACTCCTGCTTTCTAAACCTCTTGAGTTGAAGCTCCTCAACTCAAAACCTGGCTGTCCCCAACCCCGGAGTCAGCCCCAGGTGAATGCTTGGTCCACCTGTACCCACTGAGCTGTCACATTTCCCTACATTCCCAGTAGATGGGCAGCAAATGCATGAGGCTTTTCCTAAAGCAACTGTTATGCCCTCAAGGGTCCTCAATTTCAGACCCCTTTGCTCAGTTCCTGACTTCCTGACACAGTCTTATGACTTCTTTACTGGAACCAGAATGCTGTGTCCTGACATTTTGCTTTTACTGGAGAGGAAGTAGAATTCTTTATTCTTCTACACTCCTCTATGTAGTGGGAGCACGCTGGGAGGGCTGTGAGAATGAGGGAGGTGCATGTTATATCTTCTCCTTCACATACACTCTCACATTCTGTATTAGTCAGAAATATCCTTAGAGGTTATAACAGGAAACCTAATTTACAGCCATTCAAGAAGAAAAATTCCATCTATTTGGAGTTTTTTTTACAGCATGTAACAGCAATGGAGGTAAGTTGTTGCTGGATTTGATTGAGCAGCTCCAACATGGAAAGACTGAGACTGTTCTGATTCTTTTGGCCTTTTCCTCATGGTTGCAAGACGGCTGCTGAAGCTTCAGCCATTACATCTGAGACCAAAGTAAGACAGAAAGGAAAAAGTGTTTTCAGACCTTTTGTCCCCATACCAGAAAAGCAAACACTTAGATCTAATCTATCAACAAATAACATCAATTTACCTCTTCTTGGCCAGAATTGGGTCACATGGCCACCCTTAGCTAGAAAGAAAGATGTAAAAGGGTGAAAATAATTGTTGTGATGGTCTTAGAGCAGGGCTTCTCAACCTCAGCATTATCATTTGGGGATGAATAATTCTTTGTTGTGGAGAGCTGGCCTGTGCACGGTAGGTTATTTAGGAATGCTCCTGGACTCTACCTACTAGATGCTCACAGCTATTTTCTCCTCCAGGTGTAACAACCAAAAACGTCTCCAGGCATTGCCAAATATCCACTGGGGAATGAAATCGTCTGTGGTTGAGAACGACTAGCTTAGGCCAATCATGACTCATTGTCTGGTTTAAGATGCATGGCTGCCCTGAAGAAAAGTAGGGTATCAAGAAGGAAGAATAAGAAAATATGTGCAAGGTAAATAATCGTGTCATGCCTCAGACACACAGCCTAGACATGCATGTCATACCTACACAGTACACACCCGCATTCATGAACACTTGTTTGGCACTTGGAGTCATGGCATAAGCAAATGTTCACTGGTGTGGAGAAAGCTCTTTTCTCTTCAGACTCCTTTCCCTATGTATTTACATGTAAAATGTAATCGCTTTGGTTAAATGCAATTAAATTCAAATCAATTAAATCCTTCACATATTTACTGCCATAAACCAAAAGTTTAGCTTGAGTTAAGCCTGAATGTCCAGAAAGCGGAGCCAAAGAAGGAAATGTCTCCAAATCAAGAGATGCAGGAGCTGGAGTGAAGGATAATGAAGAATCAAACAAAACCTCAGAAAACTAAGGTACGTAAGAACCAGAACAAAGCTGAATAGTGAACACCTATGGTGTGCTATGATGATCACTTATGAAAATGGAAAAGAAGTTGTTAACAGCAAAACCAGACTCCTCCAGGCAAGGACAACTTATTTAGTGTGGCCCAAAGCAACCTACACCATACTGATCTTCATGAGTAACAAGGGAAAACTTTTATGTTCTACCCCAAATAACATCTAGGGCTAAGCATTCAACATCACCCCTGACTGTAGGTACTAAGTGGCATAGGAAGAAAGAGGCTATCGCTATTATGGGGTCAGAGAAGAATGAACTTCCTTAGAGCTCATCATTAACTTATGTCTGTACAGTAGTAAATAGGAACATAAATTGCTATAGGTAGGAAAACACTTTGTACCCCTAATTCTGGGAGGTAAGCCTTTTCAGACACAGAGACTGAGAATTCTTTGAAGGAAGACTGAAATCTGATATCAGAATGTTATTGTCCCCATGGATGAGATACATTAAGAAGCAGAGGATCAAAAGATGATTCACAACAAGGAAATAAGAAAAGTAAATTTGGTCAGATTAGAGGAGAAATGTTTATACTCACCATTCCTAGCCAAGACTTTCTCCAATCCCTGGTGATAAACTTGGGGGTAAACACCTTAACGGCATTATAATTACGTGTGTGTGTGTGTGTGTGTGTGTGTGTGTAATTACTTCAAGTCTGTTGGTATAAGCAGTGCATTTGTGTGTATATGTGTATTTAACTATCAAAGCATTTATCACATTCTGTTTTGATGTTTAAGTTACCCACCTGTCTCCCCTGCTAGACTGCAACCTCTATAAGGGTAGGGCTGATGAACACTATGTGTGTTAAATAATTAAATCCCTTTTAAATTCGTGTATGTATCAAAAACATATTTAATACATACTTACTAGGCACCAAATACCATGATGGGTGCTGGGGACACAACGCTGAAAGAGGGAAAACACACTTAGACACACACACACAAACAAAATAGACAATGATCTTTGTCTTCACAGAGAGATTTTAGTCAATGTCAGGCAACATAACATTTCAATTGTGAAAGTCTATGACTTGGTAATTGGTAATTTGACCTAAATGAGAAGTGAAAACTCCAGATGTTGAAGACAGTTGAGCCTCCTGTGTGCTAACTGGGGGTGAGGGTGAGATAATCAGTCATCCAGTAACAGTCTATGAGGCAGTGAGGCAAAGAAAGGTGGAAGGATGGAGAGAGGCAGTGTTGAGCCTGGAATGGACCTTTCCACAGGGATTCTTCCCACTGGTAAAGTATATCCCAATGAATCTTAAGCTATAACCAATCATAAGGTGTAGAAAAAAAAAGGCACCATGTGTCATTCCCTACATTCCCTTCTGTGAAGAGGCACAGTTTTATGTGAAACCAACATTTACAAAGACTCCAAGGAAGACAGTATAGACTTACAGCATCTGAGCACTTAAATTGGACAGTGCAGTGCAGCCACTGTCTCCTGCACACATGTTAGGGTGAGGTCTTTGTTGTAAGAAACAACAGAGAGAATAAAATGGAAGAGCAGAAGTGGCCATTCTAATTGAAAGATGGCAGTAACATGTAGTATTGAAAATAATAGATTCTAGGCCAGGAGCAGTGGCCCATGCCTGTAGTCCTAGCTACTTGGGAGGTCAAAATGGGAGGATCGCTTGAGTTCAGGACTTTGAGACCAGCACAGCCAGTTTAGTGAAATCCAGTTTCTCCAAAAAGTAAATAAAAAATTAGCTGGGTGTGGTGGTGAGTCTGTAGTCCTAACTACTTGAGAGGCTGAGGTGGGAGGGTCACTTAAGCCCAAGAATTTTGAGGTTACAGTGAGCTGTGAATGCACCACTGCACTCCAGCCCAGGTGAGAAAACAAGACCCTGCCCCAATAAAAAGAAAAAAAGGGAAAAGAACAAATTCTGCAGGCAGACTACCTGGACTCAAACCCTGGCTCTCCCCTCTACTATGTGTATAACAGTAGGCAAATTACTTAAACTTACTGAGCCTCAGTTTTCTCATCTGTGAAATGGCCTAACAACAGTACCTACCCCATAGGGTTGTTGTAATTACTAGATGAGTCAATAGAAGAACTTAAAGGAGTGACTGGCACTCGGGAAATGGTATAAATGTCTGTTGAATAAACTAATATCAGTTTTAGGTCCATGTGCATGCACATGTGTGTGTACATGTGTGTAAGGACCTGTGTGCATGCACGTGCATATACATGTGTGTATGGACCTGTGTGCCTGCATGCATAAGTGCATGTACATGTTGTATGAACCTGTGTGCATGCACATGTGTGTATGGACATGTGTGTGCATATACATGTGTATGAACCTGTGTGCATGCATGTGTGTATGGACATGTGTGCGTGCACATGTGTGGACATGTGTGTATGGACTTGTGTGTATGCATGCACATGTGTATGTACATGTGTGATGGACCTATGTGCATGCACATGTGTGTACATATGTGTATGGACATGTGTGTATTCATGCATTCATGCAGTTGGGTGAGGAGGAGCCTCAGTTGGTCTGAAGGGGTTCCAGCATATTCTACTCTTGGGAATATTTCCTGCTGGGTTTCAGGAGGAAATATTCAAGTTCTGTACACTAAATTGAGGACTGGCTCACCTAAAGCAAGCAAAAACTAAAGAGAGGTGGATGCTAAAAGAGCTTCCTCCCTAAGATACAGAGCAGTTTTCACTCGCAGCCTTGACCTCCGTGGTTTTGTCACCTAAAACCATTCTAGTTTCAAGACTCAAGCTACAATGCTTTTGAGAAATGATCTAATAAAAGAATTAATAGAACTGTGGCAGAAGTGAGCCCTCCAAAACTGGTCCTATAGAAGCTTCTGTCTTAGATGTTTTCTGGGGCCAGACACCGGATGCCCTCTTTCTCCAGGCATCTCAAAAATAGCCATGGTATGGACAACGAGCAACATGATGTCATACCCATAACAAAACTGGAATTCTTTGGATACATAGCTGGAGTTTTCTCCTTCTGTCCTACAAATGAAGGCTAGGGGTCTTAGAAGCCTCCAGAACATCATTATTTTTCTTCTCCATTAGACTAAGAAGCAGGCATCATTCATTTATTATAATGGTGTTCTTCCCACATTGTTACTGGCACATTCTGTGCTTTACAACAAGAAATGAAACATCCCCTGAGAAGCCTCAGGTTACATTTATTTGACTTTCCTTTAATAAAAAAAAGGAGTAAAGCCAGGAATGAAAGGGAGCTGAGAGCTGATGTACTTTCCTGACTGAGTTCAAGGAGGCAGTCTGTGGTGAGGCCAGAGATGAACAGGGCTGGCCACTAGCAGGAAAACATAAGTGACGGCTTCTCCCAGTAACCATATGAAAATGGGCTGATCTGTTCTGGGACTCAAAGCCTGTCTCCCTCATTTCACAGAAAATTCAGGAGTTTTCCAATACTCAGAGGACCTTCAGAACTGTGTGGGTTTGATACGTTTTCCTAACCTGTTTGAGTGCACAGTTTTGGGGAACTTTCAAAGGCCAGGGTATGACTTTGGAATAAAATCTGGTTTAATTTCAGGAGAACACATTTAATTCTGATGATATCTAGGCCTCAGGAAATGAAGGCAGAATGAGATCTCCCAGATTTGACTGGTTGTTCATGCCAGTTTGTATCAGTAAAAGCTAGCTCCTCAAAGCAAACCAGAACTCAGATTTCCTGGGGGTGGGGAAGTGCAGACAGTGGAGTGTTGTACCCAGGAAGCATACCTGAGGTGCTGACAGAAAAGAAGTTTCAATACGTGAATCTTCAGCCCTTCAACATAGGTCACTATAATATAGGATAATTCCAGAGGTGAGAAAACGAGACATATTGGGGAGTGAGGGTGATGACGGCAATAATTATGCAAAAATTCAAAACAGAAGAGACTTGTGTACCCTGATGTCTCACCTGTCCACTCTTCTTGACAGAATCCCTCATACCTGGCAGCACCAGGACTGAGCTTTGTAAACTGAAGACTGGCTGGGTTATAGTCAAATGGTAAGACAGGAGCAAAATACCGCAGTTCTGAAAGGAGAAGACTTCAACAGCCAGTGATACAGAATTTAATCTTGGGTCAAAGCCACATGAGGGCTGCAGGAAGACAAGCCATGTAAACAAGAGGGTCTACTTTTTGAAATTGCTAAATACAGATTCTGTGCCTGAATGCCTCTGATGGTAGATCTCAAAAAGAGTGCATTCCAAATTCTGGTTAGAACCTCTCACTGACCTAGTCCACAGACTGAAGCTGAAATCTAGAGAACAAAGAGAAGATTAGTGGATAGCTTAGCTTTTGCTGCATAAGAGACCACCCCCAAACCCCTGTAACTATAAGCGTTAATATACCTCTCTTGATTTTTCTGAGATTCATGATTCCTTGGCTGGAAGATTCTGATTGGGCATGGCTTGGCTGAGGCTGGGTGGTCTAGAATGGCCTTACTCACACATCTAATGATTGACGCAAAGAACTGTGGCTACTGGAATCATTTAACTATGTATCTTTCATCACCCAATAGGCTGGCTTGGCCTCATTTACATGGTGCTGGTCACAAAGTTCTCAAGAGTGGCCAGAGAGGGCCAGCTCAATGTGTGCATTCATTTTCTGAGCATCAGCATGGCTCTCATTGACCAAAGCAAGTCACATAGGCAGTCCAGAGACAGTGTGGGATGGCACTACCAAAGGTCATGGATAGAGAGAAGAAAATAACACATGGCCACTTTTACAATAAGCCACAAGTTTTCTCCCTTCCACCCATTCTGTTTGCTCCTGATAGAATCTCCTCCTCTGTCCACTCACAGTGACTGGCCTGAAATATATTTACTAAAAGGAAATCTCCCCAACATACATAGTGAATACTCAGTTTTGGTGTCAATAGTTAACAAGATTCTCTCGTTTGTCAAGGGTTGGATTAAATTAGGATGGTCAGCATGTTCCTAACACTCACTGTTTAAACAGAAAGGGCACACTGCCATTCGAGTTAAGTCACAGGCTCAACAGTAAGTGTATTTTCCATGGGGTAATTGCTGAAGCCACTGCTTTTCCAAGAAGAATCTTTTTGGAGTCTTTTGTTCTTTTGATTGAAACTTAATCAGCTTCTTGTTTGACAAAAATGACAGGCTGCATGAAAGGGGAAACAGAGTTTGGGTTTTGCCAATCCTAATTCCTATCAAACATCACAAGAAAATAAGCACTTTCTACATAATGTTCTCCACTTTGTGTTTTAGACTCAAATTTATCACTTAAAAAGAAAAGAAAAAAAAACATCCAACTGTTTATATTTTGGGGGAAAAAAAGAAAAGCGATGGTTAACTCCTTCTTTCTGGGGTTTTTCACGTTAAGGATTTTTTAAGGATCAAGACTCTTGACTTTACCTTTCAGTTTGGTGGGGTAGAGATATAGGGAAGCAAAAGTTCGCCAGATCACTTCCAGATGATATGTCCTGAAATCTGTCTTCCTTCTGTCACAGAGGACCTACGCTGCAGTCAAAGTTTATTGTCTCCCAAGTCTCATCCAGACTTCCAATTCTGACCCCAAGCCCTCATGCTGAATTTCATAAAGAGAACACACATTTCTAATTCTGTTATGAGGAAAGCACTAGATTTGCAATTGGAAGCACATTCATCTTGGCCAGAGACTCACTAGCTGTGTGATCTTGGACAGATTAAATTCATTCTCTCTGATTCTGCTTCTGCATCCATATTACTTCTCTATTTGAAGGGTGGCTGGGAGGTTTAAATTAAAGAATGGGCATCAATGTGCAAACCTGGGGCCCAAAACTTAGTAAGGGCTTAGCAAATGTTAATTTTATCCTATCTGATTTCTTTCTTTCCATCTCTTTCCATATTATTCTCATTTTCCCATTCTAGGAAAAAAAATGCAGGCTAGCATATTCCCTTTGAATGAAAAGAGAAAAAGCCATGCTGTTAATCTCTGTGACAGAAAATATGGAAGACACTCAATAGAGAGAGGCAGCTTTGGCCAGTTTTATGCCTTTGCCAGTGCTTAGTTGTGGACAGACATGCAACTCTGCCCCAGCCAGAGCTAGACATATGGTGGCGAGGCCCATCTTTCTACAATCCCATGACTAGTAAGTGGCAGAGCCTGGATTTGATCCCCAACAGTCCAGTTTCAGAATCCATGTGCTTTTCTACTAAGCTATAATTCCTTCCTAATATAAACCCATTCATTCATTCATTTATGCATTCATTGTCCAAAAATATTGGCTGGGTGTTGTGGCTCACGCCTGTAATCCCAGCACTTTGGGAGACTGAGGGGGGCAGATCATGAGGTCAGGAGATCGAGACCTTCCTGGCTAACATGGTGAAACGTGGTCTCTACTAAAAATACAAGTTAGCCAGGCGTGGTGGTAGGCGCCTGTAGTCCCAGCTACTCAGGAGGCTGAGGCAGGAGAATGGCATGAACCCGGGAGGTGGAGCTTGCAGTGAGCCGAGATTGCACCACTGCATTCCAGCCTGGGTGACAGAGCGAGACTCCATACAAAACAACAACAACAACAACAACAACAA
Organism: Pan troglodytes; assembly: GCF_028858775.2. Taxonomy (NCBI): domain Eukaryota; kingdom Metazoa; phylum Chordata; class Mammalia; order Primates; family Hominidae; genus Pan; species Pan troglodytes. Next base: position 46,209,345 of record NC_072419.2, read on the forward strand.
CAACAACTCTGTAGAGCCTATGAATGCCAATCACTATGGTGAATGTTGAATCTGAGCAAAGCTGCTAGGGAATCCCACACAGGAAGGCAGTGAATTTTGTCTGAGGGAGAAAGGCACAAGTGGACTCAAGTCTCAGATTCATCATTTACACGTGTGATGTTCTGCAAGTTAGTTGAACTCAGTGAATTGCAGTCTCTACTGTTTTTGTATAGGGTGGATTCGTTTGAGTACTGAAGCAAAGTGAAAACAGCTAACCCAAAGCCTACAATGTGGTAGTTACCCGAGAAATGTTCTTTAAGAGATTTCATAAAAAAAGGAAGAACACTGTACAGGGATATTTTTAAAGGATCTTCAGGGAGACAGAGCTCAGGTGGAGAAGAGAAGCAAGGAGAGGACATGGGTAACAAATAATAGGGCCAGAAATAACCATCTTGGATGTAGGAGCCAGGGACAAACAGGCCTGAGAAGCACTGTCTGGCCTTTCGGAGCCCCGCAGCTGAATCCTGACCCTAACACGTATGAAAATGGGGCCTTGGCCAAGTTGCTAAACTGAGAACCTCAATTTCCACATCTACATCAGAGAGGTGAGGATGTCCCCCTCCCACAAGGTGTGGAGGTTACATGAGGTCACTCATGCAAGTGCCATGTTGTTGATGCTGCGTGGTGATTGATAATTACTCAATAAGTAATTGTGGCTCACATGTTTATGACAGCAAGAAGGATGATGAATGTTGCAGGGTGGTGGGGGGATGGACAGGTCACACTTTGTAGGGCTTTAGGGTTGCCATCAGGGTCCAGACAACATTTATTGTCCAGTCCATTGATAATCCTGATTTTCTCCTGGCTTCAACTAAGTATTTTGGACTCTAAGTCAAGGGTCAAACCACCAGTGTCTCCACCTCCATGTGTGTCTCTGATTTGACAGGCTCTAATGCCACGGCTGCCCTTAAAATAATCCTTTTTGTCATACACTCAGAAAACCATGCTTTTCCAGGTTGAAAGTGGATCCCATCTCACAAAAGTCCAGCTCAGATCGAGAATTTAGAGCCATAAATGCTAAGGAGGTACAATGCTCAGAAAAGTACATTAGTACTTCTTCCGCAGATGCCCCTTAGAAAGTCTTATATTCAGAGTTTGGCTTCCAGGTAAATCATTTCTGAATCAAGGCTGGCCTGACATTTTCAAGCACAGCCAGTTGCACTTGCCTCTACACTCCACCTTCCATTCTGACACTTTTCAGTAATGCTGTTAATTGCTTATGGACGTATCTCCCCAAACAGACTGTGAGTTCTTCAAGGGCAGTGCCTCTATTTAATTCACCTGTGAATTTTAATCCTGTGGAGTCAACTTTCTGTAGATAATGCCTGAACAAAAAAATTAAGAAATATAAACAATCAGCCCCAGAGCCTTGCTGTTGGGAGAGGTTGGACTCTCTGGGGCAGCTTTGTCCCAGGATATAGTTCCAGGAGGTGGGTTCCCAGGCGGAAGGGAGAAATACAAATGTACAAGCAGATGACAGCCCGTGAGCTGGATATGTCCAGGAAATAAAAACTGGACAAGTCATAAAGTTTCAGGCCAACACCAAAGGAAGAAATGCTGGGTCTTTACATAGAACTGTCCTCTAACCCCCTAGTGACTAGCAATTATTTCCTCCTGCCCTGCTGGCCCCCCTACAAAGCAAGGGGCGTCCAGTGAGGAGTTCTGAGCCCAGCATAAGCAAAGCACCAAACATGGAGTGTGTGACCCTAGGAGACGCAGGGAATCTCCTCCTGCATCTCTGTCTGTGACTGTGTTGTAAGAGATGAGGATGGGAGAAACAACGGGAGAAAACTGTGACAGGAGAATTTGGGATTCTAGCAGAAACTAACACCAGAATCTTGGGCAAAGGACACAGAATTCTAAGAGAGAAGTTTGATCATGTACCAAATAGTCAGAGACATATTTGCTTCTATGAGAGATCTCGTTCCCTTAAGTGAAATGCCAGACCCTGAAATTTCTAGTTATCCTTAAAAGAGTGGACACACAAGAAAAGGAAGGAGGGAGGGAGGGAAGGAGGGGGTGAGGAAGGGAGGGAGGGAGAGTGAGGAAAGGAGGGAGGGAGGGAGGAAGGAAGGAAGGAAGGAAAGAAGGAGAAAGAGAAAGGAAGAAAAGGGAGAAAGATGAAAAGAAATGAGTGAGAAAAGAAAGGAAGAAAGAAAGGTGAATTTCCATCAAGGAAGACCCAGAGAAAAGAAAGAAATGACGGCAGCTGAACCACTTTTCTCTTTCCTTTTTAATCTGACTTTAGATGTTCTCCTGGTAAAATCATTACAAAGGCCGTTTATTTTTAAAATTGAAAGATTGGGAAGAGTCATAATGAGATATTATGTGTAAAAGTTGCACATAAATTTCCTCTTGTCATATTTTGGGCTTCACTAACGCATCCCCTTGACAGGACGAAGGGAAGTTGATCGCTTTAGTATAGATTGTGCGCGCCTCAGAAATATTGCCCTAGGAGAGAGCTCCTGGGTGGCTGACTTGGCTCCATGCTGATTTAGAAATTAGCCGGGCTTTTATTGGCCACACTAAATTGTTCTCAGGAAAAAAAATACATTTTTATTACAGAACAAGGGGCAGATGATTGAAACAAGCCTGCCTTCTCCTTCATTTGGAGCTGTGTTTTAGACTGTTAAGTTGACTTTCTTCTCTGGGGTTCTTGCTGCTGTTTAATGGGGGCATACAATATCTACCAGTAAAGAAATTACCTTGTTTCTCTCAGTGTCCCCAGGGAATTCCTTATCCCTTAATAAAGTTCTGTTTGAGTTCTCCTGAGTGCATGAGTGGGCAGGTTGAGGAAAACGGAGACTCTATATATAATATTCCTATTGCAAGGGTTTAGAGGAAGGGGAGACCGGGAGCCGTCCTTAAAGAAGGGATTCAGAGCGACTGTGAGTCTGGCCACTGGCCATTGACTCCAGATCTAAGGCCAGAGGTAACACTACAGAAATGCACACCCCAATCCTGTATTGAGTGAAGCCCACGGCAGAGCCGTGCAATGAACTTGCATGTGAGGCCAAACCTGTCAAAAGCCACTTGGACCAAAGGGAATCATTCATTTGTAGAGAATGCCCAAACCCACTCATATCCAATTCTGTTCTCTTCAAGGCCAGCCTGATTCCTGTCTCCGACTCTGCTTTGACAGGGGGCCTTAGGCTCTTCCTCAGTTCTAAACAGGGCATTGATAGATTCCCATGGAACTGCTCACTACTGCCCTCCACAAAACTTCCTGCCTGATTTCAGACAGCCTCTTGCTTAGAATCTGTTCTAGGTACAGAACCCCTAGCCCTTCTCCAGGAGAAATATTATGTCCATATGGATGGGAGCAGCTAGAGGATTTCTGGAAACTTTCTAAAGATTAGTTTCACTTCTTGAAAGCTAAAAGGCAAACATATAATTGTATCCAAAGTAAATTACTAGAGTAACACAGAGCAACTAAGGTATTTGAGGAAGGAATTGTTCGGCCAACTGACCCATTTCATTAACCCTTCAAATGTGATCCTTGATTTTATTTTCTTAAATACTTATAAAATGTAAGCACCTTCCTGCATTAATATGCAATATGATGGAGCCCTTAAGATCTTGGACTCAAGGTAAGTCAGAATTGAATAGGACACGTTTGCTGTCATTTTCCAAATATAGGTCCTTGGGCAAATCACATCCAGTTTTTCTGATGCGGGTTTCTCATCTATAAAATGGGGATCATCACAGCCCTGCTAGTGAGAACTTTATATATGTTGAGTTTATATATGATAATTTTATATATGTTGAATTTATTTAATATGTATGTGAAATATGTTAAATAAGTATATTTAATTTAAATATATTTAAATTACTTATTAAACTGTAAGTACCACACCTGGTATAACATACAAACTCATTAAACATTAGCTGTTGTCATTGCTCACCATCAGCTCAGCGCTCCTTAGCTGAAAGGTAGATTTATTCCCCCACAAGCTAAATTCTACAATAGAGCCAAGTCTCACAAAACGTTAGTGGTTCAGCTGAGACAGAAAACATAACTTTTGATTACTTATCCTCCTCCACTAAATTTCAGACCACACTGCCTCCTATTAAAATTAATTTCTGTTCCCTTCAGGTGGAGATTTAAATTTGTCATGCCTCCCTAAGCCACTGGACCTGTAGCCCCATCCCTGATTTTTCCTTAGGGAAGCCAGGACTACTTGAGGTAATTAATCCACCACAGGCTCCCCTACCACGACTGGGAAAGAAACACCAAATTCTACTTGGATTCTTACTAATTAGGAACAGAGAGAGGGAGAGAGGGAGAGAGACTAAGGACGGGAAAGGGCTGAGCTAAGTGGGGTGTGGTCCACATGTGTTCCCAATCATGACCACACAATGAAAATGTTTTCTTTCTGGGGCAATCAGGCAAAATCTTGGAAAGATGAACTTTTTTTCCCGCTTCTTTATGTACAATAATAACAATATCCCAAATTCAAAACTTTTTTTTAATCTTGGCACAATTTGGCTTCTAAAACATTTGGAAAACATCCAAGCTCTGATGGCCTATGCCTGACCCTTTTCTCTGAGGTCCAGGCCACTTATTCTATAATAATAATAAGCTAACACATAGATGATGCATTCTATGTGCCAGACTCTGTTCTAAGTGCTTTGCAATACATTGACTAAAATTCAATCTCCTTCAACAACCCTACAACTTAACACTATGTTCATACCCATTGAACAGATGAGGAAACTGAGGCAAAATAGATTTAGCAACTTCTCCAAAGTTAATCAGCTAGTACAGGGCAGAGGCAGGATTTGCACTCAGGCTGTCTGAACTCTAGATTTATGCTCATCATTATCAGCTCATACTTCTATCATGTACCTCCATGGCAGAAGGGCTAGGGGAAAACCAGAGGGCTGGGGCTGCCCAAGAGTTGAAGATCAGGAGGCAAAAAAATTAAGATGAGAACTCCCAAGAAAGTTGGAGTACCAATAGGCAATGGGGTACCAGTCCCTCTTTTGAGTTGTGGCTCTGCCTTTCTGGTTCTACATTTACTGAGTTCATGAACCAAACACCTGTCACCATTGCCCTTGTTCACTCTGCTCTCCCCATGCTCTTCACTTTGATTGACATGCAAACTTTATTCTCTTACACTCCTGACCTTGAATTCCATTTCTAGCCTGAGTGTCCCCTAGGCCCTGACCTTCACGCCTCCAGACCCAGCCAAGTACCCGGATCCTGGCTCCTAATTGCTCCCTTTGCTTAACTGTCTAGTTGAAAGTTCAGACCCTGAATCAGCCCTTGGCTCTGATTAATTGCAGCCTGGGGCTCAGCAGCAGGGGTCTGAATCCCTTCCCAGTCACTGGAGTAGCCAGACTTGACCTCTGTTGGCGGAGCAATGGAGGATGCCACGCCTACTTGTTGAATAAGAAGGCTGCTGTGAAACATACTACATGAGCTGGTGCATATGTCACAGATGCAACTCTGCCAACAGGAAGACCCTCAGGGGCTGACTGCCATCTGCTGAAAGGCAAGCAGGGATGGATGGATAGATAGATGGATGGTGTCTGACCTCTGATTCCTTCCAGGGTTAGATTTTTGGAGAGTGATGTTCAGGAGCCTGGGGAAACCATCATTCCAGGAACAGCTGGCCAAACTGGCACCATGGAGCAATTGATGGCCTTCAAGTGCAGAGATTAAGTTTAGGCCAGGAAAAGAGGCACAGATCCGGGATACAGGGCAGTGATTCAAAGATAATGGATATGAGCTGACTGAGGAGAAGGAAAAGAACTGTACAATATGTGAGGGATATTGATGGTGGAGGATTCCACTGTGCGGTTCCCAATAAATGCACACAGTTCAACTCTAAGGCCTGATCTTTCCCGTAAGACTGGAGAGTACTGGGAGATATACTAATCTCTCGGAATAGCAGAAAACAGGTGCCTTGCTTCCTGGATTATCCAGGAACATACTCAGGGGCAAACTCATCAGAAATGACATAAAGAGAGCACAGAGAATTAGGAGCTATGCACCTTATATATGCTAATGTATGCTGACTGCCTATTATATGTTTTGAGCTGCTTTTTGATGTATTCATTAGCTTCCTAGATGGGGTTTTAATAAATCACATACATATTATACATTGATCTATAGTCTATATCACATTAAAAATCAGCTCACTTAATTAAAGCAGCAATTGTGTGAGGTTATAATCATATTATTTTCATTATCTCATTTTAAAAATGAAGATATTGAAGCACAGATAGTCAAGTGACCTGCCTGAGGTCACACCACTGCTCTGGGCTAGAGTACTATCCACACTGCTGTCTTGGTGGCTGTGACAGTGACTGACCTCCTGCCTTCCAGGTGTCCCATATCCTGTTGCTGAGCCCCAAGAGTCCAATGGAAGGGGTAGCCTATATGCAAGCAGTCCTGCCCACATGGGAGAGTGATGAGCAACTGGCTTATCGAGGTCAACCATGTGCTCTCTCCTGGAAATTCAGAATGGAGCCATGAAGTGAGCAAATAATGATGGAATATAATGTACAATTTGGTAAAGAGTGCTAAGAGTTGACAACCAGGTCAGACACAGCTGTATATACTCAAAATTCCTGGGGAAGAAGCAGCTATGAGCCTGCTCAGAACAGTGAAAGGATGAGCATTTTCCCAGGGTAGAAGAGAGGCTAAAGACATCTTGTGGCATTCAGCAGGTGGAAGTGGTAGCTTCACTGTCTGATTCTCAATCAGATACCTCTGTGTCCTGGCTAAAAATATGCTTCCTGTCTTTGAGGGTCATGTAATCGATCATGTCAAAAATCAATATTGACTAGTTTCCTTTTTGGTTTAATTAAAACAATCCTTCCCTAAGAGATGAGCCCCTTTATAAATGGAGATTATACCTGAGTTAATGTGTCTGTCTGAGATTAAAACTGTTAGGAAATAATAACGATGGTAATGATAATTACTTGAATGTTTACCAGGTAACAAGCACTGTGCTTATACTTTATATGTATTATCTAAGTTAATTCTCATGATAAGCCTATAAAGTAAGTATGATTGTTATTCCTGTTTTAAAGAAGAGGAAATTGGGGTTTACAGAGGTTAAGTAATTCATTTGTTCATTCCACAAGCATTTATTGAGTGTCTGCTATATTTCAGTCACTTTTCTAGAAGTTTGAACACATCAGCAAACAAAATAGACAAAGATCACTTTGCCTTCATGGAGAGTATGTTCCAGTAGGGAAAACAGGAAACAAATAATAACCATGGCAAATTAGTAAGTTAGATAGGGTATTAGATAGCAAACAGTGCCATGGGAGTGAAATAAGAGATCTGGGTGGAGGCTACCTGTAGACACAGGGTGGACGGGAGTGATGGATTGTGATTTTAAATAGAGAGATCAGGGTGTGCTTCATTAAGATAGTTATATTTCAGCAGAGGCTTCAAGGAGACGAAAGAAAGAACCATGGGGGTATCTGGGAGAAGAAGATTCCAGGCGGGGGAAATAGCAAAGGCAAAGTCCCCAAGGCAGGATCAACAGCACAGAGGCCAGTGTAGGTGAAGCAGAAAGGCTGATGGAAAGAGAGGGAAAGAGGCCAGAGAAGTAACAGGACCAGGTCACAGGACCTTGAAGGCCATCATAAGGATTTATTTATTTATTTATTTATGACAGAGTCTCACTCTATTGCCCAGGCTGGAGTACAGTGGCATGATCTCAGCACACTGCAACCTCCACCTCCCGAGTTCAAGTGATTCTTGTGCCTCAGCCTCCTGAGTAGCTAGGATTACAGGCACGTGCCACCACTCCTGGCTAATTTTTGTATTTTTAGTAGAGACAGGTATTTACCATGTTGGCCAGGCTGGTCTCAAACTCCTGACCTCAGGTGATCTGCCGGCCTTGGCCTACCAAAGTGCTAGGATTACAGGCATGAGCCACTGTGCCTGGCCAGAACTCTTTTTTTCGGTTTGTTTTTGAGACGGAGTCTCACTCTGTCACTAGGCTGGAGTGCAGTGGTGCAATCTCGGCTTACTGTAACCTCCGCCTCCTGGGTTCAAGCAATTCTACCTCAACCTCCCGAGTAGCTGGAACTACAGGCATGCGCCACCACATCTAGCTAATTTTTATATTTTTAGTAGAGATGGGGTTTCACCACATTGGCCAGGATAGTCTCGATCTCTTGACCTGGTGATCCGCCCATCTCAGCCTCCCAAAGTGCTGGGATTACAGGCGTGAGGCATTGTGCCTGGCCAGGACATTTTAGTTGAATGAAATTGAGACCTATCAGAGAGTTTTTATCACATGCATAACTTCATCTGACTGAACCTCTTAGAAGGACTACTCTGAGAAGAGTCAAAACCCTAATCCGTAAGGCCATACAAGTGTAAGGGCCAGAATTCAAGCTGATTTTCTTCCTAAGTTTTATGCTATGTCCCCTCTGGCTCTAAATGTTCTGGAGCAATGAAAGCCTATTTCAAGTCTTTTTCCTTTCAATATGGTCTAGTAGTTTCTGTCTTTGCTCTGACATGAGAAGTCTCAATAGACATTTTATAGTATTGAATTGTTTTCACAATTCAAAAAATAATAATGAATATCAGTTAATATTGATGAGGCATAAGGTTTTACTATTTGCCTTGCACTGAACTAAGATTATAAATGTACCTTCTCATTCAATCCCCACAATGAAGCTCTGAGGCAGTCGTACAACTGTGATCCTGCTGTGCAGACAAGGATCTGAGACTTGGCAAGTTTCCTTACTCACCCTGATTCCCAGGGAACTCAACCACTTAAAAATTACCCAGAAGACCTGCCTTGGGATAGGAATAACCCTTCAAGCCACTCCTCACTGAAAAGTCTGCAAGTTCCGTAAGACAGGGAACCAAGTCACACACTTCTTTTTAGTAACCTCTCTTCCTGGGACAGTGTCCTGCACGTAGAAAATATCAACATATTTATGTTGAATGATTGATTTATGTTAAGAACAACTTCTAGCCATGTTAAAACAGATCTCAGAAGCACCACATATTTCCTTAGAAGGTCATTCTAATTCCATTACAATCCACAGAGCAGTGTGTTCAATATGGAATTCCTAGATGCCATGAGATAATGAAATTTCAAGTGGGTAATGAATTTACTTTTGCCAACCTGCTAACGCATACTAGGTGGACTCAAATCACAACTCAGCCACTCCCTTCCATAAGTTATTTACCCAATCTGGGCCTCATTTTCTTCACTTGTATATAGAAATACTACTAAGGTTGCTGTGATTATTAAATGATCCGATGCATGCAATTTATCTATACAATGGGCTGGACACAGTGGCTCATGTCTCTAATCCCAGCACTTTGGGAGATTGAGATGGGTGGATCACTTAAGGCCAGGAGTTTGAGACAAGCCTGGCCAACATGGCAAAACCCAGGCTCTGATAAAAAATACAAAAATTAGCCAGGTGTGGTGGCACCTGCCTGTAATCTCAGCTACTTGGAAGGCTGAGGCACAAGAATCGCTTGAACCTGGGAGGCAGAAGCTGCAGTGAGCCGAGATCGTGCCACGACACTCCAGCCTGGATGTGACAGAGTAAGACTCTCTTTAAAAAAAAAAACAAAAACCACAATGCCTTGTCTATTGTAGGTGCTCAAGAAATGTTACCTTTTATTAGAGGGTAAGTTTAGAATTTCTTTTCTTAGCCCAGAGATGCTGAAGTAGATTTGAGTCAGACAGAGGTAAACTTTGCTGGGAGACAGAAAATCCACTGTCTTCTAGGCCTTCAGAAATATGTGCTATAAAGGTGCTGTATGATGGCGTAGCATCTGCCACTTGCCAGTTTCTGTAGTGTAAATACCTCCACCATGTTCAGTTTCAAGTTACCAAGGTGATGTCACTTAACGTGGAGTTGGGAAGATGTGTGCACAATCGACTCTCACCGACTCTGTTCCAGCTACTCCATTCACCACTGAAGCTATTTTCCCTCCATGCTGGCCTCCTTTTTCCAGCTCAGAATGTGCCATCAGCCCAACAGGTACAGGCTTAGTCCCCTCTTTGCTCCATATAGGGACTTATCTTTACTACCTGCATAAACGAGGTGATTCTTACTTTATTTTTAAAAGCGTTTATAAAATGCTCCAGTCTAGGCACTTCACATATATTAACTCATTTGCTCATCCTTTGAGATTATAAGACTATTACTCCTACTTGATGGAAGAAGAAACTGAAAGCCAAAGAGGTTAAGTAACTTGCCTAGGGTCACACAGCTAGTAAATGGCAGAGCCAAAATTCAAATTAAGTGGCTTGGCTCTGAGTTCATTCTCATATCCACTCTGCTGGCCAGACACAGAACTGTGGTGGGTCTGAGCCAGGTCATTGCCCAGAAAGAAAAGCTAGAGAATCCTACTGGTCACTCTCAAACCCCTTTGCTGGGCTAGGACCAGCCTAGCAGTATTTTTGCTGCATGTTTCCTACTTCTGTAAACTCATTCTATTCTTGAGTTGGTTGTATGCCAGTCAGCATTAGCAGGAGCCTAGAAAGTGCCTCATTCTCTTCTCCTTTTGGGGAACTTGTCTGATCACTGTATCAATCCTCCTCTATGAGTAAAGGAGTGAAGACACTGCGGGGAGCCAGCAGCCAAGTGCTGCACTGTGACAAGAGAGCCTGGGGTGCCTGGGACTGAGGCTCTTTGATAAATATTGCTTTTGCATTTCCCATAGAAGGTGCAATTCCCAAGTCTTCCTGAGCTCGCCTTTCATAGGCCGGAGCAGCACCCCTGCTACGTCTGGGACTAGGTTTCCAAAGGTTGTTCTGGCAGCCAGAGCACAACAGCTGCTCAGCAATGAGATGATCCAGCAGCCCCAGAGGAGGAGGGGTACGGTGAGCCCCGCTGCCCTGTGCCAAGCCCAGCACCCACCAGCTGCCTCTCTTCTGCTTCCATTGGAGCAGGAAAGCATTAACCCTATCAGCACCAGTGGGCAAAGGCTTGGAAGAGGAGCAGGGTTTCTGGAGGTTAAGTTGCTTGTAATCACATAGCTAGGAGCTCAGATTCATCCACACCCTTTTCACTCCTAGAATGTTTAACTTTTGTTCTGTCTTCTCTGGTCATGAAGCCACTCTGCTGAGCATTCTTTTCTCATCTTGTTTCGATACTATTCTTCCTTTTCTTTTAGCCAGCAGCCTGCAAGCCATAGTCATTTGCATTGCAGTCTAACCAGTAAGTTATAAAAAAAGAAAAAAACACACATAATAGCAAGTTGAGTGGATTCTAACATTTAGAGGAATCTATAATGATTAGAAAGCCCCTTATTATGTCACTTCTCTATCTTCACATGGAGTCATTAGCATTCTTGGCCACCACAAAGCATGAGCAGAAACTCAGTGAAACTCCTGCTGCTTGACAGAGAGAGGAATGCTTCATCCCAGATATTCATACTATACCAAAGGATGGAATGGAGACTTCTGGATTCCTACCTCCGAGATCCAGTACGACATAAGCCATTTGGGGCGGGGCCTGGATCCCTAAGGACAAGAAGCTTTTAAGCCAAGCAGAAAACAAACAAAACAAAACACAACAACACAGACACAGATGCAGACATGAATAAATAAAGCAGACAAATCCACATATGGGAAGGCTCCCCATCCTGTTCCCGGGAGGCAGGCTCCCTGAGGCCTTACAGATGTCAGAGCAGAATCTACTTACATGTTCCAAATTGTGCATACCCAGTGCCCACTGTTACTCTCAGAAAATTGGAGTGGAAGAGGAGAAACATCTTTCACTTGAAAAACAAAAGACGTCCCCCCGCAATTACCAACATGGCTGTGATTTCACCATCATTACACTGAGATTTGCCCCAGTGGGGCTTTTTAATAATTATTCCAGCTGTTGGCTGAGTTGAGAATTTGCACAGCCTCAGTGGAGGTGTAACCAGGCTGGCCTGGTCCCGGGCCATAAAGAGAAGTGACATAAGACTAAATTACCTAGTGGGTTTGGGGGAAGTGGGGAAAGAGACAGATAATTAATCAGGAATCGACAAGATGTCTTCAAAAACCTGTGTCTCGTCCTTTATGAAGTCCTTGTTCACACAATCTTGGAGAATATACATTTATAAATATAAGCAGCACTGATTTTTCAAATAATTGCCAGCTGTTAGTTTTCTAAAATTAATTGCAATTTTTAATGGCAAAAAAATTAGGTTTATTTGGTAGGAAAATAGGAAGTTTTGTTTTTTTTTTTGTTTTTTTTTTGTTTTTGAGACGGAATCTCGCTCTGTTGCCCAGGCTGTAGTGCAGGGGCATAATCTCAGCTCACTGCACCCTCCACCTCCCAGGTTCAAGCGATTCTCCTGCCTCAGCCTCTTGAGTAGCTGGGATTACAGGCGCATGCCATCACATCCAGCTAATTTTTGTATTTTTAGTAGAGACGGGGTTTCACCATGTTGGCCAGGCTGGTCTCGAACTCCTGACCTCGTGATCCACCCACCTTGGCCTCCCAAAGTGCTGGGATTACAGGCATGAACCACCACACCCAGCCAAAAAAAGGAAGTTTATAAAAGAGAAAAATATATTTTTCTGCACAATGATGATTTGATATTTGTGTTTTCCATTGAGTTTGTATGTATGTGAACATATACTGTAAATAATTGTAAATGCAATTTGTATTCTATATTGCATTGCCCTTTTCATTCATTTTACTTCACAGTTTACATATTTTTCATCTATTTGGAGTCTTCAGAGTGACCAGTGTTTAATTGATACATATTTTTCCAGTTAGTGAAAATTCCACCATTCCAGCCATTCTCTTGTAATCAAATTTTTAGGTTCTGTCCGTGAACCATATGTTCTTATGAATTCAAGTTTTGGTTCTGGTGAATTATTTTCTTGGGACAAATTCCATTGAGAAAAATGACTGAATAAAATAAAACTAATTCTGTGACTTTTGTTACATGTTGCCATGTTGCTTCCCATAAAGGCTTGCATGGGTTTTTAAAGCAATGTCACCATAAGAATAAGTAGACAAACCTTACAAAAATTTTGTCAGCTCTGGACATCACTGTTTTTTTAAATTTGTTTTTATTTTAGGCACATTTAAAATCTTCTCCAGTTCTTACTCTTTATGATATCGAATATGATACTCATTAAAATAATTTTTTAAAAAAACAACTTTCATTACATTTTACTCTAGGAAAACAAATCCACTTTATTTTAGAACTTCCAAAGAATTCCATCCAGATACAATGTAATTCATACCAAGCTGGAAGAGGGTGCTTGAAATTAAAGACTATATTTTCTGGTAGGGTGGGGCGTAATGCCACTTGTTAAAAGATAATTGCTGTGTTGTAAAACGTCTGCTAGGCACTTCTGAAGAACAGACCCCTTAATCTGAAGAGACCGGGCGTGGTTCTCTAAATGTGGAAACATTTTCAAAAAAAATCAACAAAAGAACATCTCTCTGGCTGCTTGGGGTTGCTTTCTCAAAGGCAGACTATGATTCTGGCAAGATAATGAGACTTAGAGTTTTAGGGCCCCGGATGCTGTATATACATACCACCATTAAAGCTACTGCTCCTTCTGCTAATAATATTAATAATAACAATAGTTACTGTAAAGAGATAAGAAAAACCCAAAGTGTTTTTTGCCTATTCACATTCACCACTCAACACAACACTTCTGATATCAGATGTGTGGAGTTTTTTTCGGGGGAAACATACATCAACCAAGCAATTTTGCATAGATTCCAAGTGGGTGTCTTCTAATTCAAGTCGATTTTGACACTATATACCCAGAGATACCATCAAATCCCACAAGCGTGGGCTCAGTCAGTCCCACAAGATTGATCCCCACTTCAGATTCCAGTCACACATAGTAGGTTTTCACCTATATTTCTGACCCATCAGCTATAAGTTGGGGGTTCGTTCCCATGACCCCCTTCTCAGGCTTGGTTAATTTGCTAGAGCAACTCTCAGAACTCAGGGAAACATTTGACTTATGTTTACACATTTGTTATGAAAGCTATTAGAAAGGATACAGGTGAGCAACCAGATGGAAGGGATGCACAGGGAGAGGTCTAGGAGAAGGAACATGGCTCCCTCATCCCCTCTCTGGGTGCCACCCTCTAGGCACCTCCATGTGTCCAGGTATCTGGGCAGCTGAACCATAGTTCAGGGATTTTTATGGAGGCTTCACCACACAGGCATGATCGACTATTAAGTCCATTTCTAGCCCCTTGCCTCCCTCTGGAGAATGGGAATGGAGGCTGTAAGCCCCAAACTTCTAATCCTGGCTTGGGTTTTCTGTTGAACAGCCCTCATCCAGGAGCCCAGAAATAGTACCCTCATTAGAAAGAAAATACTCCTATCACCCAGAAAACACCAAGGGATTTAAGAACTCTATGTCAGGAACTGGGATCAAAGACAAAATACTAGAACGAAAGATTGTCCTAGCACCACTATTGCTTAGGAAATTATAAGAGTTTTAGAAGCGCTATGCCAGGAACTGTAGTCAGAAACCAAATATCTATTTCTTATTATATTACAATATCATAGCTAATATTTATTGAGTGCTCACTATATGCTAAAGAGTGTGCTAAGCACTCTAGTATAAATGATCTCACTTAGTCCTCATAACATTATTATGCTCACTTGAAGAGTGATGAAACAAAAGCACATAGGCTTAGAAACTTGCTCGGGCCACACAGCTCATTCATGGACACAAACCTAGGATATATGAAAATAGGCTTTGATTTCCACAGCCACACTGTGGTTTATCTCTTTTGGTAAACTTCCAGTTAATAGCTCCATTTTTACTTCCCCAGAAACTTGTAACAAATCTATATTTTGGGGATAAGGTGGAGTGCCATGGTGTCTTATACACATCCTCCATCTTTATTAGCCAACCGTGAACTTAGCACCAGCCCTGGGCATCTCAGGCATGTCCTCTGTCAAAGGGAGACTTCATTCACCTGGGCATTCCTTCAGTCTCTGGGGCAGGTTTTGGCTCCTTTCTCCGTTTGAAATTATTTGACTTGGTATCAATTTTAAGTTTAAAGCTTTCTTTTCATTGACTCTTTCAGAAAAGCCATCGGATCCCTTTGCAAAAGGAAAAACTTCTAGTGGCTCAACTGAGCATACTTGGTTTCTTCCCAATAGCATGTTTATGAGACTGTCTTCCTGACAGCTTCATGATAAATACTATCATCAAATAGTAGCCAAGGACTAAGGTCCAATTCAAACTCTACCCTTCCACCAACTGGCCCACATGAGCATATGTTCCTGGTACAGTACTAACCTTAGAACAATCATTTATCTAACCATTTATCTCTCTTTCCATTCCCTGGCCATAAGAGTATGAGAAGTCATGCTATATTTTTGGGAAATGTTACAAATATATTTATTAGACTAAGGAAGTTCTTGAATAAAGCCATCACAACTTATGTTGGATGAAAATGTAAGAGAACATGTCAAATATGTCAAGTTCAATACACTTTTAGTTTTGTTTTGTTTCATTCATTTTCCAGATAAATGAAAATTTAGAAATTTATTACATCAGAGCTACAATTCGAGGGCCTGTGGAAGATAACTTTTCCCACCAATTGTTTATTTCAATCAAATGTACATGACCATAACATTATACTTTAAAAGACCAAAGAAAAAAATAACTTCCTTGTACCAGTGTTTTTCAATATGGGGTCAGTGCAGCAAAATTCATTGGGTATCTGGCTAAGTGCCAATTCCTGGTCTTATTCCAGGCATATCAAAGCAGAATTTCTGGAATGGAGGCTTAGAAACCTTAGATTTTGTTTCCCTTAGTTAATCTTATTGACCATTATTCACTGCTCTAGCATCTCCCCTCACGTTGCAGGCTCAGAGGAACTGCATACAAAACTCAAGTGCCAGAAACAATGGAAGCTGACCTGGTATCAATGCTTCTCCTAAAATGTGGGCAGATTTCTGCCCCACTCTAGGCCCTTCTGTCTTTCCAACACTTTCTGTAAAATTCACATAAGTCAGGAGAATTTCTGAGTAGATTAACTATGACACAAAAGACTTCTAGGTGGCCGAACCTACCATAGAATAAATGATTTTATGAAACATTTTACGAATGATCTCAAACACCCCTGCTGATCTTCTCTAGGAATGAAAATGAAGGGATGGTAAGAATTTAACCAGTAGTCCTGAGAGAACCACTGCTGACAGAGAGACGCAGGGTGGAAGAGAGGTTAGATAAAATTTTAAAAACACCTGCCTGACTCTGTGGAAGGAACAGCAAGTCACTTCTAATCCCTGGAGTTATGCTGCCTCATAGGGAAGTAGAGTTGGATTTTAAATGAGAATTTTATGAGACATTCTTCATCTCAAATATTCTATACTAGGACCCCTTTATTGTACTAAGGCCTATTGGGTCATGGGTACCAATTATTTATTTAGAAAACATCACCACAGTAATTACAAGAGATCCTTGAGCTCTTTGATTTGTTTGGGCTTTGTTTTAGAGGCAAGCGAGGCAGGAACATTATTGTAATTCCTTAAGTGAGAAATCCTGCCTTTCTTCTATGCATCTAGTTTCCAATCCCATTGTAAGGATGTGAAATAATCAAAATCAACAGTACCTGTGATTAGTCACTCATTTATCCTTGAATTCACTCATTTGCCAAATTGTTATTGATTACCTCCTATATGGATCACAAAAATTCTCCTCATTGTTGGGGAAAAAATGTAACGAACAGGTGCAGTCCCTGCCTACATGGAGCGTATGGTCTGAAGAGGGAGTATATAAGTAAATAGGCAAATTTAATACGGAATGAGTGCTATGATAGGATTAAGTCTCAATGAAAGGGAGCCAACTATGAGAACAAAGAAAGCAAGAACTAGAGACAGGAGACTTGTCAGGGGTCTTTGGCAACCATCCAGGTGAGAGTGGCACCAGTGAGCATGAAGAACCATTGATTTCCTTTGATGTTTTTTTGCTCATTTTTCTTTCTAAATATTGGAGATTAGGCAGAGCCTAATCACTCACCTCTGTTAATGGCTTCTAACCAATTAATCAGTGTACATAGGCCAGATGTGAACCAAAATACATCATGCACTAGTAAAGCTGGGCTTCCTCTCTTTCACTCCAGTTTGAACTTATCCACTCAGCTCTAGGGCAGGCAGTCAAAAACAGAAGGAGTCTTCTAAAGAGGAGTCACATCCAACCCCGTATTATGGCCACAGTTTTCCATGCCCCCTGTGTTCATGCACCTTGGTTGTGTCCTCATAGAAGACTCTGGGCTTGGCCTTACATTCTGCATTGACCAACAGGATGTGCAGGAAATGACACTGGATCTGCCCGCAGCCACAGGAAGACTTGTGCTCTTTTTTTTAACACTCCTTTGCAACCTCAGGTACTTTGTAAAGAAGCCTGGGCTACATTGCTGGAGGATAAGAAACCAAGCGGAAAAGAGCCAAGTTGTCCCATCCAAGGTCATCCCAAATATGTGAAACAGTCCAGCCAAGATGAGAAGAGGTGTTTACCACAGTTGGCAACCAATGTATCAGTGAGCAGAGATGAAATCAGAAGATCCATCTACTTGACCCATATACTTGTGAATGATAAATGCTATTGTTTTAAGCCACTGAATTTTGATGTGGTTTGTCACACAGCAATATCTAGATGATATATTTCCTGAGATCTAAGAGATTCAAGAAACAGAGACAAACAAAGAAGAACTGGTACTGCTATTTTATGACTGTAACTTTGTGGCTTATATTACTATGGCCAAGTTCCCATAAGGTTCTCTGTGGTTTAATCAACCATCAAAAAGAATAGCAGAAATCAGAGAGAGAGAGAGGTCACATATTTCCTCTGACACTTCTTGAGCCAGGATCTGAACAAAGTCTTACCTGGAGGAAGAACTTCTTTCTTCTGTGTACCTAAGTCATTCACCACCATAATTGCATTTTTAGTCTCCTTGTGAATAACCCATTAACTCAGATAAACCACTCTTTAGTGAATATAATAAGCTCATTTAAGAGCTGTGCATTGGCTAGGACAAAAATAAAAAAAATAACAATAACACAGAAAGTTAACCAAAGCTTAACTAACAGACTTTTCATCTTACTTCTTTATTTCTCTCCTAAAACAGTACCCATGCTTGAGTGTAACAAAATATATATAAAAACAAGCTGTCAGGCTTCTGACACAGTAGATGCCTAGGGCAAATATTTCTGCTAAAAGTTTTGATGGAGCCCTGGGGAGAGGAGGAAAGGGTCCCAAGCTGAGAGGGATTGGCAGCTGGCTGGGAGCGCAACCTGATGCTCCCTTCCCATTTCACAAAGAAGGTTTTGTTTGGATTGTGGGGCATGGTGAGTGACTCCTTAGCACCATGGGGTTATGCTGGGTTCTGGGGGAACATCTGGGCTGCCATTTCAAGCAAGGCTGAAACCCTATCCTGGCCAGAGCTGCTCCAATGAATCAGGTGTAGGTGTATTTTTCCAGGATGTTCAAAACCACATCTTACGCTGAGAAACAGGGTTTTGTCCATAGAAGCCTCATTCAAAAGGGCAAGCAATCCTCCTTGGTCCCCATGAAGGGTATGTTTACTGAGGCTTCATGCCCGAAGAATCAAATCCAATAACTGAAAGTATGACCTCCACACATGCTTTTCAAAGTATGTTAGGAACCCTCACCAATAAAATCTCTATTCTCACTCCATGCCATTCCCACCTTGTGCTTATAACACAGTTTCAAAAGATCGATCCCTCATTTGGAGCTGAAAGATTGCATTTTTTTTAATTTTAAGTTCTGGGATACAAGTGAAGAACATGTATGTTTGTTACATAGATATACATGTGCCATGGTGGTTTGCTGTGCCTATCAACCCATCATCTAGGTTTTTAAGCCCCACATGCATTAGCTATTTGTCCTAATGCTCTCCCTCCCCTCGCCCTCCACCTCCCAACTGGCCCCAGTGTGTGTTGTTCCCCTCCCTATGTCCATGTGTTCTCATTATTCAACTCCAACTTATGAGTGAGAACATGCAGTGTTTGGTTTTTTATTTCTATATTAGTTTGCTGAAGATGATGACATTCAGCTTCATCCATGTCCCTGCAAAAGACATGATCTCATTCTTTTTTATGGCTGCATAGTATTTCATGGTGTATATGTACCACATTTTCTTTATCCGATCTATCACTGATGGGCATTTGGGTTCGTTCCATGTCTTTGCTATTGTAAATAGTGCTGCAATAAACATACATGTGCAAGTGTCTTTAT
Organism: Pan troglodytes; assembly: GCF_028858775.2. Classification (NCBI taxonomy): domain Eukaryota; kingdom Metazoa; phylum Chordata; class Mammalia; order Primates; family Hominidae; genus Pan; species Pan troglodytes. Next base: position 46,228,586 of record NC_072419.2, read on the forward strand.
AGTAGAAAGATTTATATTCCTTTGGGTAAATACACAGTAAAGGGATTGCTGGGTCAAATGGTATTTCTGATTCTAGATCCTTGAGGAATTGTCACACTGTCTTCCACAATGGTTGAACTAATTTACATTCCCACCAAAAGTGTAAAAGCATTCCTATTTCTCCACAGCCTCACCAGCAGCTATTGTTTCTTGACTTTTTAATAATCACCATTCTGACCGGCATGAGATGGTATCTCATCATGGTTTTGATTTGCATTTCTCTAATATCAGTTATGTTGAGCTTTTTTTCATATGTTTGTTGGCTGCATAAATGTCTTCTTTTGAGAAATGTCTGTTCATATCCTTTGCCCATTTTTTGATGGGGTTGTTTGTTTTTTCTCATAAACTTGTTTGATTCTGGATACTAGACCTTTGTCAGAGGGGTAGATTGCAAAATTTTTCTCCCATTCTGTAGGTTGCATATTCACTCTGATGCTAGTTTCTTTTGCTGTGCAGAAGCTCTTTAGTTTAATTAGATCCCATTTGTCAATTTTCGCTTTTGTTGCAATTGCTTTTGGCATCTTCGTCATGAAATCTTTGCCCATGCCTATGTCCTGAATGGTATTGCCTACGTTTTCTTCTAGGGTTTTTATGGCTTTGGTTTTTACGTTTATGTCTCTAATCCATCTTGAGTTAATTTTTGTATAAGGTGTAAGGAAGGGGTCCAGTTTCAGTTTTCTGAATATGGCTAGCCAGCTTTCCCAGCACCATTTATTAAATAGAGAATTTTTTCCCCATTGCTTGTTTATCAAAGATCAGATGGTTGTAGTTGTGTGGTGTTATTTCTGAGGTCTCTGTTCTGTTACATTGGTCTATATGCCTGTTTTGGTATCAGTACCATGCTGTTTTGGTTATTGTAGTCTTGTGGCATAGTTTGAAGTCAGGTAGCTTGATGCCTCCAGCTTTGTTCTTTTTGCTTAGAATTGTCTTGGCTATACATGCTCTTTTTTGGTCCCCTGTGAAATTTAAAGCAGTTTTTTATAATTCTGTGAAGACTGTCAATGGTAGTTTGATGGGAATAGCATTGAATCTATAAATTACTTTGGCCAGTATGGCCATTTTCATGATATTGCTTCTTCCTAGTTATGAGGATGGAATGTTTTTCCATTTGTTTGTGTCCTCTCTTATTTTCTTGAGCAGTGGTTTCCAGCTCTCCTTGAAGAGGTCCTTCACATCTCTTGTTAGCTCTATTCCTAGGTATTTTATTCTCTTTGTGGCAATCGTGAATGGGAGTTCACTCACGATTTGGCTCTCTGCTTGTCTATTGTTGATGAATAGGTATCCTTGTGATTTTTGCACATTGATTTTGTATCCTGAGACTACACTGAAGCTGCTTATCAGCTTAAGGAGTTTTTGGGCTGAGACTATGGAGTTTTCTAAATATAGAAACAGGTCATCGGCAAATAGAGACAATTTGACTTCCTCTCTTCCTATTTAAACACTTTTTTTTTTCTCTTGCCTTATTGGCCTGGCCAGAACTTCCAATACTATGTTGAATAGGAGTAGTGAGAGAGGTTATCCTTGTCTTGTGCCAGTTTTTTAAGGGAATGCTTCCAGCCCTTGCCCATTCAGTATGATATTGGCTGTGGGTTACCATAAATAGCTCTTATTATTTTGAGATATATTCCATCAATACTTAGTTTATTGAGAGCTTTTAACATGAAGCCATGTTGAATTGTATTGAAGGCCTTTTCTGCATCTATTGAGATGATTATGGGGTTTTTGTCACTGGTTCTGTTTATGTGACGGATTACATTTATTGATTTGCATATATTGAACCAGCCTTGCATCCCAGGGATGAAGCCAACTTGATTATGGTGAATAAGCTTTTTGATGTGGTGGTAGATTCAGTTTGCCAGTATTTTATTGAGGATTTTTGCATCAATGTTCATCAGGGATATTGGCCTGAAGTTTTCATTTTTGTTGTTGTGTCTCTGCCAGGTTTTGGTATCAGGATGAAGCTGGCCTCATAAAATGAGTTAGGGAGGATTCCTTCTTTTGCTATTGATTGGATAGTTTCAGAAGAAATGGTACCAGTTTCTCTTTGTACCTCTGGCTGAATTCAACTGTGAATCTCTCTGGTCCTGGGCTTTTCTTTAGTTGGTAGGATATTAATTACTGCCTCAATTTCAGAACTTGTTATTTGTCTATTCAGGTATTTGACTTCTTCCTGGTTTAGTCTGGGAGGGTGTATGTGTCCATGAATCTATCTATTTCTTCTAGATTTTCTAGTTTATTTGCATAGAGGTGTTTATAGTATTCTCTGATTGTAGTTTGTATTTCTGTGGTGTCAGTGGTGATATCCCCTTTATCACTGTTTATTGTGTTTATTTGATTCTTCTCTCTTTTCTTCTTTATTAGTCTAGCTAGCAATCTATCTATTTTGTTAATTTTTTCAAAAAACCAACTTCAGGGTTCGTTGATTTTTTGAAGGATTTTTTGTGTCTCTATCTCCTTCAGTTCTGCTCTAATCTTAGCTATTTCTTGTCTTCTGCTAGCTTTTGGATTTGTTTGCTCTTGCTTCTCTAGCTCTTTTAATTGTAATGTTAGGGAATTGATTTGAGATAGTTCTAGCTTTCTTATGTGAGCATTTAATGCTACAAATTTCCCTCTTAACACTGCTTTAGCTCTGTCCCAGAGATTCTGGTATGTTGTCTCTTTGTTCTCATTGATTTCAAAGAACTTCTTGATTTCCTCCTTAATTTCATTATTTACCTAGGAGTCATTCAGGAGCGGGTTGTTTAATTTCCATGTAGTTGTGTGGTTTTGAGTGAGTTTCTTAATCCGAGTTCTAATTTTACTGCACTGTGGTCTGAGAGATTGTTTGTTATGATTTCAGTTCTTTTGCATTTGCTGAGGAGTGTTTTACTTCCAATTATGTGGTCAATTTTAGAATAAGTTCCATGTGGCACTGAGAAGAAAGTATATTCTGTTGACTTTGGGTGGAGAGGTCTGTAGAAATCTACTAGGTTCACTTGATCCAGAGCTGAGTTCAAGTCCTGAATATCTTTGTTAATTTTCTCTCTTGTTGATCTGTCTAATATTGACAGTGGGGTGTAAAAGTCTCCCACTATTATTGTGTGAGAGTCTAAGTCTCTTTGTAGGTCTCTAAGAATTTGCTTTATGAATCTGGGTTCTCCTGTATTGAGTGTATGCATATTTAGGATAGTTAGCTATTTTTGTTGAATTGATCCCTTTACCATTATGTAATGCTCTTCTTTGTCTTTTTTGATCTTTGTTGGTTAAAGTCTGTTTTGTCAGAGACTAGGATTACAACCCCTGCATTTTTTTGGCTTTCCACTTGCTTGGTATATTTTCCTTCATCTCTTTATTTTGAGCCTATGTGTATCTTTGCACATGAGATGGGTCTCCTGAATACAACACACTGATGGGTCTTCACTCTTTATCTAATTTTCCAGTCTGTGTCTTTTAATTGGGGCATTTAGCCCATTTACATTTCAGGTTAATATTGTTATGTGTGAACTTGATCCTGTCATCATGATGCTATCTGGTTATTTTGCACACTAGTTGATGCATTTTCTTCATGCTGTTGTTGGTCTTTATATTTTGGTGTGTTTTTTCATTGGCTGCTACCAGCTTTTCCTTTCCATATTTAGTGCTTCCTTCAGGAGCTCTCGCAAGGCAGGCCTGGTGGTGACAAAATTCCTTAGGATTTGTTTGTCTGGAGAAGATTTTATTTTTCCTTTGCTTATGAAGCTTAGTTTGGTTGAATATGAAATTCTGGGTTGAAAATTCTTTTAAGAATTTTGAATATTGGCCACCACTCACTTCTGACTTAGAGTTTCTGCTGAGATGTCTGCCGTTAGTCTGATGGGCTTCCCTTTGTAGGTTACCTGGTCTTTCTCTCTGGCTGCCCTTAACATTTTTTCCTTCATTTCAACCTTGGAGAATCTGAGGATTAGGTGTCTTGGGGTTGATCTTCTCATGGAGTATCTTAGTGGTGTTCTCTGTATTTCCTGAAGTTGAATTTGGCCTATCTTGCTAGGTTGGGGAAGTTCTTCTGGAAAATATCCTGAAGTATGTTTTCCAACTTGGTTTCATTCTCCCCATCTCTTTCAGGTACTACAATCAATCATAGGTTCGGTCTTTTTACATAGTCCCATACTTCTTGGAGGTTTTGTTAGTTCCTTTTCATTTTTTTTTTCTCTAATCTTATCTGCATGCCTTATTTCAGCCAGATGGTTTTCAAACTCTGATACTCTTTCTTCCACTTGGTCGATTCAGCTATGCTTCACGAAGTTCTTGTGCTGTGTATTTCAGCTCCATCAGTTCATTTATGTTCCTCTCTAACTTGGTTATTCTAGTTAGCAGCTCCTGTATCCTTTTATCAAGGTTTTTAGCTTCTTTACATTGGGTTAGAGCATGTTATTTCAGCTCAGTGGAGTCTGTTATTACACAGCTTCTGAAGCCTCCTTCTGTTAATTTATCTATCTCGTCTTCCGTCCAGTTTTACGTCCTTGCTGTAGAGGCATTGTGATCATTTGGAGGAAAAGAGGCACTCTGGCCTTTTGGGTTTTCAGTGTTTTTTTCATTGATTCTTTCTCAGCCTTATGAGTTTGTCTAGTATCAATTTTTGTGGCTGCTGACTCTTGGATGAAGTTTTTGTGGGGACTTTTTTTGTTGATGCTGTTGTTGCTTTCTGTTTGTTTTACTTGCAATGTGCAGGTCCCTCTTCTGTAGGGCTGCTGTTGTTCGCTGGGGGTTCACTTCAGATGCTATTCATCTGGCTCACTCCTGCACTGGGAGATGCCATGGGAGAAGGTTGGAGAACAGCAAAGATGATTGCCTGCTCCTTCCTCTGGGATCTCTGACCTCAAGGGGCACCAACATGATGCTAGTAGGAATGCTTTTGTATAGGGTGTCTGACCACCCCTCTTGGAGGGTCTCACCCAGTTGGGTGGCATGGGGAGCAAGACCTGCTTAATGTAGCACTTTGTCCCTCCATGGAAGGGGTGTGCTTTGCTGGGGGGAAACCCAGTCGTCTGGGCTCCCTGGATTCCTCAGAACTAGCAGAAGGAAAGACTAAGTCTGCTGGTCTGTGGAGATTGCTGCCACCTCTTCCCCTAGGGGCTCAGGCCCAGGGAGATCAGAGTTCTGTCCCTGAGTCCCTGGCTGAAGTTGTTAAAGTTCCTGCAGGGAGGCCATGCCCAGTGAGGAGGGATGAGTCAGGGTAGGGCCTGAAGAGGCACTCTGTCTGCAGTCTGCCACAGCTAGTGTGTTGGGCTTTAGGGGATACCTCTTGGTACTAAGCGGTCCAGTCTCCCTGGCTCCAGCAGGGGAAAAGCGCGGCCTGGAGCTATAGAAATGTCTGCCACCCTTCCCCTATCCTGGGAGCTTAGTGTGTTAGGCAGCTATCAGTCTCAGTGTTCGCTGTTGCCCCTCCCTGAAGGAGCTCAAATGGCTTACACAGCAAGCAGCCACAGCTATGGTGCTGGTCACCCCTCCCCACTGGGACCTTGGCAAGCTTAAGCAGATTCTAGCTGAGTCGCTGTTGAGAATCTGCATGGCTCCGTGGTTGGGACCCTAGGCCCTGGTGGCATGAGCTCATGAGTGTGATCTTCTGATCCATGGGTTGCACAGTTCTGTGGAAAAACCTGTTTTCCCAGGCTAGGTAGCATGCTCACTCACTGCCTCTCTTGCCTGGGGGGTGACTGCTCCCCTGCCCCATGTGGCTGTCAGATGGTCCACCACACCACAATGGTCTTCTTTCCTCTCTGTGGATAATGCCAGCCGCTTAGTCAGTTCTGATGAGAGAACCTGGATACCTCGGTTGCTGGTGCAGGATTTGCAGACCATTATGGTTCTTTTCAATGGGAGCCTCTGATCGCATTGCTTCTAGTCCGCCATCTTGGCCCCAACCCTGTGAATTGCATTTTTAAACACCCCTTTTTTTCTACTCCAAGGACATTTTCCATAACATTGTCAGATTCTCCACTTCTTATGCCACTTTGACATTGTTCTATTGCTAATAGTAACACTTCTATTCTTATCAGTATATGCATTTAAAAATCCCTTAATATTTAAAAAATTTTTACATGGATGAGCTTAACTTGATGCTGTTGATGAATCTGAAAAAACTTAAATGTTATTTCTGTATTCTGTGACACCTTAAGATTGGTAGAGAAAGTGTGGTTGGTAAAGAAAGTGTTTTATTTTATTGTAAATTTGGTAACTGATTCACAGATTGAGATTGATCTAGGACCACATTCCGGAGTCTTAATGTGAGTCATTAAGAGTGGTTTATTGGTGGCTGGAAGATTGGCAGCCCAGGGGGAAAGGGCCAGGACAGCTGCCATGGAGAAGAGCAACAAAGAGGACGATGGGGAGATATCATGTAGAATATGGACCTGCACTCATCAGCAAAGAGCTCCAGCCAGATCTTGGAGTAGCAGGCTAAACACAGACCAAAGACACAGTAACTAATTGAGCCTTCCTGCAAAGTATAATAACTCATGTAAAACTTGTTTAGCAGCTGCAATTTATGGGAAATACCAATATAAAACTAATTTTTACAAAACATGGAATATGGAGGTCAGATTATAACATTTATTGGCATACTGATTTCAATTATTAACAAAATTAGAAGCTCTTAGGTGTATGCACATCTGAGTAGGTCAATTAATATCATACTTACCTCGTAACCTACTGTATTAGATGTCTGCTATTTGCTGCCCCCACATTTAGTTCTCTTCAAGTAATCATAGTGTCCTGATTCGACTTTGGGGATTAACCTCTTTTCCATTCCCGCTTTTGTAATTAGATAGCGAGGGACTCCAGCCTCAAATGTAGATGTGGGCTTATATTGGCTTAAGTCAATCAGATTAATTTTTTTATTGTTTTGTTTTGTTTTAATTTTTTTTGAGACACAGTCTTGTTCTGTTGCCCAGGCTGGAGTGGAGTGGCATGATCTCTGCTCACTGCAACCTCCCCCTCCCAGGCTCAAGCCATTCCCCCACCTCAGCCTCCCAAGTAGCTGAGAACACAGGTTCACACCACCACTACCAGCTAATTTTTGTATTTTTTGTAGAGGCGGGGTTTCACCATGTTGCCCAAACTGGTCTCAAACTCCTGAGCTCAGCCTCCCAAAGTTCTGGCATTACAGGTGTCAGCTGCCACACTTGGTCCAGATTTTTTTTTTTAATCACTGTGATTGGCTCAAAGTTGGAGATATAACAAAATCACTAACAATGAAGTTCTAAGGGGATATTTCATGTGACTTCTGGCAGGAAAGGACATTTCATTCACCCTTCCAACAAATATTTTCTGAACAAGCTGGGTGCCCAGTCATGGCTAGGATTAAGAGATATTAATGGAAAGAAAGCACACTCTCTACCCTCAAGGTACTCTCAACGGAGGACACAGAACTATGAGTAAATAATTAGAATAAGTAGTGCTGTATCTGGGGTATTGATGGATTGCAATAAAAGCAAAAAGTGAGGAATTATCCTTAGTGTTCACGTTTGAAGAAAAGCTAGAAGGGAAATCACTTCAATATGTAGAGACATCAGCAGAAATTTCCAAAAGGATATGGTGTGAGGCTTAGGGTTTTCTGGCTTCCTATTGGCTTCAGACACTTTCTTCCTGGATCTTCTGATTTGTCAGATAGCTTGTGTCCTTGAGAGATCTCCATTTCTGATTAGGCCAAATGATTTATTTTCCAGACCTTGATTTGCTAATATGCAAATGTCTGGTCACCCACAAAAGAAGTTGTCTCATCATCTGACCAATCATGCCTGTTCAAAAGATGAATACCGTTTTTTGGAGCCAAGATGGCCGAATAGGAACAGCTCCGGTCTACAGCTCCCAGCGTGAGCAACGCAGAAGATGGTGATTTCTGCATTTCCATCTGAGGTACCCAGTTCATCTCACTAGGGAGTGCCAGACAGTGGGCGCAGGTCAGTGGGTGGGTGCAGGTCAGTGGGTGCGCGCACCATGTGCGAGCCAAAGCAGGGTGAGGCATTGCCTCACTCACTCGGGAAGTGCAAGGGGTCAGGGAGTTCCCTTTCCTAGTCAAAGAAAGGGGTGACAGACGGCACCTGGAAAATCAGGTCACTCCCACCCGAATACTGCACTTTTCCAACGGGCTTAAAAAACGGCGCACCACGAGATTATATCCCGCACGTGGCCCAGAGGGTCCTACGCCCATGGAGTCTCCCTGATTGCTAGCACAGCAGTCTGAGATCAAACTGCAAGGCAGCAGCGAGGCTGGGGGAGGGGCGCCCGCCATTGCCCAGGCTTGATTACCTAAACAAAGCAGCCTGGAATCTCCAACTGGGTGGAGCCCACCACAGCTCAAGGAGGCCTGCCTGCCTCTGTAGGCTCCACCTCTGGGGGCAGGGCACAGACAAACAAAAAAACAGCAGTAACCTCTGCAGACTTAAATGTCCCTGTCTGACAGCTTTGAAGAGAGCAGTGGTTCTCCCAGCACACAGCTGGAGATCTGAGAACGGGCAGACTGCCTCCTCAAGTGGGTCCCTGACCCCTGACCCCCGAGCAGCCTAACTGGGAGGCACCCCCCAGCAGGGGCACACTGACACCTCACACGGCAGGGTATTCCAACAGACCTGCAGCTGAGGGTCCTGTCTGTTAGAAGGAAAACTAACAAACAGAAAGGACATCCACACCAAAAACCCATCTGTACATCACCATCATCAAAGACCAAAAGTAGATAAAACCACAAAGATGGGGAAAAAACAGAACAGAAAAACTGGAAACTCTAAAAAGCAGAGCGCCTCTCCTCCTCCAAAGGAACGCAGTTCCTCACCAGCAACGGAACAAAGCTGGATGGAGAATAACTTTGACGAGCTGAGAGAAGAAGGCTTCAGACGATCAAATTACTCTGAGCTACGGGAGGACATTCAAACCAAAGGCAAAGAAGTTGAAAACTTTGAAAAAAATTTAGAAGAATGTATAACTAGAATGACCAATACAGAGAAGTGCTTAAAGGAGCTGATGGAGCTGAAAACCAAGGCTCGAGAACTATGTGAAGAATGCAGAAGCCTCGGAGCCGATGCGATCAACTGGAAGAAAGGGTATCAGCGATGGAAGATGAAATGAATGAAATGAAGTGAGAAGGGAAGTTTAGAGAAAAAAGAATAAAAAGAAATGAGCAAAGCCTCCAAGAAACATGGGACTATGTGAAAAGACCAAATCTATGTCTGATTGGTGTACCTGAAAGTGATGGGGAGAATGGAACCAAGTTGGAAAACACTCTGCAGGATATTATCCAGGAGAACTTCCCCAATCTAGCAAGGCAGGCCAACGTTCAGATTCAGGAAATACAGAGAACGCCACAAAGATACTCCTCGAGAAGAGCAACTCCAAGACACATAATTGTCAGATTCACCAAAGTTGAAATGAAGGAAAAAATGTTAAGGGCAGCCAGAGAGAAAGGTCGGGTTACCCTCAAAGGGAAGCCCATCAGACTAACAGTGGATCTCTTGGCAGAAACCCTACAAGCCAGAAGAGAGTGGGGGCCAATATTCAACATTCTTAAAGAAAAGAATTTTCAACCCAGAATTTCATATCCAGCCAAACTAAGCTTCATAAGCGAAGGAGAAATAAAATACTTTACAGAAAAGCAAATGCTGACAGATTTTGTCACCACCAGGCCTGCCCTAAAAGAGCTCCTGAAGGAAGCGCTAAACATGGAAAGGAACAACCGGTACCAGCCACTGCAAAATCAGGCCAAAATGTAAAGACCATCGAGACTAGGAAGAAACTGCATCAACTAACGAGCAAAATCACCAGCTAACATCATAATGACAGGATCAAATTCACACATAACAATATTAACTTTAAATGTAAATGGGCTAAATACTCCAATTAAAAGACACAGACTGGCAAATTGGATAAACAGTCAAGACCCATCAGTGTGCTGTATTCAGGAAACCCATCTCATGTGCAGAGACACACATAGGCTCAAAATAAAAGGATGGAGGAAGATCTACCAAGCAAATGGAAAACAAAAAAAGGCAGGGGTTGCAATCCTAATCTCTGATAAAACAGACTTTAAACCAACAAAGATCAAAAGAGACAAAGAAGGCCATTACATAATGGTAAAGGGATCAATTCAACAAGAAGAGCTAACTAACCTAAATATATAGGCACCCAATACAAGAGCACCCACATTCATAAAGCAAGTCCTGAGTGACCTACAAAGAGACTTAGACTCCCACACAATAATAATGGGAGACTTTAACACCCCACTGTCAACATTAGACAGATCAACAAGACAGAAAGTCAACAAGGATACCCAGGAATTGAACTCAGCTCTGCACCAAGCGGACCTAATAGACATCTACAGAACTCTCCACCCCAAATCAACAGAATATACATTTTTTTCAGCACCACACCACACCTATTCCAAAATTGACCACATACTGGGAAGTAAAGCTCTCCTCAGCAAATGTAAAAGAACAGAAATTATAACAAACTATCTCTCAGACCACAGTGCAATCAAACTAGAACTCAGGATTAAGAATCTCACTCAAAACTGCTCAACTACATGGAAACTGAACAACCTGCTCCTGAATGACTACTGGGTACATAACGAAATGAAGGCAGAAATAAAGATGTTCTTTGAAACCAACGAGAACAAAGACACAACATACCAGAATCTCTGGGACTCATTCAAAGCAGTGTGTAGAGGGAAATTTATAGCACTAAACGCCCACAAGAGAAAGCAGGAAAGATCCAAATTTGACACCCTAACATCACAATTAAAAGAACTAGAAAAGCAAGAGCAAACACATTCAAAAGCTAGCAGAAGGCAAGAAATAACTAAAATCAGAGCAGAACTGAAGGAAATAGAGACACAAAAAACCCTTCAAAAAATTAATGAATCCAGGAACTGGTTTTTTGAAAGGATCAACAAAATTGATAGACCGCTAGCAAGACTAATAAAGAGAAAAAGAGAGAAGAATCAAATAGAGGCAATAAAAAATGATAAAGGGGATATCACCACCGATCCCACACAAATACAAACTACCATCAGAGAATACTACAAACACCTCTATGCAAATAAACTAGAAAATCTAGAAGAAATGGATAAATTCCTGGACACATACACTCTCCCAAGACTAAACCAGGAAGAAGTTGAATCTCTGAATAGACCAATAACAGGAGCTGAAATTGTGGCAATAATCAATAGCTTACTAACCAAAAAGAGTCCAGGACCAGATGGATTCACAGCCAAATTCTACCAGAGGTACAAGGAGGAACTGGTACCATTTCTTCTGAAACTATTCCAATCAATAGAAAAAGAGGGAATCCTCCCTAACTCATTTTATGAGGCCAGCATCATTCTGATACCAAAGCCAGGCAGAGACACAACAAAAAAAGAGAATTTTAGACCAATATCCTTGATGAACATTGATGCAAAAATCCTCAATAAAATACTGGCAAAACGAATCCAGCAGCACATCAAAAAGCTTATCCACCATGATCAAGTGGGCTTCATCCCTGGGATGCAAGGCTGGTTCAATATATGCAAATCAATAAATGTACTCCAGCATATAAACAGAGCCAAAGACAAAAACCACATGATTATCTCAATAGATGCAGAAAAAGCCTTTGACAAAATTCAACAACCCTTCATGCTAAAAACTCTCAATAAATTAGGTATTGATGGGACGTATTTCAAAATAATAAGAGCTATCTATGACAAACCCACAGCCAATATCATACTGAATGGGCAAACATTGGAAGCATTCCCTTTGTAAACTGGCACAAGACAGGGATGCCCTCTCTCACCACTCCTATTCAACATAGTGTTGGAAGTTCTGGCCAGGGCAATTAGGCAGGAGAAGGAAATAAAGGGTATTCAATTAGGAAAAGAGGAAGTCAAATTATCCCTGTTTGCAGATGACATGATTGTATATCTAGAAAACCCCATTGTCTCAGCCCAAAATCTCCTTAAGCTGATAAACAACTTCAGCAAAGTCTCAGGATACAAAATCAATGTACAAAAATCACAAGCATTCTTATACACCAACAACAGACAAACAGAGAGCCAAATCATGAGTGAACTCCCATTCACAATTGCTTCAAAGAGAATAAAATACCTAGGAATCCAACTTACAAGGGATGTGGAGGACCTCTTCAAGGAGAACTACAAACCACTGCTCAAGGAAATAAAAGAGGATACAAACAAATGGAAGAACTTTCCATGCTCATGGGTAGGAAGAATCAATATTGTGAAAATGGCCATACTGCCCAAGGTAATTTACAGATTCAATGCCATCCCCATCGAGCTACCAATGCCTTTCTTCACAGAATTGGAAAAAACTACTTTAAAGTTCATATGGAACCAAAAAAGAGCCCACATCACCAAGTCAATCCTAAGCCAAAAGAACAAAGCTGGAGGCATCACACTACCTGACTTCAAACTATACTACAAGGCTACAGTAACCAAAACAGCATGGTACTGGTACCAAAACAGAGATATAGATCAATGGAACAGAACAGAGCCCTCAGAAATAATGCCGCATATCTACAACTATCTGATCTTTGACAAACCTGAGAAAAACAAGCAATGGGGAAAGGATTACCTATTTAATAAATGGTGCTGGGAAAACTGGCTAGCGATATGTAGGAAGCTGAAACTGGATCCCTTCCTTACACCTTATACAAAAATCAATTCAAGATGGATTAAAGACTTAAACGTTAGACCTAAAACCATAAAAACCCTAGAAGAAAACCTAGGCAATACCATTCAGGACATAGGCATGGGCAAGGACTTCATGTCTAAAACACCAAAAGCAATGGCAACAAAAGACAAAATTGACAAATGGGATCTAATTAAACTAAAGAGCTTCTGCACAGCAAAAGAAACTACCATCAGAGTGAACAGGCAACCTACAAAATGGGAGAAAATTTTCCCAACCTACTCATCTGACAAAGGGCTAATATCCAGAATCTACAATGAACTCAAATTTACAAGAAAAAAACAAACAACCCCATCAAAAAGTGGGTGAAGGACATGAACAGACACTTCTCAAAAGAAGACATTTATGCAGCCAAAAAACACATGAAAAAATGCTCATCATCACTGGCCATCATAGAAATGCAAATCAAAACCACAATGAGATACCATCTCACACCAGTTAGAATGGCAATCATTAAAAAGTCAGGAAACAACAGGTGCTGGAGAGGATGTGGAGAAATAGGAACGCTTTTACACTGTTGGTGGGACTGTAAACTAGTTCAACCATTGTGGAAGTCAGTGTGGCGATTCCTCAGGGATCTAGAACTGGAAATACCATTTGACCCAGCCATCCCATTACTGGGTATATACCCAAAGGACTATAAATCATGCTGCTATAAAGACACATGTACACGTATGTTTATTGCGGCACTATTCACAATAGCAAAGACTTGGAACCAACCCAAATGTCCAACAATGATAGACTGGATTAAGAAAATGTGGCACATATACACCATGGAATACTATGCAGCCATAAAAAATGATGAGTTCATGTCCTTTGTAGGGACATGGATGAAATTGGAAATCATCATTCTCAGTAAACTATCGCAAGAACAAAAAACCAAACACCGCATATTCTCACTCATAGGTGGGAATTGAACAATGAGATCACATGGACACAGGAAGGGGAATATCACACTCTGGGGACTGTTGTGGGGTGGGGGGAGGGGGGAGGGATAGCATTGGGAGATATACCTAATGCTAGATGACGAGTTAGTGGGTGTAGCGCACCAGCATGGCACATGTATACATATGTAACTAACTTGCACAATGTGCACATGTACCCTAAAACTTAAAGTATAATAAAAAAAAAATTCAAAAAAAAAAAAAAAAAAGACACTTCATGCAACAGATGCACAAAGCAGATACTATTATCCCCATTTGACAGATGAGGAAATGGACTCTTCAGGTAATATTAAATAATTTTATGAAAGTCACAAAACCAAAAAAAAAAAAAAAAAGATGAATACCAGGGAGGATATTTTAACATCTGATGAAAGGCTACTAAATAGAGATAACTATAAGAACTAAAAATGAAAATTATAAAGAATAATCAAGTAATAAATTAATATATAAATACCAAAAATCTGGGAAGTTTTCTGAGCTGACTTAGAACTTTAAGAAATGCTAAAACAATTATGAAAAGCAGAAGTGATAATATTAATGGGTTTGGATGGGTAGACAATAAAATCAGAGGTGATAATATTACTGGTATTGAATGGGTAGATATTAGAACCTGAACCACAAAAAGAAGGTGTTGGAACCTAAGAAAACACAAGTTAACCAATTTTTTTCTTGATTTTATGGTATTCAACAAACATTTATTGAATGTCTAAGTGCCACGAACTGGTAACTGATTCCTTGAATTGGCAATCATAAACTGAGCTGGAAAGTAGACCACTGAAAGTTATTTTTTTTAGTGGAAAACCAAAATATCAGGCCAAGATAATTACACTGAACTATACATTAACAAAGAACCTTTGCTGATGGGGCACAGTGGCTCATCCCTGTAATCCCAGCAATTTATGAGGCCAAGGCAGGAGGATCACTTGAGCTCAGGAGTTCAAGCCTAGATTGGACAACACAGTGAGACCCTGTCTCTACAAAAAATACAAAAATTAGCTAGGCATGAGGGCACATGCCTGTGGTCCCCACTACTTGGAGGGCTGAGGCAGAAGGATCTCTTGAGCCTGCAGGAGGTTGAGAGGCTACAGTGAGCTGTGATCCTGACACTGAACTCCAGCCTGGGTGACAAAGGGAGACCCTGTCTCAAAAAATATAAATAGATAAAAAACAAAAAAGAAAGAAAAAAGAAAAAGAAAAAAAGAATTTTTGCTATCTACTTGAGTTAGGCACCAGATTTGCATTTTCAATAATTCCTGTTATTGCTCATTAGTAAATTATGTCTTATTTTTTATTATACCATCTGAGTACTGGAAAGATCACATTGCTATATAGGGACATTGGCAGTCTCTCAATTTTGCATGTAATATGTTTAGTGTGTCAGAGCACACATGTACATAGTGTGAAACTGAGTTCATTTTCTATGTATTTATCATTAAACCTCAGGTTTTGAAGTCAGCAAGATCCAAACTAGCATTCTGCCTAGCTTAGTTACTTGCTTAGGAAAGTTATTTATATTTTCTGAGCTTCTATTGTTTTATCTCTTAAGATGGAGGAGCAATTCTTAACCTTCAGTTATTAGAATGACTAAATAAAGTTCCTTCTTAAAATATAGAACACTGTGTTTGACACATAGTAGGGCCTCAATGAGAATTTAATGAATGAGCAAATAAACGAATAGATAAATAATAGAAATAAAACAAGACAGAGGAATAATATGTGTCTAGATTTATTTATTCATTTATTTCTTGGAAACCATTTCTCACCACAGAAAAATGTTAGGTACATTATAGGCAGGATGAATAGATGTCTTAAAATTCATGCTATATTCTTAATTCTGGTTAACTTATTCTAATGAAAATTATACATTAAAATCATCACAAAATATAATTTAAGTTGTGTGTCAAGCTGTACTTTTTCATAGTAATGAATTTATTTTTCAGGGTATGCTGTGTGCATATAGTTTATTTACATATTTAGATATATTTCCTATTTATAATCAGAATTTGAATTATTGGGCCAGTTTTTAGCTAAATAGTTTATAGCTAAATTGTTTCCCAGTAAGTTTTCTAGTTTTTATCTATGAGAGGGCCAATTTGCCTGCATCCTCTTTAAATTATTTCTTATGTCAAAGGGATATCTTTTCCTTAACAAAAAATGTTTTAATAGTTTACATCAAATTCACTGAAACTATATATCATGGCTAATGAAACAGGCTTTACTAATTTTTAACTACACTTCAAAAAATTTCTTGGATAAGATAGTTGGGTTCAATTATCATACAGAAAATCTGTGATATTAGCAGCAAAATTTTACAACAATAGACACTGATGTCCCAACTGGCACCCTAACAACTATGACTCTTTAATACCTACCATTGTGTTAAGCTTCAAGAAATGAGGCAGAGAAGAGGAGGGAGAAGACACAGTATTTCAGTGATTCTTTACAACTTGACAAAGTGTTATTATGTCATCTTTCAAATCCATAAGCCATTATTTTGCACCTTGGGGAGCAATACAGTAGTGCTCCAGATCTCACAGAATCACTTATCCTTAAAGTCTTCATATACTTTTCTCAGTCTATCCTTCTCTCAAGGGAAAGCAAACTTCTCTAGCTTTGGGAATGAGTAGGTTTTAGGTGTCAGCTATCACTTCTCCAGAAACAGGACACAAGATAACAAGCAAAGTGACCTTTGCAACTGTCTTTCTCAAAGGAAGCTGAGTCATTTTTCTCTAATGTGGTTTTAAAAAAAGATGTTTTTATTATATCGAGAGTTAGCACCATAACTTCTCCCATGGAGGAAGTTTTTCTCGTGAAAATACCTTCAAGAGGCATTTTGGCGTGGATGAGCCGGAGTGTGGTAGATTGATTGCAAAAAATAGCACAAACATTTCCCCTCCCTGTACTCATCCCCTTGCAATATGACTTTGCAGCTCCTCCCCTCGAGACAAAACTCTATTTGTCCACCATTAAATCTAAACTGGTTTTGTGACTTGCTTTGGCAATAGAATGTGGTGAAAATGACAATCTACCACTCCGAGGCTAGGTCTCAAAGGCTTCTTCATGCATTGTGCTGGCTCTCTTGAAACCCTGCTCTGCTATGTGGATCAGTCCAGGCTACTCTGCTGGAGGAGGTGCAACCCATGACCCCAGCATGTGCATTTCCATAGCCAGTATTCAGCCAACCATTCCATTGAGGCCATTCTAGATTAGCCAACTCCTACCTGACTGCAAAAGTGAGCAAAGCCAGCTGGGATCAGCTGAGCCCAACCTAGAGACATGCAACCCACAAATAGATTAGTGACCAACAATAAGGGTTTATTTTAAAGTCCCTGAAATTTGGCATGGTTTATTACTCAGCATTAACTAACAGATACACTCACAAGCAGGAATAGCAGTAAGTATCAGGATATCAAAGACTGTGGGAAGCTACTCTACAGTAGCAACAGGGGAATCATGTTGGCTGTTGCTGATAGTTGCTCAAGGTGGTATAAAGAAAAGAGATGAGGATGAGAAGGGGAGAAGATCTAACAAAATGGGGAGTATATGTGATTATATTTGGGGGGCCCAGGGACTGTTAACAGTGACAGGATGGCCAAAAGGTATGTAAGAATGATGAGTTATTGTGTTGCCAGAAAGTGAGCATCCACTCCACTTTGCCTTCTGCATTTTGAGCACAATATATGTAACTGATTAATGCAGCACAAGAATAGATAGAGATCCTGTTCTTGTTTGTGAAAACTAAAGAGAGGGCTGATCATTTCTACTGGGTAAAGTGATGTGATACAAAGATAGCATGCTTGGACATAAGACCCTACAATGCTGAGCCACCTGGAGGAATATGACTCTCCATTTCCATCCCCTCACATGGAATTGACAAGGAATACTGAAGAGTGTTAAGACTTCCACAGACCATTGAACCCATTAGGTGGGAAGAAGGGAGGTTGAGTCATGTTTAGCTTCCTCTCCAGTGGAACAGAGATCTGCAGCTGACATCTGAATAGCATTCCTCTCATGTAAACGGTGGAGGGAATGTGTCAACACCAACTGAACACCTAAGCCTTATCTCATGTAATTCTGACAATTGCACAAAGAAATTATTTGTTATCCGGATTATGCTTAAAAGGAAACTAAGTTTCAGAGACATTAAGGAGCATACTAAATTTCACTCAGTTGGTGAGTGATAAACAGTATTTTAAATCCAAGATTGCCTGACCCTGGCCCAATAATCTTTCGATTCCACCACAACTGCCAGAAACATCTATCCACACGTCAGGTGTATCCACAGCTGTTTGGTTTGTTGTTGCTGAAATTTAAGTATAACACCTCCCTTAGCAACTGAAAAGGCCCTTAGCTACCTGCAATATTTAACAACTACTTTCTACATAAATAGCTTCTGAAGGTTTTATCTTACAGCATAGTGGGTTCATGACAGCTTTTATCTGAGATGATGAAACAACAAAAATGCCTGGACTATGACCTAGAGCCTGCCCGGGAGGTGGTTGGTCAGGTGTAGTCTCTTGGGAAGTGCTGGGGACACAGATGTTCCAGATGGTTGAGACATTTCTTTCACTAGAGCATGGAGTGTAGAACTAGCCAAAATACCCAACCTCTAGGAAGGAAATACAGATGTTCTAAAATTGTGGTATCCAACTCTTACTTTTCAGATTTCTAGGATTCAACAGAGGTTCCTGAGAGGCCATTGCAAATGTCAGGGGGAAAAGTAATTCAATTAACAACAACAACAATAACAACATAGCTTATAATTGAATATCACCAGGCAGTGTCCTAAGAATTTTGTGTAAATTAACACATTTAATCATGTTTTTATCCTTATGAGCTACATATAACATTATCAATAGCCTCATTTTACAGATGAGTAAACTAAGACAAAGAGGGGTTAAGGAAATTACTCAAGGTTTTGCAGTAAGTGGTCCGACTAGAATTTTTTCACAGGCAGTTTTGTTTCATTGACCATGCTCCTACTCACCATAATGTTCTATTTTGCAGGCAGAGAAAGTGTTTATTTTTTTAATTGCGCACACAGACACACACACAGACACACACACACACACACACACACGCACACACCTTACATCTTCATGGGATTAGTACATTGGACCAGCAGGACTCACAGGATGCAATACCAAAGCAACTTCATTTCCCCCGTAATTGCTCACTCAAACCTGTGCCATGGATCAGACCTTTCCCTAACCCTGGATGAACTCCTGGGCAGAAAAGACCACACAGCTTCCTGATTCCCTCTGAAATAACCAAAGAAACTCCAGGCATTTTAGTTGCCTAAAATAGTGTCTGTTCACTGATGAATATCCCGAGTCCAGTGTAATATTTGAAATTCTGAATTTCACTCAAAGTTAAAGCCTGTCCCTTCACTTGAACCTGCAATAGGTTGGAAATCCACTGATGGGGAAAGAGGGACTTTGTCTTTTCTACTCCGTTGTCTCCTTCCATCCCCTACCACAGCCTGGTGTTGACTTCAAACCTCCTGGTTGAAGCCAGGAGAGAAAAGAGGTGGAGGCTTAAAAATACCTTAATTGATGAGCACCCATATACAGATCGTTTCATATTACATTGCAATTGTGAAGGTATTTCAAAATGTTGTTTACACTTATCAATGTTTTAAAATTATGAAAATAATGATAGTTATTAGGACTGATGCTAAATCTGGTTATTTAATGTTATAAAAATTTTGAAATATTTTGATAACTCTACTTAAAGAGGATTCCTTTGGCAATTCTATGGATTTAATTTATGTACTTAAAAACAGTAACCTAAGAAGGGGTCATCTATTGCCAAAGACTGCTGAGAGAGTTTATAGCATAAAAGCACCTTGGTTTTGGGGGTTTCTTCTCCACCATATAATGTCTCAACTGTTGTCCTATCTCCCTTCCAGACAACCTTCTTGGGTAAAGTCCCTTTAAGGTGATAAGGGCCAGTTCTCTTCCTCCTGCTCACATGGCTGACATCTCCATGGGAAACATGCACCCTTACCGGTGCTTGGCAGAAGTGCAGGTACTCTGTAACCCCAGCAGCCCCTACTCCATCTGCTGTTCAGGTCTGCTAGTTAACTGGTATGCCCTAGTAGGGCAAACTGGCTTTGCATGTTTGAAGTCCTCTTGTAACAGTTGGTAAATAACTTCTGCTCTGAGCTCCCGTCAAATCCTCTGCCAATACCCTTGCCTCCTCAGCCTCTTCCCAGGACCTCCAGACCTCCCACTATTCAGAAACCTAAAAGAAAACACTTGGCAAAGCCAGACCCTGCAAGAGCTGACTCCAAATGCACAAATGATTTCAGTTCTCATTTGTCAGTGCTCAGGCCTCACTAGTTGTTGGAACCCTGTGAAACATCCTCACTATTCATTACATCCAAAGGAAGCAATCTAACTCCCTAATTGGGTTTTTCCAGCCTCTCTCACTAGACTTGAGGCAAGGGGACCACATCCCCTACCCACCCCTTCTTGGAATGGCAGTAGGAAAAATACTCCAACACATTTTCCCAAAGAAATTCTCTCTTTAATCTAGCACCTCAATCTTTTTATACCTTTCATGTGGCTTTCGAACCTTATATATTGAGGGTCCGTATTAAATGTTCATTCACTGAAATTACTGCTGACAATCAATCCCTACACACCACACACACACACACACACACCACACACACACACACACCACACACACACACACACCACACACACACACACACACCTAAATGTGCTTGGCTATAAGAATTTCCCATGCAGCAGACTACTGAACTACAGATTTTTCAGCATTGGCATTTGGAAAAGGCTCAAACCTGAAGGCAGAGAAAACTAATAGCCTAAGGCCTCCAATCTAAAGATAGATTCTACTAATCCTAGGCTGGCTGCCTTGTACAACTTTGCAATGTCTCCCCCACATATGAGCCTGGCCCGCTTGCCTCTCCTGTTTCTACATTCTCAGTTCCTTGGCTGGCTCCCCCAGGGATAACTCTCAGTGCCTGCCTGATCTGTGTTACAAAGCAGACATGAATAGCCAGGCCAGAGAGCCATGTACTAATTTCCTGGGTGGCCAATCCCTCTCTCTCATATCCTAGTGCCATTTTAAGGGAAAAAAAATGTAGGACATGGAATAAACAGAGGGAAACCTGCTTGATTTGTTGTTAATGTGTCAGTGTTTTGTTTTGTGGGTTTAACTTGTAGAAGGCAGGCCTTTGTCTTGTTACTCTCTGGCATTTAACAGGGCCTGCCTTCAGTGACTCAGCCAGGGTTTCCTTAGACAGAAAACAGCCACTTAGTGCCTTTTACACCACCAAGAAAATGAGATTATTCCTTGAGGAGATCAGCAGCTCTCAGCTGCTGTCGAAAGGGCGCTTTGCCTGTTTGTTTGGCTGCAAGGCACCACGCAGCCCAGGCTTGTTTAAAATTAGCTTCCTCATAAATCACTTGCACAATGAAGTGTCTGCCTCTGCCCTCTGACATATTTGTGTCTCTGTTTATTTTTAATGATGACATGGCTTTTTCTGTTTCCATTTGGCTCTTTATTCTCCACACTCCCAAGCACTAACTTCTGTGCCAAAAGTACAAAATCTAAGAAACTGCAGGGAAGAAAGAGTTCCTTTTCTACCAGCACATAAATGTAGTGGGGAAACTGAGTTAGCCTTGGGGGTATTTCTGGAGGAAATTGCCTCCTTTCTAACTTTGTCAGATTATAATATCCTGAAATTGTACTTTTTGAAAGAGTAAGAGGGTGATGGCAATATTCTGTAACTTGATAGGGGTCTGTGTTACACACGTGTATGTGTTTGCAAAACTCAATAAATGTATATGTACCTTACATGTAAATTTTTACATAAAGAAAAAAGTAAACTAATAATGAACTCTAATAATATTTATACAGAACTATTTAAGAAGAAGTATACTAGTTTTCTCAATTTACTTTGAAATGCATCCAAAACTGTGATAAATTAATTGACGGATAGATGGACAGACATGTGATAAAACAAGTAGAAAAAAAATGTTAAAGGCAAAATATAGATGGTAGGTAAAATTCTGTTCCCTGCAAAATTACTTCAACTTTGCTGCACGTTTGAATATTTTTACAATAAAATATTAGAATAAATGCTCTCTTGGTGACCCACGCTGAATCCTTGGAAACATCAGAGAGCCACAGCTTCTAAAATCCTATATTCCACCCAAATTTTATTTTTAAAAATCTATATTTATATAGAGTTAAATTGCAATAATTTATGACAACAAGGAAAACAGTATCCTTGACCCAGTAAAAAGTACAAAATACAGAATATTCTAAGAGAGAAGGAAATTTTATTAGTTAGACACATAAGAACCTTCTTCAATTTAAATGGCATGTAACTAGAAGTTCTTAATGCAGCTCTCTAATCCAATGTATAAAACACAAATGAAGAACAGTAAAGGGCATACAATGACCAAAACCCACATAGGATGAATTCAAATGGGCCTGGGGTGAGATAGTCCAACCTTAGTGAACCCATAGTTACTGTTGAAACAAACAAACAAACGAATACCCAGAAAAGTCGGAAACAAGGGAAAAAACTGGAGAATTCTTCTATGAATGCTACCTTTTTGAGGCAAGGTCTTTTCTTTCTTTCTTTTTTTTTTTTTTTGGGACAGAGTGTCGCTCAGTCTCCCAAGCTGGAGTGCAATGGCCCGATCTCGGCTCACTACAACCTCCACCTCCCGGGTTCAAGTGATTCTCCTGCCTCAGCCTCCCGAGTAGCTGAGACTACAGGCGTCCGCCACCATGCCTGGCTAATTTTTGTATTTTTAGTAAAGACAGGGTTTCACCATATTGGCCAGGCTGGTCTCGAACTCCTGACCTTGTGATCCACCCACCTCAGCCTCGCAAAGTGCTGGGATTACAGGCGTGAGCCATAGCACCCAGCTGGTGAGGCAAAGTATTTTTATTTTCTTATTACAACTTTTGGAGACTTCGACTTCCAGAAAACAACCAGATAATTAGAAAAGAAGAGCTCTTAGCACATATTGCCATGGTACACTGCAAAATTACACTGCTTTGGCAAGAATGTGGACAGAAAAACTCATGGTAACAGTATATTGCAGAGGTAGTAGTTTGTTGTGCATTTCTTTTCTTCAGAATGGCAGTTGGAGCTGAAAAAGCCACCTCTGCAGCAGAGCTCAATAATATGAAAGTTGTTTATTTTCCAATATGATATTGGAAGTTGTTCTAGTTATTGTACAATTAACCTGTCTTCTGGGGAAGGGAAATATACTCCTCCCATGGAAGAGAGTAAGGAAATGAACAATAAGCTAATCAACCTTAATATCTAAATGAGTTTCTTTTCACAAATGAAGACCATGTACCCTTATTGACAAACACCAGCTCTTGATAAATGTCCACTCATTCATGGATGAGTAAACTGAAAAATATTTTAAAATATATTTAATTGGTTATAAAATACACCTACAAAGTAATCTTCAAAGACAAGTCTTAAAAATGACATAAGAAAAAGTAAAAGGATCAGACAAAACTCCAAATCATGCAAAAACAAAGTCTGCATTTGAGGTGGTAAATAAAGAATTAACACTACTTGAACTTAAGATGTGAAAATAAAGTACAATTTGAAAAGTTCTCAAAAAACATTGATGAGAAAGACAAAGGGAGGGAGAGAAACAGGATAGAAACCATAGACTTGAATGTATTCCTCAGGAAGTACCCAAACTGAAAGGAAACAACAAAAATAAATAAATAAATAAAGTCAGAGAAAAGGTCTGAGAGCACATTGCCAAGGAGTCAGTAGCATTTCAGGGAAGTTAGTGAAGAGGAGCCAAGTGTGGTTCCCTGCACAGCAGCCATGCAAAATGAGTTCAAAGGTTAAGAAAATGAGGATTGGAAAGTTTTGTTAGCTTGACCAAAGCCCAGATCTAGAATGGGATCTCAGGAATTTTATTATCAGAATCATAAATCAGAAATATCAAGTCTGTAATATTATTTGAAAATGCTGAAGTGCCACAAGTGACCATTTTGAGACTGAACTCCTCAAAGTTGTCACCTCTCTCTGTAACTCACTGTGCTTTAATATTCTTGCCCCATTGCCAGGGAACAACTAAATAACTTCCTTTGCTCTATTTCATTCATCCATTTCTCCTTACAAGCAGCATTAATGTTGTGCTGCCTTATTGGACACTTTAACATAGATCCCTGTCCAAAAAAAAGCACAAATTTCAGTAGTGTAGGTAAACAACTTCAACATAACATATGGAGTACAGAGGGAGAGAGAGAAAAAACATGAGAGTCTGTAAGAAATTATCATTTGTGTTTTATAGTATTTTTCTCTTATAGTTTACCCACGTATTTATCATTTTCATAGTTCTTTTTGCTTCTTACATGTCTTACCTTTCATCCGGGAATATTTTATAATTCCCATTGGTAGCATCTGCTAGTGTTAAACTGTCTTTGTTGATTTTGATGATAAAATGACTTTATTTTACTTTTATTCTTGAAAGTTATTTCTCTGGGCATTAAACTACAGGATGGGAGTTTTTTGTTGTTGTTTTCCTTTTTTTTTTTTTTTTTAGCACATTGTATCTATTTTTTGTTTCCATTATAATTGAGAAGTCAACTGTCAGTAAATGCTATTTGTTTGAAAGTAATCTCTCCTCTTTTCTCTGCCTCCTCTTAAAGTTTTTCTCTTTGTACTGGGTTTTCTTTAGAATCACTATGATATGCCTGAAAGATTTTTTAATATCATTTGATATTTTTGGGTTTTCTGAATGTGTGAATTAGTGTCTTTCATCAGCTATGAAATCTTTTACACCCTTACCTCTTCAAACATTACGTCTGCTTCACTTTCTCTCTTCTTTTGCTTTTGGTGTTTTTATTTCTTATATGTTAGAATCTCTATATGTCTCTGCCATATTTGTACTGTTCAATATATTAGTCCCTAGCCACATGGGGGTATATAAAGTTAAACTTAACTAAGTAAAATTAAATAAAATTTAACAGTCAGTTTTTCAATCTCAATAGCCACATATCAAGTACCCAACAGCTACATGTGTATAGTGGCTACTGAATTGGACAGCATAGATACAGAATGTTTTTATTATTGCAGCAATTTCTATTGCACTGATCTATATCTGTTAGGTGTTCTGGTATATTTTCAATCTTTCGTTTATTCTTCATTTCTGATTTTTCATAGATTTTTGACCAATCTTTTTGTTCAATAGTTCTCTATCAACTCTTCCTAATTTGCTGTTAATTTGATCTTTTTAGTTATTTTACTTTAATTCTAGAATGTATATTTTGTTAATTTTTAAATCTATGATATCACATTTTATGGTTTCTGGTTCCCTGCCAACATTTTAAAGCTTGACTTTCATCTCATTGTATATAGTGAGCACAGTTGTTACATAGTCTGCCTGGTAATTCTATTTTTTGGACTTCATTGTGTTTGTTCCTATACTGTATTATTTTTGCTGTTTTTTTTTCTTATGGTATTTCAACTCTTCATGTATTCAGTTATTTCTGAGTATGTGCTGGACATTGTTTCTAAAAACTAACTTTCAGTAATAAATTCAAGACTTGATTAAAGTTGTCTTCCTCCAACAAATATATTCATTGCTTTTGCCAGAATCCTGGGCACACTATTTTTGACCATTTAATACAGGTTCATGCTTTAGGTTTTCTGTAGAGTAGAATGATGCAAAACTGTCATCTTAACTACCAGACTTCAACCCTTAAAGTTTCAGTCCAAAGTGTTAGTGTCCTCTCAAGATCCTCCTCGCAAATGTACAGAAGCTGCTAATGACAGAAAAGAAGAAATATATAGGAAACATCAAACAATGGAGAAAAGTATCAAAAACAAAAGCTTATTCTTCAGAATTATTAATAAAACAGTCCCTTGAGAGACTGGCCAAAGAAAGAGAAGGCACAAGTTGAAATATAAAAACTTGTACAAATAAGAAATAATAGAAATTGATTTAAAATCTTGACATAATCAAGAAATACAATAAATTGATAATATATTAAAATTTTATAATAAAAATCACATTGAATTATGAAACAATAGAAACTACAAAATGCCAATAATTAATTAATCTATACCTTTTCACCCTATAAAATAGTTTTATAAAGGGCTAACTACACTTTCAAAAAACAAAAATTCTTATTTTCTAAAACCATTGTACATAATATAAAGAAATGTTCTTTAACAAATTTTCTGAAAATAATGTAGCCTTTATATCAAAAACCAGAAAAAAGACAGCATAAGAAAGTATATATTAGTCAATATTAGGTAGAAACATGGATGAAAATATCAGTTATTAACAAAATACTTCTCATATCCATCAAACTCACATAAATTAAATTTCTAGCAACTCCCAGTGCCACTGAAGTTATAGGGTACCTGGAACATTCATCTATTCCCAGTAGGAGTTTAAACAGTACAACTATTTTTGGGAGTGATTTGGAAATATCCACTAGAGTAATGCCCAGTAATAGTGGAATGGATTGATAACTTGTGTGTATTAATATAATGGCATACTATATACCAGTTACCATTTATGCACAATTTCTTTTTGACTCAACATACACACAATTCAAAAATGCAAAATCAAGTAAATAAACCAAGGTGCCGGAGAACATTAAAAAATTATACTATTTGCACAAATTTAAAAACACACAAGACAATACAATATGCTCTGTGTGTGTGTGTAGATATATAGAGCATATTTATACATCAACTGTAGAAAGGCAATTGTCTTCTGGGAAGGAGACTAGGAAAGGAGATCAAGAAGGGATACAATGGGGACATGAAGTCTGTCTGAAAAGAAATATTTAAAAATGATTTGAAGCAACCAAGGCTCAATATAAGCATTTTAATATTTAGGTAGACAGTGTTTATTAGGTATAATATTAGACCTTACTTTATAAAGTAACTGTGAGGACTAAGTGAATTAATGCATATAAAGGGCTTAAAGGACAGAGTAGGTGCTCATTACATGCTGATTTTCATAATTGTTACTCATTAGAGATGGTGAATTTCTAGACAGCAAAGCCCAGCTATTATTTATCACTGTCCCTTATGCATACTACAGGATCTAGCACAGAGGAGATGCTCAGTAATTTGGTTGAATGTGTCCACACATCATAAATTGCTGTCTTCATCTCAAACTCCCTAATGGTCCTTGCCTACTTGCAGGGATGTAGGTGAATGAGGAGTGTAACAGATTGGCATAAACCACTGGTAGAAATGTTAGGGCTTAGTATTTGACTCTTACAACCAGTTCCATATGTGACCTGGTTTATGGTTTCAGGGCAAGTGATTACTTTTAAGTAACCAACCAACAGAGTTTAGACGTGTTTCGAGATTCTTGGAAGAAGGTTGATTACATAAATGCCAACTATATTAGTATTGATTTCTCAAAGAATAAAAAGAAAAACAAAAAAAATGGTCAGCTCAATCAGCTATTTATTATTTCTTCTATTCTTTAAAATTGTAAGAATTTCTGAGGGGTGGGAATTTCAAAGCTATTTCAAGATCATCATATATAAAGCATTCTTTAGTATATAAGGTCTTAAGGAGGAGAAATGGGCTTTGGCTGACTTCACCCACAAGCTGAACTCCATAAATATTATATAGTTAACACACGATCCAGATACTTTAACTTCACAGAGTTCAGGAAAGAACAGCTTTTGTTTATGGTGAGTTTTCCTATGTGTTGAATATAAAGTACCAATTAAAGTGTAATCGGAATAGCTGTTTGAATTTTTGGCAGCGTATCAGAAGGAGTTACGGAAAGCAGGGCCTTTTCAATGATAGATATGATTTTGCAGAGGTCATGCTATGGCCTGGATAGGGCATGCCTGGCCTGATTTCAAACCATAAATGCATGCGAATGTAAGGAAATGAATCCTATTCCAGGGCCTATATCTTCATTGCCTTAGAAATGGTTTTTCTATTTCCAAAGCAATTCTGGTTTTCAGAATAATTTGCCTGGAACTCAATCCCTATATGCTGATGAGACCAACTGAGGTCTAGAATGGCTAAGACACTGGGGCATTTTATTTTGTTATTTCCACTGTCCAGTTCTTTGTAGATTTTGATTTGGAAAAGTATTCAACCCATTGGAACCTAAACCATTCTCCCTCACCCTAAAATATTTTCATAGAACTGAGTTCCCCTTATTTTCAGAGTTCTTACATCAATTATACATGAAGTGAATGCCTGAAAGGATCAGGACTGATTGTAGGGAAGAAGTGAAGTATGTTATGGAATAAAAGACTGGAAACAGAAAATAAGTAGAAAACAGAAAAAGCAATGAAGCAAACATGCATGGTTGACATAAATGTGGAGCAGAAACTACAACAATAGGTTCTTGGATAGTGCCTCTGAATGGGACAAATAGTCACTCTGGAGTCTCAGTAAAAATCTAAAGAGAGAAACCTGATCCAAGTTAAAGGTATAGTCAGCGACTAGCTCAACTTCTAACAGCTTCCAAAAACCAAAAATGTGCAGTTGACCTTGTAACTAGGATTGCATATGGCACCCAGCCAAAACCCGCCAGCCCTCTCCAGGGCAAAGAGTGACAGCTTTGCTGTCCTGCAGTTGAAACAAGTGGGAGCTCATATTAAACTGTGCCAAGCAGGGCCTGCCACTAAGCTGAACACCTGTAATTCACCCATCTGTGTCCCTCAAGTCCTCACCCCAAAGTAAATTGATTCTGAGCTCTAACAGCTGTCTGGGGGACTCTGCTGGGCTGTTCCCAGCAGGAAAGGCTGTGGGAGATGATAAAAGCTGTGGGTGTGTTTCCAAGGTCAGAACCCAAAGAGGGAAGTTTTTTTGATTCTTTCATTTGTAGAGATGACAAAAGTGGTAGTGGGTGGGATGCATAATTTCCAGATCATTTAAGTAACTACCAGACGTTGTTTATCCCATCATATGATTTGAAAATTAAGATAATCATAGTTGATGAAAGAGGAGAAAGCCTGGGCAATGAGGGTCCCTTTCATCAAGGAGTGTAAAGCAAAGAGTAGGAGAAATGGGGTACAAACTTAGAAAATGAAAGTCATATGCAGTGTCTCTGTAAAGGTAAGAGAATTTCAGGAATATTTTAAACATATATTCAGTGTAGACTACCCTGTTCATATCAATGATAGAAAAATAGATATGTAAGTTTTATGAGCAATAAATTCAAGTTTGGAAGAAAGAAACATACACATATGGTCACCTGCTATGGGTATTTATAATATTAGATGTAAAGTGTTTATAATAGCAGACTCTTGCCAACATCAGCAGCCATTGACATAAATAGATTACTGTAGATTACTAGAAATAAATGAAACCCTTGTATTCTATATAGGTGATATTCCAAAAGTAAACAGAATCTTAAAGGCTGAATAGCCCAGGCTCCCTTGTGACTTGAGCCATAGCCACACTTTTTTTTTGCAAGCTTAAATACTATTTCGTTTCTGGAATTTTTTAAATGCTTTTGAGTAAAGAGCCTTGTTTATTGTTCAGATAACTTTTTTATCTGCTATTACTAAATAGGGAATCTTCATTTATTCATTACCAGTCACACATTTATTAATTTCATTTAAAACTATTTATTGTCCTGGTCCTTGGGATATAGTGATAAGTAAGAGCATTAGTCTCTGCTTGCAGGCTCATACTCAACAAGTGGTGACTTTCAATGTACTTTTGTGTTTATGCACACATGGGAAAACTAGAAGCAATAGATTGAGTCTAAAGCAAAATGCTAAGAAAACAGCTTCTAACTGAAGGCATCTCTATGAGAAGTTTGACTGAATTCAGCTGATTTCCATTATCACAAACACTTACTGAATAATTACCTATGCTTTGTCTTTGGTGAGCCACAAAAGTGCTGAGATTCATTCATAGGGCCCCATTCTAAATGGGATCAGCCTAGTGGGAAAAGACTCTGCAGTCCTCTTTGCATGTGCCATCAATTTTTCCTTCATCTGTGTGCAATTGAGTTGTCCAGCACATACATTTAAGTGCCTATAAGATATTAAGTACATTGCTAGGCAGTGGGAATAAAGAGTGCTGTTAGTCTCTGTCCATTCATCTGCACATCTATCCTTTCATCCATTCATCCAATTCAGATATTTAATGAATGATGATCATGTGCTAAGTGTTTATGCTAGACTGTGGAGAAAAAATAAAACAACATAGACACACTTTATGACCTCATGGAGCTTACATTACAGAAGCAGACATAAACAAAACATAAGAAAAACAACTAGATATACATGAAATTGACAAATTCTGGTATTTGGAGAGATTTCTATTTTTAGAACTATAAATCTCAAGAAGTTCTGAGAGACCCTCCTGCTGTAAAATGAACAGTCTATGAAGGTAAATATTTTAGAGAAAATGCTGATTCCACAATTATTAGGAAAGATGCCAGAGGCACCCCCCAGTTTCCCTCCCCTACACACACACACACACACACACACACACACACACACACACACAAAGCAAACAAACAAGAAATAAAGGAACCAACAACAAATATGAGTTGGTCCTAGAACAGCTTTGAAATGAGGAATCTAAAGGTACCAGAATCAGAATGCTGGGGGTTGATATTGCCGAGGCTGGGCACCTGGATTTAAAAATATTTTATAACCTTTCGTAATTTTTCTCTACATGGCCTAGTAAAGAGAAGAATGCCGTGGGCATTCTGTTGATACCCCACGAGGACAACTACTCAAGAATTAGGGTTTGAGATGATTCAGCTCTTACAAAGACTGATCTTCGTCAATGGACTGTTTGCTCTCTGCTTGGATTAAGGTGATTTTTCCCTAACCTAAATGCCTACCAGGTACACAATTAGATCTTCTCTAGAAGAATATAAAGCCATGCAGAGCCTTAATTATTACACTTTTTCAAACTCAATATCCATTATTTAATAAAATATAATTACTGGGCATATAGGGATAGAAGGACAAATAACTAATGATCAAGACAGAGAGAGAGAAAGAAAGAGACTAGAAGCAGACCAATAGGAGAGCCAAATATTGGAATTAATAGATAACAAATTTAAAAATGATTATGATCAATAAATACAGGAAATTAATTGGTAAGATTGATGCACAAAATACACATAGGACATGGTGAAAATGTCAGACACTCTTGAATCCAGTTGGAGTTCCAGAAAAGGAGGAGATGCAACACATGACAAAGCAGTAAGGAAAAAAAAAAAAAAGAAACAAAAAACACTCTCAACAAACACACAAACACACACACATTTTAAAGTGTACATTGAATACTTACCAAAATAGATTATAAAATCTTTCTCAATTTTTTTAAAAATTGAGATCTTAGAGCACGTTCTTTAGCCACGATAAAATTAAACTAAAAATAAATAACAGAAAGCTTTCCAGAAAATACTCAAATATGTTTTTCCATTTGTTTGTGTCCCCTCTTATTTCCTTGAGCAGTGTTTTGCAGTCCTCCTTGAACAGGTCCTTCACATCCCTTGTAAGCTGCATTCCTAGGTATTTTATTCTCTTTGTAGCAATTGTGAATGGGAGTTCATTCATGATTTGGCTCTCTGCTTGTCTATTATTGGTGTATAGGAATACTTGTGATTTTTGCACACTGATTCCGTATCCTGAGACTTTGCTGAAGTTTCTTATCAGCTTAAGGAGATTTTTGGTTGAGATGATGGGGTTTTCTAAATACAAAATCATGTCATCTGCAAACAGAAAATTTGACTTCCTATTTGTATAGCCTGTATTTCTTTCTCTTGCCTGATTGTCCTGCCCAGAACTTCCAATACTATGTTGAATAGGAGTGATGAGAGAGAGCATCCTGTCTTATGACGGTTTTCAAAGGGAGTGCTTCCAGCTTTTGCCTATTCAGTATATGATATTGGCTAAAATATTACATCCTCATGGATAGGAAGAATCAATATGGTGAAAATGGCCATACTGCCTAAAGTAATGTATAGATTCAATGCTATTCCCATCAAACTACCATTGACATTCTTCACAGAATTAGAAAATACTGCTTTAAATTTCATATGGAATGAAAAAAGAGCCAATATAGCCAAGACAATCCTAAGCAAAAAGAACAAAGCTGGAGGCATCATGCTACCTGACTTCAAACTACACTGCAAGGCTACAGTAGCCTAAACAGCATGATACTGGTATCAAAACAGATATATAGACCAATGAAACAGAACAGAGACCTCAGAAATAACACCACACATCTACAACCATCTGATCTTTGACAAACCTGACAAAAACAAGGAATGGGGAAAGAATTCCCTATTTAATAAATGGTACTGGGAAAACTGGCTAGCCATATGCAGAAAACTGAAACTGGAGGGCTTCCTTACACCTTTTACGAAAATTAACCCAAGATGGATTAAAGACTTAAATGTAAAACCCAAAACCATACAAACCCTAGAAGAAAACCTAGGCAATACCATTTAGGACATAGGCATGGGCAAAGACTACATGACAAAAACACCAAAAGCAATTGCAACAAAAGCCAAAATTGACAAATGGGATCTAATTAAAGAGCTTCTGCACAGCAAAATAAACTAGCATCAGAGTGAATAGGCAGCCTACAGAATGGGAGAAAATGTTTGCAATCTACCCGTCTAACAAAGGTCTAATATCCAGAATCTACAAGGAACTTACACAAATTTATAAGAAAAAAACAAACAACCCCATTTAAAAGTGGGCAGAAGGTATGGACAGACACTTCTCAAAAGAAGACATTTATTCAGTCAATGATCATGAAAAAAAGCTCAGCATAACGGATCATTTGAGCAATGCAAATCAAAACCACAGTGAGATACAATCTCAAGCCAGTCAGAATGGTGATTATTAAAAAGTCAAGAAACAATAGATGCTGGTGAGGCTGTGGAGAAATAGGAAAACACCTTTACACTTTTGGTGGGAATAGAAATTAGTCCAACCATTGTGGAAGACAGTGTGGCAAGTCCTCAACAATCAAGAACCAGAAATACCATTTGACCCAGCAATTCCATTAATGGGTGTATATCCAAAGGAATATAAATTATTCTACTATAAAGACACATGTACATGTATGTTTATTGCAGCACTATTTACAATAGCAAAGACATCAATTGACAATCAGAGATAGTCTGGATAAAGATAATGTGATATATATATATATCATGGAATACTATGAATATTTGGAATATAAATTATTCTACCATAAAGACACATGTACATATATGTTTATTGCAGCACTATTTACAATAGCAAAGACCCAAATGCCCACCAGTGATAGACTGGATAAAGATAATGTGGTACATATACACCATGGAATACTACACAGCCATAAAAAAGAATGAGATCATGTCCTTTGCAAGGAGATGGATGAAGCTGGAAGCCATCAACTTCAGCAAACTAACACAGAAACAGAAAACCAAACATTACATGTTCTCACTCATAAGTGGGAGTTGAACAGTGAGAACAAACAGGATAAAACAAGGAAGATTAAAATATATTTTAAAGTGAATAATAACAAAGACACATCATTTCAAATGCTTACAGAACATCCACCAATATAGATTATATATTATATATAACAAGTTCATAACAATTCTCAGTAAGTTTAAAATATTTGAAATTTTACATAGTATGTTCTCTAACACAACAGTATTAAAAAATTAATAGCACAGAGATTTCTGAAAAAATCACTAAATATTTGAAATGTAAATATTATACTTCTAAATACATGGTTCAAGTAAAAAAGCAGCATAAAACATAACATATATTTTGAATTAAATGAAATTGAAAACACAGAATGACAAAATTTGTGGGATGTAACTAAATCTGTACTAGAGGGAAATTCATAGCTTCAACTCCTTATACTGGCAAAGAAAAAAAAGGATTTTAATTTCAGTGATCTGGTTAAGTGTTAAGAAACATCTAGAGGTTACAACACTCTTCATGGTGAAATATAAGGGCATACCCCTCTAACCACCTACATGCAACATAATCCTGGAGAGCCTATCCATGAGACTCCATATAGAAAACTCTAAAAAAATTTTTTTAAATACTAAAACCTACAAGTGAATTTAGTGACATTGTAGGATACAAAGTCAATACACACAAATCAATAGTATTTTACATAATAGCTGAGGACACATGGAAACAAAATTTAAGACCACACCAGTCACAATAGCTTTAAGAAGAATGTAATATTGAGAAGAAAATTGACAAAATATGTGCAAGCCCTATATACTGAAAAACACTAAATAAATCTTGGTGGATATTAAGGCTAAAATTTTTTAGATGCCAGTTTTACTCAAGTTGATCTAGAGATTCAACACAATCCCATTCAAAATCTCCACATGCCTATTTTACAGATATTTGAAATTTTATTTTTTAATTTATATGGAAAGTTAAAGAATAGCCAAAGCAATGTTGTAAAAGAATAACAAAGTTGGAGAGCTACTTAATACATTATTTGATTTCTAGATTTACTATAAAAATAGTTATCAAGATGGCATGATATTGATGTAAGCATAGATATGTAAATCAATAGAAGAATAGTGAGCCCAGAAATATATTAACACATATGAGCTAAACCGATTTTTGACAATGATACCAAGGTGATTTAATGGGGGACATGATAGTTGTTCAAAAAATGGTGCTGAAATAACATCCACATGAAAATAAATCTCAAATTTTACTTCATCCTCTGTGTAAAATCACTCAAAATGGATCATATACCTATATAAAACCTAAAACTACAAAAGTTTTAAAAGAAAATACAAGATAAAATCTTTAAGTACTTGAATTTGGCAAAAATTTCTTTGATAGAAAATGGTTTACGCTAACTATAAAAGAAAATAAAATGATAAACTGGACTTATAAAAATTAGACTTCTTTTCAGAAAGTGCCATTGAAAGATAATGAAAAGGCAAAGGTACAGACTGGAAGAAAATGTCTGTAACATATATATCTGAGAAAGACAGAGTGAGGAGTACAAAAAATTAACTGGGGAGGAGAGACATGCTAGAGAACAAGAATTTGCTGAACACTTTTTATGTATCTGATACTGTACTTAACTTTGTTTTTAAAGATAAGCTATTGGAGCTTAGAGAAGCTTTCCCAAAGTGTAACAACTAAGGTATTCAGTCTTTCCTTCCATTCTTTAACAGATGAGTCTCCCTTGGTCTTACTAAAATATTACTAATAAGGGAACAAGTTGGTCCTTTAGTGTTTTTTTAAGGAAGACTAGAGGATAGGAAGCTGGGCATGGCTACATGTGAGATCACGAACACACTTATAGAAATCCTTTTCCTTCTTATTCTGTCCCTGAAACCATATGCATTTTATAGTGGTTTTTATTCTTCCTGATTTATTTTGAGGTCTACCCTAAGCTGTAAGCCCTAGGATAAGTCTATTCAATCTATAAAATCTAACTAGAGTTGGTAATTTTTTTTTTTTTTTTTTTGAGACCAAGTATCACTCTGTCGCCCAGGCTGGAGTGCAGCGACGTGATCTCGGTTCACTGCAACCTCTGCCTCTGGGGTTCAAATGATTCTCCTGCCTCAGCCTCCTGAGTAGCTGGGATTACAGTGCCTGGCACCACTCCTGACTAACTTTTGTATTTTTAGTAGAGACAGGTTTTAGCCATGTTGGCCAGGCTGTACAGCCAATAATTTAATACTAGATAATGTTTAACTACTATATTTGAATTTTACCATTAATTTCCACTTTTCCCTTTTAAATCTAAGGTGTGACTCCATAACAATAGATTTCAGTCTTGTCTTTCATCCTTGCTACTGGAAGTGTGAACCATGGCCCAACAGCATTGGCATCACCTGGGAGCTTATTAGAAATGGGAAAGTCAGGACCCACCCTACACCTACTTCATCAGAATCTTCAGTTTAATTAGGTCTCAGCTTATTCAAATACACATTAAAATTTGGGAACCCTGCTGTTTATGACCACATAGAAAAACAGGAAACAGGATTGCTTCCTGCTCCTGTAACTACAAAGGTATGAAAGCACATCCTTGGGATGTCTAGACTAGTCTACCACTCTACTGGACTTTACCGCTTGCGGACCATGTAGAAAACTTTAGACAGGTCGTTTAGCATCTCTCAGCCTCAATTTCCTAACTATAAACAGGATGAGTACGTTGTCTTCATAGACTTGCTGTGAGGATTAAATGAGATAACATTCATAAAATACCCAAGGCAAATGCTGACACGGTGTTGGTTTTCAATATATGCAGTCTTTTCAAGTGGTCAATAAAGAATGATTCTATTTTGCATGAAATAAATAACAAAAGTCAGTGCCTTAAAGCCAATGCAAACCCTTGACATTTCCTCACATCAAGGAGCAGGATCATTTGCCTCTTTTTCTATGTGTTATTTTTTTTTGTGCAATGGTCTCAGTCTATGAGTGGGGGCAGGCAGTGCTAGGAAGAGCCATTGCCTTTTAGATTGTGGCCTCCCTCCCATCCATGTCCCCAAACGGCCTACTTAATAACAAGAGCAATAACGGGGTTCATTACGCATGCAGCTCTGCAATCATTGCTGAGGAGAAAATTAGTTTGATGCCCTGAGCGACAGTTGAACTCTAGAAAGTGCCTAAATAAAATAAAAGACAAGGAAAATATATACATATACATAAATATAATAAAGAGTGCAATGAGAAAAGTTATGAAGAGGCCAATTTCAAAACTTGCCCTTTTCCTGGTGCTTCTTGATTTTTTAGGATTGGTGTGTTGGTTACTAAAAAGTCTGTTTATTTAACCAAAAGTTGCCTTGTCTCTAGCATTGTGCAGGTCCATGGGAGGTCTGGGAGGCTCAAGCATGTACACACATGCATATCTTAAAACACCACAGATGAATCTGGAAGCCATCATCCTCAGCAAACTAACACAGGAACAGAAAACAAAACACCTCATGTTCTCACTCATAAGTGGGAGTTGAACAATGAGAACACATGGACACAGGGAGGGGAACAACACACACCAAGGCCAGTAGGGGGATGGGGGCTGATGGGAGGAAGAGCATTAGGGCAAACAGCCAATGCATGCAAGGCTTTAAACCTAGATGATGGGTTGATAAGTGCAGCAAACCACCATGGCTCACCTATGCCTACATAACAAACCTACATGTTCTGCACTTGTATACCGGAATTAAATAATAATAATAATAATAATCATAATCGTAGGTTGCCTTCTATGAATTGTTAAAAAAAAGATTGTTTTGCCATTATTTTTGGTTTACAGAAGAGTTGCAAAGGAAGCGTAGTGTTGTCATACAGCCTTCACCTAGCTCCTAATGTTAACATCTTCTATAACCACGGTAAATTTATCAAAACTAAGACATTAACATTCATATACACTATTAACTAAGTGTAATAGGCATTCTTTGGATCTCCCCTCTTTGGTTTTTCTGGACCTGGATCTAATCCAAGACATATTGCATTTAGTAATGTATGCTTAGTCTTCTCCAGTCTAGAAGAGTTTCTGTCTTTCCTTGAATTTCATGACCTTGATGCTTTTGAAAGTACCAGTCTGATATTTTGTATAATGTCCTTAATTTTGAGTTTATCTGATGTTTTCTCATGAACAGACTGAGGTTATTAATTTGGGGGAACGAATACGACAGAGCTCATGTACCCTTCTGATATAGTTTGGATGTAAGTCCCTGCCCAAATCTTGTATTAGAATATAATCCTCAGTGTTGGAGGTGGGGCCTGGTGGGAAGTGACCGGATCATGGGGGCAGATTTCTCATGAATGATTTAGCACCAGCCCCCTTGGTATTGTCCTAGGAGGACATGAGTGACTTATCCTGAGATCTGGTCATTTAAAAATGTGTAACACCTCTCCTTCTCTCTCTTGCTCCTGCTCTGGCCATGTGATATGCCTGCTCCCCCTTTGCCTTCCACTATGATTGCGTTTCTTGAGGCCTCCCCAGAAGCTGAGCAGATGCCAGAATCATGCTTCCTGTACAACTTGCAGAGCTATGAGCCAATTAAATCTCTTCTTTTTATAAATGATCCAGTCTCATGTATTTCCTTATAGCAATGTGAGAATGGCCTAATACATCATCTCATCACATCTTATCAGTGGGACGTGATATTAAAATGTCTTATTACTGGTGATATTAACTTTGATTATGTAGTTAATGAATGTCTCCAAATTCCCTGCTGTAAAGCTATTATTTCCCCCTTTCTCTACCCTGTTATTAATATTTATAAGAAGGTTACTAAGTCTAGTTCACAGTTAAAGGGAGGGGAAGGGAGATGGGAGGTGTAGTGAGACACAAGACCTCTTACAAAGACAAGATGCATGTTTCAGAAATCATTAGCTCACCAAGAGGCCATGACAGGATGGACTTCTATTCAGGAGTAAAAGAAAATAAGTCATAGAGTTGATAAACACACGATTTGGTGAGGGCTTCCATTTAGGCAATGTTGTTGCCCTTCAATGATTGTGACTTTTTTCTCCTTTCTTCTAAGATTTTTTGTGATTGTTTTAACCTTCTGGTGAATTATCATGGTGATAGCAGCATTTTTGCCTTGTGCAATGCTTTAAATGTTATAATGTACACACACACACACACACACACATTCATATATATAATCCCTCCTACCTTTTTTTTCTAGTTTTTCCTTTTGCTTTGAAAACCATACACTTCTCCAGCATACTGTTACTACTACTTAAAAAGTATCTTAGCCATTTCTTTTTTTAACTTTTAACTGTTAAATTCAGGGGTACAAGCTCAGGTTTTTTACTTAGGTAAACATGTAAACATGTCATGGGGGTTTGTTGTACAGATTATTTCATCACCCAGGTATTAACCCTAGTACCCATTAGTTGTTGTTTCCCAATCCTCTCCCTCCTCCCATCCTCCACCCTCTGAAAGGTCCCAGTGTGTGTTGTTCCCCTCTGTGTGTCCATGTGTTCTCATCATTTAGCTCGCACTTATAAATGACAACATGCAGTATTTGGTTTTCTGTTCCTGCGTTAGTTTGCTAAGGATAATGGCCATTATCTTAGCCGTTTGAAAATAATGATTTAACCTCTCTCACCTTCATTGTCATTTTAGAAGAAACTACCAGCTGGTGTCCTGCTGAGACAAGGTATGTAGTTCGCTTTTATTTTTCTTTCTTTATGTACATGTAGAAACAAACATACAGTTCTAAGTTTTGAAAATTAAAGGTTTAGGAACATATTTGTGTTACTTTAACATTAATTTTATATTACATATCTTTGCAAAATGCTGAAATTTGCACTTATTTTAACCAGGCAGAAAACAAATAGGAATGGATTTTTAAAAACTGTTTTTGGTGCTTTACTGAAAGTTGTTTTCCCCCTTTCACCTTTATTTGATATGAATTTTGTCCCTTGTCTCAACCAAGAGGAAGCACATTTTTCAAATTTTCTTCTCTTCCCATACTTTGGCTCCTTGCAACCAAGAACAGCATAATTTTCTATATTTTTTTATTTTACAAAGAATTATCTTTTCCTTTAGGGTAAAGCAACTTGGATTCGTTCATTAAAAAGAAAAGCAAAAATAAATAAAACACATTTTTAAAAAGCAAACAAAAAAGTACACAGCTTATTCTTGTAAAAACTTTATCGACATGGCTATTTTCTCTTCTAGAATTTCAGGTTTTAGATTAAAAGCCTCAGATTAGACAAATTTTTGTTCCTCCCAAGATGTCAACATATTTGTATTTATATATTTTAAAAATTCTTGTAAGTTTTATTATTTTCTGCCAAAATGATTTTAGCATTTAGAAAATCCTCATCATTAAAAAGGTGAAGAATATAGACCATTAATTCTATTATTTTTATGTACTTCTCAGTAAATCTCTGCAATTTACCAATACAGTTTCTCCCCCATATTATGGAAATGTCTCTTATTACGAATGTGGTTATTGTCTTTCTTTTCATTTTCCTAATCTTTCCAAGACTCTTTCCTCAGATAACCTATTATTTCTATTTTAGGTCTCTATTCTTTGTTCATTCTAAAATTTTCTTTCTTGCCATTTTTATCTCATTGTTCTCCTACTTTTTATTCTCAGATGTTTTCTCAAAATATCCTCCTCGCTACTGATTCAACATCCCTACAATCTCAATTATACTCTTCTCTGTGCTCAATGTGAATATTGCTGGGATTTTAAAAATGTTCACTAATCCTTAATTCAGTTTATCTCTAAAAATGTGTGTGGGGGTGAGTGTAGGGAAATGTAGGGAAAAGAAATAACTAAGGAACACACACTATCTCCTTAATTATTTCTTTTCTCTACATTTAAGGGTCATATCTTTCTACATATTTGAGTGTAATAGTTTCTTAAAATTTTCTTTTGAATACTGCAATTACTGATAGTAGCTTACTTTTTTTGAGATTTCTGAAACTTAACTTTCCTACCTATCGAGCCTTGTAAGTTCTCTTTACACGTATGTTTATGTCTATATCTACTTGTCTATTTGTGTACCTGTCTTTGTAGAGAGAAAGACTTGGACAAGTTACTTGCAAGGAAGTTATTGGACAGTTTTTTTGTGTGAAATATTGTCTACTTTCATCTTTGAAAATGTGATAACTGATATTATGTATATGAACTTTAAAAAATTAATATAGGCATTAAAATGGTTTTACATTCATTATTGGAATTTCTTTAATAAATTGCCTGTTGATGTATTTTCCTATTTTTTCTCTTGAGGCATTCATAATTTTATAGTTAATTTTCAAAACTTCTTTGCTTACCAAGAATATTAATACTTTTTTCTGGAAAATGCCTAGCAAAGACTTTTTGTCCATTTAAAAATTTTCCACTGTTTCTTGTTATTTATGACTTAATGACATTTCAGAACTTTAATACACTAATATCCATAAATCTCTTCCTTTTTCCTTAGAAAATACTTTCACAACTCAAGACAAGTTAAATATCCACTTATGGGAACAGTGCTGAAGGCCTGGACTAGGATGGTAGCAATGGAGACAGACTAAAGGTCAGCATAGCAGTCAACATTAAGGGGGTTGAATCAACAGCACATAGTACCTGATTGGAAATACAGAGTAAATTACAGTGAGAAGTGAGTTGCTGTCCAGGTTTCTATCTTGAATATGTAGACAGATGATGGTCAGCAAGCAAGAAAACAGGCAGAACAATTTTAGAAACTAAGAAAATGTATTTCCAATGGAACTAATTGAATCAGAGTCTGTAAATAGCATTGTAAGATATAGGAGGCTGATATGGTTTGGATTTGTGTCCCTGCCTAAATCTCATGTCAAATTATATCTCCAATGTTGGAGAAGAGGCCTAGTGGGAGGTAATTGGATCATGGAGCTGGATTTCCCCTTTACTGTTCTCATGACAGTGGGTTCTCATGAGATCTGGTTGTTTAAAAGTGTGTAGCACCTCCCCCCTTCTGTCTTTTCCTCCTGCTCTGACCATGCAAGATGTGACTGCTTCTCCTTTCACCATGATCGAAAGTTTCCTGAGGCGCCCCCAGCCATGCTTTCTGTACAGCCCATGGAACTGTCAGCCAATTAAACCTCTTTTTAAAATAAATTACCCAGTTTCAGGTACTTCTTTTTATCAGTGCATGAACGGACTAATACAGAGGCAGAAGCACATTTGCAGGCAGAAATGGGGAAAAAAAATATCAGAAGAAAGGATAAGAGGAAGAGCTTAAGAATAAGTATGTGCAAATTTTAGTTGATGCTGGACTGGGGAGAGGTGCTAATGGATTCAGATCCTGGGGGAATCTGGACAAGGATATGGTCCAGAGATCAATGGGAAGGAGAAGAAAATTAATAAACTTGACTTAAGGACTAGGCTCTAAGTTGAGAAATGTAATGTTTATGCTAATATTTTTACAGAAAAAGGTGTTATCATTCTCAGTTTTGCAACCTGATTCAGAGAAGCTAAGCCATAGACCCCAAGCCACATGGACTACATGGTGGCATCTATTTAAATTCATATTTATTTATTCTTAGCACTTTTGTTGCGGTCGCTATGCTACCTCTAAGTAGGACTTTGACTTCCTACAAAGTTCACTGTTACACATCCAGGTAGATGTGAATACATGCTGCAGTAATGTCTGTCACCCATAGTCACTGCAGGGGAAGTTGGCATCACAGCACTGACGATATGCCTACTACCTTTAGGTTAAAGTGGATACTGAATTTTGCCCTGAAGATAATTTTGTTATCTCACATTGCATATGTGATCATTACCCTGAGGGCAGAGATGCAATCATTGGCCTATAGGAATACTTATCATTATGGCTTGGCAAGTGGAAAAGTGATAATTAACTTGCACGAATAGATGGGATCATTGCACTACAGATAGATCTGTTATTGCATTTCCTGAAGAAATGCAATCTCTAGTGTGCAAAAGACAATGTGTTATCTACATTTATGGTAGAGATATGCTCCTTATATTGCCCATAATGATGATATCAATTGCATTTCAGGTGGAAATTAGGATTGTTGCATTGCTGATAACCTTGTTATAATTACGTTGCAGAAAGAGATGCAATCATTCCCTCGCATATGGTGCGTATGAAGATGGGATCATTATAGGAAAGGTGAAGGAGATGCAGTCATTATGCTCTATATACACCCATTTTTATGGCTAGCAGCTGAAGATGGGATGCTTTCTTTGCTGGAAGACCTATTACCTGTTAGGTTGCAAAAGATGTGATCATCTTCCTAAACAATAATTTAGAGTCCCATAACAATTTTAAGTGTGCTGATCATGAAAATTTGAATACATTGTATTGGGAATATAATGGAAGTGAGATGCCTCATGTCATGAGAAAATCTGACATAAACTCCTTAAGCATGAGAGGCCATGTGGGTATGGAAGCCCTGAAGGGGAGGAAAAAACAGCCAGACCCTAGCTATTCCAGTCTTCCCAACTGAGGTGCCAGACTTGTGAATGAGGCCATCTTGCATCATCTAGGCCTAGCAGAGCTGCCAACTGACTGCAGATACATGAGTCAATCCAGCTAATGCCACATGGAGCAGAGACAAGCCGCCCAGCTGAGCCCAGTCCAGATGACAGAATCATGAGCAAATAAGGTTGTTGTTCTTTTAAGCTACTAAATTTTCGGGTGATTTGTTACACAGTAATAAATAACTGAAACAACTATGTACAGTTTAATGATCTGAAATCAATCCATAGTGTTATGATAGCCTTTTTAACAAAATTGAAATGATAACTTATTCATTTACATTGCAAATCAATTTAATGGCAATAGTTACAACTGCCCTGAAATGATCTAAAGCCTCATGAAGTTGATTTAATATCTAGCTATCCAACATACTTAATCACATGTTCACAGTTGATGAATAGTGACTGAATCTCCATGAGCAAGATAATAGTAAAGCTCTTTTTTTCTCTTTCTCTTTTTTTTCAGATGAATAATTTTACATTTACACTGAGAAAAAGTTAAAGTTGCAGCTCTGTTTTCACACTACCTGAGGGATCTTTGTAGGTTACATAAACCCTAAGCTTCCTGTGTAAGTTGAGGAAAAAAATTCCAAACTCACAGTGTTATTGAGAGGATTAAATAACATAATTTATGCAAAGTCTTAACCATAGTTGCTAGCATTTAAACTTTAACTTTTGTCCATGTCTCTAATGTAATTTAAAATGATCTTACTCTTCAAGGTTTGATCTAATAGAATATTTGTCAGACACAAAGACCAAGATTTGTCCCAGTTGATGAACCCTGGGTATAACTCAATAGCATATTGGCAGTTTTTATTTTCTGTTAAGTCTGGATCCATTCAATTAGTGATTTATTTCTTAATTTGTCAAACATTACATTAACAAAGTAACATCTTTTCTATCCATATTATATTGTGATTAGAAAAATGGATAAATTATATTTGAATTAAAAAATTTAATTGCCACCAAAGAAGAAAAAAATAACTAGAGAAAAATAAAAGAGATGTGTCAAGAAGGAATAAAGAGGCTGATAACATGAGATCTCTTCTAGCTTTGAAACATTCTTGTGAAATAACTAACATTTTAAAAGCTAGGATCAAGTATTGGTGAGGAGATGAAGTAATTCTAAGTGTCATCCATTGCTAATGGGGTATACATTGGTTTAACCAGTTTGGAGGACTGTTTTGTAATGTCCAAATATTTATTAAAGTTAAACCTACTCCTAAGTCTTATAGCCCAGAAATTTCAAACCTAGGTAAATACCTAAGAGAAATAAGAGTACATGTCTTCCAAAAGATCTATACAAGAATGTGTATAGCAGCCATAGTCATAACTCCCCAAAACTGGAAATGACCCAAATGTCCATAAAAAGGGAAATGGATACATGTATCATTACATATTTATCTAATGAATTGCTATGTAGCTGTAAGAATGAGCAACCCACTGATACATGCCACAGTATCATGAATCACATAGACAGTATGCTGCCTGAAATAAGCCAAAATAAAAAATGTCTTATTTCACTTATATGAAGTTCTAGAATATGTAAACGTGATTTATGATAACAGAAATTAAAATAGCAGTTCCCTTTGCATAGGGGGAGAGTATTCATTACGGAAGTGTATGATAAAACATTGTACATTGGTGGAATGTTCTATATCTTGACTTGAGTGTTTACTAGGATATATGTCCACAAAAAAGTTATGAATCCATACTTAAGATTTGTGCCCTTTATAATATGTGTGTTATATAGCCACTGAAAATAAATTGATAGAAAGAAAGTAATGTCTTCTAGGTTCCATATGAGGAGGACTGATGAAGCCAGCATTAGGCGTGATGGGGACGTGCATAAATGTGTATGTTATCCACTGAGACACAGATGCTGAAGCACCAGAACATTAAAGGCACTTCTATTTGTTTCTTCTACCCAGCTGAAAGGACAGAAAGCTTCTTCCACAGAACCAGGACAGTCCAGGGGAACATAGTCCTTCGACTGAAAGCTATGCTTCCTATTTTCTAACAAAGAGGCTAGGTCATGTTGACCACCCGGTTTTGGCCTGCCTGGCTTGCTTTTTATTCCAGCCTGGAGGACTTTCAGGGTTGAATATCCACTCAAGCCAAATCCCAAGAAGCATAACCTG
Organism: Pan troglodytes; assembly: GCF_028858775.2. Lineage (NCBI taxonomy): Eukaryota > Metazoa > Chordata > Mammalia > Primates > Hominidae > Pan > Pan troglodytes. The sequence goes on from NC_072419.2 coordinate 46,273,339, forward strand.
CTATTAGACTCTTGTCACTTATTGGGTGAGGGGCTGTGCGGCTGTTCCAGTGCTTCCCCACTTGGGTCTTGTGACATACCCTGGGGCCAAGCCAAGCCCTGGTGGTTAGCTTCTACAGTCTGTCCTTAAAGAGAGCTCAGGGATGTCTGGACAGGACCTGGAGACAGTGCCCTGGGCCAGAGACCTCTGATCTCTAGGCCAGCAGAGTCACCATGCAGACAGATTTATGAGCCTTAGTTAGGCAAAACAGCTGGCATTCCTGTGGCCATCTTTCTACCCCTTCCTTTCCACATGACCATATCCTTAGCCAGATCTTCATGTCCTTAGATGGCTGTTGCCTTTGGGTAAATTGGCAATTAAGATAAATAAGCATATTTATCATGGCCTTGTGGTTACCCATCCTGAAGCTCTCAGGGTGGCAAGCTGCCTGACCCTCCTACTATGAACTTAGTAGCTTTAAAACAGAGAGTATCTTTTCCTGCCCAGCTGAAATTTCCTCCCCAGGGGACCTACTTTTAGGATTAATATGCGGGAAAGTCTGCAGTTTTGTTTTCAGTGAGGGTAGTTGTGTTTTCAAGGAAAGAGGTAGCGCCTTACAGTCAGATTAGCCAGCTTTATTTCTTTCATCAACCCTTTACTGGCTTTCTAAATTTTTTCAAGTAACTTCACCTCTCTGAGTTTCATTTACCTCATTACCTTCATCAGGTAAGATGACATATGAAAAGTCCTTCTCAAGCAACTGCAAAGTTCCAATTAATAGAAGAAATTGTAATGACTATCTGTGTTTGAAGCGGGGCCATTTTTCTTATTTGGAATTTTCACGTATTAAAAATATGGATCCTTTACACCTGTATGCCTTTACTCTCCAAATTGATTCATTCTCTAGTTCCTCTATCTCATTACTAAGTTCAAATAATCATCTTCCTACAAATCACTCAGTTTAGATGCCTTGAAGGCCTCTTTGAACGCTTGCTCCTGTTCACACCCGACAGTCAGTTATCAAGCCCTGTGGAACTTGTCCCTGGTCAATATCCATTCTTCTCCATTCCTACTGCCGTTCACCACACGCAGGCCCTCATTGTCCCCTCCTGGGATCTATATCCTCTCCTCAGCACCTTTTTCTTCTCTATTGATACCATAGACAACTTCTCATCTCATATTCTCTAAACTCAACTTTCAGGATATCATACTCTTATTCCATAGATCAGAACTTTCAATGACTTTCTCCTTCTTTACAGCTCTTCATAAGAACTCTGAAGATAGATTCACTCCTTCTTTTTGGAATTGCCTCTTATTTCTTTTTCTTTCTATGCCCATCATAAACCTCCCATTGGCAAAATTACCATGAACATTTTCTTGTGAATTCATTGCCTTGGTTCATTGGTTCATGGATGGGCACCACCATGAGCCAATTAGAATCTTTCCCTGAGAATCTAGAATCATGGTTAAGAAGGTATAGATGTGCCTAATGCTTTGTTGAATGAAGAAAATATAATGTCCCAAGGGTGGCAGCCATTTTTCTGCCCTATGAACTTCAAAATGCAGAAAATCTATCTGGAATGTGAAAGAAGAAGGATATCAATGTAAAAACAAGAACAATATAGATAAGTAGAGAGAGAAGAGAGAGTGACTCCCCATTCTGCTTTTTTCTGAGGCCTTTATTTTTTTTTTATTTGTCATTGGTCTGCTAAGATAAGTTATCCCCTTTTTTTTTTTTTTTTTTTTTTTTTTTTTTTTTTTTTTAGAAGAAGTCTCACTCTGTTGCCAGGCTGGAATGCAATGCCACAATCTCGGCTCACCACAATCTCCATCTCCAGGGTTCAAGTGATTCCCTTGCTTCAGCCTCCTGAGTAGCTGGGACCGCAGGCATGCACCACCACGTCCAGCTAAGTTTTTGTATTTTTAGTAGAGACGGAGTTTCACCATGTTGGCCAGGATGGTCTCCATCTCTTGACCTCGTGATCTTCCTGCCTCAGCCTCCCAAAGTGCTGGGATTACAGGTGTGAGCCACCATGCCTGGGCACCCTTTTTAATTTAACAACCTGGAGTTAGATTTCTATATTTGTGACACTGGGAGTCCTACTTGTTTTAGGACCTACACACCAACTGTCATTTACTGAAATGATATTTAGCCATACATTTTTTCCCATCTGATTATAAAACAAAAATCACAAATCTAGAGAAGTTTGCTCCAATATTCTAAAATGCTTGGAACATACATAGTAATATAATTGAAACTCCCTTCCCTTTTGGCTTTTCTGACCTTGAACTCTCCTCTTTTCTGACTCCTCAGCCCAGCACCACCCCTTCCTTTCCCTTCTTTGCCTCTCCTTTTTCTACTCATCTTCCAAAAGTAGGTAATGTTCTGCAAACTGACTTTGGAATTACTCTCTTGTCTATTTGCAAATTCTCCCTTAGTGTCTCATCATTTCTTGGCTTCAACTATTATTTTCAGGTGACCATCTCCTCATCTTTACATCCTAACTTCTTTTACTGCCCCATTCTAATACTACCAACTCTTCGCTAGACATACCCATTTGGATTCTCCTCCTGCTTCTCAATCTGAAAATGCCTAAATCAGTGGTTTTCAACTGGGGGTGATTTTGTTCCCCAGGGACATTTGACAATTCTGGAGACATTTTTTTATTATCACAACTGGGGTTGGAGATCCTCCTAGCATCCAGTGAGTAGAGGCCAGTGATGTTGCAAACCATCCTAAAAGAACAGAAGAGCCTCTTACAACAAAGAATTATCTGGCCAACAGTTCTGAAGCTGAGAAGCTCTGCTCTGAAACAAATCTCACCATGCCCTCCCTGTATTTCCTCTATGGCCTAAATCTGATCATTTTCCTGTGTCCTCTTGCCTGTTAGTGACACCTTCAACCTCTAAATCACCCAGACCATAAATTTCAGTAGGTCTTGTTCAACTATTTGTCAAGGATGATTTATAAAGTATGCCTACAGTGGGAAAAAAATTAAGTAAATATTACTTCTAAAATACTTTCTATATCTAGGAGTGTTTGATTGTATCAATCTTAAATATAAATGTTATAAAATTAGACAAGAATACATTTAAACATATAAGAAAATAGAACATTTAATTTCAAATACCTTATCTATCAAATAGATTCTGGTTAAAGTAACTAATCTTCTACTCTTTAGAAAATCAAACTTATTGGGACCACTCATATATTGCTGCAATTTTCCTGCACATTAAATTAAGGGGAGCATGGTACAACTTCTGATGAGGCTGGCAAGCCTGTCTAGTACTCAAACATTGGAATATGGGCTTTATAAGCTTTCTTATATGTGTTTTGAAAGGGCAACCCAAAGAAAATGCAAAGAAAAAGGGGATGGTCAACAGATAAAGTTTTTATCAATTTCTCTGGGGAAGAAAGTAGCTTCCTATTCCCTGCATAGCATTTATTCCTGTCTGATGTTGGTTTATTGTTAATTTACCTGTTTGTTTTTGGTTGCTTTCCACTAGAATGCAAGACCCACGAATTCAGGGGACTTATATACTTTGTTAGCTGTTACATCTCCAGATTTAAACTTATGCTTTTTATTAGGCATTCTATTTGTTGACCAAAGGAATGGATTAATGAATACATGCTTGAATAAGTATGTGACTTATATGAGGTCCAGTGAGTGTCCACATGACAAGGGCTTCTGCTCAGGGTCCAGATCTATCTAAAGATAGTGGAAAGGGCATGGGACTTGACTCAATAATTCATCTAAAGCTGTTACTTTTACAGTTAGATGTTTCCGAATTCAAATTTCAGGTTTTCCCTGTTAGGTATGTAACTTTGAGAGAATTATTTATCATTCATTCATTTATTTAGGCAGTAGTCATTGCTTGAGTTCCTAATTTATGCCAGGTCCTAGGCTAGACTCTGGAAATTAGTAGCAGAGATGGCCAACAGAAACCTGCCCTCAAGGAACTCCCTACTAATTGGAGAGACAGCCATTAAATGTATTCATAAGGGAATGCATTGCTTTGAAGGGGAGAAATCACAGGATAGTATGGGATTACATATAGGGGATATGGGAGGAGCTACGTATGTCTGGTGGGTTTTCTGTATCTATGCTTATTAATCTATAAAATAAAGGTCATATAAACTTCCTCAGTGGTGTTCTTGTAAAGATAAACTATGAAATGATCTGGAGCCCATATTGGTTGCAGGAAAGCGACTTAGTAAATATTGGATCCATTCTTTCTTATTCCCTCTGAGCACAGGAGCAGCTTTGGGAACTGCAACCTGGGGCTGGTGTGACCCAAGCACATAGCAATGAAACTCCTCTAGGCCTTTTCTTCCTTCTAGAATAGTGACAACAGATGTGAGGAGCCTAATCAGCTGATTGCGCCATAAAATCATAAGGGCTGCAGGTCTGCTCCACATGGTTGAATCGAAGGCTTCTCAATTCTGCCACTTTCATTTTTTGGTCCCTCTTCCTGAAATTACTTAAGTTTTCTACTCTTACCTGAAATGCTCACAGCTGGGTGTGATGAGTCCTTGTATATGCAATCTATCTGGCTTTCTAGAGGTCATAGAGGTCATAGCAGGCTCTAGATTATTCCTTTTGTCACATCTTCTTGACCTGGCAAGCTAAGGATTAGCTCGTGAGCCCTCTTTAAGAGGAGGGGCTCATCTGGGTTCACCGAGATTGCAGGAGGCAAAGTGCTGTAGGGCACCACCTCATTCTAGTGCTACGCACTGTAACTGGCTGACCTCTCAGAGACCACACAGCGGCCGTGGAAATCTGCCTTTTGTAAGATGCCCTGAGAAACTGGAGAATATTAGAGAGGAATGAATATAAAAGCAGTAAACACAACAAGCCTTTGTTGAACTTAGTAATTGCCATCACTGGGTTAGATGAGTAAGGAGAAGGTTTATGAAGCTGTGTAGGCATGGTTTTAATCATATGAGGCCAGATTGATTAGGCCTGGCATCTCAGTCTGAACAGATGAAAGGGGGTGTGATAAAACCCACATTTGTAGGAGGTACCTCATTGGGATGGTCAAGTCTTTCTTACGTGCCCTGTGAACATGGGCAAGTTACTTACCCCCTCTACATCTCAGCTTCCTTACTTGTGAAGTAAAGATGGTAATAGCTACCATGTAGGGAACAGAGATCACGTGCCAACACTGTGCCTAGAACCTCACCTGCATCAGCATGTATCACACTCCTAATCATCCTGTGAGGTAGGCAGATTAGTTGTCTATGTTTTACAGATAAGCAAATTGAGTGTCTAAATGGCTAAATAACTCTTCCAAAGTTACACAAACGGTAAACTGAAGAGTTAGGATAGGAGTCTGGCTAATATAATGCCAAATCCATTCTATAAATTACTGAATCATAATGATCTTATAGAGTGATGTGATGATTTAATGAGATGTTAAATGTAAATAGCTGCTCAGAAGTAACTTTTAGCTGCTATTGTTGTGGTTATTTTCATTAGCATCACCATCACGATCAGATAATTGTGGAAGGTTTCTTACTTAGATTCAGAAGTACAGATTATACACCAGCATTAAGTGTAGAATAAAGGAAAGGAGATCCTATTCATCAGCAAGGATGTAGCGAAGGAAAGTTTAAAATATTGACTGTACAAGGTCCAACTTCTCTGATGGGCTTGGGCCCACAATTCACCTAAGCTGAGATTTTTTCATGATAGGAAGCGGCTGCTAATTATTTGCATACAGTGCAGCACAAGAAACTGCCCCCGAAGTCATGTCACTCTAGTATTTAGCAGCTTCTTTATGGGAAAGATATTTTATATTAATACCTTGGGAAAAGTAGTTACAGCATCTCTCAGAGATAAAATACCAAAGCAACACTCACTTCCATCTTGCATAAGTTATTGCAACAATGATGCTGTGTAACAAACAAACACAAAACACAATGGCATACCACAATAAGTGTTTATTGTTTGTGTGTCTCAAGTGATCAGCTAAATAAATCTGGCATTCTTGGATTTATGCATCTGAGGATTGGTTGTCTGCATATCTAGGCTAGCCTCCTTTGAGATATCTGGAATGGCTTGGGTCTGTGTCTCATCCTTCTCCTGGAACTAGCAGGCTAGTCTAAGCAGATCCTTGCTGATGACAAAGGCTCAAGAAAGCAAGCAGGCATGCGTAAGACCACTTGAGGAAGTAGAAATCCAACAGTTCTACTTCCTTCACTTAGCTAAAGCAAGTTACATGGGCAAACCCAAAAGCAAGAGATAGAGTTGACCTGTTGACTTTAAGGAACTTTGGTGAAAGGAACTGCAAAGTCATACAGAAAAAAAGAGTGGTTATAGGAGTAAGTGAAAAATCAAATAATGTCATTATCTGCCCATATCTTTTCTTAAAAACGGAATCCATATGTGTTTGAATTTTATTAAAGGAGCCCCACCCATATCATTAGTCTAGTTTTATCTCCAAGATAAATATATAACACATTCAGCAAATGGGTTGAAGTCAGGGTCAGGTTTGTTCCTGTTTATTGTCTCACCCAAGATGAGCACCAAGAAGTTCAGTTGTTCTCACATGCCTGTGTGTTGCTGGGCCTTGTTTCTTTAACAATTAATTCGTTATGAGAACAGAGCTTAATCCACCCTCTTTACTCTCACAATGTGTGTGTGGGTGTGGATGTGGGTGGGTGTGCGTGTGTTAAATAGCATGTGAAAGACTGACTTTTTCCTAGAGTCATCAGCCTTGAGGGTGACTCTGAGAGGTCCTCGGTTTATACTGGAGGTAGTAGAGTGAAGTGGTTGATTATACAGGCTCGGAAATGAAACCAGCCAGGATTCAAATCTCAACTCTTATGTCTTAAATATGAGATATCTACTTAGTTACTGTAATTTCATGGATTTTAAGCTTCTTTATAAAGAGAGTAAAACTTCTAATTCAGAGAGATGTTGTAGGACTAAATAAGATATTATGTTTTGAAAGCCTTTTGCAGTGTTTGCCAAACATATAGTAAACTATCTTGTTAATACCGAATATTTTAAAGCATATGATTTTAATAATAAATGAGTGTTATTGGTTATGGTCTCATTATCATCATCCATTCATCCAACCATCCATTTTCCCATAGATGATCTACAGGAGTCCTAACCATTTCTAAGTCACATTACACAAGATTTCCTTTGGTCAGGAAAAGGTTTTCACTTAGGACAGACCATTATCTCCTTTATTCTCTTTCCTCTGAAATTGCCATGAGAAGAAAATGCCACGAAGAACCATGAAAAGCTTCCCTCTTGTCTCTGTTTCTGCAAGCACTGAGAATACATGCTTCTGAGCATCCTCATAAAACACTTTATAAAAACATTCATAGATTTACAGATAGAAAATAATTCACCCTGGCCTCCTGAAAACTGGGTGTCAATTACTCTACACTTTCTCCATTGGATCCAAACCTCAGAAAAATTGTTGTTTTACCATTTTATTTGCTAAAAGTAGTGACTAAATGAAAAAGAAACATAGGAGAATATATTTGTGCATTTGGGTTATGCAATAGTTTCTTAGATATAACACCAAAAAGTATGATTCATAAAATTAAAAACATAAAAAATTGGACTTCATCAAAATGAAAATATTTTGCTCTTCTAAGAACACTACTAAAATGAAAATGCAAGTCAAAGACTGGGACAAAATATGTGTATATCATGTATCTGTTAAAGGACTTGTATCCAGAACACATAAGGAACTCTTACAATTCAAAAAGAAGAAAACAACCCAAATTTAAAATAACCAAAACATTTAAATGGACATTTTGCCAAACAAAGGTACACATGGTTAATAACCACATGAAAACCTGCACAACATTATTAGCAATTAGGAAAATACCACTCCATACTCATTAGAAAAGTTATAATCCAAAAGACTGACAATAACAAACATCGGTGAAGACATAGAGAAACTAGAACTCTCATATATTTCTAGTGGAAATGTAAAATGATATAGTCATGTTGGAGGAAAGAGAGAGAACCCTAAATCCTAACCAATAGACACCATGTAAGATATGATACAGCCATTTTGGAAAACAGTTTGTTAATTGCTTAAGAAGCTAAAATTATTCTTACCTTACAAACCAGTAATTCCACTTCTAGGTATACACCCCAGAAATATGAAAACATGTTCACATATAGATTTGTAAGCAAACATTCAAAGCAACATCATTCATAATAGCCAAAATGTGAGAAAAAATGCAAATGCTCATCAACCAGTCAACAGATAAAGTGTGATCCGTACAATGGAATACTACTCAGCAATAAAAAGGACAGATTATTGATACATACCACATTGTGAGTTAGCCTTATTTCACTGCGCTATGTGAAAGAAACCAGACATAAAAATTGCATAGTGTAAGGTTGCATTTATAAGAAATTCCTAGAAAAGAGAAATCTATATGTAGAAAAAAACAGATTAGCGATTGTTGGAGACTGGGGATTGGAATGGGGATCGATGACAAATAGGCACACGTAGAGTTTTTAAATGATAGAAATGTCCTAAAAATTGGAGTGAGTGATGGTTGTACAAACATATACATTAATTTAAAAACAGAACACAAAATTGCTGGTTTTTATGGTATGTAAATTATACCTCAATGAAGCGTTTTTTTTTTTTTAAAGTTAGATGAGATCTAGAACTCTAGTCAGGACTGTGTTAAAACTGCTAACGTTGGAGTTGTTTTCTTCCCAAAACAATTCAAATAATGCTGTTCGTTCCTATTAGGCAATACATATTTCATTTCTAGTCAGCATGTGGTGAGGTGATCATCTTATTATTTTCTTTCCTTCTGCATACTCCAGATGCACTTTTGACTTAATATCTTCGTTGTATCCTCTTAATTAGGTTCTTGCTGTTTCCTTGAGACCATACCTTCAGTAGTTCATGCCTAGTTTAAATTTTACCCTCCACTCAGATTTAATTCAAACCACCACATTTTAAATGCCTTATAGTTTATTTCTGTGAATGTAAGAAACACATCCTTGGCTTGCTTTTACAAATTCATTACTGAAGAGATGGACTAGAGGGGCCAATGATTGATTCCAAGAGACACCAATTGCTCTATTCCCCTGCCTGATAATGAGCCCATACCCAGAGGGAATCGGCCAGTGTTAAATCTCATAATGACAAACAGAAATGTGCAGCGTCGTTATCACTAAGCCAACACCATTAAAGGCCAGTGTTTATTGACACTTCAGGTGACTGGATGATGCCTCTCCAGGCCGAGCTAATGAGGAGAACCTCTCCATTACCTCTTATCGAGATTTAGCAGCCTCCATAGCTACCCAATGAAAGTGGAAATTACTGGGCAAGCACTGACATTTACCAGAGACTGGCCTTCAGTCATAATGCATAATGCACTCAAGGACAGATTTGTAGACTCAGAAATCCAGTTTATAGAGGCTTTTGTTTTAGCCTGTTGTTTACAAAGCCTGCGCCCTCAAACATTTTTGCTGCTCTCCACAGTCTAGTGCAAAAGTGGTTGTTTTCATGGATGTATTTCTGCCACTTGTCTTAGGCACGAAAAAAAGACCAAAGCACAAATTTGAAAGTCTTTTTGGTTCTTGTATTCTTTAGAAGCCCACCATAGTTGTTGTTTTCTGATGGGATTTATTCACTCAATCCCAATCATTCATAGACCATCTCCATAAATTTGCACTTTCCATCTACTACCAAATTACTTGCACTTTCAAGTAATTAATTAATTATTTTCTTAAACCAATTCATATTTTTTTAAAAATATTTTTCAGAAAGGAAATGTAATCTTACTACCATTAATAAAAGATAAGATTAAAAATATATTTAAATAAACACGTAACTATTAATTGCTGTTTCCCTAACCAATATACTTTCTAACCTAATATATTAACAGAACCATGTTTTGCTTTGTTTCGTTTTGCTTTGCTTGTTTCCAGAGTAGCAATGTGAACAGATATAAACTACATTTTCCAACCTCCTTTGCAGTTAGGATGGCCATGGATATGGTTCTGGGTGACAAGAATAAAAAGAAGATGCTCAAAAGAGATTCTGGGAAAACCATAAGAGGAGGGTGAGGCAACTGACGTATACCTTTGCCTGTCCTCTTTTTTCCTGCCCTGAAAATGGTCACAGTGTTAAAGATGAAGTGGAAATTTTGGGTCAATGAGGCAACAAGCATGAGGTTGAAAGTCACACTCAGGTCAGAGGAATAAGTTCAAGATATCTACTGTACAACATGGCACCTATAGTTAATAACATGCTGTATTCTTGATGATTGTCAAGAGAGTAGATTTTGAGTGTTCTCACCACATAAAAAGATAAGTATGTGAAGTAATTTATGTTTATTTGCTCAATTTGGGCATTCCAAAATGTATAAAAATATTTCAAGAGACCATGTTTTACATGATAAATATGTATATATTTTTTTATTTGTCAATAGAATTGTTTTAAAAGATGGCCAAACAGAAATATAGTCAGAATAGGGTCTTCGATTATTGTGCAAGAAAAAAATGAACTCTCCACTTGTTTAAGCAACTTCTAAATCAGGTTTTCTGTTACTAGAGGCCAGTGTAGTTCTTACTGAGACATTTATCTCTGTCCTACTTAAAATCACTTCATGTGCCACCATCAGCATGGGCATCACACTTTGATCAACATTCTGCTCATTGAATATGGTATGTGTAGATTGTCTTTCCTGAAGATAGAGATCATTTTTTATTTTTTACTCACTCCCATCAGGCCAGAGCTAAATTTGGGAAGGCCCGAAGTGGTCTCTTTCCCATCTAAATATATATATATTGTGGGTGGGCAGCCTCTGTATTCTTCCTCTAATTGAAAGAGATTTAAATGCTTATGGTGTGAATTCAAATTTATTCAAATATGAATGCTCACAATATTGACAGGCCAGTCCACAGCCAGCCCAGCATGGAAATAGGACTACAGGTGTCCATGCAGTTTGTTCTAAGTTATGGCTGCAGCTACTGCCTGTCTCTGAGTTTTAAGGATGATGTCTCTGGTGACTCCATTCTTGCTTACTTATAGAATAAAGCATTCAGAACAAATAAGCCAGTGACCAGTGATTTATATGGCCAAAGGTTCTGAGCTTGCTAAATTTATCTTATTTTACTATCCTAAACATCAAACATCTAAGCATGTATAGTTCTTGCTCACAGATGAGTAATAGAAATTCTTTGAAAGATACTATAGATTATTATAATAGTAACAATAACAGCTGCCACTTATTAAACTTGTTCTATATGCTAAGAGTATGCTCTCACATTTGATCTTTAAGCAATCCCATGGGTAACTATTATTGGGTTTTTTTTGTTATTATTATCTCTATTTTACATTTGAGGACATTGAATCTTAGAGAAGTCGAACCTCTTGCCCAAGATCACATAGTGAGTACCATGAACAAGAAATAAAATTCTTCCCTGTGTGAACCTAAAGCCAGGGCTTTTAACTATGGCTAACTTTGATGGGTCTTAATATAAAAATATCTTGACATGTTTTTATGTTTGTTCATTTCTATTAATTATTTATAACTAAGTTATTATTAAATATTGATGTCTATTCATATTTTATATTAATTCAATAAAACTCTTAATAAACCTCTAATAACATAAGCCAATTAACTAAGTGACCCTGGGCAAGTTATTTATTTATTTATATTTAATTAACACATATGGCCTTTGTGCTAGACACTGTCCTAAGGAGTCTGTAAGTTTTACACATTTAATTCATATTTCAACTCAATGAGCTAAGTACTCCATTTATACAAGAGGAAACCAAGGCGTAGAGAGTTGAAGTAACTTGGCAAAAGTCATACAGTTATAATAGACTTACATAGTCATACTAGTCATACAGCTAGTCACACAGCCAGTAATGGCAGTGCCCTTATCTGCAAAATGAGAAGGTTGTAGTGGGTAACCTCAGAACTCTTGTCACCTCTGGCATTCTGTAAACTGTAAATTTTGAATTTCTGGCTTGATTAATGATTGATTAATTGATTTTTGGTTGAGCATATAAGAAATATGCTGCCACAGAGGAAAACTGGCTTTTGTAGCCCTTTCTGACCACGGTGTTTCTTTCAGCTCAGCAAAAGGCAACATCTATGTATATGCAGAGTACATATCTATACCCTCAATGTCTTTCTGACAAGTTCAGCTTGTGATCCATGTGGGCATAGCTGGTAAGTAAGTTTAAACCATCATTTCCCAAAGACAGAGCTGTGATGAAATGATTACTTCCCAGACACTGGAGAATACCACTCCTGATGCAGTTTGGGGTGTCTTTGTGATAGCCTGGCAAGAATCTCCAGAATCAATCATAGGAGACAAGACACAGTAACAGAAGTCAGACGGCCTGACATAGTGTTTGTTGACCATAACCTGAACTGGGGCCTAGCCATTGATCAGCTTTGAGAATTCAGCTGTCAGTGGTTTAAGCACACATCCTTAGGAAGATCAGAAGCTTCCCTATGTGTGAAAAGTAACCTTTGCTGGCAGAGCAATGACATAACTTACTTTCCTAGGACCCTCCCAATGTGCATAGAGATGAGTGGTGGGATGCTCTCTTATGGAGCAAGCAATTTTGTTAGTTATTATTGATGTGCTCAGATATTTGTAGCTCTAGCTACTAATGAGTTTCAGTAGGAATGCCAGCATGAACTCACTCAGCCCAGTTTATTTCAGCAATACATTACTGTGACAGGTGATGGTGATCCTCCACCTAGTTTCTCTTTACCAGACTGGTGCCCTTAACTTCGTTCTACTGGGGGTGTTAGCTGCTCATGGTTCACACTTTTATCCTCTTCTGGAGGATTTTCCACGGCTGATAGGGCCTGCCTTGTGCATATACCTGGAAACTTTTATTCCTTTTCCTGGAGGTGGCCCATTGCCAGTAGGGCCGATGCAGGTGTACAAGAGTGTAACCCCCTTTCCCTGGGAGTGGAAAAGTGATGGGGGAGCTCTCTGAGTAGAATTCATTCTCTGGTTCTCTCTGTGGCATCAGAGTAAGGTAAACCTCCTTCTGGACTCTTTCTTTTCTATCCTGTTTCCCTGTAGCCTTACAGGTTTCTCTTGAAAGCAACCCCTCAATATGTCACTTACACAAGAATCCAGATCTATCAAGCAAGAGGAATAAGTTCAAGTTCATAAGATTCTTGTCTTTAACTGCTGAGCCCCACCCCCATCCTTGGCTTGTGTCCATCCAAAATGTCAGTACTCTTTGATTGCCTCCTGGCTCAATTACCTTCATGTTTTACTTTCCTCTCATATCCCTTTCAAACAATAGAAGCTTCTTTCACTGAACATAACTGCAGCTCCTTCAGGAGATGGGGGAAGAAGGCAGTGTCAGAAGAGAGACTATTCTGCACTCCCTGGAGAACCAGTGACCAGTGGGTATGGTATTTAATTTTACCAGGAGCATGCATCAGAAAATAGTCCACAATATTTCACACAAAGAGTCATATCCAGAAAAAGGAAATTAAATAGGTTTTAATTGAAACCTTAATGCTATATTTGAGAAGGAAGGTCAGATTGAAAGAAAATTGATTTCTGTAATTGATAATTCTTTTTCCCACATATCCCTGAGCACAATAATCGTAATTCTTAAGGAATTCAGAAATGCATGGTATACAAGGGAGTGACATGAGTACACTTATTTCAAAATGGAGAGAGAGACTTCCTGCCTCAAACTATCCCAGATATTTAAAGATTTGAAACATTTAACTAAATTTTTGGTAACTCAAATGTTTTGCCACTCGTTAGACATAAAATTTGTTTTCTATCATCTGTCAGTTTCACTCCACATTTTATTTCATGGATGAGACAGAATGATCATTAGTAGTTAGTTGGTTGTAAGGGGAAACATAAAATAAAAATAGAGGTTCACGGGAAGGATTTTCCATATGTATCTGCATGAAAGTAAGTTTCACCTGGAAAAAAATTTAAGGAAAAGGATTTAACGTGCTGATATTTCAAACTACCTTATCATAGGATGAAATACGATTTGCCTGTATGTGATTTTGAAATTCAGATAGTAGAAACTCTATGGGCAATGCTATCTCCTCTAGAAGTTGGTAAAATAAGAGGCAAGTCTTATTAAAAATAATTATAATTCTTTTCAACCAATATTTATCGATGACTCACTCAGGGTCAAAAAAGTAAAATTTTTTAATGGTAAGAAGGTACAAAGAACAGTATGATGCCAAGGAACACATGCCACTTTTTGATGGAGAATAGGAAAGCATCCTGGGGGAAGAAATAGATGATGCAGACCATTCAGAGCAGGTAGGATTTGGATAGGTATAAATCGATGTTGAAAGGAAGGGGCTAGCAACAAGAAATAGAAGGGCTATAGGCTCATTGGAAGGAAAAGGTAGGCATTGTTCAATGAAATGTCAAAAAATATTTGGCACTTCGGATGCTATAGAGGATGCGGAAAAGTAATCTGGAATGGTAGGTTGGAGCTATGGAAAGAGAATCAAGGTGTTTATTGTTTCAGTGAATGTCAAAACATATGAGTGTGTATATATTGGAATAGAATGAAGAGATCTCAAAGGTGGACCATCAGTTAGAGTGATTGATATGGCAGTGATCTAAAACAACTGTCCCCAGACTTTTTGAACCTGGGACCAGTTTCATGGAAGACAATTTTTCCACAGTGTGGGGGGATGGTTTTGGGATAAAACTGTTCCACTTCAGTTAGATTCTCATAAGGAGCATGCAAACTAGATCCGTTGCATGGGCTGTTACAATAGGGCTTGTGGTCCTATGAGAATCTAATGCCACCATTGATCTGACAGGAGGAGGAGCTCAGGTGGTACTGCTCGCTGGCAGCTCACCTCCTGCTGTGCAGCCTGGTTGCTAACAGGCTGTGGACAAGTACCGGTCCACAGCCTGGGGGATGGGGACTCCTGGTCTAAAATAAGTAAAGGAGGCATGAACACACAGGTGATAGTGGAAGTCAAAGGGAACAAGAATGTTAATAGAGAAGAAAAGATCAATGCTGGCACAAACTATAGAAAGAATGAGGAAGAGGAAGGTCAAACCAAAGTAAATGGATCTGGCAAAGAGGAAGTCATTTGGTCAACCAAAGCCGGTATTTAATCTATACTGTCATACTGCGGATTCCTCCCAAAGCCAACCTCAGCACCAGGGGTTGAGTAGTGGTAGTTTGTTTGAGAGGTAGCCCTAGGAAGAACAAGGAAGGGGGTCAGAACAGTGAGGCAGGAATAGCAGAAGCGAATAGAGGATACATGAATGAGGCAGTGAGCAAACGGAGATCCTCCAGAGGGATCCGTAGAATGTATCTAGAATTGTTCCACTGAGGGAGGGGTAGAGCCCAGGGATTTATACAGTGATTTCGGCTCCTAATTGCTTGGCAGTTGCCCATAGGGGCATCGAATCCCCTCTTCTATGGACTGGTCTGCTCTGAGTAGGGCAAGCCCCTGTGGCCCTGCTCAGGTAGAAAAGCAGAAACATTCAAGCCATTGAATTATGCAAGGAGTGATTCACTGCAGCCTCAGATAAACTTAGAGGTAAGCAAGGGTATAAATAGCAACTTCTTCAAGTACCTACAAGTTCTAGGTGTTTGCAAGTGGCTTCTATTTTTGAGGTCACCTCACAGTTTAAGATGGCTGCTGGCATTCCAGCTATCACAGCTACTTTGTGGACAGCAGGAAACACTCATAGAAGAGTCCACTTCATTTAATCAGCCTTCCTGTAAGTATCACAGAACATTCATTCACCAGAAACAGACACATGACCAATCTTGCTGAAAGGGAGGCTGGGAGATGCAATATTTTAGCTGGACATATTATTGTTCCACATACAATTGTGCTTGATTTTAAGGAAGGAAAGGTACATAGAGGTTGTGTGATAGCCAGCAGTCTCTGCCATACCATATAAAAACATATTTAAGTCAGAGTTTTAATTTCTTTTTTATTTATTGATTCTGTGTCCCACCCACTAGATTTCTAGTTCCTTGAAGACAGGAACTGGGTTAGCTTTACTGTGTTATTACTCACTGTGACTCATACATTGAGGTTTATTTTTTTCCCCCAGAACAGTCTAGCCCACTTTATCCCTTTTGGCTTTTTAAGTAAGGACATCAGTATCATTACACCAATTAAAGGGAAGAGAGGATGAGGATGCCCAATTGCCAGCCATAATGAGAAGTCAGAAATTCCAAAACTTGAATTTTAGATTTTATCAAAGAAGCAGGTGGCCCCGGAGATGAAAATTACGGGTTATCTGATATATTTAATTATTCAAAATCGTAAACAAATGTACTACACAGAACTCTTTATAACGAATTCTTCATTTTTCAGCATACACTCACCCAAACATAAACCTACACCACTATTCTCTAGCCGGAGCCATAGCTGAAGGTATTTTTAATGCCTTTCATGTTAGTGAAAATATCTCTGTAGTAGCTATGGACTTGAACTAAGCAGACCAAGATATGAGTCTCTATTTTCTATTACCAGCAAGCAAGCACTGACAAGCTGTTTATCATCTCCTATCCTTTGTTTCCTCACTTTTAAAACAAGCATAGTCACACTGCAGGGGCATTTGAAAGGAATATTTGAAAAGCTCCTGCACAAGTCTTAGCAAAGTAGGCTATCAGAATACGAACTTTAATCTGAATCTCTTCTCTTGTGTCCAAGACTAAAGAGGAGTCTGACTTGATCTTTGGCTCCTTTGACATTGGGAGATCACTGCTACAAACAATCATACTGTGAGAAACCCCTGGGATTCCTGGAGATTCCTGCATGTCTGTCTCCCAGACTCTTAAGCATCTGGCCTTGACTTTCTCCAAAATGTAAAGGAGGCCTCCAAATGACAGACCTTAGGGGGAACATCTCCAAATGGTTCTTCCAAGCACAGTGAATCAATCCCCTCTCCTTGCATATTCTCAGAATTAGCAGAAAGTACATACATATTTCAGAGTTACCTCTTAATACAATTACAGTTCATTCAGCCAGCAATTACAGTAATAGAAAGATTGGCGACTACTGCAAATCAGGTTTAAGGGAACTGATGGCCCAAGGGGCTAACGCTTCATTCTGTCTGGCTCTAGTAGCAGACTTGGTGGGCTTGTGACCCCCATGTGGTGTGTGTGTGTGGGTGTGTGTGTGGGTGTGTGTGTAGGGAGACTGGGCACTCCCAGTGGTGTAGGTTGACTGATTATGGTGACCATTTTATTATTTTTATTTTTATTTTGACAGTTTGGGGGATACAGGTGGTTTTTGGTTATGCGGATGAGTTCTTCGGCGGTGAAGTCTGAGATTTTAGTGCACTTGTCACCTGAGCAGTATAGTCTTTCATCCCTCAACCTCCTCTAAACTTCTCTGTACGCCCAACCCCCTCCCGAGTCCCCAAAGTTCATTATATTACTCTGTATGTCTTTGTGTCTTCATAGCTTAGCTTCCACTTATAAGTGAGAACACATGATGTTAGGTTTTCCATTTCTGAGTTACTTCCCTTAGAATAATGGCCTCCAGCTCCATCCACATTGTTGCAAAAGACATTATTTAGTTCCCTTTTGTGGCTGAATAGTATTCCATGGTGTATATATACCACATTTTCTTTACCACTCATTGGTTAACGGGCACTTCGTTTGGTTCCATATCTTTGCAATTGTGAATTGTGAATTGTGCTGCTAGCTATAAACATGTGTGTGCATGTGTCTTTTCCATATAATGACCTTTTTTTTCTTGTCGGTAGACACTGAAAGCCTTCACCTCCTGGTGAAGACAGGAGGTTATTGGCCATGTTAGACACTGAAAGCCTTCATCTCCTGTGGCTCCTATCTATACCAGCCTCATAGTCTGGATTCTGTGGTTTTAAGAAACTACTCCGAAGAAATAAATGTGGACAGAGCACTACAGGAAAATGGTGACTGTATTAAAGGCAGGGGGCATGGGTGGTCCCCTAGTGCTTAGCTATGCCCCATTCCATTGTTGATCTCCAAATAACTTCTCACTGAACTTCATGTAAGCCTTTGAAGCCAATTACTTCCAACTATGTCTCATTCTCTCAAATTAAAATCCACATCTGATTCATTCTCTCTGAAATACATATGCCCAGATATCTAAATTCAAATGGCATCTAGCTGGAAGGTTGGAATACACGTTTACTTCCTACAAATATATTCACGAACAAGAAATGATTTTAAAGAACAGCAACAATGACTTAAAAAACCTAAAGACAAAAAACAAAAACAAACAAACAAGCAAAAAAGGCCCGGCATGGTAGCTCATACCTGTAATCCCAGTGACTAGGGAGGCTGAGGCAGGAAGACAACTTAAAGCAAAGAGTTTGAAACCAGTGTGGCAATCTACTGAGAATCCCTCTCCTAAAAAAAAGAGAAAAAAATAAAAATAAATTAGTTGGGTACAGTGGCCTGAACCTATAGTCCCACCTACTCAGAAGGCTGAGGCAAGAAGATCTCTTGAGCCCAGGAGTGAGTTTGAGTTTGCAGTGAGTTATGATTGCACCACTGCATTCCAGTATGGGTGACAGAGTGAGCCCTTGTCTCTTAAAAAGTAGGAAATAAATAATTTTAAAAGACAAAATAGTGTTAGAAAAATGGTAGATTGAACAATATTTATAAAGTAGACCAGTCTGGGTTAGAGCAAAGATGAAGAAAAAGAAACATAGAAGGCAGCTTGACACAGCATTCCTGTTCTGTTCACTCTCCAGAAATCCAGCAACCTATCAAATTAAAAAGACCTAGCAGCTTATTTCTCTGTACCATAGACTGGTTTTTATCTCCACTCTGCTTTAGACTTTATCTCTACCATAGATTTTTAAATCTGTATTGAGGGAAAGAAAATATCTTAACGAATCCTTGTGGAAATAGAATTTCAAGCATACTTGAAATGTTCTCCAAAACTATGGAAGAAAAAAAATACATGAAAATGATAAAAGATAAACTGATAGACATTGAATAAGAATACAGGAATTTTACCTATGAACAATTTCTCCTTTTGGAATATGGTTTGAGACAAAGAAAGAATATTACAGCATATCAGAAGAAGAAAGAAAGGTAAACAGAAAGGAAAGGACAGAGAAAGAATAGAAGCAAGAGAGGAGGGGGGGAGGGGAGGAGGGAAGGGGAGAGGAAGAGAGAAAGAAATGGAAGAACGGAGAAAGGGAGGAAGAAAGGGAAGGAAGGAAAGAAGGAAGGAACAAAAAGAGGATGGAAGGAAGGGAAGGAAGGGAGGGAGGGAAGGAGGGAGGGAGGGAGGGAAGGAGGGAGAAAGGAAGGAAGGAATGAAGGGGAGAAGGAAGGAAGGAAGGAAAGGAGGGGAGAAGGAAGAAAGTCCTTTCATGCACTAAAGAAAAGTTAGTACCTACAGGTGGAAATAGAGTTATAACTGATAATTTATTGATACCTAAACAGAAGAAAAAACATGGTTTTTTTCCAATCATGAGGGCACAAAAAATTTCTATATTGGCATCATACTTTACTGTTGCAAAAGTGGTCTTTCTGTAACTCTCTTAAACATTTATTTCCTCATAATCACAGAGAGCATTTTCCATGTGAATTCGCACAAATTCCTTGCTTAGAAGCCCTCACTGGCCCTCCCTCATCCACCCAGTAAGTCCCAGATTCTTGAACAAGACTTGGCCTATAACTCTCTCTCATGTCTCCTGCAACTGCCAATCTGTCACTCTCTCAAGAGCCCTGCAAAAACCATGCTACTCAGTATACCACAGACGTCCTTTCTTTCTATGCCCACTTAACGTTACTTTTCATTCAGATCTTCTTTTATATCCCATCTTCTCCAGAAAGCTTTCTCTGTACCCTCTTCTCAAACAAGAATAAATCTTTGTATCCTGTGCTAGGATATAATGAAAACAGATCTTCTGTATTAATTTGTATTAATAGCTTTTTATGTTAAGTTGAATTTTTCCATGTTTGTTCCATCAAGTTCCTCCCCCAAGATTGTGGGTGTTCTCAGAATTGAGTATGTGCCCCAACATCTAACATGGTATCTAGTCCATAATACGTGTGAGATTGTGCTTGTTGACCTGAATCATGGAAAATGCCTGGGCCATATATGAAGTACAGAAGAGCTCCAGGTGTGAGGTAGTGCTTGGTAAGATAAAGACTTCAATGTAGCACCTGGTATTGTGAGGGCGACCTGTCTTTCCTGGGTCTTCAGCAATGTAGGAACTTCTTCGGCAGTAGTTTTAATTTAATCCTTTAATCTCTAATTTTGCAGCCCATTTAGAAATAAAGAAATTACAAGCAAAGCTTTTGGTTTCCATCTTAATTGTATTACTTCATCACCAATATAGAACAGAGAGATCCATAGTGGATTACAATAAGTGGAGAGGCCCTGTAGCTGGAGTGTGCCTGCAGAATTTCTAAAGAGGCCAGCATGCCTGCAGCATAGAAAGCAATGGAGAAGGGAAATGGAGGATGAAGTCAGAATGGTGACGAGGGACCAGATGGTGGAGGCTTTCAGGTCATTAAGGGCTTTACTTATTTTGAATGACATTTATTTTGACAACAATTAATGGGTTTTGAGCAGAGGAGCAAGAAGACACGACTTACATTTTATCGGGATCATTTCAGCATTCTTGAATAAGTTGAAAAGAGAAATCATTTAGAAAACATCTGCACCTATCCAGGTAAGACATGATGGTGGACCAAGGTGGTAGCAATGGAAAGGAGGGGCATAATTGGATTAGGGATGTATTTTAAATGTTGAGCCAACAGGATTTGCTGGTGGGTTGCATGCAAGTCGGTACTTAAATGAGATTAGCCATGGAATACAAGAATCAAAAGTAAAGAGCAGAGATGATGAAAGTGATGGTGAGGTCTGGGCCATTCTAAGAATTCTAATAAAAATCAAAGGGGTAAGGGTTGATGTCAGTTCACAGGCTATGGAACTGTCAAGACCAAAGACCCTGTGAGGTAGCTGAAGCAGGAAACACTTTCCTTTTATGTATCAAAGTCTCCAATCCTAATGCTGTGCTGGAGAGCTTGGACCTATGGTGCAACCTGGCAGTCAATGGATCAGGAAATAAGGGGTCAGCCTGATAGAACATTTAGGAGGGAGTGTGACTCATAGATGACAATGTCTTCAGAAGGTCTAGTATGTTTACTCTTAAGCATCAAGAAACAAATGACGGTTTTCAATACTCGGAGTATACTGGCAGAGGAATCCTGAATCAACTGGCATAGGTCTGCCACTGATGCAGGAAGTTGAACCTGGCAGCTGCAGCCAATCAGAGCTGAAGAACAGTCAAGTCAAGGTCAGGACCCCTCTTCCAGCCTTTGCGCGTTGGCTTCTGCTTCCCTCCCTCAGTCCTGATATTCCTTACCACTTCCACTTTCAAATAACTGAATTACAGCCCCAGACCATCTTGTTCTCCCTTGGGCCACAGCAATGCAATCCACCTTCTTCTTAATCCTCCTGCAGCTCCAGCCTGCAGTTTCAAGACAGGTGCACAAAGTTCCTTAACAGTTTCCTCTCATTCAGACACAACTTCAATGAAGTGAAGTTAGGGAACAAAATCCACTCTATCTACTGCCTCCTATCTTTGGTCCACTCATCTCTTATTGTCTCAAGTAGGGATTCCCTATTCTCATTCTTAGCTCTGTAGAACTCTGCTGCCTGGAATTCCTGGCCCTGTCAGATGAAACGTGAGGGGAAAATTTAGACAGATATAAACTTAGCCATCATAGTTTTGGGTAAATTTTATATTCGCAGTTGTCTGATTTGGTACTGTTCAAAGCTTTTTATGACAAGATCATAATGACAAAACTCTTAGGTCTCTTGGCAGGGAAATCAAGAATGTTCTTGGAGCAGCTAGTTATTTTATATAGAGAGAGATATCTATCGATATAAATAAAACATGTATACATATATATTTATATATAAAACACATATATACATATATACATGTAAAAGTCTATGTTTACATATATTGTTTATCTAGTTGTATGATCACTCTGCCCTTAAATGAGATAATTTAATTATATTTGAAATCATGAAACGTGAAACAAATATGAAATCCGGATTGTTATAGCATGATGTAACTAAAAGATAATTAATTTCCAGATGTTTTTATTCCTTTTTACAGTAATCTTATTTTACCGCTTATACTTATTGACATTTACTTTATACAAGCTTTGTTCTAATTTCATCTATCTCTCTAGAAAATTATATTCTCACAGCAGCCCTGTGGGCTTAATGATAATATGACATCTATTTTACAGATGTGGACACTTAAGATTGATCAAAATCAAGTAGATAATAAGTGTTAGGGTTGGAATCAAATCTAGACCTATTTATGGTCAGATTCCGAACTCTTGAAGAGTTCACTGTATGGTATTAACTGACAGTAAGCACATTTAAAGCGTTCTCTTGGGCTGGGGCATAAATGTAGCCCAACTATGTTTGCATTCATTTCCAAACTAAATGTAGTTAAATTCAAAATTTTTCACAAAGGAGCAGTTAGGAGTTGGTCTAAATTTCTGATACCCTGTCTCTGAATGTGGTCCTAAAGGAAAAGAATCTGAAAATCCCCTTGTTTCTAAAGACAGGAAGTGGTTCTTGCAGGTTCTTCTTTTACAAGAATATTGGTCTCAGTAACCAGAACTCTGATTGCAACATGTAATGAATTCAATATCACTGGCCTTTCCAAGACAAGAAAATGAGGAATAGGTTATTCATTTTGCTGAAGAAGAGAAAATTTTCAACTAATGTTTCTTCAGTAAGAAACCTACTTTGACAAAGAAGTAAAAGATATGTCAATAAGGAGCCATATTGCTGCTGTAGAATATTAACATTTTGCATTGAAGTGTTGGTTCTGATAATTTTAGTAAACTTTCCTGTTGACCCATCTCTCCAAAGTTGCTGACACTTTGGAATTGTGTCCCGGTGGCAAAACTTGTCTGAAAGATGAATCATGTTTTCAGAGTTTCTGTCTTCCCTGCTGTTGACAGACAGCAGCCCTTGTCATGCATTAGCAGGGCAAGGAATTCTTAAGGCCTTCTGTTGAGACCTTACTGAGTGAAATGCTTATTATTGAAGTCCCTGGCAAGAGAGCTCAATGGCTAAGCACCAGGCCACAGTCTACTGTACTCCCACTCTTTGAATCCATGGTGAAAATAATACTCTTTGAAATGTGTTAGGAAGAGAAAGAAAACTGATGTTGGCTACCATGCTAATTACAGAGCTTACCAGTAAGATCTTTTAGCTTAGTCATGCAAGCTGTGCCTACACTCATTTATTCACTTAGCAAACATTATGAGGTCAATTTTACCAATTGTTAATGTCTTATGTATCCTGGATTTATTGTGGACTCTTTATAGACAAACTGCTTGACTAATAGATCTATGATCATTTTTCTCTGACATCTAATCCATTTCCAACCCCTACTAATCTGGCTTTTGTCATCACAATTAAAAACAAGCTTTGTGGTGTTTCTTATTTTACCTCAACATCTCACTGCTCTTTGATAAATGGAACACTGATTTTGAGCTGAAAACACAGGCATTTTGAATAAAAGGACTACATTCTCCATCCTTCATTGTGGTTAGGTATAACCGTTTTATATCTAATTGCTGGCCGATGAGAGATAATTAGTAGAAGCAGTGGCTTTGTTTTGTTTATTTTTTGTTGTTGTTTTTTGGTGGGAGCAGCTATATAAAGTCAGAGGATACTGCTGGAAGTGCCACTGTGCCTTTCTACACTTACCTCTTCTTTTGGTTTTTAGCAAACATGATCGCTGGAGATGCAGCAACTATCTTGGACAACAAGGTGACAAGAAGCTTAATTTGACAACAATACAAAAAGATAGTATCCTGTGTCCCTGATGACACCAAGAGGGTGCATGTAAGTCTTGGAAGCCTACTTCTAAATATTTGTATGTGAGAGAGAAATAAACTCCTATGCTAAGGCTACTTTTTTGTAAGGTTTTCTAGCAGTAAGAGATTACAACCTTACTGGTCTGAGGTATCAAAGAATACAGTTCAAGGCAGGTAAAGCAACCTAATATTTAGGAGAGAATTCCTGGAATTAGGAGAATTGAAGAAAGGCTGAGACTACACTTAAGTATAAACCCTTCCTGAACACCCTACTGACAATTAAACTATACACGCCTATGGGAGACACCAGAGGCCAGGCACAAGCACAGGTAAAAACAAAAGAAGTTTCTATTCTTAGAAGCTAGAACTACATTGGGTGAGATTTGTTACATTTTTGACTGAGTGCATGCTGAAGTGGCAGAATGCTAAAATCTTCCTATTCTGAAGTTAAAAAAAAAAAAAAAAAGAGAGAGAGAGAGATCTTGGAGCTGGCAGAGCAAGCTGGAAATTTATGTGGAAAACCTTAAAAGCAGGGAATCACAGAGAGGGTGAGTCCCAAAATCTATATGTAAACTCTGTCCAAATCCCTGGCTGACAGCAAAACTACACAGGTAAAGGGGAGACCCAAAGGAAACAAAGGTAAAAATACAACTGCTGGAAACACAAAGAATTGAGGAGAAATAACAGCTGTTGCTCACTGCAGGGGACAGAATTTGCAGTTCAAGAACATGCCAAGTACTATCTGTGAGGTTTTCTTTTAATCCTCAGAAGAACATAAGAGCATCCAAATCACTAAGATATATAGACTTCAATATTTATCTTTCAACCAAAAATGAGTAGTCATGCAAAAAAATTTTAAAAAAGATGAGTATGAACCATATACAGAAGAAAGGAAGTCAATGGAATTTGACTGAGTGTGCCTGATGTCAGATTTAGTAGAAAAAGAATTTTAAGAAGCTATTATTAAGGTTTCAACAATTAATAAAAACTATATTTAAATAAATAAGGAAAATGTCTCAATAGTTGAAAAGTTAGAGTATATCATGAGTGAAAAAAGAAAAAAAACAACAAAATGAAAATTATTGAACTAAAAATTAATATAACTAAGATGAAAAATAAATCACCACTACAAACTAAAGTGCTTCTTCACAGGAAAATAAACAATTAAAAAAATAAAAAGGCAGTCTGTTGTTTAGAAGAAAATATTTGCAAGCCATATATCTGATAAGGGGTTAATATCCAAAATATATAAGAAACTCACATAATTTAATAGCAAAAAAAAAACTGATTAAAAATGGGCAAAGAATGTGAATAGACATCTTTCCAAAAAAGGCATAAAAATGGCCAACTGATATATGAAAATGTGTTCAATATTACTAGTAATCATCAGGGAAATGCAAATCAAAAGCACAATAGAACATCACCTCAGATATGTTAGGATGGCTATTATCAGATCGATAATAAATAACAAGTGTTGGTGAGGGTGTGGAGAAAAGGGAACTCTTGTATGCTATATATGGGAACGTAAATTGGTAAAACTATTATGGAAAATGGTGTAGCAGTTCCTCAGAAAGCTAATAATAGGACTAACCCATGACCCAGCAATCCATCTGCTGGGTATATACTCAAAGGAAATGAAATCCGAACTTCATAGAGATATATAAATCTGTGTTCCCATGTTTATTGTACCATTATTCACAATAGACAAGATATGGGATTAACCTAAGTGTCCATCAATGAATGAATGGATAAATTGTGATATATGTGTGGGTGTGTATGCATACGTACATATGTATCTCAATGTATATATAATGCATATGTGTGTATATCACAATTTCTTTATTCATCTGTCAATGACTACTTAATATGTAATGGCATATTATTCAGCCTTAAGAAAGGAGATACTGCTTTTTATGATAACATGGATGAACCTAGAGAACATTATGCTAAGTGAAATAAGCCAAGAACAGAAAGGCGAATACCACATTATCTCACTTACATGTGGAATCTAAAACAAGTCAAATATATAGAAACAGGCAGTGGAACAGTGATTACCAAGATCAAAGACAGGGAGAAATGGAGAGAAGTAAGTCAAAGGGTACAAACTTGAAATTATATAGAAAGAATAAGTCTACAGATCTAATGTACTGTAGTTAATAATATTGGATTGTATACTGAAAGTTTGCTAAGAGAGTAGATTTTAAGTGTTCTTATCATATGCGCACACACACACAAAGATAACTATGGAAGGTGATAGGTTAATTTGCTTCACTGTGGTAATGATTTACCTATGTATATGTATATTAAAACATCATGTTGTACACCATACATAAAGAAAAAAAATTACCAGGTTTGCTGAACAACAGATTGAAAATGACAGAAGATAGAATTGTTCGATTTGGAGTTAGAGTAATTGAAATTATACAAACTGAAGAACAAAGAGTATAAAACCAAAGAAAATGAATAAGGCTCCAGAGATCTGTGGAAAAATGACAAGGAGTCCAACATACATGTGATTGGAGAACACAATGTAGAGAAAAGACAGAAGAAAATACATATTTGAGTAAATAGCAACCAAAAATTTCCCAAATTTGGTGAAAACCATAAGCTTACAGATTCATAAATCTCAATGACCCTCAAATAACATAAATGCAAATAAAACTACATTTAAACACATGATGGTCAAACTGGTAAAAAGCAAACATAATTTAAAAATATGAAAAGCAGTGAAAGAAACAATGGAACAATCAATAGTTTAGTTCTCATTGGAAATAGCGGAAGTGAAATAATATTGGAATAAAATAGTCAAAATGCCAATTTAAAGAAACCCTCTCAGGAATCCTATGTCCTGTGAAAATATCATTAACATTATAGACAAAATAGAGAAAATTTCAGAAAAAAGGTTTTTCTGCAGTTATTTATCACCAGAACAAGGAACATTTTCTAATTTATTTTAAGAGGCTAGCATTACACTAATACCATAAACAAGAATTAATTTATTATTACAAGAAAACTAAAAATCAATATTACTTATGAAAATATAAGCATAAATTCTTTAAAAAATAATCAAATTGAATTTATCAATATATGAGACAGGTACTATATCATAAGTAAATGGACATTATCCAAACAATGTAAGGTTAGTTTGATATTAAAATTTTAAGCTATATAAGTCACAATTTGATCATCTCAGTAAATGCAGAAGAAGCAAACAGCAAAATTAAACTCTCACTCAGGATTTATAAAAATCTCAGAAAGCTAAGAAAACTTTTGGGTTGATTAAAAACATTCTGTCTCTTAATTGTGGTAGTAGTTTTTGGAATGTATCCATTTGCTGAAACCCATTGAGCTGTACACTTCAAATGGGTGCATTTTATATTATGTCAGTTATATTCCAATATAGCTTGCTAAAGAGGAACCTCACAGGGAATATTGTACTTAATTTTGCAATGTTAGAACTCTTCCTCTTAAATTTGGTCAAAGGAAAAATAACCAGCACCATCACTACTTGCTGTAATACTGGAGAAACTTTCAATGGTGGCTAAGAAAAAACAAGTGAAATTTAGGGCTCCAAAAGAGAAAACAAAATAACATTATTTCACAGGCTTGACAATTTACTTAGAAGAGCGTAAAATAATCTACAAACTGTTGCAATGCATAAAAGAATTTAGCACCATTACAGCCTCAAGATCAAAAGTCAAAGGTCAATAGCATTCCTATGTCAAAATAAAAAAACTAATTAATACATAGTCATAGTCTATAATAAAGCCATATGTTTGAACTATTAACAAAATTATTATCAATTTCCTGAAAATAACTCTTAAAATGATATGGACTTTTATGTACAAAACAAAGAAATTTTATCAAAGTACTTAGCTGGGGCCTGGTTTTAAGGCAAAAGTGGCTTTTGCAAATCTGTAAGAAAATGTGATTTTAAGAAGTAATTTTATATTCCTATGTCATACCACCAAAGAAAAATAAGCTTCAATTTTATATAAGACTCAAATGTTAAAATGCAAAACTTTAAAACTACAATTAAAAAATCCTGGGAGAAAAATATCACTGCTCTTTGAACTTTCCAAGGACACTCATACCACAGGACCTTCACACGTGCTGCTCCTTTTGTCTGAAATGCTTTTTCAAGATGCCCCCGTCCCCTGTTCCCTTTCCTCGGTCAGGTCTCTGCTCATTTGTCATTTCTCAGTGGGACTTTCCTGAATCAGTCCATGTGAAATAATACCCCCCAGCTCCAGCACTTTTTCTGCCCCTATGTATCTCTCTGTTTATCATCACCTGAAATATTTACATTTTTTTAAGGAAGGAGCTTTGTTTTGTTCACTGTTGCATCCTGAGAATCTGAAATGAATGTATTTTGAAAATATAAAGAGAAAAATAGCAAATGCCAATACTTGTTATATTCAAGTTATGAATTTTAGTAGTTCCCAACTAGTTTCATAGCAGATATGCTGTTTCTTGTTTTCTGTTTTCAATATGTTTATGATTGTAATTAAAATGAAGAATAATATAAAAGATTGCAAGGATGTTACATGCCAGAAAATAGGTTAATATTATTCAGTGCATTAAGAGATGATAGCTAAGAAATCATTTGGATGTTTTGATGTCTGGCAAAAAAGTCACTTGATAAAATATAGCACCTACTTCTGAAAAATTAAAAGCAAAAATAAATTCCTTAATATATAAATATGTAAAGATTTGAAACTTGATAAAACAGAAAGTCAATGACACTCATCATATAATTTTAAATTTGTCATCCATTGCTATTAAAGCAGATTGCTATGCAAACGAATTTTGAAATTCTAAACAATGCAATAAAATATGAAAAACAAATAAAAGTCTAAATATTTGTAGTGAAGCCATGACTCTAATTTTTTGGAGAAATAAGTAAATTTTTTCAGATAAATCCATGGAAATCAACTTTAGAGCTTTTAAAACTAAAATGTTAGGAAGCCATTTCACTGGTGACTGCATTGAAATCAATGATTTTCTGATGTCCAAGCAGTAACGAATGAGAAGTTCCAGATAGAAACAAACCATCTACAAGGAGCCAACAAAACAAAGGTATGCACACACACAGAGCAAATAAGCTACAAAACATTTGAAGATAATAGTAAGCACAAATGCTCAAGATTGAAGAAGAGCATTCAAGTTTAGTTATTCATGATTATATTCCCCAGGTCTGCCATATATTAGGTGCTTAATGAATATTTAAGGAATGAATACATGTAGAAGAAACACCTAAATATGTGTAGAGATTTAATCAGTTCTTCACTGGAAGACCCAACGTTAAATGAAGTATATTATTTCCAAAATTATGCACAAATTCAATGCAATGACGTTTCA
Source organism: Pan troglodytes (assembly GCF_028858775.2). NCBI lineage: Eukaryota > Metazoa > Chordata > Mammalia > Primates > Hominidae > Pan > Pan troglodytes. The sequence continues at coordinate 46,302,514 of NC_072419.2, forward strand.
TTTGAAGTTGTGAGCCACATATAAATTAATACATGGCAAAGGGATATTTAAAACTTGTTGAAAATGTATTTATAATTTGGCTGACCATTTGTAAAAATAAGTCTTTTAGTTAGATAGCATTAAATAAAAATAATGCTATCTAGGGTCTCTGCTTTATGCATTCATAATTATTAGTCATTTTTATGAATTGGATGGACTTTTATATAAAAATAAATGCTAATAATTGGAAAATATTTAGATTTCTGGTGTCATTTTCATTTTATTATTTTAATAGAAAAGCCTATAGTGATTCAGCCTTAAGTATGACATTGGCCATTGGTATAAGAAAAACTATACTTTAGATTGCTTATTATCTATTTCAATTTTACTTATCATACATTTTGTCATTGTTTATTCCTAAAGAATTTTCTGTTTTCATCATATCTCTTTTGAAATACTCTAATATGATATTTTTCTTCTATTTTCAGAAACCAAAGTATCACTGTTTTCTGTTTACTGTCAGCATTTATAATAAATCAGAATTTTATCAATCCAGTAAATTAATGAGGAAGCCAGTCTTGTATTGTTTAAATAACTTATATAGTTTAGAAATTATCTATACCTTCCAAGATCAACGTTCTATGTAAAAATAAAAAACCACCAGTGATTATTCCTAAATCAAGTACAATTGAATTAAAGGCAATAAAAAACATTAAAGAGAGAAAATCCTGTCCATTTTGTACAAATAACAAATACAATGCATAGTGTTGATATAATCATTATGAAATTTTATGTGCCAAATAAGTAATATTAAACTATATAAAGCAAAACGTGTAAGCAATAATATGAGATGCTGGGAAATAAAGTTATACTAACAACCTGAACCACGATATTCTTTACTTAAGAAATATCAAGTAGATAAAAATAACTTTCACATCTAAGAATATGCTAACAACACAACTTATAGCAAGGAGAAATTTAAAAGCCATAATAATGGGAGAATCATTAAGTCATTATGATTGGTCAATAATACAGAATGCTATGCAGTCTTTAAAATGCACATTCCAAGTGATGTTTAGAGATATGGAAATATCATTGGAATGTCATTTTTAATTAGTCTCTGGGAAATTTTAAAGGGACAGGAAACTATGAACAAAGTGAACAGTATAATGATAAATATAACTATTTCTCACTTTTATCTCATTTTACATGTAGTCTCTCTGTCTCTCTCTCTCACACACACACAAACACACACACACACAAATACACTCCCTATACTAGTTCCATTTTCTTCTCCTTCTTCCATTCTGACAAGTAATCACTATCAAAAATTTAGTGTGTATCTTTTTAATCCATTTTATATATTCACTTAATGTAACTATAAATAATATGTAGTGTTTCTTTGGTTTCTATTTACATCAATGGTAATGTATTATAGTAATATCAGCTATTAATTTTCAATTTTATAAGATCACATTTCTGAGATCTATTCACATTGGAATGTAGTAGCTATAGATTTAAATATAGATGATATAGTATTTAATATTTTGTGCTTTTGCCTTACACTGCACTTTCATTTCCTGTTTTCCACCTCAAGCTAAAATTATAGCATTTTACTTTTATTCTTTCTATTAAAGTCTTCTTTGCACATATCAACTTGTGCACATGTTCTAGAATTTTCTAGAATATAGACTTGGAAAAAAACTACTAGGCTTTAAAGGATTTTATTATTTTTTATTTTTTATTTTTTTGAGATAGAGTTTCACTCTTGTCACCCAGGCTGGAGTATGGTGGTGTGATCACAGCTCAGGACAACCTCTGCCTCCTGGGTTCAAGCAATTCTCCTGCTTCAGCCTCCTGAGTAGGTGGGATGCCGAGTACCTGAGATTACAGGCACGCACCACCACACCTGGCTAAGTTTTGTATTTTTAGTAGAGACAGAGTTTTACCATGTTGGCCAGGCTGGTCTCAAACTTCTGACCTCAAGTGATCTGCCTGCCTTGTCCTCCCATAGTGCTGGGATTACAGGCATGAGCCACTGCGTGCCTGGTCTCTAAAGGATATCTATTTTCAGTTTTATATATACTGCCAAACTGTTTTTTTTTTAATGATTGTACCAACTCACACAGCACAGCCTGAGAGGTCCCTTTCCTCACTTCTAAGTCTAGATGTGTTACTCTCCAATTTTTTTTTTGCATTTGGATGGCAGTAAAATGTATCTCAATGTTGTGCTAATTTTCATTTTGCTCATTTCTAGTAAATTTGTACATTTTCTTATATAATTTTGGCCTCAATGCTCTCAAGTCTACACCCCACCCCCCATGAATCACAGGGTAATCAACTCTTTCCATTTTCTTATGCATTTGACCATTTTTGTACAGTTCTTGGCATAACCTGGATAATAATTTGTCTTTTATGTACTATGCAAATATTTTCTCCCACACAAAATGGGACTTTTAAAAACTTTGTCTAAGGTTTCATTTTTTAGTGTGAAAATTTTTCATTTTGATGTCATCAAATATTTCAGTCTTTTCCTTTGAAGCTTATTCTTTCTCTTGTGTGTTTAAGAGTTATTTCCCTATCTTGATATCATAAAAGCCTTTCCATCTGATAGATTTGATTTTTTAATATTAATATTTAATTGTGAAAATAGGAAATAATGTATTTCTGAGTGACTATAGGAGTTATTTTAGATATATGGAGAACAATTAAGACAATCTAATATACTAAATATTTCAATATCGCCTCACTTTTATAATGCTACCTTATTTATATAAAATGTTGGATATGATCATTTTATTCACTATAATTTTATAATGTCTTCACAGCTGTTCAAGTCAGTTTTCCCTCAATTATCTTCTTCTACTATCTTATAAAATTCAAAATTGTCTTGACTTTTTGAATATTATTCCACATGCATTTTAGAATTAACACGTCAAGTTTTATAAACAAACTTTTACTTTTTGGCATTGCATTGAACTCACTGATAATTTAGGAGACAGTTTGTATTTGCTATGGCTCCTTTTCTAAATCACTCCACAGTAATCTTACAAAGAGCATTTTCAAAGATGTGTTTCTTCTCACATGTTTAATTAATTTACTGTGATTAAGAATGAGACTTTCGGCCGGGCGCGGTGGCTCACGCCTGTAATCCCAGCACTTTGGGAGGCCGAGGCGGGCGGATCACGAGGTCAGGAGATCGAGACCATCCTGGCTAACAAGGTGAAACCCCGTCTCTACTAAAAAAAAAAAAAAAAAAAAAAAAATTAGCTGGGCGTGGTGGCGGGCGCCTGTTGTCCCAGCTACTTGGGAGGCTGAGGCAGGAGAATGGCATGAACCCAGGAGGTGGAGCTTGCAGTGAGCCGAGATCGTGCCACTGCACTCCAGCCTGGGCGACAGAGCGAGACTCCGTCTCAAAAAAAAAAAAAAAAAAAAGAATGAGACTTTCAAAATGCATTTTCTCATTGGTTATTGTTGATATTAATATGTATGAATTCTCTTAATTTTTGAGATATACATAATATCTTAAATTCAGACACTTTTCTGGACTATCACAATAGTAGTTTTAAGAATAATACTTTTAAGAAATGTATATAGTTGTCTTAATAGATTTAAGAAATGTATATAGTTGTCCCTTCATGTCCATGGGGGATTGGTTCCAGGACTCACAGTGGATACCATAATCCGCAGGTGCCAAGTCCCTTAAATAAAATGGTGGAGTATTGGCATATAACCTACACATGGCTGCTCATAGACTTTAAATAATCTCTAGATGATGTATATACCTATTAAACTGTAAATGCTATGTAAACAGTTCTTATTCTGTATTGTTCTTATTTGTATTTTTATTGTTGTTTTTATTTTTTCAGAATATTTTCCTGCAGATGTGGAACTTACATATACGGAGACCCAATGGAAACCTCCTGGGTTTTCTATGCAGACAATTATGTCTGCAAATAATGAGTTTTCTAAAAAAATTCCTTTCTGATTTTTTTTTTTTTTTTTGCTTGTCTTATTACATTGCCTAGGAATAACATTATTATAATGAGTAGAACTAGTGATAACAGTCTTTTGTCTTTTTTGTGCATTTAATGCAAATGCTCATCTTTACTGTTAAGTGTGCTAACAGCTGAAGTTATCAGGTTAATATACTTCACCAGGTTAAGAAAGTTTGTTTCTATTTCTGTTTTGTTAAACTACAAAAAAAAATCATAAATGAAAATTAACTTTTCCTCTTGATTTATCACATTTATTTAAATAAACACAGTTATGATTTCTCTTTTAATCTACTAAAATGTTGGAGTCTTCTCTAATGTTGACCCATCATTACATATCTAAGATGTCTGAGAAATACACATTTGAGGTAAATTCTACTTGTTTATGGTTTTGTAACCATACCAGACAAATCTGTTTCAACTTTTATGTAAGAAAGTTGTGAGTTTTTCAGTTGCTATGGACCCCCACACATTGACAGTCACATAACCTGAGCATGCCCAGTTGAACCAACTATGCAACCACAGTTGGAACTTAAGTGCTCAGACCAAGAAACAGGGACTTAATTAAGAAATGGATACCACATGGAACAATCCAGGATCCAATCAGATCAAGGCTTGGTGTCACCTTATAGCAGGATCCTGTCAGATCAAGAGATCCATGCCTAGTGGAATCATCTGATTTAAAAATCCAATCAAATCACACCTCATTACTCTATAGCTATAAGACCTGCCCCAGCTCTCCAGCTCGAGGAAATGCATTTGAGCCTTTCCTCCTATCTCCTTGCCAGTCAGCTTGCAGAGAACCTTTTCTATTCTCCAAAGCCAGTGCCATGACATTGGCTTGTATGGGTATCAGGCAGTGAGCCCACTGATTGTTTGGTAAAAAATTTTAAGTGACATTTAAAATTTTAAATAAAATGTGAATTTTGACTTGCTGACACTTATCTTGGGAGTTCTCCATGAACGTTCATAATTCTGATTGACCTATAATTTTGTCTTATTGAACTGCCCTTGCCTTAGTCTGGTATTGATATTTTAATATTCTCTCAAAGACCTGAGAAGCTTTTCCTATTTCTTTACTTTCTGAAGCAGTTTATAAAATAAGTGGATTATATTTTTCATCACGTGTAGAAAATAAAAAATTCTTGGCCCTAGTATCTTAACATTTTTCTAATAAAAATTAATTTTTATTATAAAAATTAAAATTTGTTATTAAAAATTTAATTTTTTAATTGTAAAAATGTTTTATTATAAAATTTAAAAAATTATTACAAAAATTAACAATTTTTTATTATACTTTAAGTTCTGGGTTACATGTGCAGAACGTGCAGGTTTTTTACATAGATATACACATGCCATGGTAGTCTGCTGCACCCATCAACCTGTGATCTGTATACATTAGGTATTTCTCCTAATGCTATCCCTCCCCTAGCCCACCACCCCCTGACAGGCCTGGTGAATGATGTTCCCCTCCCTGTGTCAATGTGTTCTCTTTGTTCAGCTCCCACTTATGAGTGAGAACATGCGGTGTTTGATTGTTTGTTCTTGTGTTAGTTTGCTGAGAATGATGGAAAAATTATGATAAAAAATTTAAAATTTTCATTATAAAAATTTAAAAATTTTATAATAAAAATTTAAAATATTTATTATTAATTTAATGTTTATCTTTTTATAATGACCTTTTTCTTGTTGATTCTATTTTGGAATTTTTTTCTTACATTTCCCATTTTGTCTAACTCTTCTCATTTACTGCCATGAAGCTATTCTGATATCTGAAACCTCTCTTGACCTATTATTATTTATTCCTCTCCATTTCTTTTCATAATTAATTTATAATTTCCTCCAGTTTTTTTTTCTTGATCTGTTTGGTTTATTTGTATTAGTCTTTTCTGCAGACTGTTTATGGTTTCACTGACCATGTCTAATACTATGTATATTTTAAAAATTTATTTATGCTTTTCTATTATTTCCCTCCTTCAGCTTTATTTACTTTTAAAATGTTTTCCTAGTATTTCTTAACTGAATGCTTATCTCATTAATTTTGAATTTTTTTGTTTCTAAAAGAATTCCATTAAAGAGCTGCAATTCTCTTTAAATGTTAGTTTAGCTGTATCCCTCAATTATATATATAATAACTTCACTTTCATTAAATTCTAAATATTTTCTTTATTATATCATTTCCTTTTCTTTTCTTGTAATTTATGATGTTTGTCAGGCCCCGCAAAGTTAATAATGTTTTAACCTTTCAATTCTTTCATGGCTCTTCATCAATTGATTCATGTCTGCTCCCTTAGCCTATGTGTTCCCCAATGGCAGGAATTATCTTCATTTAATCCCCTGCCTAAGGCCCTGGTATAGTGCTGGGCATACAACATAGGCATAGATAAATAGTTGTCAATTTCTTACACCCATTCATACATTGATTCATTCATAAATGCAGTCATTCATTTAATAGATATTTCTTGAGTTTCTGAGAAGGTTATAAAGGTAAATGTTCTAGGCACTTAGATTGGTTATACTCTGAATATTGCTGGCATCTAGTAATCTCCGACATGATCTCATTTGTTTAAAGGTGTAATTCAAATATCAGCCACTATACAGATAACATCATTTTCCCATAATTATTTCCCCCAGATCTTTCATTTTTTTATTTTGGCTTTTCGTGGTAGAATCAGAGTCCATCTTATAAATTAATAATGCAGCATGCCATGTTGAGGTGATTAAAGAAGAAACTGTGGACCCTTTTAACTTTTCCTTTTGCTTGGATAGACATTTAAGTCTGTTTGATTTTAGTTGGGGTTTATTTTTTGCTCTGCTGCCATTGGAATCATTTAGGATGCTTTTTAAATCACTATTATTTGAACACGAGCCCAGATTTAAAAAGGCAAAAATACAAGATAAGTCAGATGTGGGCCTGGGCAATGATATTTTGTCAAAGGCTCTCAAATGATTCTACAGTGTACTTACGGCTGTAGCAATTGAAAGGTATTTATTGTTTAAGCTATAGCTTACAGCCTCCTTATACTTACGACATTTCATTTACTATTTCTCTTATGGTTTCTGGGAATTCAAACATGGTTGAGATTGCAAGTTTTATACACAGGATGTGCAGGCATTGGTAAAAAGATTTTCATGTTGCTTTAAAGTAAGCATGCCTTTTATAAAAATGTACTGTCTATTCATACCTGAGATGAAGTACCGGCCAATCTGAGGCTCTCCCTGTATCTGAGAATAAAGAAACAGTGTATTAGAACCCCGCAGGTTCCATTCCAGATAGACAGGTGAGGTCATCATGGTGGATGTCTCATGAAGGCTTCCAGAAACCTCAGAAACCTAAATTAGTTCTTCAAGCATTTGGAATGCTGCTGCTCTCGTAAGCATTTGGAATCCTGCTGCTGTGGTCAAGTAGTGAGGCTGACTCCAAGAAGAGTACTTTTTCATATTTTCATTATTTTCACCACTGGAGTGAACACCAAACTTCTGAGTCTTGGGTAATTATGAATATACTAACTTGGGACCAAAGGGTGAGGCCATACTGTCCTTGCCATTTGGCCATTAGAACTTAATAAATGAGCCCCTATTATTAAATAAATAAATAAAATACAATGGGCTTGTACCTCCTTGCCATACTAGTTCAATTTTAACTACTTTATTAATTGAAATATCAGCAGCAGTAGGGTGATAACTGCCCAGATTTTACCAAAGAGTCACTAACCATTGTGGAAGTAGCTTGTGCAGTCTGCAAGTCGGGCCCATCTTATAAGTCACTGCATGGATAGTTTTCCTGCAGTCACCAGCAAACCTGTGATATTAAGGGTCCTCTTCCCTCAGTAGTCATTTTCTGTTGGATATCCATTCCAATCAACTGCTGTATCCTTAGGTAACCTTAATTTCTCTTGACAATAGGCATTTCTAAAATCCTAACTAACTGTCACAAAGAAGGTACATGTTATGGAGCTAACACATTTTTGAAGAATCAAATGAGTGCTAAGGAAGGCAGGGCTACCATTGTTTGGAGGAATCATCTGATAAGTATTTGATTTCTTCCAAATGATAAGTCCTGTCTCCTTTCTGATTCACTTTTTTTTGAAAAACGTATAAAATGATATATTTTGGGCTCAAATAAGGTCAGTTAGAAATAGCTGGACTCATACCCAAATAGTTTGTTCTAGTTGTGACTAAAACCCTCAGTTGAATTTTCTCCTTAAGAGAAAAATAACAACTCTCTATATAGACATGGTGATTTGAGGAAATTCTCTGATGTAGCTAATGTAAACAATTATGTATCATTGTTGAGTCTAGGAAACTGGATTCTCCAAATTATTTCTCTTGTAAAAATGTATTTGTTAAGTAAACTGTAGTCCACACCACTTCCTCAGCCTTCTCCAAAGAAACACACTGCTTGAACAATCAAAGGATTACAAATTTGAAAGAGAAATTAAAGTTCATCTCACTGAACTCACTACCAACAGAAGTCACCATTTATTCTGAAAAAATCAAGATTATTTCCCAGGGACTGTTTTGCAACTAGCATTGTATTTAGGGAGCTTGAAGAAATATATGCATTTATTCACATTTTAACTATATTTCTTGGCATTCTTTCTGCATCCAGAATTTTTATTTTCTTCTTTTTTTCCAAATAGCAAACAAGCTTTGATCTTATATCAGTAAATTTATTCCCAAGGTGTCTTAGTCGATTTTGTGCTGCTATAACAGAATACCACAGACTGATTAACTGATAGTGAACAGAAATGTATTGGCTCACAGTTCTGGAAACTGAGAACTCCAATATTGAGGTGCTGACATCTGGCAAGGGCCTTTTTGTTGCGTCATTATGTTGCAGGGGGATCACGTGGTGGAAAGGCAAATACAGGGTTAGAGAGAGACAGAAAAGGGAACCAAACCCACCCTTTTGTAAAGAACCCACTGCTTTGATAACAGCCTTAATTCATTTGTGAAGGTTGAGTCCTCATGGCCTGATCACCTGTTAAAGGTCCCGCCTCTTAACACTGTTACAATGGCAATTAAATTTCAACATGAGTTTTGGAAGGCACAAACACTCAAACCATAGCACAAGAGTAAGCAGAAAATATGCCAGAAAGCATGGGAAAATATTACTAAAGACTCATGTCATTAGTACACAAATGAAAAGTTTTCACTTCTGTAGTTATTGTAATCCAAGATTCTCAAACTTCATAGATTGGGAAGATTTGATTTTATACATTGTCAGTTCAATGTTGATTTGGCTAGAAAGATTTGATGTTACTTGTTTAACTATTTGAAACTGAGTGCTAGCTGTGGTCCTTGGGTGCAGTGGAGGGGGAAACGATCTGATGAACTCATGGAGGAACATAGGTTCTGAGAATGAGATGCCTGATTGATACCTGGCTGAGGACTTGCATGCTTGTTCTAAAATGTCTGTTCAGTTGACCTCTTCAAGCTTAATTCACACTACATTGAAGACAAATCAGCTCTTCCTCGTGTGAGGTAGACATCCATAGAAAATACCTGAGTTATCTTATCCCAGGGATAAGATAATCTATCTGTATGCCCAATTCAAGTTTGAAAACTCCTATCTTAGATTATTTTGAGAGTTTACATCTTAAACTTTAGATTTTAATTAGAGATAACACATTAAATTTGACAAAAAATATTCATTCCCAGAAGATATTGCAAAAGATTTCTGATCCTTATATTCACTAGTTATTGAAATTCATATTTGGTTTGTCCTTTGGGCATAGAGTTGTTTGAACTAAGAATAATTTATTAATTTAGAAGACACCAATTATTAGTTTTTAGAACAGACCTACTCTACAATTTTCTAACTTTGATGATTGATACATCTCCCCAGAACCTGCCTTAATAATGACTATTCAAACCAAAGATCTGGCATTGTTAAAGGAAGAAGTAAACCATTTTTTAAAATAATCAGAATGTGTTTAAAGAAACTATACTCTTAAAAATATTCATTTTTAATGAGGGCCATGGAAGTTCATCAGCTTCAGAGTCACATTCAATCCGATCCTGGGTGGTTACACTTGTCCCAAAATCCGAACCTCCTCTGTGAAGCATTCGAGACAGAACCTTGTTATTTCTCGGACTTTGGAAAATGCACTGTATTGATGTTATGTAAAAAGCCAAACCTCTGTTCAGTGTAAATAGTTACTCCAGGGCGAACAATCCTAGTGCTTTCCTTTTTCAAAAATGCAAATCCTATGTGATTTTAACTCTGTCTTCACCTGATTCAACTAAAAAAAAGTATTATTTTCCAAAAGTGGCCTCTTTGTCTAAAACAATAAATTTTTTTCATGTTTTAAGAATAAAATATTTATTTTTGAATGTGGTAGATGAAAAACTACATGCAAGATATTTATCTCAAAATTATCAAAAGTCATTGAGTATTTGTGGGCATGTGGTAAGTGTATATATGTGTACATGCTCAGTAACTATGGAAACAAACAAAATAAGTCCTAAAATTGGGGAAATCTTTGTTTACCCAGTGGAGAAAGAGGAGGAACTGACCCTAAATAAGGAAGTCAAAAATGAAACAATACAGATATTTTGAAGGGCACCAAAAATTGAGCCAGAAATCTAAGTAACTGAGATGATTGTAAATAATACACAATAATAAATATAAACCATATAATTATAAAACCGTATACAACTATGTTCCTAATTTTGTCGGCTTTTAAGAAAGCTTGTTTTCTTTAGTGTTTTCTTCTCTAGGAAGCTTAGGAATAACTACATTTACAGCTCACCTATTGCAATTGCCAATACTTTATGATATATAGTTCTGAGTGGGACTCAGATTCTATCCTTCAAATTGCTAACCCTTGGCTTCCATTGACTTAATTATTGTTTTTTATTGCGTCTTTAAAAATAACTGACACACATTCATTAAGAAAAAATAATGATTATACGTAAATAAATAATACATTATCTGCCTTTGTATACATCTATCTAAATATAATATCTAGGACCTTTAATTGCTAATAAATAAGCATGTTGCCTTCTTTGCACACATAATATGTATGCTGATAATCTTACAATAGTACGATATTTCTATTCTGAAGAAGGCTTTACCATATTCAACTATTTAATCTCAGGAAGGTAGTTTACCTCTAATATATCAATAGCCTCTAACTGCTCTTTGATGCCCACAACAAGTTGAGACAGGCAGAGCCTCAAGGTGGTTTCCCTAGAATAAACATTGAGTGAAGGATGTGAAGGTGAGTAGCTTATTTGGGAGATGATCTCAGAAAGCACAGCAAGGAAATGAGAAAAGAAAGGAAATAAGACAGTACGGGATGCACAATTGCGTCCATTACTGCTCATTATCCTAGTTGAGTAACTAGGGCTCAACCTCATGAGGGACATCTGTTGATGGTTACAGTACAGAGATGTTATCAAAAGGGTGAGGTAGCTGAGCTATTTTTCTACCAACTTCAATCTGTCATTGATTGAAGACTGTTACAAGGGTCATTGATTCCTTGACACTTGCAGCCTGTCTTATATGGGGGGTTAAGCCCACTCCCAAGCTCTCTAAAACATCTGTTGCAGGTGTTTTCAGGAAGAAGCCTTTAGTAGAAAAAGCAAATACCTAGAAGATATGAGGAAGGCACCAGCAATGACTGTTATAGAGAACAAGAGAGAGAACTGGTGACAAAGGCATCTTCAACCTTCCTGAATTCATCCTTTGCATAGTTTGATAACATATTATTCAGTTTGCTTTGTAGAACAGACAGGAGGTGAACAGTGGTTCAAATAGTTAGGACAATGGTATCCTTTTTTGGCTCTTTTAATTATAAATTATATTCTTAGGCTATTTGACATATTCAGACATCAGTGCAAGAAAATATTTCAAAGTCAAATGTAAACACTTCTTAGATCTGCCACTGGGGTATATTCCTGCTCCCTCTTTTTCATAGCGTGGTTTCTGGAGAGCCAGATATTATCAAGTCGTGACAACTATGAGGGCAAAGGAGAAATCAGGAATGAGTTTTTTACACACTCTTTCTGCAGTTATTTCTTTCCGTACTTTCTATAAGGCACCGTGAACCAAATTCCATCTGGTTCCCATGCATTGTAACACTTTAGATATCTGCCTCAGACTTCTCTGGAGATAAACTTCTGGCTAACTTGTTTTAAGGCCTTCTGTCCTGATCCTTTTATATCTCCAACAGTCAGCTTCTGTCAAACTTGTGGGAAATAAAGGATTTTACAGATGCTGATAAAAGATCAGAGGCACAAACCTAGTTTAAAATTCCAAAATCGATATTTAAAAAAGGGATGAAAACCCCCAGGAAACCCCTAGGTTGTCTAAGAAGTCCTCAGTTCAAAGATGGTAATTCAGGGATGAATCTAAGGATCTGAGTGTCAATAGGATCTAGGTTTGATAGGAAAAGAACGATCTTTTTCAGGGTGCCATGGGGACTGTTTGACTTTATGACCACTGTACAAGGTGAAACTATAAGCGAGGCAGTGGGGCCAATGGGAAATTTTGCAGAGGAAAATCATCCATTCTACTTTTCTCTAATGCTCACTTCTTAATTTTTCTGGAGGAAAAAACAAACAAACAGAGATTAGAGATCTCATCGGTTTATCCAAAGATTCCATTTTAATACACAGCCAAATTAATAAGGTTTAAAATGACCAACTGAATAAGGAGACAGCTGTATATCTTCAAGATATTGTATAAGATCTTCAAGGTTAAGAGTAAGGGTTGAGGTGCCATTTTTGTGGAATCTTCTAGAACCTGGATTGCAAGGGTTACTTTTCTAAGCAAATGTCTTCACCTGTAGAGTTGGCCTGATTTTGTCTTAAGCCAGGTGAGACAGTCTGACTGTTACAGGATACTGGTGTCAGACACACGTTTTCCTTAAATCTGTTAAGGCCACTTGAATCTCAGTACCACTATCATCCACCATGCTAGGCCAGCCTGTAGAACAGGTCTGAGACTTTGTTTTCCAACCAAATTATCCTGTTCCTCTGTGGATCTGAAACCCTGGTCTGAACAGTAGCTCTTCTGCCTTTACCTTGCCAGACAGTTTCTCCAACATTTAGGTTCTCCCCACGCCCCTAACTTCCTCATGAATAAGCAACTTACCTAGATGTCAGTGCTGGTATCTGGAGTCTTTCTGATGTCTGCATGTTCCTGGAATATATTCTCAGTACACCAGCGTCTTCATACTCATAGTCTTTCCCAGCTTTTGAAACCTCTACAAGCCAGGTTTTCAGTCTCTAATCTGTCTGTATGGGACTAGCCAGCTGCCCATGATGGGATAATTCCTGCAGACCAATGGCTCAGAACTCTTGACTGCCTTTGTTGTTCAGGTTTCAACACACCTGGAGTCTCAGTCCAACATGTTTATGCTAGAGCTCCCTATGACAGGGTGATAGAGTCATTTGATGGTCCCAGGATAAGGATGTTAAATCCCTGGCACTTATGACACTACTCCTTGTTTCTAAACAGGGAGTGACAAAGACTTTTTAATCAATTAGTGTGCACTTCCACACCCAGGCCAGACATGGTCACATGGTTTTCCTCACTTTATTATTTTACACAGCTAATTCCCAGAGATATCAGTTAAACAAAACCCACATTCTATCCCTAGTGGCTTGCTGCTAAGGCCAGTGCTTAGGAGAGAGGGCACCACAAGTTGACTCCGAATATGAGTTTCTGGGGAGGGACAACATCACTGGAAGCATGAGACAGGGAGCTGACTAGGGAGAGATAGAAATTGAATCACATTGAAGGATAACTAGGAGCAGAATCTCTAAATGGCCCAATGACACTCAAATTCTTGGTTTTGGCCACACTCAATTCTTCAGCAATCCTGGCTCAGCAGTCCAGGGTCAGAGAAGCAGAGAGCAGATTGATCCAAATATGGGAAGTCCCAGTAGAGCAATATAAAGAGCCACAAATGAATATATTGGGAGGCATCTCAACACTTCCTATTGAGTACGGAACACACAGCATGGCACTAATCTTAGTCATGATGGTGAGCACAGCTTATCAAAGAGCTATAGTACCTCTTAAAGAAGCATTTTGCCAAGCTTAAGATGTGGCTCCCCTTTATCATGGAGAAGAGAAACTGAGATTCAAACAGGATTGCTTTAATGCCACATTAATAATGGCCAAGTGGATCTAATTGTAAACTTGCAATGTTTGTTTATGTGAGTCCTACCTTATTTCCGCAGGATCTTCTGCTCCCAAATTTTTAGAGCTGGAGTCACTACTGCTCCAACCAGTAGACACTCATGAGATCCTAAGCCAACATTGATCAGGCAGGGCATAGACCAGCAATCATGCCCCCAACATTTGTCAGGGCTTGGAATAAAGTCATTGTCTTTTTTGGAGAAGAGGGACAATTATACTCTTTTCTTCATAATTACAACTCTATCCTTGAGATTAGACACACTCACATTAATTCTGTCCCTCTTTCTTATTTTTTATTAACTCCTCTCTATCTCCAGAAGAAGAAAATCCTTTAAACTGGGTATTCAGAGCCCAGGATATTCTTGGGCCTTCAACTTCCAGTAGATGCTTATCCTGTGCCTGATAGATCCAAAGGCAAGGGAAAGCTTCATCTTTGTGTCTTTTTATGTAGTAAATAGGCCTGACAGGCCCTACCTGCATGTCCAGCTCTCTGCTTTCCCTATGATTGGGCAGGATTGGTACTGACATGTATGCTTGCCATTTAGGATTTCACAGAGGGAAGTAAGAGGCCCTAGTTCTGCCACATGGCCTAAAGAAAGCTAATTTTTTAAACAAAGAAGCTGCATTTTAAGAGGGGATGTTTTCGAGCATTTGTCAAATTTTGATAAACTTTAATTTGGTCACTGTTTTGCTTTTGATCCTTGTCTAAGTATAGCCCTCATGGAAGGGAACCAAAGAAGAGAGGAGGTGCAATTGGAACCATTCTGTTAGGTTGGTGCAAAAGTAATTGCGGTTTTTGCCATTGCTTTTAATGGCAAAAACTGCAATTACTTTTGCACCAACCTAATAGTCCCCTAAACTTACTCTGGCCTACTCAAGGGTGTTCTCAAACCCATAATCTAGTATAGGTCAAACTACTGGGCTGCTTTCTGTAGCCCTTCTCATTGACTTACTTGGCTGTTGTCTAGTAAGTTACCATAATGATAACTTATAGCTGATGTTATTGAATCACTGCAAACATTCTCTGGACCACCAAGCTCTAACTAGCAAAGAAAGAGGTTTTGTTAATCTCTACATTTGCCCCTTCCCCAAAAATAAAAATAAATAAAAAGTAGCCATGTAATGTCATAGCGAATTCATTTGAGCACAGAAGTAATAAGTTCAATTTTATAAAGGTTGGTGCAAAAGTAATTGTGGTTGAAAGTAATGGCAAAACAAATTACTTTTGCACCAACCTAATATGAGTCAAGCTTCATAAGAGTTATTGGCCATCTGAAGAGCTGTGTTGAGAAGGAATCTGATACCATACCAAAGATCAATGTGAAATCATGATTTGATTAATTAAATATGCTATGAATATGAGAGAGGGGAAACGTTATCATGAGTGCCAAATATTTGTTATTTCATGCCTAGAATACAAGCTTCCATGGATGCATCAGAAATGTGGCCAACACCTACACATGTTCAGAAATACAGTGTATTTTCTTTATTACTTAAAATATAGCATGATCATATGTCACTTTTCCCCATGATGGATGGATTTACACTTGTAGATCTTGGGTGACAGCACCTCATTTCACTCTCAAATTTGTTCCAATTTGGACAGTATGTATGATGGTCAGCCTATGAGATTAGTTCTACTACATCCTAAGTCCGAGACTTAAAATTATAGAGTGGAAGGTAAGAGCCTTTCTAAATTGTAGTAACCCTCCTAGGGCTCAAATAAAATTTCCTGGCCTTGTCAAAAGTTGACAAAAAATCAAATTCATTGATGTTAAACGTAGTATATACATATAGAGAATAATACTTCTAAATTTTTCACCATATGGCTAAAAATTCTATTACATTGTATGTTTCTAGAATGCAGGGTATTATGATTTTGGCATACAATCTAGCATTAGAACACAAATATCTGCTTCTACAGTCACTATGTGTCTGAGAACACAGCACTAAATCCCTAGCTTGTACGTGGAAGTGTTAAAATATCTCCAGAAACTTATGTAAACAACACGAAACTCAAAGTGTACACATGCACACATGCAAATGCATATTCTTTAAGTGGAACATATTAGGTTTAGCATTTATACATGAAGCAATATAACTGATGCATATAGTACCTATTTCTGAAACAAGTTCAGCAATGTCTCCTCCAACCCTCCAACTCCATTTTTAAGTCCCAGAATAAATGCCCTTTTATGTCTCAGCAGAAGGCCCAGCCAATTCTGCAAATGGTCTTGGAAAATTGCCTTCAGAATGGAGTCTCTCCAGGGAAGGTTTACTGTAGAAAAAGCAGAGATACATGGGGATTTTCAAGATCCAGAAAAAGGCAAAGGAGGAGGTAGAAGGTAACTTGAAGCAGATGGCATCCATTTCTCTTTACCCAGTAGTTCTATTCATTATTAACAGCAACAGTTTCCACTTGTGTGGAGAACAATTTTGTATTGATCCAATTTAACTTGCTAAATCCACAAGCCCAGGGTCTATATTCCAGGCAGTCCACTGTGGGGAAATTATTCCTATTGGGAACAATGATTTTCTATTTTGGAAACTGAATTCAATTGAATCTGACCCGACAAATATCTGAGGGCTTATTATGTAACACCTCTCTCTCTTTATATTTTATTGTGCCCTGAAGAAATACTAAAATTAACCAAGTGGAAAACTATAAAATAAGACATGGTAAGTGCCATGATCAGAGTAAATAATTAACAAATTGCTCAGATGTTAGGAAGACTTTATTCAACTGAAGTAACCAGCAAAGAATTCAAGAAGGAAATACCATTTTAAATTTTCCCAAATAGATGGGTAGATTTTTAATGGGAAACAAGAGGGACTACCATTCTTGGAGGAATTCACCCAGCATATGAAAAGGCACACAGGGAGAGACTTCAAGAGGCTTGTATTTGGAGAGCAAGATTATTTTACTAGATTAAGATTACATAAAGTACCAAAAAACTATGGCATGTTTGATAAATTTCAGTTCAATCTATTTGTGAAATAATTTATCCAAAGCTCATAGAAGATATTATTTTATCACCCTATAATCTAAATGCACATCAATGAGAATTTGAACAAGTTGACACTAAAATATTCCAAATAACTCTTTGAAGAAAGAGAAAGCAAAAACTGGAAAATAATGAGAGTGAGGATGCTACCAATCTAAGGTTATTATCTGTAGGTAAAGCTTTCTTATCAGGCAAAGTCACATCAATGTATGGTTTTACTGAACAAGAAAGAATAAAAAATACCTAAGTATTTATATCAAGAAGTTAGTATTAAGAACAACAAATTAAGCATAAAGAAAAAAGGATGAAGCATATAAAAGTAGAAACTAATGAATTAAAATAAAAGCAAAGCAAACATAAATGGTGGGAAGAGAACAACATAAATATAAAGACAAATAGAACTGATCAGTTATATAACATCAGATATTAGAGTAAATAAATGATAAGAATCTGATGCATCCATTGAGGCAAACAAATGTTAGTGTCAAAGACAAGAATATTTTTAATAAAAAAAAATTACCAAAACATACTCAAGAAAAAATATAGTCTAAATAAACCAATAACCTGAGAAAATGGCAGAGAGCTGGGTGAGAGAATTTAGCAAGGGCCGTTGTGTTTTCCAATGAGTTATTAGAAATTTTAGAAAAATACACTTTCCATGAGAAAATAATAGTTACATGCCATGAAATATTATGCAATGCATCCCAGTTAAATTGAGTCATCTGGAAGAATCCAAATAAAATTGAATCCAACAAAACCAGGTAAGCTTTAACCCAGCAATACAATTTACTAGAATATAAAAACCAAGCTCTCTCCAGCATGCAAAGATACAGCCAGAAAGTAGCTGTCTACAAGCCAGGAAGAGGGCCCTCACCAGAACCTGACCATGTCAACCTCCAGAACTATGAGAAATAAAAGTCTGTTGTTTAAGAAGAAGAAGAAAAAAAAAAAGACAACAAAAACAAAAAACACCAGCACCAATAGCAACAATCCTATAGCTTTAGTATGATATATCAGTAGGCCAAAAGAGAAAATATTATATTTATTTTAGTGGCAGAAATGACACTTTATATAATTCAATTAAAAGTTAATATTACTACTATAACCAGAATTTTTTTATGATAAAGATAACTTTTTTTAAGCAGCACAATCTAGCATAAAAGTAGAACCATTCTTTCAAAGTCAGGAACAAGGTGAGAAATGTTGCTTTATTGTTTTTTAAGCTTGTTTGTAACGTTCTAGCAAGGGCAATAAGATAAGAAACAAAACAATTAATAATAATTAAGAAGACAGTTCTATCACTATTCACTGAGGATATGATTCAGAAAATACAGAATCTTAAAAAATGTTTAAATTTATGAAAAATATAAATTACCTAAATATACTAAGAAAGCCTAAATATGAAAAAGAAATATAAATAACCCAATATAAAATAAAATACTTTATTTAGTCAAAAACAAGAAATAATACAATGAAAATATTAATTATAAGGGCAATTATCTGTATGTTCATGAAATTACACACTAACTTCATAAATAAAACCTATTAAGTCCAAACTAATAATACAATATAATTAAAGTCCTGATTAACAAGGCTAAGGTGGGGTTTGAGATCACTGAGATTTTAAAGTGAACAACTTTTTCCTATTCAAGAGAAAGATCATTTGTTTATTAATGTCAGATTCTATAAAATTAAAATGTATGTTATGATACTTAATATAAAGAATAAAAGAATAGAATAGGAAATATAGCTTCTAAACTAGAGCAATGTACATTTTACTTCTAGTAAAGTCTCGATAACACCCATCAGACCAATCCTCCCACAGATTACGACTATAATTCCTGGTGTGTTAATCGGTTTTCACACTGCTATAAAGCAGTGTGAAACACTACCTAGACTGTGTAATTTATAAACGAAAGAGGTTTAATTGACTCACAGTTCTGCATGGCTGAGGAGGTCTCAGGAAACTTATAATTATGGCAGAAGGCAAAGGGGAAGCAAGGTACATCTTACACGGCAGCAGGAGAGGGAGAGAAAGCAAAGGGGGATCTCCCAAAAACTTTTAAAGCCATTAGCTCTTATGAGAACTCTCTCACTATCACAGGAACAGCATGGGGTAAAGCGCCCCCATGATCCAATCACCTACCACCAGGTCCCTCCCTCGATACCTCAACACGTGAGGATTACAATTTGAGATGAGATTTGGGTGGGGACACAGAGCCAAACCATATCATCTGGACAAAAATTAAGCCAGCCAGTCAGTAAGCAAATAAATAAGCAAAAAAACTATCTGAAAGCATTGAAGAGGACTAAAAGCAAGCAGATACTGAAGCTTAGCTGACATTTTAAAGAATCAAAGAGCATGGGTGAGTTTTCCCTTTTAAGAGCTTTTCTTTGTTGGCAGAATTCAATCTGAATTGTGCTATAGGGCTACAGCTCTTTATGGAAAACCTAAAGTCCTACTTTCTTGACAAACCAGAGAACAGGTCACTGGGTGATATGGTTTGGCTCTGTGTCCCCACTCAAATCTCATCTTGAATTGTAATCCCCACATGTCAGAGGAGAGACCTGGTGGGAGGTGATTGGATCATGGGGGTGGGTTTTTCTGATGCTGTCCTGGTGCTAGTGAGTGAGTTCCCATGAGATCTGCTGGTTTAAAAGTGTGGCACTTTCCCCTTTCTCTCTCTCTCTTGCTGCTGTGTAAGACTTGACTTGCTTTCCCTTCTGCCATGATTGTAAGTTTCCTGAGGTCTCCCTAGCCATGTGGAACTGTGAGTCAATTAAACCTCTTCTGTTTATAAATTACCCAGTCTCAGGTAGTTCTTTATAGCAGTATAAAAATGGACTAATACAGAAAAATGGTAGTGGGAGTTTGGGGCACTGCTATAAATTTACCTGAAAATGTGAAAATGATTTTGGAACTGGGTAATGAGCAGAGGCTGGAGCAGTTTGGAGGGATCAGGAGAAGATAAGAAGATATGGGAAAGTTTGGAATTTTCTAGAGGCTTGTTGAATGGTTTTGACCAAAATGCTAATAATGATATGGACAATAAAGTCCAGGCTGAGATTGTCTCACATGTAGATGAGGAACTTATTGAGAACTGGAGTAAAAGTTACTCTTGCTATGCTTTAGGAAAGAGACTGGTGGCAATTTGTCCCTGCCCTAGAGATCTGTGGAACTTTGAACTTGAGAGAGATTATTTAGGCTCTCTGGGAGAGGAAATTTCTAAGCAGCAAAGCATTCAAGAAGTGACATGGGCTGGATGCAGTGGCTCAGGTCTGTAATCCCAGCACTTCAGGAGGCTGAGTCAGGTGGATCACCTGAGGTCAGGAATTAGAGACCAGCCTGGCCAACATGATGAAACCTCATCTCTACTAAAAACACAAAAATTAGCTGGGCATGGTGGTGGGCACCTGTTTCAGCTACTCAGGAGGCTGAGGCAGGAGAATGGCTTGAACCCAGGAGGCGGAGGTTGCACTGAGCCAAGATCATGCCATTGCACTCCAGCCTGGGCAACAAAAGCAAAACTCCATCTTTAAAAAAGAAAAAAAACAAAGAAGAAGAAGTGACCTGGCTTTTTGTGAAAGCATACATTCATGTGTTCACAAAGAGATGGTCTGAAATTGGAACTTATGTTTAAAAGGGAAGGAGAAAGCAGAGCATAAAAATTTGGAAAGTTTGCAGCCTGACCATATGGTATGATATGGTTTGGCTTTGTCCCCACCGAAATCTAATCTTGAATTCCCACATGTCATGGGAGGTACCTGGTGGGAGATAATTGAATCATGAGAGTGTGTCTTTCCCATGCTGTTCTCATGATAGTGAATGGGTTTTATACGATCTGATGGTATTATAACAGGGAGTTCCCTGGCACAAGCTCTTTTTCTTTGCCTACTGCCATCCATGTAAGACATGACTTGCTTCTCTTTGCCTTCTACCAGGATTTTGAGGCCTCCCCAGCCACATGGAACTGTAAGTCCAATAAACCTCTTCCTTTTGTAAATTACTCAGACTAAGGCGTGTTTTTATCAGCAGTGTGAAAACAGACTAATACAGGTAGAAAAAAAAACCCCATTTTCCAGGGAAGAATTCAAGCCCAAGCAGGCTGCAGAAATTTGCATAAGTAACAAGGACAAGAAGCCAAATGTTAATAGCCAAGACAATGGGGAAAATGTCTCCATGGCATTCCAGAAATCTTTATGGCAGCCCCTTCATATCACAGACCCAGCGGTCTAGGAGGGAAAAATAGTTTCATGGGCTTGGCCCAGGGCCCAGATGCTCTGCTCAGTCTCAGGATACAGTTTGCTGTGCCCCAGCCACTTCAGCTCCAGCCATGGCCAGAGGGAATAAGGTACAACTTGGGCCGTGGCTTCAGAGGGTGCAAGACCCATGCCTTGGTGACTTCCATAAGAAATTAGGCCTGCAGATGTGCAGAAGACAAGAGTTGAGCTTTGGGAGCCTCCATCTAGATTTCAGAGGATGTATTGAAACACCAGGATGTCTAGGCAGAAGTCTGTTGCAGGTGGGGAGCCCTAATGGAGAACCTATAATAGGGGAGTGCAGAGGGGAAATGTGGAATTGGAGCTCCCACAGAGTCCCCACTGGGGTACTGCCTAGTGGAACTATAAGAAGAGGGTCACCATCTTCCAGACCCCAGAATGGTAGATACACTGACAGCTTGCATCAGACACCTAGAAAAGCCACAGACACTCAATGACAGCCTGTGAAAGCAGCCCAGAGGGGCTATACTCTGCAGAGACACAGGAACAGAGCTTCCCAAGGCCTTGAGAGCCCACCTCTTGCACCAGCATGTCCTGGATGTGAGACATGAAGTGAAAGGAGATTATTTTGGAGCTTTAAGATTTAATCACTGCCCTGATGGGTTTCATATTTGTATGGGGCCTGTAGCCCCTTTGTTTTGGCCAATTTCTCCCATTTGGAACAGGAGCATTTACCCAATGCCTGTGCCCCCACTGTATCTTGGAAGTACCAAGTGCTTTTAATTTTATAGGCACATAGGTGGAAGGGAATCACCTTGTCTCAGATGAGACTTTGGACTTGGACTTTTGAGTTAATGCTGGAAGAAGTTAAGACTTTGGGGGACTGTTGGGAAAGCATGATTCATTTTTAAATGTGAGAATGACATAATATTTGGAAGGGGCTGGGCAGAATTATATGGTTTGGCTCTGTGTCTCCACCCAAATTTCATCTTGAGTTGCAATCCACATGTGTCAAGGAAGAGACCTGTAGGGAGGTGATTGAACCATGGGGGTGGATTTTCCCCAACCTGTTCTCATAATAGTGGCTGAGTTATCATGAGATCTGATAGTCTAAAAGTGTGGCACATCCTCTCTTGCTTTATCTCTTGCCAACATATAAGACATGCCTTGTTTCCCCGTCAGCCATGATTGTAAGTTTCCTGAGGCCTCCCCAGTCATGCAAAACTGTGAGTCAATTAAACCTCTTTTCTTTATAACTTACCCACTCTCAGGTAGTTCTTTATAGCAGACTAAATACAGACTAATCCATGGGGAAACTGGAAAGCAAGGAAGGAAAACCTCAGAAAATAGGAAAGATTTTAAAGCAGCCATTCTAACTATGCCCAAAGACATAAAGTAAAGTATGCTCATAATAAATAAAGAGATAGGGAGTCTCAGCAAATGAGTAAAAATTACTTAAAAAAGGGAATTCTACAATGGAACATTACACTACCTAAAATAAACTATTGGAGAATGAGGAAATGGAAATAGAAAAAGACAAAACAAAAATTAATTCATTACAAAAGTCAAAAAGGAAAAGAAATTAAAAAGAATAAGCAGAACAAATAGCAGTCATAGCAAAAGATTAAAAAATAAATCAAATTGAAGCCACAAATGTCAAAGGAGGAAACTCTCCATATAAAACATGACAATTATCAGGCTTGAATAGGTAGATAGAAAGATAGATAGATAGATATAGATGAAATAGACAGATAGATAGATAGATAGATAGATAGATAGATAGATAGATATGAAATAAAGACACACAACTGAATCCAATTGTATGAAAATCAATTGAATACTGGATTTGAAAAGCATAGTATCTACTGGAACATTTTTGGAACAATTGGGGAAATAAAACACGGACAGAATGTTAGATAATATTGCTGAATAGATGTTAAAAGGTCTAGGTATAATAAAAGGTAAAAGATTTATATGATCTGAAAAGAAACCAGAGTATAGTCTAGATATTACAATGACATTGTGATTATGTAAGAGAGTGACTTTATTCTTAGGATAAACCTGTGGAAGTATTTAGGGAAAAAGTTAAGTTATGCTTTCAGCTTACCTCCAAATGATTCAACAGATAAAAATGTACCATATTTGGAAAGACAGTGAAACAGAGAAGGTGGGGGAGAGAAAACAAATGTGACAAAATGATAATAAATGGTAAATCTAAGTGTTGGATGTATTTGTATTATTTCAGTTTTTCTGGTTGTTTGAAAATATTTAACATAAAGTATTGAGAAAAGTAAATACATGTTAGTAAAAAGAAGCAAGATAATAAAACCTTTAAAACATCATTGAAAAATATTCATGTGTATGCTCATGTGGGGGTCTATGCTATTCCCAAGAGATCCAAATAAACTTCCTAAAATTTCTACCACCTAACCCTTTTTTTGTTTGTTTTTTTTGTTTTGTTTTATTTTGTTTTTTGACAGGGTCTTGCTCTGTCACCCAGTCTGGAGTGCAGTTGCCCAATTTTGCTGATCTTGGCTCACTGCAACACTTGCCCCTCAGGTTCAAGTGATGCTCCCACCTCAGCCTCCCAAGTAGCTGGGACTACAGCACACACCATCATGCCCTACTAACTTTTGTATTTTTAGTAGAGACAGGGTTCCACCATGCTGTCCAGGCTGGTATCAGACTCTTGAGCTCAAGTAATCTACCCAACTTGGTCTCCCAAAGTGCTGGGATTACAAGCATGAACCACAATGCCCAGCCTAACCCAATTCTAAAATAAGACTTTAGGAGAGTGAATTTATTACCACTGAACTGTACAATTAGAAGTGGTAAAGATGGTAAATTATGTATGCATATTTTACCTCAATAAAAATAAATTTTGTTTTATTTTAAATAAAAACAAATTTAAAAGAGCGTAAAGAAATTTAAAAAAAAATTACTCATATCTTACTTTCATCTGATTTAGGATTTACTCTTGAACAAAACTAGTTATGAGTTAACTATATCATGATATTGACCAGTTCTTGTTGTGAAGTGATTTTTATGTTGATTCGAAATCTATCTCACCATTTTTTCCCACTCTTATACTTAAACCTATCACTAGGAATATATAAAACATGGCCAACCCTTATCCCATTTTCAGAGCTCAAGAAATTTGTAGTCAATGCACGTGATTCCTGGGCTTTCTCTCTTTCAAGCTAAGAAAATTGAATTCTTTTGCAAGATCCTCACAGAATACAGTATTTTATATTAAAACTGGGCAAAATACTCCAATTTGGATTTGGAAGAGAACACAGTTATCCTTGCTTTTTACCCCTCTATCTAGCATTCTGAGAAGAGCTTAAGAAGAAAAGGACTATCACTTTGGGAAAAGGATCTTCTGTCCAAGTGTGTACTCTGGTTCAGATATCAGTGCTGGCAGTCAACTTTGGGTAAGCTGATGGGCTGTCCATTTGCACACGTTTTCCTGAGGCTAGATGAAAGTATACAGGGGAGGAATTCTACTTGAGAATGAAAGCTTTCAACTTCAGTACTGGAAATTTTACTTATTATGTGACCTTTGACACATCACCATCTTTTGGTATCTGCAGGACTTAAGTAGTTAAGTAACAGAAAATCCAACTCAAAATAATTTAACCTAAAAAGAAAATATGTTGGTTGTTGAACAAAGTATTTTAAGATTAGTGAATCATATATGGCTGTACCCAAGAACTCAAATGATATCATTTGATTTCAGTTTCTCTTTAGTCTCAGCTTTCCTCTCTTTTGGCATCCTATTGATGGTAAGATGTCTACCATCCTCTTCCAATTCACATTCTCTCAGCTACTCCAAGGTGAAAATAAGTTATCTTTTATCGAATTTCCAACAGAAGTTCCAAAAACTTATCTTATTTACACACAACAAAAAGATTTATGCTCATTTTACAAGGACATAAAGCAGCCAAGTGGAAGGTGTGCTTCCTTAAACATGTTATGGGAGGAGGGAGGCAGAGCAACATGGTGGAATAGAAGGCTCCCCTAATTGTCCCCCCTCACAAGGACACCAATTTAACAACTATCTACACAAGAAAAACACCTTCATCAGGTGAGCACTCACAGTACCTCCTTTTAACTTCATATCGCTGAAAGACACAATGAAGAGATAGAAAAGCAGTCTTGAATCACCCACCACACATACCCTACTTCCCCTACAGTGGTAGCATGGTGCAAAGTGTGTTTTTTTGTGCTGTCAAAGGGACAGAGCAGCAATTAGCAGGCACTGAACTCAGGGCTGTCCTGTTATATAGCAGAAAGGAAAACCAGACCAGACTCAGCTCATGTCCTCCCATGGAGGGAGCACTTAAACCAGCCCTAGCCAGAAAGGAATCACCAATTGCAGTGGTCAGAACTTGAGTTCCTATAAACCTCACCACTGCAGGCTAAGGTGCTATGGGGCCCTAATAAACTTGAAAGGTAGTCTAGGTCACAAAGACTGAAACTTTTACCCAAGTCTTAGTGCTGAACTGGGCCCAGAAACAGTGAACTAGTGGGGCACATGAGCTAACAAGACACCAGCTGGGGCTTCAGAAGGAGTGCTAACATGAACCCTCCCCTAACTCCAGGCTGCACAGCTCATGGCTCCAAATGAGACCTATTCATTCCACTTGAGGAGAGGAGAGGGTAGAGTGGGGAGAACTTTGTCTTCATCCTGGATACCAGCTCAACCACAACAGGATAGGGCACAGGTTAAAGTTGTAAAGCCCTCTTTCCATGTCCTAGCTCCCAGAGGACATTTCTAGGCACACCCTGTGCCAGAAGGCAACCCACTACCTTGAAGGGAAGGACCCAGAATTGGAAGAATTTATCACCTGCTAACTGAAGGGCCCCTGGTCCCTGAAAAACCAGCAGTGATACATAGGTACTATGTTGAGGGCCTTGGGTGAGGCTCTGAGAATTGCTGGCTTCAGGTGAGACTCAAAATATTCCCAGCTTTGGTGACTATGGGTTTTCAGAAAAACAGAGGGCAAAGTAAAGGGAACTTTGCCTTGCACTTAGGTACTAGCTCAGCCACAGGAGAGTAGAGCACCAAGTGGGTTCTGAGAGTACTGAATTCCAGAATTTGGCTCTTGGACAGCACTTTTGAACCTACCATGGGTCAGAGGGGAGCCCACTGCCCTGAAGGGTGAGTCTCAGGCCAGCAAGCTTTTTCCACAAGTTGATGCAAGAGCCCTTGGGCCTTCAGGGAACGTCAGCAGTAGTCTGGCAGTACTCCCCATGGACCTGTGGTGGTGATAGCAATACGATGAGGCTCCTTTGCCTTCTAAAGGAGACAGGAGAGTTGGAAGAAATTCATCTTTTGGTTTGAGTGCCAGCTAAGCTGCAGCACAAAACAATACCAAGTAGACATCTAAGGTTTTTGACTCTAGTCCCTGGCTCCCAGGTGACACTTCTGGACTCACCAGGGGACAAGGGTAACTCCTTGCCCTGAAGGGAAGAATACAAGACTGGCTGACTTCACCACCTGCTGATTGTAGACCACCGGGACCTTGAGCAAACATAGGCAGTAGCAGGAATCAGTTACCACAGGCCTTGGGCAACACCCAGTGCTGTACAGGATTCAGGTCTGACCAAGTACAGTCGTGGTGCTGGTGGCCACAGGGGGGCTTGTGTCACTCCACCCCCAGTTTTAAGTGGCTCAGAAAAGAAAGAGAGACCCTGTTCATTTGGGAGAAAGTAAGGAAAGAGAACAAGATTCTCTGCCTGATAATTCGGAGAATTCTTCTAGATCTTGTCCAAGACCATCAAGGCAGCTCCTGTACAAGTGTGTAACAATCACAGTATTACTGGGCTTGGGGTACCCCCTAAAGCAGACGCAACTCAGATCACAACAGTCAAGTAATTTCAAATATCTAGAAAGCTTCACCAACAGAGACGGCTACAAATAAGCCCAGACAGTGAAGACTAATATAAATATCAACTCCTCAATGCCCAGACACAGATGAACATCTACAAGTATAAAGGCATTCTGGAAAAAAGATGACCTCACAAAATGAACTAAATAAAGCACCAAGGACAAATCCTGGAGAAACTGAGATATTTGACCTTTCAGACAGAGAATTCCAAATAGCTGTTTTGAGGAAACTCAAAGAAATTCAATATAACACAGAGAAGGAATTCAGAATTCAATTAAATAAATTTAACAAACAGATTGAAATAATTTTTAAAAATCAAGCAGAAATTCTGGAGCTGAAAAGCACAATTGGCATACTGACGAATACATTAAAGTCTTCTAATAGCAGAACTGATCAAACAGAAGAAAGAATCCATGAGCTATTAGTGAGTTTAAGGTAAGCTAGTTGAAATCACAGAGAAGACAACATAGAAAAGAATAAAAATAATGAAGCATGCCTACAAAAACTAGAAAAATAGCCTCAAAAGGGCAAATCTAACAGTTATTAGCCTTAAAGAGATGGTAGAGAAACAGATAGGGGTAGAAAGATCATTCAAAGAAGTAATAACAGGGAACTTCCCAAACCCCAATATCTTATACTTTGATATATCAATATCCAACTACAAGAAGGTTATATAGCATCAAGGAGATTTAACCCAAAGAAGAAATACCTGAAGAAATACCTGAGAAGCATTTAATAACTAAACCACCAAAGCTCAAGAATAAATAAAAAATCCTAAAAGCAGCAAAATAAAATAAACAAATAACATACAATGGAGCTCCAATACATTTGGCAGCAGACTTCTCAGTGGAAACCTGACAGGCCAGGAGACAGTGGCATGACATATTTAAAGGGCTGAAGGAAAACGTTTTTTTACCCTAGAATAGTATATCTGGCAAAAATATCCTTCAAACATGAAGAAGAAATAAAGACTTTCCCAGACAAAGAAAGGCTGAGGGATTTCATTAACACTAAACCTGTCCTACAAGAAATGCTAAGGGGGTACTTCAATCAGGAAGAAAAAGACGTTAAAGAGATATAAGAAATCATATGAAGGTACAAAACTCACTTGTAGTAAGTACTCAGAAAAAACACAAAATATTATAATACTGTAACTGTGGTGTGTAAATTACTCTTATCCTAAGTAAAAAGACTAAATGATGAACCCATTAAAAATAATAACTGCGGTTGGGCGTGGTGGCTCACACCTGTAATCCCAGCATTTTGGGAGGCTAAGGCAGGCAGATCACAAGATCAGGAGCTCGAGATCAGTCTGGCCAACATGGTGAAACCCTGTCTCTACTAAAAAAAATACAAAAATTAGCAGGGCATGGTGGTGCGTGCCTGTAATCCCAGCTACTCGGGAGGCTGAGGCAGGAGAATTGCTTGAACCTCGTAGGCGAAGGTTGCAGTGAGCCAAGATCGTGCCATTGCACTCCAGCCTGGGGACAGAGCAAGACTCCATCTCCAATAATAATAATAACTACAAGATTTTAATACATAGTCAAATAAGATATAAATAGAATAAGTAAACAAAAAGATACAAAGCAGGGGGATGAAGTTAAGGCATAGTTTTTATTAGTTTTCTTTTCGCTTGTTTGTTTATGCAAACAGTGTTAAGTTGTTATCAGCTTAAAATAATGGATTTTAAGATAGTATTTGCAAGCCTCATGGTAACCCCAAACCAAAAAACAAACAACAGATAAACAAGTAAAAAGCAAGAAAATAAATCATATCACCAGGGAGAATCACCTTCACTAAAGGAAGACAGAAAGGAAAGAAAGAAAGAAGGAAGAGAAGACTACAAAACAACCAGAAAACAAATAACAAAATGGCAGGAGTAAGTCCTCATTTATCAATAAGAAAGTTGAATATAAATGGACTAAACTCTCCAATCAAAAGACATAGAATGGCTGAATGGATCAAAAAGAAAAAGACCCATTGATCTGTTGCCTACAAGAAACATACATTGCCTAAAAAGACACAAAAGGGCTGAAAATAAAGGGATGGAAAAACATACTCCATGCCAATGGAAACCAAAAAATAGCAGGAGTAGCTATACTTATATAAGACCAAATATATTTTAAGACAAAAACTGTAAGAAGAGACAAAGAAGTTCACTATATAATCATAAAGGGGTTGATTCAACAATAGGGTATAACAATTTTAAATGTATATGTACCCAACACTGGAGCACCCAGATATATAAAGGAAATATTATTAGAGCTAAAAAGAGAGATAGCACCCAATAAAATAATAACTGGAGACTTCAACATCCCACTTTCAGCACTGGACAGGATCTTCCACACAGAATATTGACAAAGAAATGTGTGACTTAATCTGCACTATAGACCAAATGGATCTAATAGATATTTACAAACGTTTCATTCAACAGCTGCAGAATACACATTCTTTTCCCCAGCACATGGATCATTCTCAAGGATTGACCATATGTTACTTCACAAAATAAGTCTTAAAACATTTTTAAAAATTGAAATAATGTCAAGTAACTTCTTGGATCACAATGAAACAAAACCAGAAATCAATAACGAGGAATTTGGGAAACTATGCAAATAAATAAAAATTAAACAATATGCTCCTGAATGACATGTGGTTCAATGAGGAAATTAAGAAGGAAATTGAAAATTTTCTTGAAACAAATGATAATGGAAACACAACATGTCAAACCTTATGGAACACAGCAAAAACAATACTAAGACAGAAGTTTAAATCTATAAGTGTCTACAAAAAAAGGAGAAAATGTTCAAATAAATAACTGAATGGTGCATTTTAAAGAAGAAAAGCAAGAGCAAACAAACCCAAAATTAGTAGTAGAAAAAAAAGATCAGAGCAGAAATAAATGAATTTGAAATGAAGAAAACAATACACAAGACCAATGAAACAAAAAGTCAGCTTTTTGAAAATTTAAACAAAATTGACAAATCTTTAGCTAGACTAACTAAGAAAAAAAGAGAGAAGATCCAAATAAATAAAAGCACACATGAAAAAGGAGACATTGCAACTGATGCTGCAGAAATTGAAAGGATTATTAGTGGCCACAATGAGCAACTATATGCCAAAAAATTGGAAAATCTAGAAAAACAGACAAATTCCTAGACACATGCAACCTAACATGATTGTACCAGGAAGAAATTCAAAACCTGAACAGACCAATAACAAATAGCAAGATTGAAGCCATAGCAAAAAGTCTCCCAGAAAAGAAAAACTGAGGACCCAGTAGCTTCAGTGCTGAATTCTACCAAACATTTAAAGAAGAACTAATACCAATCCCACTCAAACTATTCTAAAAAACAGAGGAGGAGGAAATACTTCCATATTTATTCTACGAGGCCAGTATTACTTTGATACCACAACCAGACAAAGACACATCAAAAAAAGAAAACTGCAAGCCAATATCACTGATGAATATTGGTGCAAAATTATCAACAAAATACTAGAAAACCAAATTCAACAATACATTAGAAAGATCATTCATCATGTCCAAGTAAGATTTATTCCTGGGATGCAAGGATGGTTCAACATATGCAAGTCAATCAATGTTATACATTGCATCAACACACTGAAGAACAAAAACCATACGATCATTTCAATTGATGCTGAAAAAGCATTTGATAAAATTCAACATCTTTTAATGATAACCCTCTCAAAAACTGGGGATAGAAAGAATATATCTCTGTATAATAAAAGCCGTATATGACAGATCCACAACTAGTATCCTACTGAATGGGAAAAAACTGAAAGCCTTTCCTCTAAGATCTGGAACATGACGAGGATGCCTACTTTTACCACTGTTACTCAACACAGTACTGAAGTCCTAGCTAGAGCAATCAGACAAAAGAGAGAAATAAAGGGCATCCAAATTGGAATGGAAGAAGTCAAATTATCCTTGTTTGCAGGTGATATAATCTTAAATTTGTGTGACCCTAAAGGCTTCACACACACAAAATAAAACTACTAAAACTGATAAAAGAATTTAGTAAAGTTGCCAGATACAAAATCAACATACATAAGACAGCAGCATTTTTATATGCTAATAGTGAACAATCTGAAAAAGAAATAAAAAGATAATCCCATTTAAAATAGCCACAAATAAAATTAAGTGCTAGGTATTAACTTAACCAAAGAAGTGGAAGATCCCTGTAATAAAAACTGTAAAATACTGATGAGGCCGAGCACAGTGGCTCATGCCTATATTCCCCAGCACTTTGGGAGGCTGAGGCAGGTGGATCATATGAGATCAGGAGTTCAAGACCAGTCTGGACAACATGGTGAAACCCCATCTCTACTAAAAATATAAAAATTAGCCAGACATGGTGACAGGAGCCTGTAATCCCAGCTACTTGGGAGGCTGAGGCAGGAGAATCACTTGAACCCTGGAGGCGGAGGTTGCCGTTAGCTGATAATGCGCTATTGCACTCCAGCTTGAGCAACAAGGGTGAAATTCTGTCTAAAAATAAAAAAGCTGATGAAAGAAATTGAAGAGAACACCAAAAAATTAAAAGATCGTCCACGTTTATGGATTGGTAGTATCTGTCTATCTAATATATATATAATTTTTTTTTGAAACTGTGTCTCACTCTGTCACCCAGGCTGGAGTGCAGTGGCACAATCTGCTCACTGCTACCTCGACCTCCTGGGCTCAAGTAATCCTCCCACCTAAGCCTTCCAAGTAGCTGGGATTACAGTCATGTGCCACCATGCCTGGATAATTTTTGTATTTTTTTGTAGATACAGGGTTTTGCCATGTTGCCCAGGTTGGTCTCAAACTCCTGGGCTGAAAAACTACCCACCTTAGCCTCCCAAAGTGTTGGGACTACAGGCATGAGCCACCATGCCCAACTCAATATTGTTAAAATGTCCATGCTACCCAAGGCAATCTACAGATCTGAGGCAATCCCTATCAAAATGTTAATGACATTCTACACAGAAATAGAAAAAAAAATCCTAAAATTTATATGGAACCACAAAGACCCAGAATAGACAAAGCTATCTTAAGGAAAAAGAACAAAGCTAGAGAAATAACAGTACCTGACTTCAAGTTATACTTCAGAGCTATAGTAACAAAAACAGCATGGTACTGGCATTAAAAACAGACACATAGACCAATAAAACAGAATAGAGTACCCAGAAGCAAATCCACACATCTACAGTGAACTCATTTTTGACAACGGTGCCAAGAATGTACACTAGGGAAAAGTGTCTCTTCAATAAATGGTGCTGTGAAAACTGGATATACATATGCAGAAGAATGAAACTAGACCCCTATCTCTTGCCATATAAAAAATCGAATAAAAATGGATTAAAGACTTAAATTTTAGACCCCAAACTATAAAACTACTGTAAGAAAACGTTGGGGAAACTTTTTAGGACATTAGCCTGAGCTAAAATTTTTTTAGTAATACCCTGTGGGTAATAGTAATACCCTATTAAATTGCACAGGCAACTTAAGCAAAAATGACAAATGGAATCACATCAACTTAAAAAGCTTCTGCACAGCAAAGGATACAATCCACAAAGTGAAGAGATGACCCACAGAATGGGAGAAAATATTTGCAAACTATCCATCTGACAAGGGATTAATAAATAGAATATATAAGGAGCTCAAACAACGCTATAGAAAAAAATCTAATAATCTTATCAAAAATGGGCAAAAGATTTGAATAGACATTTCTCAAAAGAAGATACACAAATGGAAAACCAGCCTATGAAAAGGTGCTTAACATCATTGATCGTCAGAAAAATGCTAATCAAAACTGCAATGAGATATCATCTCACCTCAGTTAAAATGGCTTATATCCAAACGAGAGTCAATAGCAAATGCTTCCAAAGATGTGGAGAAACGGAAACCCATGTATATTGATGGTGGGAACGTAAGTTAGTACAACCACTATGGAGAAGAGTTTGAAGATTTCTCAAAACACTAAAAATAGAGCTACCATATGATCCAGCAATCCCATTGCTAGGTATATTCCCAAAAGAAAAGAAATCAGTGTATCAAAGAAATATTTGCACTGCCAAGTTTGTTGTGGCACTATTCACAGTAACCAAGATTTGGTAGCAACCTAAGAGTCCATCAACAGATGAATGGACAAATAAAAAGTGGCACATATACACAATGGAGTACTATTTATCCACAAAAAAGAATGAGATCCTGCCATTTGGAACACATAGATGGAAATAGATATCATTATGTTAAGTGAAATAAGCCAAGCACAGAAAGACAAACATTGCATGTTCTTACTTATTTGTGGGATTTAAAAGTCAAAACAATTGAACTAATGGACATAGAAAGTAGAAGTATGGTTACCAGAGGCTGGGGAAAGTAGTGGAGTTGGGGTAGAGGGGAATTTGGGATGATTAGGGAGTACAAAAAAAAATAAAAAGAATGAGTAATACCTACTATACAATGGCATAACAGGGTGACTATAGTCAATAACAACTTAATTGTACCTTTAAAAATAATTAAATGAGTATAATTGGATTGTTTGTAACACAATGGATGAATGCTTGAGGGGATGGATACCCCATTCTCCATGATATGATTATTATGCTTTGCATGCCTGTATCAAAATGTTTCATGTACCCCATAAATATATACCCCATAATACATACACAAAAGTTAAAAAAATAAAACAAAATAAATAGAAAAATTCACAATCATAGTTTCAGATTTTATCACCCCTTTCCCAGTAATTGATAGCATAATTAGACTAAAATTCAGTTAAATTATAGATTTGAATGATACTATTGACTCCCTTGATTGAATTGGCATAATAACTGCTGAATACACATTTTTTTCCCCAAGTGTACATGGAACATTCATCAAGATGGCTCATATGCTGGGTAAAACAACAAGTCTCAATAAATTTCAAAAGATCCAAATATTATAAAGTGTTTTCTGACCAAAATGGAATTAAATTTGAAATTAATAAGATATTTAGATTTTTTTTTAAAAAAGAAACATTACGGGAGAATGTTCCTGAAATCTAGCACATTTCATACTGAACAGTAAAAGACTCACACTCCAGGGATTCAGTATTTTTTCTCTTCTGTCAATTAAAGGAATTTGATTGTTAATTTAAAAACCCAGTCTTTATAAGTATGTGATTCTGATTTTATTGTAAGTGTTTGTTCCTGGAGGTTTTGGTTTTGGAGCTTGCATACTCCCACACCAAGACCCTAAGAGTGGAGCTACAAAGGATGGAGCCTGTCTCCATTCACCTTGGAGGCCTGCAGAAAAACCCAACACTGTTTTTTTTTTTTTTCCAAGTTGGATAAACTCTTAACCTTTCGCAGTGGGGTGTTGATTTTCCTGGCCAGCCTGCTGAACTCTGGTAACACAAGACTGCTGGTCCCCAGGGAACCACTATGCATAGTATGCCTAAGATGTGGCTTGGAGCTGCAGAAACCCAAGTGGGGCCTTCCGTTTTCAGTAAAGACCAGGAAATCTCTGATGGTGTCCTACATTCCTCTGCTTAATACCAATCCCTCCTCCCCACTAAAGACCATGCAAATGGTTCATGTAAATCGCCCTGGTCTGCCTGCCAACATTCCAAGTGCTTCAGAGGAAATGTGAACACTCTGGGTGCCTAAATTTTCTTTGAAAGGTCACGGGCAAATGTGGGCTATAAATGTCCTGGCATTACAGCTGGTCTGCTACCCCTGCCTAGGATACCCAGTACTCAGGCTGCCATACTAAAACCTTCATAGATTTAGCTTTCCTGGATTTACAATTCAAGCCAGATGCTTATGGTGTAAGAAGGAGTGGAAAGGGGTGGTGAGATTTTACATGTAGGGGGAAGATAACTCAGTTGTTAACAGGTTTGTCTTTTATTCTCAGGAGTGTAGTCTCATCCCTAGTGCTTATTACATGCCAGGCACTATTCTCAGGAATGCCCTGGTTTGAAAGATAAATTATATGGTTATCCTAGATATAAAGGGCTTATCCAAAGTAGCACAGGTAATCAACTTCATTTTGCAAATTCAGATCACCTAACTTCTCTACAGTGTTCTTTTCCCTGAGCCATAGGCCCCTCTCATGAAAAGTGCTACCTTCATCTTTCTCTTAAAAGACCTCTCTCTCTCTACAAAGACCTGGGACACACACTTATCCCTTCCTGCCTCTAGCACAGAAGGTGAAATGCTTTCTCAGTTTATTTCATTAGCACCTGAGAACCATTAGTTATGCTTAAATGGAAGTATCCGAACTTTAGCACATGCTAAATTGAACTTGAATTTTATCTTTCACTGGGAAATGTTACTGCTTTTTGACAAAAGAAGGTAACTTAATTTCTTTGTTGGGGACAAGGGGAAAATTCAAACCTTGTTTTTAGGATCTAACTTCGGCAAAATGTAACCAGAGTCTTGCATATATGCATGCATGCGCACACATACACAAACCCCTCCTTAATCTGTTTTATCTCAACCATTGTGTACATAGTGGTTGCCAGAGATGAATAACTCATTAATCTTCTTTAAGACAATTAGCCAGTAAATTCAAGCTAATTAGCTAGATCTGGGTTGAGTCAAGAAAGCTATTTGTTGGAACTGGTAGAGAATTTGTAGGGGCAAAGTTAGAACAAGGTAGGAAGAAAGCCAGGATCAGCAGATGGGAGACTCCAAGCTCTGCAGGGTTGCTACATAGAATTCTCTTCAGAGATGCCACTGGCCTCAAGGAGCAGCCCAAAGGTACAAGGCACTGCCTCAAAGATGTTTGATTTGCAGAATACTGTCAAATTCCATGTCTTCATTGTGCCTTCTGTCCTTCTGGCTTTGAAGGATAGAGAGCTGGAGTGAGTTCCCAACTACCCCCAGCTAGGAAAGAAGGAAGAAAATCAAGCTTCCTCATAAGGAAAGGGAATTTGAGTGTCTAATATGTACTCTTCACTCATTCATGTTAAGTAGATAACAAAACAGAGTCAAAGAAGACAGGTGACAACCCAAGACTATCCAAGTAGCTAGTATCAGAAGCAAAAGACTGCAGCCCTGTACTATGACATCCCATTCTCCCTGAGACCATCCTTTAAAGAGTTTGTGGTGAATCCAACCTACTAGGACCCAGGGAGGTCCTAGCGTGGGAAGGAAGGAGACTCAAGGGCACTGAATTCAGTGAGCTCTTCTGTTTATCAATGATATGGCTTTGGGCAAGTCATTCCAATTCTCTGAGCCTCATTTTTTTCATTTCTACTTGAGGAAAATTATTTCTTTGTCATAGTCACTGAAAACTTTGGGTAAAATTATATGACGAAAACATCCCTAGTGCTTCTTACATGCCAGGCACTATTCTGTGGGCTTTACATATTATAACTCATGTGATCTTCACAATATATCTACAAGCTAGCTACCACTACCATCATCAATTAATAAAGGAGGAAACTGATGCATGGGGAGGTTAAGTTGAGCAGCTAGATAGTGATTCAGAGTGGATTCAGACCTGGATGGTCTGATTTGTGAGCCTGTGCTTTAATTACTTTCCTGCCTTTTCTAACTTGCACACTGGCTTAGATGGAGTTTAATAAATGCTCCTTTAATGCTGCTGTTTATTCATTCAATATATAGAAGCTCAGGACAGAAAATAGGCAAAAATGGCCTGTTAGTATTTATCTCTAACTTGAACTCAAGATGAAGAGACTGATCCATGTATCTTTCCCCCTGCCCATTACCTGTTTCAGAGGATATAGCTGTCAGTCTTTTTCTTGGAGATATAGCATAGAGTTTAGCAAAGACACAGTGAACCAAAGAAAATGCAAATCTATCAAAATCTCATAGACTCCTTTTCATGTGTGTTCCAAGCACTAAGAGACACAAGCATGCGATAAGGCCTATCTCAGGCTTGCAAACAATAAGAACTCAAATCACACTTATTAGAAGAAATTGAATTTACATGGCCAACTCCAAGGGGAGCTTGATTCTAGGATTACTTCCTTTCAATGTCTATTTAGAAAAAAGTCCCCCTTTCTCCAGATGCTCTCAGAGGAGGGGATGAAAAAATATCTCCTGTTGGGGGATCTCCTGCTACTGACTCCATCTCCAAACATCACCGTGGAGGTTTTGCAAATTGGCACAGCACTTATGAATAAACAGCCACAAATGAAGAGTAAAGACATGAGCTCTTTTTTGGAGGAATCTCTTTCCTCTAGCTTCCAGCTGATCATTTAAGATGGTTCCTGGTCCCTCCCACAAGGTATGTCAGCTTACAAGCTCAGCCAATGTCCTGGACAAACAAAATCTACTTGAAACCTCATCCCAGAAATCCTGACTTTAAGCCTAGCTCGTCGTGAGCATTCCTGCTGCATGGAGATAAATATGCTATGTGTATTATCTCATAAGATCTTCACAATGACTTCGTAAATTCAGGCTGGATTATTATCTCCATCTTACAGTAGGAAAAAAATGAATGGCAGGATGATTGAATAAATCACTGCAGGTGACATGCAGTGTAAACAGTGCAACTGGGTTGTGAGTTTAGGTCAATCCCACACAATGCCTCTTTCTTTAAATGAGATAAACCCTTGAGTCAAGCACTGTCATTTCCATAAACTTTTATCCAAATGTGAATGTCTTTGCTGTAAGACAAATCAGGCAGGGGTTATTAATGTATCACATTTTCATCTTCCATAATATATTGGATTCAGAAAAACTTTTACATCGTAAGTTCTTGTTACACTGTTCTGGGGTGCAAAATGAGATAGGAATGGAAAAGTGGACAACAAAGAACAGTGAAGAAACATAGAAGTATCCTTGCATTTCCAATTTTGCCTGAGCTAGCCCTACCAAAGCCAGTATTCATTATTAAGGAATCAGAGAGGTGAAAAGTATATAACCAAGATGAAAGTGGAGGATTTCAAGGGTTAAAGTCTCTATTTACTAGTGAAGGTAACTACTAGCCACTTAGAATTTGGGTTATTTTGTTGTTGTTATTCTGCATCCTATAAATGCAGAATAAACATTTATTTGAAGTGCAAATGGAACATTTACCAAAATGGACCAGCTGCTGGGCCATAAAAAAAGTCTCAATAAATTGCAAACTATTGAAACCACATCGAGCATGTTCTCTGACTAGAGGGATTAAGTTAGGGATCAATTAAGCAAAGAAGATAAATAAAATTCCCAAAATACTTCAAAGGAGGCATTTTTAAAAATTTAGGTATAATTTACACAAAATAAAATTTACCCTTTTCAGTGTGCAGTTTGCCAGTGTTGGCAAATGCATACAAGCATGTAATCACCAGTATCATCAAGATATGGAACAGTTTAATCCCACACAAAGTTCCCCTATGTCTCATTATAGACAACTCCTCCCTACGACCCTAGCCTCTGGCAACCACTGAACTGATTTCTGTCCCTAGAATTTTGCATTTCAAATCTGGCTTCTTCAAATCTCGCATAAGGCATTTGAGGTTCATCTATGTGTTGAGTGGATCAGTAGCATGTTTCTTCTTATTGCTAAATAGTATTCCATTGTATGGATGTGCCACAGTTTATCCATTTACAGGTTGAATGACATTTGGTTTATTCCCAGTATAAGGCAATTATAAGTAAAGTCAAGATAAGTCTTTATACAGAGAATCTCTGGGTCTAAGTGTATATTCAACTTAATAGGAAACTGCCAAAGTTTTCCATAGTAGCTGTGATATCTTACATTCTCATCAGCAGTGTATGAGGGTTCCCATTGCTTGACATCCTCATCCGTGAAGCTCTTCTTAGTTTATTAAGTAAGTCTTTCTAACAAGTATGTAGTTGTATGATTGTGGTTTTAATTTGCAATTAAATTACTAATGATATTTCATGTCATTTTGTCATTGGTATTTATCCATTGGTGAAATGTTAAGTTCTTTTGTCCATTTTTAAAGTAGACTTTTTAATTATTAATTTTTGAGAGTCCTTTGTAGAGTGTAGTTATGAGTCCTTCATGAAATATGTTTTTTCCAAATATTGTCTCCCAGACTGTGGCCTGTCTTGTTTTGTTAATGAAAATGAGCAAAACTTTAAATTTTATGAAGTCTACTTTATCATTTTTAATTTTATTTGTTTAATTTTTGTGTTCTATTTCAGAAATCACTGTGTACCACAAAGTTGCAAAGAATTTCTTTTAGTTTTCTTCATAATCTTACAAAATTATATTCCAAAATTCTCCTTTCCATAGTTTATGCAATTATTGCCATCCGTTTTACTTCTATAAATGCTATGGACATCTAACATCTTGCTATTCGTTTTGCTTTAGACAGTCAATTTTCTTTTTTGTGTGTGTGGATCAAAATTTCTGTCTAGCATTTCTCGCTGAAGTGCTTTTTAGTATTTCTTGTGGTGCAGTTCAGCCAATAAGAGAGTGTCTCAATTTTTGTTTGAAAAAAATATTTCTTCTTTATTTTTGAATTTTTTGAGTGTGGGTCTGGGTGTAATAGTCTAGGTCGAAAGTGGTTTTGTTTTTTTTTTGTTTGTTTGTTTTGCTTTCAGGACTTTAAAGATGCCACTTGATTTTCTTCTTGCTTGTGTAGTTTCTGACAATATCTGTTTTAATTCTTGTATATGTTCCTTTGTATATACCATATTTTTCCTGGTATCTTTAAATATTTTACCTTTATATATGATTTTCAAAATGTTGAATATGCTGGTTGAAGAGTGTTTGTGTGTGTGTGTGCACGTGCACGTGCACTGTGTGCACAATATATGTGTTTCCTTATTGATCCTGCCTGGTGTATGGAGTCCCCGGGATTTCTGGGCTAGTGTCATCTTCCACATTTCCAATTACACCAATTACATATACGTTAGTAAGATATTTTCCCATGGTTCTTGGATAATCTGTTCTTTTTACTTTCCACTCTTGTTTCTGTTTTTTTATGTATAAATTTAAACAAACTGTTCAAAAGCTATTTTTTATGTCCATTTTCATTTATATCTAATTTCATGTTTATAATTTCTTCTAATTTGTCTTCAAGTTGACTGAATTTTTCCTTGGCTGTGTCGAGTGTACTAAAAAACTCATGAAAGATGTTCTTTATCTCCGATCCCATATTTTAAATTTCTAGCATTTATTTGATTCTTTTTCACAGTGTCCATCTCTGTGTTGAAACTTCTCATGTGTTCATGCATGTTGTCCATGTTTTTGCACTGGAATCTTTGCTGTGTTGATAATATTTGTTTTATATTTCCAGTTGTTTCATTGTCTGGATGATATTTTAGTCTGGTTCTCTTGATTGTCTGTGGAATGAAGTCAATTATTACAAGAATCTCATGGATGCAGAAACTGAGGCTCAAGGAGGTTATATGAGTACTCAAAATCACAGAGCCAAGAACTGATGAAATGAAGTCAAACAAATTTCAGGCTTTATCTTCTGCCCACTAAACTGTGCTGCTCTATAATATGGACACAATAAATAGCTACTGAACAGGTGATTACATGACCTGGAATTCTCAAGCATAAAAATCTGTCCAATGTTGCCCAATAGAAATGCCTCTGGGGACCCAAATCTTGGGACACAGCTGAGTGGGAAGCCACTAGGAGTTTATACCTATGTTCTGATGTGTAGAACTATTTCAAAACCCCATGAGAATGTATGTATTTGGTAGGTAAGTGTCACTGTGGCCAAGTGAAAGGTATGTTCATCTCTTTACTCACTTACTTACCTGCCCAAGCAGCACAGGATCTGGAACAGTCAGAGGACGAGACTGCATGGAAATATTTGACATAAGCCTTGTAGACTCCTCTCTCACCCTAACTCTTCACTGAAAAAGCACCATTTGTTTTTTCACCGAATAATCATTTGTAGCATACAAAATGAGCCATGTGATTTGTTTATTTCCTTATTAAAACAAACAAAAATTTGCCGCCCTGTTCTGTCCCACAGCCAGGGCTACCCTGGCTATAAGCCAGCTGTGTGGCTCTGCAATTTCAGGCACTGGAATGAGCTGGGATGGGGCCTGCAGGCTTTTTCTAGCTCCAAAGGCACAGT
The DNA here is from genome assembly GCF_028858775.2 of Pan troglodytes. Taxonomy (NCBI): domain Eukaryota; kingdom Metazoa; phylum Chordata; class Mammalia; order Primates; family Hominidae; genus Pan; species Pan troglodytes. The sequence continues at coordinate 46,343,779 of NC_072419.2, forward strand.
TGTCTACAGATTCCTCATGGATCAGGAAAGCTGGGGTGGGGCTGGCACACACAGTCAATGGTCTTGTAAATAAATGTGTTCGGCCCATTCCAGCCAGTAGATAGTGTATCACAAGGCAAGGCCATTTACATATGGTCCCCTGGGCCTAGGTCAGGCATTGAATCAGACATGTTACCTGCCAGACAGCTATAGTGAAGATGAGAAGATAGATTAGCCTCCTGGGTGTCAGGTATATGCATAGCACATGAACTTCCCCCAAGAAAGCAAGTCGGCCTCTCCAGAAGACCCCCTGGGACTGTGTCTTTGTGGCCTAAATTCCAGCAGGGAGCAGCCACAGACCTCAGACTTGCTTCTTCAGTTTAGAAGATATTCTTCAAGGATGGCTTCTGGTATCAGAGGTCTCAAGTAAGTGTGTGTAAAATATTTCAGTGTTTGACCTAATAAATATTATTCCTAAGGAAATAATTCAAAAAACGAATACATAGGCAAAGATGTTACTTATAATAAACTAAGTTTATAACATTAGGATGGTGACATATCTATTTAATAGACTGTCATGCAGCTATTAATAATTTTGCCCCATATTTAAAACTTTAGAAAAAAAGGACACTAGAAGGAGTGAAAATATCAAAGTTATAATAGATGAGAATTTCCCAGAGATATAAAGGTCACAAGTATTCCTATTGAAAGGGTATATTAAGAGTTTAGAGTAAAAGGAAAGGAAGAGCCAAACCTAGGGATATTACTGTAAAATTTCAAGGATTAAGAATAAAGAGGAGATCCAAAAACCTTGCAAGGTGCAGAATAGTCGCCTACGAAAGAGTAAGAATTAATCGGACTTCAAATTTTCCATTAGCAATGTTGTATGCTTAGGGCTATTTTATCTTTCAGACATTGAGACACAGTATCTGGGGCCTATGAGTTTTTTAAGTTCTATGGAAATATTTTATAGAGGAGAAACTTTATTCTACATATATATTATATATATAATAGCTATATATATTTCTATAGATATATAATGTATATGATTGTGATAGAATATATATACACACATATATACACACACACATATATGTAATATATATTGTTTATATAAATTTGGTCTTTGTTCCCAGTTTCTGACACAGAGTTACAAAAACCCTTGTAATTTTACAATAGTATCACCAAGCTAGGCCCGTTCTACCCATCATGCAGTATGACAATCACTGAGACAATGAGTTTTGCAGTAAAGATTTTTTTTCACTAGGTAGCCAAGCAAGCAGATGGGAAACCAGATCTCAAATTCACCTCCCTGAATATAGGGCTTAGGCGTATTTACAGGATAAAGAAGCAAGCTGGTCATGGAGAAAGGTGATTGGCAGTGGGAAAAAATGAGGTAATCAGTGGTTTGTGCAAGAGTAGACAGAGTTCATGGCTTTTCATAGGACACATGTGCATTCAGAAAATGGTGGCATCAGCATGATCTGAGGGAGGAGGTTTGGGCCCTCTAACATCAAAACGTGACCTCTCAGGTATTTGCACCTGCCCAGTTGAAACGTTAGTGGTCTCCACTGGTTTAAACTGGACTAGTTCCTGAAAAATAACTTTAAGCAATCATTAACTATAGTGATATATATGTCAGAGATATTATCTACAAGAAAGCTAGTAGGAGTATAGTTATATATTGTTTGACTGTGTTACTTTTAGCCACATAGGTTTTAAGATCAACTGGAAGTAACCAATTAAAACCACACAAGTGGTTTGGTAGACTTAACCAGGTTAGCCTTTAGTTTCAATAGAGTCATCTTTTGTTCTAATATTTAGTCTTTGTACCTCATTCCTGGCACATAACTCCTAAAACTCAGAATCTCTGGAGTGGTAAGAGTGTCTTTAGTGTGCTATTGACATGACTGGTGGCCTCTAGAGAGCTTCGGGATGGGGGCTGGTGGCCAGAAAAACTAAGGCATGATTAGAGGGTTGGGATTTTCAGTTCCACTCTCCAACCTCTGGGGATAGGACTGGAGATTTAGATAATCATCAATTTTCAATAATTTAATCAGTCATGTTTATATAATGAAGACTTCTTAAAACTCCCTAAATGACGGGGTTCAGAGAGCTTCCAAGTTGATGAACGAATCCACATGCAGGGAGGGTGGCACACCCTAACTCCACAGTACAGAATCCCCTGGGCTCAGGACACTTCCAGATATGACCCTATATCCTTTATAATAAACCAGTAAATATAAGTAAAGTGTTTCCCTGAGTTTTGTGAACCATCCTAGCCAATTATAGAACCTGAGGTGAGGTATGGAAATCCTTGGTTTATAGCCAATTGTTCAGAAGTACGGATGGCGATCTGAGACTTGCAACTGGTGTCTGATGTGTTTCTGTCTTACGGGAGTGAAACCTTAACCTGTGGGGTCCATGTCAACTCTGAGTAGTTAGTGTCAGTGTGGATTTGAACGGTAGAATACCCAGCTGGTGTTCAGAGATTAGGAGAATTCATTTTTGGTGTGGAAAAACTCACATATTTGATGCTAAAGTACTGTGAGTAAAAACAGCCAAATATATAATATATAGAGATGCTATATCCATATTACATGTGTGTATATGTATATAGATTGAGATTCAAAACTATAATACTATACTATAAAATCAAGTATGAGAAATTATTAAATATGTATGTAGATAATATTATACTATGATACTTTGTAGTATGTTTCATATGAGAGGTGGGACTCCAAAACTTACAGTACCTTGGATTAACAAAAATTCTGAAAATCTTGCTAGCAATCTAATTCTAGGCCCTAAAACCTAACAATTACAAGGGAAGTATCCCTCCCCTCTAGATTTGCAAACCCAACCAAACTACCAACCAAGGCATAAGGATATTATGAAAACATTTTTAGGTGAGACAGAACTCAGACATTTTAAGTTAATTTTAAGTTTCTGTTAGCATTTGAATGCTGATAACTAATTACATTTTTCATCTTTCTCCAAAGTTAGTAGCCAGTTAAGAAATATATACAAAAAGCTGAATGATCAATTTAAAAGTGATCTATGTCGTTGACAGTACTGAACTGGACCTATGGCCATTTGGGTCCCTTACTAAACCCTCGATGGATCTTAAATCTGGAGTTTAGGATCAATCACCTGAGGGATTTTAAGGGCAGTCAGTCAGTCTTTCCAGAATCATCGCTTTGCCTGGATGCAGTATAGAAAGGGCCTCGAGCTAGACATTAAAGGAAGACTTGGTTCCTGACCCAGGTGTGCTTGCTATTTGAAATAGATCCAGAATGCCAACAGCTAGGGCAGGCCTCCTTGAAACAGAAATCCCAGAAGGGGCTGAGCCACCTGTTCTTTCTACATTATTCACCATAAAAGTAAGACTTTTTTCACTGGGAACAAGGGAATAAACAAGAGACAAGCCAGAAGAATTTCCTCCATTCATGTTTTCTCTTTTTCTCCTAGGGCAGTGGTGCTCCAAGTGTTGTCCTTAAACCAGCAGCATCAACATCACCTGGGAATTTGGCAACAACAACAACAAAAAGGAAATTCTGGGGCACTAGCTGAGCAACTTAGCAAATTAGAAACTCTAGGAAAGGAACTCAGTGATCCGCGTTTCCATAAGCCCTGCAGGTAATTGTAATGCACTATCATGGTGGAGAACCACTGTCCTAGAGCAGTAATGGAAGTTTATTTCCTTTTTTGGAAATTTGAGGCTAAGGAAGATTCCCCCACCCAATCACCCCTTGAGATTGTATGCCTGATAAATGAAGTCATAAACTGAACATGACATGAGGTCTATTCAAGAGTAGCTCCAACCCAGAAGAGGAGTGTCTGGAAATGAAAGGATAGCTCATGTGCAGTGTGCCTAGGAAACAACCTGCCTAGAACTGACTAGATGGATGGTGGACTCAAGAAAGGAGGATTTGATAAAAGAGTCAGTGTAATTGAGAAAAGCTAATGGATCTGCAATAAAGCACCAGTCGGGCACGGTGGCTCACGCCTGTAATCCCAGCACTTTGGGAGACTGAGGTGAGCAGATCACCTGGGGTCAGGAGTTTGAGACCAGCCTGGTCAACATGGTGAAACCATGTCTCTACTAAAAATACAAAAATTAGCTCGGCGTGGTGGTGCGAGCCTGTAATCCCAGCTACTCGGGAGGCTGAGGAAGGAGAATCGCTTGAACCCAGAAGGCAGGGGTTGCAGTGAGCTAAGATCGCACCACTGCACTCCAGCCTGGGCCACAGAGTGTGACTCCATCTTAATAATAATAATAATAATAATAATAATAATAATAATAATAATAATACAACCGGCCGGGCACGGTGGCTCACGCCTGTAATCCCAGCACTTTGGGAGGCTGAGGTGGGCAGATTACAAGGTCAGGAGATCGAGACCATCCTGGCTAACATGGTGAAACCCCGTCTCTACTAAAAATACAAAAAATTAGCAGGGTGTGGTCATGGGCACCTGTAGTCCTAGCTACTAGGGAGGCTGAGGCAGGAGAATGGCGTGAACCCAGGAGGCAGAGCTTGCAGTGAGCCAAGATCGTGCCACTGCACTCCAGCCTGGGCGACAGAGTGAGGCGCTGGCTCAAATAATAATAATAATAATAATAATAATACAATAAAGTACCCAGGAAATAAGAAGGAAGAGAGGAATGGAGAGAAGAAGAAGAAAAGAAAGATGGAAGAGAAGGAAGGAGAGAGGGAGACATGGTGACAGAAAAGAAAGATGAAGAAAGAAATAATAGATAATCAGCAACTCAAGAAAAAGAAAAATACTTCATAAAAAACGATATGAGTCAAAATTAAATATGACATGGATTTGAGCAACTAGGGCCATAGCAACAAAAAAGGAAACTCTGTTTCTTCTGAAGTACCACCAGAGTGGTGACATTGGAACCTTAGGGATCACCGTAGTTGTCTCTGTGGTATCATCATAATAATACATAACACTGGTTGTTGTTTCCCAACTTTTAGAATCAATACACGGGCAATGCACAAAAAACTAAACTGTGGCTACAAAACATAAAAAAGATGTAGTCAATCCGAAAGGTGTACAAAGTAAGGTACAAACAACAAAGGTTTGGAGGTAGGAGGTATGAGGTATGAGGAGCAAACACAATGGGAAGAATGGGAATCCTCACTTCCTCATCATTCGACATAGTAAAAAATTGTCAATACCTGTGCAGCAAGAGATGGTTTTAGGTAAGCTTCTCAATTTTCTAAGTCACCAGTTGGAGAAAGGTGGTGCATGGGGGCATAGATGACTCTATTAGATGAAGCAGAGCAAGAAAGTGGAAGTAGTATACTGCCACGATGCATGCAAACTTAACATTATCAAGGTTAATAAGCTGGATATCAAGGCTTTTGCACAGATATATGTTGCTGGGTAAAAACTTACATTGCTTTCCATGGGATTTATATACAACAGTGAATTAACTATAAAGGCTAATTCATTTAGTTGTGATGTTTTGAGGTGTCAGCAATATCACTTTGTTAATTTCCACAAAGTCTTCCATATCTTGAAGCCCAGAAGATAGTGCCCTGAGCTTATGCATTCTTTAACCCAAACAATCCATATTAGGGACACATATGGCCTTCCAGAGGCACTCTACAGTCTTTCCACTTTTAATTTTTTTAGAAAAACAAGATATCACTCTGTTGCCCAGACTATAGTGCAGTGGCATGATTGTAGCTCACTGCAGCCTCAAACTCCTAGATTCAAGTGATCCTCCCAACTTAGCCTCCCATGAAGCTGAAACTATAGGTGCACATCCAATTAATTTGTTTATTTTTATTGGAGACGGGGTCTCACTACATTTCCCAGGCTGGTCTTGAACTCCTGGCCTCAAACAATCCTCCTGACTCAGCCTCTCAAAGTGCTCCCCACTTTTAATGATGTCTTTTGGTAGCTGAAGAAAAAAGAAGGGAACTTTCTTGTCGGCTTTCATACTACAGTAATATTACACCAAGATCTAGTCCCACCTACCAAAAGTACTCTTTGAATTTCCTCATGCTGAATTGACTTTACAGTCTTCCTTCTTCTCCCTAGCTCTTGAAGGCTCATGTTAATAGGAAGCAGTCCTAAGATGTGTATTCAGGATTCAATTTGGTATTTGCTAGGTAAGAAATCTGGGCAAGTTTCCTTTTGTTTTGTAATAATTCCTTTTGATATAATTTTTAACTTGACCAGATTCACCCTCTTTACTTTTCATTTTTGTTTTTGTAACCTTTTAAGAAAGAGAAAGCCATACCCTGCTTTAGGTATTTGTTTGAGTTTCTAATGAGTTTGTAGAGATGAAAATACTATTCCTATTTTAAAGTCCTGTGCCAATTCCGGGATGAAAGATGGAGTCACAGAAAGGGTATCTTAAGGGAAATAGTATAATAAAGGCAGTGAAAACTACAAGCAAGAGTGATATCATCTCATGGGTAAGGCTTTGTTACCCATGGAAGGTGAAGGACAGCAAGTGCTATATTATGTGTCAGCACCTTAGCATCATGGGAAATGATCACTTTCTACCGAGGAAGCAGAAATGGTGGAGTGTAAGTGTGGGGATGCCAATGGCATAGACAGTGCTTTTCCTAACAATAAAGGGAGAGTTAAGAGCCCAAAATACTTCACTTTGCAAAAATCAGAGTGCATGTGGCCTGGAGGACTGGAATAGAGTGGGAGCTGGTTGAAAAATAGAAAGGAAACTATTAAAAATTGTTGAATTATAACTTAAAGCGAGCCAATGTGATGGTATGCAAATTATATCTCAATATGGCTGTTCAAAACAGGGCAGATGTTGTGGGTCAGGAAAACCTTGTATAAAAAGGTCAAGGAATTACAAATCTTGGGCAAACACTTATTGCATAAAAATAATTGTATCAATAGCTTTTTTATTTCACTCTAAGTACATGTGCTATATATTTTCATTTGAAAAAATTAAAACTTGCACTTGGAAAATTATGCTTCTTTTCCAAGAAGCTCTTAGCTAGCAACTGTTTGTGAGGACTTTATCAAGGGAATCATCACGTTTTCATCATTGAAAATAACAGAGGCCACTGCATCTCAAATTATTCCCACAAATGGGAACGAAAGGCACTTCTCTCCTTTAGCATATGGCTAAGTTGGCTTCCATCTTCTCCATCTTCCAGCTAAAGTGTTATGTGGCAAATGGATATTTTCTCTAAAGGTATCCCAAAGTAACCTTTCCAGGGTAGGCAGCTACCTCCCATGCAGCAGAAGCTTATGGAATAGTGTAAATTAGGGCATCTCCATGTCACTAGACCTACAGAGTCTATGGAAGGTTGCTAACTTACCTAGTGAATTCCAAGCATGGAACAAACAGTTGGAAAGAAAAAGTCTAAAAGTTCAAAGAATTGCTGCTTCTCTGATGGCAAGCAGGCATGTGGGAGGCTGGGTCTTGGGGTAAAGAGTCAGAGCCACATTTAGGGGAATTGCTGAAAACAGATTCCAGGAGAAGGTGTGGCATAGAACATCAGATGGCTATTTCACAAGACTTTTCAACCTCTGGATCACAACTGTTCTCTTTTTTCTTTAATTAGGAAGGATTGTGTCCTCAGACTTGTCTTCAGATAGCCCCAAAAGGCCCCATCCTAGGAGTAGAACAGCCTTCCTGGCTAGCAGAAATATTACTCAAAAAGAAATGTAAGTCATGACTTCCAGGAACATTGAGGCTCCTACCTCATTTACCTTAACCCCTATCGAGTATGTTTGCCAGGCTTAAAAGTATATATTATTATTCAACTAATGCACTATTATATTATTTTGTAAAAATTCAAATATGTGGAATTTTCAGAGTCAAAAGTCAAATGTCTTTGACATCTTTGTCATTCCCTTTACCTACTCTCCTCATAGTCCCCTTCCTAGATTCAGGAATAACTAGTATCAATTTAGTGTGTATCCTCCCGTACCTTTTTCTACATTTTTAGATACATAAATATTATATGCAGAAATACAGAGTTGTGTTCTGTATCTTAACACAGTAACAGACACTATGCTTTCTTATGCAATTTGCTTTTAAATGTTAAGTGTTGCAATGTTAAAAGCAATTATTGGCTCTCTTTGCCCTGTGGCATACTTATCCGTAAAATGGGAATGTTATAATTTATTTTACCACTTCCTTAATCACGTAGATTTTGTTTTTCCCCCATTTTCCATTACTATAAACAGCTCTGTAATGAAATTTTCTATACTTGCCTTTGAGCATTTTTTTAGGGAATAAAATGTAGATTCTGGGTTAGAGGGTAAGCACATTATGAAATTTAATACATATTGTCAAAATGCCATCCTAAAAAACTGTATCAAATTATACTCCCACCACAGTCTTAACCTATTCTAGGAAAACCATTTTAGAAGATAGGAAATTTTAGACTCCTGGGTCTATGTTCTTGGCTTCAGAGGCATTGGGCCACAGGAGCTCAGATATCCATGGAAACCTTCTTCCCAGGAGGCAATGTTTCCAGGCCCACCACACTTTACGGTGGTCTGCAAAGACCATGCCAAGGATTGTGATTTCTCACTAGGACTCCAGTGAGGGAGTCAGATCCCCACACCTTTTTATGTACTCTTTCTAGGTGAATTATAACCAAAATCAAAATTTGGACTAAAATCAGCCTCCTGTCTTTGTTCTGAAAGTATAAGAAATAAGACCTGATTTTGGAAAGGAAAAAGTGGGTAAAAAGAAAAAAAAAAAAACACTGAGAACAAATTTCAGCCCACGTTTAGGACAGATAAAAAAGATCAAGTGATTCATCTTTTCTCCCTCTACCTAAATTGCTGCAGCTTCAATGCAAGAGAAGTGACTCTGGTTGCAGGAACCATCTTCGGTTGGGATTAACTGTTTTAGGAATGCAAGTTAGTATACTGGAATTAGAATGAGCTTGTCTGGGTTCAAGTTCTTGCTCTACATTTATTGCCATATCAGCTTGAAGAAGCCATACTGTTGTTCTTTTCCAGCTCAGAACCTTGGATTGTTCTCTTGTTGGCATGGAATTCTCTTCTTGCAAATTTTCCTGAGACTGACTTTCTGTTATCATTCGAGACCCAAATCAAAGTTCTTTTCTTCCAAAAGGCTGTTGCTAGAACTATTGGAAAAGAGAATTTATATTTCAGCTTGCTTTCTTGGGCCTATTTATGCTGCCTTAAAGAAAAGACAAGCCTGAGCACAAAGCCAGTACAAAATACTGGGAGAGCCATATTTTTAGTAATATCTTCTGAGCATCCATATCTTAAAAAGCCTTTTGTCTGGCCTATGCATTCTCACTTACTCTTGAAGGTAGAACACATGCACACACACAAAAACACACACACAATCACACACGTACACACACATACCAATTCTATGTAGCACAATGGTTTTCAATTTTGGCTGCTCATTGAAATCCCCTAGGAAGCTTTATAAATTCTGATGCCTGTGCCTCACCCCCATTGATACTAATTGAATTTGTTTGAGGTGTGTTGTAGGCAACAGAATTTTCTGAAGCACCCCAGGTGATCCTATGAGATATGCCAAGGTAGACAGCAATTGGTTCATTGGTTCACAAACTCTTGTTTCCAGATAAGCAGCACTGGCATCACCAGTGAAGTTGCTATATATGCAAACTCACAGGCTCCACTCCAGACCTCTGGAATCGAATAGTCCACAGCCAGTATATTTTAACAAACCTTCCATGTGATGCTGATGGATGCTTAGGTTTAAGATCCTCTAATCTAGAGAGATGATTTGGCAATTTTATCCACTACATGGTTTTTTGCCATTGTGAGAAATTTGCTGCTATTAGATGAGAGGTAGATGAAACTGCTTGAGTCCTGGCCATGCTTTGGAGCTAGGGAGAGGTAGAAGAGGTGATGATGGGTTTCCTGCTGCCTTGACAAGATTAGGGAGAGTGATTTAAACATGTCTACTTCAGTGCAAGGCCAGTTCAATAAAAAATAAAGTCTCTTCTCTAAGAGCAAAGTGGGTATCACAACAAAGGTGGCAATAGGGCAGCAGAGATTAGAAGAGGAGTCATTGGCAGCATTGGAGAACGCTAGAGGAGTTGCACCCTCTGGGGTATAAGATGTAGAGGGTTCTTATGGTTCCTGCAGAGGGTGACTCCAGAAGGGACCAGTCAAGCCAGAGAGAAGTCTACACAACCCTATTGCCCTCTGCTGGGAAAAACAAAGATTTGGTGTGGATGTGAGTCAGGGCATCCAGAAACGAGGTTTTGGCATCACAGTGTGACTCACCGTATCTTCTTTGCCATTTCTTCCAACAGTCAGAGATTCATGTGCCAGGTAAGACACAGCACATTAAAGGAGAAGCAGCAGGTCAGTAGAACAAGTTTAACCTGTTATATTAGTCTGTTCCCACATTGCAATAAAGAAATACCCAAAACTGGGTAATTTGTAAAAAAAGAGGTTTAATTGGCTCACAGTTCTTCGGGCTATACAGGAAGCATAGCAGCTTCTGGGGAGGCCTCAAGAAACTTTCAATCATGGTGGAAGGTGAAGGGGAAGCAGACACACTTTACATGGTCAGAGAATATGGAAGGAGATGCGGGGAGTAACAGATTTTATGCTCACTTACCCACTATACAGTACCAAGAAGGGATGGTGCTAAACAATTCATGATAACTCTACCCCCATGACCAAATCACCCTCCAACAGGCCCTACCTCCAATATTGGGGATTATAATTTGAGATCATATTTTGGTGGGGAACACATATTCAAACCAAATCATTCTGCCCCTGGCACCTACCAAATCTCATGTTCATCTCACATGGCAAAATCCCACCATGCATTACCAATAGTCCCCCAAATTCTTAACTCATTCCAGAATTAACTCTAAAGACCACAGTCCAAAGTCTCATCTGAGACAAGGCTAGTCCCTTCTGCTTATGTGCCTGTGAAATAAAAAACAAGTAAGTTACTTGCAGGATACAAGGAAGTACAGGCATTGGGCAAATACTCCCCTTCCAAAAGGGAGAAATTGGCAAAAAGAAAGGGGCTACAGGCCTCATGTAACTCAAAAACCCAGCAGGGCAGTCACTAAATCTTAAAGTTTCAAAATGATCTCCTTTGACTCCATGTCCCACATCTTTGCATGTGCACTCTCATGCAAAGGGTGGGCTCCCAATTTCTTGAGCAGCATCACCCCTGTGGTTCTGAAGGGCTCAGGTCCCCCCAGCTGCTTTTAAGGGCTGAAGTTGAGTGCTTGTGGCTTTTCCAAGTGCAGAGTGCAAGCTGTCAGTTGATCTATCATTCTGGGGTCTGGAGGATGGTGGCCCTCTTCTCACAGCTCCACTAGAAAGTGTCCCAGTAGAGACTCTGTGGGAGGGCTCCAGTCCCACATTTCCCCTCTGCACTGTCCTAGTAGAGGTTCTCCATGAGGACTCCCCCTTTGTATCAGTCTTTTGTCTAGACATCCAGGCTTTTTTATACATCCTTTGAAATCTAAGTAGAGGTTCCCAAGCCTCAACTCTTACACTCTGCATGCCAGCAGGCTTAACACTACATGGAAACTGCCAAGGGTTATGGATTGCAACCTCTGAAGTAGTGGCCTGAGCTGTACCTGGGACCCTCTGAACCACAGCTGGAGCTGGAGGAGCAGGGGAACAGTGTCCTGAGGCTGTGCAGGGTGACAGGTCCTTGGGCCTGATCCACAAAACCATTCTCCCCTCCTAGGGCTCCAGGCCTGTAATGGAAGGACTACTAAGAAGGTCTCTGAAATGCCTTTGAGGCCTTTTGCCCATTGTCTTGGCTATCAGCATTTGCCTTCCTTTTAGTTATGCAAATTTCTGCAGCTTGCTTGAATTCCTCCCCTGAAAATGAGCTTTTCTTTTCTACCATATTGCCTTGCTGCAAATTTTGCAAACTTTTATCCTCTTCTTCCCTTTTAAATATAAGTTCCATTTTCTGGTTATTTATTTGTTCATGCATGTGAGCATAGGCTTTTAGAAGCAGCCAGGTCATATCTTGAATGCTTTGCTACTTAGAAATTTCTTCTGCCTGATACCCCAAATCATCACTCTTAAGCTCAAGCTTCCACAGATCCCTAGAGCAGGGGAACGATGCAGCCAACTTCTTCACTAACACAAACAAATGTGACCTTTGACCAAGTGTGCTGGCCCACGCCTATAGTCCAGCACTTTGGGAGGCTGAGTGAGCAGATAGCTTGAGCTCAGGAGTTAGAGACTAGCCTGGGCAATATGGTAAAACTCCATCTCTTCAAAAAATACAAAAATTAGCTGAGCATGATGGTGCATGCCTGTAGTCCCAGCTACTTGGTAGGCTGAGGTGGGAGAATCACTGAATCTGGGAGGTCAAGGATGCAGTGAGCTGAGATTGCACCACTTCACTCTAGCCTGAGTAACAAAGAGAGACATTGTCAAAAAGAAAGGAAGGAAGAAAGAAAGAAAGAGAGAGAGAGAAAGAAAGAAAGAAAGAAAAAAGAAAGAGACATTTGCTCTAGTTTCCAATAAGTTTCTCATTTCCATGTGAGACTTCCTAGGCTGAGGGCCTAGACTTTACTGTCCATATATCACTATCAGCATTTTGGTCACAATCATTCAACAAGTCTCTAGGAAGTTCTAAACTTTCCCTCATCTTCTTGTCTTCTTCTGAGCCCTCCAAAATGTTCCAATCTCTGCTCATTACACAGTTTCAAAGTTGCTTCCACATTTTCAGATATCCTTATAGCCATGCCCCACTCCTCAGTACCAATGTTCTGTATTAGTCCATTCTCACACTGGTATAAGGAAATACCTGAAACTTGGTAACTTATAAAGAAGAGAGGTTTATTTGGCTCAAGTTCCACAGGCTATAATGAAAGCATGATTCTGGGGAGGCCTTAGGAAAGTTATAATCATGGCAGAAGGTGAAGAGGGGGTCAGCACTTCACATGGTCAGTGTCAGGCCTCTGAGCCCAAGCCAAGCCATTGCATCCCCTGTGACTTGCACGTATACGACCAGATGGCCTGAAGTAACTCAAGAATCACAAAAGAAGTGAAAAGGCCCTGCCCTGCCTTAACTGATGACATTCCACCATTGTGATTTGTTCCCACCCCACCTTAACTGAGTGATTAACCCTGTGAATTTCCTTCTCCTGGCTCAGAAGCTCCCCCACTGAGCACCTTGTGACCCCTGCCCCTGCCCACAAGAGAACAACCCCCTTTGACTGTAATTTTCCATTACCTTCCCATATCCTATAAAACGGCCCCACCCCTATCTCCCTTCGCTGACTCTCTTTTCGGACTCAGCCCACCTGCACCCAGGTGAAATAAACAGCCATGTTGCTCACACAAAGCCTGTTTGGTGGTCTCTTCACAGGGACACGCATGAAATTTGGTGCCATGACTCAGATCGGGGGACCTCCCTTGGGAGATCAATCCCCTGTACTCCTGTTCTTTGCTCCATGAGAAAGATCCACCTATCACCTCAGGTCCTCAGACCAACCAGCACAAGGAACATCTCACCAATTTTAAATCAGGTAAGCGGCCTCTTCTTACTCTCTTCTCCAACCTCTCTCACTGTCCCTCAACCACTTTCTCCTTTCCACTCTTCAATCTCTCCCTTCTCTTAATTTCAATTCCTTTCATTTTCTGGGAGAGACAAAGGAGACACGTTTTATCCGTGGACCCAAAACTCTGGCGCCAGTCACGGACTGGGAAGGCAGCCTTCCCTTGGTGTTTAATCATTGCAGGGACGCCTCTCTGATTATACACCCATGTTTCAAGGGTGTCAGACCACACAGGGATGCCTGCCTCGGTCCTTCACCCTTAGCGGCAAGTCCCGCTTTTCTGGGGAAGGAGCAAGTACCTCAACCCCTTCTCTCCTTGTCTCTACCCCTTCTCTGCTTTTCTGGGAGAGGGGCAAGTACCCCTCAACCCCTTCTCCTTCACCCTTAGCGTCAAGTCCCGCTTTTCTAGGGGGCAAGAACCCCCAATCCCTTATTTCCGCACCCCAACCTCTTATCTCTGTGCCCCAATTCCTTATTTCCATGCCCCAACCCTTTCTCTGCTTTTCTGGAGGGCAAGAAACCTCTACCCCTTCTCCGTGTCTCTACTCTTTTCTCTGAGCTTTCCTCCTTCACTATGGGCAAGCTTCCACCTTCCATTCCTCCTTCTTCTCCCTTAGGCTATATGCTTTTTTTTTTTTTTTTTTTTTGAGACAGAGTCTCACTCCTTCGCCCGGGCTGGAGTGCAGTGGCGTGATCTCAGCTCACTGCAAGCTCTGCCTCCCAGGTTCATGCCATTCTCCTGCCTCAGCCTCCCGAGTAGCTGGGACTACAGGCGCCCGCCACCACGCCCGGCTAATTTTCTGTATTTTTAGTAGAAACGGGGTTTCACCTTGTTAGGCAGGATGGTCTTGATTTCGTGACCTGGTGATCCACCCACCTCGGCTTCCCAAAGTGCTGGGATTACAGGCGTGAGCCACCACGCCCGGCCTAGCCTATATTCTTAAGAACTTAAAACTTCTTCAACTCTCACCTGACCTAAAATCTAAGCATCTTATTTTCTTCTGCAATGCCGCTTGACCCCAATACAAACTCGACAGTAGTTCCAAATAGCCAGAAAATGGCACTTTGAATTTTTCCATCCTGCAAGGTCTAAATAATTCTTGTCGTAAAATGGGCAAATGGTGAGGTGCCTGACATCCAGGCATTCTTTTACACATCAGTCCCTTCCTAGTCTCTGTGCCCAGTGCAACTCGTCCCAAATCTTCCTTCTTTCCCCTCAGTCCCAACCCCAAGCGTCGCTGAGTCTTTCTAATCTTCCTTTACTACAGACCCATCTGACCTCTCCCCTCCTTGCCAGGCCAAGCTAGGTCCCAATTCTTCCTCAGCCTCTGCTCCTCCACCCTGTAATCTTTTTATCGCCTCCCCTCCTCACACCTGGTCCAGCTTACAGTTTCGTTCTGTGACTAGCCCTCCCCCACCTGCCCAGCAATTTACTCTTAAAAAGGTGGCTGGAGCCAAAGGCATAGTCAAGGTTAATGCTGCTTTTTCTTTATCCCAAATCAGAAGCCTTTAGGCTCTTTTTCATCAAATATAAAAACCCAGCCCAGTTCATGGCTCGTTTGGCAGCAGCCCTGAGACGCCTTACAGCCCTAGACCCTAAAAGGTCAAAAGGCCATCTTATTCTCAATATACATTTTATTACCCAATCTGCTTCCGACATTAAATAAAACTCCAAAAATTAAATTCCGGCCCTCAAACCCCACAACAGGATTTAATTAACCTCACCTGCAAGGTGTACAATAATAGAAAAAAGTTGCAATTCCTTGCCTCCACTGTGAGACAAACCCCAGCCACATCTCCAGCACACAAGAACTTCCAAACGCCTGAACCGCAGCAGCCAGGCATTCCTCCAGAACCTCCTCCCCCAGGAGCTTGCTACACAGTGCCGGAAATCTGGCCTCTGGGCCAAGGAATGCCCGCAGCCCGGGATTCCTCCTAAGCCGTGTCCCATCTGTGTGGGACCCCACTGAAAATCGGACTGTTCAACTCACCTGGCAGCCACTCCCAGAGCCCCCGGAACTCTGGCCCAAGGCTCTCTGACTGACTCCTTCTTGGCTTAGCAGCTGAAGACTGATGCTGCCTGATTGCCTCGGAAGCCCCGTAGACCATCACGGACGCCGAGCTTCAGGTAACTCTCACAGTGGAAGGTAAGCCTGTCCCCTTCTTAATCAATATGGAGGCTACCCACTCCACATTACCTTCTTTTCAAGGGCCTGTTTCCCTTGCCTCCATAACTGTTGTGGGTATTGACAGCCAGGCTTCTAAACCTCTTAAAACTCCCCAACTCTGGTGCCAATTTAGACAATACTCTTTTAAGCATTCCTTTTTAGTTATCCCCACCTGCCCAGTTCCCTTATTAGGCTGAGACACTTTAACTAAATTATCTGCTTCCCTGACTATTCCTGGACTACAGCTATATCTTGTTGCTGCCCTTCTTCCCAATCCAAAGCCTCCTTTGCATCCTCCTCTTGTATCCCCCACCTTAACCCACAAGTATAAGATACCTCTACTCCCTCCTTGGCGACCCTTACCATCTCATTAAAACCTAATCACCTTTACCCCACTCAACGCCAATATCCCATCCCACAGCGCGCTTTAAAAGGATTAAAGCCTGTTATCACTCGCCTGCTACTGCATGGCCTTTTAAAGCTTATAAACTCTCCTTACAATTCCCCCATTTTACTGCCCAAAAACCAGACAAGCCTTACAAGTTAGTTCGGGATCTGCGCCTTAGCAACCAAATTGTTTTGCCTATCCACCCTGTGGTGCCCAACCTGTACACTCTTTTGTCCTCAATACCTTCCTCCACAACTCACTATTCTGTGCTTGATCTTAAAGATGCTTTTTTCACTACTCCCCTGCACCCCTCGTCCCAGCCTCTTTTTGCTTTCACTTAGACTGACCCTGACACCCATTAGGCTCAGCAAATTACCTAGGCTGTACTGCTGCAAGGCTTCATAGACAGCCCCCATTACTTCAGTCAAGCCCAAATTTCATCCTCATCTGTTACCTATCTTGCATAATTCTCATAAAAACATACGTGCTTTCCCTGCTGATCATGTCCGATTAATCTCCCAAACCTCAATCCCTTACAAAACAACAACTCCTTTCCTTCCTAGGCATAGTTAGCGCTGTCAGAATTCTTACACAAGAGCCAGGACCGCACCCTGTAGCCTTTCTGTGCAAACAACTTGATCTTACTGTTTTAGCCTAGCCCTCATGTCTGCGTGCAGCGGCTGCCGCTGCTTTAATACTTTTAGAGGCCCTCAAAATTACAAACTATGCTCAACTCACTCTCTACAGTTCTCATAACTTCCAAAATCTATTTTCTTCCTCATATACTTTCTGACGCATATATTTTCTGCTCCCCGGCTCCTTCAGCTGTACTCACTCTTTAAGTCCCACAATTACCATTGTTCCTGGCCCGGACTTCAATCTGGCCTCCCACATTATTCCTGATACCACACCTGACCCCCATGACTGTATCTCTCTGATCCACCTGATATTCACCCCATTTCCCCACATTTCCTTCTTCCCTGTTTCTCACCCTGATCACGCTTGATTTATTGATGGCAGTTCCACCAGGCCTAATCACCATACACCAGCAAAGGCAGGCTATGCTATAGTACAAGCCACTAGCCTTCCTCTTAGAAACTTTCATTTCCTTTCCATCATAGAAATCTATCCTCAAGGAAATAACTTCTCAGTGTTCCATCTGCTATTCTATCTGCTATTCTACTACTCCTCAAGGATTATTCAGGCCCCCTCCCTTCCCTACACATCAAGCTCGAGGATTTGCCCCAGCCCAGGACTGACAAATTAGCTTTACTCAACATGCCCTGAGTCACAAAAACTAAAATACCTCTTAGTCTAAGTAGACACTTTCACTAGATAGGTAGAGGCCTTTCCTACAGGGTCTGAGAAGGCCACTGCAGTCATTTCTTCCCTTCTGTCAGACATAATTCCTCAGTTTAGCCTTCCCACCTCTATACAGTCTGATAACAGACCAGCCTTTATTAGTCAAATCAGCCAAGCACTTTTTCAGGCTCTTAGTATTCAGTGACAGACTAATGGTCTATTAGAAACACACCTCACCAAGCTCAGCCACCAACTTAAAAAGGACTGGACAATACTTTTACCACTTTCGCTTCTCAGAATTTAGGCCTGTCCTCAGAACACTATAAGGTACAGCCCATTTGAGCTCCTTTTTATTAGGCCCCAGTCTCATTCCAGACACCAGAACAACTTGGAGTGTGCCCCCAAAAAACTTGTCATCCCTACTATCTTCTGTCTAGTCATACTCCCATTCACCATTCTCAACTACTCATACATGCCCTGCTCTTGTTTACACTGCCAGTTTACACTGTTTCTCCAAGCCATCACAGCTATCTCCTGGTGCTATCCCCAAACTGCCACTCTTAACTCTTGAAGTAAATAAATAATCTTTGCTGGCAGGACTATGCTGAATCTCCTTAGGCGCTCTCTAATCAGATGTCCTAGGTCCTCCCAATTCTTATACCTTTTATACCTGTTTTTCTCCTTCTCTTATTCCATTTAGTTTTTCAATTCATACAAAACCGTATCCAGGCCATCACCAATCATTCTATACGACAAATGTTTCTTCTAACATCCCCACAACATCACCCCTTACCACAAGATCTTCCTTCAGCTTAATCTCTCCCACTCTAGGTTCCCACACCGCCCCTAATCCCGCTTGAAGCAGCCCGGAGAAACATCACCCATTCTCTCTCCATACCACCCCCAAAAATTTTCACCGCCCCAACACTTCAACACTATTTTGTTTTATTTTTCTTATTAATATAAGAAGGGAGGAATGTCAGGCCTCTGAGCCCAAGCCAAGCCATTGCATCCCCTGTGACTTGCACGTATACGACCAGATGGCCTGAAGTAACTCAAGAATCACAAAAGAAGTGAAAAGGCCCTGCCCTGCCTTAACTGATGACATTCCACCATTTTGATTTGTTCCCGCCCCACCTTAACTGAGTGATTAACCCTGTGAATTTCCTTCTCCTGGCTCAGAAGCTCCCCCACTGAGCACCTTGTGACCCCCGCCCCTGCCTACCAGAGAACAACCCCCTTTGACTGTAATTTTCCATTACCTTCCCAAATCCTATAAAATGACCCCACCCCTATCTCCCTTCACTGACTCTCTTTTCGGACTCAGCCCACCTGCACCCAGGTGAAATAAACAGCCATGTTGCTCACACAAAGCCTGTTTGGTGGTCTCTTCACAGGGACGCGCATGAAAATCAGAGCAGGAGGCAGGGATGGGGAGGAGCTACACACATTTAAACAACCAGATCTCACCACAACTCACCCACTATTATGAGAATAGAACCAAGGGAAAATTTACCCATTGATTCAATCACCACCCACCAGGCCCAACCTCCAACACTGAAAATTACAATTTGACATGAGATTTGGGTGGGGACACAGACCCAAACCATATCACCTGCAGTGTCGAGCTGATCTGAATTTGAATTCCAGTTCCACCACTACCTAACTGTGAATATGGCCATTTTACAGATCTTATTTAAAATTCAATTATTTCATCTGTAAATGGAGGGTAAACCATGTTGGTTTGTGTAAGAATTAGGAATTGTGCTTAGCACAGGGCATAGCAGCCATTAGGCGGTTCTATATTATAATTATTACTAATATTTAGCCAGTTAATTAACAAATATTAGGTGTTTACTCCTTGCCAGAGTCTGGTGAAGGCCCTAAGAATAAAATAATAAAGAAGAACAGACACAGCTATTTTCCTTGGAAGCTAGTAGGCATACAGACAGATATTCAT
This sequence comes from Pan troglodytes, assembly GCF_028858775.2. Classification (NCBI taxonomy): domain Eukaryota; kingdom Metazoa; phylum Chordata; class Mammalia; order Primates; family Hominidae; genus Pan; species Pan troglodytes. The sequence continues at coordinate 46,363,099 of NC_072419.2, forward strand.
CAAATAATTATTACTCAGATAATCACACAAATAATACACAGTATATCTATAATATGTGATATAAAATGTAGAGACCACAAAGGTATGAATGTGGATGACAGGGAGTGTGTTCTAATCTGGGAGGAGGGAGGCAAGTGTCACAAATTTCCTGAGAAGGTGCCATTTAAACTAATGCCCAAAGGATAAATAGACATTGCATAGGCACGGGGAAAGCAAATCAAAAAGTTTTCCAAATAATGGCAACAGTTTGTGCAAAAGTCCTATGGCAAATGGCAACATCAAGGAACTTAAAATTATCAGTGGGTACTGGGCTCAGAAATCAAAAGGGAGTAGAGCTCCAGATTTGGAGAGGAAGAAAAGTGACAGAAATACAAAAGTCATGCTTTTCTCTGTTGTTGTTTTTGGTAGCAGTGGTAGTAGTGTAGTATTCCATTCCAAATTTCTGTTCCCACTTTAAGGTATTTTATCATGATTAGTGTCCAGCCACATATACCATGAAGACACACTGAGGGCCACTAGGCTGCCCTGGTCACAACCTAAGATCGTCCTGTCCATGGCTCTGTGGGAGGCTCCGTTTGGATGTAGAGCAAAGGAGTGGCCCCAATGTGAGTGGGGCGTATAGCCATGAGGACATACGCTTTTCTCATTTCGACTCTCTTGTGGTTTTGAATAGCGTACTTGGTGGCTGAATTAACAAAGCACTTTGCTACTCTCTGGCTATGGCCATGTTCTGGAAAACTCTCGATCAGGTAGCAAAATGAATTCAACCCTTACTGTTTTCCATACAAAGTTCTGAAGGCTTTATGTATTTTGCCACTGGTTCTCCCAGCATTCACAGTGACTGGTTCAGGCTGGCCTGTTTTTTTTCCTAGATCATCTTTATTGCCAGTGTCCGCAGTTGCTGGAAGACTTTCCAGGATCCTGCATGCATATGGCTTTTGATGGAAAAATGTCTCCCTTGGCATCTCCTTGTACGAGTCACATATATCAAAACCCAGCTCCCAGACCACCCTTCCAGCCAAACATTCATAAACGTCCAGGAGGGAAAGAAGTTATGCAGGAAGACTATATCTCTTAATAAAATCTTGAGAGAGTTTCCATTTCATTTCTAATAAATCTTCTGTAAGTGAGTGTTGTACAATACTTTCTTAAGAGGCAAAATTGCCTCCAAATCTTTTCCTGGATCAGGACTACAGAATCATTTGTACCCGTCTAACACATCATAATCTATCTTTGGCTTGACAGTAGTAGACACTATTTTTTATTTCATATAGTATATTATTATTCAAGCTCTTTTTTAATAAGTAGGTTTTCACTGAATACACCTTCTTCTTAATAAAAAAGTCTAATAAAATTTAGCATAAATGTCATTATTTCCCCTTTTATTAAAACTTGTTTTAGGAGCTCTGCTCTATATTTTTGGGCTCTAAAAAGGGGCAGAAATTTGAGAGAGTTGGTATAGCACTGTGGGTTAGAATGTAAACTCAGGATTAAATAGACCTGGGTTCCAGTCCAAACCTTTCTGTGTAACCTAGAGTGAGTAACTTTACCTCTCTGAACATGCTTTTGTTTCCTCATCTATAGAAAAGGAATAATTAGAGACAATTTTAAGGATTTCAAAGGAAACTGAACCTAAAAGTTTAATGCAGTGTCTGACACATCATCTACACTCATTAAATTTCATTTTATTATTTCTTTATCCCATCTAATCTAATAATAGCCTCAGGTCCTTTTATCTAATTATAGTAATAGCTGCCATTTTTTGATCACATACTATATGCTGTGAATTGCCAAGTGCTTTATGTGAATTATCTCATTAAATATTTTCAATAACTCTGTAAAATAGGTGTTATTATCATTACCATTTTACAGATGAGGAAATTGAGAGGCAGGCACATTAAGTCCCTTATGCAGGATTACATGGCTGTGAGCAGTAGAATTGTAGTATCCTCTAATGCCTGCTCTGAGTTGTGGAAAATCAGGGCTCCAGACTACCCAAAATTCCTTTGTTAAGGATGGAGCCGATAGGATCTCTTTATGATGCTCTGTGGTCCTTCTCAAGGACATGCAGCACATCTCAGACTTTGGAAGGAGGGCTTGGCCACTAGACTGGGGCTGTCCTGGGAGGGTCATTTTATGATCCAGTGAAATAGTGGAACGTGCCTGGAATTCTGACTGCATCAGATCTGCACTCAAATAGGCTGAAGAGGTGAATGACCTTGTTCAATTATTTTAAATGTTCTGACAGCCAGTTTCCTTATTTGTAAAATGGAGAAAGGAATGCTAACTAGCTCACAGAGACCTTCTGGGGAAGCTGTACTGCATCGTAGTGGTTAGGCACACAGGTTCTAGAATCTGACTATCTGAGGTTTATCCACTTCACTATGTAACTGACCATGAGAAAGTTATTTGATCTTTTAGCCTCAGTTCCTTCAGCTTTATTGTGACTCTTAACAGCAGTAGAGAACTGGTGGCATTGTTATAATAACATCAACAGAATAAATATGACTGAAATGAGGGTCAAGAACATATTTTCACTATTTTTCCTATGTGAGGAATTCTTCATTATGCCCCAGTTGTATGTTACCATTTTTAAGGAATTTGATATAAGTGGAGAAAGTCTATCATTAGTTACACTGGTCCTAAACAACAATTCTTAAGTGATCCAAGCTGCCAGCATCACACTTGGCAACTTCAGTTACAATATAGGAGTGCCAGGGGGCATAGATGTACTTGAGCTGGCTTTTGATCTCATGAGTTTCTACACAGCCCCCCAAGTGAAATGATTTAGAATCAACCTGTAATACTTTCAGAGAAACAAAAGCCTTGAGTTTATTCTCTACTCAATCAGAAGTCTGCAAACTGTTTCTGTAAAGAATCTGATATGAGTTAGGTTCCCATTTTAGAAATGCTTGGTATTGGAAGTGTTTTAGATTTCAGATTTTTTTCAGATTTTGGAACGTTTGCATTATCCTTACTCATTCAGCATCCCTAATCCAAAATTCTCCAATGAGCATTTCATTTGAGTGTCATGTTGGTGCTCAAGAAGTTTGATTTCAGAGCATTTTGGATTTTGGATTTTCAAATTAGGGATACTCAACCTGTAGTCCTATATTTCAGGCTTCATGGAATAAGAGTTAATGTCTTCAACTCTTTCAACAACTGTTCTCACTGAAGGACAAATGGTCTTTCTTGCATTTTACATTAGAAATGTAAAAAGCATTCTTAGCTAATATAGCCTAACAGAAACAGGAAGCAGGCTGGATTTGGTCCGGCGGTTATGGTTTGTCAACTCCTGTCCCAGAGTATGGTGGTTAAGAGCATGGATTCTGGAGCTGCACCATGTGAGTCTGTATTCTTGATTTGTCACTTTGTAGCTGGATGACCTAGGGGAAGTTGTTTAAACTTTCCATCTTCATTTCCTCATGTAAAGCATGTAAAGATGTCATGGGAGTGCTGGGGGTTAAATGAGTAAACACATGTCAAGCATTCAAAATGGAGTTTTCCATGCAATAAGTGCTAAGTGTTTGTCTTTATTATTATTATGTTCCAATTTTTCCTGTTTCTCCCAGTTTTGGAAAATACCTGTAGCATCAGCCCTTTCTTACATCATAGTGTTCTATTTCTCTATAGTCCTTCCAACAGATTTTCTCTATAAGTGCTTTCATGAGTCTCTTGCATCCAAATCATCTAGCGAACTTGTTAAAATGCAAATTCCTGGACTCCTCCCAAGATTTGCTGTATCCTGACTTCTAGAGGTGGGCCCTGAGAATGAGCATTTAATATACTTTACTGGTGGTTGCTCTGCACATGAATTTTAGGGTCCACTGCCCCTAGAGTTCCACAAATCCTCCTTCTTATAAAGATTCCCGGCTGGAAGATAGATGAAAAGGAGGGGTACGAATCACTGAGTTAACCCTAAGTCTGATCTACCAGCAACCCTGCCTGAGTGTCAAAGCCCAGCACTTAAAATACATGCTTCTAAAGTTCCTCCAGTACCAGGAGGGGAAGGAAGAAGTACTGATTATTGGGAAACCAAGCACTACCCCTATCCAGACTGTGTGGTTGGACACAGGGGAGCTAAATGAACTCAGTTAAACCTTGTGGATTTGGAAATGAGCATGGAAAGACTGATCTTATAGTCGCCCAGGCCCCCTTCCAGAGCAGTAGGGCTTGTGATACACAAGAACACCTCTGGACTTCCTCTGAACTTCACTATGAAAAGCAAGAACCACAGTATGCAGCTGCTGGGTACAAAACTTTCAGGGTTTTGCATTTCCTAAGTGCAACAATTGTCATTTGCTTTTCGATTTATGCAATACTTAATATTTGGGGACATGTTTTTTAAGGTAAAAACTTCAATGAGTACCAATTTGAAAGGTAAAATTTTAAAGTACTTTTCTATCCTCAGTCCCTCTCACCCAAAGTAACCATAATTATTATTTTCTTCTCTGTCCTTCTGGAAATGTCTCAAGCATATGCAAAAAAACTTATGGGATGTAGTTGCTAGAAATACATATTTTTTGCACTAATATGATCATACAATATTTATTCTAAGGCGACTAGTTCCTTTGACTTAAACTGTGTCCTGGACCAAATGATCACTTTTGATTCCAAGTACCTACTTCTATCACATTTATCCTTTCCAAATGCCCACCTCCTTCTTCCTTCCATTCTGTAATGTCATTCTTTATGTTACCTAGAAATTTATAATGGATGTTTTATTATCATCATCAAAATAAGGATGAACGCCTGTAGATAGAAGTATTATTCTTAACAGACCACAGATGCATAGACAAAGCTCTCCCTCCACTTATAAATGAGTCTGATGTTTCCTTGGGATCTATCAGGGAAACATTATTTTCCCCTTGGTCTAGGGACAGCTTCTAGCATAGCTGATGTAGCTACCAAACAAAGAAGGGACACTGTGGCTTCCTAAAGATATCCATCCCCGGGCACCATGCTACCTGGGGATCTCCTAGCTCACAATTGGAAGTTCCTATTGAAGTTTGAAAAGCTGTTAGGCAGGATAGCCAAGCATTGGTTTGCTCAAAAAATCTACTCTGGCCTAGATGCCACTGTTCATGTTGGGAGTATCAGGGGAAACATCTCCAGTGGGCAGTAGTAGGACTTACAGAGTGCTGAAAACAGGTAAGTGGTGTCTAGGTGTGTAAGGAAAGAGAAGAGGTAGACTGTTTACCATAGTCCAGTAGACTGCCACAGTTTGTCAAAAGAATTTGAGAGGCTGAGCGTGGTGGCTCATGCCTGTAATCCCAGCACTTTGGGAGGCCGAGGTGGGCAGATCACCTGAGGTCAGGAATTCGAGACCAGCCTGGCCAACATGGCAAAGCCTTATCTCTACTAAAAGTACAAAAATTAGGCAGGTGTGGTGGCATGCGCCTGTAATCCCAGCTACTCAGGAGGCTGAGGCAGGAGAATCGCTTGAACCCGGGAGGGGGAGGTTGCAGTGAGCTGAGATTGTGCCACTGGACTCCAGCCTGGGCGACAAGAGTGAGACTCCACTTCAAAAAAAAAAAAAAAAAAATTGACAGTAGGCAAGTGAAATGAAGCCTCATGAACACTTAATAAAAAGGGAACCAGCATGAGGTCATCGAGATGACGCCATCCCTCAGTACCCTCAATAACCACATTTCCTTTCTTGGTGCAGTTGCCAGACTAGAAAACCAGGATAGTACCATAAACATAGAGGATCAGAAATTCAGAAACAGGTTTTACAAAAGTGTCTTACGAGTGCAGGATGGTATTTTATTTGGTTGAGCTCACTCTTAGAGGATGCCAGCAAATATGTGAATGTCTGACTGGCCATGGATCACTGGCAGTGCACCTAAAGATTCACTTTGATACTTGCAGAACCTTACAGATGGCATACCTTCAGGGACAGGATGGCTGAGAATTCTAGTTCTGGAGAAATGCAAAAGTCCCAAGTAGCCTGGGACAATGGGCTACTCATTACAAGACCTGTGCATTGGAGCTGATATGGACGAGCAAAAACAAGCAAGGTTCATTATCAATTAGGGGAAGACACGAAAGGTGGTGAGAGACCTAGGAAAAAAGAAAGAAGTGATTCCTTTTGTGCTGGGCAGGTAGTGTGGCAGAGACCATTTCCATCAGAGTCTTTGATCTCCTAGGGATATCAGTTTGTGATGAGCTTCATGGGGAAGAAAGGAAAAACTCTAATGCTGTAGAAGTAACCCTTCAGTGTTCTTTAGGAATAGAGTCTGCCCAAGAGCAAGGAGCAAATAATGAGAGTCCTCATGAATTTTCAAAGTCCTTTTTAAAGAGTAGTTCAGACAACAGGACCCTGAAGGCCAAGTGAGACCTTGGTACCCTCTGGATTCTTGACGTCTTTCCTCTCTTGAAATAATCATCCCTGCGTGAATAAGAATCGGTGACAGAGGCATTCATTCAACCCACCGTTGCCAAATATCTGTCTACCCTGCACCTAGCCTGTAACTAGTGCTGGGCAAATAGAAATGCATAAGAAACACCGCTCCTCAGGCCGGGCACGGTATCTCATGCCTGTAATCCCAGCACTTTGGCAGGCCGAGGCGGGCAGGTCACAAGGTCAAAAGATCGAGACCATTCTGGTTAACATGGTGAAACAGCATCTCTACTAAAAATACAAAAAATTAGCTGGGCATGGTGGCACGTGCCTGTAGTCCCAGCTACTCGGGAGGCTGAAGCAAGAGAATCACTTGAACCTGGAGGCAGATGTTGCAGTGAGTTGAGATCACGCCACCGCTCTCCAGCCTGGGCAACAGAGTGAGACTGCGTCTCAGAAAAAAAAAAAAAAAAGTAAAAAGAAAAAAGAAACGCCGCTTCTCTTTAAGGATCTCACAGCCAAGACAATGTTTCCCAAGCAATGGTGCACAGATTACCTAATCAGAATCACCTAGATGCTGTGTCAAAAATGCAGATTTCTGGAACACAGCCTGTATTTGCTGAATCTACATGTTAACGATTCCCTCAGTTATGGATGTGAACAGAAAACTGCTCTGAAGGAGGCAGGTAGGAATCTATCTCTGAGTATGAGAGTGAGTACATGTATGGGGTGATGGGTGAAGGCATGTGTGTATATATTGTAAGGTGGTGAGGACATGCTAAGAGTATACGCATGAGCGTGTATGAATGCCTGTGCTGAGGGAAAGTGCATGCTGCATTAAGAAGCTATACAAAGTGTTCAGTTACTTAATCAGAAGAGAGCAAAGGCCCATAGACCAAGTTTCTGAAACTTTAAAAGACTCATACCCCATCCAGAGTAAGCTTAAGGATCAGAGGTGAGAAACTACCATCCTCATAGTTTAGTCTGCAGTCCATGGGATACAGAAAAAGCAAACATTTTTGAGACTGTCTATGTCTAATAGCAACAGCAGTTTTTGAAGTCACACAGATCTGGACTTGCATCCGGACTGTGTCACTTACCACTTGTGTGATCTTGATCAAGAAGCTCATTCACTGAACCCTAATGCCCCTGTCTGAAGAATAGGGGCGGCAGTGCCAATCCTTCAGGGTATTGTGATCCTAACATTGCTATGTGTGATGCAGCCCCAACAACCAGACACATAAGATGTGGGGGAGTGGAAAGTGGTGTGGCTGGAGGTGTGAAATCCGGGAGGTGAGAGGATTACCCTCTAATAAATACAACTCTTGGGGTCCTGGGAACAACCTCATGAATTTACAGTGAAGACAGATACATCTTTCCTCTTTCCTCTGGTTTTTCCTTGATCCTTACAAGAGGTGCTGAACTTCCTGTTAGCAGACACGATCAAGCAGAAACTGAACCATGGAGATGTGTCCCCCATCCACTAGCAGGACTTTGACTTTGGGTGCCTGTCTTCTCTAGCACCAGAATCCTGGGATTCTGAGTCCCTGGGTTTCTCCAGCTTCCCAGTGTCTTATGTATAGGCTGAGTCGTGATTACATGTTTGGCTCCCACGGAGAGATCTTGCTCCCATCCACTTGCACCACTAAGACTAGCTTTTTGGAGTCGATCAGAGGTTGCCAGGAGAAGGTCATACATTCAAGAATAGCGTTTCACCCAGCTTCCCTCCCCAGTGAACGTGCCACACCAGGTTGGAAGAGACATGGTCTCACTGCAGGATCTTTCCCAAATGCACCCCAGAACACGATGGGGCAGCACTCAGCTCAAGTTACCATGTTCCAACGACTTCCTACCTACCAGGCTGCCATATGTTCAGGATGGTTCTATTGCCAGATGTATGTCAAAGTTTTCCTTTTTAAAATGTAATTTCCCCCAGAATTCACTGGCATCCTACAATGCTGCTTCTTGGCTGCAGAAGCGGTTTTTCTGCCATTTGGGCCTAAAATAGAAACCACACGCAACCTTGACAGTAATCACGACCAAGGAGAGAGAACGCACATCTATTTATATGGCACCTGAAGGTGAGTTCTTCCTTTGTGCTACTGCACTGGGGACCAGATCAACAGAGCTAGGAATATCAGCTCAAACTGATACAATCACAAATATACAAGATATAATAAACTACTGGATATTATAGGAAAAGTTTATTTTTGAGTTTTAAAGAATTTGAGATATTCATAAATTAGGGTTTTGTGTAGGGGTCACATAGTGTATTCATTCTCTTATTCTTTATTCCTCACTGTTCATGTCAGTGGACGGTGAGGTCTCGGCATCTCATGACTTGATGGATATGACAGTATCCAGGCGTGTGTTCATGTGAATGAATGTGCTGTGTAAATAGTGGAAGAACTCTCAAGAATTTTATTCAGCAAAATCATATTTATTCCAAAATATGTTTTTGGCATCCAGAAACCACTTCTGAGAATGGAAATCACATTCATGTTTTAAAATTGTACTCACTTTCGGCTGGGTGCACTGGCTCACACCTGTAATCCCAGCACTTGGGAGGCCGACGCGGGTGGATCACTTGAGGTCAGGAGTTTGACTCCCGGCCAATATGGTGAAATCTGGGCCAACATGGTGAAACCCTGTCTCTACTAAAAATACCCAAATTAGCCAGACATGGTGGTGTGTGTCTGTAATCCCAGCTATTTGGGAGGCTGAGATGGGACAACTGCTTGAACCCAGGAGGCAGAGGTGGCAGTGAGCCAAGATCACACCACTGCACCCCAGTCTGGGCAACCGAGCGAGACTCTGTCAAAAAAAAAAAAAAAAAAAATACTCACTTTCATTTGAAGTGAATAATCAGCATTTTTGTTTTCCTTTTCAAATCCCAGTAGTTAGGATGGTAGCCTTGATGGACTTAATAGGTAACAGTCAACACATCCCTGAGAACAAGGTGTCCATCTGTTCCAGAATACAAATATCCACCTTCACCTCACTGCTTCTCAAACCTGGTCTCTTCAAGGTGGTCCTTTCTTTCTTTTCTACTACCAGGGCAAGGCTATTGCATTTCAGGGTTGTTTCTTTATTACCTGGCTTATTTGTTCAAATGGGGTTGGATGGAAAAACATGCTGCTTGCTTAAATCTGCAAGAAAAAAATACTACAGGGCTCTCTGGGGTAGACACTGGAAAATTCACCACTCTGAGACTTTATTGATGACAAACTCGAGTATGTTTAAGAAAGCACACACACCTAGCAACGATTTGGACATGAAGATAATGTCAGCCCCATGCACGGGTACACTGTCCCTGCTGAGAATTTCACTGGAGACTCATTTGGGGGCTCGAGGGCAGGGTCTGGCTGCCAGCTGGTGTTGAGATGGAGTTTTCCCCCCGGAGTAATCAATTATCATTTCCCAAGACGAGCTCATGGAATGCTGCCAGCACAGTGGGTTGAATAGTCTGGGAGCTGGAATTCTTTCCCAGATGTAGGGGTCATCCCATGTATGTGTGGTAACGATGAACCAGAGAGGCACAGAGAAAACATAGTGACTATTGAAAGTAGGTCTCAAGTTTAAAAAAAATGTTATAAAATAGGTGACAGCAATACTACACATAAATATTTGTCAGCTGGGTGATGCAGAAGTAATCAGACAGATTTCTAGGGACCAGTAGAAGAAATGGATCTTAAGTACAATCTGTTCTAATTCCACAATTAATAGACAACAGCTTTGATGGAGAAACTTTTCTGTGCAAAACAATATCCAACAGCAGACAGATATAGCAGTAGTAATCCAAACTCTTTCCTCAAGGAGCTTGAAGGACTTGATGAACATTCTAAGGAAATACAGCATATTAACATATAATAATAAAATGAGGCAAGATATGAGTGCTTACAATGGGTCAGGTACATTGTTAGACTTTAGACACACAATTTCCCTTAAGTATTTCAAAAAAGTACAAGGTATACACTATTTTAATTCCCACTCTATAGATAAATAAACCAAGTTTCAGAGCAGTGCTGGAACTAGATGAAACAAGTAAGACACTTGACTTGGGTGCAAAATTAAAGGAGACACCAAAACCTCAGTAATCAAGATTTTTAAATATCAGAAGTAATGAAAAAGTATTACAATAAAATATCAAAATTTTAAATGAAGACACAATCAGTATTGCTGATTTTTTTTCCCTTTTGTCTCAGGCTCCAGTCTAGCTTGGTGAGGTGCTGGTTCAGAGCATTGATGAGAAGACTTCCCAAAGCTCATCCATCAGTGTGTGGTACACTAATGCCTAAGAGATTTTATTTTATGGCTTGAACTTTCAATCTGTGCACTCCAACCGAGGAGGACAAGGGTCAAGCCTTGCTGATGCAGGTTCTGGGAAGGAGGTGTCAGGGGAAGCCTCTCTTACCCAGATTTGCAAGTGGATTGAAAAAAGAGCAGATGTGCAAAGTCAGGAGAATAGTGGTGGTGGGCCAAGTCCCATACCCTGGTGAGAAAGATCCAGCTGGGCTTGGGAGAAGCTGATTGTGAAATACTGACAGCGAAAGGCTATCGTGGGGAGCAAGAGAACAGCAGCTGAGTAGGCCAGTGGGAGTCAGCACTGGATACATTCCTGACTTAGAAAAGGGCTTTGATAAACTCCAAGAAAAATGATGTGCAGATGAGCACGCCACTCTGCAAAATGGCCCAAAGATGGAGTAGAGAGGCATCTCAAGCCACAGAGCCTTGGCTCAAAATCACTCCAGATTGGCAGTCTGTAAAACCAGGATTTGGAACTTAAGAACACACCATACTTTCCTGTCTCCAGGGAAAGGATGATTGCCTTATGCACTTACATAATTCTGCTCACACCCCTTCCCCCACAAATATTTGGCCCCTGGAATGGGACAGGGCGAGTTGATAGCTCCCTGGGGACAGGGTAGACTCTGGCTTATAGACACAGAAAGATTTATTTCTGCTGAACCTGTGACAGCTTGGTAAGAGTATTTCAATAATTTGAGCTGCTTACCTACTGTTCCTTTTGTTTTTAACAGGTTCAGTCATTCACTTCGCTCAATGGATTGGGCTTGTCTTTAGAATGGGGAATGTTGTAGCTCAGAAGCCAGTGATGGGCTCAGTAAGGGGCAGCAGGTAGGGAGTGAGGGTAAAAGATAGAATTCCGATAGAGGAAATATGGAATTTCACTTACAAACTAATGGAATGCAAACGTTGTTGGAATTCCATACCAGAGAGCACCCCAGTGAATCCTTCCCAAATGTCCTGACCTTACTGCCTGTTGTGGTAACAGTCAGGTTAATGTAAGAGATGTTTCCCCAGATGCCCAGGTAATCTAGAAAACATATTCTAATTTCAAGGGGGATTCACCTCACAGGCCTGGAGATGTGAGCCTCTAGTTTTCTTCTTTTCGCACTAGTCTATTGACCTCCACAAAATAAGTAACTCCAATGAGAATTATTCCCTTTCGTATTATCAGACTTCAGAGCCCTCAATCCCATATGAAGCACTGGAGGCCTGTCTCTTTCCAGCTCCACCTCCCACATGCAAAAGCTTAGGCAAGGGGCCAGCTAACCTGCTTGGCTATTGGCACCTTGAAATGGAAGTAAATCCCTACTCTTCTGATTTATTATTTCCTGTTCTTCGAAGAGGGGGGAAGGCAGCAAGTCTTGAAGTATTTAAGCAGTTAGTCACTGTACAAATCCATCTCCTGTCTCACCCCCAATTCAGGGGAATAATATTTTTTTCCCTGAGTTACATAAGGCATGATAGAAAGCATTTCAGAACCCCGTCTGCCTCAGGACCGATTTCTTGTTGTAAATCTCTAGGAAATCTTTCACAGTTTCTAAAATAAGTGCCCAGGCTTTGAAAATAGGTCCTACAGCATGAGCAAGCTCTATGTCACCCATGTGTTAACCTTAGCATCACTTCCTCTCTTTCCATCATCACTGTCTTCAGTTCCAATGCAGTTTCATCCAGATGACAGGTGCAGCCGTGTGCATTTTTACAAATGGAGCTATGTTTCAATCCTGGAGATTTTTGATATTAAGCTCCGTAAGTCAAAACTCAAAACAACATGGGAAAAAAGTTAAATTTAATGTAAACTGGACAATTTTACGATTAGCTAAAGTACTGAGCTCATTACAAACTGGAAATTCCCTAACAGACATTGTCTTCGCTGGACAAGGTAGCTAATAATGACATTAATTTCATGGGGTTTTGTCTGTATTTGTGTTTGTGTGTGAGTGTATTTTATCACTAAATGGCTAAGAGTTGCACATCTGTAACTTAGTCCTGCCTATGGTTGTATAATGGAGGGAGATTTTTTTTGTAAGACTAAGGTGTTATTTCTTCTTGCTATAAATGGCTGATAGATCTTGGCTTTTCTCAGATGTTCTAGGGCAGGAACCATAGTCCATCAGCCTGCAATAGAAGAGACACCTGAAACTAGACTTGAATATCCTCCTCTCGGCTCCTTCCCTTCTCTCAAACCATTTGGTACTCACATCTGACTTTAAGTAAATGTATTTCCCATTAGCTCATCTCAGCTTAGCTTTGGTCTCTGAATCTCAGGACCCAAAGCTATGATTTCCAGCTAGTGGCTCATAGCTTTAACTTATTTTCTACCCTCAACCTCTTAATATGACCTATTTCAATTGCCATCTTCGCTGTCTGCATGTGGCCTTTTCTTAGATCTGCTTCTTGCTTCTGGGAACACCAATTCCTATCACAAAAGATTCATTCACCCCCAATCTATGACCACTCAGTTGATAAGTACCCGCATGTATTAAATAACATGAAAAAGTCTTAGAGTGGACCCTACTATATACATGCACACACACACACAGACTGATACTTCATCATGAATGGAATACATCTGGCCAGAGATTGACTGAGACATATTTGCCTTTGTAAATCTGGACATGCAGTTCCCAGGTTTGTGAATCAACGTATTTTAATATCCTTCTAATAATACCGATCTAATAAGTATCCTAACACTCAATTCTAGGCATGTGGTCTGGGACCAATCAAATTCCAAAATTATTGAGCTCCTATTATTTTCATTTGAACTTCATTCAAGTTCAAGTCATCTAGAACCTCTCTGTCTTCTGCCCTGACCTTGAAATAAGTCTCCCAAGAGATGGTGGTCACCTACTACCTGGCCTTTAACCATGATAGACAGACAGCTTGGGATTCCAGATACTTCTGATTATTCATCTGCCAGTGGCCTTGGCTGCATTGCTGGATGGCCCAGACGCTGTGTGTTAATTTGACTTTCTACTGCTATTCTTGGAATTTTTATCAGTGTGGCCCTAGCCCTGTTGAGAACCTCATTATCAAGAAGTGGCTTCTCCTGGGCAGCTGAAGGGATATTTATTAATACATGTTTTGAGCCCTGTAAGGAAGGGAGAAAAACAAAGAAGACTATATTGGCTATTATTTTCTAACCCTCCCTTCCTCCTCTTCCTTTCTTATTTCCTTCCCCAATTCTCTCCTTTTATTCAATAAACATAACATGTTAACTACATAATTTGTAGGAACTTGCAAATATGATTAGAAAGAATTCCACCTCCACATAACTTTTGTTTGCTACACACACCCAAATGAACACACACACACCCACACACACACTTAGAATGAGAAAAGTTGTTAAAGGATATGTAACATTAAACATCAAAACGAATGATACAAACAGAAAAAGTGGTGCTAATAGTTGAAAGAAAGAAAAGCAAAATAGCATCTAAATCGATTAAGAAAAAAAGTTAACAAACCTGCACATTGTGCACATTGTACTCTAGAACTTAAAGTATAATAATAAAAAATATATATATATAAAAGTTAATAATATAAGTAATCATATCCATTCGTTATTGAGCACTTCTATATCTTCATAAGGCAAAGTGTCTGTCTAGAGCAATCACTGCTTAGGTACTTTCAGCTTACTAAATGATGGCTCCCTCCATACCCAATGATGTGTGTGCGTGTGTGCGTGTGTGTGTGTGTGTGTGTGTGTGTGTGTGTGTGTGTTTGTATGCATGCACAAATGCCTGTTGGGATTTCCTTTAGGATCTCTCTAAAACTCACATCTCTATGAGATAGGAATAATTCTTAATTTACCAATGAGAAAACCAAAGCTTACAGAGGTTAAATGACTTATATAACTAGTCAGTGGCAGAACTGTATCTGTCTACTCTGAGGCTAATGTTTCTTAACACAAGATTTCCACAAGAAGGTGAGGTTTAAGTATGACCTAAAAGGATGTGCATGACTTTATAGCAGAAGTTAGTGGCAGGGTAGAAGGCAGAAAAACCATAGGTTGGAATGTGAAATTGAGACAAAGCATGTACAGCAGGGTCAATGAGAAGCCAGAGAGAGGGGAAAGAAGGTAAAAGGAAACAATGATCAGTGAGACAGAGAGAGTAAGCCAGAAGCCATATGTGGAAATTCATGAATACTGGAAAGAAGACTGTGAGCTTGAATCACAGGCAATAAGAGTCCCAGACAGTGTATGGTGGACAAGTAATCCAATGGCCTCAGTTTTAAGAAAATTAATTCACCCAGAAAATCCAGATGCATTGTGATGGAGACAGCACACACACACACATGAAAAATTTAGCAATTGAAGAATAACATTTATTCCAATGTGATCCAATCTCCACCACTCCAAACATTTAGAAACAAAGCACACGACCTTAATAACCTGCCGTGCAAAATCCTGCCTCACATGCATTTGTAGGAAAAGCTCTTTTTCTTTCTTCAGTCATTTGTCATCAAATCAGTTTCTTACCTCCAATTTTAATTACTAATATATGTAATGCCACTCAAAAGAAAAAGAGAGACAGACAGATTTATCAAAGCAAAACAGCAGCTCCCTTCTGATCTCACATCATTTCTAAGGAATCAGGAGTCAATATGGGGTAAGGGACCCTGTACTAACAGAGTAAAACATGTTCAAAACTTCACCAACAACCTCTGAGAGAAGATGGAGTTTGGTCAGGAGCTGCTAATGGTTGAGATGGCTTAGCATGTGTTATTTGATGGAGAGAGTACTGGAGAGCTTTCAATTAAGCTGCTGCAAAGCTCCGTTTCTGCTCAGGCTCTTTGACAGGTCATTGAATGGGGTTTTCAAGGACAAAGAATGAGCGGGCATGTCCCCATGGAAGCCAGTGCCCCTCTCAGAAGTGTTAATTCCAGTGGTTTCTCCTGGAAAAGGAAATGGAGAAGTCAGGGATGGATAAGCCTGCTGACTAATCTATAAAACCAATGCCCCAGGACTGGCAGAAGTTGAAATCATTTACTTATAATTAGAGGTGCAACAGACTGTGGGACTTGAAATTTTACGATTCAACATTCTTGGTGAAAATGCTCAATAATAATTAAGAAAACAATCAAAAGCTTGGGCAAGAAATATTTGAATTAATATCAGATATCCTCTTCTCAAGCAAGACCAGCATAGGTCTTCTGATAAGTCACCACTTTGAAAACTGAAGTTAAACATAATCAAAATCTTCCCTTCAGCACCCCCACCATCACTAGGGCTGGGATTATGTAGGACAAGGGGATTTTAGGCTATGAGGGGACATAGAAAAGAAGGTCAGATTTCTCAAAACTTCCTGTCAGGGTTGACCTTTAATGAATATGCCCCCTGGGATTCTAGAGTCTGGAAGAGAATGTAATGACTTTATTTACAACAATAAGAATTAGAGACCAACAAGTCAATGCCATTAGGAAGCATTTTTGGATTTTTGGTCCAAAATTTTAATTGAAAACAAGAAAGTATGCTTATAATAGGATGGGAAAAATTACAATACGGATCTCATTATTTCAACTATAGATGCAGGTGAACAAGACTAGTATGGAATTTGCAAAGAAAAAGGAAAATAATTAATTTAGGTTTAAGACGTTACAAGGAAATGTTTTGTCCCTGGATCAGTGTCATTAAGTATTGCTGTTTTACTGACTTTACATTTTTTAAAGTGGATCAAAAACCATCAGTTGTATAAAATTGAATTATTATCAGTAGAATGGTTTTGAGAGAGCTGGGTGTGATCTTTAGCTAGTTCCCATAACAAAAATATGTTGCATAGAGTAAATTAACATGTGCAGAGGAATTAGTATAGTGTCTGGCACATAGTGGCCCATCTTGTAATTTTCATTGCCATTATTACTAGGTAATAATGTTCTAATGTTATTAGAACATGCACGTTGTGATTTGCCCAACTTTGCTACTGCTACATACGTTAAAAATATATGAAGGCATTTGCTGATTGCTGTGATGTCTGCTATTCTAGAGAGGTCCATCAGAGTCCTTCCACCTCTAAAGCAAGGGGACATTTGCATCCCTCATTTGATGTCTCCTGCAGGGGATTTTCCTATGTCAGAAAAGTCCTCAGTGAAAGGTCCAAATTCACCAGTAAATATCTTCCCAGCATTTCAAAATCTTTCACTCTAAAGGTCAGATATTAAACAAAATTAAATATTTTGCTCTCTTCTACCCTCTCTAGAGGCCACTGAAGACTGCTGGCAACCAGGAGTCAGAGCACATTATCTGTTATTAGCACAGAGTTAGCTGTTGCTTGGGGCTGCAGGAGAGGAGGCTGAAGTCTATTCAATTATGTGTAAAGAAGCGCAATCCTGGATATTTCTAAGCCCTCCCATCATTAGGACACATGGTATTTGGGATGCTGTAAATGTAAATGTAATTCTGGTACCCTATGAAGAATCTGGGATGTAGGCTTCAAAATAGATGTATCATCAATCTTCCATTAATTCAACATAACTATGTTGATCATTACTGTATTTTACTGACCTTAAGACACAATTGTTGTGTGTGGTTGTTTCACATTTAAACACCTCTAAATGTAGACGTGCAAGGAATTCAGGCAGCAAATGGATATGCTTTTTATTGCCTGTGCACAACCATCAAGATTTTCAGAGTGAGCATCAGTGGCTTGAAGGAAAATCCCAGGCAAAAAAAGTTGAGCCCTCTTGCAAAAAAACAATTCTTCACCAATACACTTGAAAGGCTATATAGGACAATATTGTTTGGGGACAAAACCCGGACAATGGAAACTCTGAGTCAAAGAATAATACAACAAGATTCAGTTTGAAGTGTTAAAATTTTAAGACACCTTAACCAATTTACTGTGTTATTATTTGCCTTTTTATATGTGTACAAGTATGTTACATGGCAAAACCTATATCTAAATAAGACTAAAAGGGCACTTTTAATAAATAAAAATAATTTAGTAAATAAAAGTTTTAGTTTAAAAACAAGAAAAACTGGTTTTAGAATATAGTTTAATCTATTATTCTCCTAAAGAATATAGTGTCTTCTCAGGCTTAAGGATAACACAAGTCAATGGTATGAAAAAGACAATGTATATATTACACTTGGCTAATTATCTAGAAGACATAAAACTAATCAATAAAGTGGTCTTCCTATAAATACTTCTACACCTGAACAAGGATGACTATGATTCGAAGGTCAAATGAGTCTTCTACCTATTTTGAAAGCAGCAACCTTCTCTCAAATGAATTTTGGTGCAACACAATTTGAAAATGCCACTAACAAAAATTCACTCAAAATACACTCACTCAGAAAAAAAGGTGCGAAGGGAGTGCATAAGAAAAATACCACATTTATTGAACATGTGCTAGATATTGTACTAGGCTTTTTGTGTGCATTAACTCATTCCATCCTGACAAGATATCTAGGAAGCAGGTATCAATATCCCTAAATTACAGTTTTAAAAATTGACCAGAAGATTTTTCTACTTGCTTCAAGTCACACAACTGGTGGAGTACAAATATGAGATTTGGATACCAAACACTATGTACCTTAATATATATTCTTGATACAGAGTATTGAATTATCCCTTAATCAATCTATGCCAAGAATCATCCCATACACAAACACACAAACTAAATTGCCAGCCTCATAAGCTAAGAGCAAGTAATAAAATGTTTATATAAGTCAAAAGAAATATTGAGCCAAGTAATCAGTTATTTCATCAGAGAATGCATTAAAACCTAAAATGATTGATGATGATGTAAAAGAAAGTGATCAGTGGACCTCGGGATCTTGACATTGTGTGATACATGAGCCAAACTTGTTATGGAAAGTCCTGAAATTGTTTAACCTGGTGTGAGTGAGGGGTGGGAGGTCATGCTTTTCCCATTGGTGACAAATTTTTCCATTTAACAGAGAAAAAAAGACTTCCGTATATGTTATATTCCATTCCCCAAAATGAGCTCAAGATTCTTGGGGAGGAAAACACGTTTATAGTGCTGACTTAACCTCAGTGAGAATGCATTATTATTATAAGGTTCAGCACTTGACATAGGCTTTGTATAGAATGGCTCACATTTTAAATACCAGGCACAATTACTGCATCATGAGAAGCTGATCTAAACCACAAATTGGGGCATAAGAGGCAGGAGAAAAAGGTTGAACAGACAAATCATTCAATAGGTGATTCTGTTTAAAAAGAAATATTTTTAAAATGCCCATCTTTGATGGCCACCAATGAGGAAACATTAAACTGGCAAAAAGAAAATGACTAATACACAACCAAGAGAAGTGTATAGTGAAGTTACATGTACATACTTTATATAGAAGAGAATAAATCATACTCTTCATAAATATTTGCATTAGGGTCGAAACCTAAACTTATAGTCCTAGGCTATCCCCAAGTCAATATACTACCTCTCCAGAATATTGAAGAATCTTCATTTACCAAAGAACATAGCCAGTAATTTACTGTGTATTAATTTACAATAGAAATAATAAACTCAGTATAATAAACTCAGTCTTAGTTCAGATTTGCATGAACTGAAAGAGAAGGTCAAATCTATGGGAGAGAAAAGTCAAGAAGGATATAGGAAGGTATACATAATTGCAGTTAGCTGGGGAACAATTCAGTAGGCATAGGGGAAAGATTTATGACACCAGGATATCATCCTATGGTTTCAGGCCTCAACAAACACATGCCGATTCTCTGGGAAAGAGTTAGAAAGAACCAGAGAGAGAAGCAGGAGGAGGTTAAGCAGGTCTGGCCCCAGAATCTCAGAGGGAAAGTGGAATGCTGACCAGAAAACATGTTTGGAAGCCCAATTGCAAGGTTTAGGTCAAAATAAGAGGTGTCATAGAAAGGGTCAGAAATGAGCCCACATATTGGCACCTGGGACACAGGCAGCAAGACTCTCTCTGAATCCTTATGTGCCCTTAGCACAAAAAAGAGCACCTCGTTGGTCTGTAGTTGTAGTAGGGGCCTCAGCTGCTCCACATGAGAAACCTGTTGTTGGGCTGTTCTGAATTCAATTACCCCAGACATGGCCCCTTTTGTTGCTGTACCTACCAGAATTTCACCTTCTGAATTTTTTATCCTCTGTTTATCTCTGTTGTGTTGAAGGAAGACCACACAATTCAAGAACACAGTGGGGGATTACCTACGCCATGCGCTTTCAAGGAGAAAACAGAATTTTTTACCTTAAAGTTCCTACCAATGAATAGGGTACTAGCATCTGGGATTTCCTACCTCTTTGGGTATTGTTACTTTCCAATGATCTTTTTATCTTTTATCTATCTATTGTTCTTCCTACTTTTCTTCCTATCATATCTATCTTAACTGAATAATGTCTGAGAAAGATGACCTCTTTAGCCAACATATGTGATGTTTAGCTTCCATGGAAATAATTTATCACATGAGGAGAAATGGAAGACATGACAATGGCATTTTTAAAATAGAAGAGGAGGCAGTGTGAAGGCATGAGAATTCAGAATGAAGGGGGGGGGGAAGAGAAAGAAAGAAAGAAAGAGAGAGAGAGAGAAAGAGAGAGAGAGAGAGATTGAGAGAAAGACTGATATAGTATTTGGGTTATTCAGAGGAGTTGCAGGAATCGTGAAAAAATAGTGCTGTGCCTGTCCTTTTGGGCATGACTACAATTTATCAAGTGACTATTACATTATGCTGCAGGCACCATGCCAACTGCTGTATATGTAGCATTTCATGGACAACTCTCTCATGTAGGTGTGCTTTTATCCCTTTTAAAAATGAGCAATTGAGGATCCAAGAGCTTAACACAAGTTACTCAGCGAGAAGTAGAGGTAAGTTTCTAATCAAATTCTATAGTTCTGTTCTCTCTGCTCCAAAACCCTTTCTCCTTCCTCTATTTTGGTCTCTCTCCAAAACATCCCCAAAGGCTCATTCTGCCTCATGAAATCACAGACGATAACTCTACAAGGAACTTATATGATTCCTGCCGCCCAATACTCCCATTTTACAGACGGGTCAGGGAAGTAATGTGAGATGCTCACTAAGGCCCTCAGCTTGTCAAGGAACTGGGTCTACTCACTTCACTTCCACTTAACATTCTTCTAGGTGCTTACTGGATCTCAGAGGAAGAGTCAAGACCATAACCCAGGGACACTTGCAATGCCCACCCAGGTTTTTCATGTCACCCTTCTACTACTGCATGCACAGATGCAGCTGTCAACTTTAGGAACACTGCTTTCAAACCTTTTCTAAGTTATTTTTTTTACCATCTTCTTTAATACTATACTCCTTTAGAGAGAAATATCACTTTCTAATACTTTTTAAATTTTTCTATTTTTATGAATTGTTAGATAAATGTTGAATGTATGCAAAACAAACACACAGCAACAAGAATAGCCAAAGAAACCATTTGGCTTGCTTCTTCTGCTGTCGTCTTCTTGCCTTTAAGCTTGTGTTCTCCCTAACTTCTTAAATTCAAAAGAATTTTTTGTCAACATTAAAAGTTTTCTGATAAGTATTCTGAATATGTTTACTGAGGAAAAATTTAAATAAAAATCATTGTTCAGATGTCACTCATATCAATCACTCTCTGCAACAGCTGTACAGTAGAAATAATTGCAAACTCATGCCCTGTACTTTAAGGATGTGAGGAGAAAAGAAAAACAAAATGGATTATTTTTAACAAGACTCTGCAAGTGTCCAGCATTTCCAAAGACTATCTTCTGCCCATCCATTTTTCCAGAAATATTAATGACTATTCCTCCAACAATGTTTTCCATTACATAACACCCACAGCCCTCATAATCATCCCCTCCTTTTATTACCATTAGCATTACCCACACAGTTCCACACTCCACTCATTTTTACCACCTCTATTGTTACACCAGACACCCAACCTGGCAGAAGGATCAGAAGGAAAGTTGACAAGAGAGTAAAATCAACAAAGTGCAGACCTGAATCACATCAATGCCAGTGAGTAATGTGGGGCTGACTTGCTGTGACCCTGTGAAATTTACAAGTGTCTATATGGGTAGGTGTTCCCAGTAACATCTACCCACACAGACTTTGCCCATATAAATGTGAGGTCTGCTAGAAAAAAAAATTAACAAAGGGTAAAAATAAAATAACTAAGTGAAAGATGGATTTCATGGGACTCCGACTGTAAGTCTTTGTCCCAGATTGAGAAAGCTGACATTTAACCATCTAGAAGAATGCACTCAAAATCTTTGTTAACTTTTGGACCTTGTCACCTACTTAGAACTGTAGAACTTAAGGCTGCAAAAACTATCTTCTCTTACCACTAAGCCATTTTCTTAGTAAGCCTTTTACCAATGTAGGAAAGAAAAGCTAACATCTTTTCTCTATCATCTCCATCTCCTCCATGCACCCAGGAGCCTCAGGAGCACCAAGAAGCTCAAAACCCTTGTCCTTGTTCAACTACACTCTTTCCCTGCTAGTGGAGAAGTGCTCTGTGATACTTCACTAGGAATTTGGAAGAGTTAATATTAAACTTTGCATTGGGGGCCATTTTTATATTTTATTACACTGGCTGTAAGGTGATTTCAATAATCTAAGTCTATTGCTTCTCTAACAGGAACAAGTACCAGCTAGAGATTTTTCACGTACGTGTCTAAATATAGTTTTACAATACCTCATTTTAAGAATGTAGAAATTGCTCAGAGAGTTTACTAAGGCTTGTATAAAGTTTTTTATCATCCACTTTTTGATGTTTACTGTAGACACAAAATTGTCCCACTCATACCTCTTTAAGGAAAGGCTTGCTGTCCAGCTGCAGAAAATACAGTCAGTGGAGGTGGACGGCGTCCAGCTGTCTGCTTCTTCAGAGCCTGCCTCACCTGAAGCAAGGCACCTTGCCTAAGGTCCCTCTTTTTGCCAAGGCAGATACATGCAGTAACTGAGCAAGGTTGGAAAATAAAGTTTTGACCATTTGGATCCACAGTGTTACACTCTCAGGGCTGGTACTCACTCCAGAGCTCTCTGCTGGATTGGCTTGGCTTTGTCAATTCTCTCTAGTAGTTTGACTTCTCCCTCTGTTTATCCTTCTCAACCTCTTTTCTTTCATAAGTGTTGATTTCTAATAAACATTTTGTATCCCACCCTTTATCTTGATGTCTGCTTCTGGATGCAAACTGCTGATACCAACACAACCATTTTACTCTTTTTCTTTACTCAGATAAAGCCTAGAATCTATAACGCAGTGTGGCCCTAGCAAGGAACATACAAACAGTACACAGGTGAATTATTATTGCATCCAGCTTCAGCTGGTACTACTCAAACCCCACTGTCCCAGATCTCTGGACACAGGCTTCTACCCTAGAGAGTACATGTCTGCTTTCACTCCCAGGTTTTTCTCTCAGGTTTTCAGTGACTCTGAGCTACTGAATTCCCAGCTTCTAAACTCTTGATTTTCTCATAAATGAGTCCCCAATATCTACTCAATATGATATTTATAATGCTCATTAACTTTTTTTCAGGGGTCCCCAAATCAAATGTCTGCTGGGGATTGTCCAATAAAATAAATTATTAAAGTTGTTTAGGTATAAGACAAGAGACCCCAACCTGCTTGTTTCGCAATTGAGCATTACACCTCACTACCTCTCCATATGCCGTGGTGTGAGGGATACTGCCTTGAGTGATCTAACCCTTGCCCACCTCTCATATATTCCCCCTCCCCTCATTCAATCTTCTGCAGCCACAGTGATCTTCCTGTTTCTCAAATAAGTCAAGCACATTCCAGTTTCAATGCCTGTGTGTTTGCTGTTCTTTCTTCCTGCAATGTACTTAACCCTCCTATTTCTCATCCATCAGATATTATCTTAAATATCACCCCTTCTGGGAGCATTATCCAACCACCCTATGTAAAATAGGCCACATACTTCCATACGCTGCTATTTTTTATGACAGGTCTATTACTTTATTTCATCAGACTTCTTCTAATTCACGATTAATGAATGTGTTTGTTTACTTAATTTCTGTCTCCTCCACTAGACTATAAGTTCCAGAAGGGCAGACAACATTTTTCTTATGCAACATATATTTCTAGGGCCTAGCACAGTGTCTTGTCCATAATTTTTGAATCAGTGAATTTATTCCTGCTCAAACTCCCTTCTCCAGGCTCCCCATCAAACTTCATGGTGGCACCGCCATGTCCAATCCACTCTGCCAGGGAATGCAATTCCATCGTCTTCAAATTGTTGTATTCTGGCCCAGCACAGTGGCTCACACCTGTAATCCCAGCACTTTGGGAGGCCAAGGTGGGTGGATCACCAGAGGTCGGGAGCTTGAGACCAGCCTGGCAAACATGGCAAAATCCCGCCTCTACTAAAAATATAAAAATTAGCTGGTGTGATGGCTTGTGCCTGTAGTTTCAGCTACTTGGGAGGCTGAGGCAGGAGAATCGCTTGAACCTGAGAGGTGCAGGTTGCAGTGAGCTGAGATCGTGCCAGTGCACTCCAGCATGGGCTACGGAGTGAGACTCCATCAAAATAAAATAAAGTTATGTTTAGCCGCTTTCTCTCCATCTTTTATGCTACCACCTTAATTCAGACACTCGTCATTCCACACTTACACAACTACCACACTCTCCTCATGGGTCTCCCTGGTTCTCCTTTCTTCCTCTCTATCCTCTGTACCCTGTCAAAGTGACCTTTCCAATATGCAAATCACTCCTAGTCTTAAAACCTTTCAATGACTCCCTGTTGCCTACAGAATAAAGTTCAAACTTCTTAGCATGACATGTGAGATACTCTGAGATCTTACCTTGTCTTCCCCTCTGGCTTGATTTCTCCATCTTCTCCAGCGGCCCCCGCTGCACAACCTCTGAACATTTTCCCCTGCCTCTCATCATCCTGTCCATTCTACCTTCTAAATACCTCCCTTCAATTTATTCACTGACCTGCATCTCTACAGCTACCAATCTCATTCACCCCTGGCCTGAGCAACCCACACATCCTTCTCTCTAACTGCACACTGCTGTGTCCAATCCATTTTCTAAACATCAGCAAGTGAGCTTTTAATCATAGAAATGCTTGCCTCCTCTCCTCCTGGCCTAAAATCCCTCCATGGAAACAAGTTGAGGTTTCTGCAAGATCTGGCCTGTAGGTATTTCTTTACCCTCTCCCAGCACCACTCCCTGCACTCAGACCCACTGTCAAGCACGTTCTTATCCCAGAGTTTGTGTTCCTACTTACCTGGGGACACTTTCTCCCTATGGCTTACCATCCCTTTCATTTCATAGCTCAATATTCTTTCCTAGACAAGGCCAAGATTCCCTGAGTGACGCCTCATAGCTCATTGGATTTTTCTTCAAGGCCTTTATCCACCCATATAAGTGTGGGATATGGGTGAAAGAACAAGTTTGCAGAAAAGATACAGTGAATTATGGACCATGAGTTCGGGAAAGAAGGGTGGGACTGCGTCGCTGGCTGCAGTATTCTGGAGGCTGGTCTTTGGGCTGTGATCACTCTTCATTCTAAAGGAGGTACTGCTGAGATGTTAAAACCATTGTTTTATTTTTTCATAATTTTCAGGGCTTTGGTGTATCAGAAGGAAGCTGTAGCATATGATCAACTCAAAGTCTGGAAATAATTTCAATCGTGGGATTTTTGTTTGTTTATTATTATGTTTTAATTTTTGATATAAGCTTCATCTTTTTTTAACCTGTTAAACAAAGGAATTTCTCATCAACTCCCCTAACCTTCCTAAACTACATATGCAATTATTCATTCATCCATTCATTTGCTCAGAAAACACTCATTAGATGCCACATCCTTTCCTAGTTGTTGGAAAGGAGTCACAGGCATGAAGTAGAGTGAGGTCTTAAGACCCTTTGACTGTGGAGTGTGGAAGAAAAAACTACAATTGCATCCTGGGTTTTAGAAAGATCGTGAAGCAAAAGAAGGTCAGAATTTTCCAGTCCAGAGTAACAGATAACCAGTAAGAATCACATCTGAAGTGGAAGGTTGGGCAGGGACCAAATATCCAGGTCCCAGGGGTAGAATCATTCAGCTGGAGAGAGCCTCTTGGAGCTATTTCAGCCATGCCAGTGATTTTAAAAAGTGTCTCCTTTAGGGCTTGGCAGGTTCCTATAAAGAAAAGCATGAGATCAAGGTCCACTAGATAGTGGCATTTGCTTCCAGGTGAGTATCATATTCCCAGCCTGATTAAAGTCAATAGCCAAGAATATTGAGACTAGGCCACTGCTGAAGGAAAATATGGGAAAGGATTAGGTAAGGTGTTAGGACCCCTGCAAAGGTCTAGCTATGACAAAGGACTAGCCTACTAGACAGCAACATGGGGCAGATTCCCAGACCTGTGGACTTAACCAGCAGGACCTTTGTCTACCAGCAATGCCTAAGACTTACCCCAAACTGGACTGATTATCATCCATCAATTCCAAGTTCCAAATAGCAAACTGAGACTGTGAATGAGACACTTAGCTTTGAGCCGAATGGGCTCCAGCCGAGGCAAACTGAGGCTGCAATGGAATGGCAGGGAAAATGGAGTTGGCACTGTCTATGTCCTACTGTCCCCTGGCTTTCTTGTCTTCCTGCATAACCCCTGGGGGGAACCATCATCCCTGTGAATCACGGGGCTGCTGCCTCCATTTGTTAGGGCCTTCGTTCGGTCCTTTTTAAATATCACTGTTAATACCCCCTCGTGACACTGTCTTGGTCCTTTACCCTTTTATCCAGATATTATTAAAAACTATTGTCAAAAATGGAATTCTCTAAAGATCTCATAAAAGTCAGCTGTGAGGCCCTGTTACAGAGGAGCGCGGCCTTGTGACTAGGAGCCACTTCCCGAGTCGTGATTTCTGCATCCCACAGTTTTGCTTTTTCAACCCCATGATAGAAAAGCCTAGAGCTTACTCCCCTCACACCCTCACAACTGCATCCTTCCTGGGCTTGAAACCATTCTTAAAAGAACTGCACTATTTTTTTTAACATTCTATATGCTTCACACTTACTCGTTTCATATTTTTATACATAAAATCCTCCCACTCTCTCTCCATCCCAACCTCACTACCTCCCTCCACAAAATACTTTTTTTTTTTTACAGACATTTTCAGAACATCAGGGATATATCCTGCCCTGGGATGCTGATGAATGGCCGCTTTAAGACTTACTGAGACACTTTGGTGCACGGCTCAGAGTGCTCTGAAGGAGTAGTTTTAATTCAGCAGTTTTGATGTGGAAGCAAAAATATATAAAATGGCATTATATTGCTGGGTAATGTGTTGTAGCACTATGAATTTAATCCACAGCAGCCAGGCACACAAAAGCTTACATTTATTATTTTTTCTTTCTTTAATCTTTTTTTTTTTAAAAAGAAAACAACTTTTATTTTAGATGTAGGGGTACATGTGCAGCTTTGTTATACAAGTAACTCATGTTACAGGGGTTTGACGAACAGATTATTTTATCACCGAGGTACTAAGCCTAGTACCCAACAGTTATTTTTTTCTGCTCCTCTTCCTCCTCCCACCCTACAAATTAAATCTGATTCTAACATGGTTAAGAGAAAAATCAGTTTCTATTATATTCAGTGATCCTTTCATCTCCCCAAAGTCACGAAGTAAGAATAATAATAATTATTTTAGCTATTTCATTATAGTCAGTTAAACATGGTTAACACATAGCACACTGTGGTTCAGACACCACCTAAGTGTTTCATCTTTACAAACTCACTTTTCACCTCAACCACCCTAGGAGTTACCATTATTTTTACCCATTTTATAGATGAAGATGTTGAGGCACAAAGATCTTCAGTCCAAGCTCACAGAGTACACACAGAAGCTGACATTTGAACCCAGAAGGCTTGTTCTAGAATATCTGCTCTTAATCACTATGGAAAATAACAATCCTAGCACTTAGAGGTCACCTAGCAAAATGGAGAAAGGCCTTGTCCTTAATCCAATGTGTCTGCCATAGTTAACCTTAGTCTCCTGATCCAAGGGATGGCTGCTGGGCTTGAATGCTCTTATGGCCTCTGGTCCCTCGTGGGTCCTCCCTCTGATCACAGGCTCAACACAGGGGTTTGGCCCACTTCCCTCAAGGCTGTGGGTGTCCAGGTTTCCTTGCATCCCATTGAAATCCTCCATCCAGGGCACCATGTGCAGTTAGGGTATGGATCTCCCACTCACATGAAAACCCCTCATTACCAATGTTTTCCTAATTCACATACCAGTCCTTTAAACTGAAGCTTCAGTTCCTCCCATCCTCACTTCTAAGCACCAGTCTCCAGATTCCTTCCCTTTGAGACAATCCAAAACAATCTCCTCAAGTAAACCTGAAGCACGAACTCTGCTTATTTCCTTTCTGCTAGTTGTGAATTTGGGACTGGAGGGTAATGAGCTCTCTGTTTGCTGCAATGGGATGGAGAAAATACATGATTTATTCAGCAATGGTGAATGCACAGTACTTTTTCCTCATCTTTAACACTGATGTACATGGAACAGTCCTCTTCGAGCCATAGCATACCCCTGACCCCATCACTGAGCTCTTCCTCTACCTCTCACTTCCATCCTATGCCCATCCCATCCTCACCAAGCCTCCAATCACCCCCCACTGCCCCTTTTTTCCTCGGTTCTTCCCCAGCCCTCATATGCACCCTGTACATTTGGGAGAACTGCAAGCATAGCTCCTGCCTTTTGAAAACTGAAATAAAGGAAAATGATTAAATAATATTTATTCTACATTTTTGATAAAAAATTTTTTTCAGGTAACCAAATAGTTGGGGATAAGAAATACCCCTTTAGAGAAGTTTTACAGATTATAAATGAAGGCAGGACGAGAAAATATCACCACTTTTGTGAACCCTAATGAATTAATCCATCTAAACAATGATCAGGAATGGCTGCCAAAACCACCAAAAAGAGAAAAGGAGATATAAGAAGGCATTCCCTGCTTCCTAACCAAACCAAACGATTCCCTGCTTCTTGACCAAACCAAACCAAAACAAAAAAGCACACAAAAACCCTGAACCTTACAAGTCTGTAAATCTATGCTGTTCTACAGGAGACCCCAGCCTCATGCAGCTATTGGTCACTTGAAATGTGGTTAATTCTGAGAGATGCTGTAAGTGTAAAATTCATACTGGATTTCTAAGATTTCATACAAAAAACCCCAAACCTCAATGATTATCATGATTGTATGTTAAAATGCTCACACTTTGGATATATTGAGTTAAATGAATTGTGTTATTTGTAAAATTGCATCTCTAAACCACGTCTCACACCTCCCTTCTGTCTGATCCTGAAGCCTAATTCTGCTTCAGAAGCATGGGTAAGAATCAAAGCAAGAAACATTATTACTTAGGATTGGGGTAAAACTTGGCAGCAAGGTGAAGTTCAACATCAGGGTCGGGTTTGATTTTTTTTTTTTAAGTTAAGAATGTATCAGGTTCTTTCAAAATATCCATGCTTCAGAGTGGCGATAGACAAATACCATGTGCTCATAGGCCTTATGATGGGTAGGAAGAAGTGGAGACAAAAGGAGAAATCTTGAGGAAAGGCCCCAGGCAACATGAAAAAGCCGATAGGAATGGTTTGGACTAGCCAGGCATGGTGGTTCATGCCTGTAATCCCAGCACTTTGGAAGGCCGAGGCGGGCCGATCACTTGAGGTCAGGAGTTTGAGAACAGCTTGGCCAACATGGTGAAACCCCACCTCTACTAAAAATACAAAAAAATTAGTCTGGCATAGTGGCGGGCGCCTGTAATCCCAGCTACTTGGGAGCCTGAGGCAATGGTTGAACCTGGGAGGCAGAGGTTGCAGTGAGCCAAGATTGCGCCACTGTACTCCAGCCTGGGTGACAGAGGAAGACTCTGCCTCAATAAAAAATAAAATAAAATAAGGAATGGTTTAAGCTGTTCAGGCTGCACTGGCATCTGGTCTTCCTGGTAGCCCTAATTAGCTTTGGCCTTGATTTTATCTTCCTACTTCCTCAGCTGTGTTCTGCATCTCTGTCTCATCCTCACCCCTGCCATAGGGAATGTTGCTTGGATATTTGTTTCAAGACAATTGTAAAATTCAGAAGGGACCACAGAGAATTATTGCTTCATTTGAACATCACAGAGCTAGCTCAGTAGTGGGGTGCAGCTGTCTAGGATTTGACTTTTAGTAGGGAGAGTGTTATGGATGTGCTGCAGCATCACCCAGCCTGGCTCTGGATTCCTTCTCCATCACTTACCAGAGTTTCTAAATCAAGTCCTGCATCAGCTTGCCCAGACTTGTGCAGAGGGTAAGTGACAATGACACCTACATAGTGCCTCCTATAGTCCCTGGCTCAGAGGTGGTTTTACTGTGATGCTCATGAAAATTAAGGTTCAGGGACCCTCATAGTACAGTGACTCCTTCCTAGTGCCCTTGGGAAGGATTTTTAGCAAATTTTATTAATGATACAGTATCTTTCTCAGAGGGCTTTTAAAATGTGCTTAAGCTCAACTCCCCCACTCACAAAAAATGGATCTGCAACTACTTTGGCCCATTTGAGTTCTTAATAAATATATCTGTGTATTCTCTCCTTGCTCGTACCCGCCTCTTTATCTTTCTATATTACTCTTTAGTGCACTTCTGCAGGGTCAAAATGTATCTACGATTCCCATTTTCTATCTTCCCTAGGTCCTGTTTATGTAAGTGGTAGGCAGAATAATGGACTCTCAAAGATGTCTACATCCTAATCCCCAGAAACTGAATATGTCACCTTACGTGACAAAAGAGACACTGCAGATATGATCAAGTTAAGAATCTTAAGATGGGGTGGATTATTTTGGCTTATTCAGGTGGGCCCAACCTAATCACAAAACCCTAAAGACAGAATTTTCTTGGCTGCCTTTAAAGAAAAATGCTCTGTTGTTGGCTTGAAAGAGTGAGGAAGTGGCCACAAGCCAAGGAAAGTGGGCAGCCTCAAGTAGCTGGAAAAGGCAAGGAAAGAGATTCTCCTGGACAGCCTGGAGAAGGAATGTAGCCCCAGTGATAACTTTATTTCAGCCCATTAGGACCCATGCCAGACTTCTGACCTCCAGAACTATAAGCTAATTCATTTGTGTTGTTTTGCGCCACTACATTCCCAGTAATTTATTACAGCAGTGGTAAGAGACAAATACTGCATGAAGATCTGTTTTTCTCTTTTCATCTTACTCTTCCAGCTGCTTGTTTATTGATCTGCCTGGTGATCTTTTTATTCTTTTTACCTCATTTTATTCTTTTACCTCCTGGTAATTGTATCTTTTATCTGTAAGTCATGCATAAAAAAACAAACAGGGCTTTCTCGCTGGCACTACCCCTTTCATATAATTTGTTAAGAGTCCTCCTCTGAAAGGGATTTGCTTAAAGTCCAATTTAATTAGATTTAGCACCCTGATATATTAAAAATCCCTTACCATGAGGCAGCTCTTGCTTATGGGAATACACCCTGAAGTCAATGAGAAGCTCAAGGTGTTAGTTTCAAATTTTCTATTTTATACTCTTGTGACTTTTGGCAACTTAACTAACCTCTCTGAGTACAACTTAACTAAACTTTCCTAGAACAAAAAACTCACAATATATTCATTTCCATTCCTTTTATTGTGTTTTTGAAAGATATTTGTCCACCCAATGCAAGTGGACACTTGACAAGACCCTGAATTGAAAGCCCTGTTTGTGTTTCCCTCCCTTGTTTATAGCTGGTTTTATGACTCCGTCTTAAATGTGCACGTAAGGCTCGTGTAGATGCTAATGGTGAGTGATGGGGTCTCCGCCTTTTAAGTAAAGCATGTTTTCCTAGAAGCTCAGAGTAAGATCTAATTAAAGTTTGACACCTCACAACGATGGTGACCTGAGGGTTGCATAACGATACCTGTGTCACCAAGTAGTTGCAAAAATTAAATGAGACTCGTGGAAATTATAGGGCCTGCACATAGAAGGCTCTCAATGGTGAAATCACAAGTCAAGGAGTAAGCATGTCACTCGTTTTTTTCCAGAAACTTGAGTGTATTTGAATATTTACAAAATCATCCCTTCGCTTTTGCATTGACAAACTGCATTATCTGAATCCGCTTAGTGGATACTCTAAATGAGAGTCTGTATGCAAAAGCACTTTGGGAAGGTAACAAATGCTAGATGTAACTGTAAATTCAATTTTTTAATTATATATTTATTTTTGTAAATCTTTCATTCCCAGAATAGAGGCACCCTATTAGTAGAGCGTGAAATGAAATGGTATGACATGCTGGGAAGATAAATGTTTATTTGGGTTGATCAGTTTCTCCCCCCATGACATCTGAAGCTCACTCCTGAGATGCCAGGAAAGCTTTAAAGAAAGATTGAATCAAACTTGCTTCCCTTTTTTGTCTTCCTAAATGAAAAGGAGATGAACAACAGTGAAGTGTTTTATTATTTTTTTCATTGATGTCAGTGACTTGAAGAGTTAGTGGTGAGCAATTGTAAATATTGACATCCAGCAGGCCAGGAATCAAACCCCAGACCTATCTCTTGAAAGATAATGGGAAAATGGACTAACAACGTTAGAGCTAAACTTTCTTTAACATAAAATGAGAATAATAACCATAGATTTTCAAACGATGTCATAAGAGTGAAATGAAATAATTTCTTTTTAAAAAGGTAGTGTGGTCAGACTATTCCAACCAATACATTATTTGC
Source organism: Pan troglodytes (assembly GCF_028858775.2). Taxonomy (NCBI): domain Eukaryota; kingdom Metazoa; phylum Chordata; class Mammalia; order Primates; family Hominidae; genus Pan; species Pan troglodytes. The sequence continues at coordinate 46,395,383 of NC_072419.2, forward strand.
CAAGCATTATGGAGACAGGGATGAAGACAGCGCACTTCCTCCAGCCAGTGACAATACAAACTCAATGTCTGGTGGAAGAAAACAATGAGTAAGCCAACAATTATGGTCTAGTTATATGAATGTTTGATTTGAGGTTTCTTTTGTTATATCCACTAGGTGATCGTTTCCTAGGGAGAGGGCTTGGAGAGATCAGCAGATGAGAGACCAGGGAATCTGATCTGATCTCCCTACAACAAACTGCAGGGCCATCAGAGAGATACAATCCCTACAGAGTTTCCTCTGATTTTAGCATCATAATCCTTTTAGCAAGTTCAGAATCACTTGGAGAAAAGTGAAGAAGGTATTGTCCTCAAAACTGACACCGTTCCCTGAATTAACTCATCAAATTTTGTAGTACATTTGCTTCTCTGAAGGACTTGTATTATAAATGCACTTCTCTGGGCCCCAAAGTGAAAGATCAGCTTTAGTAGTTCATGGTGGTATTCTGGTACCTGTATGTTAAACACCCTTCCCAGGTGATAGTAATGTGCAAGAAAGTTCGAGAGGCTCTGTCTTGAATTCTGCAATATAGATGTGTCAGATTCTTTCATAATCCGCACAGACATGTGCCTCCGTTCAGTCATTTGTGAAAAAGCATCTTTGCCTTTGTTGAGCAGCACTTGGTATATATTTGCTGAGTAGCCCTGTGTTTCTGCCCTTGGCTACAGAGATTACCCAACTGCACTCACAGTTCTCCAGGTTTACACAGTTTCTCCAACTGTGTTGAAGTTTCTGCAAGTACATGCGAAGTTACATAGAGATGTGTAAATTTCCCTGATTGTATGCAAAGTCATATAGATGTGTACAGTTTGCACCACATGTGGGTGAGGTTCTCCACCATTTGAATAGGCCCCCAACTGGCCTGTCTCTTCCTCATCAGGAGCTTCTCTCACTTGGATTCAGGAACCCATGCAAAGGGTTCCCTTTTATCCTTGCTTTATTGTCTACACCTGCATTTTCCTGCCTGGTGCATTCCCTTTGTGAAAATAGCTATAGTACTCACTAATTTCCTCCAGAAAATAAAAGCTAACCCATCGCCTTGCCCTGCCTCAACTGCAGATCAATTCACCTCTGAATTTCCCTGAGGATGCTCTTTTCAGATTGGTGTGCTTTTCAGATTGGTGTGGACAAAAGCAGAAAGGGGAGCGCTGAAATAGAGGGGAACCCCCTCCACATTGTTCTGTAGCTATTTGGGTTGGTTGCAACCCACAACAAGAGGAAAATGAAAGTCCTGTCTGGGTCCGGGATGCCTCTGTTCAGTGGTTTGAGGAGAAAGCAGCGTTTACTGACCCTGCCACTGAACTGGGAGGGAGAGGGGGTAGTTAAGCCATTGGTCTGGAAAAGCTCTCTGGAAAAGGTGATCACAGACTATTAACCTGGCAGTAGATTGTCAGCGCATGTTCCACCCACCAGCTAAAGTGCCAGAGCTACATTAAGACCCACAATACTTTCCACTGGCTAAAGTAGATAGTATTCCAACCGGAACAGGGGAGAATCTAAGCTTAGAAACAATAACAGCTAAAAACAATAAATTGAAACCAGAATAAATAAGACATCCTCAATAGATTGAGATCTGATGTTGGAGCCCCAATGCCCTTGCCTGCCGAGGACTCCTGCCTCCTCAATGAGGCAGGCAGAGCTGAGCTTTCCCAGGAGTCTTAGAGTTTGCACAGACATAAGGACAGAAGAGGAAAGGAATTACCACCCTTAGGAGTGATCTACAAATAGCGTCCCAGGATAAGTACAGGGCAGGCTCTTCTGTTTAGCATCTAGAGTCCATAGGAACAGTAAAAAGTGTAAATCGTGGATGCCATTTGTTTTTCTAGACAAAGCCTTTTGCTTTCATCCCAGGATTTCAAAGCCCCTCACAGCCATTAATTCAGGCCTGTCAACGTTTCACACCTAATCAAGAGCTGATATCTGTCACCCCAAGGGATCTAATCAATAATTCCTCTGCACGCTCTCCTTTCCTATACCCTTCTCCCAAGTCAGTTTTTTTTATTTTATATATATGCATATTTTAAACTTCAAGATCCCCTCCCCCTTCTTTTTTTTTTTGTTTTTTTTTGTTTGTTTGTTTTTGCTCTTGCAGTATCTGACTCCCTTTCCCTTTTCTTACCCTTCCTTTTCAGCCTCTTCTCCCAAGGTTTCTTTGTTTGCTTTCTTATTTTCCCTGGATGGAGTTGGGAGGAATCTGTAAACCAAGGGGCTTGAGACTGAGATACGGAAGTCCATGAGTCCCAGGCTTTCACAGAGAGAGCCCCAAATGAAGATGGGTTCCTGGCCATGAATTTCTATTTCTCATGGGACATGCTTATCCGTGACTAATTTATCTCCCTGGGCAGAAAAAACTACTGCCAATGTACCAGCTTTAGTAAAGCTGTTCAGGGCTGTGATTTCCAAGGAAAGTAAAAAAATTCAGCTCTATGTTTTCAACAGGCTCAAGACTTCCTCATGCCCTCAATAAAGACAAAACCTGATTCCATTGGAATAAATCACTTAGAGCAGGAATGATAAGCCTGCTGCACAGGTCTATCACTCTCATCTCCATGCCCGTGCAGACATCACTAATCAAGCATAGCACTTTCCCCCACCCCCATCCCATATCCACCTCCCTGCCACAGCTATCTCAGACCCTGAATTCCTCTCAAGAGGAAATGTGAACACTCCTTGCCATCTCTGATGCAGGGCCTTTCCTACCTTGCTACTCACCACATCCACAGTCCATCTTTCTTATTTTGTTTGTAAATTTTAAACTTAATTATTTTGGACTTTTTACTATATGTAATGTATTTAATATAATGTTTCATGTAAAATACTAATATACTAATATTTTATGTTCTTAAGCGTAATCATAAAACTAATATCTATTAACTTACTAACCTAAAATAAGAACTAGAATATTACTAATAATCTGCATTTATTGAAAGGTTTGTCTCCACCCACACCACTGCCTTCCATCCATGAATTAACACCTATCCTGAACTTTGTGTTTAACATACCCATGCTGGCTGGCATATGTGTGTGTGTGTGTGTGTGTGTGTGTGTGTGTGTGTGTGTATATATATATATATATATATATAATAGGTATACACCACAGGTAGGCACATAGGTATACCAGAGGTATCCATAGGTATACAAGCATACGAATATACAATTTTAGCACATATGTACACATGTACTTGTGCATATAATTTTACCACATAAGTATATATGTTTGAGACTATATACTTATTCTCAAACAATATATATTTTAGTTTTGCTTATTTCTGAACTTTCAGAAGTAATACATATTATCTTGCACATAGCAATGCTGTATATATTTTCACTGATATAAAGTATAACATTACATAAACGCAACCCAATTTTGTTCCAGGTATTATTCATATGATCAGGCTTTTTCCAATCAGATTAACTGTGAAAATTCTCAAATATTTTCATGGTTCAACTGTACAAGGTGACTTCTAACATGCATACTTCAGAGTAGAATTGTTATATGCTAGAATTTGTGAATGCTCAAACTTACCAGATAATGCCAATTCGTTTACCAGAATAATTGTGTATATTTACACCCTCATCAACGGTTTTAGGGGATTTCCTGTCAGTGCCTTTCTCTCAAATACTTTTGATTTTTATACATTTTCCACCCCACCTCAATCTAGAGGATGTAAAATTGTATCTCCTTGTGGTCTTTACTTGCATTCCCTAGATTAATAATTAGATTGGACACATTTTTATTGATTTATGGATCATTTGTGTTTCTTCTGTCGAGTGTCTGTTCAGGAGCTTTTTCTTCCCCCCTTCTCTGTCTTTTTCTTATTAATGTCATGAGTTGAGATCTGTTTGTTTATTTAATTTATCCTGGATTTTAACTTTTTGTTAGATAGCAAATCTTGAAGATTGTGTCCTGTATTTTCACTTTCTTTATGGACCCTGTTAATGAAAGTTCCTGATTTCATCACTTTTTTTTTTTTTTTTTTTTTTAGACGGAGTCTCGCTCTGTCGCCCAGGCTGGAGTGCGGTGGCGCAATCTCAGCTCACTGCAAGCTCCGCCTCCCGGGTTCACGCCATTTTCCCGCCTCAGCCTCCTGAGTAGCTGGGACTACAGGCGTCCGCCACCACGCCCGGCTAATTTTTTGTATTTTTAGTAGAGATGGGGTTTCACTGTGTTAGCCAGGATCGTCTCGATCTCCTGACCTCGTGATCTGCCCACCTCAGCCTCCCAAAGTGCTGAGATTACAGGCGTGAGCCACCGCGCCCAGCCTTCATCACTTTTTTACTAATGTGTATGGTGCTTTTGAAATATAAGTATTAATCTTTTGTTAAAGATAAAATATCCCAAGTATGTGACATATTTTCATGTCTGTTAATAATTTTTTTCTTACTGTTCTATTTTTGTTTAAGAAATTATTTTCTACACAATGGTAAACTAAAGCAAAGTGATGTTGTCACTTCTGGAAGGAAAAACATAACAATTGCCAGTGTTGAGCTCCTCAGCCTTGTTTTTCTGCTGCATGGAGAACCCTGAAGGCTTATGTCGAGATGTTAGTGTCAAAAAAAAGTTAAATCTTCCATCAACCTGTGACCCTGAGTGACATCTACAAAGAATAGAATCCAATCCACTTCCCACCAACTCAAGTTGGACATATAGTCTGAGTAAGACTTTGTTATTTTATGCCACTAAGATGTGAGGGTTGTTTCCTAATCATAACCTATCCTATCCTGACAGGTATAGTAATTGTCTCAGCACACTTATTGAATTATTCTTCTGTTTCTCAAGGGTACAGGATACTTCCTTTCTCACAAATCAACTTTCTATATGTGTGTGGGTCTGTTTCTGGAATCTTGTTTTGTTCGACCAGCCAAATTGTCTGTCCCTGAACAAATATTATACTACCTTAATTACTATGGTTTCATATTTGTATTTGAAAAAGCAAACCTTCCTATCTTATTCTTCTTCAAGAATTTGCCTTGCTTTGACCCTTTGCTCTTCAAAATAAATCTTGTAGTTTGCCAAATTACATGACAAACCCCATTAGATTTAATGAGAATATTTATAGATTTACTTTGAGTAAAACTGATATTTCTGACACTGGCTCTTCCAATCTAGAAACATAGCATGACTCTCTATCTTGTTTATTTTTAGTTATTTCAATAAACTCCTATACTTTTCCAGACATAGTATACACATTTGTTTTATTTATTTCTATGTGACATATTTTGAGTTGACTTCTAATTTTAATTGTGAATGACAGTTTTAAAACTTACATATTCCAATGGTTTCTTGTTGGTGTATAGAGAAGCAAACAATTTTTATTTTTTATTTTAAAGCCAACTAACTTTTTATCGACTCTCATATTAGTTCTAACAATTTGTGGATTCTTTTGATTTTCTAAGTAAACAATGATATCATCTGCAGGTGATGCTAGCTTGGTACCTTCCTTTTGAGTTTTTTTGTCTTAATTTCTCTTCCTTGTCTTACTGCCCTGGCTAGGACCCTGGAGCCATGTTGAATATAAACTTCATGTTTATATTCCTTGTCTTACTGCCCTGGCTTGGACCCTGGAGCCATGCTGAATATAAACATTGAACTTCTCATCTTTTTCTAGTCCAAAGGAAATGATTGTCACACTTGACCATTAAGAAAGTTACTTCAACTAACAAAAGAAAACCCAAGGATGGAAGTAGAACAGTTCTATTGTTCAGTCTGGAATAAAGTAATGAATAAAGGCACTGGACATCTGTGACCTTTAACATCACAATAAAGAGAGAACAGACATTATGTGACTCCCGCTAAAAAAAACGTAACCCCCTAGAATCTGTCCTGCCAAAGAGATTGGACTTAAATCTCTGTATCCAGCTGCCAATATACAGGAAATGCAAAAGATAAGGAAAATGTTGAGCTATACCATGAGGATGCACTCAGCAAAATCCAGGCTATGAAGGAGTCTATAGGTTAAATGCCCTGGGTTCTTCCACAAATAAGTTATAAAGAAAGGAAAAGATGCAGGAGGACCTAGAGATTTTAAAAAGTTAAATGATATATTATATGTTTTCTTTAAACCAAAGTGTCCAGGATGAGATAACTGTAACAAGAAGTAAAGATGTAAATAGTGATAAAAATTACGATGAGAGTTATCATTGAGAGGAGAGCAAGGTTTGTTATAGAAACAGGGCACATGGTGGGGCTTCCATGATGGCTAGCAAACTTCTCTTTCTTGAACTAGGGGTGGCGATTGATTACAAGGAAGTTTGCCTCATTAAAAAAGATCATTAAGCTATACATCTTGGGTGGTTTTCAGTATTTTTATTTTATTCTAAAATAAAGGTGAGGAAGTTCTATCCCTATTTATAAAGATTTTTTTTTAAATGAAGGATCCACATTTAATTTTTTCATATGTTCTTTGTGTATCTTTTGAAATGGCCATATGACATGTTGTTTCTTCTTACATGTACTGATGGTACATGTAAGTACATGGTACTGATGGTACATGTAAGTACATGGTACTGATCCATGTACTTACATGGATTACATGTACTGATATGCTAACATGTTAAACCATTTTACATTCCTAGAATAAGAAAACAGCCATTTTTTTCTATGAACTACATTATTTAACCACTGCTAGATTCTGTTTGCTAAAATCTGCATTCTTGTGCATGAATGAGGTTATCATCTACTGGCTTTGGTATAAAGGTAATATCAGCTTTAAAAAATGAACTAAGAAATCCTCTGTTTCTCTCTAAGACTTTGCATAAGACTGGAATTATCTGTTCCTTGAAAGATCGGTGAATATCACCTCTAAAATCATCAGAGTCAGGTATTTTCATCATGAAAAGATTTTTAACTTCTCTCCAATTACTTTAATAGTCTTATGTTAATAGTTATGGTCTAATTAAAGATTTCTCATTTCTTCTTAAGTCAATTTTGTTGTTATATTTTCCTAGGAATTTGTCTTTTTTATGTTTTTTGGTGTATTGGCATGAAGCTACTTACAGTATTTTATTACTTCTCTTTAATCTCTTCTGCACCTATAGCGTTCTCCCCTCACATTATTATCGCCTTTTAATGTGATTCTGTTTTGTCTAGAAAAGTTATATTTGATATCAATTTTTTGAAATGTTTTAGAATTGTCGTATGGTATAATATCTTTTAATAAATATTTCCTGGGGGCTTGAGAAAAATTCTTATCCTTAGTTAGCTGTGAACATTAACAGAAGTTTATTGTCCTAATTGTTTTAATTCTATATTTTTATTAAGGTTTTTGTTCATTTTACCTATCAAAAATTGAATTGAAATCTTCCACTACAGTGATTGATTTGACCATTTCTTTATCAAATCTCATCAATTTTGTTGCATATATTTGTGGATCTTTTATTATGTGTGCACTAGTTTAGAATTATTATACTTACTAGTGATTTGAATCATTTCTCATTATAGTATAAACTTCTCTATTTTTCATAACATGTTTTGTCTTAAACTCCATTTTATCTTATATTAATATAAGTACTCTAGGTTTTTTTTTTTAGTGGGGGTCAGTCTACTTTACATGAAACAATTATGTGTCCTCCAGTTTCAGTTGTGTCTCTTGGAAGTAGTACATAATTGGAGTTTTTCTTAAAAATCCAATCTTAAAATGTCAATTTTAACAGAAATGCTTATATATTTAGTTTATTGAAATTCTTGTCATATTTGAACTTTTTCTGCCAGTGTGATTCTTACTGATTCACTTTTTCTATTTTTCTATTTTCCTTTGATGTTTCATCTTTTTCATTGTATTGGCTTTTATGTCTTTTGCATTTTACTGTATTTTTTTTCTTCCTTCTATGTTTTAGCTACTGGTTTAGAATTTATGAACATTATCTCTAGGGCTTCAATGGTTACCCTTGAGGTTTTACATTTCAAATATATATAAATTATATTTAGTTAGATATATTTAACTATATAAATATTAAAGATAATCAATATATTAAATCCTGTAACTAATAAAAGAATATTAAAACTCTTACAGTTCAGCTGTAGTTCTTTCAGATTAAATGCTATTCTTACCCACTGTTTAAACCCTGTCTTTTTAAACCTCCAAATTGAACATTATTTTATAATTATTGTATAGGAATAATCATATTTTCGTGCATATATTTTATTGGTTTATACTGACATGCATATTTACAATTTTATTTGTTCAGTATTGCTTCTTACTTCACAGAGTATCCTCTGGAATATATTTTTTTCTAAAGTACATTCTTTATCAGTCTCCTTATTGATAGCCTATCAGCACTAACCTTCCTCTGCAGTGTTTAATGTGTGTGCTTGTTCTTAAAAGTGCCTTTATTTCATATTCGTTAGTGGCTGGTGAAAATGCTCACACATGATCAAATTCTAAAGGCAAAAATCAAGGCAGAGCTTGATATTTAAACAAGATAATAGGTACAATAAAAATAATGCAATTTTAAATATGAAGACAGAGGTATGGTTTAAGTTCTTCTTTTGGCCTTGGATAAATTATTCAGTAATATTCATTAATTTATGTGTGAAATAAACATATGGTGTGTATCTGCTAATTGCTTGGCTCTGTCCTAGGTGTTCACGATTAAAAACATAAGGCATGGTTTCTGGCTACAATGAGCTCAGTCTATAAGGAGATTCAGACACATTAATCAGAAAGTTAAAAGATGATTTTGTAACGGGGATATCTATTTATAGTATCTTAAGAAAACGTCCATGGGAACATCTACCTGGGTTTGGGATGGGGAAGGTTGGTGAGGGTTGGCTTCCTGGAGGTCATGTGAGTAGAAGAGGAAAACGTATGCCTAAAGAGGAAGAACAGAGAGAAGAAAAAGAAAAAAGGAAGAAAAGAGAAAAGGCCCAGTAACAAAAATCTGAATGCCATGTATAGTTAATTAATAACATGATGGTGGAGCATACATTTGAGGTCATAAGATGTTACAGGTTTAAGCACGGTCCAGGTCATGAAGGGTCATAAATGCTTTGCCAAATGTTTTGGACTTTATCTCATAGGTCATGAAAACTCATTAAGGAGATGAAATGATAATGACAAGGTCATATTTATGTTTCAGATTGTTGACTCCAGTGAGTGTGAAGAGGCCAGATGGGGGTTGGAGAGGCAGAGCTGGTGTCCCATCTGGCTCTGAAACCATTTTATAGTCCAGGCAAGAGCTGAGGAAGACTAAATGAATCAGTGATGTTATTGATGGACAGGAAGAGTATAAGAAACAAACTCTGCAGATGTTTTTTTTTTCAGCCATACTCATCACATAAGTGGTGAGTAAAGGAGAGAAGAAGCAAAAAATAATTCATTGATTTCTAGCTCTGGTATTGGATAGATGGTATAGCCACTACCCCATCAACAAAAAGAATTTAAGAGGAAATGCAGTTTTAAAGAAAAAAAAAAGTTGAATTTATTTTAGAATATTTTGGATTTTAGATGCCAATGGTCATTAAAGTTGAAGTCATTGAATCTGAAATGCCTATCTTCAAGCTTTAGCTTTCTAACACAGGAAGGCATTTATATAAGCCTACCCTAGGGCACAGCTACAGCATATAATTCCAATAGAATATTGGGGTTCTAAATTTTTGGTATAATATACCTCATAACAGGCTCTAGAGTATCCAAAGCCAAGCCTCTCTGAACTCTGAATCCACAGGGTAAGGAGGGAAGCATCATGCTGGCCACCACACATGCAGTATTTTCTTTCTCTCATAGTCTCTGGTCTCTAAAAATTGAAGCTCATTTGGCTTAGATGGTCTAGTTTAAGGTCATTTCCTTTACCTACACCAGAGTCTAAGGTGGCACATGCTTTATCAGGTGTTTATGTAGGCAGGGACTTTACCTGTGACCAGTATAATCAAGCTTCATAATGTGTCTTTACCTATTTGCTTAGGAATTATGTGTGGCCCACAAAACATGGCCCAGGAATTATTTTATATTCCTACTTTGACATTCTCTGCAACGACTATCAACCCTTGTCACCAGAACAACTCAAGCCGTTCTCTCTAAGACTTGAAACATACTCTGTAAATCAATCCTACTCATTCATACACTGGGAGCTACCCAGACCCCTCTTAGTTACATTGGCTGTATGCTTATCAGAATTTACCCGAAAGTTTCTCCATGCAAAATTTCTCCCCATAGAGTTATCCAAGACCAAATGATACGGGTTCTGTATTTCCTCTGGAGCTGGAATCTGAGTGAATTATCCTTAGATCTTCACTGTCATTCAAGCATCACCTCTGAAAAAAAATCTCTATGTTTCCAAGGTCACCCCTGGAAATGTTTTTCTAGAAGAAACGGATATATGACTCTTTCACCTTTTATCTTTTAGAAACCAGAGCAACGCAATAGGAATGGTAATTTTGATGCCCTAACCAAAGTTTTATCAGACTGGCATCCGATCAAGGATTTAACCACTTAAATATTGTGCTTTGATAAAAGTTCTGCTGAGAATTTGTGATTATTGGAGTTCTTTTACAGGGTACTTCATAAGCCATTACATAAGACACTAATTATCCAATATTTCTACCAGCAGGTGTTCTTGTACTAATTAAATTAACATTGAAAACTGCTAACATCATTGATTAAGGGTCCAAAGCAGTGTATATCAGTAACAATTAGGACAACTTCATTTTGGGCAAAAATCAAATCTGCCTTTCCCTTTATCACAGGAGATTAATTATCATCTTTTCCTAAGAAACCAGGCTCTCACCTAACAATAAAGGCTCTTGTGATTTGTCTACATTTTGGCCTCTAATTATGAAGTTTGAGGATGGCAGTCATCAGGTTCATGGAGTGGTTAATATCAAGAAATCTGACTTCAGATTTGGTTGAACATATTCAAATCTCAGCCCTGCCACATAGCAGATATATAATCCTAAGCCAAGCATGATCTTCCATTGGGCTCAGTTTCTTTTTCCATTGTACGGTGATAAAAATAGTCCCTACCTTAAAGGGCTGTGATGATCCCTAACTGAGGACAGCTTTGTAAATTAGTTAATTATCAGCCTGACACATGAAAAGGGCTAAGTAAATGGTGGTTATTGCCATTATCAGTTGTGTTTCTCATTCTCTTGTGCTAATGATTTAATACACTTCCAATATCTCTTCCAAAAACCTTAAAGTTGGAAGGGGATGTTGAGAAGATCACCTTAATGAATCTTTAACTTTACTGAGAAGCAAAAGTGCTGACTTAATAGGATCCAAGAGAGACTCCAGTGGCTGGTCATTATACCTGGCTATTTCCCTTTTTGTAAAAGTCATTTGAAAAACATTGAATAACAAATAACCATGAAGACTTTATGATCAAAGATTCCCAGAACTACTGTGAAAAGCAGAAAAAACATGGAAGTCCATATTTCCAGCCCAGCCACACTGTGGACAGTCCTCACCTTCCTTTAGAACTTTTGCTCCCAAATACAGAGAGCACCTGTGGGTGACTTGGAGCCATTGTTTTTGAGAATTATTCTCATAACATCAATTTTAAAATATATATGTTTAATCTATCACTCTCTTTGTGCCAGACATCATGCTAAACTTACCTGCATTATCACATTCTGTCTTCATTTGAAGGAGGTATTACCATTACCTCCAAGGAAGTATAATTATTCCCATTCCATAGGTTAATAAACTGGACTCAAAGAGGGTAATTGACTTTTCCAAGGTCACCCAGCTAGTACATGATCAAGGTGGAACTTGAATCCACATTGTTCACATTCCAGAACCCACAGCCTTAACTACCATGCACACCACCTCCATGGGTGAAGACCCTCTTCTTTCCTGTGGGCATCCTTGGGAGACAGAACACCCAGGAGCTCCTGAGTACCATTTTTATTTTGGACTCTCTGATGCCCGGGATTTTTGGTGGCAATTCGGCCACCTTTGGATAAGTTTGACATTTTCATAAAATTCCCATTAGCCCTACTGCAAAACAGTGTAAATAAGCCATCATCCAAATCCCAAATCTATCCCTGGCCTTCACTCCTTACAATTTGACTGACAAGGTAGCCAGTAATACTATGTACCCAGAAGTTTGCAAATTAATGTCTTCTTCTGGCCCTCCCTCATTCTGTCAGAGACCCTCTCTCCCAAGCCCCAATTATCAAACTTCATCTGAAGCCTCATTTTCAATTCTCTTTTCACTAGAAATTCCAAGTGTCTCCTAACCCAGCCTTTTCAAAACTGACCTACCCTCTGTAATCCCCAAATCTCCCTTTTCTCTCCAATCTGCCTCAAACCCTTCACAGGGCCCACCTTCCTCAGATCCTCTTTTTCAGTACCCACATTCTACACTTGCATTGCAGCTCAGCCTCTCCTTCTGTGCCTCCCTGTCCACCCCCTTACACGCTCAGGCCCTATAACTAAGCACTCCATCTAATGGACCTTCTTACTTAGCCTCAATGTTTGCTTTCCAATACATTGGATTTATAGAGTGTTTGCCTGAATTAAAATGAGAAATTTTAGAGCAAACCAGGCTTCTCAGCTGCTAAGCTCCATCATGTACTTTAAATAAGGAGGAGGGGGAGTGTGTGTGGAGGGGTGCCTGATGCATTGACCTACCCCTGAATTACCATCTCGACCCAGGCTGCTCACCTTCCAACCCAGCTGGTGCCTACCTGGCCCTACTCACCTCCCCCAGCTAAATTAACAAAGCAGTTACTGCTCATCCGCAGAGCTCCCTCTAATCAACTCCCAGTGAAATAATATTTGCTTTCCATGCCTACTTTGAATCCCACTCACTTTGTTAAAAGATTGCCTCTGGCTGTCTCTGCTGGCCTAATCTAATAGTTTCTAGTTTGTACAAGCAAAGCATTTTCAGCAACCTATATAAATAACTTAAGCAGGAGAGGACACTTGTACAGCCCCAGTGCCGGGCTATAGGACATGACAGATCCCACAATGACTCCTTGGCCAATCTCCTGGGGGAGCACCACCCGCTGAGTGGGAGCAATTACTATACTCCATGAGGCTGACAGGACAGTCTGTCTGTCTATAGAAAGTCTGATGGGGCAAAACTATTCCCGTCTGTTTTCTCCAGTGCAGGTGACCATCCTAAGTGCCTTGGCCCCCTCTATACCCCTCCATACTGCCTGATCCATGGTCTCAGAGGGAGCCTGTTCAAAGTAGAAAAAGCGGAGAGGAACTAAATCAATCTATTAGTTTTCCTCTAAAAATTGTAATGCAATCAACTTTGCTTTTAAAAAATTGTGGTAAAATATACATAAAAGATTACCATAAAAGCTTACCATCTTAGCCCTTTTTAAGTGCACAATTCAGTAATGTTAAGTATATTCATAATGTTGTTCAGTCTCACTCCAGAACATTTTTCCTCTTGCAAAACTGAAACTTTGTACCTGTTAAAACGACAGTTTCCCATTTTTCTCTCCCCCCAGCCCCTCAGAACCCCCATTTCACTTTCTGTCTCTATAAATTTAACTATTCTATGACTGCATATAATAAGTCACACAGTCTTTGTCATTCTGTGACTGGCTAATTTCACTTAGCATAATGTCCTCCAGGGTCATCCATTTTGTCACAAATGGGGGATTTCCTTTCATTTTTCAGTTGAATAATATGCCACTGCATGTGTAGACCAATTTGAGCTTCTCATTCATCTGTTGATGGACACATGAGTTGCTTCTACCTTTTAGCTATTGTGAGTAATGCTGCTATGAACATGTGAACATGGCTGAACACATACATCTTTGAGACTCTGTTTTCAAATCTTTTGGATATATACCCAGAATTGAAATTTCTGAATCATATGGTAATTCTATTTTTAATTGTTTGAGGAACCACTGTATGGTTTTTCCATAGCAGCTGCACAATTTTACATTCCTACCAACAGTGCAAATGGGTTCCAGTTTCTCCACATTTTCTCCAACATTTGTTATTCTCCTCCTCCTCCTCCCTCCTCCTCCTCCTCCTCTGCTGACTGATCAGGGTGATGGTTGCTGAAGGTTGGAGTGAGTGTGGCAATTCCTGAAAACAATGAAATTTGCTGCATGAATTGACTCTTCCTTTCATGGAAGATTTCTCGGTAACATGTGACACTGGTAACATTTTACTCACAGTACAACTTCTTTTAAAAGTGGAGTCAATTCTCTCAAACCCTGCTGCTGCTTTATCAACTAAGTTTATGTAATATTCTAAATCTTTTTTTGTCATTTCAGCAATGTTCACAGCATCTATGCCAGAAGTAGTTTCCATCTCAAGAAATCACTTTATTTGTTCATCCATAAGAAGCGACTTACACATTCAAGTTTTATCGTGCTATTACAGCAATTCAAGTCACATCAGCATGCTTATATTCTAGTTATCTTGCTCTTTCCACTACATCTGCAGTTACTTTCCCCCATTGAAGCCTTGAACCTCTCAAAGTCATTTATGAAAGTTAGGATCAACTTCTTCCAAACTTCCATTAATGTTGATGTTTTGACCTCCACCATGAATCAGGAATGGAGATCTAGCATAGTGAATCCTCTCCAGAAGATTTTCAAATTACTTTGCCCAGATCTATCAGAGAAATCACTATCTGTGTCAACTACAGCTTTGCAAAATGTATTTCTTAAACAATAAGACTTCAAAGTCAAAATTACTCCTTGGTCTGTGTGCTGAAGAATGAAGGCATGAAAACAACATTAGCCTTGTGCATCTCCATCAAAGCTCTTGGGTGACTAAGTACATTGTCAATGAGCAGTGAGATTTTAAAAGGCATCTTTCTTTTTTCTGAACAGTAGGTCTCAAGAGTGGGCTTAAAATATTCAGTAAATCATGCTGTAAACAGCTGTGCTGTCATCCAGGCTTTGTTTTTCCATTATAGAACACAAGCAGAACAGATTTAACATAATTCTGAAGGCCTCTAGCATTTTCAGAATGGTAATGGGCATTTGGCTTCAACTTAAAGTCACCAGCTCCATTAGCCTCTTATAGGAAAGTCAGCCTGTCCTCTGAAGCATTGAAGCCAGGCATTGACTTCTCCTCTCTGTTAATGAAAGTCCTAGATGGCACTTTGTTCTGATGTATTTTATCTACATGAAAAATCTGTTTTTTAATGCAGCCACCTTCATCAATTATACTTCCTAGACTTTCTGAATCACTTGATGTAGCTTCTACATCAGCTCTTGCTGCTTTGCCTTGCACTTTCATGTTGTGAAGACAGTTTCTTTCCTTAAACATCATGAACCACCTCTGCTAGCTTCAGTCTTTTCTTCTGAAGCTTCCTCCTCTCTCTTAGTCTTCCTAGAATTGAAGAGAGTTAGAGCCTTGCTCTGGATTAGGCTTTGGCTTAAGGAAATATTGTAGCTGGTTTGATCTTCTATCCAGCCCACCACAACTTTCTCCATTTCAGCAATAAGCCTGTTTTGCTTTCTTATCATTTCTGTGTTCATCGGAGTAGGACTTCTAATTTCCTTCAGGAATTTTTCCTTTGCATTCACAACTTGGCTAACAATTTGGCGAAGAGGCCTAGCATTTAGCCTAATTCAGCTTTGGACAGGACTTCTGCACTTAACAGTTAAATCATTTCTAGCTTTTGATTTAAAATGAGAGATCCTTCCTTTCACTTGAACACTTAGAGGCCATTTAGGGCTATCAATTGACCTAATTTCAATATTATTGTGCCTCAAGGAATAGGAAGGCCTAAAGAAAGGAGAGAGAGAGAGAGAGAGAGAGAGAGAGAGAGAGAGAGAGAGAGAGAGAGAGATGGGGCAATGGTCAGTTAGTGGAGCAGTCAGAATACACACAACATTGGTCATTAAGTTCATATGGGTGTAGTTTTGTGCCCCCAAACAGTTACAATAGTAACATTAAAGATGTCTGATCACGGATCACCATAACAGATATAATAATAATGAAAAAGTTTGAAATATTGGAAGAATTACCAAAATGTGACACAGAGACACAAAATGAGTATATGCTGTGTAAAAATGGCTCTGGTATGTTTGCTCAATGTAGGGTTGCTACAAAACTTCAATTTGTAATGTAATAACATGAAGCACAATAAAATGAGGTATGCCTGTAATAATAATTGTAATAATATATTCCAGGAACTGTTCCAAGGATTTTGCATACCAACTTACTTTCAACAAACTGGTGTTTGTTGCATTTATTTAAACAGCACTGAAAACCACTTAAAATTGGATATTAGATAGTTGGGTCACATTTTCAAGAAGAACTTTGCTTCATGCCTGGCAATTTTTCCTAGGTCTCTTCTTTTCTCTTACATTTTCCCCTCTCCATTCACCTGTCTCAGAGATTCCCAAAGTCCTGTTCACTTTTCATTGAGGGACTCTTAACCCTTTTTCATATATCACAGTCTTTTTTCAGCATCTTGCCTGAGGTCTTACCTTCCACATCTAAACCAAGATATCAAATAATCTGTCCTGGATCTCCCAATGTCCCCCTCCATAGGGAAACTCAGAGCCAGCGGGATGATGACAAATATTTCACTCTCCTTTTTATATATAAAAGCAAGACATTAGGAGGCACATTTTCCAGGGTATACAACATGGAGTACATGGTAAAAGTAGGGCCACAGGATTCCTGTGCCAAAAATGAGAAAGAAAACACTCAGCTTCTGAGAAATGGAGAGGGGTTAGGGAGAAGGAGAAGAATGCAGCAGGTATTGACTGCTCACAGTGTGCTCCGGGCTGTGCTGTACTTTATATGATAATTTTGCCTTCACAAAAACTCAACAAAGTTGGTACTATTATCCAAATAGCAGAGCTGAGTAAAATGAAGGTTACAGGAATTAAGCAACTTCCCCAAAGTCACACATTTTGCTAACAACAGACAACAGATTTTAAATGTCTGCTCTTTCCACTGCATCATGCTATTATACTTTGTCTAGATACATATGAAAGAAAAGATTGTTTAAACGCTCAATGAGTTGACCTTAATTTGCTGTGGCTATCATTGTGACCTTTCAGTGGCAGACGCCAAGATCTCTTATTCTCTGTGTCTGACTCATATTTCCACGCACCCTCATCCTCGTAGGAGCACGTGCAACAACTCTCCAATAGGACTTAATAGAAACAATTTTCAACAACGTTTTTACTAATTTCCCTTTTAAAAATCAATAAATGGTTAGTGATGCCATTAATAGAGTGAAAGCGGATTTCTTTCTATTATGAGAGTTCATATTTGTAGCATTTATCACACACACACACACACACACTCACACTCACACACACACACACACACCAGAAACAATAAAAATAAAGACAAAGAAACCACTGAGTTTATGAGACCCTAAACACTTGGATTGAAATTTTTGAAGCCCAAAGAGAGGGTAATGCAGTAAAGAGTTCTGTCTCAGGGGTCAGAAAGTCATGAGTTCAAATTCCAGTGGCAAGTCTTCCCACCTTAAAGGATTATATTGAAGATTAATGTGCCAGGGCATTAACAGCACTTAGCCCACGGTAGACGGGAGATGCTGTATCGGGGCTAATCACAGATGCAGTTGAACTGGTCTCCTTCTGTGACACTTCCTTTTTGGAGGCCCAGGATGTCTCTCCCCTTCTATGCACTTCAATTCCATTCCTGACCTAAGTTATCCCACTGCTACCCTCTGCCTGGTCAGCAGCCAGTCTCTGGCCCTCATCCTTCCTCCTCCGGTTTGTGACTCACTAGGTGACTTCAGGAAAATCAGTTCCATTCTCTCAAGTTTAATATTCCTCTCCTTTCATATTTATTATACCATTGTCAGATGCGGCCCAGAAGTGATTTTTAAATGCCCAAGACTAGCTTCTGATCTTTCTGAAACAACCCCTGATTGAATATGAGCGACGTTTTTTCTTTCTTTCTTTCTTTTGAGATGAAATGTCACTCTGTCACCCAGGCTGGAGTGCAGTGATGGAATCTTGGCTCACTGTAAACTCTGCATCCTGGGTTCAAGCGATTTTCCTGCCTCAGCCTCCCAAGTAGCTGGGATTAAAGGTGTGCACCACCACACTCAGCTAATTTTTGTATTTTTAGTAGAGACAGGGTTTTACCATGTTGGCCAGGCTGGTCTCAAACTCCTGACCTCAAATAATCTGCCAACTTTGGCCTCCCAAAGAGCTGGGATTACAAGCATGAGCCACCACACTTGGCCTAAATATGAGAGGCTTTAATTTTAATGATGAGCAAAGAAACACTTTTGGGGAGATTATTTTTGCAGCCTGGTTCTGGAGAAATGCATGGCTTCCAATGAGATTTCAGAAATACTGAATATACAACAAATGTCAGAGGAATTTGAAGGGCCAAGTTCTCCCTAGTAATAAAGAGCTTACTCAGCCACACCTGGAGAAGGCTCCGCAGATGTCAGAATTCGATCAAATAATAAGATTATTACTGAATGATCAGAGACAGAGAGTTACTAGGCAAGAAGATCCAGGTGAGACCAGAAGCCACACACTTTGAGGGACATGCACCACCCTGGGGCAGAGAAATAAATAAGAGACAAAATCAGCCCCAGAGTAGAAGGCAGGAATGCAACAGTATTTACATTTTCTTGCTTGCTTTGATTAGAGTGAGGTCTGAGACTATCCCTCAGCAGTTTCCCTTCTGCTACCCTAAAATCAGGACAGAGTACTCCAGGAAACCTGGATCTAGGAAAGGATCTAGTAACCTCCAGACACATGCTGAATGAACCTCCTTCCCTGGCTCATTCCCCAGCAGTGAAGACACTTCTAAGTTAAAGTCTACATTCCCAGCTGGAACAAAGTCATGAGGTACCTGCCTTCTTCCCACTCAGAATCTACTATTTTATATGTGTGGGGGAAGGAAATGGGAAAATATCACCCCAGCCCTGCTGGGAGGGATGCTGAATCACTGAGCTCATGGGATGTACCCATATTACAGAAAGTCAACTCCAGAAAACCACCACCAAGTGTTAGCAAGCCCCTGTTCCCCAGCAGTGCCACCCCAAATTTCTGGCATTTAAGAGAACCTCCTTCTCCTATATCTTGGTTTCTATGGAAAAGAGTACCAACCTGCCAGGTGCCTTTGGCAAGGGAAAAGGAAGAAAGAGGTGGACTCCTGGGGGGACAAACATGGGGAGGCTGGACCTTGGGTATTTGAAGGGCCACATGCAAATGTAATGCAAATGAAGTGGACCCCTAAGAGAGAGGGTGCTTTTGAAGACTTGCTGTGCATGTGTTGGAGTGGCACCCAAACATTTCAGCCTCCCCTTCTTTCTATACCTGAACAAGTAGTTGGAGACAAGTAATTCCAGTAAGACTGTGCCATAGTTCTACTACATGTGGACTAGAGAAAGGAGAGGTTTCCCTTTTCTCAGAAAACTCAGGTCAGTGATTTACTCAAAGAATTATTATCAAGGAAACTTCTTGACCTGTCAGCTGATAGGGTACACTGAAAAGAGAAATCTTTCCATTCTATGCCTGAGCCCCTACCAGAATCCTTTCCCCCAAGAATTTGGGTTTTATTAAAATTATTTATTTATTTATTTATTTATTTATTTATTTTTGAGACGGAGTCTTGCTCTGTCACCAGGCTGGAGTACAGCAGCGTGATCTCAGCTCACTGCAACCTCCGCCTCCCAGGTTCAAGCAATTCTCCTGCCTCAGCCTCCTGAGTAGCTGGGACTACAGGTGCATGCCACCATGCCCAGCTAATTTTTGTATTTTTAGTAGAGACAAGGTTTCACCATGTTGGCCAGGATGATCTCAATCACTTGACCTCATGATCTGCCTGCCTCGGCCTCCCAAAGTGCTGGAATTACAGGCATGAGCCACCACACCTGGCCTAGCCTGCTATTTTATGAGCCCCTCTTATCACTCTCACTAGCCTCTAGAACAGCAAGCACTGCAAGAAAGAACCCAGCCCCTGCTCCATGTCCTGAGTCAAGAACTGGCCGAGCTAAGACAAGACCAACACAGCTCTTGCCCTAGAGCTCACAGCATAAATGGAGGTGCTGACTCAATGGTCACATGGTCCAGTGAGGGTGACACTGGAGCTATGTATAAGGTATAAGGGAGGATATTTGAATGAGGCCATAAAGGAGTAACAATTTAGGTACCAGCAGAGGGGACAGTGGCAGCAGATGTCTGGATGTTTCAATAGAAGAGTTGACCCCTGACTTGAGTATTCAATGATGAGTGTCAGCCAAGCAGAAACAGAGGATTATATTTCAGATGAAGCAGAAATATGAGGGAATGACAGAACAGGCTGGGCACATGATGGGAATCCCCAGAAACCAGTCTACCTAAGGCATGAGAGAGATGAAATTAGAAATGTCGCTGCAAGCTTGCTCACACAGGGCCTTTTAACCCAAGGAAAATGATGTGATTCTTGGGACAGTAAAGAGCCACTGACAGTTTTAGTAGCAGAAGAACCTGGTCAGAATACTTCATTTGTGGTTGGACAGGGACACATGTGGAGGCCAGGAGAACAATTAGGAAGGAACTGTTGGGTTCCAGGATAAAGATGTTTTGGGTCAGGAGCAACAGGGTAGCTGTTATGTTGCAGATGAGGAGATGGGTGAAGAAATGTGAGAAAGAAAAGAGGGGGATCAGTGATTGCTTTGGTATGGAGCTGAAGATGAGAGGAAGTTGATGGTGACTTCCAGATTTCTAACTTTGGAGAAAGGAAGGGACATGGGTTCAGGCAAAGAAGGAAAAAATCAAGAAATCATCATTACAGTGTCAAGTATTCCTTCTGCCACTCCTTCTCTTTCTCAATCTCTGTCTCCCTCCACACCAGTCTCTTCGCAGGGCTCCAGCCTGTGTGAGGGGCTCTGAATGCTGGTGCTTGCATAACTGATGAGGACGAGTTAAAGGCAGCTTCTAGCTGAGATAGCTCCAGCTGTGGCCACAGAGACTAATAGGATTGCCCAGAAGGGAGAAGCTCCAGTGAATGGAGGAAATTCTGCATGCGGTCTCTCTGACTTTCAGAATCTTCTGGTCCAGAAGTCCTTCTGTCAGGTGGCCTTGGTATGTGACCAGCCAACCGAGAGCACAGAGATCCCAAGGTTTCCAGAAATCACAAGAAACATCCAAGAAACAATTCTAGAGAAGTCTGTGGATTACTGTTCTAGGAGTCAGGTCCAGAAGTTGGCTACAAGAGACGAGAATTGGAAGAGGGAAAATTCCTCACCATCAAGCCAACGTCATAATCCTGAGGACATGAGCACAGCAAGGAATGACACCTTCCTCTAGGATCACTTAAAGGATCTCAGTGTCACTGAGCTGACCACAGTGTCCCTGGGTGGAAAGAATGGATGTCGTGTAGTACTTTGGAGTCAGCAGTTTTTATACATATGTGTATACATATATTTTTTTCTTTTTTTTTTTTTTTTGAGATGGAGTTACCTAGGCTGGAGGTTCAATGGTGTGATCTCAGCTCACTGCAACCTCCACTCCCAGGTTCAAGTGATTCTCCTGCCTCAGCCTCCTGAGTAGCTGGGATTACAGGTGCCTGCCCCCACACCCAGCTAATTTTTTGTATTTTTAGTACAGATGGGGTTTCACTACATTGGCCAGGATGGTCTTGAACTCCTGACCTCAGGTGATCCGCCTGCTTTGGCCTCCCATAGTGCTGGGATTACAGGTGTGAGCCACTGTGCTCCCCCAGCAGTATATATTTTTAAAATCTCATTTCAGACTAGCTCTGTGACTTTAAGCAAGTTGCTTTTCCTTTCTAGGACTAATTGTTTTTACATCTGCAAACTGGTGATGATGATCTCTATTTCACAGAGCAAAGGGTAGGTGAAATGACAATACAAGGTCTGGTCAATATTAGATGCTCAGTAATTGTTCATTCAATCATTCATTCATAACATACTTATTGATTTCTTCTACATGCCAGACACTGTGCTTGGTGCTTGGGAACAAAACAGAGAAATATTTTCACCTAAGTAGAGCTTTATTCTAACATCTATATGTAGGGGAGGACGGAAGAAAGACAACATTCAATAAGGCATAGTATGTAAATTATTTAGTTTGTTAGAAAATAGTAATTGCTATAAAGTAAAGGAAAAGTCAAGCAAGGTAGGGGAAAGGGCAGCAGGAGTGACCTTGAACAAGTCACTTTATTTGCCTGAAGGTTTTACTTCACGTGTAAGTCAAACACAACAATACCTACCTCGCAAGGCTATTGTGCAGAATAAGTGAGTGCAAGTCACCTAAAATTGTACCTAGGCCTTTATAGATGCTCAATAGTAATAGTTATATCATCGTCACCATTATCATCATGAGGTTGCAATAATAATTGGGCAAATCAGACCTCATTTAGAAGGGGCCATTTGAGCAAAACTGGAAAATGATGAGGGAGCCGTGGGGTGTACAGTGTGCATCTCAGGCATGGGACCACTCAATGTCAAGGCCCTAAGACAGGAGCAGGGATTTCAGGAAAGCTGTCCCACCTGACTCCACCGGGGAGATCAGAAGGGGCTCAGAAAATCATCCCCTCTGAAAGAAGCTGAGAAAGGGGAAGAAGCAGTTGGAGGTTGGGTGGCCCCAAGAGAAAAAGAACTTTGGAGAACTAGGCTGTTGCTGAAGCAACAAAAATAGAAACATGGAAATTTCTCCCAGCTGCTGTGAACTGACCCTGGAACTTAGAGCCAAACTGGTGGTCATAAAGTCAGCTTCATGTTTGTGTGCCTGGGTTTCTGCATCCTTCGTGACCATGTGCATCTTTGTGTACAACTGCATCTATTTGTTATATTTTGTGTTTGTGGGAATAGGACTGTGTCTCTGACACATGCTGTGTGTGTGTATGGTAATTTGGAACAAGAAAATTCTCCTCTTTCTAAAGCGATGTACATACAATAGAGGAAGTAGAGACAGAGTCATCATGCTTCATTTCATATCCATACTTGACTTTCAACATTGAAGTTACTTACCTGTGAGGGCCTTAGGCTTTATCCCACCATCCTCTCACAGGTGCAATACTTGTCAAATGTCTAAATGCACCACAGCCTCAGGCCTGCCCGAAATTTAAATAGTCATATGAGATGTCATTTATGGGGCATTGAGGATAACGATATCACCCATTCACTCAAACATCGTATTGTTGTGTATCTACAGTGCCAGACCCCAGGGTTAGATTCTGGGAATATAAAAACAAGGGGCCATTGAAGGTTATAGGCTTTGGAAACACGTTGGAGTTTGAGTTTCAGCTAATTCCCATTACTGCTTGTGTGACCGTGAGCAAGTCACCTTATTTTTCTAAGGGTTTTGCTTCATCTGCAAATCATATACAGCAATACCCACCTCCCATGGGCTATTGTGGAGAATAAACGAGTACAAATCACCTGCAAGGTAACTAAACCCTGATAGATGCTCAAGAGTTATACTGAAGATCATCATGGTCATCACCATTTCCATCACTACTGACCAAAGTTTCTGCCCTCACATGGCATGCATATTGGCCGAAATTACAATTCCACTGCCTTGGTCTCTAATCCTAGATCTTTCCATGGCTTGTTATCTAGCTTCGTTCAGGCTATTATTCATAAAACCTTCTTCAGAAGAGTTTCCCTGACCATCCACCCGCTTTTATTTCTTCACTGCACAAATCGTTTCCTGTAATTCTGTTACATGTATTGTTTTTGCTTACCTGTTTATTTGTCTCCTTCAGTCAAGTATGCTTCATGGAAGAACAGTGACCTTATCTCTCTAGTTTGCTCTAGAATCAGATGTGAACTTTATCTTCAGTATCTAGGACAGTATCTGGTACAAGAAGGTGTTCAATTGGCATGTGTTGAATGAATGAGTCTATGAATGAATTAGTTAACCTGATTTGTGCCATTACAGAGCCCCAGAAAAAAATGCAACTAACTCTGCTGAAACCAAAGTATTCCTGTAGAAAGCTTTACAGAGCAGAGAGCATTTGATCAGGGAGACTGGCAAGGGTTCTCCGGCAAATGCATGAAGGGGCATGATCATAGCTACTAATAGTGACTGTATCTTGTGAAACAAACCAAGATCATCAATCGTGTTCCCCGTCTCCCTGGAGAACACTGCTGAACCTTAACACATGCCCTGGAAGTGTGTGGAAAAGAAGAAAAACCCCAAATTTCTGACTATGCATAATCCCCTTCAGTCTTCCAGAAGCATAGGTCCTAACTTCATTTGCATATAAATGGTCATAATTTTTTAATCATAGATAAATGCCATTCTGTTTGCTTGTCCTTTTGCCTTCCTTGATAGAGAAACAAGAGTGACTTATGATTCATGAGGAACAGCAATTAAAACACATATACATACAACACTTCCTTACATCTTGCATCTCTTTTCACTCCTTCTCCCTCCCTGAGTGTCAGAAAATGCCATCTTGATTGAGAGGTAGTGGTTACACAGTGGATTCCCATGGTTTCTTTCCAAATCCTAGGTTCTTCACTCACTTTCTATGCAATTGCGGACAAGTCACTTCACCTTTCTAAACCCCAGCCTCATCATTCATAATGAGTAAAACATAAAATCATGAAGGTTTTTTGCATAGGCTAAAAGAACTGGTGCACCTAAAATACTAACATAAAGCAAGTTCTCAAAATGAAAGTTATTATCATTTTATTAGTATCATCATATTGTATGAAAATACATAGAGATGACTCATTTCAAATCAGCAAGAGAAACCCAAGGTCTTACTCTCAGCAGAGAAGAGAGAGAAATAAAGCTACTATATAGGAATGTTGATACAGATTATACCTAGATGGTGATCATATTGAGAAACTCTGTATTTCATCTCAGAGAAATCTTAAATTGGAAAATAGTATAGGTACCACTCAAGAGAAGATCTGGTCCCTGAACCTTACTAATATCTGACATTAGGAAGTAGACCAGCACTACAAAAATCAGTCATCATCAGACAGAGATCTATTTGATGCTTATTTTAAAGACAACTGTGTTGGTTTCTGTTTCAAGCCCGTTACTCTTGTTCTGAGATCATCTGTGGGAGAGAAAGGGCAAAGTGCAAGTGGGGGGTGGAAGTGACACGTATCAGGTCCTCCTGCAGATGTTTTCTTGCTTTATCTCAGCCGATTTTCACACTGCCCTCTGAGACAAGATTTATTATCCCAATTTGCAGATGAGGAATTTGAGGCGTAACAGGGTTAAGTAATTTGCTCACATCTGCTGAAGGAAAGCCTAGACTTGCAGTCAGGCATCCAGAATACTTTCATTTATAACACACATCCTGTTTTACATGGATATTGAAGATGTGGGATTATTTTTTAGCCCCAGTTTATGGACATCTCTTGCCAGAGTTATTTTCCTAAGAACCTAGAATCATTTGTTTGACTGTATATCAGGCTTCTGTGGATGCAAAGCCCACTAGCACCATGCACTCAACATTTCCACAACTAAACCCAACATCTGCCCACTCCCTCATTTCCACGATCTCTCTTCCCAGAGATCTACTCCTTTTACACTTTTTTCCAAATCATTGTCTTTCCCCATGCATCACTCTAGACTGCTTCTTCAACTCACCTCCCATCATCACATAAGTCACTAAGTCTTATCTAATATTCCTTTGAAGATATGTCAAGTCCACCCCACCAGCTCCAGCTCCAGCTTCACTATTAAGTCGATTTATATCTCACTTGAAGCAGGTAGCTGTAGCCTCCTCTCTGGTGTCCTTGTCCTGGTATTTATCACTCTAGCCCATCCTTTTGGTTCGGCCAAGTTTATTGTCATAAAAACAAATGTAATCATTGTGCCACTCCTCCACTGCTTCAAAACCTTTGAGGACTCCCTTCTGTCTACATGTTGAAGATCAAACACCTTAGCAAGTCACCTGCAATATAACTCAACATTATGCTCTTGTCTCATCTCTTACCAGCCCCCATGGAAATGCCTAATTATTCCTCTGAAATGCAATGCATGTTTATTCTCTTGTGTTTTTCCCATTTTAAGGAAAATCCTACTCTGATTTCTTGTCTGTTAACAACTACTTAATCTCCAAAGCCTACAGTGAATGTCCTGTCAATCTCACCAAACTTCCTCAGACAAACTCAGCTCCCTCCCTTGTCAGTACTTCATGCACACTGCTATCATTGGCCCTACCCTGTGATCATTTTTACACACACCTGCCTCCCTCAGTATAGCAGGAGCTTCTCAGAGATAAATATTTTTTTCCACATTTTTCTTTGTCTCCTTAATATCTAGCCTGAGAAGTTTCCGACAGTGAGAATTATAATGCAGGTATCATTTTGCATGTTAACACTAAACATATCATAAACATGTTCCCACCAAGCTACTCAGTCTTCCTAATTATCCTTTTAATTGCTACATAATATTTCTTCCTGTTTATGTTCTATAATTACCTAAACATTCAATTCAAGTCATTAAATTCAACAAAAATTTCTAAGTACTTAATATGTGGCAGGTACTATGCTAGATGCTGGAGACACCAAGAGGAGGAAGACATGACCTCTTCCCTGCAAAGACTGTGCATTCCAGTGATCATGTGATAAGGGCTATGATAGAGATATATCAATGAATGGATTGGGAACACTGGGTAGGGGGAGTTTTATTTTTCCTGAAGAAGTTGAAGAACATAAATTTATAGGTGATATTTTCTTTGAGTTTTAAAAGTTAAATACAAACCTAAGAGAACTGGTAAGAAAGCAAAGAGGGAGGGTGAGAGAAAAGATAAATTACTAAGACCTCACAGTTTTTAAGGGGCAGAGCTAGGATTTCAATACAAACGGTTTGATTCTAGGACCCCACTGTTATCCCTTATCTGCTGGTAAATTCCTACCCACCCAACAATGCTTTGCTTCAACCAGCTCCACACTCTTTCTCAGTTGTCATTTATTTATTTATTTATTTTGCTACAGAGTCTCACTCTGTTGCCCAGGCTGGAGTGCAGTGGCGTGATCTCAGCTCACTCCATCTCCCAGGTTCCAGCGATTCTCCTGCTTCAGTCTCTCGAGTAGCTGGACTACAGGTGCACGCTACCATGCCAAACTAATTTTTTTGTGCCACCACGCCAAACTAAATTTTTGCATTTTTAGTAGAGACGGGGTTTCACCATGTTGGCCAGGCTGATCTCAAACTCCTTTCCTCAGGTGATCCACCCACCTCGGTCTCCCAAAGTGTTGGGATTACAGGCGTGAGCCACCGTGCCCAGCCTCAGTTCTCTTTTTATTCAGCCCTTATGTGTTGCACAGAGCTGGGGCGTGCTAGCAAATTTTCTCCAACCCACATTTTCCTTAAGTTTGATAACTAGAATTTTGCAAAGTATTTTTTTTGAGTTTTACAAAATGAGCTCACTAATATGATGCATTCTCATCCTTTGTTCCTGTTTTCTGTAAGAATTGCAATGTTACCAAGGAAACAAGATTCTAGAGCAAATTCCTGATAAATATTAGGTTCTCAAAAGATAAATGAAAAAATGATCAACCAATGGCTAAATGTATGAGTTTGGCTGTGTGGAAAGTAGAGAAGAATTAGTAGAATGTGAAAGGCTCGTGTATAATGTACTTAAGGCATAATGTAGGTTACATTATGACACTTGTAGAAGTAAAACAATAACAAGAATAACAACAACAATAAATAACAATAAACAGATACCCAAATTAGTATCTTGGTACCTTATCAGAAGCATTCCTGCTTGTGGAATCAGAAGATCAAAGAGTATTAAGAGCTATGACATCATCCCTACCCTGTGACACACTATTTAATCTAAGAAACCATTTAAAAAGGGGAAAACAGCAGATATTATATGGACCACCTTCTATATTATTAAAAGTCTGGAAACAATCTAAAATGTCCACCAATAGGGAGTGGTTAAATAAATTACAATATGTGAACTGGAAGGAGTATTATAAAGTCATTAAAATGGTAATTAGAAAGATTATGTAGCCACATGGAAAAACATTTGCTGTGTAATATTAAGGGGGTGGGGGAAGCTGAATACAAAATTGAAGCTAGGCCATCAATGCAGTTATGGAAAATGTATGCACATGAATTAAGACACCAGGGGAAGAGGCATGCATGTGACCAACTGTTCTATACTGGCGTATTTTTTCTTTGAAACATGTCCTTTAATTTTCTATGATGTGTATTTTCTGGCCTAGCTTATGCTCTCCAGCCTCTAGGGGGAGCTCAAGGCTTCCCCTACTCAAGCCTCTTCTATCCACCCCTGGGAAGATAGAGGAGGTCTCCAGGAGCCTGAGGCATAGTGAGGTACCCAGGGCTGGGCGGCCATGGGGGCCTTAAAGCTATTATGAACAGAACAGAACTGAAGCAAATTTTCCCTGGGCGTTTTCTCCTGCTCCTTTCTGTGTATAGTCCTTGACCCCTCTTTTAGAATCAGTTGCTTTCTTGGTGTTTTCCTCTTCAGTGCATGTACATATTTCTGTTGCTACTGTCCTTGTCCGCTACATTAAGAAGGATCTAGACAGTCTTTCATCTGGGAAGCAAAGATTGCTCATAGCCTACTTTTTTAAGAAAAGCAGAAATTATTCTATATATTTATTTGCACAAGCAAAATAATAATAATAAAGATATATTTTTATGGTCCCATAATTTCTAATTTATTTTTTTAAAAAGGAAGCTACCTAAGTTTCCATCAATAGTATACTAGTTAAATAAGTTAAGGTACATCTTTGTAATTAAATACTAGGAAGATATTTTAAAAATAAAACATGCATATGGATTGATAAAGTTCTTCAAAATATAGTGTTCAGAAGAGAGAAAGGCAAGATGCAAAATAACCTCTCTGTGTGTGTGTGTGTGTGTGTGTGTGTGTGAATAAATTATCCAAATGATCATAATGAGAAACATTTGTCTACATATGCTAGAGTGGATAGGTACTTAATATGTAATAATATGTGAGAAAATGATAAAAAACAGTTACCTAAGTGGAATAAAAATTGAGGGAATGACACAAACTTTTGCTTTTTACCCCATATTATGTTATATTATTTTATTTATTTTCCCTGTGTACATATTAGATTTTTATTTTTTTTAAAATGGGATTAGGGTAGGACCTAAGGGTAAGGAGGCTGAGATAGGTGACTCTGAATCAGCAGATTCTTTATCTGCCAAATATATCACAGTGAGCTGGGCTAGAATATGTGTGTGTGTGTGTGTGTGTGTGTGTGTGTGTGTGTGTGTGTATGTATATGAAATCAGATAGGGATTTGGGCCCAAACTAGAACATGCACCTACCACTACTAGTACTATTATTTATACTACTACTAATAAAGTAACAGCAATAAATTTAAAACAATAAATGTATTTAATACTGATAATAAATTAATGTAAAGCAAAAGAAACAAGTATTTAAGGTTGAATACTTAAACTAAAATGTGTAAAATACTTTACTGCTCTTTTTAATTGTGAAAGGAGAAATTTCACAAACAAGTCCATTTTAACCAAGTTGCATTTTGACCATTACAAAGGAAATGGAAAGTCCATTTAAAGTAGGACAGGGCTAGTCCCTGCTTGTGGTTTCATATTGGCTTCCTAATAAACTGTGACCCATTACGAATGAGATTGAGCTGGCTTTGTGCTTTGAAATTTTTTTCTCAAATGTCTGGTCTCCTTAGATTTTTGAGCCCTGTTTTGCTTTTGCTCTCCATGAGGTTTTGAAGTTCATTGATTTTGCTGTTTTAAAATATTGCTTCTGAATGGGGGTGCTTGGGGGAGTGAGGACTGACTATGGAAGCCAAAGGCAGAGAGATGAGTGCAGAGACATTTACAGTCAAGGCCAGAGTCCTGATGTGGCCTTGCCCTAAAGCTGTGCCCAGCCTAATCTCTTTTCCATGTGTAGCCTCACTGGGGAACTGTAGCATCTCAGGCTTTCTGAGGAAGCAAGACACTACAATGAGAACCCAAATCCTATTCTTCCAGCAGACCTCAATCATTAGAAGAAAATGGAATGTGGAAAGCATGTCACATACCTAACAGGGATGCTTTGCTTAGGCAGCCACAGCCAAAAGAGTCACATCTTCACATCAGTTTCTCTCCTGCATGTGTGGCCCAGGAGTTGCTACTCAATACCACCCCTGGAGAAGAGCATGGCATGGAACCAGAGCTAATCTAGGGCTTTCATTTCTTTATTGCCTGCAGATTCCTTCCCTACCCAGGCCTGAGACAGAGTCTGTAGGGATGGAACACAGATGTGAGGGCAAGGGCTCCCATATCCTGGTATACAAAGCTCAGCCTGATGGTCTACATACCATTACTACTCAGTGGTTCCCAGGGCTCCCTGCATAGATGCCCTGACAAATGGTTTAGTGTAGAGTGATGAATGGTGATATTCCTCTCCACTGGGTTGGTGTTTGAATCTCTTTGGTCAAAAACAAAGTTGGTTCTAGCCATATACCAGAAGTCTTCATCCTTCAAGATTTCTTATTTGGAATTTAGACCATCTCTTGTCATAAAATTTAGACTATTACAAAAAAGGGGTTAGAACCACAGTATAACCCAGAAAAGCAGTTTGAGTTACCATATTTTATAAATGCATAGCTAGGCATAAACTGCAAGCCTGCAATCAAACAGCCATCTTCAGAAGGTCTAATAATCCCTGTGGTCTAGAACAAAATATTGAATTTTAATGTTCCTTCTGCAAAAATGGGGTTAGTAACATCAACCCTCTGAAACCACTGAGGCAATTAAATCAGTGGATGTATGCGAAAGTGCTTGGCCTAGTGCTGGGGGATTGTATTTGAAGTATACTTCCCTGTTGCTTCCAAAAATTCCTAATATACTGAAATGTCATACATCCGTTTAACTCTAGCTGCTTCTTAAGTCACCAACAAAAAGACAGTGTTAAGAACAACTTTTTGTGCTTGAACCAATTTGCCATAAGTAACATCTTGCAAGCCCCCAGTGCCAACTGACTTATCACTAAGCTCATCCCAGATGACACTTTGCAAATCTCTATTTATAAAATGAATACCTTGCTGCTAACTTATTTTGGGAGGGAATTTCACTTGCCTTCAAATAAATATGCTGTCAGTAATTGCTGTATTTCCATTTCCATCATTCTGCAAGTCTCTAGCCAAAAGGCCACATGCTAACTTGGTACGTATGTATATATGTTGGGTAGAATACTTGCTCCAGATGATACTAGCACTGGATCTTGGGGCATTTATCCGATGTCTCTGAGCCTCAATTTTCTTACATGAAGAATAACAGTTACTATATTTACTGCAAAGTTCTGTTGAAAGATTAAATCATATGATGCATATACACGCCTGGGCCATATGGCAATTATTACTGTTGTTCTTGTTATCTACTACTTCATGAGACTTTATTTTCAGCATCATGAAAGATGTGACTGACTCCTACTTCTATTTGATCATTCTCCTTTCCCATCCATACCAAAATGAATAGAATAATAAAATTATGAACATTTAAGGTAGATCTTTAAACCAGTGCAATATCCAACACAGAGCATTGCATGTAGTAGAATTAATGAACATTTGATGACAAGTTGAGTAAATAAAACAGTCCATACACCCCTCAGGGTTTTCAGTTTTTTCTGGAACATCATTAACAAGCAGTCTTCAGACCTATGTCTGAATATCCCCAGCCTCCAGAAACTTAAAACTACTTCAATTGCATTTATAGTGGGTTTACCAAATGTGTGACTTGTGAAGCCATCTTCTAACCCTACACCTACGGCAGTTTACACGCATTGATAAGGGCACCAAAACAGGATCACAGAATCCTTAGCTCCAGCTAGATTATCAAAAAAAATCAGAGTACTCTTCATATTAGAGAAGTCTGTCTTTCAGTGAGTCATCATCTATTTCTTTCTACTTCTTTTCTTGTGGCCCTAAAAGCCAGACAGAAATAGTCTGATTGTTCTCCTGCATGAGGTTGCTTCAGAGAGCTGCAGGCAGCTTCTCAGTGTTTCAGATCCACCCTCAGCAGGAAATATTCTTCTGCAACCACCACACACATATTCCAGAGATGTGAATAAGAAATAGGGGAGTTCTTCACAATTTGTTCATGAAGAGGGAAAAGGAGAGGCCTCTTGGTCTCTGAGCTATTATTAAAATAAATATCATTGGCTAAAAGGCCAGAAAAAGTTTCGGGACCACACAGGCAACTGACACTTTTCCAACTCTACCATATCATCACTAATTGGATATGCTAACACTTTCTGTAGCATTTCATAAAAAATGTTTCAAGACCAAGTGATAAGATGTCTAAACAAGCTTGTCTTTGGATGCTTGCTCTGGTTAGTTCTGAGGAAATACCTACAACAAAATAGCAAAGGATTTTTCTCTCCTCTAGTCCCAGGTGGGTAATTTTCTCTCCCCACCCCTTCTCTCAGTGTGTGTGTGTGTGTGTGTGTGTGTGTGTGTGTGTGTGTGTGTGTGTGTGTGTGTGTTTGTGTGTGTGTCTCCCTGCCCCTCAATGGGAACACAGTCAGATTTTGCTATACTTCAGAATCATGAAACCTCTTGAAATAGCCATAGTTCAGGGCTGAAGTGTCAAATCCAAAGAGCTTCACTTGAATTTTCCTTGGATTGAACACTTCCCCAGAGAGATACAAAATTACAAAGATCATGTTTTGTGGATTTACTTCAGGTTCAGTCAGAATGTGTTGTAAAAGATTAAACTTATTTTTTAATAGCAACAGTACCCATCTTTCAGAGTCCAGAGACACCCTCTATTTCTGCCTCAAGATTTGCCTTCTTGAGGCAGAAATAGAGGGTGTCTCTGGACTTCTGAAAGATAGATACTATTGCTATCTGTAGGATCATATTTTCAGAAAGAAGTCATATTGGCTCAAATTTGCAAAAACACAATAGGCATTTTAATGAAATTGCTGAAGAAAAAATAAAAGGTGCCTACATGTTTTGTCTACATCAAATTATGTGCTCTGCTCTGGAAAACTCAGGTTTCTTGCCTATAAAAGAGAAACCGTCTATTGCATTTATTGTCCCATCAACCTCATCTTACCTATCTAAGGAGATAAACAGCCAATGCTTACACCTTCCATAGCTACTCAAAGCACTTGGCCTTGAAAAGTTGCTGTATTCATTTTCTGTTTCTGCTCCTACAAATTAATGCAAACTTCATGGCTTAAAGCAACATAACTTGATTATTTTACTGCTCTGGAGGTCAGAAGCCTGAAATGGATCTCACATGGCTAACACCACGGTGTCAGTAGTGCTGCATTTCTTCTAGAAGTTTTAAGGGAGAATTGAGTTTGTTGCCTATTCCAGCATCTAGAGAGCTCCTATATTCCTTGGCTTGAGACCCCTTTCTTCATCTTCAAAGCCAACAGAACAGCATCTCCAGGTGCTGCTGTGTAACCTCCTTCTTCCACTTATAAGGACCCTTGAGAATATGTTGGACCCATTGTGATAATCCAGGGAAATCTTTCATCTCAAGATTCTGAATCACCTCTGCAATGTCTCTTTGACCATGTAAGATAATATACTCAGATATATTTTGGGGACGGGTTTTGGGGACTGAGACATGGACAACATTGAAGGACAGCATTGCTACAAATGCTAACGTAAGATCATGGGCTGGACCTAGATTTAGAAAATAAGGCAGGCAGATGAAGGAGAGAGAGCCCTTGGCACTGGTGAAGAACTTGCCTTTTGCCTGGCTCCTTATTTTGTCATCATAGAGTCCAAGTAAAGTGGGGAGAGGAGTCCCATGTCTAAGATATGGAAACTGAAATTGAGAGAGTTTGCATGGTATTTCCGAGACTCACAGTTATTCCAAGGAGATCAAAATCGAAGCTCTTTCCATAGCACTATGCCCCTGGCTACACCACAAATATTACATGGCAGATGTGTTTAGCAAGGTTTTATGATGCAGAGCCAGGGCTGTGCACAAATATTAACTTACAGTTGGTGACTTCTCACAGCTAAAGGTTATTCCTCAAAGGTGAAACTTACTTCATGAAATAGCTTTTTTCTTTAGTGGGAAGTAAGCAAAAACATTTTTGTATTTTTGGCTGAGCCAAAAGAAATGCTGTTTCGAAAGAGTAAGTAGTTTTCACCTGTGCACACTATATTACATTTCAGTACTTTAGAGGTGGTTTTTAAGGAATATCCAAAAAAATCAAAAGGTAAAATGTTTTCTATATGGAAAATTATTTTAAATCTTTTAAATAAGAGGTTAGTCAGGGGTGAGAGAAGGAGTGTAGAGTTAAATAACTGGTATCCTATTCCCCGTGCCTTGTGTTTCTGAGCTAAATTGTATTGAGTTTTAAAAGAAAGAGTCTTGGCATTTCCACAAAATTTGGGAGAAGGGAAAAACATCTCATAGAAATGCTGCTAGAATAAATCATACTTGGAGACTTCTGGCCAGAGAGAGCAGCCTTCTCCATCCACCCCAAATTAGGCTAAGAGGTTTTCTTTGAAATAAAATGGACCTTTGAAATTCTGAATTATTAGAGTAACTCAAACTACATATTTAGAATTCTGAGTAAGGCCAACAATCATTTCAGGCTTTTTTTTTCATTTTTCTGTTATACAATATGGTCTTCTGCATCATTCTGGGAAGAGGCGTGGTAGATGACATTTTATAAAAACTTATTTTGCTTTAAAAGCTTTACATTTTGTTTCAATGCCAAATTCAAATTTGAGCATCTGAGAAAAGCATCTCACTTCTGAAAGTTATTGATGATTTTACAAATAAGTCAATATTTCACTGATTTCAATAATAAGGCTGAAAGTTTGATTACCACCTGGCCCATTTGCTACACAACATTCAGCTTATTCAAAGGCCAAATACAAATCTCATTAATAAGGAAGAATGCATATTTTAGGTGAACTATTTTAGGTAGAATAAACTTATGAAAGCGTTAGAAAGATTAAACCTGAGGAGCTTATGATCACAATCTATAATGGGAAGGAAGAAAGAGAAATTAACATTTTAAAAGTATCTTCTAATTTCTCTTATTATTTCTGTGATCCTTACAATAATGCTTTGAGATAGATAAAAATAACCCTTTACCTAAAGAAAGTGAGGCTAAGAAAGCTTAAGTGACTTTTCCAAAGACACTTTTGTAAGGAGATGGTCAACTTTAGAAGACCTCAGCTTCCAAAAATATCAAGAGATATTTTTCACTGCCCCTAGCACAAATATATTCACTCTACCCTCATCAGAGATGTGAGGTTAAAATCCATGTAAGTACAAAAGCCTTTTATCAGTTTCTTTACTTGTTACATTGGAATATTCCATTTGAATCAGGTATGTTTCCAGGCTGGACGTGAAGTGATGTGAAAATACAGTGATCCGCAGGTCACCTATGCAAGGGTTCAGCACTCAGCTGGTAGTTAAAATGCTGTCACTCTCAAATCTTGTGTGGCTTTCCCACATGTACCCATGGTTTCTCCAACACTCTCAGATGCTCCATCCCTAGCATTTGAATTAATATGTTCAAATTGATTGGCCATATGTAATGATCAATTTAGTTAATGTCGAGAACACCAACTAAGAGATTATTTCTATCTGGTGCCAGGTCCACCTTTGTGCATGCTGATAGAAACAAGGAAGGTCCTTCTGTAGAGAGAAAGTAGATCCCAGAATCAGAAACCAGGAATGCACATTCCTACATTCCTTATCCTTAGAGATCAATGCTATCTCTTATCATATACATATTAAACTA
The DNA here is from genome assembly GCF_028858775.2 of Pan troglodytes. Classification (NCBI taxonomy): domain Eukaryota; kingdom Metazoa; phylum Chordata; class Mammalia; order Primates; family Hominidae; genus Pan; species Pan troglodytes. The sequence continues at coordinate 46,430,980 of NC_072419.2, forward strand.
CAATGCATTAGTATTAGGTTATTATGCATAAATAAACTATATATTTTTAAATTAATTATACTTTTTAAAATCTCTTTAAGCCATATTATACATATAGACAGTGTATTAATCTGTTTGGGCTGCCATAACAAAATACCAGACTAAGTGGCTTAAACAATAACTTTTTTTTTTTAACAATTTTGGGGGATGAAAGTCCAAGATCAAGTTACCCTCAAGGCTGACTTCTTGTGAGGCCACTGTTTCTGGCTTATAGGCAACCATTTCACCTCTGTGTCCCCACATGGCTTGTCCCCTCTGCATGTGAAGAGAGAGAGAGAGATCTTTGGTATTTCTTCCTCTTCTTACAAAGCTACCAGTCCTATTGGGTTAGGGCTCCACCTTTATGATTTAATTTAACCTTAATTACGTCCTTAAAGACCTTACCTTCAGTCACATTGAGGGTTAGGACTTCAACATACAAATTGACAAATTTCTGGGCTGGCGGGGGGAACAATTCGATCCATGATAGATAGATAGATAGATAGATAGATAGATAGATAGATACATAGACACATAGATACACAGATACATAGATACATAGATAGATAACTAATCCTTATTTGGCTAGCTAGGATGGAGGTCCTCCTACAAAATTTGCTCCATGACATTAACTCTGTTGCCTGGACATTTTACTTTAAAGGGTACGTGAGATGTGACTAATAACCCCTATTTCTTGGAGTTGTTATGAAGATAAATAAATGTATTTAAATTACTTTTTCCTGGCTGATTGCTACTAATAATTATGATTCAGGTAAAGTATCACCTCTTCCAATAAATGTATCTTGGTTCTTGCCCCTGCTAAACTGGACAAAGCACCTTTTCTTTTCTTTTTTATTTTTTTGAGACAGAGTCTCACTCTGTCACCCAGGCTGGAGTGCAGTGGTGCAGTGATGCTGTTTTGGCTTACTTCAGCCTCCACCTCCCGTGTTCAAGCAACTGTCCTGCCTCAGCCTCCCGAGTAGCTGGGATTACAGCCACGTGCCACCATGCCCAGCTACAAAGCACCTTTTCTGTGAACCCTTCCTCAATGTTTACACTACATCATACATCAATTATATCCTTAAACTATAAGCTCTTTGAAAGCAGGAATAGAATGTAATTAATCTCCAGCTCTTCAGCAATCATTACAATCTCTAGCACACCATCCATACTGAATGAATAAATGCAAAATACCTAGTACTGTACCTAGAATGTAATATTAATGCAATTTTATGTTCAGAAAGCACTAAAAATTCAGTAAGCATTAACTACTAAAAATATTTTAGTTACTTAAAGTTATAGAAGGTTTTAAAATGATTAAAACAGTGGGTGTGATGAATCTGATGTTTCACTTTTATAATGACTTGTTATTTTTGAAATTCACAGCTTGGATAGTAAAAGAAATGAAAGAGTTTCAGTTCCAGTACTTTCCAGGCTCTACCACAACATTGCCTAATGCAGAATTCATTTCAGACAATTCTCCTTTTCGAGAGTTTTCTTGACACCCGCCCCCCCCAAAAAAGTAAAGGTTATTTTTTCCTATTGTCACTGCTTACTAGTCTTGAAACATTAAACATTATTTTTGGAAATTTAAATGGGAGGTTTTGGCCCACAAAGGCAATGTCCACTGTCCAGCAGGACTGGCTCCAGGAGGTGAGGCCCATGGCTGTGTTTAAATCAGCAATCCAAGCCCAGAAATATTCTCAGCAAAGGGGCAGCTCTGGGCATACCCTCTTAACAATCTGTGTCTTTTCATGGAAAAATCCCCTTTGGATCTTATGATATATTTACTGACTTTCTTTCCATGTGAAGGGATTCCAAATCTTCCAAAGGAATCTGATGGCCTCAAAGGATATATTCCTACCTGATTTTCCAGAAAGTTCCATAGACTCACTCTTAATAGATATACCCAGGGAGATTAGGTAACTGACAGGTTCCGAATGTAGTTAAGTTAGCATTTTTCCCAGTTACAAGTCTAGGATCCCATATTCAGAAAAGTTTGTACCATTTAGCAATGAGAAAATATACCTGCTAGGTTCACTGTGGAATTCTACAGCTTTAAAGGGCAGAAGGCGGAGATTCCCAATCTGGGCTCTAAATTGGTATCATCCAGAGAGATGTGAAAAATATGGATACCACTCCAGAGATTCTTATTTAATTAGTCTAGCAGCCTGGGTATCAAGACTTTAACAGCTTTCCAGGTGTTTCTAATCTGCAGCCTAGCCTAATAACCTCTGCTCTGAGGTCTGGAACTGTGTTTTTCATCCCTGGATAAACACTGGAATCTGGGGAACATCCCAATTCTCATCCCTTCCATCTAAGTCAGTGATTCTTATACTTTATGTCAGAATCATCTGGAGGGATTCTTAAATACAGATTGTGGGCCCCAACCCCAGAGTTTGTAATTTGGTATATCTGGGGTAGGGCCTGGGAATTTGCATTTTAACAAGTTTGCTTATGGATCTGTGGTTACAGGTCCTAGGACCCACTTCCAGAACCACTGCCAAAGATATGATGTATTTGGTTCAGGGAACTTTGTCTTCCTAGACTGAAAAATATCCGAAATCTATACCTAAGTGCTATTACCAATTACTCACCCTGGCATTGCAATGGAGATTCGCCATGACCCCAGTTTGAGTAGTGCCTTAAATCCCTCCCCCAGGGCTACCCAGGGTAGTGTCGTATCGTGGACAGAACACAGGACAAACTTGCTTTCCACTCCTGTCTGTGCCCCTTAGTAGCACATAACTGTAAGCACGTTGTTAGCCTTGGGTGATCAATTTACCCTGGTTTATGTAGACCTTTACCAGTTTAAGCACTGAAAGTCTCACATCCTTGGAAACCCCTCAGTTCAGGGAAAACCTAAAAGGTTAGTCATTCTTTGGTGTTTCCATTGTTGTTTAACCAGTGGTAAGAAAAGCCAAGTTGACTTTGAAGAGTCCCTTCAAGCATTTGAGATAGTACATGTAAACCACCTCGTATAGAGCAGTTGCTTCATAAAAAATAATCGTGATTATGTCTATGACATATTTTAAGATGGATTGTGTAGGGAAGGGAATGACATCTTTAATCACCGGTATACATTGGTAGTGAAGATCATGCAAAGCCTTTGGTTTGGCTAATGCTTTTAGAGCAGTGGGTCTCAACTTTGGCTGCACATTTAGATCACCTAGGCAGGTTTCAAACAACCTCCTCCAAATACCCAAACCACAGCCCAGATGATTAAATCAGAATATTTGGTGTTGTAACTCAGACATGAGTATTTTTATGAGCTCCCTAGGTGATTTCAACTTGCAGCCAAAGTTGAGACCTTCTCAAGGTGTGGTCCCTGACTGGCAGCTTCAACATGACCTGGGAACTTGCTAGACATGCACATTTTCAACACTCTCCCCCTCCCTACTAGTATAATTGAGATCTTTGGGGCTGAGGCCCAGAAATCAGTGTTTATCAAGTTCTCCCTTGCACACTACAGATCACACTTTGAGTAACACTGAAATGGCACTTTCTGTTGCTCTACTAATGTGCTTATATTTATTATTGGCAAATGTCCTCTCTTTCTAGCAGCACTAGATAAACCTTTTTTATAGAATTATTTTAATATACTATTCGGTTCTATTTTCAAAATTTTTACTTAGGATTTTTGTATCACTATTTAAAAGTTGTTTTGACTTCTAGTTTTGATTTTGTGCAATCTTTCCCACATCTTAATGTCTATGATATCCTAACTTGATAAGTTAATTGGAAAGCTTTTCTTCTTATTTTATGTTTTGAACCAGTTTGTATAAATTAAAATTATCTGTTCCTCAAAAATTTGTAATTCACTGGTGAAAACACACTTGGCTGTGTCACCGTTGTTGGAAGCAGATTTCTTTTCACAGTTTTTTGTCCATAAACATTATTTCTAATGTTATTTTTGGCCACCTATATTACCTAGAAGACCATCCACCTTGAAATCTTTTTTTCAAACTGTTGGCTTAGGAAATAATACTATGTTTTCTTAAATTTTTTTTAAATTATTTCAATATGTGTGTCCATGTCTTTTTCCAAACACTAGAACTGAATGTTTAGTGCATGAATTTAAGTTATGTACTAAATTTTTTCGTTTATATTTAAATACTTGAATATATGAATATTCCTACGAGAATAGCTATGGCTGACGTCCATAAATTTTCATGTTATATCATTATGAATTTTTGCTTTTTAGAAGGTGCTGTGATAGATAAGCAAGTTCTAAAAGTTCTTTGAGCAATGGAAAATAAGACATTTCTTTGTTTTCACTGCACAGGAGATTTACATATGAATATACTTCATGCTTATAAGTGAATATATGTATATCGACCTGCAAGAAATCCTCTTTCCTTGCCTATGCTCTAATTTTTAATGTATTTTATTAGTAGAAAAATGATTAGCAAAATTCCTAAACTACAATAAAAATAAAAGAATCCTCCTTTTTTCAATTAAAAAATTTAAAACCTTTGTTATTTATGTTGCAGAAACATTTGCTTTTTAAATTTTAATTTGCATATGTCTGATATATTGAAATCAAACATCTTGTTATTTACTATTTTAGATAATTTTTTTTCAAAATTTATGCATGCTATTTGTAGAAAATTTTACAAGTTATATTAGTCTGTTTTCATGCTGCTTATAAAGACATACCAAAGACTGGAGAATTTATTTAAAAAAAGAGATTTTATGGACTCACAGTTCCACATGCCTCGGGAGGCCTCACAATCATGGCAGAAGGCAAAGGAGGGGCAAAATCACATCTTACATGGCATCAGGCAAGAGAGCGTGTGCAGAGAATCTGCCCTTTATAAAATCATCAGATCTTGTGAGACTTACTCGTTATCACTAAAACAGCATGGGAAAGACCCACACCCATGATTCAATTACTTCCCACGGGGTCCCTCCCATGATATGTGGGAATCATGGGAGCTACAATTCAAGATGAAATTTGATTGGGGACACAGCCAAACCATATCACAAGTATTTAAAACAATTTTTTAAAAACACCATGGTCCCCACCTGTTGATACCACTACTATTTGGGATAAACTCTACTTACACTTCCGTAATCTAGTTATCTCTATTTGACTAACAGTGACTCAAGAAAAATTCAGAATATTAACTAAATTTCTTATCACATATTTTTAATCACTTCAGTGCATTTTATATTATGGATGTTGACATTTTAATCCTGCACATATAATATATATTGTTTTTAATTTTTAAATATTTTAAATAATGCTGCAATGAGGGTTCTTATGTATTCATATCTGTGTACACACATTCTCTTAGAAAAAAAGTGTCTAAAATGGACAATCACTGGGTTAATGAATACAAAATATACTGATAAATTACTGTACTGAAATATCTTTATTTTAGCTATGCTTCTTTTAAATAGCAAAGAGTTGCAGTTTTATATTGCCCCAGGTTGAAAAACAGTAATTTGCTTTGTGTATATTTTTCCAAAGTACTTTTTTCCTTTCGTTGTTATTGGTTTCTGACTTTGTTTTTGTTTTAGTGTTTGCCCATTTTGCATTTTGTTTCCTTTCCTTTGTGATTCTGTATTGTTTGTTAATTAGACCCTAGACCTTTTTATCCCCTCATAATTCAGAATATATTTTATTTCAAGTATTTATGCATTTAAACTGCAGCACTTTGCCAGCTCCTAGTCCATACAAGGACCAAGACAGCTGTTGCCCTAGTTCTCAATCTGGCCATGAACTTCTTGCATCACAATCATTTTGGAGCGATTATTAAAAATTCAGGTTCCTAAGCCCAACCATGAAACCAGATGAATCATTGACACCTAGAGAATGTGGCCCAAGAACCTGCATTTTTGTAAGTATCCCAAATAAATCTTGGACACATGGAAGTTTTAGAATCTCTAATTTCAATTTTTTTTTTTCTGGCAGAACAGACAAAGATCACACCGAGAAATTACAGATAAACCCCATTCTAATGGTAAGTAGCATTTTCAGTGGTTCTATTGTGCTCCGATTACTTATCTGAATTAAAATTAGATGGATATTTGGGGGATGGCTAAATGGAAACTCTGAGCACTGTTTCTTTAGTGGCTTTTAAGGATATTCTGTGTCTTCTTAATGAACCTCTGTGAATGACCTCAGTCCTGAGGAGAATTAGGCTATTTCAAACCAACCACTTTCCTTACTTTTCCCAAGGACTAAGTAACTATTAGAGCAGACATTAAACCGTAACCACCACCAGCTATACCCGATGACTCAACTCAGGTTATAATTAGGGGAAGGAAACGCCAGTGGGAGGCTGGTGGGGCTCAGAGGAAGGCAGTTTGCTGGAAGGAGGAATGTTCTGGGTCTTCCTGCAAAGGACAGCTGGCCCTTCTCAGCGGTCAGCACTGGTCAGTGTCCACAGGCACTGCGGACATCCTTAAGCCACCTGGGCCCTTAAGTGTCCAGAAATACCTGAGTCTTAGAAGGACAAACAGAAAGACACCCAGATACTACAGAATATTTTTAAGCTGGATGATCGAGACTTGTCCTGTAGGTAGCATCAAAGGGGAGAAGTGATAGACCCAGGATTTCCAGTGTTTGAGGAGATTCAGGAAGAATGAATGGTTTTTGGAGCTAGGAGTAGCCCTAGGATAAGAAGCCCCCAGGTATAGCAGGAACAATTATGGAGTTAAAAATTAGAAAGTGTCTAATTTCTAAGACATTTCATGTTAAATAATATTAACATAACGTTAACTCATCAGAGGTGGGAAGATTGGGAGTTTGGGGTGGGGGATGGTGCAAAAGAAAAGTCCTGGAAAGTCCTCAGCGAAATGAAAGGCTTCCATCATCTAACCTCTGCTCATTTCTCCAGCTTTAAGTCCCTATAAGCTCTCTCCCTATAGACTCTCCCTGTAGGCTCTCTCTCTCTAGAAGTTTTCTTGCTATAGGTTCTCTCCCTAGAAGGTCTCTCTCTATAAAACCTTCCCCTATAGGGTCACTCCCTGTAGACTGTCTCCCGATAGGATCTCTCGCTATATATTCTCTCGTTATAGACTCTCTCCCTATAGACCGTCTTCCTAGATATCTCTCTATAAAGTCTACCCCTATGGAGTCTCTCCCTGTAGACTGTCTCCCTAGAAGCTCTCTCACTGTAGGCTTTCTTCCTAGAGACTCTCTCCCTCGAAGGTTTCTCTCTATAGGGTCTCTCCCCATAGGATCTCTGCCACAGCCACACTTCCTTAAAGTCCCTGACAACACCTGTTCCCTCCAGCATTATACTCTTTGTTGTACTATTCCTTCAACCTAGGCTATTTTGTGTTTACTTACCATTGTCTCTACCCTGCTTTGAAGACCAACTCTACCATGTATGGAAGGTGCATGAATGGACACTTCCATCTAGTTTGGTGAATATCAGACTCATTAACAAAAAAGTACATGATGTCTCATCATTACATATATGTTTTTGAGACCCAACAAGGATTTTAGTTCATATCAAGCCATAAAATCCAGTTTTTCCTTCAATCAAAGAGGATTTCCTATCCTCAAATACTATTCTAGGTTTGAATAAATTTCCCATCACTTTCAGGGGAATGCAGTGGAAATACATTCCCAATGTGAGCCACCTTGGACGCTGTCATGAGGAAAGAGGCCTGTGCCTTTTAAGGGAGGAGCCAGGATGGACTGGGGACAGTGAACACACAGAGCTGTCTGCCTGGAGTTGGGGCCAAAGCACAGGACCTTCATTTGTAAATGTGTCTTTATGAATTTGTGTCAACTGTTCCCTGACCCAGAATCACCCGGTTAAACAAACCAGGGATTACCAAAAACCTCACACAAAACCAAACCTGCCAGGCCCTTTATAATCCTTAAGACAGTCTCTACCTGTTTACATTCATTTAGGCTCCGATAAAATGGTACTGAAAAAGCCTTCCTTCCAAGACTCTCAGGATGCAGGGATTAGCTCAGTTTTCCCTTCAAAATGACACTTTCCAAACCATATGAGCAAAGTTTCCTTTTCAGTGGCCCAATGAATTGCAAAAGAAACCAACCAATGGTCCATGTCACTCATAAGCTATTCTAACCTCAAATACTTGCCCCAGAAATCATGGCTGGACAAATTTGAAATACCCAAACCTGGATTAAGCCTGTAAGCTTCAATTGACTTCAATTCAAGTCCAGCTCCTTAGTTTTATCATGGATGACATTACATCAGTGCATTGCAATGAAACATATAATCAGCAAGCCAGACTCTACTTTCCTCTGGGGTTTTGGAAGAGTAATTCCTTTTTAGGGGCAAAAATGTGAGCTGTGACCTTCTTTATATTGTAGGTCAAGTATCAAACCAAGCATTCATCCTTTTAAAGAGAGGTTGCCAGGGAATCAAGTCAATGCCTCACTTGTTGACTTATTCCCCACCACCCAAATAACTACTCGGGCAGGGTCACTTTCCAGAAATTATCTTGGTGAGCAAACCCCTTTCTTTTCCCATTCAACCTTATTGGAAAGCTCAGGCATGAAGAGACAGACATTGAGAGATCAAGTTTCAGGGACTGTCAAGGTAAATAAAGCATTGGAGGTCGGGAATATAAGAACCCAGTGCCTGGGTAACAAGGGGAATCAGAAATTACCTTCAGGACATGCAACCTGGGAACACAGCACAAGCCTCAGATTAGAATATGGACCCGGAGAAACTTGTAAGCACAGTACAATAGAACTGAAGTTGGAGGACACAAAGTGAGACCATAATTGGGGAAGAATCAGATGGTCTAAGGAATGAGGTGAACCACAAACAGACCCTGGGAGATCCAAGCTCTTCTGGATGTGAATCAGCCAACTCCTTCCAGAATCCCAGCTCAGGGCCAAAGCAGGAGTGTGTGCCTGGGCAGGTCTGAGGCCACAGGTTTGAGCATGTAGACCCATGCACAAGGAAGACAGGACTCTAGGGCAGGAAGCCAGGCTCCCAATACAAGCTCAGGCAACAACTGCTCCCTTCCTAAAATGGGCATCATAAAGCCAGGTGAAAACCTGTCATCCCAATAATCCTTCATGATTCGCAAGGAGAGAAGGTGTTTCTACAATTTAGTATGAAAAGAGTGTTTTAAAATATGCAAATAATTCCACTCACAAACAGTTAATAATTTATAATAATCTTTATTTGCTAATAATTTGAATATTATGAACTGCAGCATACTGCAAGGCATACTGATGCTCTTCTCTAAGAACTATAGATATATTCCTCTTGGAGTTGTATTTTATTTTACTTCCCAGAAAAGGAGCCACTCCATTAAAGGATGAGAAACCGGCAGCTCCACGTCACAGTTTTTCCTGTCAACAGGAGCTAGCAGAGGTTTTCTCATCTGTGAATCTAGTTTAGTTTAGGTCAATAATTAGAGACATATACAATTTAGGCCAGGTACTGTGGAGCTGCTAGAAATGTAAGGATGAGCTGACACATTCTCCGGTTGGCAAATCATAGCCACTGGCTTGGGCAAGTCATTGTTGAACATCTGTGGCCTCCATTGTACCTGCCCTCCCTTTGAGAAAAATAGGCATCTTTCCTCACATTGAGACAGGAGCACATTAGCAAGGGAAAATGCTGACATGTATTTCCTACATGCCAGGCTCTGTGCTAAGTGCTGTACACATGTTACCCTACTTCACCCTCATCCCTGTGAAGCAGGTTGCCTTCTGTTTACCATGTTTTTGTCACTGGTGCCTACCAGACAGCCTGATCCATAGAAGAGTCAAGAACTATTTTTGCAATAATAAATGAATGAGTAAAATCATAGCATGCCAAACTTTTCCTATATGAAATTTTCAGTCTCCCTCTAACACAGTAAAATTTAAATACTGATTTCCCTATTCAGAAATGTTAGTACCAGGCATGGTGGCTCACTCCTGTAATCCCAGCACTTTGGGAGGCTGAGGCTGGAGAATCACTTGAAGCCAGGTGTTCAAGACCAGCCTGGCCAACATAGCAAAAACACATCTCTATAAAAAATACAAAATATTATCTGGGTGTGGTGGCACGTGTTTGTAATCCCAGCTACTCAGGAGGCTGAGGCACAAGAATCGCTTGAACCTTGGAGGTGGAGGTTGCAGTGAGCAGAGATCACACCACTGCACTCCATCCTGAGCAACAGAATGAGACTCTGTCTCACCAAGAAAAAAAATTATTTTGAAAGAAATTTTAGTTTGGAGACAGTGAAAATATCCACCAAAATTTTATATACGTGTGTGTGTGTGTGTGTGTGTGTGTATGCACTAGACAGTAGGAACAGAAGTCCTAGTCAGCTTTCCCTCTGTCATCAGGTAAAGAAGGCAGTGTATGTGAAGGATTGGAAGTGGAAAACATTGTGTTGCCATCTGTCCTCTCAGTCCAAATGCAAGCTCATTTGAACTCTTTAGACCTACCATTCAATCCAGCAATACCACTAGTGGGTATCTACCCAAAGGAAAAGAAAGATACCTGCACCCCTATGTTTATTACAGCAATATTCACAATAGCAAAGATATGGCATCAACCTAAGTTTCCATCAATGAATAAATAGGTAAAGAAAATGTGGTATATATACATGATGGAATACTAGTCAGGCATAAAAAAGAATAAAAATATGTCTTCTGCAGCAACATGGCTGGAATCGGAGGGTCATTACCTTAAGTGAAACAAACCAGGCCTAGAAAGATAGATATTGCATGTTCTCACTCATAAGCAGTTGCTAAAAAAAAATGTGTTTTCATGGATGTAGAGAGTGGAATGATAAATAATGGAGACTCAGAAGGGTGAGGAGGTGGGAGGGAGGAGGATAGGTTAATGTAGTACAATGTACATTATTTGGGAGATGGATATCCTAAAAGCCCTGACTTGACCACTACACAGTCTATGCACGTAACAAGATCGCACATGTACCCCATAAATTTGTAGAACTAAAAAGGAAAAAAAAAACACATAAAGCTCATTCTAGTAACTGCTACCTGTTTGGCATTGTTCTAGGAATTTCACATACTTTCAGAAAAACTAGTAGTTTTGTCTTCCTTATATGTATCAGGAACCAGATAGATCTATGTTTCCTTTTTCCTTGAGTCCAAAAAAACCATTTATTCCAGCTGCCTTATACATTAAAGAACTTCTTTCGAAAACATTGGCAGGATACATCAGAAGGGGCCAGTCCTCAGCCCATACAAGAGTGAAAGATGATGCATGCCTACAGCAGTGCACCATAGGAAAATATAATTACTACATGCAGGGCACGGAAAATAATAGCGTACAGTGTGCAGATCAATCAGTGAAATGAAGAGGTACCTAGAAGTATTGCTAGGCTGTGATTAGGAATGCAGAATTTGGGGGTAACCTTTGATGAGGTAAGATCAAGAGGACACATAGCATGTGATTGTAGCTATGTTTTATGAAATGTAGGAATTATATTTTACCCTAGATCTCAAAACATACATAAATCAACCGCAGGGCTTTCTTGAACAAGGTAGAGCCCACAGCGTCTCTATGTTCCCATCTTCCAGCTAGCGGATAGCAATAGCTAAGTTTAAGTAATAGGAGTGTTCTAGTAGAGTTTCCTGGAAGCCAAACCTGGAGAATATGCAGTTTATATAATTTTTTAAATGGATCTTCAAGGAATCTCTTATTTGAACAGTTTAATCAAATGTCTTATCTTCCACAGAAATTGATGTTTGTAATTCTTACACATCATCAAGAGAATAACTCATCAATGTGTTGGCTGAATAATTCAAATTATAATATAATTCACTTATATGTTAACAACTGTTAGATGCCAGGCACTGTTCTAGATGCTTTGCATGCATTGGGGTAAGCTAATGACTCTGACTTTCTTACATGTTGAGTTCGAAGTACCTGCGGATTTCCAGATAAAGATTAATTTGCTATTTTAGCACACACTAATTGTGAACCTAAAATGAGCCAGGCACTATTCTAGGCACTGGAGAAAAAGAGGTAAAAAAAATAAAAAGAGATGGTTCCTGTACTGTAAAAACATACAATCTAGTAGGAAAGAGAGACCCAAAACTAATTGTAATAACATGGGGTAAGCTACACTATAATAATAAAAATGACAATGGTGATAACAATTATAAATGATGTAATTTATTTAGCACTTACTCTAAGATAGATATTTTATGTGAATGAGTTCATTAAATACTGTTAAAAGCTCTGTGATGTCCATATTCATATTTCCAAATGTATAAATGGAGAAACTGAGGCTTAGATAAAATAAGCAACTCCACAAAATCCCTACTGATCAGTAACGGAACTTGGATCCATTTGACCCCAAGGCTTGTGCTCCCTATTGCCATCCTATATTACCCCACCATTCCCACCCCCTTTTGATTTTCCAGAGTTATGAATGCAGTACAATTAAGGTGCAGAGGATCTGGGAGCCAGACGAGTAGGAATAGAAAGGCTTCATAGGAGGGCAAAATCTGAATCAAGCCTTAAAAAAATAACTTGGCATTTGTGTTTGCTAAGCTGTGAAAGATGGGTACAGGTTGCAATGAAATAGTACGGTAAAGATTTGGGATCAAAAAAAAGTCTGCTTTGTTTAAGAAACAGGGATTAGCGCAGATGGAATATAGGGTATGTTGAAAGAAATGAGAGAGATGTGACTAGAGAAACACATCAGAACCATGTCACCATTGTTGCAGAGGACCAGCTGCGTTAAAGATCTGTGATTTTATTTCATAGAGATGATCCATTGGCTCTTTTTTTTTCTTTCTTTGTTTTTTTTTTTTTTTTGAGACGGAGTTTCGCTCTTGTCGCCCAGGCTAGAGTGCAATGGCGCGATCTCGGCTCACTGCAACCTCCGCCTCCCGAGTTCAAGTGATTCTCCTGCTTCAGCCTCCCACGTAGCTGAGATTACAGGCATGAGCCACCACCACACCCGGCTAATTTTGTATTTTTAGTAGAGACTGGGTTTCTCCCTGTTGGTTAGGTTGGTCTGGAACTCCAGACCTCAGGTGATCCTCCCGCCTCCTCCTCCCAGAGTGCTGGGATTACAAGCGTGAGCGACTGCGCCTGGCCGAACCATTGGCTCTTTCTAAGCAGTGGAATAACAATGGTTCATAACATCTAGAAGATGGGGTTATACACTCACCAAATCTATTTCCCTAGAGCCTATTTCAGTATCTGGTACAGGGTAGATTTTAATAACTGTTGTCAACTAATAAATATATATTTTTAAATACATTGTCAGCAATGTGGAAGATACACTGAAGAAGGAAAAGACTAGTGGCAAGATATAAGCCAGGTGGTAAAATCTAAAAGAAAAGTCAGTGATAGAAAAGAAGTTTGCTGAGAATGATGGTTTCCAGCTTCATCCATGTCCCATGTATACATATGTAACAAACCAGTATGTTGTGCACATGTAGCCTAGAACTTAAAGTATAATAAATAAATATATATGAGTGTGTGTATATATATATACATACACACACACACACACACACAAAGAAGTTGATATGGGAGAGACAATTGAGGTAGAATTGACAGGTCTTGGAGACAGCATGACTGTGTGGTCTCAGAGAGAGAAACTAGTTGAGAACAACTCCCAGAATTCCTATTTGTGTGTGATCCTCCATGGGGGATACAGAAGGGGGAGTCTAGTTGGGGATTTTGAGTTCCAGTTGCCTTTGGAACATGACTGCACAGATCGCGGCCTGAAAGGAAGTGGCAGAGAAGAAAAATTCCAAATGGCTGCCAATAGGTTGCCCTCTGGAGGCCTCAGAGTTCCAGGGGCCATGGATGCATGGCCACGCAGGGTGAGCAATTGTGATGAGAGAACAGAAAGGAAATCCAAATAAGAGAACTCAAAGCAGAGATGAGCTAAAAATCAGCAACACGAACCATCACAAGTGGGTAGTTACGCTCGGCAGGAGATCCAGGCAAAGCGAGGGCAAACTTCTTAGCCTTTTCCTGTGGAAAATTTATAAAGCTCAGATTGGAGAAAACGTACTGATAGTTTTGAAGCTGGCATTTTAAGTTGGAATGTCTTCTCAAAGTAGCACATAACGGCACAATTCAATAACTCTGACCATTGTGGAAAAATGCCATGTGCCAACAGCGATTTTCCATAATTTTGTTCAGAAAATCTGAAAGAAATGCAAAAAATGGATTTGCAGCCCTGGCAGCAGGCAGAGAAACAGTAGCAGAGGGCTGCAGGCCAGTAATTGATGTTTCAAATATCACTGAGTGCTTTGCCTGTAATTTCAGGGGAGAATGATAATAATTAAAAGCACAAACTTACAAGTCATTTCTGAGGAGGAAAATGCTGAATGCACTTAAAGTGAAGGGGGTTTGTTGAAATGCTTAAGTTTTTCCAGCGAGCTTTCAGATATGCAATGATTAGTTTTATGTTCACAGAGTGACTTTCTCCTCAAATGTTCCAAAGTGCCACAAAATGGAATAGATTATTAACCCATGGGATTCCCTGGGAGCCAGTGATGAAACTATAACCATATGACATTCCCACATGTTCAGACCTTACTTGATTGTACTGGCCTTTGTTACAAACAGCACAGTACACTGTTTAAAAAGATGAAATGAAACCTTTCCTCCTTCTCCCAACTGACTTGGGGCTTTACTACGAGGCAGATTTGAGCTTGAGTCTGCATCCACCCTTTTTAGTGCTGTGACCTTAGGCAGGTCACTCTATTCCTCTCCACTTCCATTTTTTCATCTGAAAAATAGATAGAACAATAGCACTTAACATCTCATAGGGTGAGTATTGAGGATTACCTGAGAGTAAAACAATCAATATAATTTCCCACTTATAATCTATGCTCAATAAATATTAGCTATTATTGATATTATTATTACTGCTAAAATGACAAAGGCACACTATTTTTATAATTTATTTTTGCTGACAGAATGTAATTTTCTCAACCACAGATTGTCCAAATATTCCTGATATTTTAAAACAAACAAACAAACCAACAAACAAACAAACCAGCCAGAGATTCAATTAAGCAGCATAACCCTTTCCTGAAAGGAATCCCCCATGGTTAACCAAATTCAGGGACTGAGTTTTCCATATCCCAGACCCTATTACCCATTGTATTACAGGCCCTGGCATGCAGTGACCACTCTCTAAATGTGGAGCACATATATTGCTGAATGGGTAAACAGTTTTATCCCTCCTGAAAAGTAAGGACCTCTGGTCCCTCACCACTTTCTGGTGACTAATATTTTGCTTGTGCCCACACAAGTTAGCTGTGACATCTGGATTTTTTTCACGTGCAAACTCTCTCCTTCCCAAGCACTGACCAGGAGTGACTTTCTGCAGCTTGGGTTGACAATAACTAGCTTTGTCTTTTCAGACAAAGCTGTGGGTTGACAGGGATATTGTAATTAACAAGTAAAGTGAACACACTAAGCACATGCTGCGATTGTAATGCCCACCATTAGCACTGCACTAAATAGAGTCGTTTTGTATTTTTCTTCAGTACCATCCACCTCTTACTGGCCTATCAGAGTGAATTTTGTTCTCTGGACCATGTTGATTCATTCACTTAGGTTTTCACAGATGTGACCTTACCTGTTGGCTCATGATTCTGAATGTAGACTAGTGACCAGTGGGAGAGGCAGGACTTTTTTACTTTTGTTTTCCCTGCTCAAAACAGGATCTTTTATGTCCCCAGAAAGTAATTTACACAAGATAGACCTACTATATAAACAGAGAGAAATGTAAGTTAGGCTGGTGGCTTGTGTCAGCCTGAAAGGTGATACTGCCTTAACCAGCATGACTTGGAGGCAGAACGGGGGGAGTCATGATGAAGTTGTGATGCTGCTTCTCAGCTCCTCCTAAATAATATGTTGGTAATGTGGTCACACATGGCTTTTTGTTCAAGACACACCTCTACCCAAATGCAAGACTAAAGTCTCTCAAAGAACCTATGGCATTTTGCTAATCTAAAAACTCTAGATATGGAGTTAGGGGAAAAGAGCTGCATTTTATCCCTGGAAACTGCAACATGAGTAACTGAGGTTCACTGGAATAAACAGCACATTCAAGGAAGTTAAAGACCTGCCAAGAAACAGTGAGGCAAGATAAGAAAGAGGTACCAGACAATCTTGTTGATTTCAATTTGCAAGCAATAACAAATAGATTATTTATTTCCAGTTGAATTTTCCAAGCCAAATTCAGTTACATTGTAATCATAATTTGTGTAAAAATGAAGGTTGACTAACCAACTACGATGAGAAATTAAGAATTAAGAATGGCAATGTATTTATTTGGAAAAAATAAAATACAGAGCAGAGCTGCAAGAAAACTCTCAGAAAGGTGGGACTCCCTGGTCGGTCTACCTTGGTGACTTGGGTTACCCTAGGAACACTCAAATTAGATTCACATTCCTGGGCCAAGGGGTCAGTTGTTTCCAGTTAAGAGTCAGGATCCTTGAGGTCTTCTGTAGACATCTCCTTTAAATGGATGACCTTAGGAGAGGGATTTATCCAAATCTCCATTTGCTAAAGTTATGGGGTTTAAATTACTCTCGACTCTGAAAGACATATACTAATGGAAGGAAGAGAATAAAGTACAACTTAGATAGAGTTGCCCAAACCTGGTTGATATCAGAGTAACCTGCACACATTATTTAAACAGATTATGAGAACTCACTCAAGACCAAATGGGTACAAATCTCTGAAGGAAGGGCTTAGGAATCTGTATATTTATAAAAGTAATTCTGACATGTGGCCAGCCTGCTGTCAGATTGGTATCTGGGAAAACATTCATTCCCTCTGGTTCTCTCTCCAATAACCACCAATCGATTCCTAGAACTATATGTTAGTTTACATTTCCCTGAATGTTATATAAATAGAATCATATAGCACATACATTGTCTAGCTTCTTTCACTATACATATTTATTTTGACACCTATCTGTGTTATATAGAATGTATTAGTAGTTCATTCTTTTTATTACTAAGTAGTATTCCACCTTATGGATTCCGGTTTGTTTATCCACTTATTTCTTGATGCACGTATTGTTTTTTCTCATATTTAAACTACTACAAATAAAGCTTCTATGAACATTTGCATACAAGTCTTTGTATAAACCTATGCTTTCATTTTTCTTGGACAAATAGGAGTGGTATGGCAGAATCATGTAGTGGATGTATATTTAACTTAAGAACCACTGTGCTATTCTCCAAAATGGTTATACTCTTCTTTATTTCCTCCAGCAGTGTATGAAAGTTCTAATCCTTCCACGTTATCACCAGCACATATATGGCAGCCTTAGAAACATCTTACATGGCAGGATGAGGACCAAGTGAGAGACAAGAGAGAAGGGTTACACACTTTTAACAACCAGATCTAAGAACTCACTCACTATCATGAGAACAGCACCAAGGGGATGGTACAAAACCCTTCATGAGAAATCCACCAACATGATCCAATCACTCCCGCCAGACCCCTCCTCTGGGGGATTACATTCAAATGAGATTTGGGTGGGGACACGGATTCAAACCATATCAGGTTTCATATATAGGTCTATAATCAATTTTGAGGGTTTTTTAATATATGGCATGAGATATAAGTAAAATGTTATTGTTTTGTATATAAACATTCAATAGCTGCAGTATCACTTGCTGAAAATACTATCTTATCTCCACTAAATTGCCTTTGTACATTTTCCAAAAGTAAATTGTCCATCTTTGTATGGTCTATTTCTGGCTCTCTAATCAGTACTATTGATTTATTTATCAGTCTTTACACCACTGCTACACTGTGTTCACTATTGTAGCTTCATAATATATCTTAAAAGCATATGGTATTAGTGCTTCAACTTTATTCTTTTTCTGAGTTGTCTTGAATATTTTAGGTGCTTAGCACCTCTGAATGAATTTTAGAATCAGTTTGTCAATTTTTACAAAATGATCCTGCTTGGGATTTTATTAGGATTCCATAAAATCTATAGCTCAATTTGGGAAGAATCAACATCTCAACAGTATTGAGACTTCTGACATATGAACACAATATGTCACTATTTTTTGTCAGATTTAGCCCATGTATGTTATATGTTGAAGGTGACTATTGATATTATTTTATTTTATTTATTTATTTCTAATTGTTTGTTTCTAGTATATAGACATACAATTGATTCTGACATTGTTCTTGTTTCCTACAATCTTGCTGAACTAATTTATTGGTTCAAGTTACTTTCTGTAGATAGGATTTTCAACATAATCATGGTAATTGTGAATAAAAACAATTTTACTTATTCTTTTCAAATGACTTTCTGTTTGGAATTTTTAAATGTATCTTCATGAGGGATATTGGTCTGCAGTTTTCACCCCTTGTACTGTAGTTTTCAAGTATCAGAGTCACGCTGCTTCATAGCATAATTTGGGAAATGTTCTCTCCCTTTAAATATGATGAAAAAGTTTGCATAGAATTGGTATTGTTTCTTTCTCAAATATTTGGCAGAATTCACCAGTAATACCATTGTGGTCTAGAGTTTTCTTTGTGAGGATTTTAACTACAATTTAAATAACTTTACTAACTATAGGGATAATTTGGGTTATCTAATTATTTATGAATGACTTTAATAATATGTGTTCTTCAAAGAATTTCTACATTTATTGTAATTTTTCAAATTTACTAGCAGAGGATTGTTCACAATATTTCCTTATCATCCTTTTAATATCAGTAGAATCTTCAGCAAGTTCATCTTTCTTATTTTTTATATTGGCAATGAAAGTCTTCAATATTTTCTTCTGGTTACTCTGGCTAGAATTTTATAAATTTTACTGATCATATCTAAGAATCAAGGTTTGGTTCCAATGATATTTTTCTATTGTTTTTCTATGCTCTATTTTGTTTATTTCTGCTATCATATTTATTTGTTTACTTGTTTATTTATTCATCTATTTATTCTACATTTAAATCTTCGTTTGCCATTTTCTTAGGTTGAAAGCTGGAGTATTGATTTGATATCTTTCTTCTTTTCTAATATAGGCATTTAATTCTATTAATTCCCCCCAGGTATTTCTGTTGTGGCATTCCAAAAAATTGTGATATGTTGTGTTTTCATTTTCATTAAGTTTGAAACAGATTTTAATTTCCTTTTGATTTCTTCTTTCAGCTTTTTTAGAAGTGTGTAATTTTATCTACAAATATTTGGAGATTCTTTAAAAATCCTTCTGTTACCGATTTTAGTTTACTTCCATTGTGTTC
Source organism: Pan troglodytes (assembly GCF_028858775.2). Classification (NCBI taxonomy): domain Eukaryota; kingdom Metazoa; phylum Chordata; class Mammalia; order Primates; family Hominidae; genus Pan; species Pan troglodytes. The sequence goes on from NC_072419.2 coordinate 46,450,179, forward strand.
TGAGAACACCCTTTTTATGACCTAAATCCTTTAACTGTATTAAGACTTGTTTTGGCATAGGATATGTTCTATCTTGTTGCATATTCTGAATGCCCTTAAAAAGAATGTGCATTATGCTACTGTTGAGTAGAGTGCTCTATAAATATCTATGAGGTCAAGTGGCTTGATAGTGTTGTTGAAATCTTCTACATACTTACTAATTTCCTATTTTATTATATCAATTTCTGAGAGAGTAGTATTAAAATCCCCAACTATCATTGTCAACTTACGAATCTCTCATTGATGTCCTTGATTAGTTTTTATTTCATGTGTTTTGAAGCTATGTTTAAGGGCATAAACATTTAGAATCATATTCTCTTGATAATTCAGCCACTATATTGTTATAAAATGAACATTTTGTTTCTGTTAATATTCTTAGTTCTGAAATCTACTTTGATACAAATACAGCCATTCCAGGTTTCTTTTTATTAGTGTTAACATGTTAACACTAATAAATAATAACACATTATATCTCATTCCATCCTTTTTAAATATTTGTCTTTATATTTAAAGTATATTTCTTTGCAAGTAGATTACAGTGGGTTCTTTTTGTCTATCCAATGTGAAAACTACCTTTTAATTGGGATATTTAAACGATTTAAATTTAATTTGATTATTAATATGACTAGGTTCAAAACTATTGTTGTTTTATAGTTGTTTCATATCCTCTTTCTTTTGTCCACTTTTTCTACTTTCTTTGAATGAATTGAATGTTTTTTATTATTTTCTTTTCTCTCTTTTATTGGATTACCATTAGCTACAACTTTATTATTATTTTTGCTATTTAGTGGTTTCATTAGAGATTATGGTATACATCTTTTAACATATCACAGTCTACTTTCAAGTGATATCATATCACTGCATGTATGATATGAGTCTTAAAAGAGTACATCTAAATTTCTCTTCTCATGTTCTCTAGAATATTGCTATAACACACTTTACATCTATATATGTGTGTGTGTGTATATATATATATATATATATAAACCCCAAATACAATCTTTTTATTTTTGTTTAAACAATCAATTATCTTTTAATAGTTCAAGTTTTAAGAAAAAAACTCTATCTATCTATACGAGTTATATTTGGGTCTTTTTAAATATCTTCCATATCTCCTCTTAGGTTTTTGAACATCTGGAATACAGTTATAGTAACTGTTTTGCTGCCATTTCTCTGCTAATACTAGCATTTTGTCAGTTCTGGGTTGGTTTCTAATAAGTTTATTTTCTTATTTTGTTCTTGCTCTTTGAATGCTTGATAATTTTTGAATGAATGCCAGGAATTGTGTGTTTTATGTTGCTGAATGCTAGATGTTTTTTGTATTCTCATAAATGTTCTGGAACTTTGCTCTGGGGTGCTTTAAGTTACTTGGAAATTATTTAATCTTTGAGGGTATGGTTTTTAATATATATTATATGGGACCACAGCAGTGTTCACTGTAGTGATAATTACTCTCCACCACTGAGACAAGACATTTCTGTGGACTCTGCCAAATGCCTCATGAATCTTGAGGTTTCTGGTCGGGCTGCTAAGAATAGTCAACACTATCAGCTTTCTAATCCCTTTCGGTGGTTCTTTTCCTGACTTCAGGTAGTTTACACACACACACACATTCATCTGTACTCAGTTTAATACCTGAGGGATGCCTTTTTAGATCTCTGAAGTGCTTACTCTCTTAACAGCTCTTTCTTCTCTGATATTCTAGCCCTCTTGGCCTCCCTGGATTCTCTGCTCCATGTCCTCTTCTCAGGGAGCCCACCACCCTCTGTCTGGGTTCTTCTTTCTTATGTATGGCCTTGGATATCTCTGATGGCAGTAAGCTGAAACAATTTGAAGGATCTCATCCCTCAGAGATCACTGCGCTTCACTGTCGGATGTCCAGTGTCTTGCAAATTATTGGATTATATAATCTATATAGTTTTTAAAATGTATTTACTATTGACTGTTTCAGGTAAAAGAATAAATCCAGTCCCTGTTACTCCATCTTAGCTGAACGTGAAAATATAAAGAATTATTTTTATCCCCATTTCACAGAGAAGACTAAAGACCAAAATAGACTGGTTTTCCCCAAGGCCACATGTTGCCAGGTGTGGTGGCTCACGCCTGTAATCTCAGCACTCTGGGAGGCTGAGGCAGGGAGATCACCTGAGGTCTGGAGTTTGAGACCAGCCTGGCCAACATGGTGAAACCCCGTCTCTACTAAAAATACAAAAATTAGCTGAGTATGATGGCAGGCACCTGTAACCCCAGGTACTTAGCTGGCTGAGGCAGGAAAATTGCTTGAACCCAGGAGGCGGAGGTTGCAGTGAGCAGAGATCACACCACTGTGCTCCAGCCTGGATGACAGAAGGAGACTCTGTCTCAAAAAAAAAAAAAAAAGAAAAAGAAAAAGAAAAGAAAACAAAAGAAACTCATAGGAGTGCACTACTGTATATGTTTGTTTCTATTTTTGTCCTTCTTGACATTAAAAAGTTAGAATTTTCCTTCTCTAGTTTCTTGAGACTTTGCTCTGGACGTACAAATTAGGCAACTCTTTAGGAAGCTACTGGTCCATCTGGTCTCCATTTAGAAAGTTGATGTGGAGTGTTTCTTTTTTTGCCGGTCAAGTTTCTAGAACTACCCATCTTAAAAATCTTTCTTTACTGGTCATTTTTCATAGTGGCCACCCAATTTGTTTCTCTAAATGAGATTCCCATATTTGTGTTTTATATCTGCCTATCCTCATTCAACAACTTTATAGTTCAAACTCATCTTTTTATTTACCCATATCCCTGGAACTACACAAACTGACTTCTGCCAGCATACTTTCATATGAGTCACCTCCCAGTTGCTCACTATCAATGTTAACATACGAAACCGGAGTTACATTATCATTTTCCCCACTCTAGTCACATTGTGTTACAGTCAAATTCACATGTAATTTTATTTTTGGGTTTCCATTGCATCTGTCTCTGGCCTTGACCTTAGAGGGAAAAATAATTCTTGATATTTCATGTGTATTTGGTGCCTGCTGTGTCTTTTAATAAAATTTGGAGAAGAGTGAGGAGTAGAGATTAAATAAAGGCAGAGACATCTTCTTTGGACGAGAGTGTTCAATGTTAAGAAAAAGACAAAACAAACCAAACCAAAACAAAACAAACAAAAAAACAAAAAACAAGATACAAGATCCAAGCATCAGGGGTTAAAGATTTCTACAGTGAACAAAGGCACCTTTGGTAAATGATCTCATTTAGCAACCATGACTAGGGAATCACACCTTGACTTCACACTTCTCTCCTTGCATTCACTGGGACACTGGGCCATGTATTTATTATGTCCCCAGAGAACAAAGACTTACATACAAAACTGCAAACAACTCAGCAAAGTTGCTAAAAATAATTATATTTCAGATGATTCTAAGCAAGGAGGGAGAAAAATGTACTTAGCAAAACCAGAAATCTCCAGTAGACACTGGAGTAGAACTGAACAAAATCTTATATAAAAATAACATTTGGGTCCAATCTGAATTTAGTGATAAGGACTGTAACAATACAATACAAATGTACCTCGTGCAGCATTTGTCATCTGACTCTGGCTCTCGGACACTTTATAGCATTAGATAATGCAGTTACATGGGAGATCTAATAGCAGAGGAACAGGAAAATTAAAAGATTTAAAGTCAAGTAGGCATAGTAGTATGTCAAATAAATTTACAAGAGAATTGGTACACTGACAAGGCCCAGATGAATCAAAAATTCGTGTAAGAAAGAGATTATTTTAGGATGACAAGAGCTAGGTCCAAAGAGTGTCAGAAAGAAGCAGGAACAGGAAGAAAGATGCAGATACCACACCTATGCGTGGACCATTCTCTAATCACTTCATGCACCCCATCACATTTTGTCTCTACAGATCTCTCTGATACACACATCATCATCTTAACCTTACACAGGCAAAAAAAAATTGATGGTCAGGGAGTGAATGCGAATTTCCCAAAAGTCAAATAACAAGTGCCAGAGGCAGGATGCAAGCCAAATCTTCTAACTGATGGTTCTCAAATTTTAGTGCTCATGCGGACACGTGCATGTACACACAGACAGAAACACACATCTCCTGGGGAGGTTCTTAAAAACTGCACATTTCCAGGCACCCCTCCCCAAATATTTTGACTCAGTGGATCTGGGATAGGAGTCTGTAAGAGGATCAAGGGATCTGAGGGCTGATGAGGGAAAAAATATGACGATGAGAGGCAGTAACATGCAAGTTTTTTTGGTGGCACTTGCCCAGGATCACATGACAGGGGAAGTGCCTCATAGCACTAGACTATCAGAGGCTTATAGGGAAGGGGCCATCACCCAGAAGAGAAGGAGGGACAGGGAACTACCTGAAGAGGGGATATCAGAGAGGGGCTTACATGTCTAAGTTGTGTCACTCAGCAGCACAGCGGTGAGCCTCTGGGACAGAAAACCAAAAGGCAATAATGGGTTGGGGGGCCTTGTAATTCCTAGGCCCCATTTTATCAAGGTGTGAGCAATTGCATGAGTTTTCTTGGGTCATGCAAAGCAGGTAGGCTCTAAATAGCTTTTAAAAATCTACTTGTTTGGGCTTTAAAAAATAATTAGATGTGTAAAACTCTTGGGTTTGGCACTGTCAGGCTTTTGAACTCATTTATATGACAGAGTGGGACCACATTCGAGGAGATAACTCTGTTGTGGTATGTTCCAGCCACATTTTAAGGAAGAAAATAATATTTCAAACTCCAAGTGCTGGGCTCTCTTCATTGTAGCCCAGCCAACTCAAACAATGGATAAGTATGCCAGGAGTCAGTGTCCGTGTGAGCACATGCTGGCCGGGCCTCGGGATCTGGGTTAGGATCGCAAACATGTTTTCTTCATCTTCATGAGGACAAATTCTTTTTATACAAGCTGGACTTCTTCAATCATTCTTTATGAACAAAGGGAGAACAGGAAAGCTCTGTTTAATGAACTTCCCAATCCAGTTAGGAGTAAAAAGTAGAATACACACCACATTTGGAGCACTTTATGTTAGGATTCCGCCCAAAATATACCATAGTTGCATGAAACCGTAAGCTCACTGGTAGCTGGAACTGGGTTTGTTGGAGGGACCATCATAATCACTGCCTCTAAAGCAAGGCCTTTCCAATGACAGTAGTGAGTAAATGAGCATGGACTAAATAAAGAACACAGGAACATCTAAGTTACCGGGCTCTACATATTCAAGTTGTTGTGCTGAGAAATCTGTCTGGAGCCATGAACTTCAATCAGTTCTCCCATCGTCCCTGCCAGATGGGACTTCAGTTTCTGTCCTCACCACAAGGCTGAGTCACAAACCCAGGCTGACACTGGGAATGTGGCATTTAAACTGGTGCTTACCAAGCTTATAAGAGTTTCTTTGAGTGACCCAGGAGAAGGGGATGGTAAGACAAAGAAAACCACTGATTGGAAAAGGGGGCATGAGGAGTCCAGTCCTCAATTCTCGTACAGGTGGGGGTAAAGAGGGAAATTCAAGCATTCCCTTAGTATTTTGCTTCCACCTCCCTGTTCCCACCTCATTCTTTGTAACTCAAATCAGAACCTCCCTTCTCTAAAATCTGTTCCCTGGTACCTAGGAATCACAGCATAGGAGGCTATTTTTTTTATATCTTGACACAAAATTTGCCACCTCCAACCTCAAACTGCTCAACCCACAGCTCCCTCCAAGCCCACCCAGGTTTCATCTCACATAAAATGTGCTCCAAGTCTCAGCATTGTGGTCAGACAGTGCAGCACCTGCTGCTGAGTTTAGGGTTCTACTCATCTCCAGCCCTACCCACCTCCTACCCATGAAAGAGAAATATAAGAGTTCTAATTGCAGTTGCTAATATTGTGTTTCATAATAAAAATGAAAACATAATTTATTTTTAAAGGATGACCTGTAAATTTTGCTTCCCTTTTCCTCAATTTGCCCTTGTGCAAAAACCCTGGTTTGTTGCTGTCCTAGTTAACTCCTTACTGCTAGAGACAGGCCCTATCTTTCATGGTAACACACACATAGGTAATTTTTTTTTTTTTTTTTTTTTTTTTTTTTTTTTGAGACAGGGTCTCACTCTGTCGCCCAGGCTGGAGTGCAGTGGCGCGATCTCGGCTCACTGCAAGCTCCGCCTCCCTGATTCGCGCCATTCTCCTGCCTCAGCCTCCCCAGTAGCTGGGACTTTAGGCGCCCGCCACCGCGCCCGGCTAATTTTTTGTGTTTTTAGTAGAGACGGGGTTTCACCGTGTTAGCCAGGATGGTCTCGATCTCCTGACCTCGTGATCCGCCCACCTCGGCCTCCCAAAGTGCTGGTATTACAGGCGTGAGCCACCGCACCCGGCCACACATAGATAATTTTAAGACCATGTGGATGCTTACTATTCCTCATGCAACCCATGGAAACATCGCTAATGTGCTTCTTTCTACCACATTGCCCTTCCTGTCTCCCTCTATCCTCTGGATAATTCCTGGTCATCCTTTTAACATTACTTCCTAAACCTGTTTTTCCAAATGTGGTCCATGCTCTAGCATCACGAGCATCTCTTGAAAGTATATTAAGAAACAGAATCTAAGGCATTACTCCCCTGCTCCTGAATAAGAGTCTTCATTTTAAATAAGTCTCAGGGGGCTTCATGTGCATGTTAGAGTTTTAGAAGCATAGCCCTAGAAGATATCTTTCTAGAAGGAGTCACACTTCTTTTCTGGCTTCCATTTCCTTGTTCATACTTCTTATTCTATTATAATGACTCTAGGAAACTCCTTTTCTAGAGCAAAGGTTTTCGAATTGCACCTAATAAATTGTACTAACTGAAAATCATAACAGGGTAGTGAGGTCAATTTAGTGGGTGATAACCAGGTCTTTTAATTAAATAAAATAAAATAAACCACTCTAGAATAGAATGGAAAATATCACCAGGCAAGTATAGTTTCATATAACTTTGTAACAGTATGTCTATGTGTGTGTCCATGTATACTGGATTGTCTACATATATTTACTGTGGACCATGATTATAAAAACTTGAAATCCTCTCTAAGCTCCTTGGACTGAGGGACTGTTTGACTCATTTGTTGTACATGTAACCCCTAACACAGTGATTATAGAGTAGATGCTCAAAATGTATGGAATGCTGTATGAAAGGCCATAGATCATTGGGAGTGGCATCAATCATTAGTGAACATGACACCCAGTGAGAGGATGACTGACAGCAGAAGGGAAGAAAGTGGCTGGCCTAGCCTGGGGAGTAGCAGGGGAAGAGGAAGGGCTTAACAGATCTGAGTCCCTTTCTTGAGGCAGACCTGTGTTCAGCACCTGATGGGATTCATGCTAACCAGATCATGTGCCCTTTCTAAAATAAAAATTTTATATATTTAAAGTATATAACATCATGTTTTGATATGCATACAATAGTGAAACAAATTACATATATAAGATATACATATATACATATATAAGATATACAAATTAAATATATAACAGATACATAAATGTATTTATACAGTCAAACAAATTAACATATTCATTCCTCAAGTAGTGACCATTGTGTGTGAATGGCAAGAACCAGCCAATATCTCTGATGAATATCCTCAAATATTACCAAACTGAATTCAGTAATACATAAAAAAAATTATACACCATGACCAAGTGGGATTTATCCCTAAGATTCAATGTTGGTTTCACATATGCAAATCAATCAATGTGATGCACCTGAAAGATAAAAACCACTGGCCAGGCATGGTAGCTCACGCCTGTAATCTCAGCACTTTGGGAGGCTGAGGCGAGCAGGTCACCTCAGGTCAGGAGCTCAAGACCAGCCTGACCAACATGGTGAAACCCCATCTCTACTAAAAATACAAAAAATTAGCCAGGCATGGTGGTGTGCACCTGTAGTCCCAGCTACTCGGGAGGCTGAGACACGAGAATCGCTTGAACCTGGGAGGCGGAGGTTGCAATTAGCCGAGATCCTGCCACTGCACTCCAGCCTGGGTGACAGAGTGAGACTCTGTCTAAATAAAAACAAAAAAACACCCACACACAGGATGCTCTTAATAGATGGAGGTCAAATGCCTTTTAAGGAACCTCAGACTTCATCTGGCTGTGCAAATACCCCTAGGAATGTCACTAGGCATGGTAGAGAATGGCCACTGGCTTGAATAATACTGACCAAAAGTAGAATTTCAATATGTGAGAAGGAAATTAAGAATTGTGTGAGGAAGATTCAGGTTTGAATCCCAGGTAGAATCTTACATTGTAAGATGGCAAAATAAAGGTCAGTGAAAGACTTTCTGGAAACCAGAATCAGATATCCGTCCATGCACTCCATAGTGATTGATGTAACATCTACTACGTGCAGATACTATTCTGAAGACTGGCAATTTAGGTGTGAACAAAATAGACAAAATGGCTCTTCTCATGGAATGGGCATTCTAGTGAAGAAAGCAAAGAAAAAACAAGTAAAGATTTCATATTTGTATTTATCTTTATATTATGTTTATATTATACTATCCCAAATCCTGCATTTTGTTTATGTTATATATATATGTATATAAATATATATGTAACATGTAAATATATAACATGGTGATTTCAGGTGGTCATGCTAGAAGAACTGATGGAAAGTGAGAGACAGTAGCCCACAGACCCCCTCTCTTAGCTCCCTTATCTGTGAGCTAGGAAAGTTTAGGATGAGATGAGAGCTACCCCAAGAGGAAAATATCTAAGATTGATTCAGATTTTATTAACAAGGTTTCACTTTATGTTGAAATCTGGTAATCTGTTATCAGAGATTAGCACTGCAATGCTGTAGAATGGTCAAGTCCAGTGGCATTAAAACTTTGTTCTGTGTAGCCTAAGACATCACAACTGGTGAGTGAGGACAGGCCGGCGAGACTCTGGCTGCCTTACCACAACCTGTCCCTCTAGCACATTGTGACTTACCATCAGCTGCATTTGGGGAGATGCCACAGGAAGCTGTGTTTTGCAAAGTTGTCCTGCTCCAGAATAGCTCTAATGGAATTCTCTAACAACTTTAGCTTTCAGATTAAGAAACTGAGATTTGTCAGAATTAGCTGACTTGATCAAGAGCACACGTTGAAGAAAAGCTAAGCATAGAATTATGAATCATGCCTGTTTTTCCTGATCTCAGTCAATTATAAAACAACAGCCATTCTAAGATTTCTTACTACAGATAAAAGTGTTCCAGGCCTTGTTTCCCTTAGTACGCAGGAGAGTGTGACTCAGGCCAAGGCTCATTTGCCCCATTTGACATTGGCATTACAATTCCTTACCTGGCAATGGAACCTACACATACCTCACTAGGAGACTTTCTCACAAGGGAAAACCAATAGGGACTTAACTCATTGGAGTTAACTCTTAAGTCCAAGATAGGATATCGCATCTATCCTACCTTGATACATCCCCTCTGCTCTGAATCCTGGTCAGTTAAAATCCTGGCATATGTTGTTATTTTGTTCGCTTGCTCAAAGGGTTTCCAAACTTTTGAACACCATGTGTTCATTCAAATGTACTGCTTTGGACTCCTCCTTCACTCTGATTTCAGCCACCTACATGATTTTTATTATCTCTTTACTCTGCCACCTCCAAGGAAAAATTTTCTTTCTTTGTGTTCAAAGTCATCCAGATGTCAGTACTTTCTCTAATGGACTTTGCCTTGGTCCATCCCCAAGTCTCATACACAAAAAGCCATGTACACATTTGTGTGTACCAGCCTTGGTAGGTATCATCTAGTTGGAAGCAGCTCAGCAGGAAATATCCCCAGGCTTCCCTCAGGCTGCTTTTTTTCTCCTTTTGGGGTACCTAATTTCCATTGGCCCTTTGTTTATTGGCCTCTGGGTCATCCACTATTACCAACTTGAATTGAGACAATCTGCTGTGTAAAGAGTCTAATCTTTGTCTTTGCATTTACTCTTTTTTTTCCCCATCTAAGTATTTTAATACATAGGAACAGATGGAACTGTTTTTAAACACAGTTGCAGAATTTTTCCTTGCAGACACGCATCTACACATTCTGGTAAACTAGTTGGGTAACCTGCTTAACCCATTAAAAGCCTCTCTGACAGCCATTTTCCAACTGATCCAGAGCTAAGATGATTATAGTAAGGTCTGTCCCATGTGCACAGAGTTTTCTTACTTTCTCAAACAAAGCATTTTAGTTGAAGCTGTTCCACTGGCTTTTCTAATGCCAGCCCACAGGAAAGTTTCTCCCAACCACTATCCATAAATTCTATGCAACCACACCAGAGATGGCAGCTGCCCATTTCACAGCCACTCAAGTTAAATCTCTCCTTAATTCTTGTCTCCAAATATTGTCCTCAGTTCTTCTGGGGTTGGAGCTAGAAACATCACACATCCCCAAGGCAGCAACAACATTCGTGTTTACTTTAGAATACATTTTGATAAGCACCCAAGTGCTTCAGCGGAAACTGAAGGGTATTTGTGTGAGGTAGCAGATTGTGGGGAGGTTTTATGTCCCAGCACACTCTGGGGAAAATAAAAGAAAATAGCTTTCTTTCCTGGAAGAAAAGAAAAAGAAAAAGAAAATAAAAAAGACTAAGAGCCAGTGCAGACACAAAAAGACAAGCTAAGGGAACCCCAACAACACAAATTCTGGAAAGAATGGCACCTCCCCTGTCCCCCACAAAAGGCTCAGACTCCAGAAAAACTGTGCTGATGATGTTGGAAAAGCTTATTGTGTTATTGGGAACTAACTTCCCTTTTTCTGTAGGAGGCAAAACCCAAGAAATGTAAACGCAAAAAGTTTCTGCTCTTCTGAGTGGAGAAAGTTCCCCAAAATGAGTGTGAAAAGACTAGGAACAACTGAAAATTCCAGCCCACAGTTTCAAGCTTTCCAAAGCCTGTTTGCTTTGGCCAGCCTTTGCCATTCCTTTCTCTCTTTTTTCAGAAGTGTGAAATGGGTTGGTTGCTGGTATTTGTTCTGTGGTCTCTGCTAACTCTTCCATCTGTATAAACTTAGCTCTGCCAATCCAGCAGTTTAGCAGCACTTTCTCTTCAGCCAGCTCAAAAGGACACGAAGGTCCTATTAAGTGGCCCTTTCAAGACTTGCAAATAACTGTACCATGCTGTCTGATTGAAGGCATGAGGCTTATTTATGCTGCCCTCGCAAGGGCTGGCCTTCCTTTTAAGACTTGTAGCTAAACAGGATGAAGACAAAGTTAATCCAAGTCTGGATTTGACCATTCCTCCCCAGGGTCAGGGAAGCAGCCGAGGTGGCTATAATATGCCTATAAGCCTGAGAAACTAGGCCCGGCGCAGTGGCTCATGCCTGTAATCCCAGCACTTTGGGAGGCCTAGGCGGGTAGATCACTTGAGGTCAGGAGTTCGAGACCAGTCTGGCCAACATGGCAAAACCCCATCTAATACAAAAATTAGCTGGCCAGGGTAGCGCACCTGTAATCCCAGTTACTCTGGAGGCTGAGGCATAAGAATCGCTTGAACCCGGGAGGTGGATGTTGCAGTGAGCCAAGATTTCACCACTGCACTCCAGCCTAGGTGACAAAGTGAGTCTTTGTCAAAAACAAAAACAAAAAGAAAAAACAAACAAAAACAAACAAACAAACAAAATCTTAGAAACTTGAAGATAGGGCATGGTACTTAGTGGTGATGTCTTCCTCTTTTTCATGAAAATATTTATTTGAGGATGAAGAGAGCCATGGGAGAATCTACATTCCCATGTTTTCCCACTTTCCTTCTATATTTATCTGTATTTGGGTTGACCCTCTTCAGCAAGCTACTGTCCTTCAAGAAGCAATAGGCTAACAGAGTGCTCACATGCTTTTATCTATTCTCAATGGAACAACCTAGACTATTTAATTAACTGTTTTTCACTAGTTGCTCTTACAAAGCAAAATATTGTCAAATATGAAAATTTGCCTTGGGTCAGAGACCGAATATGAGTAGAGCTGACGGTTTTTGCCAAGTCCAACAAGTATCTCTGTGAAGTGTAAACAGCTATTAATGAAGAGAGTAGCCACGGTTAAATAAACCAGGGGGTGGAGAACACGTGGGCCAAGAGAAGAGCTATTTGTTGCACATTTCCTCTGTCTAAGGATGAACCCAGCCTAGTGGGGTCCTCAGTGGAAGGTAACAGAAATTTTAAAATGGACCAGAATAAATAGCCACAAAGAAGAAATGGTGCCCCACTGAGAACTAGAGCCCCATTGTCCACCATGGCATTAAAAAAGACCCCAGTTATGCCAGATTTAAAGTCATGAGCTCTTCACTGGGTTCTCCAAGCTAGAGATGGCAAAGCTTTAACCCAGAGCTTCGTGGAGAAATTTGTCTTTAGTGAGTATACAGTCAGAGTCTATACAGTCAGTGAGTATACAGTCAGATTCATTAGCCTACTTTATGCAGATGTGAATCTTTCTAGACCTGTCTCCTCCTTATATTTCTGATCTAGATAATTCATTAATCTGCTCAAAACCGAGCAAGGCTGGACTCCACAAAACTTTTTACATCCATACAAGTGGGCAGGTAATAAACATAGTTCCCAGAATTGTGTTAAGTAAAATGACATTTATAGAATGCACAATGAAATATTAGGAAAAAAGTAAGTCCTCAAATAATAACTAAAAAAAAAATTTAAAGGCTATGGGCTTACAGTGATCTGGACCCAATGCAATGCTACAAGAAATAAAAAAGTATATATTTGTATTTTTAAGGCCAACCTAATACTGTATCAGTAATTCCAAAGAGGCAGACAGAACCTGTAAACACAAAGAGGAATGTCCTTTTCTTGGGAAAGCTCTCCACACCAAAAACCTTTTCTTGTCAAATGAAGGATACAGATACCTAGGAAGTATTTACATTTGGGAGTTCATGTAGTGGAAATTTACCTTGACAAAGTCAGGACAATGGGAATCATTGGGAAATACTCCCAAAAGGCCAAAAGAAGCTTATAACATATGCTTCAAAGGACATACAGTTACTTTTTCAAAGGGCCATCAGCTTTTGATTCTCTCTGGCTAATTGAACTCTGGACTGCTGGAGGAAAGAGATTATGTATCCCGGTGTCTGGAATAATTAATAGTGCATAGTTAATGCTTAATAAGTCAGGTCCATGACTTGGATTCAAATCTTCACTCTGCCACTTTCTGCCTGTGGTACTTTAGCCTCTCAGAGCCTGAAATTCCTCTTCCATTAAGCAGGGAGCTTAATGGAACAAGCACCGATCTTGTACGGTGTTATGAGAATTAAATGACTCTGAGTGTTGCATGCTTAGAGGACTGCCTGACATATAGGAGTAATCTGTAAATAATATCTGGTATTATTATTGTCGTTAAAGCATAATCTTTTGGTTAGTTATCACTGACCACTCACTCTTCTCTTTCTTGCTAACAGAACTATAACTTGTCAAAATCAAATATGAAAATTCTATCTCCCTTTGATTGAGATTAAGTCTGGTATGTGACTCTGTTCTGGTCAATGACATATAAGTACAGTATCTATTTATAAGGTGCTTTCTGGTGAAGGCATCTTGTAAAGATTTTTCTCACTGAAGGGAGAATATATATTCTATATTCTCATGATGATGTGATGACCAGAGCTGCAGTAACCCTCTTAAAACCATTGTCAACAGTGGTTGGCAGAGTAAAGTATAAAAAGAGCATAGGTAACATGAGACTTGATGGCATCATGGGACTGCTGCAGCAACCCATGCACTATCCATCTCCTGCCATCTAATTATATGAGCTCCAAGTCTGTTGCTTCCAGCAGAATGCAAGGTAACTGATACAATCCTTGTGTGTGTAGAGTGTGTATCCACATAAATCTACACACATACATGTGTGTGTAGTGACATGCTAATGTCTACAAGGACAGATACTGTCCTTTTATTGTTTAAAGTTTTATATTTAAATTTTAAAGAATTCAAATATTGACAGATGTACAGCAAATTATATCATAGTCACCTATGTACTTGCTACTAATATTAAACAGATATTAATATTTTGCTTCATTTGCTTTAGAAATCTATCTGTCCATCTGTCTCATTTATGAAATGAAACATTACCAGTTAAGATAACGTATCTGCAACCATCCCTTCCCTTAGGAAAACATTACTGTGAAGTAAGTCTATATATTTTTATAGTTCTACTACATGTATGCACCTATAGAAAAACATGTGTTTGTATGTTTTATAATTTTATAGAACTGGTGACTTGCTGCATATATCATTTTTGAAACATATCTTTACTACGCACTGAGTTTGATCATGTATCCATGTTTATATAACTGCTTTGTTCATTGAAACTGCTGCATAGTACTCCATCTGTATGGAAAAAAATCTTCAGACAATATATTTATTTCTTTTATTGAGGAATATCTATTTGCTTTGACATTTTTTATTTCAATTTTGTTCTTGTTTTGTTAATGTCTCGAAACTCATCATATATTCTAGTTTCTACTTTGTTGTCAGTTACATGGCTTGCAAATAGCTACTCCTAGTCCATAGCATGACTTTTCAGTTTATGATGGCTTTTCTCTTGCCAATTTTTTTATACTTTAATTATATTTATTAGCCTTTTCCTTGTTGGTTTGGAAATTTTTCCTTTAAGAATTTCTTCCTATCCTAATTTGGAAAGAATTTTTAAATGTTTTCTTCTAAAATGGTAAAAGCCTTCTTTTTACTTTTATATGTTTAAACCCTGGAGAATTTATTTTTTGTAAGATAAATACTAGGCATCTGACTTTGTATTTTTCCATATGAATAATCTAACATCTCAGGGCCATGAGTGGGATGTCCATTTTTTCACAGTTGATTTGCTTTGTCACCTCTTTCACATACCAAGCTCCTACATACACGGGGGTCTATGTGGTAGTCATTAGCGCTCGTCACAAAATGTTTCTATGTCCTCATCTTGTAGGTATGTGGTAAATGTCCATTTTCTGACCCTTTTGTGCACAGTGGGGCCATGTGTTCTGCATAATGTGTTATGAACAAAAGTGCACATTTAATTGCCAGTAGGAATCCCTCCAGAGATCTCCTTCTCTCTGTTAGTGAGAGATGTTACTTGAGCATCAGCCTGGATACCCAAGTGAGTAAAATGAGCAGAGTCCCTCTAACAACTTTCATGGACTTGCAGCACAGGGAAAAAATAAACATGTTTATTTTACACTTCAGAGATGTGGAACTGTTTATTACTATGGCATGACCTGGCCCTGTCTGACTGATACAGAGAAACTGGTACACTCGTGGGAAAAACAACCACCAAACATGGCATCGGCTAAAGAGCTGGCACCAGGTGGGAGGGAGCAAGAAATTAGGTTGTCATACAAACTGGAGGGATATTGATCTGTTATCCAAATGTGAAACATTTGGCAAAAGTTATCCCTGAAATAGCTTGGAACTCAGAAATGTATTTAATTAACTTTTAGCTCAAAGAGAATAATTTGGAAAATAGAATGTAAAACAAGTGTGTTGGTTAACACTGGCTTTATTTAACAAAGTGCTGCAAGAAAGAGATGGGCTCAGAAAAGGACCGACTGGATTGCAAACAGGAATAAAAGCCTCAAAGAGAGTCCATAAGTATAAGGACTTGCAGCATTGAAAGAAACAACTGCTTCTCATTCACATCTAATAAAAGATACTGGCCAGTCACAGTGGCTCACGCCTGTAATCCCAACACTTTGGGAGGCTGAGGCGGGTGGATCACTTGAGATCAGGAGTTCGAGACCAGCCTGACCAACATGGTGAAACCCCATCTCTACTAAAAATACAAAAATAGCCATGAGTGATGGTGCACTTCTCTAATCCCAGCTACTTGGGAAGCTGAGGCAAGATAGTCACTTGAACTCGGGAGGTGGAGGTTGCAGTGAGCTGAGATTGCACCATTGCACTCCAGCCTGGGTGACAGAGTGAGACTCTGTCAGAAGGAGAAGAAGGAGAAAGAGGGGAAGGGGAAGGGGAGGATGAAGAAGGAGGAGGAGGAGGAGGAGGAGGAGGAGAAGAAAACTTTTCAGTAATAAGGGCCAACTAGAACTTAGGCTTGATACAAGGATCAAATCGAAAATAAGACCTTTCTTGCCTGGGAATGCTTTCAGTTGCATCAGATGATTCAGATGAATGGACTAAGAATGTGACTTTACAACTAAAACCTGATGGACTTACCCTTAATTAAACAGACAGAAGGAGAAGCAAGAGGAGGGGGAGGGGAAGAAGGAAGAGGAGGGAAGAAGTTATTTTAAAGTCCATGTCCACTAACTGGATCCTCTCGGTAACTATTTCTATTTATTTCCAGTTATTTCTCTCTCTTTTTCTTTTTTTTTTTTTTTTGGTAATGTTGACTTTTTGTTACCCACTTATTTTTAATTTAGTAACCTTCATTATATCTGAAAAATTATAGAAAAATAATACTTGGTATTAATGCTTTCTTTTTCCAAGCAAAATTTATGTTTGCTTCTGATAAGCAGCTAGAAGGAATACCAACCACAGATAATCTAATTCAAGGGATTGAGATAATTTGAAACTAAACTTTAATTTGTACAAGGACCAACTCTTTTTTTCCTGGTTCATTCTTACTCTTAGAGGGTAGTCCTTCTAAATCCCAAACCAGACCATGAGGGGATATTATTAGGGGTCCCCATCCTTGACAGGCCCTGGACCTCCGAACTGTGTTCTCAGAGTTCCATTAGGCTATCAAAAGATCTGCTCAGTTTTTCAGCCTCTCAGCTGCCTGTTCTGGTAGCTCCAAGAGCTACGCCTCTCTGAGTTTCTTTCCTCTCTGGAATGTTAGCCTTGCTATGCTTCATTTTTTAAAAACTGCCCTGTTCAGCTGTTGTAGTTGTTCTCTATAAGAGGTTGACCTGCACGTTGTAGTCCACTGTCAGCAGAAGTCAACTTTTAATATTCACAAGGACTCAATACAGACACACTTACAGGATCATTTTTAGATTCAAAGATGTCTGATAAGCGAACTAATATCAAAGTGGAAGCTGAACAGTAGAGGTTTCTGGACAGGAAAAGGTAATGGAAGGGAAGAAGAGAAAAGCAAACAAAAGAATGAAAGAAAAATCATACAATACTTTATGGTGTAGGTATTCTTTGTTTTACAATGAGGACACTGTGGTTTACATTAAAACTGAGTTGCTCACAATTTATGCAGATCAGAGGTGCTGAAGTCCCTTTCAAATTCAGGACTTCTTGACTCCAGCCTGTATTTGGTTCTCTTCTGCTCAACATGCCTACCTGGCATTATGCCTTTGACCTCTGACAGTCTTCTAATTCCTGAACGTTGGGAGTTAATCTGAGCTCTTGGATTCAACTGAAAATCTTAGCTATTAAACTTGATTGTTTTATCTCTCTCCATACCTCCCCCTGACTATACAAGGTACCCCTGTTCCAGCAATACTGATCAAGCGAGGCTAACTAGTCTTAGTTCTAATCTTTATTGTTTCCTCCCACGTTGTTCTCTTCCACAATGCAAATGAATACGAGGAATTTATAGGGTGATAAGGAGGCAGCCTTAAAGATTATTAAGTCAGTGGATGGAGAATTTCTCTGGTCTCTCTATACCACCCTTCCTCCTTCTTCCTTTCTGTACTTCTCTCTGTCTGCCTTTCTTTCTTCTCTTAACAAATATCAACTGAACAAATGTTGTACACTAAGTACTTTGCTAAGGACAGAATATACAGTGGTGAAAAAAATCAGGTGATTTATATTCACCTGGACCTTACAGGTTAATGATCAGTGGTAGGCATAGGTTGAAGCTGTATTTTAGTTTACCACCCTGGAGCAAAGGTGAGAATCCATAGAAGACTAACGAAGAAGAGAAAGAGCCTAGATCTCTGATGGCACATTTTTTAGTACTGGAGCCCGGCTACAGATCTCAGATTTCCTAAGGATGTGCCCGCACCTTCAGTGCAAAAATACAGAGGCCTAGGCATCGCTTCATGCATCCTCATTACCTTTGAGGAACAATGTCACTTTGGGTTGGAGTGACCTTGTACCTGAGACCCCATTCCAACAGAACCTTTCAGCTCTCCACCTCCCTTGGCCACAACCCCGACTACATAGACATGACAGCTGAGGGAAAGCCTGCCAGTCAGAGGAATCTGCCCTTCAGCATGCCTAGGGTTAGGGAGCCAGAACATTTGACCCAGGAAAGAGATCCACCCAAGACCTTACCAGTGTAGGTACTTTTTTTTTTTTTTTTTTAATTCTGAGAACAAGTTAGAGCCAAACTGATTAAATGACAAAGCAAGCATTGAGTGTTTTCAAAGGTGTGGATGGAACAAACTGAAATAGTATCTGCCTCCTGTCTCCTCTCCACTTTAGTCTCCCCAATGGTAATGTCCACTCTGACCGTGAAGGCACCCTTGAAGGCAAGTTATTTGTGGTTATATATAATTGGTCAGCAACCATAACTTTTAGTCTGATTTAGTCTTAGTGCCAAGGGGCTCCCATTTGCTTTCAAAAAGAATCTCTATTCTTTGTTCATTTTTCCCCCATTAACTTATCACAGGGCCAAGTGCAATGTAATCATATCTCATTGTAATCATTCTGCTGTCAAAGTGACATGACTGCGTTCAACACTATCTTTGATGTTAAGCCATCCACTCCATGTGGGTTTATCTCTTTAATGCAGGAAAGACCTCTATTGCTAGAAGAGAAACTTCAGGGGAAGGAGAATATGAATTTGTGGGACAGTTCTCTCCTGGAAGAGAAACAGGATTCTGGGAAGAATTCTGGGTGGGAACAGGGGTGGGGCTTGCAAGACTTGTGAAGCAGAGAGGCTAGCTTCCTCAGTCTTTGAGGTGAAATTCACATCTTTATAACTTTTGTCTATTTATGGTAGTTGTTCCTTCTGGAAAAATGTCAAACAAGTTTTTGTTCCCCCATGACAACCTTTCAGTTAATTAAATACAGATCCCTTGCCCTCTTTTTCTTTGCTTGTATTTTCGGTTCCTCAGGTTGAACACTTTCCATTCTTTCAACTATTTCTGATATCACATTTTGGCAGAAGGAAACATGGGTGGAAAATATTGTGGGAATAAGTACTCCATGTACGCTTCAGTAAATGGCAACTCTTTCTCTAACCTGAAAGCCAAACATTCTGACACCAGATCAGAGCACACTTAGAGTGACATGTCAACATTCCAAACCACCTGCCTGTGAGGGGAAACAAGAAAAACGGGACCAAAATATTTTTGCCCATATTAATTAAGAAATGTTTTTTCTTCATTGGTTCTCATATGGAACTGACATATTTTTGTCACTCCTTAGAATGATTTGAAGTTTCATATTTTAACCTATTAATAAAACTTTCCTTAAGATTCATTTGAAATTACTTTAATATTTAAAATACAACTCTACTAATGTGTTTTAGAGCTTCATGGTCTTTTTATTTATTTTATTTTCTGAAACAAAAATAAATAACTATCCTTAAAAAATGTCTCTATTTTCTGAAACTGTGGAACCAAGACCAAACCGAACATTGAAATAGGCTCCACATCAGGCACAAATTAATATTTTTATTGAATTTTTGGGATAATGTGCAGAACATACGTATTGGCATTTTGTAACTTCTGTTAGCTATAAAAATAACATCACATCCCTACCTTTCTTTTCTGACTTGTTTAGTCTGAGACAAACCAGAGAAGAAAAGGAATAAATTTAGCCCTTGGCCCACTATTAGGTGGGTTCTGAGATTAATCTTGTACTTAATCTTTTAATCTTAGACCTGTACTCCTGTGTTCATGAAAGGTGAGATTAGTACATGTACTAATATTACTACTACTATATCAACACAGAAATAGTTGTAATGCTGATTGCATGAGAGTAATTTTAGTGTTCTACTATCAATTATGGTGGTGCCTCTCACTTTAAGATAGATATTTTTAAATCATGAAAAAAGCCATTAAAAATGGCTTTCCAAGTCTTCTATGAAATTGTATGGTGTTAACATTTTTTAAATGTCCTTTCAAATTTTATTGGTTATTAAATATTAGAAAATAAATAGTATTTAATTATTGTATAATTGCTAGAATTATATATATATATATATATATAAATTAAAACAATGTTCTGGTGGAGTCTGGGAAGTTGGCGGTAATGGTGCCATAATTCTTGAATCTACCCAAATCCCACAGAAGCTAGATATCAAAAACTTAAGCTCATGGGTATACAGTCATGTACCTGATAAGGACATTTTGGTTAGTGACGAACTACGTATGTGACCGTAGCCCCATAAGATTATAATATTTTATTTTTTCTGTATATTTTCTCTGTTAAAATATGTTTCAATATGCAAATACTTCCCATTGTGTTTCAACAACTGCCCACAGTATTCAGGACAGTAACATGCTATACAGGTTTGTAGCCTAAAAATAATCGGCTATACCAGATAGCCTAGATGTGTAGTAGGCTATACCAGCTAGGTTTGTGTAAGTACATTCTAAAACATTTGCACAATGACACGATTGCCTATCAATGCATTTCTCAGGACATGTCCCTGTGGTTAAGGGACATACAAGTGTAAAATAAAATGATTTTTAGGCAACCCCATGAAACTCACCAAAACAAGAATTGGCTGAAACACAGAGAGCTATAGAAACTGAGTGGTATCAACATCAGTGTGAGAAGTAGCAGCTGGAGACATAGAAAATCTGACAAACCAGAAAATAGGAGAATCCAAAAATGTTCCCAAGGGACTCACTGGAAAGCATAGTGTGCTGATTTTATAAAAAATGAGTTGTACTAACTCCAATCGTGAGTATGTACAGAGGTATGAAGAATTCTGGGCACTGTGAACTCTCAAAACTGTCCCAACTCCCCCTGAGGAAAGATGCCTATAGTGATGAAGAGTTGTTGAGCAGATCTGAGACAACTGAGATAAAGAAAACACTAGCTCCAGATAAAAGATAAAAGGGTGGAGAGGGACAGGGCCAAGAAATGGATAACAGAAATCAAGCTGACATATTGCATAACAACAGAAATGAGCTTTGTGAAATTAGAGAAACTATCATGAACCATGGCTTCTTGCAAAAGTTCAAGAAAAGAAAACACTAATTTCACATAAAAATGAGCAAGAGAAAACCTAAGTGACAACAACCTAACTCCCTACAGAAAACACATGTACAAAAGGAACAAAAAAAGAAGGACAGGACCACAGCAAAGACATGCTATTTCTAAATGAGGTAAGCATATTAAAAACATGACATAAAATGAAAGACTAACATATATCACAATTGGAAAAATATCAGAAATGTGGTGTAATAATTTAGGAAAGAATTCTAAATAAAAGAAAAAAAACTTCAGAAATGAAAACTAAAGTAGAAGGCATACAGTTGCAAACAAATACAACAGATAATGGCTGAAGAAAAATATAAAGTAAAAAATAATTTTAAAAACTAAAAAAAGAAATTGAAAGATAAAATGATTTAAGAAAAAGTAGCAAATATTGAATATAAGCAAAGAAGATTCAATAGAGGTATAATAGCAGTCTCTGAAGAGGAAAAACAAAGCAAAGGAATAACAAATATGATGAAAAATAATTGAGGAAAACTTTCCTAAATGTTTAAATATGCAATTTATTTTATGCTAAATTATACAATATGTAATTTAAATTACATATTGAAAAGAAAAAGCACATACCTGAAAAAAAATTTAACCCATTGCCTGACTTTAAATTATACTGCAAGGCTATAGTAACTAAAACAGCATGATGGTGGTACAAAAATAGATACATTGATCAATGAAACAGAATAGAGAATCCAGAAATAAACCCACATACCTAGAACCAACCAATCTTCAATAAAGTCAACACAAATAAACAATGGGGAGAGGACACATTATTCAATACATGATGCTTGGAAAACTCACTAGCCATATGCAGAAGAATGAAACTTGATCCCTATCTCTCACCATATACAAAAATTAACTCAAGATGGATTAAAGACCTAAATATAAGATCTGAAGCTATAAAAATCCTAGAAGACAACCTAGAAAAAACCCTTCTGGATATTGGCCTAGGCAAAAAATTTATGAGGAAGACCCCAAAAGTAATTGCAACAGAAACAAAAATAGACTTGGGACTTAATCAAATGGGACTTCGTCAAACTAAAAAGCTTCTGCATAGCAAAAGAAGTAACCAACAGAACAAACAATCTACAGAATGGGAGAAAATATTTATATTAATAAATTATAGTTACAACAAAGAATTAACATCCCAAATCTATAAGGAACTCAAAACAACTCAACAAGAAAAAATAACCCCACTAAAAACTGGGCATGAGACATGAACAGTATTTCTGAAAAGAAGAAACACAAGTGGCCAATAAACACATGAAAAAATGTTCAACATCACTAATCATAAGAGAAATGCAAATTAAAGCCACACTGAGATACCATCTTACACCAGTCAGAATGGCTTTTATTAAAAAGTCAAAAAACAACATATGTTGCCATGGGTGTGGAGAAAAGGGAACACTCATATACTATCAGTAGGAATGTAAACTTGCTCCACCTCCATGGAAAGCAGTATGGAAATATCACAAAGAACTAAAAATAGAACTACCTTTCTTCCCAGCAATCCTGCTGCTGAGTCTCTAACCAGAGAAAAAGAAATTACATAAAAAGTACACCTGTACTCCTATGTTGACTGCAGCCCTATTTACAACAGCAGAGTCATAGAACTGACCTAAGTATTCACCAACAGTTGATTAGATGAAGAAATTGTGATATGTACACACCATGGAATGCTATCCAGCTATAAAATAGAATGAAATAATGCCTTTGCAGCAACATGGATGGATCTGGAGGCCATTATCCTAAGTGAACCAATATAAAAACAGAAAATCAGTATTATGTGTTCTCATATATAAGTGGGAGCTAAATAAAGGGTACATGTGGACATAAAGATAGGAAAAAAATGACTGTTGACTTGAAAGGGAAGAAAGGAGGAGGCAGGGAGGGTTGAAAAATTGCCTGTTGGGTGCAATGTCCCATATTTGGGCCATGGGTACACTAGAAGCCCAACCCGCACCATTAAGTATGTAATACCAATGTAACGTATAAGCACATGTACCCCCTAAATCTAAAATAAAAATATATTTTTAAAAAAGCGAATTCTAGTAAAATTACTGGGCTTGAAAAAATAAACAATCATTCTGACATCTAGGCAGAAAGACAAAAGACTTACAAAACAAGACTATTAGACTTCTATCAGACTTCTCAATGGCAATGTTTTATGCCAGAAATAAAGATATGGAATAACATATTTAAAATACTGAAGGGGAATAAATGAGCCAAAGAGTTTGTGTCCATCCAAACAAACTAACTTTCATTTGTAAAGGCTACAGACAAACTTCCCTCATTTTCAAGAAGTCAGGTAATGTTTCCATGCACTTTTGCTGAGAAATCTACTAGAAAACAATCTTCAGAAAAGTAAAATTATTTTATTTAAGATATGAAAATAAGAATTGATGGTAAGCATTAAATGTATCATTCCACTTATACCTAAATTTTAAGAATAGTTGAAGAATGTATAATATACAATCATTATAAGCACTGACAATATAGACAAAGTACCACAATTTTCAGAAATGAGGAAAGAATGAGGGAATAAGCTCAAAAAACTATTTAATGATTGCAGTTATCATATGGGTGGAGTAATATGGATATTGTTATTTTGAGACTATTGTGTGTATCATGTGATATAAAGCCAAGCAGTAATTATGGAATATTCCAATTCTATCATCCCCTCACGTCTTGAGAACCAGGATTACTTGTGTGAAATAAATGACATATAGAAGTAACCTAGAAAGGTGAATTACAATAATCAAAATGAACTCATAACTTTAAAAAAGTTTGTGACATTTATAAAAATTAAAATTAATTTCATAATTATATATAATATATTTAACATTAGTGTACGATCGTTCTGTCCATTGAAAAGTCCTAGAAATTAAAGAAGCCAGCAGCACACAAATATTCATGTTGTCTACAAATATAGACAGTTTTAATTCTTCCTTTTCAATTCTTATCTCACATTGCCACACAGGGTAAGGCCTACATTATCAATGTTAAATAAAAGTGGGAAAGCAGGCCTCATTGTCAATATCTCAATCTTAGAATCATAGAAAGATTTTAGCAAGTTACCATTAAGTATGAGGTTTCCCTAAATTTTCTGTGAGGCGATAATTTTTAACCCGTATTTTCACTTAGCAATATCACTGTACTTTTTGCTTTAAAAGATGATAAAATTCTCACTACTAACCTTCTTGTCATCTCATTTCTCCAACCCTCTATTTTTGTTAAATATATTATTCTTTGAATAATGCCAAAGTTTATAGCATTAAATTGTGTGCCATAATGCTAATTTTTAAGATTATTTTGCTTTAGTTCAGGTTTAAGTTGACTCATTACTAATCACCTTGTATTTATTTTGAATTCACTACACTTTGTTTTCAATTCGTATTTGTCTCATGATTGCCTTGATTTTGTCATTGATTTTTTTCCAAAGGAGACCAATGGATGTTCTATTTTTTGAGTTATTTTGTATTTGAGATGTATATATGTTGCTTTTATACGTTAATTGTGATATTCTTTGGTCTGGAAATGTGTCAGTAAATGTTGAACAACTAGCTCTCTGAAGGAACAAAAAGACCAGATTTTAGCACTGGCAGTTTTCCTGAGACAAATGATTTCATCATGGCTGACTCCAAGCTATCAACATGGTGCCACTGAAAGTAAACGGAAAGAGATGCTTGGGAGCACACTATCACGTAACATTTTGCAGTATCTCCACTGTATAGACATAATAGACATAAGTAACTGCAAAATCATGTATAATCATAAAATGTAGTAAAATAATTAGGAAGTAATGAGTCAAGCATTTATTACTTCTGTTTCTTAAAAATAATGTATTTCATTACAAGTTTCTATAATTTAGTTTTAAATAATGGTTCTGTTTAACTTTTGTCTGATGATATTCCTAAAACTTTAATGATCACTCTTGGAAAGCTAGTACAAGCTGGGTCCAACACCTTTGTCATACCTTATTTACTTTAGAACGATGCTGACAATGTGCTTTTATATTCATGCATTAAATGTTGCTGTAGAAACTTCCGAAGCTAACTTTTTGCAACATGAGAACTGAACTGATGAACTTTGCCCCAGTTCGTACTTTAAGCACATAGAAATTCTGGATAAAATGGCAAATATTAAATAAATCAAAATAAGACAAGATAAATCTCCATGTGTGAGAAAGGAAAAATGAAATCAATGCCAGAGCAATAATTTGAAACTGATTCAGTGACAGCTCTCAGGTGTTAGAGGAGGCATGGATTATAGAGCTGGGTGCTGAGAGTCTAAAGTCCATTCAGGGAGAAGCAGC
This sequence comes from Pan troglodytes, assembly GCF_028858775.2. NCBI lineage: Eukaryota > Metazoa > Chordata > Mammalia > Primates > Hominidae > Pan > Pan troglodytes. Next base: position 46,475,595 of record NC_072419.2, read on the forward strand.
TGAAATGGAAATGGATTAGAAAATCTCTGTCCGTTATCTCAGAAAAATAGTGAGTATTAGGTCTTAGGTTTTGGATGACGGGAAGGAAAAGTTACTGGCACAAAAGAAAAACTCCAGACCCACACCACTGATACACATTTGAATTTGCTGAATAGTACATTACCAGTAAACTCAGAAACTAACCAAAAGCTAGTGTGGAATATTGAAATCCCTGAGTTTCCACTGGGAACTCTCTCATCATAAACAATCATGAAACCATGTGGTAGCAACTTTTTATAAGGCAAGATGGAATAATTAATTCTTTCTGAAGATGAACAAGGTATGAAAAAGAAGAAACCAATAAGGAAAAGATTGATGAGATCCAAAGGGCCAGATCCAACAAAAAGAAAAATTAACAACCTAAGAACTAGAAGTAATGGAATAATATGGAAATATTCAAATACCAAAGATGAATAAAAGCACTGGATATAATTTTAAGATAACAGATCCTATTGAAAAGAATAGGTGAATTCAAAAGGGAACCAATTAGAATTTCTAGAAATAAATAATAAATAGTTCACTAGACATTAAAAAATGAATAAATGGATTAAAGAGGAGGGTAGATGTAGCTGAAAAGAAAACATATAAGGTGGAAAATGGAGAATAAAAAGTATTTTCAAAACCACATGGGACATTTATAAAAGATTTTCCAACAAATACCAAAATAACCAGTACCATAAATCACTTTCTCTGATAACAGTGTAATTAAATAAGAAATAAATGTTCAAGAACTGAAACAATTCACATAATTTTTACAGGTTTAAATAAAAGTATCAAAAAAGAAACCAGAATGGAAATTGTGAAATAGTTGGATTTAAATGACAATGAAGGTAGCACAGATGAAATCTATAAGAAGTAGCTAGAGCAGTGTTGGAGGGAAGTGAAGAGATTTGAAGACAAATATTAGAAAGATAGGCCTGTGATCCCACGCTTTGGGAGGCCAAGGTGGGCAGATCACCTGAGGTCAGGAATTCAAGACCAGTCTAGTCAACATGGTAAAGCCCTATCTCCACTAAAAACACAAAATTAGCCAGGCGTGGTGGTACACGCCTATAATCCCAGCTACTCAGGGGCTGAAGCAGGAGAATGGCTTGAACCTGGGAGGCAGAGGTTGCAGGTTGCAGTGAGCTGAGATCGTGCCACTGAACTCCAGCCTGGGTGACAGAGCAAGCCGCTGTCTCAGAAAAAAAAAAAAAAAGAAAGAAAAGAAAAGAAAGAAAGATAGGTGGAAAAGTCATGAGCTAAATGTTCAGTGCAATAAATTATAAGAGTACATTGAAACTAAAGAAAATACAAAGTTGGAATAATGAAAATCAGAGAAGTTAAAGAAATAGAAAAATAAAACAAGATGAACAGAATTAAAGGCTAAATCTCTAAATGATCAATAAAACAGAAAAAGGTCTATCAAAACTGATGAAACAAACAAAATTAAGACACTAATAAACATGTTAAAAAACAAAAAGACATACATACATACATGGCAGAAACTTAAAAAGAATATTTTGAATAACTTGAATTCAATAATCTTGAAAAGTTATATAAAATGAACAACTCATTTTATTTTACTTTCTTCATAAGAAAAAGAATGTAAAACTATCTCATTTTTTTTATAGTGATTACATATTAAAATGTCAAAATGGCAATGTTTAGGACATACTGGGTAAAATAAAATATTAAATTTAAATTAACTTGTTTCTTTGAACTTTGTATAACGTAGCTGCTAGAAAAGTGTAAATTACACTGAACAACTTAAATTTTCAATATAATTACAAGAAATATGAATTTCAGTTGATTTTAGAGATGAGTCTCCTTTAAATAATAACGAATCTATAGATTATATGATCTGTTCTAGTCATAGAAACAAATTTATTAAAAAATGAGGAAACACTTCCTAAAATCTTTTTATAAGACAGATAACTTCAAAACGAAAAATTGACAAGAAAAACACAAGAAATCATATTAAAATAATGACAGTAGGAGTAATAATAACTTAAAGTGATTTAGCTCCAGACACTTTCAGAAGTGATTTATACATTTACATGTTCCTCATAATAAATCTATGACTTAGGTAACATGGTTGTCCTCATGTTACAGAAGAGGAAACCGTGGCAGAAACATGGTGACTAATCTCCCCTAAGTCACACAGATAGTACCCTGTGTACACACCCAAAAGTGAACCAAACAGTCTTGCTTGGGATCCTCTGCTCTTAATCATTCACTTCAAATTTTTTAACAAAACATTAGCAAACCAAAGGTAACCATGTATTTTTAGCACAAAATGATAATGTAAGGTTGAGAGAGACATTCAGAGTATTTCTTCTTAGTCACCAATTCACATTCCTAGCATATGCAATCTCCAGTCCATTGTTAGGTGCCCATAAGATTTTACAAATTGACAAACATATCTTCTTTCTCCCAAAACTGTTTAATCTCAGATTTGTTCCTTTTCCATCCATTTCTGTCTGGCTATATAGGCATAATGTTTGATGGTCACACCATCCCCTTCCCACCCCCCATCCTACTTAAAAACCACTCAATGATTTTCCATTGTTTTTAACATAATGTGCAAATCTCTCATCACGGCCTCCAAGATTTGTTCACAGCTGACCTCTCCAGCCTCTTCTAGAATCATATTCTTTCTGGCTTTCTGTACTTCAGCCACACTGGCCATCTAGAACTTGACCCTGTGCGTTTGCTCATGCTGTTCCCTTGCAAAGAACTCCCCACTCCTCCCTTTTTCTAGCTGTCTTCCACACTTTCAGGTCTCACCTCAATATCACTTCTCAAGGGAACTCTCCACTGAGCTTCCCACCTCCTAAGACTAGGTCAGTTTCCCTCGTCTAAATTCTCACAGCACTCTATCCCTTTTCTTGGTAGCATTATGCATACGTGTAAATTCACATCTATTTGTGGGATCATTTCATTCATTTTTCTCTTCCCCAACTAGAATGCAGGAGAACAAGGCCCATAGCCCACATACTTTCTTTCTAGCATTGATTAAACACTAGTTAAACACCAGTGTTTAATGCAATACTTTCACTTTGTTGGAATAATTTATGAATTATTAAGAGAGGAGAAGAAAGGAGTGGTAAGTTATTTGAAAAAGATAGCTGCAATTATTATTCTCCATGTATCCATGCCCCTTGCACCTCCTCCCATCAAGAGATAGGATGTATTTGCCGACCCCTTGTGATGTCCTTTCCTCAATGGAATGTAGCAGAGGCAATAACAGCATAGTGGCATTGGTGCTATTTACCCATCTAGGCCAGAAGAGATCCTGTGAACTTCTGCTGTCAGTGTTGAATGATTATGACCAAGGATAGCCTAATGGGGGATGCACAACCACAGAGAGACGCCCAAGCCTAGACCATCCTAGACTAGTCAGCCTCCTACCAACCTTCTGGCTGACCTCTGACACATAAGCAAAGCCAGCTGATATCAACCAATGGAGACTGGCCTACAAAATCAGAACTGTCCCACTAATCCCTAGACTCAAGAGCAATAATACATGGAGTATTTTTAAGCCACCAAGTTTTGGGGTAAAGAAAAAAGAAGAAAACTTAAGAGGGAAAAATGGAGAAAAAGATATAAAGGTGTGTGTGTGTAAGTGGATAAAGATTCAATGTTTAGCTGCAGAAAAAAATGAGTTCACCCAAGAAGTTATGCAAATTAAGGCTAGACTTAATAAAGAGCTGAGTCTTCAAAAAAAAAAAAAAAAGAAATGGAATGAAATCCTTGTTGTGCACCATCCAATGTTATGAATAAAAAACAACAACATGGGATTTTGGAGCTAGAGTTTTAAATCCCAGTTTACTAGTACTAAGTATCTAGATAATGTTCTTATCTAAGTGTGTACAATGCAGCCAATAGCTACTATTCTGCCTCCTGCTTTGGGAGGGCATGGTGATACTGATGAGACTATAGTTCTATCGCTATAAGACCTGCCAGTAAATTCTCCACTCACAGGTGAATTCTAGACTCACTTACCGCTCAGACTTGGGCTGACGTTTCTCAATTAGGGCCCCAGATGTCCCTGTGCCCGTGGGACCTCAGATTATCCCTAGACTGTACCACAGATATCCACTGACATGAATTATCACAGTCTTTCTAACCAGCTGAGGTTGGGGCCTGACCTTGAATTTATTCTCTCTGGACAGGACTCTCACTCCCATCTGGCTCTTCCAAGCAGTCCTTATATGAATGAGACCTTGAGCCTCATTGCACGTGAACTGCCATCTTTATTCTCACTTCAATCTATTTAGCCTTCCTTGAGCTAGATACCAGCACCATCTTACCTATGAACCCAGACTCTTCTCAAATATGTCACTCATGATTCGGCTGGATGCTTTGAACAACAAAGTTAGACCCCACTGATGTTCATTACCCTGAAATGGATGCGATGATTGGGGTTGTCTCCTGTCACCCTTTGGAGTCCAGCCCTACATCAAGTCTGTTCCCGTAACCCCACCTCTGACAATCACTAATAGACCTTTGAGTCTCTTTCTACAGTCGAGAGGTCCTAGTACATCTCATGAGAAGGTCCCCGAGGGTTAGGCCAGGGACATTGTTTAAAAATATATAAATTATAAAGTACTCTACAAGGACTTAGTGTTACCATCATAATCATCTCATGATGATCCAGTTCTTGCTGCCAGAGATGCTGCTATGTAGAGGAATGATTTGAGATGGAGACTGGACTTCTAAGAGCCTTCCATGTTTAATCATCTGAAGTCCTGTGGACGCACTGACTTCCATTTTAAAATTAATAGAATTAGGCAAATTAGGCAAAATCCTATTTTCTACATGAATTTCAAGTATTGTTTGATTTAAACCTTTCTCTTTTCACCACACTCTTTTAATCTAAGTGGTAGCAGTAAAAAGATGACCCAACTAAAGTTTTGCCAGGTGGGTAGGTCTAGACTCATCAAAATAAAAATGAGCAAACAAAAACGAGGACTTGCTTTGTGTCAGACAGGTTTCTAAGTGCTTGATGCTACTCATTTATTCTCACGACAAATGTATGAGATAAGGGCTATGATTATCCCCATTTCACAGATGAGTAAGGCAAGGCATGAAGAGGTTAAGTAGCTTACCCAAGGTCACAGGGCCAGCAAATAGGAGGGCAGGAAGTAAGCCCTGAAAATGTAGTCCAGGGTTCTAGGCTCTAAAACCCTACATCCTCCATGTGGATGCACAAGTCGCTGCTTCCCCAGTGCCCCCGCCTGGTATTACAGAGATAAAATACAGCTTGGTTTCCAGGCCGACTCTCCCTCCAAGTCAGAAACTCCCATCTCTGGTGCACATGAACCGGGATTTTCCAATTGTGCTTGGCGCTGGCTCCCTGGAGAGAATGTAGCAAATTGGGAAGGCTAGAACTATCTCCTGCCCAGTCCTGCTAATTAAACTCCTCCAACTGACACTTTTTGGCTGGTTCCAAAAGGATATTATTTTTAGCACGTGAGGGTTAAAGGGGAAGGGAAGTGTGCTAGATTCAGGTTGTTAGAGAGGGGGAGAAAGAGAAAGGAGCTCGGAGGGATGCATTATGATTACGACTCGTTTTAATAAGATGGAGAAAATTGGGAGTCTGGGCCGGTCTCAAGGCCTTAAGGAAGGCTCCTAAACTCTGTCAACCTCCTTAATGGTTCTGCCACATTTAAATGGGTGGAATATTTCTCTACTCACACAGTCCCAATGGGCCTGCAATTGCAGATTTTAGAAGTATCCAGTTTATTTTATTATTATTATTATTATTACTATTTCCTGGAATGAAAAAAAGAGTAATGCTTTGCAGGCTGGGGTGAAAGGAGCATTCCATCTTCCCCACCCCTTTTTCTTGCAAGGCTCTTTGACAGCCACACCCTGGCCTGCCCTAAGAGGTAACAAATGATGTACTAACATGACCCTGATTAGGAAGCTGGGAGGTTAATCTGCAGGGCTCCTTCTGATAAAGACCAGGCCAGACCATGCACAGCTCGGCCGATTGATAAACTCTGGGCCTGCATAACCACAGGAGCCCATCTGAGGTGTAGAGTGTGCAGTTCTGCCTCCCAGGACTCCATCTATCTACGTCAGTTTCACACACCCACCCACTGCCTCCTTCCTTCTCCCCTCCCTCTCTGCTTCTGTTCCGGTGATTAAAGACGCAAGATCCCTAGCTATTACCCGCAGTTCTGTAAGCTGTCGAAACCCAGGGGACACAGCCCTGTTAAGCTGAAGCATAAAACCTTGCACCCCTGTGATACAAACCATGAAATCCTTAAAACTCAATTCACAGGAAAAAGAACTTTTTTCTTGGTCCCACTCTTCACGTGATTAATAGATGTCATTGTTTAGTCTGACAGCAAAGGCTCCATTGTGTGACAAGCTAACAGTTTTGCTCCTGAACAGAGCAAAGAGAGAAAATACCCATGACACTGGGAAGATCATTTTTCTCAGGACTCAATGCAATGCCATTTTTTTTAAGAGCACACTGATGGAAATTTCAGCATATGCAATAAACATATACTGTAGAACTGAATTAATCTGCTTGTACTGAAGGGCAACTAGTGTGCATTGTAAGGGTGACTGGTAATTAAGTGTACTAATTGAGAGGAGGTAAGAGCCAGACCTGGATTTGAATCTCTGCTCACCCACTTACTGCCTAAATGACCTTAGGCAAGTGGTGTCTCCCTTTAAGACATAGATCCATCCTTGTAAAATGGGATTAATAACAGTTACATCATAAAGTTGTATCCAGGATGTCATGAGATGATTCTGTTAATGCTCTCAGCACAGTGCCTGATTCAGAATGAGTCCTTCCCTAATATTAGCGGTCATTATTAGGTCATCCATGAACATGAAGAACAGGGAGAGACCTGGGGCAAGACCAAATCCACAGCATCATCTTTGGCATGAAGTAGGTTTTACTTTTCAAGCCTCAATAAACTGGCTGCTTCTAATAATCAATGGGTACAGAACACATAGCAGTTGTCATCAGTCCAGAGCAATTGCTCACTGTGATACCAAACTCCTCCTTCAATTAGCAACTGTTTATTTAAAATATGCTCCCCCAAAAAAGTAAAGTCTCTCATTTTGGAGACACTTTCTAGAGACTGTAATAACTTGGATTTTAATACTGGGAGTTGATTAACATGTGAAACATTTTACAGTAAACTAAATAAGGGTTTTACTCATCTATGCCTCCTAAGAGAATGGGAAAAAATGCTTTGACTTGAACATTTTGAATGATGCTAAATCAAACACATAGTGATCCTTAATCTTGGGTAACTTTGCCCACCCACCCATTCTCCTGGAACATTTGACAATATTTGGAGACATTTTTGGTTATCACAACGAGGGTGAGGGGAGTTGCCACTGGTATCTAGTGGGCAGAGGCCAGGGACTCTGCTAAACATCCTATAAATGCGAAGGATGGCCCCCACCACAAAGCATCATCCAATTCTAAATGACACTACTGCTTAGGGTGAAAAACCCTGGCCTAATCAAACCTGTAGGGTGGTGGGAGAAAACTAGATATTGTAATTGAATATTTAATGAAATCTTAATGTGTGAGGGAATTTGCCTAGAATTTAAATTACTGCCTTGAATTGAAACGAATTTCACCTAATAACTCATTTGCGAATTATTTGTAAACATTGTAGTTTCTGCTTTTATCTTTTGTATTTAAAAAAAGTTTGCCAATTATGAAATACTGTGATCTTCCAGATTATCGTTGTTTCAAAAGCTGCTCAAGGTGGTTCTTTTAATTTAGTCTTTTGCAAAAGCCAAGAGAGTCAGAAGCTGAGCTAATGCTGTCTCCATCATTCATGATGAAAATTGTCCCCGCAAGCACTTTCCCCTGTTCCCCCCCACCAAAAAGAAAAGAAACTCATTGCAAAGATTTCACTTACCTTAACTTCAATGTAAAGATTTTCCTCCTCTAAATTCTCCATGAGCATGGTTCCTAATCCGAGGATAGGATTTCCCCAATGGCTGAGATGGTGGAAATCAAAACATTTGAAAATATAAGGAACCAGATATAGGTCCCACTCACTGTTTAGTTTTCTTTGCCTTTCATGCCCACAGAATACAGCATTGCCCATCTGAGAAAGTCATTAGTGAGAGAAGAGATTTTATAAGCTCTTCCTTGAAAATGGGGCATGCTTGCTGTTTTTGGAAAATATCAGCCTGGAAGAGATAAAGTTCCGTAGAGGGCAAAGCTATCAAAGCCAAAATCACACGATTCTTTGATTTCAGAGGCCCTTGCTTAGAATTTGGCACTGCCCCACCTCCATTTCCCCCTCTATTCCCATGGGTCAACCAAAGCCATAACACAGCCCTGGGAGCCCAGAGAGGACTAGAGTAAAAGTAGTATTTATTAAATGTGAGTTATGAGCCAGGAACTGTGCAAGGTGCTTTAGAGACATTAGTTCCTCCAGAGGAATTTCAGAAGCCACAACTAGGTTAGTGTAAAAACAATTTTTTAAGGGTTTGAGTAGATTCTTGTTTAAACTAACACAAGCCTAAATCCAGATTAATAAATATACTTTTAAAAAATGTCAACGCAGCCATGGAGTTACTGTCTTACTGATACACTCTCCATTGCCTCTTTCCTTCTTCACAAGGCTGTGATTTCCTTGGAGCATGGCCTCTTAAAGGCAAGTGATTTATCTGCATCTACTTATCCCTATACCTAGAAGAATACCTGGTTTAGAGTAGGTCCTCATTGGTTCCTGCTGAATTATTGTATTTTAATCCCAACATAAGTGAATGTTTTGCATGCTCCCTGGAACATAATAGAAACTCTTAATATATAATATACTAAATTGAATTTATCCACAATACAACGAGTCTAAAAACAGCTATACTATAGAGTGGGTGCCAAAATACAAGTGGACTAACCTTAAGGACAGTGCCTTAGGGTGGTACTTGTGAATATAAAAGACTCACTTATGTTTACTAGCATGGCACTGGGACAGGGAAGAGCCTCTTAGAGTGCAGAAGCTATATATTTGCACAGAAATCCAGCCAAGGTTTGCAAGCAGTGGTGTCTCTACTCTGAGAAGCAGTGTGGGCTGCAGTATGATGGCTACTGTGGAGCCCTGCACTACACCTGACCTGTGTGTGACACCTCAGTACTCAGCTGAGAGGAGACCTGGGGGACGTGGACAAGCAGCACCCAGCACAACCAGGTATGTGTGATGGGAGGCATGGCTCAGCTGAATGGATAACCCAGCATCAGGCTCAATCCTGCTGAAGAGGCAGAGAAGATAGTGTTAGGACTATTGAGAATGAACATTTCAAAAGAGAGCAAGAGTGTATGCTCTCTGCAAATCCAAAGAGCTTTCTGCCATTGATGAACGTAATAGACAGCAGTAATAGATAGTAGTAGAAAGCAGTAGAGCCTTCTTAAGCAGTAGATGTGAGGTAAACAGTCTCTCTCTGAGTAGTGGATCTCCAGAGACCACATTACTAAATCAGGAGAGACAGCACTAACAACATTTAGATATTTGAAAAATATCCTCAGCTTTAAAATAAGGATAAAAGTTAATACATAGCTTCCCAACTTCCTATGAGTAACTCTGTAACATCTGGACGTGGCTTCCACTGAGTCCGTAACAGAGACTTCAGTTGAGTGTTCAAAGGTGTACCACACATTGGCCTTCACTTCCTACCTTCTATTCTTTTTTTTCATTTTTGGTGAGCATTTATCATGCTATTGTGTTATTTACTAGGGCAAGACGCCACCCCTACCTTGGAGGAATGTTTGGGGAAGATATATATTACTTAACAGGATAGCATGATAATGACAATAACAGCAACAATAACAATAACAGCTAACATTTATTGAGTCCCTATGATATGCCAGGCACTCTGACAGGTGTTTAGAGGTTGGAATAACCCTATGAGGTTGGGCTCCTGGGATCAAAATCCAATACCTACTTGATGGATATTTCTTTCCAAGGTCAGAGGCCATACCTCCTTACCCTTATGCTGTCAGGGAACTGGAAGAGAGACTTAGCACCAACAACATAGCAAGCATGTCACTAAGTGCTTTTGCCTATGCAACCTGCTTCAAATAAGCTGAATCATAAAGATTTGTAAGACAGCAAGAGAATATCCATCCAAACATCATAATTAGAACAACAAATACTTAGTTCATGGTGATCTACTCACTTGATAAATATTTACTGAGCATATGCTGTATGACAGATACTGTTCTAGCCTCAGACCTGTGCAATGACCAAGGCCAAGAAGGCCCTGCCCTCAGGGAAATCACATCCTAGTGGAAAAAATAAACTATGACAGGAAAATAAAAAGAAAGAATACATAAATGAGATTACTTCTGATAAGTTCTGGGAAAAAAATTAAACGCTTCCAAGTGATAGAAAGTGCTTAGTTAGGGTAGCAGAGGGTGGGGCAGAGCCAACTGAGCAGGGACAATCTGAGAAGGCTCCACAGGGAGACATATTCAACTGGAGGAGCCAGCCTTGCTGAGATTAGATGGAAGACCATTCTAGGAAGAGGAAAGAGGAATGGATAAACAGAGAGGCCCAGAGGCAGAAAAACAAAGCAAGCCAGTGTGGCTCAAGTGCAATAAGGGGACAGATGAGGACAGAGAGATCGACAGGGGACTGATCACACAGGGTCTGGTGGGCCATGCTACGGTGTCTGAAAATGCCACTCACACTCTATGCAGGAGTGTGACACGGCTCTATTTATGTTTAGAAGAGATCACCCATGGTGCCATGTGGCTGCTGTCCTAGACAGCCAAATACAAGTGACTATTTGCCATTCTAAGGACCTTCCTTTATTCATTGAATTCAGAGGCACTAACTGTGGCCAGGGCGTGCTGCCAAACTCTGAGGCTGCCATGGTAAGGTGGACAGAGTCCCTGCCCACGAGTAGCTTACAGACTCCTGGGGTTTACAGTTCCACACATGGAAAATTAATTTCTGGGTTCCTCCACTGGGAAGGTTCAGGATATTCAAGACATAGCCAGGGCTCTAAGCCCAGGTACAGAGTGAAAGGGCTTTCGGGAAGGGATGACTTCCCAATTGAGATTAGATGGTCATAAGGAGTCACACAGGGGAACAGAGGGAGTCAGGGCAAAAGGTGTTTATGGACAAGGAAATGTCAGTGGGAACAGGGACCACAGTCCAGCAGGGCAGGTGTGGAGCTTAGGAGTCAGGAAGAGGCCAGAGAGGGGACTGGCCCCTACCTGGAGAGGGCTGTGAGCCAGAGGTGGGGTGTAAGTACAGAGTGCAGCAGTCTGCAAAGCAGGGCCTCAGCAAATCCTCATGCAACAGGACTAAAGGCTTCTTCCAGGAGAGAATCCAGACACAGGGGAGGATAACATCAAAGGATTTCTGTGGCTGGCTGGTTGCTTTAGCATTCAAGGTGTTCTTCCCCCAACCACAGCTTTCATCCAGGCCCTCTGGCTCCCTGGCTACTGTGGATAAGCCACTTTCTGCTTCTCAGGAACTTGAAGGCAGTTACTTCCTCCAAACTGAATTTTGGTGGCTTTATGTCAAGTGACCAGATGGAGAAAGAGAAGCTGTGATTGCTGCTGCTGCTCCCAATGCCGCAGGGGAGCTGTTTGCACAACATAATGGCTGGTGCCCCATCAGCCCTTCTCCTATAGAGCAGCACCCAGCACAACCAGATATGTGTGATGGGTGGCGTGGCTCAACTGAATGCATGACCCAGCAGCAGGCTCAATCCTACTGAATAGGCAGAGGAGATAGAGCTAGGACGATTGAGAATGAACATTTCAAAAGACAGCAAGAGCATATGCTCTCTGCAAATCCATACAGCTTTCTGCCATTGATGAAAGTAGTAGACGGGCTATTAAGAACAGCTTCAGAGCCATTCAGCCCAAGTTCAAATCCTGACTCTGCCACTTCCTAGTTCTATGATACTGAGCAAGTTGCTTAACCGTTCTGTCCCTCAGTTCTGTCATCTAAATTGAGCCAAAAATGGTATTTAGTATGAAGCTGTTATGAGGACCCAGGAAGTTAATAAATATAAGGCCCTTCAACCAGTCCACAACATATGATAAATATTCATTAAATGTTAGCTGTCATTATTCCCTGTTTGCCAAGGTCTGGAGATTGAGAAATGGACAGAGAGAGACATGTATCATTTATTGATGACCTACTATGTGTCAGGTATTTTGTATATATTAGTTGTAAGGTTATAGAAAACATGCCTGAAAATTTTTTACTATCTCATAACAAGGTGGAGTGTATTTCTCCTAAATGTAATAGAGTCACAAAAATTCCATACTATAGACATATAAGTAATGATTTCTACACAAAGATGAGGCTGCAAGTAATTATGGTTGGGGAGAGGGGTGAAGTGTGGAAGGGTACAAGGATTGCAGTGGAAAGAAATTAGTGGACAATTTGAGTGTTGTTCTTCTTTAGTCATTTCTTAGAATTCATGATATTTACAAAGAACATAGCAGACTACACTTGGTAATGGAATTTCCCTATCTTCATTTACTTGTTCCCTTGTTAATGTCCATCACTGCAAGAGGCATTAAGTATGGTGCTAACATGCCAGTAACCCCACCTAAGCAGAGAAACTTCAGGGAGCCATGTCATGTTACCCTACCCCATCCTGCCCAGTGAAACCAGCAGGGTAGCCAAGACTTGCTGCTTGCTCAAGACCTCTGAGGAACTAGGTGCAAAAACCCAAATGGAAAGAGACAGACTCATAGGATTCCTCTTTGAGTGGCAAATTGGATGACCAACAGAGAATCAGGAGCAGAGGTAAAAGTAGAAGCATGTGATAGTCAAAGCCATAAATGAGGAGAAATGATAGAGTGGTGAGTAAAGCCAACCAGGAGGTGAGTGAAAACCAGGCAGACATTGACATGAGCAGATTTTAGAGGCAGTCCTGCAGTGAGGATTAGGAGTCTCTTGCTACTGGAGCCAGCAATACCTGATTTCACAAAGCCCTTGTAAGACGGGAACCCATGGTCCCTGCCCTTCCTGAGGCCTGGCCATTAACTGTTCCCTAGGGTTTATGAGACCCAGCCATACCAAGATGCCTGATTCAGACATCCCCATTTGTAGCCTTAGAGCAATAGTTCTCAGCCAGGGGTGATTTTGTTCCAAGGGTATGTTTGGCCATGTGTGGAGACAGTTTTGGCTACCATAACTGGAGATGGAGGCATACTAACAGCATCTAGTGGGTAGAGACCAGGGATGATGCTAAAGAACCTACAATGAACAAAGTGGACCCCCATGACAAAGATCTGCCCATCCCAAATGTCAACAGTGGTGAGATTGAGAAACCCTATCGTAAAGAGTCAACTCCACATGACTTGAAACAACCGCAGGCAGCTCTCTGCCTCTGGAAACTTAAAGAATTCAAGAAATGCAATGGTTTTTCACTTCTGCCATATTATTAATTCTTGAGGGCATTTTGGGGAATGATAGATTTGCATCCTCCACAGTTCATTGCTTGGGTTCTGCTGCAAAGTAGTCATTTAATAATACAATGAATTTGCCTTGTAATTGAAGATGGGTTTCAACCTCTGATTTAAATCTCATAGACAACGGCACCCTTGGAAAGCGCTCAAATCACACATAACACTTCGTATATGCAACATACATGGTTTACATATAGATAAAGGGCTTGTTTTGTGTTGATTCTTATGTTTGAAAATTTGAAGTTTAATATGTTGGTTGCACATCAACATATTGGGAAGTTTCACGTGACAAGCTGTACTAGGAAACTTGGGACTCTCAGATGCGAAAAAAAAATTCGTGATATTGAGATGTCTGTGCAATAAAGACTCCAAAAGGAAAAAAGGTAGATGGGAATCACAGATTTAAAGAAAGAACATAGAGAGACATCATTCTATAAGAATTTATCTCAGAGTAGGACTGCGGGTGATAAATCTGAAGGAGCTGTCTTAAACTAAAATATAAAGATCAGGAAACTGAAAAGAGCAAAACTTTTAAACAAAATAATATCAATGAAAGTTGTAACATAATTATCTTTAACTGTCATTTATTTATTACCCATAAGATTTCAGGATCCAGATTAAGTGTTGTGCATGTCTTATCTCATTTAATACTAGGAAAACTTGGGGCTCTTTTTTCATATCTAAGATGTCCCATAACCAGTTAGTTGTATAGTGGGGTATGGAGCCTGCATTTTCAGTCCAAAATATTTTTATTTTCTAGGGTAAAGACAGGATTTTTACCCTAAATCTAAGCCTTCTTCTGCTGAGAAAACTTGATGGGAAATTCACCTATCTCAATGTGTTTGCTAGGACATCTCTATAAGGAGGAGAAACATGGATCCCTTTTGCCACTGCTAAATGATCAGGAAGACATGAAGAGCATTCTCCAATATTCTTACCACTCTTGGCTATGGAGCACTCTCTGGCATAAATGTGTTTGGCTCTGTTCTTCTGCACAGATAATCAGCTACAAAATATTCATATCCAAGCTACTGTCATAGTGATGTCAGTTTAGTGAATGACATGTGGAACTAGATTAAAGTAGTGGTAGCTAAATGTTGAGAAAACAAGTAAGATACAGAATCAAGAAACACACCTATTTCCCAAGGTAATACTTCACCAAAACTAGCCCTAAAGAACTTTCTATTTCTAGAGATTCCTACCCTTTGTAAGAAATAGCCATGAATTCTTCTCAGCCTGTAAGGGGAAGACACATTGCTGGAAAGGTAGTTTACCCTTTGATTGTAATAAGGGCTTGAATTTTACCTGTGCTTTTCCAGATATGACCTCCAACCCCAAGTTGTCAAGCTGACTGCTCCTAGCTTCCTTTGAGTTGATGGTCATGCCTCATGATTCCACATTCAGAAATTCAAGCCTTAGGTCAAATTCCATACTTCTGTGCAAATCTATAGAAAAACTACCTTCTAAATAAACTGGGATTCATCTTTTAACTCTCAAATGACTGATACTTCCTGCCATATATAGACCAAAAAGAGTGTTTTCTATAATTTCCTGAAATCTTATGTAGTTAGAATGTTTATTATATCTTATTCTACTCTATTGTTAAAATATAGTGTGTAATATATAAGCTGTAATATATTGAAATATGTTTATAATACATTGTATTATTAATGTTATAGTATAAAATGATGATTTTTTTAAAGATTGCTAGGCTTTAGGAAAAGGCCTGGCACGCTATGGTTTGCAGGCTAAAGCTATCCCAGCACTTGTTTTTATAAATAAAGTTTTATTGGAACACAGCCATATTCATTCATTTACATACCATCTGTGGCTGATTTTGCACTACAATAGCAGAGTTGAGTAGCTGTAGCAGAGACCATATGGTCCATTAAGCCTAAAATATTTACAATCTAGTCTTTTACAGAAAAGATTTGCCAAACCCTACCTTAGAATAGCATAAGAACTGCTATTGGGACTCAGTTTCCTCATTAAATGAAAGGTTTCGCTGAGAGATGGCTAAAATTAAGAATTTTTTTCCATTTTCTCACTATTTGATCAAATCCAAATCCAAATCTGGGGCCTCTCCTGCATTTAGTAGTCCAGTAAAATGTGAAGGCCATGTCCCCATATATCCTAATATCACTAATGATGCTTTACGCATGCCTTAACTTCTCTAAGAATTTTGCAAAAGAAATGATGCCTGTTAGGTTATAACTGTTCTATGCTACCTACATATACGCATCTGTCATGACACTTAACTCTATACCTCAAGCCCTTTGTCCACCTCTACTGCCCTTACTCATCTCATGCCTACCTCTTCTTACCCACGCTGGCATTGCAGCCATAAATCCTAACACTCTGGAAAGAGCCAGATGCTTCTATTTTCTAGCATGTTAACCTCATCAGTAAGCTATGTTTGATAAGATGTTGTGCAGCATAAGAGCAAACCTGGTGTGTGCATCATGAATGGGTGGGCCCACTCCATGCCTACACCTTGGTGCCACCCTCAGTCTTCTCCATGGGCAGTGCCACTAGCCTTCCAGCTCTTCTCTGCTTTGGTGGCTTGTGCTTCTGGTCTTCACCAGCCATGACTTCAATGTGTGGCAGCTTGCAATGTGTGCATTTGGTATTTGGACTGTCCCCTCTGACCTCTGGCTTAACCTTGATGATCTGTGCACCTAGACTGTCCCTAGAGCATGGCCTCATCCGACCAAGCCTGTCTCCACTATAACTCTGTCTCCAGTTGGCATGAGGTAAGCAGTGTGGAATCAGTTAGAGGCCACTGGAAGTTGAATGCAGCTAAGCAGTGGCAAGGCCCATATGAAATGGAAAGGAAAGGAGCTAATAGGGCAGTAGCTTGACTTAGAGAATTGAAAGGTGCAATTGTTTAAGTGAACCAAATATGTTCTGCTGAACTCTGTGCCTCTCTCCTGGCTTGAGAAAGACAAGGGCCATACGTATTTGAAAGATGCATTTGGCATCATCTGTGTATTTGGGGAAGGAATGGTGATGAGAGGTTGGGGTGGAATTGTGAGAGGCCTAAAATGCCAAAGACATTCCTGAAATTTTTGGCTAACTTGCATAAGAAGCATTGGATCTTCAAAATTTTATGTTAAAACAAAAGCCCACCCGCTTACATTAATGCTTTACTGCAGAACTCACACAGCCTGATGGTGAGGCAGATAAACTTGGAGCCAGAATGCCTAGTTTCAAATTCAGGGTCCATCTTTCACCAGGTATAGAAATTGGAGTTTACTTGACTTCTCTGTGCCTCAGTTTCCTCATTTGTAAAGCAGAAATAATAGTAGTGAGCACCACATTTGGTGATCAGGTAGAGTACTAGGTCTTATGCAGTACGTGCCACAGTTGTCCACATCATTGACTTTTCACAATGAGTAGTAATACAGTAGGAACTAGCAGTATCCCTGTTTTACAGATGTGGACACAGAGGCTCAGAACATTTAAGTAACTTGTCAAAGAACAAAAAGTGAGGAAACTGCAGGATCTAGAAGCAAACTCAGATCTGTTCAACTCCCAGGTTAGGCTTTTACATGTTCTGCTCTACTGACTTATTTATTGATTTTTAAAAATGTTTGTAGTAAAAGTGATTCTTTCTCTTAACTTTTTAGTTTTGGGAGGTTTGTTTCTAGAAATCACTATCCGTGGCCCAAGACATCAATGCAGATGGTGGAGGCAAGGGCTGAGGCTGGTTTGTATTCAGTTTACATCCTTTTCCTGAAAAAATCACCACAGATAACAAATAAGCAAGTCTGGGAAATTGTGGAGATCTCTTTTTTGATTTTTTGATTTTTAATGTAGCGCTTACCATTATGCATTTTTGCTAATCTAGAGTATCTACCCTGTTCATTTGTTGCTTCTCCTCTTTTATCTTCTCAGTCCTTTCCCTTAGTAATTTCTGACAATGCCCCGTTGAGGAATACTAGCTATTGTTTTGGATGTTTCATGAAGAATAAAATCTAAACAATTCTTGTTAAACGGAAAGGCTAAGAACACACACATGCACACACACACACACACACACACACACACATTACATAACACTACATATATACACACATATGTATCAAACACTATGTATATGTATGTATTTGTATATGTGCATATATATACAATAATATAGTATATGTATATGCATATGTGTGTATAATTATGTAATTGGAGAAATCTTATGCTTTGGTTTGAAAGTTGACATGGAGCATGTAGTTTTTTGTATCCATACTTACCAAAAGCTGGTGCCCATTAGAAAGATTTTGCTATTAGATGATATTGAGAGGAAACAGTTAAATTGTTAATTTACACATACATAGATTCCATTTTGGTGCTGATAAAGAAGAATGAGGGCATAAGTTACAACCTTGGTAGACTCATTTGAGCTGATTCAAAGGGGCCCAAGGCTAGAAAGGAGAGCAAAGAGAAAGGGGCAGGAGGTGAAATGAGAACATTTCTGCTTGAGTTCCTCTGGAAGAACTTAATTAGAGTCCTTACTTGGTGTTTGACTCTGTGCTAAGTGCTTTACATTGATTAACATTTCACGTGAACCCTTTGAGCTAGGTATTGCCATTATTCCTATTTTCAAGATAAAAATCTGAGGTATGAGAGATGCCATACCTTGCCCACAGCCATGCTGCTCATACTTGAAGAAGCTGAAGCAATCTGATTCCAAGCTCACTTGATTAAGCTCTAAAGCCATCCTGAGGTTGGCACCTCCTAGAACACAGATTCTCTGAAGTACAAATGTACACTTGTTGGAGTCTCAGCCTAATGAGGATTAGGGCTGGACTAAATGTGTGTGTAAGTGCTTCAGGAACCACATGGGAGTGTGTGCATTTCGGGGAGCCAGCCATAGCACTAATGTAAGTATAGTGCTGCACCCTGATCCAAACAATAAAGAGAGAGAGAGAAGCACAGAGGGAGGGAGGGAGGGAGGGAAGGAGGGAGGGAGGGAGGGAGGGAGGGAGGAAGGAAGGAAGGAAGGAAGGAAGGAAGGAAGGAAGGAAGGAAGGAAGGAAAGAAGGAAAGGAAGGAAGGAAGGAAGGAAGGAAAGAGAAGCAAGGAAAGGAAGGAGGGAGAGAGGGAGGCAGGCAGGGAGAGAGAGAGGGAAGAGATAAAACACCCAGCTTGTGTCAGATGTCACTTGCAGATAAGTTGAGTTTTAAGGACACCTGCAGCTGCAGGTAAAAGAAAACCCAAAGGAGCTCAATAAATAATCCAGAGATAGAGAGACCCTGTATTTAGTTAATTCAAATGCTCAATCCTCGACAGAGACCCAAATTCTTTCCATTTCTCTGCTCTGCCATCTTAAATTATGAACTTTGCCTTTAAATGATGTCCCTCAGCACTAAAGTAGTTTGAGAATTCACATCCAGATGTAAACACATTCAGAGAAAGAAGACCGTCTATTTTGATGTGTTCTTCTTAAGGGTAAGAAAACCTTTCTAGAACCCCCATCAGTTCTTGCTTGTATCAACAAAAACAGATCACAGATCTACTTCTAGACCAGTCTCTGGCAAGGGGAAGGGACCCCCGTTGCATATATTGGCCCTTAGAGATAGATGGGATCCTGGTTAATCATCATGATCCCTCTGCAGCACTTGATCATAACACATTTGTGCCCATGCCAAAGAGGCCATCTCCGCTAAATATATGAACCCACTGACTGCATTAAACCTGAGAAAAGGGATCTAATGTCCAACTACCCAAGAGCAGAGGTCCCATGAGAAAGGGTGTGTGGTTTAGGAAATCACAGCTTTGTGTGCTGTTTGTCAATTTCCCTCAATACCTAGGGAACTGCACATTTATTTGTACATTGGAATTGGAGAGGTATCAATAGAGGCAAAGCCTCTGCCCTAAAGAACTTTAAATTCTAATGGAGGTGGAGAAGCAGAGACAAAAAAACAGAACAACCATATAATTTATAAGGTGGCCAACAGTACTATAAAGATAAAATAAAGGGTGACAAGGAAATAGAATATAACAAGAGATGTACATCCTTCCTTCCAACTGGAAAGATCTCTTCATCTTCCCAGGCTACTTGCCCAGGTAAGTTAACTCCTGTTCTTCTTCCAGGTTTAGGTTTATGCATCAATCCTTCATGGTCTCTGTCTTCTGGAGCTCTCCCTTCTCTTAAATGAATTTCTCCTTCTTATCACCAGAATTGCAATTTCCTAAACGTTCATGTGATTGTTTAGTAGATCTTCTCAAGATCATAAAAACCTTAAGAACCAGGAACTCAGTCTACTTGCTCAAGATTCTATCTCCAGCAATGAGCTTATTGTTTAGCACATAGTAGGCACCCAAGACATTATTTTTGAGTGACGGAATGAGAAACTAAAAAAAACCATAATAGTGGCTTTTGGTGGGGCCACAGAAAAGAAACATCTTTCCTGGGGGCCACTGGTTCCTACCTAGTATGACACATTGCATCTCAGGCTGACGCAATTACAGTTTTCCTGCTCTGGACAAGTTCTCCAGATTCACATGCCTTCCCTGCCAATAAAGGATTTTAAAATATGTAAGCTACATATTATTCTTATATCCTGTCCTTCATTGGGTAACAGAAGTGTTTTTCTTTTGTGCAGCTTGTACCCCACTGAGACAGCACAGGAAGCACAAAATTCTATCTTTCCCTGGGGACATGTTTGAAAAATACTGTAGAGAATAGAATTGACAGCCAAGACTTTGTAACACCCTTGACCAAGAAAACTATATCCCACACATGGCTTCTTTGTGTATAGCAAGCCAGCAGAAAATAATATTGTATATGTGGGAAAATGAACATATTGATTGTGTTTGCTGCTCCCGGATACATTTTGTTTCAGGCATAAAAGACAGAAAGGAAGTTATGGTTCACTGAGTGTCTATGTTGTGCTTGACACTTTTAATGAAAATACTAATGATAGAAAAGAAGATTGAGTGCTTGCCTGCAAGATCTCATTCAATTTTTATAATGCTTTGAGGTCTATCCTATTATGATTCCCATTTTACAGATGAGAAAACAGAGGCTCAGGGATGGGAAGTCACTTGCCTGTGATCACATGACAGATGAGCAATCAGGATGGGATTTAAGCCAGGTCATACTGTTTCCAAAGGATTTGGTAAATCTCCAAACTTACTGCCTTAGTTTGGGTTCTCCAGGAAACAGACTCAGAAAGAGCTTGAGTGTAGGTAGTTTTTGTGGGGGGTGATCTCAGGAGGCAGGAGTGAAGGAGCTGGGAGAGCAAGGCAAGAAGGTAGGAAACACCAGCATAAGAGTGCTTGCTGTGGTTTCAGGTCTTAACTCTGCAGGATCTCTTAGAGACCAGGGCAGTTACTACCACCAGTGTCAGTCCCTGCCTGGTTGAATGTGCTCGTAAGGGTGTTAATTCTCTTCTACTTTCAGGATGTGTCTGAAGAGGGCTGAGTAGACTCCAGAGAATCTGAAAAAGACTTTGAGTCAAAAAGCAGAAAGAAGCTTAGCAAGTGCATGAAATAGGTGCCGTCAGCATGAGTCTCATGAACTGGACTCCACAGCTGCAGCTGACTGTGTAGGTGGCCTGAGGGATGCGGTGCCAACCACTGACACCAACAACTCTGTTACACTTATTCTAGCTCAAGTTCTTTTTCCTCCTTCTTCACCATGATCTTGTGAGTTAGGAGATCAGTTTTCAACTTTCTAGCTGGAAAGGTTGAGGCTGTGAATTGTCAATGACTTGCCAGAAGGCACACAGTAAACAGTGCCCTTGGGACCTCTGTTTAGAGGAAGATCTTCACATTTAGCTTGCTTTCTATTGTGACTCACTCTGTTCAACTAAGTTATGAACAAGGCTCGATGCACAAGGATGAAAGAAATCAGATTTGAGAAAGCCCAGTCTTCACCCATGGACAGCTGAGAAAGGCATGAGACAGGAATATTATAATTCGTCTATAAGAAAGTGCTCATCTAAAGAAGAAAATGCTAGCCAGACTTCCTCTGAGACACAGCCAGGTAAGCAGGAAAACGTCATTGTCTTTAGAAACAGAGGAAAGCTTACAGTCTCTTAATATTTTTAATAACCTTTATATTTATAAATTTATATATTGTAAACTTATATTTATAAGTTATAAATTTATATTTGTTATGAATTTATATCTATATATTATACATTTATAAATATATATTTTTAAATTTACATTCATTTATATTATCTTCACTACAGTAACAACATTCATTAAATATAAACTTTGACATCTTATCAGCCCTCAGAGGTCTGCTTGGAGTATTGGAGAAGACACTAGGTATTTTGCCTGCTTTTTAATCAGTGAATGGTCTCCAAATTAATATCTATGTATATGTATATACTTATATTCAATAAGAGTCATTTGGGGGATGGGCATCCTATGCATAATATTTGAGGATCTTCATCTCTTTTTCCTTCAAAGAATCTTCAGCAAATGTGCAAAAACAGATTGAGCAACCCATGATCCTGTAGGTTTCCAGTTTTGTCTTCACTCTCTGAACAGGGAAGGAAAAGACTTGAGGCAAGTCTCTAGATTTCAATCATCCAGGAAGCAATTCTGGGTGATAATAAGAGAGACTAGCAAAAAAGGGGGAAAGAGGGGAAATTACTGGCTTGGTCAAAGCTTGCAAAATGGCACCAGTGATTAAAACATCTTATGCTGTCCTCGGGCTGCAGAAGCTATCACTGACAAAAGAGCTCATACACACACACACAAAAGGAAAGAAATTAGCCATTAAGAAATATTTCAGCATAATGCAATTATTACAGCTGTATAATTGAATGGGGAAACCATTGATCTGTAGTAGAAAGGAAATTGCTCTTCTCATTGTGTTCCTATGAATATGTGAACATTAATCTCCATCTATAATCAACGTTCATTTCAAATCTGATTGCATGCTACTAAACACCCGTAGCTATACTAACATTATGTTAATATGGTTCAACATCATAGCTCCCAGCTTCACAGCACAAATATTTTTCTTTGGCAATCAATAGTAATTTCAGCTGAGTGGATGGAAGTCACGTTTTAATGGTAATCTTTCCTCCAAGCCTCCAAGTGGAAACTCAGTTGGTGTCTTAACATGGCTGCAGCGTGTTGCATATAATCAGATAAATTAACCTGAAAAGAAATAGAGAGAGAGGAAGGAAGGGAGGGGACATGGATCAGAAATAAGGAGGAAGCTTGGCAACACTGTAGCTAATAGATGAACGTGTACATTAGGTAGAAAAAGAGTGAGGATGAATGGGTAGATGGGACAGAGTGAATGTGTGTTGGAGGGGCATGCAGGAAGGGTTGTTAAGAAATGAGACTGTGTTCCTTCTGGCTATAAGTTAATGGGATGGGATGGAGCAGCCAGGATCCTGGGCAATTTGGATTTTGCCAAAGCAACCAAGATACATGAGGAAGGAATAGGAAACTTAACAAACATGGGTGGATGGCATACCGAGTCATCTCTGCTTGGAAGAGTTCACTCAGATATCTCCTCCTTCTCATATCCATTCACACGTTCATTTATAGCAAACAATAGAAAATATAGAAAATTTTATAGATTTCTATATCTATAAAACATACAGATAATTTTGAAAGTGAAAAAAATTTGTAAGGGAGAATCTTTTATTTTTAAGCATGGCTACTGCTGGACACCAAGAATATGAAGATGAACGAATGTCATCTCTGATCACTAAGAGTTGATGACCCAGAGTGGGAGAAGAAAGATAAACAACTCACAGTATCAACCCACATCTCCTGGGATCCTCCTCCTTCCCCTGGCCATAATAATCCTCTCCCTCCATGTTTTTTTAAAAGAAGAGAGAGAAGAGGGAGAAGCATTTTGGTTACATTCATTCCTCAAGCACTTTTTTCAGCCCCAGAAGCCTAAATGATGGAAATTCTCAGACACAATCATTGGCTCCACTCCCACATCCAAGGACAATGCCCTCCACAACCCCCGTTTTTTTACATACCTTGTCTAAGACTGAAATCACAGGCTCCTTCTGTGATAAGAATCAAAGTTATGACCTTTATGTATGCAGGTTGTTTATAATAAGGCAAAGGAAAATAAAACCTAAGTATTCTCAGCCTCTTCACCTGCTCCTTCAAAGAAATCTGGAGTTGTCACTTCCCTTTACAGCTCCCCCAACCCCTGGCGCTCTCCTTCCTGGCTCCTGTTTTGAAGATCAGGGGAAGAGAACATTCTCCTAAGGACAGCAGGGTATCCATTGATATAAGAAGGGAAATCCAGAGGTGAGGGGACAATGAACCAATGATACAGCACAAGGAGGACCCTGCAGGACAAAAGACCATTAGTATTAAGTGTTTCCTTGTTTGAGGAGTTCAGAAAGAGGAGAAAAATCCTGAAAGAGAAACTGCCAAGGATATAGAAAATACTGAAAATGATGGTTATAGGGAAACAGATTTTTTTGTTTGTTTGTTTTTTGACGGAGTCTTGCTGTCGCCCAGGCTGGAGCACAGTGGCAGGATCTCAGCACATGGCAGCCTCCATCTCTCAGGTACAAGCAATTCTCCTGCCTCAGCCTTCTGAATAGCTGGGATTACAGGTGCCTGCCACCATGCCCAGCTAATTCTTTTGTATTGTTGGCCAGGCTGGTCTTGAACTCCTGACTTCAAGTGATCTGCCTGCTTCGGCCTCCGAAAGTGCTGGGATTACCGGCACAAGCCACTGCACCCGGCAAGGTAACAGAATTTTAAAAGCTTTTTCTGTATATTTTGCAGCTTGTCCCACTCCGTCATTCTCTAAAAAGACCTCAGTAAGAAAATTAATATCCTTTTCCTATTTGTTTTGCTCTTTATAATCCCGAAGTGAATAAAGATTTCCATTGCTTTTCCCTGTTTATTTTTTATAATTTCAAAATGCCTTGTGTAGGATGACAGTAATTATGATTATTATCAAATAGAATTTACATAACAATATCAGGAACTATTCAGTTTCCTCTCAAACCCATCCCTCTCTTTTTATCCCTAAAACTCTTGCCCACCTTTAATCTTCTGAGCTCTCCTTGAATTATTGCACCTGCCTCCTCCTGTCCTCACTAAACCCAGTGTTACTCCCTTCTCATCTGTCACCTGCAAAATAGCCAATAAAGCTAGCACAATTGGGCACAATTTTTAAGACATTTGAAAATTAAGGATCCAGAGCATGAAAACAGGACTATATTTTTTCAGCCATGTTTAAAGTCATGCAATACTTAATGAAGTACTACTTGATGAAATTTTACTAAACTTATTGTTAAATGTGTCGAAGCTTATTTTGAGTTTTATTGCTTATTAGCAAAGCCAGAAAAGAAAAAACAATCATTGGGGAAATATTCAATCTTCCAACCAAGAGAAAAAACAGCTAAAATAAGACACTGAAAACAATATGGTGACAAATAAAAATGCATTCCTTTGTTAGCAGATTCTGTTTGAAGATACAGAGAAAAACCTTGCTGAAGATTTGATGAGTCAACTGCTAAAAGAAATTATTTGGTGTGTGAGGTTTGCTATCCAGTTGGGTGCAAGTACGGATGCTTCTAACATTTCTTTCCTTATGGTATTTGCCACTTGAAATGCAGAATAGTTTTTTATTTTATACTATAGAGTACATGTAATGGGGAAGAAATATTTTAGCAATAAATAACTTCATTATGAAAGCAATATTTTATAAAATAACTGGAAGTGGATCTATCAATAGAGTGGCTGACTGACTGGAATTTACTTTTTAAAAATGTCCAAGTCAGATTACAAAGATCGCTTTGGACATAAAATTCAAATTGCATTATCGTGTCGATAGCCAAAAAAAATTTTCGAAGCTATAAATGCACAAAAATAATTATATGTTGTCATCAACAGGCTTAATTTTATAAGAGAAGATCTTTAAAATGTAAGAGAATATTTACCTTTATAAGGAGGTAGAGCGACATTAAAATTATTTGTTTAATGTAAAGAAGAATTTAAAAGAGCTGCCAGATTTGAAGTTATCTATTTTTCTTTTATAAAATGACAAGTATGGCCTGGCGCAGTGGCTCACGCCTGTAATCCCAGCACTTTGGGAGGCTGAGGCGGGTGAATCACGAGGTCAGGAGTTCGAGACCAGCCTGGCCAACATGGTGAAATCCCGTCTCTACTGAAAATACAAAAAATTAGCTGGGCATGGTGGTGGGCACCTATAATCCCAGCTATTCAGGAGGCTGAGGCAGGAGAATCGTTTGAACACGGGAGGCAAAGGTTTCAGTGAGCCAAGATCACTCTACTACACTCCAGCCTGGGAGACAGTGCAAGACTCTGTCTCAAAAAAAAAAATGACAAGTATTCCAAGTTTATTGAAATTACTTTCTGCCATGGGAGTGTCTTTCAGTATAATGTCATCTGGCAGATAATTAAATGGTAATAGTAGCAATGATGCTAATAATAGTAAATAATAATAAATATAATCTCTCACTTCAAGATTAAGGTGACATTTTAAAAATGTGGAACAAATATCTGCTATGTAAATGGAGCAGGCTATGGAGAGTGTTTCAAAATTGGGTATTTAAAAACATTCCTTTGTTATAAGATTTTATTGCCAAAAACAATACAAATGCATTAGTTACAAGAACTTTCATATATACATCCCTTAAAATATATAAACAGCATTGTTTAATCTGCATAAAATTCTCTAAACAAAACATTATCATAGAACTTGAAGTTTCTGCATTAACATATGGGGAAATACTTTCCTATTCTTTATAAAACCACTAATTGGCATTATTGAAGATAGATATTTTCTAGATTGCAATAAAAACTGTTGCACAAGAGATGCATAAAAGGAAATGGAAAAATGATGATGATGAGGTAAGCAGAGCCTGGGTGCCCTTCTTTTGCGTTTTGGTCTGTGTGCCAATTCCACTGATCTATTGCTTTGTAACAAAGCACGCCTGAACTTTATCATTTTCTCACACAGTTACGGTGCTTGGCCTCAACTTAGTAGTTTTTGCTTTGGGTCTCTGGTGCAGTCACAATGAATGGGGCTGGAATTATCTGAAAGGCTTCTTAACTGTGTGATGCCTTGTCTGAGGGGACTGAAGTGACTGAAATGTCTGGGTGCTCGTGGGGCATCTTTCTCTCTCAGCAGCCTTTCCCTGTGGCTAGCTTGGCTCCCCTAAAGCATGGCCAGTCCAGCATAGTCAGACTTCTCCCATGATGGTTGCTTTTCCCTAGAGTGAGAGTTCCAATGGACCCAGATGAGTCTCTGAAGTCTCTCTCTCTCTTTCTTTCTCTTTCTTTCTTTTCTTTCCTTCTCTCTTTCTCTTTCTTTCTTTCCTTCTCTCTCTCTCTTTCTTTCTTTCCTTCTCTCTTTTTCTCTCTTTCTTTCTTTCTTTCCTTCTCTCTCTCTCTTTCTCTCTTTCTTTTTCTTTCTTTCTTTTTGACAGAGTCTCACTCTGTCCCCAACGGCGTGATCTCGGCTCACTGTAACCTCTGACTCCTGGGTTCAGGTGATTCTCCTGCCTCAGCCTCCCAGGTAGCTGGAACTAAACGTGCACACCACCATGCCCAGCTAATTTTTGTATTTTTAGTAGAGACAGGGTTTCACCAATTTGGCCAGGATGGTCTTGATCTCCTGACCTCATGATCCACCCGCTTCGGCCTCCCAAAGTGCTGGGATTATAGCCGTGAGCCACCACGCCTGGCCTGAAGTTTCTTATAACATAGACTTGGGAGCCCCAGAAAGTTAACTTTACCATTCTATTGGTCAAGATCTCTAGGACCAGTCCAGATATAAGAGAAAGGGAATTAAACTCAACTTCTCAATGCAAGGAGCATCAACAGTACACAGAAAGAACTGTACACAGAAGGAACTGAAGACAGTTATCAACTTCTGTATGAATTGGCTAAAATACCATATCTAATAGCACCTGCTACTGTTCTAGCATATAATCAGTGCTTCGATAATGTAAAGAACATGCAGTCAAGTACTCTTTAAAACTCAAGCACAGCTTGTGTGGTTATGATGACTGATTCCTTTTCCTGTTTGCTTTAAGATGCACAGCCTGACAGGATTTTTATTTTCTGTTTGGGGAACAGAATACTAACAGGTCATGTTTATTGAGCATTTCTGACATGCTGAGCTCTTTTCACACATAATTGAATTTGAACCCCTCCACAAACCTTTCAGGTAGATAATCTGTGTCCTTGAATTCTGCAAATAAGAAGAGTAAGGCTTGGAGAATTTTGTGACTTTTCCTGGATTTCATAGCATATAAGTAGCAAATGAATGAGAATAACCCAATTTAGCTAATATCAGTGACTGAGCTCTAAACTGCTATGTACTAGAAAAAAATCTGCAAATATAAATATATTAAATTATATTTTATTATATATTTTATGAATTATAATTTTTAATTTTTACTAATTTTGTATTATTTTTATCCTAGTTTATTAAAATATTCCACATAATAAATTATGGTATATTCTTTCTATGGAATACACTGTAACTATCACAAAGAATGAGGTAGGTGCCTATTTATATTTTGAAAACAAAGTTACAGATATATAGATACATACACACAGATAAAATACACACACACTAACATATATACAGAGAAAGAGAAAATTTCCACAATAAGATACATCAGAAACTGTTACATGTAGTTAACACTGGAAAATTGGATTTGAATTTTTTGACAGAACTCCATTTTTTTTTTTTTACTTTATTATTTAGCGTCATAGCAGATGCTGTCCCCTCCCTGCCCGTATTCCCTCAGCCCACCCCTAAGGTTCTCTACAGCCTTGTCTACATTTCCTATATACAATATAGGACTTTATATACATGAATGTAGCTTCTGCCCTCAAGCCCTGCATAACTTTAGTCTCTTTCTCTCTCTCTCTCTCCCTCGCTCGCTTGATCTCTGTGTCTCCCTACCCCCTATTATCTCTAGATAGATAGATAGATAGATAGATAGATAGATAGATAGATAGATAGATATGGAGATAGATAGATGATAGATAGATAGATAGATAGATAGATAGATAGATAGATAGATTTATCTTGCTGTGCAGGCTTGGGGCAGATCAGCAGTGCTTGGAAACAAACCTTAACCAATGAGGGACAGCCGTTATGGATACATTCTCTGACCTCTCAGTGTGTCCTCTTCCCAGCGTGTCCTCTTCACAGTCTCTCAGGGGCCCCAGTGGGATACAGCACCGGTTGCCCCCAGAAGTGTCCCTCTCCTTGTGCACCAGTTGCTATTTATGCTATTTATGTTCCCTACCTCACTTCCCATTCCCTCACCAAGTGCCCTGGGATTACCTCCCAGATAAATTGTTACATCAGGTCCCTTATCCCAGTATCTGCTTTTGGGAGAACCCAAAACTAAGACAAACACTATTTGAATTTTTGCAATATGCTCACATAATTTTCACACAAATAGGCAAGCAACATCAACTCCAGTTTAAATGAATAGGATCATTGAAAAGTACAGTATTTAATGCAGCGTGGATTGCCCTTTCCCTGATGCACATTCTGGGTCTGTTGCCGTGGCTCTGAGTAGCCTTTCAGCTCTTACCAATAGAGATAAAGAGATTTTGAGGGCCACAACTGACGTAGAGGAAAAGTGGTCTCTGGGCAGGGGGGTCTTTCCAATAAGGCTTGGAAAACAGGGTTTCACCCACACACACCATGTTGTAAAAAGGTGCCATGTTTTGCTTCTCTGTTTCCCAACCCTACCCCATCCCCAGCCATCTTTCGTTGAACGCTGCTTCATGCTCATCACTATGCCGTTACTAAGGCTTGCTGAGCTCCACACAGGCTCACAGGCTGGGCCAAGAGACTCCGGGGATTCATTGTCTGGGTCTAACACAGTGCTCTGGGCCCTGGCCCAGGGGAGCTGAACAAAGTCGTCTCAAGATTACAAGCCATTTCAGCCCTATCAGGGGTTATGGCCCCTACTTTTTAACATCCTGCTTTTATTTGCAGGCTATGAAGTGTAATAGTTCACCATTTTGGTTTAAGTATCACCATAAAAGTCAGTGAGATGGAACAGGCAATAAGTAGTTCTTTTACATAGTGTGGCTGAGGCTGGGAGCTTACATCTTCATTAACCCACAGAAACGGCTCTGGAATAAAATGCTGGGGTGGGCGCTCCTTAATGTCAACATCTGTGAGGACGAGCCCCCCTCCTTCTAACTCCGTGTGCCTCACTTTGCCCCTTGCTGGCTCTGGTGCTGAGGAAGTTGGAAAAACAGGAAGGAAAAGAGCAGATCGATTTCATAAGAGCGATTCTGAGTGTGTGGATGAAACACCAAGCTTTGCGATGGAAAGTGAAAAACTCTTCTCAACACAGATGTGTTTGATTAGTAAGACACCCCCAGCACCATCCTCCAGGCACCAAGTACTCTGAGTAGCTGAAGTTCCCTATCACACAAAATAAGCATTTCCACTAAAATTAGATTAATAAATAATACAAATAATTGTAGGCTTTTGCTGATGGAAAATATAAGTGCTCATGTCTTCCATCCAGAATCTGTCCCAGAGAGATAGAGTTGGTAGGCATAGTACATACAATAAGACAACTTTATTTTACTTAGCAGGGTGGCATGATATTTGCCTATATCAGAGTTTCTGGTAAGATTTCCTGCATAACACCCATTCTATGGTTTTATGTGAAAGAAAAAAAGTTTCTCAGTGAAACAATTTGAGTGGAAATGTTAACTAAGGACATTTCACTATACAGAACTTAAGATACAAACAGCTAAATCTGTTTGGTATGTATATGTTGGTATATATAAAAAATTCCTAGGATTTTCACTGAACATTTTCTCAAAGAATATTTCTTGGGGTTCAGATTTCATGCCTCACTGACATAAAGGAACTGCCCGCCTCCCACATCATGCATGCGCAGAAGATTCAGAGCTTTACCCCATCCACAATAACCTAACATTTGAGCACACCAGAATCAAGAACAAAACTGCCCTAAAACATACCACTTAGGTTCCCATCCTAAGGGAACCTTAGGGCTGCTCTCTGGTCCCATCCTTCTTGCCCAATTCTCAGCTCTCTACCCCTAAAGTGATAGGATAAGGTTTCATAGCCAAGAGATATATTTTATCTCATTTTCTTTATAGCCAAGCCATTATTTCCTACAGAATTATTAGTCTACCTCCTTTATCACTCTCAGCCCCCAATTCCCTATTTCCAATTTTACCCAACAGATTTTTTTCTAAAAATGAATAGATCTATCCTTGTCCTACAAAAGAGATCATTGAACATACTTTCTTCCATAACCAGTACTTAGTATGTCCTTAGGATGCATTCAGGGCTTTTCTTTCTTTTATATAAATTTTCTTAAGGATTAAAACTCTTCAGAGTGGTTATCAGATTTAATGGGACCTAAGGACCACATGACCAGAGGACACCCATGTCATGTAGAAGAGATATATGCAACTCCTTATTTATATATTCATACCAGACAACACTAGTGAATCATAGAATAATCTCCTTCCCTTCATTCCTCCACCTCCATATGAATCCAAATGTTTTTCTATGGGAGATAAAACTTATTTTCCCTCTCTATCTTAGCTCTTGCTTTCTGAAAAAGCCAGTAATCTTGAAAAGTGTTTCCAGTCTTTCTCTTTCTCACATAGATGAAGTGATAGCTGTGTGGTTACCTCTCACAAAACATGCATCATTGGGGCCAGAGAAACCAATTCCCTATGTCTTGCGAGCTCTTTACAGACATGCCCATGTTGAACAGTGTCTTTCAAGTTGTCAAACATCTCCCTTTTTGGTCCATAGTTACCCTTCACCTGTATCATGTGTACATCATGAGGTAATGAAGGAAAAAAGAACATTATTCTCCAGTTCCAGGGGCTTGAGTCAAGTGACACTGGAGAAGTTTCTGCTCTACCAAGTCCATGGCTATGAAAAGACTATTCCTTAATAGTGCTAAACTGCAACAGGACAGCGCAGAAAACCTTGTCTTTGGACACCTAAGAGATAATGCATGTTGTCTCACCAGTAAGTAAATTCATGCCAAACAGAAAGGGGCAAGTCCATTCTTTCATAGCATTAATTGCAAAACCAATCTCAGTTTATCATACAGGCAGCTGCTTCTGTATCAGCCCAGAGTCTATTCTCAGCAATGGGATAACTTGAAGTCATTCTTGGGCCTCATTGACCTCTTGGAGGTAAAGAAGAGAGCTAAGATGGTAGCCTCTGTCATCCACACACAGAAAAGTCAAACCCTCAACCCAGCCATGATAACTGAACCCTTGAACACACCAGAACCAAGCACTCCATGACTTGAACATACACTCATCTTCCCACCTGGTTGCAGCTGTTGCTCACATACTGACTCCTATCTTCTATACCTCCTACTTGGCTCCTTAGCTCTAAATGATAGGATGAGAGATGCAACCAAGCCCCCAAAACTAAGCTCCCATAAAAGCAGACCTTTATCACATTTGCTCTACATGGCTATATTTCTGATTCACTCTCCTCCACCAATTCATCGCCCTAAATTCCACTTTCCCTCAAATGTCCCAACAATTTTTCATTTTCTCACATTTTTTGCTTTTACTTTGTTTTCAAATTTTACATTTCTATACGCTTGACTCACTCTCCAGAACTATTCTGATTATTCCATTCAGCTGCGGTGCTTTCATCAGACTTGTGTTGATGCTCCCCTGGGCATTCTCTGGCCTGTACTTGGGGACCAGGAAGTTGTTTCTTTACCAACCATTTATACAATTTCCAGGGATGTTGCTGCAGCCCTATTCTTACTGCCACCTTTTTTGTCAAGAATAACATTTCTAATAAATGAATAGCAGCAGATCCTCTCCAGAAAAATATATGGGGCTCTCATCAGAGTACCATCTTATTATCCCTTTTCCCAAAGGGATCCCTTTGTGGGCATCTGTATCACTTACTATTTTTCTTTGCACTTAAGGAAGCTTGGCTTTCGCATCTTTGAATTATTCCTCTGGCACCTTTAGATATGCACCAGGCCTCATATGTGCAGTTAGAATAGTAAATTTTCCCACTGGATAAAGGATTAAATTTGCCACTACACATCCCAGATTACCCATATGGGCTGGCTTGTCTCCCTCAGTGTAAGACACTCTGAAACACATTGAAGTCCCCAAGATATGAGTGTCTAAATCTTTTTGTGCTGCTATAACAAAATGCTTGAGATTTGGTAGTTTATCAACAACATAAACTTACTTCTCACAGTTCTGGAGTCTGGGAAGTCCACAGCCAAATTACCCAGAGGTTCAGTGTCTGGTGAGGGCTGTTCTCTGCTTCCAAGATGGACACTTGTTTCTGCATCCTCTGGAGGGGATGAATTCTATGTCCTAAAAAGGGACAAAATGAGCAGACTTGACTTCCCAAGCCCTTTACGATGCACTAATTAATTCAAGAGCACAGAGGCCTTGTGGCCTAATCACTTCCTATAGATCCCACCTTTTAAAATTGTTGCATTGGGGATTAAGTTTTAACATGAGTTTTGAAGGAACATAAATATTCCAGCCATAGCATATGAGTAAGACTTAGCCTGTTCCCAATCCTTCTGTGTCACAGCACAACAGATACCCCCTTGAACTTGTGACTATAATTGTGATCCATTGCCTTGGGCCTCAGACAACAGAACAGAAAACTATCAAGACCATGAAGGCGGGGCAAAGAGCAGTGGGTGTCCAGAACTTCAAGCACGCAACATAGTCTTTCTTAGATTAACCTCTTGAGACCTCCCTAGAGAGATTACTTTTGTTCCTAGGACACAGTTATCTTAACAGCATTCTCATAACTGGATTTCCCATCTACATTTCATTTCTTCATTCTGTATGGATATGCCACCCCACCAGAGGTAAATGTCCTACTGCTGATTTGTGGATACTTTATCACTTGATGTGCTTCTATCTGTATCCATCTATTTGTCTGTCTCTCTATTTACTAAATGATTTACCTGTGCAGTATTCCAGATGTTTGGAAATGCTGGAAGTCTGAACTCTGATTTACAGAGGGGATGTTATGTAATTCAACATGATTTAAAGTGTCACACAATCTGTCTATATTTGGAAATATCTACTCTCCTGGCATCATGCAGAACCAGACACAGCCCAAGGCCTTATGTTTCCTATTTAACTTAACAACCTGCATAAATGTCTCTTTTACATATTATCAATGTGTCTTTAATAGTCTTGCAATTCTTGAAGCAATCCCAATCTGAATAAGCAAAATTTTTGCAGGCTGTGGTATGTAAGGATCCAACTGGCTCACACAACCAAGTAGAATTTCAAAATACACATACTAGCCCGGAACAGTGTCTTTCATGCCTTTTGAAGAACACTCATTTTTAATTGTTGTATTTGACATGTGTTCAAGAAGAATGGTCTGGTAAGCGATCTTTTTACTTTGTTTTTTGTGTTCGTTTGACATGGGATGGGGTGTGGGGTGTGATTTACTAAGACAACTCAGTAAAATCCTATAACAATAATGCGCTTTCTTTTTTGTGCGATGACATATTGTTCTCCACTCTCTCTCAGTAACATATCTGCTACAAATAGTTTCTACAACCCTCCTTGAAGGCTTCCAACAACCACACAGATGTCTCTATGCACAGCATTAGCTGTGGAAAGAAAAACTGTGTTAAAGAAGACATTTTCCAGTTACAGGGAAAGACAGAACCACTATCTTAGAGTGAAAGTAATACACGGTGAGTCCCATTGGGATAGCCTTGGTGACCCCTCAAGGCAAGGGATTCAGACCTACTGGTATCATGTCATGTCTGCCAAAGGGATGGCTACCAGTGAGCTGTAATATGAATGGAACTAGAAGAAAATGGAACAAGGAAACAAGATGGTCGGAATTATTCCCCAGAATGAATAAAAGTACCCCTCAAGATCGCCTATCCCTACATTCATTGAACAGCTTTTTAATACCTGATTCAGTCTTTCCTGCATGTTAACACCATGAAAGAAGTGGAGAAGATACTTGATAAAAAGCAGAGTAACTTTTACACCCTAAAGGTAGAGGCAACTCTGAAAATTGATTCAATGTTCTCTGGTTTATACATCCATTGTTTATGAGTTTAATTACTATGAATTGGTTCCATGAGTTTGATCATCAGAACAAGAACCAATCAAGTCAATTTCAGGACATGCAAAGTTGACAGAGCTGTCAATCAAGGGCTCTTTTCTTTACTCTGGCCAATTGGACTCCCTCTTTGGGGGAATGTGAATCTTGAGCAAAGTATAAAAGTTCATAAATCATTGGAACAAAGTATTTCTGGAGGAAATCTTTGAGACTTTCCATGAGTACCTGCCACTGACATCCCTGAAGATGTCCTGGTTTCTGTCTTTCTCAAAGCCTGGCAGTTCAGCTTTTTTTTTTCTTTCCACTCCTGTGAGATATCTACTATATACTTCATAAACTACATCTTTCTATTTGCTTCCATCAGCCTGATGTGGATTCTATTTCTTGCAACGCGGAGACCATAAGTCATTCAGGACCTGTAAAGCCTTTTCTATTCAAGTAAAAATCGAGGTTCAAGGAAGCCACAATTTATTTAACTAGATTTCAGATGCAGGACAGGATAATTAACCTTTTATTAGGGAAGGTATGAGCCCTGCCTCCTCTTCCCCCGGCAGAGACAAACAATTCTCCTCCCAGGCCTGACTGAGCAATATGATTATTTGAGCCCACATGCATTTGCACAGGAAGGAGCTGCTGGAGCTTGCCCAGGTGGCCAGGCCAGCACTGAGTGCTGGAGGGCCCAGGAGGAGGGCTCCTGCCTCACCCTGGGCGGTCGGGTGGAAATAAACTGTGTCTACCGCCTGGTTCTGGCAGCAAAAGCAGCACCAGCACCAGAGGAGGTTCGGACTCCAGACCCCCCGAAACCAGGAAATTCCAAGCTGGAGCTAAAATTGTAGCTGGCCCTCCCAGTCTTGCTCCCAGCTCAATGCTCTGCAAGCCTCAGCACAGCATGTATCCACACACAAAGTTACCCACGTGGGTTGAATTATGGAGGCACAGAACTGTTGAGGCCAAGGCCCTCTGTAACGCTCTCACTCTCTGAACCCTGGGGCAAGAAGGATCCTTCACCCTCTGTTTACTTTAATACTTGGACTGAGCTGGCTGTTAATTTTAACCGTGGCATCAAAAACAGAAAACTAGCATTTATTATTGTCGGCCAGACACTGAACTAGCGATTTAATGAAATTATCTATTCACTCTTTCCAGCAATGCTTCTGTCAAAGTAATATTATCCCCATTTTACAGAGGTTGCCCAGGGTTGGTTGATGTATGTGTGCCAGGTTTGTTGGAATTTGAGCTCATATCTTTTGTCTCTAAAAGCCTAGTTAACTATTTGATATTTTCTAACTGATGGAACACAGAGAGCTTGCACTAAGATTATTCTCAAGTGGCCTTTAGAAATCATAAAACTGGACTGTACCACTAGACTTTTCTATTGGTAGAGCCAGGAAATGCTGTTTTCTAGGCCAGGAGATTTTCCTGTCTATCCTGGCAAAGTCCATTGTCATTAGTAGGATTGATCAGCTCACAAAGGATATTACTTGAAGGAGAGACTCCTGGATTGAGAAATAGGAATTTAAACCCAACCCTCAGCTATGTCTGGACAACATGGCTTCTAACACTTACCTCCTTTGTATCCTCAACCCTTTTGTTTATAAGATGGCATAGCAATGTCTACTGTAACAGCAGGGTGCAGTTGTGAATAAGGCAATGACCTACCAAAATCAGGGAGGGAGGCTATCTGCCCTAATGGCAATAAGCTTTTATTTCTTACATTGTCAAGACTTTGAAAAAAGGGAGGGATTTCAGTTAGTTTTATTATTGTTTTCAAATCCTCTATGGACAGTGCAACCCTTGTAATCTGCAAGCGTGAGATCCTCCCAATTTTTCTACTTCTGCATGCCCCTAGATCAAGAAATTTACCAGAAAAATGCAAGGCTGCTACTAGAAAGGGACTTATAGACCATGAACATCAAATTGATCACTTACAAATCCAGAAATTGATACCCTTAAAAGAGAAGTAACTTATCTAAGATCACAAAGTAAATTAGTGGCAGAGTCAAGGCTAAAGCCAATCTTTCTCACAGGAATTACAGCACAAACGTAAGGTGGTATTATACTAATATTGATGGCTGTAAAAAGATCCCAAATATTTTCAAGAAACCCAAGCACTAAACTCTGGCCCTTGGATGGCATTTACTCTGATGGACGGGACGTTGGATTTAAATTCCAAAGACTTTTGCTCAAGTCTTTGGGTACTGATAACCTCCTGGGGAAGGAAGACAAGATAGGAATAGTTAATTAATACTGCAAGGTAGAAATGACTGCCCAAGATACCAACGCAAGACATTTCAGAAAGCAGCACATGATGAGTTGTCAAATTAGTGGAGCCAGGAGCTAATGCTCTGAGAAGGCAAAGGAGAACCACCACCTTGCCTCCTCCATGAACTCCCCAGCTCTCCCTGCATTCCTGTGGCTTCTTAAGCCTTTAATCAGTAACCTGAACAAGTGATTTGCTTGATAATTATATGTTTATGAAACATGATATTTGGGGGAAAGAAAAAGTGATTTGGAGTCAATATACATGTCTTTACAGCTCATCTTTGCCATCTGCTAGTTGAATGACCATGGGCAAGTTCCTTTGCCTTTGAGACTACACCTTCTTTTCTGCAAAGAGAAAACAATAATCCACACTTCTCATGACTGAAAGTTAAATGAAAAACTAGATAGAAAGCATCAACCATCGTGTTTGCCTCTTGTTGAATGTACTTCTTTGTCTTCGGTTAGACTGCAAACTCCTTGAGGGTACGTTCAGGCTTTGTATGACTCAGCATCTTTCATGGCTCCATCACAATTATATAAAAAAAAACCTTAAAGAATATAATTGGATTGTTTGTAACTCAAAGGATAAATGCTTGAGAAGATGGATACCCTATTCTCCATGATGTGCTTATTTCACATTGCATGCCTGTACGAAACATCTCATGTATCCCATACATATATATACCTACCATGTACCCACAAAATTTTTTTATAATTAAAAAAATTAAAGACATTATTGATTTGAACTAACTCAAACATAGTCAGGAGAGAGGAGGAGAACCTATCTTGATTTTTTAAAAAAGAAGAAGGTTGGATTTATACTACCTTTCACTGAGTATCAGCCAGAGTGTGAGCTGAGTTTTCTTAACAATTGATCATAACTTGAGTCCATTGTGGGGCATCATCAGTTCAATGCATGGTGGTGCCAATAACCTAAGAAAAAATACTTCCCTAAATATCTTGAAACCCACATGATTTCACTGGTGACCGCTTTAAGGCTTCCATATGATAAGCTCCACAACATATTCACTTTCAAGGGGCATGTAAACTGATAGAAAACCACACAAAAATTCAGTAAAATCCTCATGGCAAAACCTGAGTCACCCAAAAGAAAACTAACATTTATCATTACAGACATAAGTATGCTATAGCAAGATTAGGTACAAGTACTGAATAGCTTATGAAAATAATTATATTTATTATCATAAAAAGAATGCTTTATCATATGCAACAAAGAGTTCTATATTGGAAGAAACACACATTCACAGATCTGTATACAGATATGTGGATAATATTTTCCACATACACACATGTCCCAATATATTTTCCACATTTTCTACAATTCCCATCATAACCAGAAAATAAATTCATGCTTATTTTCCCTTTACCAAATCAATCTAGCTAGATAGCTGGCCAGCTACCGCTATCTATCTATTAACTATGGATCATCTTAATAAAGAGAAATAAACTTGAGTTTGTTTTCTGATTATGATGGGAATTGTGGAAAATGTGGGGGGAAAAAATGAAATTTTTAAGTTAGGGTCCAAACAGGAGACAAAAACCACACAGCAATTTGAACAGGAAATGTTGAATACAAAGAATTATTAACTATAACATGGAATTACCTACAAAAAGCGAAGAGAATTCCAAACAACAAATGAATGGAAGAAAAGAAAGCAGCCACCAGCTCTAGGACTAAGGCAGAGAACCCAAGGAAGGAACAAATATGGAAGACACTCCCTTTCCAGAGTTGACATCCACATCTGGATGGTGGCTGTGCTGCTTTGGCCCACTGGATGAGGGAAGAGTTCCCTGAGGTGTGCACCTCTGGGGTGCTGGAGGAAGCCGCGTAGGAAAACGTCATGCCCCGGGTGGTAGTGTGGCTGAAACTCCCTGGAGGTGAGTGCCACTGGGTGTCCTGCTGCCCGCCTCCCTCCAGCTGCCTCCAGCCAGGGGAGCAAGACAGAATACCGCAACCAGGATGAATCCCTCGTCCTAGTCCAGTGTCTCTCCTGCGCCCTCTACTGACAAAGTGTATCCCTGTGTCCACAAGCAAAGGAAAAGTACTCGTCCCAAGCAGGGCAATGAAGGGTGAATGTGAAGCTAAGAGGCAAAAATTGATAACAGCACATACAAAAAAATATAAAAACAAATAAATAAAGATCACCAACAATCCCAACAACCAAAAATAAAATCTTCTACTGATATTTCAAAAAATCTTCTATAACCTGTATTTACTTGGGAGGGGTAATGTCTTTACATATTTTTTAAACAACTAAGAACATGTGTTAAGTCAATTTAACTAAGTTTCTTTTCAATTTATCATAAGATATGTTTTATAACATTAAAAATTCTCTTTCACATGATTTTTATTGGGTGCATAGTATTCCACAACGGAATACTTATTTAAGTATTGTTCTATTTTTAAGTATTTACATTTTTATTTTTTTCTTTATTACAGATAATGTATATCTTGAATAAATTCTTTAAAATAAAGACCCACAGTAGATTTTCTGGTTTCAAGTTTCAACAATATTTAAGAATCCTACTATATATTTTTAAATTGCTCTTCATAATTATAAAGCCAACTTATATTTCCACAGAAGCATACGTGAATGTCCATCTCATCACATTCTCATCAGCAAGGAGTAGTACCACATTTAAATATGTATTGTTAGATTTTTAAAAATATACAAATTAATTCTTACATTTTTGATCACTAGTAAAGTTGGCAATTTTTTACATCTTTAAGTTCCACTTCTGAATATTTGTTTTAGCCATCTTCTTGAATTTTTGGTGTTTTTATTTTTAATATGTAAAAAGTAAAAAGCTATTTGTTAAAACACCAAGACAATTAATCAAAATATTACAGTATAGAAGTGGAATGATACTTTTAACTATGATAAAGGGTGATTTTATCACACACAACAAATTGGGTAGTTGTGACAATGATACAAATAAAGAGTTTATTTTACATTTTTAAATTTTGTTATATTTGTCGTACAAATATATATTCTTTCTTATAATCAGGAAAGCTATATCTTCAAAATACAAGGATTTATTTTTTCCAAGTTATATCCATGACCATATTTAATGGATAACACCAGAGGTATACCTGCTAAAAATCAGCAAAAAAGAACAATGTCCACTATTATTACTAACATTGTTGTGGAAATTGTGGTCAAGGGAGAAATACATAAAAAAGACAGAAAAAGTGTACATAAAGGTAAGGAAGGATGAAATCATTATTCATTCACTATATAATTCCAAATATAACACAGAAGCATTTTTGTCTTAAGAAA
Organism: Pan troglodytes; assembly: GCF_028858775.2. NCBI lineage: Eukaryota > Metazoa > Chordata > Mammalia > Primates > Hominidae > Pan > Pan troglodytes. The sequence continues at coordinate 46,515,685 of NC_072419.2, forward strand.
TATTCTAAGGTCTGTATGTAAGGATGAATAAGTCACAGTCCGATATGGTTTGGCTCTGTGTTTCCACCCAAAATCTCATCTTGAATTGTAATAATCTCCATGTGTCAAGGATGGGACAAGGTGGAGATAACTGAATTATGGGGGTGGTTTCCCCCATACTGTTCTTGTGATAGTGAGTGAGTTCTCATGAGACCTCATGGTTTTATAAGGGGCTTCCCCCTGCCCCTTTGCTCTGCACTTCTCCTTGCTGCCGCCATGTGAAGAAGGATGTGTTTGCTTCCCCTTCTGCCTTGACTGTAAGTTTCCTGAGGCCTCCCCAGCCCTGTGGAACCGTGAATCATTTAAATCTCTTTCCTTTATAAATTACCCAGTCTCTGGTATTTCTTCATAGCAGAGTAAGAATGGATTAATACACCATAAAAAAAGAATATTTGAAAAGAATAATTGATAAGGAGGTGGACTAGGTGGTAAAACAAAGAAAATTCCTCCCTGTATGTACTAAGGCTTAATATCAAACAAAGCACTGCAGATCATTGGGAAGTGAAGAATTATTCCATAAATATTACTAAGATGACTTAACAGTTAAAATAAACAATTTCTGTCCTCTCACACCATATACCAAAATACATTTTACATGGATTAAAATGTCAATGTGAAAAGCAAAACTAAAAAGTTGTATAGCATAGATTTACTAATTTGTTAAAACCTTGAGGTAAGCGACAAGAAATTGGAAAGCTATAAACGTAATTGAACAGATTAAATATTTCTATGTATCCTAAATATGTAAACTTTTAAATGTAGAATGTTATGTATCGTGAAAGTATTCATGAAGTAATATTGCAGATGGAATAGTTTTACATTTGTTTGGTTAATAACATAGATAAATCAATAAGAAAAACATAACACCGTTATAGATAAAAGGGCAAAGAACATGAATGGAGGACTATTCACTAAATATGAACTAGAACCATTAAGTAAAGGTGAGAAAATAAGCTAAACCTCATTAATAATCCAAGAAAACTCTCCTTGTGGTGAAAGCCAAAACTGAGCATCTGCTTGTCACCAAGCTAGATTTTGTTAGAACCATCTGAGTTACTACTCAAATAAGTTTCAGACAATGGCAAATTCCTCAAATCCAAATCATGTTTTTCTTCTAATAAGAATAGTTGTAAGTCATAACTCCTCAAGTGTGTGTGTGTGTGTGTGTGTGTGTGTGTGTGTGTGACGTGGCGAGGCCCTAAATAGGCACCCAGACAGATGGGAACCTTTATTTCTTGACCTTTGTCTCTCCCAGGGTAGCCTCTAACAAGATGGCTTGGATTTGTTTTGAAACGTCTTCTCCAGAGAAGGATTCCCAAGAGGCATCATGTAGACTAAACCTTTGGAGCTGCTTGGCACAATGCCTGCCGCGGTCAGGCCCTGGGAAATGCTGCAGAGCCCTGCAGGGGAGGTGAGACTCAAGAGAGACCCAGCCCCAAGCCCAGGACTCTTAATTTATGTTTCTGCTCTGGCCTCAGTGCTGTGAACAAAGAAACTGATGGGATTTATTTAAGGGAGTTGCCTCTCCCCTCTCCTCAACACCCATCTATCTTCTGGAATAGTGGAAAGAGTGCTAGATTTGGAGAATCCCAGTTCCTTCAGTTTCTGAATGTTGACCTTCTCATCTAGAAAATGGGGTCAATAGTTTCTTCCTTCCTGTTGCTGGATTATTGGGGAAAATGTGGTTAATGTATAGTCAATTACGAAAGATGGTTCAGCCTTTGAGACAAACCAGACATTTTGGATTCAAATCTTGTTTCTGCAACTTTGCATCCTTGAGAAAGTTTGTTTAACCTCTCTGTGCTCAATTTCACCTTCTGTAAAGTTGAGATTATTTCTTGAAGAATTATTATAGGAGTTAAATTACGTAATACACCCAAGCACTGTAGCAAGACCTGGAAATAGTGTTATTATTACTAGTGCTCCCAGTTTAGAAATTCTTATTCCAGCATTCCTTCCTACATTCTCTTCTTAATTCAACCCTGTCTAACTAACATGCTCTCTTTCCCATTTCTGCCAAGCATCGTTTTATATTTTATATTTTTTCGATATTTGATGCCATCTGACATAACAAATGACATTTTCCTAGCATAATTGTCATGTATCTGAGGTCCAGGACCACATTCACTCACTCATTCATTCATTTATTCATGCAGCAAACATTTATCTACCATCTACGGTATCCCAAGCCTTGTCCTAGACTCTTGAATACACCCATGACTTCAACTCAGTCCTGATCATTTAAATCCTAGTGTTCAAGTTCTAACTTGGAAGTCAGGCAAGTAACCAAATGATTTCAAAACCAAGTCATAAGTAGATAATAGAGTAAAGAAAAAAACCTTATGGGAAATAGAGCTGGATGGGATTCACTCTTGCTATAAGAATTAGAAATCCTCCACTGGGTCATCTAACCAGGGATCTGAATGTACCCAGCAGGCAAAAGAGAGAAAGGGTACCCCAGATCATTAGAACAAAATGTTAAAAAGCATGAAGGTGTGAACGTGTATGACCTATTTAGGAAAGGTGATAAAGGTGACTCTGGCAAAAGTATAGGGTATGTTAGAAAAAAAAAAGAAAAAGAAAAAGAAAAAAAAATGTCTGCAAGAAGTCAAATGGAAAAAAAAAAAAGGCAAGGAGAAGAAGAGACCTGAAAAACTGGGTTAAGGAGTTTGGACATTTTCCCAGACATTCAGGGTTTTCAACTTGTGGCCACCAGGCAGTCCTGATTTAGTCAGGTCTGTGCTTTTAAAGTTTTCATGGAATATAGGGCATGTACTACCTATTTAGCCACAGAACCCACCATGCCATAGGACAGTACCCAGCATTGAATCTTTTCCCACATGCCCCTGATGGATGTAAGTTTGCAACCCTGCTTAGTCTTAGAGAGTTGCTAAAGAGTTGATACCAGGCATTGATTTTATCCAGTCCCTCTGGAGACTGGCAGGAGAGGCTATTGTATGTAGAAGGGATGTGAGACTATAGGAGGAAAGAGCAGCTAAAAAAACTACCACAATTAAATGAAAATGATAGAAATTATGTTTGCAAGGATGTAGACTAGCTAAAAAAAATCATACATTATAACTTCAGGAATTGTCAATTGGTATAACCACTTTGCAAAAATTTTCAGCAATATTTATTAAGCTAAACATCTGCAGACCCTATGACTTAATAATTTTATTTCCAGATATATGCCCAACAACGCTGTGTACATGTGTGTACACAAAGTCATGTACATGTGTGTATATAAAGTCATGTACAAGACTACACAGCAGCACTATTCATAATAACTTCAAACTGGATACTGCCCAAATAGAGAGTAGGTGGTGGATAAATATATTTTTGTATGTTACATATAACCTGAGCACTGTATAATTACGAACAACAATATGGTTAAATCTTATAACATAGCATTAAGTGAAGGAAGACAAACTGAAAAGGTCACATGCTGAATGAATCTGCATATACAAGGTACAAAAACAGGCAAGAATGAAAGTTGCTGTTAAATGATGATTACCTTTGGGCAGGCACCAGTGTTTGTCTGGAAGAGGGCAACAAGAGGGCTTCTGGGAAGCTGATAATGTTCTATTTCTTAATTTGAAAACTGGTTTCATGCATGTGTTCAGTTTGTAAAAAAGTATTGAGCTGGAATAAGTGTGTTTATGATATGTGTACCTTTCTGAATATACTTCAATTAAAAAGTTTTTATAAATTTAAAAAATAAGTTAAAGGTCATCACAAATAATATTATTGCAGTAGACAGTGAGAATTAATGAGACCTGTACCAGGGAAATAAGTGTTGTATTTACTCATTTATTTATCTAGTCATTCATTCAATTTTTATTAAGAGTCTGTTATGGATCAAACGTTCTACTAGGTGTTGAGCATACCAAAGCTACATGGAGAAGAGAGATATTAAACAATTAACCTCTCAACTAAATAATTTCAGGAAGAAAAAGGCAATTAATAAGCAAAGCAAGGTGATGAGATACAGCAGAAATGGATAGGAGTAGGGGATGTTGGAGAGGAGAGGCTACTTTAGACAAATTAGCAACTGTGTTTCCCCCATCTCAGGCTGCTAGGACTAAGCACTTCTGCACAGTTAGTGGTGTTAAAACTCCTAGGATTCTTGTTCCAATGACAGCAGATTTTTCGTCTTGCTGATGGTAAAGCAGGATTTTGATAAAGCTTCCTTACGAAGGGTGTCACATGCAATAATGTGTCATGATCAACATGTCACAGCACACAGCACCAGGCTGGTAGATCTGACGATCCAGGGCTCATAATACCATTATTGGGCACTGGGAAGTGTATTTTGCTGTGTCTTGCAAAATGCTCAAAGAAACACTGTCTACTACTCCTTGACCTGAGTTTTATAAGATCCTTAGTTGTCTGCCTCCAAAGTGGAAAATATTCCATGGGTACCCTGATAGCATATTTAACATACCTTTCATCTCAACATTTGTTTCCTGGATTGTTGCTCCATCCAACTCCCTGGCACTTCTGAACATAATTGGTATTCCTTTGTTACCAAGACTTTTTCCACAAACTTTACTTTTGAAATACTTCTTAAAACTTTTTTCAATTTTTAATATTCAAATAATTTCAGATTTCACAGTTAGTCCAAACATCCCACTAAGTCTGATATGAGTTAGAGAGCTCATTGGAAGAAAAGGGATAGAACATATATTTTTTAAGAAGGACCAACATTAAAATTGAAGGTTTTTATCTTCTATTAATATCACTGGAACCTCTAAAAATAAATGTGCTATATAAATGTAAAATTCTCATCACAATTTTTCATGGCAGAACATGTAGTAAAGACAACTTGAAAATATCTCAGCTTTACGGAAGGAGTTATTGCCAGGTTTGATTTTGTTTAATCAACACTGGCCCTCCAGTCTATCCTTGCATCTCCAAAGCCTACATATTTGGAGGACCCAGCTTAGATACTAACACTTGTAGAAAACCTTTCCTGATGACCTTAGCCAAGAGTGCTTTCTGCCAGCTAAACTGCTGTACCTGTTATTTATACCGTTCTCACAACCAATTGTGTGGTGGCGTGTCTAGCTCTCTACCTGGCTGCTGGGTGTGAGTGTCTTGATGTGTTTAAGTTATCTCTGCATCTTGCACAACCACAGCATCATCACTGTCATCATCACCTTCACCAGAAATACCCACTGAGCACCTACCCTTTGTCAGGACTTAGCTCAGTGCTTTAATAGCCTTATCTTATTTAATTCTCCAAACAACCTTATTACTACTCACTTTTTACAGATGAAGATATGGGAGCATGGGGAGGCTAAATAACTTCTTCAGTTTCCTCAGTGTTAGAACTAAAACTCCAGGAATATGGCTTTGGCATAGACTCATACCTGTGGTGCCACGGTGCTTCTTACCTAGCAAAAACGAGGCATCATGGAAGTTCATAAACACCCGTTCAATACATTGGCCCTACGGCATGAGAGTGGCTGTGAATTAGTTTGGGCAGAAAAACACAGGAAGTGAGTCGAGCCTCACGGATGTTTTGTGGTGAGTTTGAGAAACATTGAGGGTCTTCATTTCAAGATGACCAGTGACCTGTTTGCTTAACTGGGGTCTGTGACAAATACTCTAATCACCTCATGTTTCCCGTGAGCATGACACCTTCAATCAAATGTTCACAAAGCCACCGTCACATGTAATGCCCACCCAGCTGCTGGTAGAATTCCCCGAGTGGTACACTGTGAAGACAGGTGGGATTCTCGGGATGAAAAGGATACACACTTAAGCAGTTGGCAGAGATTTGCTTTCTCCATTCCCTTTATTAACTCCCATTGACTTCCATTGTAAAAATGAAGATGCATTCCCATGGGATAAAACACTTGGCCTCACCACTAGACACAAATGACCTGTACAAAGGAAACGAACCCCTTTCAATCAGCTGTTTAAAGGAAAAATGATAATGGATGAAAGAAGTTGAAGGAATAATGATCATGATCTTTAGAAAGTAATGCTAAACTACATAAAGCAGAGGCAGAAAAAAAACATACCTTTTAGAAAAAAAAATGCGGAGACAGTAGGTCCATGAAAAAAATTGAAGCAAACACGGACATTCATTTATTCATTTACTTTTTCTACTCATTTATTCACTTATTCAGCACATCTCACTGATTTGTGCTGTTGCGCTCTGTTCTACATAGAGGAGAGAAGGACAAATGAGAAGATACTCAAGAAGTGAGACACAGGAGTCCCTGTGTTTGGGTGGATATGAAGGTGTTACAGCACAGTAGTTATGACACAGATTTTAGCATTTGGGAACCAGCATAGCACAGACTTGGGACTGGAATCCTGTTCTCCAGCTTATCAGCTGTTGCCTTTAGCAAGGCATCTGACCTCACTCCACCTCAGTTTCCCTGCTTGCCATGTAGGAAAGAGTTTCTGACATGAAAAAGTTGTTATAAGGATTTGTATTTGTATATCACTTAGAACTAAAAAGCAAATGCTGTTTTACCATGTGTTATCTGAATGAGTTGGAGCAAAATTAGTTTATTCAACTGTAAAATAGGTAACTTGTATATCTCAGGATAATGAAAGTTATACACAAACATATATATATATAAATATGTCACATACACACACACACACTGAAGGAATTCAGAACATGCCACCCCAAAATATGTTGCCCTGGCATATTGACTATTCTGAGTTAAAGGAACTTGAAAAACCGCAGATCCAAGAAGGACACTCTGATCTTCCTTCCATCTCTCAAAAGAGAGAGATGAAGGCCGGGCGTGGTGGTTCATGCCTGTAATCCCAGTACTTTGAGAGGCCAAGGCGGGCGGATCACCTGAGGCCGGGAGTTCGAGACCAGCCAGACCAACATGGAGAAACCCCATCTCTACTAAAAATACAAAATTAGCCGGGTGTGGTGGCACATGCCTGTAATCTCAGCTACTCAGGAGGCTGAAACAGGAGAATCACTTGAACCTGGGAGGCAGAGGTTGTGGTGAGCCGAGATTGCACCATTGCAACATTGCACTCCAGCCTGGGCAACAAGAGTGAAACTCTGTCTCAAAAAAAAAAAAAAAAAAGGAAACAGTTCTCTAATTTGAGAACTGTCCCCACTATACCAGGAGAAAGGAAACATTCTTATCATGGAGGACAGGAAATTGAGACCAAGAGAATTCTGTACAAACAGATCCTTGTTAAAATAATTCTTATCTTCCTTTAGCCTTGCCACCATTGCCCTTTTTTTGTTCAACCTAGTATAAGAGCGTTTAGGTTTTGCCAGGTCTTTGGGTCTTCATTTCCTAATGAGGTCTCCTGTGTCTTATAAAATTTATATTTAAAAATTGGTATGCTTTTATCCTGTTAATCTGTCTTATGCCAAATTAATTCTCAGGCCCAGCCAGAGACCCTAAGACAGCAGAGGCAACAAAGTTTTGCTTCCCCTACAATATACACCATATATAAACACACATACATATAGAGATGTGTATGTGTATGAGGGTGTGTGTGTTTTTGTGTGTGTGTGTGTGTGTGTGTGTGTAAAATACATTACATAAATACAGTCATTGGCCACCTAATGATGTTTCAGTCAACAACAGACTACATATATGACAGTGGTCCCACAAGATTATAATGAAGCTGTTATTGTCCCTGGACAGGGGGACAGTAATTTTGTTGATCTCAACCCGGTGTAGGGCTAGGCTAATGTGGGTGTTTGTATCTTGGGGTTTTTTTTTTTTTTTTTTTTAATTTGAGACAGAGTCTTGCTCTGTTGTCCAGGCTGGAGTGCAGTGGCACCATCTCGGCTCACTGCAACCTCTGCCTCCTGGGCTCAAGCAGTTCTCCTGCTTCAGCCTCCTGAGTAGCTGGGATTACAGGCAGGCACCACCACGCCTGGCTAATTTTTATATTTTTGGGAGAGACAGGGTTTCACCATGTTGATCAGGCTGGCCTCAAACTCCTGACCTCGTGATCCACCTGCCTCGGCCTCCCAAAGTGCTGGGATTACAGGCATGAGCCACCACGCCCGGCCTGTATTTTACTTTTTAATGAAAACGTTAAAAATTTTTTTAAAGTTAATAGAAAAAAATACAAAGATCTAAATAAAGTATTTTTGTACAGCTGTACAATCAGTTTGTGTTTTAAGCTAAGTGTTCTTACAAAAAGTTTATAAAAGTTACAGTAAGCTAAGGTTAATTTATTATTGAAGAAAAAATATGATTGTATGAATTTAGTGTAGCCTAAGTGTTTGGTGTTTATAAAGTGTATACTCGTGCACAGTCATGTCCTTGTCTTTCACATTCACTCACCACTCACTCACTTACTCACTCAGAGCAACTTCCAGTCCAGTAGGCTCCTTTTATGATCAGTGCTTTATACAGGTGTACCATTTTTTATCTTTTATATTATATTTTTACTGTACCTTTTCTATGTTTAGATATGCTTAGATACATGAATACGTACCATTGTGTTACAATTGCCTACACTATTCAGGACAGAAAGATGCTGCAGAGATTTTTAGGCTAGGAGCAATAGGCAATGCAATACGGCCTGGCATGTAGTAAGCTCTGCCACTTAGGTTTGTGTAAGTACACTCCATGATGTTCACACAATGATGCAGTCACCTAATGATGCATTTCTCAGAACATATCCCCATTGTTAAGCAACACATAACCACATGTAAAGGGCTTGACGCAGCATCTTACACCCAGCAAATACTCAAGTGGCTAAATGTTAAGCTCTAAGACAAGCTCTATCTATATACCTATGTATGTATCTATCTAATTTATATAATTTTGTTATTTTATTAATATTTAGTGGGAAATGAGAGAGGAGATAACATAATTTTTACACATTAAAAAAAATGTGTGCTAAGCCCATATTATGTACAAGGCACTGGGAATTCCATAATGAAAATGACAAGTGTGGCCACTGACCTCAAAGGTACTTATAGTCAGTCTTTCTGGACTGGGCAGATGAAATACAGATATGTTCAGATACAGAAGACTGGGGGAAAAGAAACTTGGTGGAAAAATGTATTAGGTCAGTTAGGGGCATATGAAGGTAAGAGGAGGAGTTGACAGGAAGATACTCAGGTTTGAAATTTAGAGTGGGGGAATTGGATTTATTATAGATTTGGAGGTTATCAGGAGTTGGATGGTGGAAGATGAGATCACCCAGATTGAACAAGTGTAGTGAGACGCAATTCTAGCTTAAAAACAGAACTCTTGATAACTCTACCATTTTAAAATGCAAATAAAGAAAAGGATCCAATGATGATACTGAGGGGGAAAAAAAGTTGAAAAAATAACAGATCCAAGATTCTACAAAAAATACAGAGAGAAGGGCAGAATAATCAGGGTCATGTGGTTGCAGCCTAGGAAAGCAAAGACATTTATCCCAGCAGCCAAGAGAGTCACACAGGTTTTGTTACATACTTGATTTTACAGCAATTTAAAAAGCCAGACTTTGAGACACTTCCTATATCACGAGGCTCTTGCTGTCCAGCAGAATCTCATTTCCTGAAATTTGTGCACATTTAGCTCCTAATAACTCCTCACTTTATAGTTTACAAAGAGCTCTCTCACATCTTGACTAGGCCTCACCACTGAGAATCAGGCAAGGTCTGATCATTATCTCCACTTACAGATGAGGAGGAAATGGGTTGAAAGAGGCAAAAGCATGTGTCTGAGGTCTTGCAGATTTATTGACATCCTGCAACACACTCGCTATTCTCTCCCTGACCCTGGTCTTGGAGAATTGTGTCTTCTGAAATATATTCTCAGAAATTATGCTCTATACCGGATCTTAGAGGGGCATTTTGGATCCACATAACCCATGACATATGGAACACTAACTTCCTTAAATCTTTTTGGAAGTGAATAAATAACGAAATGAGTAGGGAATTAAAACAGATATTGGGGCATTTTCACAGTGATGGACAGACAAAGGCAGATAAACACATCCCTTTGTGTCATTACATCCAATCCTCTCCTCCTACCCCACAAAGACAGAGCAACTAGGCTGAGTTTCCAGGGATTGCCTGGCCCGTGGCATGGGCTACACTCCCTTCCCCATAGGTGCTGCGCATCCTCCGTCCAGTGACCCAGTACAAATGCCATCTCTCGCAGCTTCACAGACCGCTGCTGCTGACTTAGGGCCTCGGCTCTGACTCTGGTTCCCTTCCTCCTGCCTTTCAGTCAGATCTTCCCATTTCCGAAGTCAACAGCTTCCCCAAAGCAATGGGACACAGGACGTCATAACTCAGACGCCAAACAGCAGGAGCCAGGAGGGAGGGTAGAAAGGAGCACAATGGAAATGGGGCTGCAGAGGCTGCGTAGAAGGAGGACTGGAGTGGGAGTCTAGGGGAGATTAAAGCAAGTGCGTGACGCTGAGCATTGTTGGGCACAAAAGCCACTGTGTTGGGTGTCCAGTTGATATCTCATGTTTAAAGTCCGGGGTGTATGCAAAGAAGGTGGGATTTAGAATCTGGGCAATCAGACTAGGGGGTTGGAGGAGCTAAAACCAGCCCCTTCCTGGACAGAGATGGTCCAGAGGTGGGCAGAGGCAGGCTCCAAGAGGACACTGGAGTGCTGCCCAGTAAACTGAGGCCTAAGCACTTTGAATGAATGGAGCCCAGAAAAAAGGTAGGAGATGGGGGAGGGGAGCAGTTTCAGGCTGCACACCAATGCCTCGATGCAAAAGACACCAAGGACCTGGCAGCAGACTCCTTTCTCTTTCCACAACCTGGTGGGCCTGTGAGGTTGCTCAGGTTACCTTGTATCTAGTAGCAGCCAGGTCTCAGCTGGAAGAAGCCACAAGTGAGGAGGCAGGGCCTCAGAGAGGAGCAGGGGCCAGTCATTCGAGGCACCCAAAGATGTCCTGGAAGGGAGCTGGAGGATCTTTCTAGAACTCCCAATTCAATGTGTTGAGGTGTCTCAGTCCTGTTTCACAGGACTTTTAAACTAATATGGCAGACTTTTGGCTGATTGTAACTGAGTACTTTAAATTACATAGATGACTATATTTTTTTTCACTTAAGAGGTCAGTTCTTATATAACTTGCCTCATTCTTTTCAAAAAATATTTTCATATACCCATTAAATAGAATATATAGAAATGTATGCATAAAGTATATATACACACACAAAGAAAGACAATCTTCATATAGAAAAAATATAATACGCATTCTTAAGTGTACTCAGCACCCAGATCCAGAAATAGAACATACCAGCACCCTAGAAGTCCTGATCATACTTAACTCTTAATTTAAAAAAAATTATCTCAGCAACTCTGCCAACCCCAAGAAATACCTTTCCAATTTAGGTTGAAAACAAATAAGGAACTGCAATACAGTATGTGGGTTTTCACTCTGTGGCACACTTTCCATACAGATCTATTCTGCAAAGGGAATTACACCTCATCTCCAGCTCACCCAAGAAAGCCCATGGAGATTCACGCTGATTACACAAAACGGATCCATAGCATTAGCAGTGGCTGTTCTGCTCCATGGTCGTTCAGAAGTCAGCCCTGCGTCTGACTGAATGGCCTGAGTCCTTTAGTATAATTGCTGTCGTGTACATCTTCCTTCCAAGCTCCGCAGCAGCAGCCAGCGTGGAAGAGGAGATTTCCACAACCAGCACTTATTCTGTCCATGCAGTTTCCAGTGGAATACTTAGCAGCATTTCCTCCATAGGGCAGGGCACCTTGGAATTACTGTCTGCTTCCAGGGAGTTTTGAGCTCAGAGTCTCTGCTGGGGATTGGGATGGGACAGGGAGGGTGTACAAACATTCCTCTGAAGTAGTGCACAAGATTTTCAGCATTTTTCGAGGGAGCGTCTCAAAGTTACGCAACATCCCCACACCCTGCCCTCCCCGCTAAAAGGTTAAGAACCTCTTTACTTGACTATGAGTTATCTGAGGGCAGAGGCATTGATTGATCTTCTTCAACCTGTATCCACAGTGAGATTTTTTTTCTGTATTACCAGCCATCAGCCTGTGTAACTGAAAAAAGCTGGGAATTTGGGGTCAGACACACTGTCATCCTCCGTGTAACTGAGTACATTTTTAAACTCTCTGAGCCCTCATTTTTTTCATCAGTAGAGTAACTATAATAATGCCCACTACACTGTAACATTATATATGTCTGCCAGAGTGCTTGGCTCATTAAAGAATTTCTGCAAAGTCCAGATATCCTATCTCCCTACCTCTCTGATAAATCCAGAGCAAGCTGAGATGGGAAGAAAGGTTGAGCTCACAGTTATCCGGATGTTTCAGACTCACAACCAATATGAAATTGAGGCTGGCCACGGGATGGCAACTCCACTCAGCATAGCCACGGAATAGCAGTGAGAGCACTGTGTCCCTTGATGTTCAGCCCATAACTCTTCAAAGGGCCCCTTCTTGGTAGCCCTGATCAGTTCTGGTGTGCAGTCTATCAAGTTCTGGATTTGCCATTTTAGCACGGCACCCATGTTTTGAGAGCACGAGCTTGGTCTGATTCCACCACTGCACAAGGCTAGGCACACTGCAGGTGTTGGATAAATGCCAGCTGAATTTACAGTTTTTAATAATGAAGTCTATGGCTCAATTTAACTAGAAATTATAAGTAAAATAGCATGTTAAACCCTATATAGTTCTTTCTGGCCCCCAGAGGAAAGGACAGGTAGCTTTCAACAGACTATCAAATGGAGAGAAATGTTAATCTATTCCTTAATAATCTCCTTATGTCTTTATATGCAAAAAACTCCCCAATAGGTGTGTGTTTCAGGGGAATCATCAGACCCTCCTGCTCAACGCCTATTGACTTACAGGTGCTAAATACCCAGTAAGTTGCTCTCTGTTCTACTTAACAACCACCTAATTCATCCACTGTTCCAGCCTTGGAAAGAGATGATTCTTGTCCTGAGGTTTTCTCCAACAGAAAGGGAAGAAAGTACATCAGTTAATAACTCTTAGTATTTGATTTAGAGTTTCAAGTCTATAACCATCAAGATAGCAATTCTAAGAGGCAAAAAGGCAAAAAAAAAAAAGTAGTCTGTATTGAAAGCAATTATAATGGCCACAATAATATCAATAACATCTACCGTGGATGAACGCATTTGAAGTGCAGAGTAAAGGACTAATCATGAATCATCTCATTATATTTTCTCAAGAAGAAAGTAAAATAAGCATGACTTTTATTTCCACTTCTCAAATGTGGAAACTTGATGGAGAGAGGTCAAGTGACTTGGCCAAGGACACAGTCACAAAGTCAAAAGTCCAGCCTAGATCTACCTGATTCCACAGCCTCTGCTGAGAACTGAAACCAAAGTCAGGCACCTTGTCATACATCAATATCATTGATGGTGCCAGGAGTAGATTCCATTATTCTGAATTCCTAAATCCAAATTTTACACATTGAGAGGATCTGTAGATTTTCTTCTAGAGCTGTATCAATTATCCAATTCTGATTTTTAAGTCAAATCACACAATGGCTGGGCAGGCTTCCCCAAACCCTGGCAAACTTTTCATTGCCCACAAGATGGCGTTGAGGGGTGAATGAAAAACCTCCAGGCATGGATGTCCTATGTGCACCATTCCATCAGAACATAAATGCGCTGGCATTTTCCAGCAAGATCTGTTAACAGTTTTGGACCAAGGAAGGAGAAGGGACCTCGTTAGATCTATCACTATCCAGTCATGTACCACGTCCTGCATTAACGCTTTGCATCTGTGACTCCAAAACAAAGTCTCAGAAACTCCCTGGTAGGTGTGGCAAGTACATGACAATATGCTAAACTAAACTCAATTGGTTTAACCTCCAGTTCCTTAGGAGTCCTGGGCATACCTTCCTTACTTGAAATTACACGTAACCTTGGTTGGCACACAGTAGGTGCCCAATCCGCTGAAGAATTGATGAATGATGTTTCATTCAATACCTTGAATGCTGGCCTTCTCTGGATAAAGATTGGCTAAATTTTACATCCAGAGGTTAATGAAGCTGTCATTCAGAGTTGAGGTTCTGAGGAAGAAAGACTAAGGTCTGCTGGAAAGACACCTGGACCGTGAGAAGCCCAGGTGTGCAACTCTAGTTCTGAGCCTTAGAACCTTTGAACAAATCACTGAGTCTCAAGGTCCTCATCTTTAAAATATTCATGTTTGCCCTGCATAGTTTCTATTGAAATAATCAAATATGCTAAGGAATGAAAATTGCTGTACAGAAAAATGTCACTATTCCAAATGTAAAATTCTATACTCAGGAAGGGAGCAGTTATTGCCTTTTAGTAGGTGACACTAAAGTTGGTCATGCATTAAGAATCTGGAGTCAGAGCTGAATCTCAGCGACACCATTTACTAGTAGTGTGACCTTAGGTAAATCATGTAACTCTATGACCCACAGTTTCTACCTCAATAAAATGGGGGTAAGACTAGTATAAGCTTCCTGGAGATTAGGACAGAGGTAAATATAAAGTATTTACCAAAATGCCTAGCACATAGTTACCATCAAAATGGTACTAATCATAATATTAATATTATGTGTACAACTTTTAATTTATGTATATCATGAGTTATGATATTTTAAACATAGCTCTTACTGACTCCCATGAGCCAATTGCATGCATGTCTTTTCAACTTTGTGTTCAGCAGCATCACACTGGCAGCTTGAAAATGGCTGTAGTAGGAGTTATTTACACTACTACTATAGTTGTGTAGTATAATTGATAAATGCTACAAATCAGAATTGTTGTTTATTGTTGTTTTCATTTTCTTCCAGAGAATCAATTTATCAGTATCAACCAGGCGTGGTGGCTCATGCCTGTAATCCCAGCGCTTTGGGAGGCTGGGGCAGGTGGATCACTTGAGGTCAGGAGTTTGAGACCAGCCTGGCCAACATGGCAAAACCCCATCTCTACTAAAAATACAAAAATTAGCCGAGCGTAGTGGCGCATGCCTGTAATCCCAGCTACTTGGGAGGCTGAGGCAAAAGAATCACTGGAACTCAGGAGGCAGAGGTTGCAGTGAGCTGAGGTGGCACCACTGCACTCCAGCCTGGGCAACAGAGAGAGACTCCATCTAAAAAAAAAAAAAATTACCAGCATCCTTTTGGTTATGCATATTGAATGTGTCTTAGTTTAGGTCTCCTAGAAGCATTTCCTAAGCTGAGATTCATATGTAATTGAGCTATTGAAGGAGTGCCCCCAAATAAAACTTGCAAGTGTGTGAGGGAAGCCTTATAGGGCAGAGGAAGAAGCCGGGCAAAGGTGAGGGTGCAGCTGAAGTCTAGTCTCAGCCTCATTCCACAGACAGCTCTGGAGCCTGTGTGGAACCACAGAGTTCCCACCTTGAGGCAAGGGTGCCAAACTTTTCTGCCCTTGTGTTAGTTGGCCATTGGCTACTGACAGACTTCTGGAGAGAATGCAGCTTCCCAGGCCATTCTGGGTGGCACAGCTCCTGATAGCAAGTAATTCTCTGAAGGGTCCAGCTGTGAGTCAAGAACATCTAGCACTGATGAGACATGGATGCACCAGCCCAGCAAAGGGCAGCTGAGCAGGGCACCAACAGCACCTACTACAGTATGGAAACAGATTGTCATACTAGACATTTGAACTAGAATAGATTTGGGAAGTCACCTCTCCTATGTGTGTAATCCAATACAGAAGAGTTGCTTATTCAATCAGCAAATATTTATTTAGTGTAAACTACATTCCTAGTAATGGGATTGGTACTGGAGATGCAGGGCTGAATGCAATCAGATGTGGAGTCCCGGCACTGGAGGAGTTTACATTCCAGCTATGGAGACAGACATTAACCAAATGCTCCCACAAATAAACACAAATTTACAACTGTGATGGTTACTGTGAAAGGGACAGGAAACATAGTACTCTTCTGTCAAGACAAGGGTTTGATAGACAGGGAGGCCCCAGAGAGCTTCCCTAAAAAAGTGACATCTGAACTGAGATCTGAAACATGAACTCACTAGGTGTGGGAGTAGGATGATCTAGAAGTGGGAGGAGCTGACAGTAGACAGGAAAGTGAACCTTCCCTTGGACTCATTTCCAGGACAAGCTTGCATATGGAGATTTGTCCCTGAGGCCCAAGGAGTGGGATGGCTCCTGGAGACCACAGGGGTGGGGAAATGAGGAAGCAAGGAGAGTTATCTTTACTCTTCTGAGAACAGTACTTAGAAGGCAGGCCAACCCTTTTCTATTTCTACTAATATTCTAGAATTCTCTATTTTGAAAACAAGACTATTTTTATCCTCTGTCAGTCCTCTGAGCCCAAGCCAAGCCATCGCATCCCCTGTGACTTCCAGGTATATGACCAGATGGCCTGAAGTAACTAAAGAATCACAAAAGAAGTGAATATGCCCTGCCCCACCTTAACTGACGACATTCCACCACAAAAGAAGTGTAAATGGCTGGTCCTTGCCTTAAGTGATGACATTATCTTGTGAAAGTCCTTTTCCTGGCTCATCCCGGCTCAAAAAGCACCCCCACTGAGCACCTTGTGACCCCCACTCCTGCCCGCCAGAGAACAAACCCCCTTTGACTGTAATTTTCCTTTACCTACCCAAATCCTATAAAATGTCCCCACCCTTATCTCCCTTCACTGACTCTCTTTTCGGACTCAGCCCACCTGCACCCAGGTGAAATAAACAGCCACATTGCTCACACAAAGCCTGTTTGGTGGTCTCTTCACACGGACGTGCATGAAATTTGGTGCCGTGACTCGGATCGGGGGACCTCCCTTGGGAGATCAATCCCCTGTCCTGCTCTTTGCTCCGTGAAAAAGATCCACCTATGACCTCAGGTCCTCAGACCGACCAGCCCAAAAAACATCTCACCAATTTCAAATCCGGTAAGCGGCCTCTTTTTACTCTCTTCTCCAGCTTCCCTCACTATCCCTCAACCTCTTTCTCCTTTCAATCTTGGTGCCACACTTCAATCTCTCCCTTCTCTTAATTTCAATTCCTTTCATTTTCTGGTAGAGACAAAGGAGACACATTTTATCCATGGACCCAAAACTCCAGCGCCGGTCACGGACTGGGAAGGCAGCCTTCCCTTGGTGTTTAATCATTGCAGGGACACCTCTCTGATTATTCACCCACGTTTCAAAAGTGTCAGACTATGCAGGGATGCCTGCCTTGGTCCTTCACCCTTAGCAGCAAGTCCCGCTTTTCTGGGGAAGGGGCAAGTACCCCAACCCCTTCTCTCCTTGTCTCTACCCCTTCTCTGCTTTTCTGGGGAAGGGGCAAGTACCCCAACCCCTTCTCTCCTTGTCTCTACCCCTTCTCTGCTTTTCTGGGGGAGGGACAAGTACCCCTCAACCCCTTCTCCTTCACCCTTAGCGGCAAGTCCCGCTTTTCTGGGGGAGGGGGAAGTACCCCTCAACCCCTTCTCCTTCACCCTTAGTGGCAAGTCCCGCATTTCTAGGGGGCAAGAACCCCCAATCCCTTATTTCCGCACCCCAACCTCTTATCTCTGTGCCCCAATTCCTTATTTCCATGCCCTAACCCTTTCTCTGCTTTTCTGGAGGGCAAGAAACCCCTACCGCTTCTCCGTGTCTCTACTCTTTTCTCTGGGCTTGCCTCCTTCACTATGGGCAAGTTTCCACCTTCCATTCCTCCTTCTTCTCCCTTAGCCTATATTCTTAAGAACTTAAAACCTCTTCAACTCTCACCTGACCTAAAATCTAAGCATCTTATTTTCTTCTGCAATGCCGCTTGACCCCAATACAAACTCGACAGTAGTTCCAAATAGCTGGAAAATGGCGCTTTCAATTTTTCCATCCTACAAGATCTAAATAATTCTTGTAGTAAAATGGGCAAATGGTCTGAGGTGCCTGACGTCCAGGCAT
Source organism: Pan troglodytes (assembly GCF_028858775.2). Taxonomy (NCBI): domain Eukaryota; kingdom Metazoa; phylum Chordata; class Mammalia; order Primates; family Hominidae; genus Pan; species Pan troglodytes. Next base: position 46,533,549 of record NC_072419.2, read on the forward strand.
TCTTTTACACATCAGTCCCTTCCTAGTCTCTGTGCCCAGTGCAACTCGTCCCAAATCTTCCTTCTTTCCCTCCCTCCTGTCCCCTCAGTCCCAACCCCAAGCATCGCTGAGTCTTTCTAATCTTCCTTTTCTACAGACCCATCTGACCTCTCCCCTCCTCGCCAGGCCAAGCTAGGTCCCAATTCTTCCTCAGCCTCTGCTCCTCCACCCTGTAATCTTTTTATCGCCTCCCCTCCTCACACCTGGTCCAGCTTACAGTTTCGTTGTGTGAATAGCCCTCCCCCACCTGCCCAGCAATTTACTCTTAAAAAGGTGGCTGGAGCCAAAGGCATAGTGAAGGTTAATGCTCCTTTTTCTTTATCCCAAATCAGAAGCCTTTAGGCTCTTTTTTATCAAATATAAAAACCCAGCCCAGTTCATGGCTCATTCGGCAGCAACCCTGAGACACTTTACAGCCCTAGACCCTAAAAGGTCAAAAGGCCATTTTATTCTCAATATACATTTTATTACCCAATCTGCTCCCAACATTAAATAAAACTCCAAAAATTAGAATCTGGCCCTCAAACCCCACAACAGGACTTAATTAACCCATCTTCAAGGTGTACAATAACAAAAAAAAAAGTTGCAATTCCTTGCTTCCACTGTGAGACAAACCCCAGCCACATCTCCAGCACACAAGAACTTCCAAACGCCTGAACTGCAGTGGCCAGGCGTTCCTCCAGAACCTCCTCCCCCAGGAGCTTGCTACAAGTGCCAGAAATCTGACCACCAGGCCAAGGAATGCCTGCAGCCCAGGATTCCTCCTAAGCCGTGTCCCATCTGTGTGGGACCCCACTGAAAATCGGACTGTTCAACTCACCTGGCAGCCACTCCCAGAGCCCCTGGAACTCTGGCCCAAGGCTCTCTGACTGACTCCTTCTTGGCTTAGCAGCTGAAGACTGATGCTGCCTGATTGCCTCAGAAGCCCCGTAGACCATCACGGACGCCGAGCTTTAGGTAACTCTCACAGTGGAGGGTAAGTCCGTCCCCTTCTTAATCAATACGGAGGCTACCCACTCCACATTACCTTCTTTTCAAGGGCCTGTTTCCCTTGCCTCCATAACTGTTGTGGGTATTGACGGCCAGGCTTCTAAACTTCTTAAAACTCCCCAACTCTGGTGCCAACTTAGACAATACTCTTTTATGCACTCTTTTTTAGTTATCCCCACCTGCCCAGTTCCCTTATTAGGCTGAGATATTTTAACCAAATTATCTGCTTCCCTGACTATTCCTGGACTACAGCCGCATCTCATTGCTGCCCTTCTTCCCAATCCAAAGCCTCCTTTGCATCCTCCTCTTGTATTGCCCCACCTTAACCCACAAGTATAAGATACCTCTACTCCCTCCTTGGCGACGGATCACGTACCCCTTACCATCTCATTAAAATCTAATCACCCTTACCCCACTCAATGCCAATATCCCATCCCACAGCATGCTTTAAAAGGATTAAAGCCTGTTATCACTTGCCTGCTACAGCATGGGCTTCTAAAACCTATAAACTCTCCTTTCCCTTCCCCCATTTTACCTGTCCTAAAACCAGACAAGGCTTACAAGTTAGTTCAGAATCTGCACCTTATCAACCAAATTGTTTTGCCTATCCACCCTGTGGTGCCAAACCCATACACTCTCCTATCCTCAATACCTCCTTCTACTACCCATTATTCTGTTCTGGATCTCAAACATGCTTTCTTTACTATTCCTTTGCACCCTTCATCCCAGCCTCTCTTTGCCTTCATTTAGACTGACCCTGACACCCATTAGGCTCAGCAAATTACCTGGGCTGTACTGCCGCAAGGCTTCACAGACAGCCCCCATTACTTCAGTTAAGCCCAAATTTCATCCTCATCTGTTACCTATCTCGGCATAATTCTCATAAAAACACACGTGCTCTCCCTGCTGATCGTGTCCGATTAATCTCCCAAACCTCAATCCCTTACAAAAGAACAACTCCTTTCCTTCCTAGGCATGGTTAGTGCGGTCAGAATTCTTACACAAGAGCCAGGACCGCACCGTGTAGCCTTTCTGTCCAAACAACTTGACCTTACTGTTTTAGCCTAGCCCTCATGTCTGCGTGCAGCAGCTGCTGCTGCTTTAATACTGTTAGAGGCCCTAAAAATCACAAACTATGCTCAACTCACTGTCTACATTTCTCATAACTTCCAAAATCTATTTTCTTCCTCATATCTGACGCATATACTTTCTGCTCCCCGGCTCTTTCACAATTACCATTGTTCCTGGCCCGGACTCTCACATTATTCCTGATACCACACCTGACCCCCATGACTGTATCTCTCTGATCCACCTGATATTCACACCATTTCCCCATATTTCCTTCTTTACTGTTCCTCACCCTGATCACGCTTGATTTATTGATGGCAGTTCCACCAGGCCTAATCGCCACACACCAGCAAAGGCAGGCTATGCTATAGTACAAGCCACTAGCCCACCTCTCAGGACCTCTCATTTCCTTTCCATCGTGGAAATCTATCCTCAAGGAAATAACTTCTCAGTGTTCCATCTGCTATTCTACTACTACTCAGGGATTATTCAGGCCCCCTCCCTTCCCTACACATCAAGCTCGAGGATTTGCCCCCCACCCAGGACTGGCAAATTAGCTTTACTCAACATGTCCTGAGTCAGGAAACTAAAATACCTCTTAGTCTAAATAGACACTTTCACTGAATAAGTAAAGGCCTTTCCTACAGGGTCTGAGAAGGCCACCGCAGTCATTTCTTCCCTTCTGTCAGACATAATTCCTCAGTTTAGTCTTCCCACCTGTATACAGTCTGATAACAGACTAGCCTTTATTAGTCAAATCAGCCAAGCAGTTTTTCAGGCTCTTAGTATTCAGTGAAACCTTTATATCCCTTACGGTCCTCCATCTTCAAGAAAAGTAGAACGGACTAAAGGTCTTTTAAAAACACACCTCACCAAGCTCAGCCACCAACTTAAAAAGGACTGGACAATACTTTTACCACTTTCCCTTCTCAGAAGTCAGGCCTGTCCTCGGAGTGCTACAGGGTACAGCCCACTTAAGCTCCTGTATAGACGCTCCTTTTTATTAGGCCCCAGTCTCATTCCAGACACCAGACCAACTTAGACTGTGCCCCCAAAAAACTTGTCATCCCTACTATCTTCTGTCTAGTCATACTCCTATTCACCGTTCTCAACTACTCATACATGCCCTGCTCTTGTTTACACTGCCGGTTTACACTGTTTTTCCAAGCCATCACAGCTGATATCTCCTGGTGCTATCCCCAAACTGCCACTCTTAACTCTTGAAGTAAATAAATAATCTTTGCTGGCAGGACTATGCTGAATCTCCTTAGGCACTCTCTAATCAGATATCCTGAGTCGTCCCAATTCTTAGACCTTTTATACCTGTTTTTCTCCTTCTGTTATTCCATTTAGTTGTTCAATTCATATAAAACCATATCCAGGCCATCACCAATCATTCTATACGACAAATGTTTCTTCTAACATCCCCACAATATCACCCCTTACCACAGGACCTCCCTTCAGCTTAATCTCTCCCACTCTAGGTTCTCACGCCGCCCCTAATCCCGCTTGAAGCAGCCCTGAGAAACATTGCCCATTCTGTCTCCATACCACCCCCCAAAAATTTTCGCCGCCCCAACACTTCAACACTATTTTGTTTTATTTTTCTTATTAATATAAGAAGGGAGGAATGTCAGGCCTCTGAGCCCAAGCCAAGCCATCGCATCCCCTGTGACTTCCAGGTATATGACCAGATGGCCTGAAGTAACTGAAGAATCACAAAAGAAGTGAATATGCCCTGCCCCACCTTAACTGATGACATTCCACCACAAAAGAAGTGTAAATGGCTGGTCCTTGCCTTAAGTGATGACATTATCTTGTGAAAGTCCTTTTCCTGGCTCATCCTGGCTCAAAAACACCCCCAATGAGCACCTTGTGACCCCCACTCCTGCCCGCCAGAGAACAAACCTCCTTTGACTGTAATTTTCCTTTACCTACCCAAATCCTATAAAACGGCCCCACCCTTATCTCCCTTCGCTGACTCTCTTTTCAGACTCAGCCCACCTGCACCCAGGTGAAATAAACAGCCATGTTGCTCACACAAAGCCTGTTTGGTGGTCTCTTCACACGGATGCACATGAAATCTTCGTATTTTCTCAGATTGGTTATTTTCTGTTTTTCTTTGATGTTTAGAAAAGTGCCTTTTGAAAATCCCTGCCTGATTTAGCCCAAGAAAAGTCGGGGTTGGGGTGTGTCTTTACTAAGTCCTGAAGTTAAAAGTCAGGAGGACGACAGATCAACATATTTACATGGCTGTGTTTACTGCACATATGTGTGTGTGAGCCTGTGAGCACATGTGCATGCATGTCTCTGTGTGTGTGTGCATGCATGTCTGTGTGTGCATGTACATGCTTGGGTATGCATATGAGAGCTGCATGGATGCAAGTGTGTGTAGCTGGTGCTTGTGTGTGCAGTGTATGTGCGCGCGTGTGTGTCATCTGTCTGCTTTAGTGATCAGGGCTGGGAGGTAGAGAGTGGAGGTGGGGGAGAAGAAAGCAAGCATGCATAGGGCAAGTCCTGGAGGGAGGAGGAGGAAGGGAAGTGCTCATTACTGCTGCTCAGCCCATTATTAAAGAGAAACAACATTCCCAGCAGGAGGCAGAAGGGCAATAAAACCAGTGGCTCCACAATTTATGATGCTAACTGAGATTCCATAGTTTGAAACAAGACTATCCCCTCGAGCATCAAGGTCAACAAGCCAGCAATGCCCTGGCTTCCAAAGAGCTCCCCCGTGCCCACCTATTAATCAGCCCATTGCTGAAAGTGCACCAATGAGCTCTGCTCTGGAAACATCATTAATAAGCAGGGACAGGCCAGATTGCTAAAAATTCCAGGATAAGGGCAGAAAGGCATGGAAAAAAATATTTATATACACATATGTGCGTGTTTGCATATGGGGTGTAGCCTATTATGTATATTGGGCCATCCATTACAGGGGTCATATATAAGTGTGTCTCTTCATTTTCCATATATTTTATATTATATGAGAAATGTTCAGCCTTTAGAACCTTGCCAGATGGAATTAGAGCAATTGTTCTTCTGCCGAGACTTTGGGAAATTAATGAGGTTCGCACGCAGAGCCATGAGAAAACAGAATTTTTTTTAAAGAAGGAAAGAAAGAAAGGAAAGAAAGTGCCCCGTTTCCAAAAATACAGCAGCCACAATCCCAGAGAGAGCTATCCGTTTAGTGGCTAATCTTGAGGCCCATCAGTTGCCCCAGCATATCTTTTGGGTTATTGCAATTCTGAATGGAGCTTTAATCAGCTTAGCCCAGCCTGGGCGCCACGCACCTGCCGGCAAAGGGCATTTTCCTACAGATCCTCTGGAAACCGTCTCCTCTGCTCTTGATAAATGGATCATTCTCTCTCTGGGTCCATCCTGGAATGCAGTGCTTAACTTTCTTTTGTGTTCAAGGAAAGAAAAAGAGCAATTATAGGGAGGAAACCCATGCACTCTGAACCCCAAATTGAAGGACTGAGCATTTTCTTTATACCAAGGCTTCAATATTGTCTAGGAGGTTGGACCCCAAATTGGAAGTGTCATTCCCAAAAATGTGTTTCTGTTTTACTGTTCTATCAACAAAACTTTTCCTGGATTCTCTGTCCCTGTCAGAGACCACCCTGAAAAAGGACTCTGTGCAACTTTTGTCACTCTCCAAGCCCCCTGGGACAAGCCTTTGGCCAACATGGCGACCTCCCATTCTGATGGCTCCCCTACAATGCAAGGGGGTGGGAGGAGAGCCCAGCGCTGGGTCTTTGCCTCATCAGATGAGCAAGCTGGTCCCAGATGAAACCACTGCTGGCTTGCCTCCTGCCCTGCTCCATTCTATGCCTCCAGATTGGAACAGGAAGGGCTTTTTGTCAGCAATCATCCCCAAAGGGTGTTTTCCTATTGCTTAACAGGCCCCAGAACCAGAAATGCTGTGCATTTTCCCAGCTCTTTGGCTCCCTGCAGCCCTGTCTTCTGTTTGGAGCTGTCTCGGAGGGAATACAGAAAATTTACAATATGCTGTGTTTGTTCTGAAACAACAGAAAATGGCTCTGAAGCGGAGCTTTAAGAGACTATTCTTGCTAGCAATGTAGGGAAGGGCATATATATTCTTTTGTATATGCATACATTGAGGTGATATGTGGGAGATTGTTTAAGCTGCCCTTTTTTTGAGCATGTACTGTATACCAGCAGTATATGTTAAGCATTTATATCCATCATGCAATATCTTTTGATGAAATGGAGACTCAAAATTTTCCAAGGTCCAAGAACTGGTGAGTATAGGAGTTGGGGTTTTTCAACCAGGTCTGTTTGATCCAGAATGGGTTCTGTGTCCCCCTGAGTCCTGTTCCAGGGTCATCAAATGTCAGAACTTCCAATAGAAAAAGATAAGCTCACTAAACAGTGCCCTTTTGCAGATAGACAATTGATCTTGTCAATTACTAAGTAGTAGAGAGGAGACCAGAACCCAAGTAATACAGGGATCTTATTCTGTGTTTCTGGGTGTTTAAAAAACGATGAAGTGGAGTGGGGAGGAAAGGCTCCCTCCCTCTGCACCAGTCTTTGCAGAGGGTCCTTACCTTCCTCACTGAGTAAACTCAAAAGGCATCTGCTCAACTACCAGGGCTATGAGTATGAATTCATTCATTCCATTACCCTTAACACACCCTGGGCAAGAGTGATCACCTGATGCTGGGAGGACAGCAATTGAAGGACCAAAGGCAGCCTCAGTCCAAGAACCAGTGTCAGTGCTGAGCCTGAGAGCAAGTGCCTCATCATAAGAGTTCCTGAGAGGGCTAAGGCCGGACATGGTGGCTCATGCCTGTAATCCCAGCACTTTGGGAGGCTGAAGAGGGCGGATCACGAGTTCAGGAGATCAAGATCATCCTGGCCAACATGGTGAAACCCTGTCTCTACTAAAAATACAAAAATTAGCTGGGTGTGGTGGTGTGCGCCTGTAGTCCCAGCTACTCGGGAGGCTGAGGCACGAGAATCACTTGAACCTGGGAGGCGGAGGTTGCAGTGAGCCGAGATCAGGCCACTGCACTCCAGCCTTGGTGACACAGTGAGACTCCATCTCAAAGTTAAAAAAAAAAAAGAGTTCCTGAGACGGCTGGGTACTCTGCACACACAGGCAAACTGAGTGCAGCTTCCTAAGCTAGGGTCCCCAGGAATGGATTCTGACTCACAGACTCTCCAGAGAGAGGGAGATGCCAAGCTGCAGAGCCAAGGGAGGTGGGGAGGACAGCAGCTGCTATTGTTGTTTCTCTCTTGACCTTATTAAGGCAAGAGGAGGACCCATTGTGCTCCTAATGATTGCTGAGATATGAGGTATGTTCACTGAGAGGAAGTAGTTTGGTTTTAATTAAAAACACAGACCTTAAGATGAGCTAGAGAAGGAAAAATTCAGGGCCAACCTTCAAAGCAGCTTTTGGGAAACTGAATTTGAGTTCCACCTAAGTTTCATGACCTTGAATGAGCTATGTCCTTATGCTTTGGTTTTGCCATGATTGTGACTGGCATGTAAGAATTTTTGTTGATCTACATTGTTACAAATATGGGATTTTTCAACCCAGCTCTAAGCAGAGGCTTTGCATTCCATGGTATCTTCATTTATTCATATTGCACCTTAAAAGAAAGAGAAAGGAAACCGATAGTCATTGATAATTTACTCTGTACCAGGTACTATATTAATCCAGTTTCATCCTCATCTTACATAGTTTCAGCCCCATTGATAGATGAGTGGCAGAAAGGTTTCAAATGTTACCTGATCTCACACAGCTTTAAACTGAACAATTGCTGTTCTGATCCAAGTCTGTCGAATCCTTGTCTGTACTCAAACTGTCTCTGATGCTTAACATCATGCTTACACATTTTTACATTCTCAACAAAAACCAAGGCATGATTCTTTCCATGCTCCTTGGTACTCAGCTTTTCTTGCCCTATATCATTTCCATTTGCAAATGGGCCCTGCTTGTGCATTTGGAACATTTATTTGCAAATTAACATTTTCACATCCAACTGTTCACCCACCTCTATGCACTTAAGTCAAAAAGACTGCAGGACACTTACGTTATCTCCTTCTCACATGAAGCTAATGCCTGAAATCCAATTTGTCCTTGGGCCTATAGCTAAGTCCATGGAGTAGAGGAGGTGCCAGTGATGGTGGCTTGGTGCAGCAAATGGGCATGCCTCACCCCACGTTCCCAATCCACTTCCCCTCCTGACTTCCCATTTAGGAGTCAATAGGATGATATTCTATCATTAGCTGAGGCTTCAGGGCCAGGGCTATGTCAGACCTGCCCTGGCTGGGCCTGGGTCTCGCAAGCTGCCCAGGTGATCCCAGGGTCCCCAATGGGGGTAGCTTAGTAAATACCACAATTCAGAGAGGTCGCAAATTCTGGAAGGGAAAATTAACTCAGTGGCTGTATATCAAAAGGCAAGTGGCCATTCATCAATAAAAGGCATTAGTTACTTAGCCTTTCAAGAAAAACGAGCCACCAATACCTACAAGAGAGAAGCCTAAGAACAAATAACCTCTAAGCCCAAATGGGGCACTTCATCATCCAGCTTTTCCCTCTACCTGTAGATTTCTGATTGGCCTCTCTACCACTTTTATTGCCTCAACTCAAACTTATTTTCATGTGATGGAGAGTCAAGGCTTCAGGGTTTCAGGGCCATGTGTCTATTACTTTACTGTTTACTGAGAGATAACAGCTGAAAGAACTCTTGCATTTTTAGAATTGGATTTCTTTTTTTGTTTTTTCTTTCATAACAGCAGGCTTCTGCTCTGTTTGGCTCTATCTGGTTGTGTCTGGTCATGCTCTGTCCTCTGCAGTAACTTCCCTGCTTTACTTCTCCTTCTCCTTTCCGGAGCCAGTCCCTTCCAGCTTCTCCTCTGGTTATTCTAGTGGAGCCCCATGATGTCTGTTCCAGCTGTTTATAATTACCTCCCTCAGGCTGCTTGGGGTGAGTGACTCAGCACTCTGCCTTGTTTTTTGTTTCTTTCCTTTTTTTTTTTTTTTTAAGAAGCCAGATATTTGTTTAACATAGTCCATCCAATATCACAGCCACTAAATGCTCATTTCTGGTTCCCAGATCTAAACAGCACCTACAGTTCTCAAGTCACTTTGTATAAATAGGTTAGATTTTGAAAGTAGAAGTAACTGGACCTGAATTCCACCTCCAGCCTTCTATGCCTGTCTCTTAGCCTCTCTGAGTCTGTTTTCTCATCTTTAAATAGGGGCCATGGCATGTGTTCACAAAGTTAATTTGGAGATAAAGTGAGACAATGAACAGAAAAGGCCGAATGCAGTGCTCACCCACTATTTTTTTTTCTCCAAACATAAGCATATTATTTCTCTTTTGTTTCAGATATCTGCTTAAAATTACATCTTATAACTTATTCCTTCTAATCGCCTCTTGTATGCTCCCACTTCTCTTCCATTTCTATTACTTTACTCCTATTAAATCAAGGTCATAATGCTTATTTCTGAACATGTGCAATAATGCCCAAGTGGTTTTTTAGCTTCTGATCTTTGACTTTTTGACATCAAATTAATCTTCTAAATTGTACATTCTTTTCTTTTCTTTTTTTTTAGACAGAGTCTCACTCTGTCACCCAGGCTGAAGTGCAGTGGCACGATCTCGGCTCACTGCAACCTCTGCCTGCCAGTTCAAGCAATTCTCCCACCTCAGCCTCCCAAATAGCTGGGACTACAGGCATGCACTGCCACCACACCTGGCTCAGTTGTTGTATTTTTTGTTAAAGATGGATTTTCGCCATGTTGGCCAGACTGGTCTCAAACTCCTGACCTCAAGTAATCTGCCCGCCTTGGCCTCCCAAAGTGCTAGGATTACAGGCATGAACCACCACCACACCGGGCTTAATTGTACATTCTATCCCTGCTCCACTATCAGTACCTAGCCTTCCCTGGTTGCTTTCAGCTGCAGGTCTGAGTTTTGCCTGTGGATTCAACACTACCTTCCCTGTCCTCTGTGCGAGTTTTGACAAACGCAGGGGATCTCCTCAGATTTATCCATTTGGCAGATAATTAACTATCACCCACTAAGTGCCAATTGCTGTTAAGGATCTTGAGGTCAGACATGAGTAAGACACAACATATTTCCTCAACATAAGGTTGCCTCATGGCTAAGCACATCTAAGTCACTCTGGCAAAGACTCTCCATTGCCACGAAGACTTTACTCCGTGTCCATCCTAAACAAACCAGTCTCAGCCTCACCAGACAGTGAGCTCTCAAATGAATTTTGCACTCCTAGGCCTTGCTTTTACTGCGGCAGCATGCCTTTATTCATTCGGCAGATAATTAACTATTACCTACTAAGTGCCCATTGCTGTTAAGGATCTTGAGGTCAGACACGAATAAGACACAACATATATCCTTTAAAGAATTATAAGATCACGCCAGGCACGGTGGCTCATGCTTGTAATCCCAGGACTTTGAGAGGCTGAGGCAGGCAGATCACCTGAGGTCAGGAGTTCAAGACCAGCCTGGCCAACATGGCAAAAACCTGTCTCTACTAAAAAATACAAAAATTAGCCAGGCATCGTAGTGGGCACCTGTAATCCCAGCTACTAGGGAGGCTGAGGCAGAAAGAATTGCTTCAACCCAGGAGGCGGAGGTTGCAGTGAGCCAAGATTATGCCACTGCACTCCATCACTCCAGCCTGGGTGACAGAGTGAGACTCCGTCTGAAAAAAAAAAAAAGAAAAGAAACAAAAAAAAGAATTATAACGTCAGTGGGAGAAATAAATTCCTTGATAAGAGCTAGGATGACGAGATATACAAGTTCTTGTGCTTCTTCTGCCAGTTAGAAGAATCTTCCTAATTCTCACTCATTCTTTCATTCAAGTGATTTTTTTTGTATTTTTTGTTGTTGTTGTTGTTTTGTTTTTTGTTTCTTTTGAGCACCTCAGATAATATAGGCATTGAGGATGTAGTAATAAAAACACAAACATGGTCTTCATTTTCACAGAGCTTACAGTCTAGTGGGATATAAAGATAACACATGATTAAATATGTAATTGCAACTTGTGAGAAGTTAATTTATCAATTCGACAGATATTTATTGAGTGCCAACAATGTCCCAGGCACTGTTCTAAATACTGTATATACAGTAACAAAGCTACAGACCTTTCCTGACTTCATAGATCTTCTACACAGCAATCAAGAAACAAGATAAAAAGGTAACACATATTACAGGTTACTGGTAAATGCTAAGGAGAAAAAAACATAAAACAGGAAATAGGGATAATAAAACATCATGGGGAGAAAGGGGTTTTACATTTTGAATGAGGTGGTCAAGGAATGCCTCCCACGTAAATGACTTTTGAAAGAGAACCTTGAAGGAGTGAGGGAGCAAGGCATGAGGATATCTGGGAAAAGAGCAGTCCCAGAAAAGGGAGTGGCAAGTGGAAAGGTATGGAAGTGGGAGTCTATCTGCGTAAAGAAAAATACAGCCCAGTAACAAAGAAGAGCAAGGGGTGTCTACTGCCGTGTTCAGCCAAGGCCTCTGTAAAGATACACCCTTAATCTGAGGTGTAAAGGCTGAGGCAGGTGTCCACCTGGGTTATATGAGTGTGTGCTCCATTTTGGATTTCTTTTTCTCACTCCAGATGCTTCCAGAGGCTAAAACTTATTTCTGAGAACCAGCCCACTCCAATGACAGCCGGCCCCTTCCAGCTGCCTCCTCCCAGGGGCCTCCAACCTGCACCCTGCTCCAAATTAGGATGATACCCCATTGTTATCACAGCTTGGAGATTCCTGATATCTCTGCTCACACTCCCACTCCCACAGTGCCCCACTACAGGGATGAGACTAAGCTGGAACCTCTTGGAATTCTCTACATCCATTTGGACAACTGGAACCCCTCCCTCTACCAATGGCCAGTTTTCCATCTGGGCAAGTTTCCTCCATATTTATCTCAGTGCCTCTTGCTCTTCCGGAAGCCTCCTGTCCCTGAGGTCCCAGCATGCCTTGCAGCTAGTCATGGCCAAGTTCTGACACGTTCACACTTCCCCGAAAGAGAAAAAAGCAGCAGTATAGCTTCTGGAGACTTGATTATTTATGGGGCTTCAGTCTACTTGGAAAGCCTACAAAGAAAAACGACAAAGGAATTTGAGTTGTGATGAGTTATGTTCAATTCTCCTTTTCCATTTACTAGCTGTAAGTCTCCAGGAAAGTTAACTTCACTGAGCTTCAGTTTTCTCATTTGTAAACTGGGAATTCCTTTCCTACCTTAAAGCTTTTGAAAGAATCAATAAAATAAATTAATTGAAGTACCCGAAACATAAGTGTCCCAATGAATGTTTGTTAAATCTGAAACTTCCATGTCCTCTTTGGTTTATGCCAAGTGCCAGCAAACTACTGTCTATAGGCTGAATCCAACCCATGGCTTGTTTTTCATAAACAAAGCTTTATTGGAACATGGCCACACCATTAATGTACATATTGTCAAAAAATGCTGATTGCCACAGCAGCAGAGTTGAGTAGTTGCCACAGAGACCATATGACCTCAAAGCCTAAAATATTTACTATCTTGCACTGTATAGAGAAGATATGCAAATCCCTAGTTTATACCATCATGGGACACTAGAATATTGTGGTTGAGTGCAGGAGCTGGAGTCAGGCTTCCTGAGTTTAGATGCACTTTTACCACTTACTAACTATGGAATTCAGAGCAAGTTATTTGATTTATCTATACCTTTGTTTTCACTTCTGTAAAAAGGGAATACTAGTTTCTTACATTAAGTTGATGAAATAATTAAATGAGCCAATCTAGTGAAGCATCCAGCACACTGTTAGGCAAATGGTTAGGGTTAATCAATATAATGGTTATTATTGTGAATATTATATAATGTTATTACATATGCTATCCAAGCACTCTCTCCATTAACTGGGACTATGGATGGCTTTTAAAATCAACCTGAAAACCAAGGTTCCTGACTAAAATGGCATTTGGCATATAAACATCCCTCCAAGGATATTTATATGCCAAGGATCAGGGCTCAAGGATCTGAACCCACCTTCATCTACTTTTCCTTATGGCCACATCCCTCCTTCTACTTCCTCCCTAGAACCTGCTTGGTAATGTGGCCTGAAGATTCAGGCTGTCTAGATGAGACTTTCTCTGTAATGCCCTTGGCAGGTGTGGGCATGAGTCACCGCTGAGCCCAGACCTTTTGCTAGTGAGGATGCACCTCCCTTCAATCATCATTGGCATGCACTGCACACCTTACTGGGCCTTGACATTGACCAGACTGAAGGAAGGAGGAGCAACCTCTAGTGACTCCTGTGAGCAGCTGAGGACTTGTTGAGCAGAACTTACAGCTTAAAGTTAAGGGCTAAAGTGATAGCCCAGGTGGAACGAAGAACTAGGTCAGGGCAGGCAAGGACAGATGCCCTAATGTCTTGGGTGAGGCCACCTCCTGGAAACTAGAAACCCGAGTGTTGGGTGCCCAAAAGTTAAAACACAAGAGCTCCCATTAAATAACTCTGACTAGACAGATGTGAGTCAATAGGTCCAAAAGGATCAAGAGCCATAGAGTTGAATATACTCAGAGCCACTTGGCAAGAAAGAAAAAAAAAGAAGGCTGTCCAAGGAGACCAAAAAAAAGAGGAAGTGTGTGTGTGTGTGTGTGTGCGTGCACGTGTGTATAAATATCTATACTCTATAGCCAGTGAGGGATAAGACAGAGCAACAACGCAGCATATGTTTGATTCCTCTACAATGCAAGATTTCTAACATTTATAAAACAGTTGACTCTCATTTTCCTTTTTTAATGACACTATTTCTTAAGTCAACATAACCTGACAAAATATGTTCAACTTTGGACGTGTATAAAAAGTCTTACAAAGTTATACATTCAATCAAACAGATTTACGTACCATTTTTAAGGACAAAATAGCAGACTCACGATATCAGGTTAGCCCCAGATCTTCTGAGACTCATGATTCCCCTATCAGTAGGACATACACTTTGAAGCAGCTATCAGTAATTTTTAAAGAAGACTTCCCATGTGAATCAAAGGGGGTTGATTCAGAGCCAAGCCACCTGTAGGGAGTGTAGCACAAGCTGCCACCACCTCACCCTGAATGGATAAAGATATTCACGCTTCAAATCTAGGGCCCCAGCACACACCCCAGGTGTGGCAATATTGAGGCGCAATAGTCCTGTCAAGGAATGCAGGTGACTGTTAAATTGGTTTGCTTGAGCCAAGAAATTGTCTTTAGCAAATGAGGACACCTCCTTGAAAAATAAAGACCTCAGCCAAAAGTGCCAGGAACTCTCTTGCTCCCAAAGTAAGGTAATTTTCTATCTTAAATAGCCAGTCCTGGCCCCAGTGAACTTTGCAAGCAGGTAACTAGAGCATTCGCTAAGAAAAAAAAAAAAATTATTTCTCACACTGATATGTTCTTTCTTTCACTTTATTATCATTCCAGGTACAGAACTGAGTATAGGGGCAAATGAGTCTAAATGAAGGAACTTTCTAGTCCCCAAACAGGGTGTGGTATATAATAGGCTCCCCATAAATTTGCAGAGGCTTTCTGATTGACTGTGTTCCACTTTGGGCAAATAAACCGAAGCCATTTGTTCTCTGCCTGATGCTACCTCTGCACGCTGTTGTTTCAAGCATGTTTCTAAAATGTTCTCTTTGCTGACAAGAATTGAATACATCAAAATGTAATAATATTCTCGTAGATTTTTCTTTTTTGATGCTTTCTAAACAAATTACCCATTCCAACATAGAGATTAATTAGAAATATGCTTTCATTTCAGCTTGTCCGTGTGTCTGTCTGTCTGACAGGCTAGTAGCATCTTTGCATCATACCAGCCAAATCCACAATAAATCTAGTCATGCCCAAAGGTGGGTTTCAATGTGTTCAGGAGCTTGAGCTAGGAAACTCAGGATGAGCATAATGGAAGGTGGAAATACTGTGGATAATTTAGCAAACATTTTGGGAAAACATCAGATTTTCCACAAGTGTGGGATTCATCAGTGTTAGAGAAGGAATGCTGGGTGCATCTTCGCACATCCACAATGCACACAATTTGAGACTGGCACTTGCCTTCTCTTATCCCATCAGGCTCTGCAAACACACAGGCTGCAGAGAGAGGAGAGAATGTACAACCTAAAAGGAGCTTCTCTTCTTTTCTCTTGAAGGCATTTAACCCCTTGGCACTTCAGAGATTTTCTGCTTTAGGCCTGAAGCTGAAGATGAGGATAGGTTAGGTTGCTGAACAAAATGAGAAATTCTTCTCCCCGAGACAGAAAGATGGGCTGGACCGCCTTTTGAGGTTTGGTGGTAGTTGCTTTGAGGAGATGCTATCTGAAAGATCAACTGCGCAAGGGTTGATCTATGAGGCACATGACCGCAGTGCTTGCCTGCCTGAACAACATGGTCCCTGCCCATTTTCTTCTTATAGGTGAGTCAAATAGATTGCTCCAAAGTTTGCCATTTGGGAGTAACTGCATTTATGACTGATCGTGTCCCCCGAACAAAGTCACTGAGGCAAACCCAGCCCCACAGCATATCTGCCCTGGTTATAAGCATTTCCCTACCACCTATTGTAAGCTCAGAGCAGTGCTGGGTGATTTCACAGGGAGCCACCAAATATTTTGAGTTCTTTATCTTGATCCTCCTGGCAGCCTTTCACACAGGTACTGCAGGTAGGTCCTTACTAAGTCCAGAGCTAGGTGCTGGGGATACAGAGATGAGCAAAAACCAAGGTGAAGGGCTCAGAATCCAGTTAGGGGAATGGACACTCACCCCAAAATCACATCAACTAATGTGCTATTCCACAATGACTCAAGTGCTTGGAGGGGGAGGACCAGGGTCCTAGGCAAGTTCTGGGAAGCATAGCACAGTGGTTAAGGTTAGAGACATCTGCCCAGAGTCCAATCTCAGCTCTGCCTGCTTTGCTATGAGATCTCAGCCAAATAGTTTGGTATCTCTGTGCTTTATGTGTAAAACAAGACTCCTAATAGCACCTGCATCATGCGGTCATTATAGGAGTAAGTGAGATATTTGCAAAACGCCTAGAATAGTGCAATGTACGCATGCAGCTAAGGAACATGCAGCTATGGAGATCTGTGAGGGACAAACCATTATTCTTATTTTGGTGATGAGAAACTGAAGTTCAGGTAGATGATCTGACTACCCCAAGGTCATATACTCTGTGTACCTGGGCGGCTACCTCTGCTGCCCCCCAAATCTGGCAATCCACTCCTTCACCATGCTGCCTCCTGTCTTGGCAAAGGAGCATGTCAGGGAGCCCCAGCCTCGGGCAGGGCTCAGCTATCACCACCACAGAAGCAGCCTCACTATCATAACACATCTCTGTTTAAGAAACATAAACCACCCTTTGGCAGCTTCTCAAGTACATGTCAGAGCCATTAAAGAGCTCCCTCCCCTCACCCCACTTTTCTGCTTTGACTGTAAGACCTAGCCTTACAGGGAAACACACAAGAGCTTACCCAACAGGTTTCCCCAACAACCATGCCAGAGCAGGCAGGCCCCAAGGAGCCCAGGTCTGGGAGGGCCCACCCTCCTGGCTGCCAATGCCCCCTCTGACCCGGGCGCCGGCGGCCTACCTCTCCTCCTGTCTGAACCTGCTGCCTGGGAAGGGCTGATGTCACTAATCTTGCCCTTGTAGCTGCAGGCTATCTCAGGCTCCCAAACGCGATTACCCACACCACCAGCTTCACGCAGGCCCTGCCTCCTTCCCCCTGTCACCTCTCCAGCTGTGGCTGAGAGCCCAGCTTGGTAAAGGGATGGCCTGGCCCAGTGGTGAGTGTCCCGGCCGGGCAACTTGGCGCAAGCCTGACAAGTAGCATCTGTGCTTGTGGAACCTAGCAGCAAGAGCTGGGCCAAAGAGCTGAGTTCCAAAGCTGGGCCTGCAGAGGACAGAAGAGACTCTGGAAATGAGATGACAGGATCAGAACAGGTCACAAATCTTCAGGGAGTTATTCTAAGAAGAAATCACACCCAGTTCCCAAACTGAGTGTAAATGACTCCTCGGAAAACCATTAACGGTGCCCACCTTTCCATTTCTCATTAGTAGCCTCCTTGCATCCTGGACTATATTGGGGACATATCATGTTCACATTCTCCTCTGATGAGAGCTGAGGCCATACTCAGAATTTCCCAAGGGCTCCTGAGGACAGTAAAGGTGGTGAGAAGGCAGGTGTTTGGCTCAGAGTTGGCAGAACAAGCAGGGACTCCAGAGGGCAATCAGATTTAGTGCAATAAAAAAAAAACATTAAAATGAAAGCAGTAACAATAGCTCACATTTGTCAAGCTCCCACTCTATCTCAGGATCTATGCAAAATATTTTATGCACATGAGCTCACTGAAACCTCACAACCACTGGGAAGGTGGATGTTGATATTTTTCATCTTACAGATGAGGAAACCTGAATCTAATGGAGAAGAAATGACTTGGCTGAAGCTATTCAGATGCTAAGTGGCTGACCTGAAATTCAAAACCTGGTATGCCTGACCCCAGGACAGACCCTTCCATGAATAATAGGGGCCAGGGGTCTCTCTGCTCCTCCTCATGAGCTGTTGTGTCATGGTTTTACAAACAGCAGAAACTCATCTTTTTGCTTCTAATCCACCTGGATCTCTGATGCTTTAAGTCCAATACCAGATAGGTAAATTTGACACATCTTTGGGGGTTGCAACTGACCAAATACTAGTCATTGACCAGGTAATGGGCAGCTTAGAAGCTCTGGAGTCAGATGTGAAAATGTTTCCCAACTATGCAATTAATAGTCTGGGTGAACTTGCTTGTGTTCATATACTTCTTTGAGCCAAAGGCTTCTTATCTATAAACCAGGACTAATTATCATTACATTAATAAGCAGGGAAGAGGTGGAGGAAAAATGGAGTAGACATTTGAAATACAATGGCAGACTAGATTGCAAACTCTATGGAGGCAGGAAGCAATTACATCTTGTCCCTGCTGTACTTAGAGCATCCAGTTCCCTGCCTGGTAGACACTTTGTTCAATAAATTCTTTTGAAGAATCCATTTTACAAAATTACTTGCAAGTTTATGCAAATAGACACGTTGGTTACATGTACTACCAATAAGAAACAATCCATATGACCATGGATGGAGCATAGCTAAACAAACGTGAGTTATTTCATGAAATCGAATGTGAGATAGTCATGAAAAGGAGCGAGAGAACTCTATCTGTAATCATGTAGAGAGGTAAGCAGGTATATAAATAGAGTGAGGGGATTGCAGAACAATTTGCATTTATGGCAAAGTGCCTAAAAGAGGGTCAAGAGAAGAATCCATACTAGTCTACTAAAAGTGGTTACTTCCACTTGAAATTAAAATTTCAAGAAGGAAGGGTAAGTGGAGAAGGCGGTGTGGTTGCTGGTGTAGGAATATATTTACTTTTTGCCCTGTGCACTTTTGCATTTTTTAATTTGTTTTGACAACGAATCTGATATTTTTTGTTACACAAAAATGCAGTTGAAATTATTCACTCATTTTAAATAAGTGAATAGAAGAATAAACATCTCGAATGCCAAACATAAAATAGGCCCCACAAATGTTCATCTTTTTCTCTCCCTTCCCCTAAAGAATATTTATCATGTATCTGCATCTCTATGACCACAATAAGACATTCAAACATATGCAAAATCTTGCTAAAATTGGTTTTGCCCATCAGTGTGTGTGGCCCTGCAAAATCTGATGGCACCCAGCTTTGTGGAGTTTCCTGGCTATGTCTTAAAAGGACACATGACAGACAGCACAGCCATGGGTTTGCTCCAAAACAGAAACAGAAACTTGGATGCTTTGACGAAATTTGAAAAGGGATGGGTGGGCTCCTGGGATATCTAGCTTAGAAATAATTCTCATCGGAGGCTCTGCCATGACCTCAGTGCCAAGAAATATTCATTATCATGGACCTAGTGTCTTACCAAAGAGTCATAACTCTAAATTAGAAAACCTTAAGGCCCAAGAGAAAAGTGAAGAAGGGCAGAGTGGTAAGACAGGATCATTTCCAGAGCCAGTGAACAGTCACTCAACATAGCCAGGTCCCCTTCCAAAGGAACACGCCCTTGGTTGACTGCATTTGTGTATCTAATTATTGAGAGAAGTGGGCAACTTTTGTTTTGAGTCCCTACTATCTAGACCCAGCCATTTCCAAACAGACCTTGAACGTGGTGGAGGGGCAGAGAAAGAGCAGAAAGGTCAGAAACAAACATTTAGGCAACACTTACTTTGTTTCTGGAACCACTCTAGCTGTTTAACAAAGAAGGTCTCCTAGGACTTCGAAATACCTTAGGAGGTAAATTAGATTACCCCCATGTCACAGATGGCTCAGAGAGGTTAAGTGATGATCCCACAGGGATTTAATAGCAGAGACTGGAAGAAAATTTAGGTTTGTTTGACTCCAAAGCCCATCTTCACCCAATACAACATACCCAAAGCAAGGGAACACACATACACAAACACACACCTCTTTTTTTCACTGTAACTACTTATACAACTGGACTAGATTATAGAGGGTGATGTTTTCTTCCCAATGTTTCATACTCTCTGGGAAGAGTAAAAGACACATTGGACAGAGCAAGAATGTCACACTGTCATACATCATGCTGATATTCACTTCTTAGAAAATACTTTTGATATTATATATGAAGTCTCATAAATATTCATTTTCCTAATCTCCTTATACCAATAGATGGTACTGTTTAACTCTCTGTGGAGAGCTGTGAGGCAGACATTGGCAAGGGATGAATCCCCAATCTCTGCTCCTCCCCAAAAGTTGACAGCCTGGTAGGATGGATATTTGGGTTGCTTTTATTTTGTGGTGAAATATTGCAGTAACTATTCCTGCTTTGCTTCTTCTTAGGTACTGTAGGAGTTTAAAAGTTCCTGAAAGAGCATCAGCTCAAACACATCAACTTACAAATGAAGAAAATGCAGACAGAGAAACGAAGTTCTTTCTTAATATTACATAGTAAGTCAGTGGAAGATCCTGGAGTAACTTATGCTCCATGGCTCCCTGACTCCAGGTAGTCAAATGTCTTGACAAACAGGGAAGCCTACTCCATGTGTTTTGTTAACAGATTTATTGACTTCAATGTATAATTTACATAATATTGAATTCACTTGTTTTAAGTGTACAGTTAAATGACTCTTTGTAAATTTATAAAATTGTACAATCATTGCCACCATCTAATTTTAGAACCTTTCCATCACCCTAGAAAACACACCTTGAGCCCACTTGTAAACAGCCCCTGATCCCACCCCTATCCCCAGAAAGCTGCAATCTACTTTTTGTCTCTATAGATTTGCATTTTCTGGATATTTCCATATGTAGACTCATACAATATATGGTATTATGTGTTTGTTTCTTTTTCACTTAGCATAATGTTTTAAGGTTCATCCATGTTGTTATGTGTATCCATACTCCACTTCTTTTTATTGGCAAATTGTTTTCTATAACATGGATATATCCCATTTTGTTTACCCATTTACTATTTAATGGATATTTGAGTTGTTTTCACTTTTTGGCATACTGGGTTTTAACCCACATGCCTATCCCAAATGACTGATCATGGCTGCTATGTATATGAAGGATTTTGTGGCTATATCTAGACTCAATGGGAAGAGTGCCCTTGATGATTAGTTATTTCTGTCAGTGGAGAGGGAACAGAAAATGTGGGCATGCATACAAAGTATTATTACACTGTTTCCAAAGGGGTCTCTTCTTGTTTTAAATAAAGTAGTCACATTTCTCTCATGAAAAGAGTTAAAAGAAGGCAAGTCACTGCAATTGGGAAGAATCATGCTCATTTTTGGTGATGAGCATACCTTTTACATACAATTTACTACTGCACAATCAGTGGCTGGGGCTTCTTTAGCATATTTTTCTGGAAAGGCAATGGAGCCACATGGTCATGGCTCCTTCAGGCCAGTTTCTCACTGGGCTCAGGATTAACACCATTTATGTGGCCAAGGGTTGGTGAACTCAACCGCAGATAGCCCCAAGTGACTGATGAGTTAGCATTCCTGGTGATCTTGTCAACAGCCAAGTTGGGTCTTTTTTAATTTTTTTATTCTGTTTTTTTTTAAGTAAAACTAGGAAGATATATTATTTCCAGTTTTCCCTTGGGGATGGAAGTATAGACTTAACTATTTCAAAACTCAGTGGGCTTGGTGGTGTCTTTGTATTGTCATTTATAAGAAAAGAGATGGGAATTTGAGTGGGCCTGTTGGAAGAATGAGGAAATTGTGGTTTATGTAAATACATCCCAAGCAAAAAATCCAGTATTACTTTAGGATAATATAAAGAAAACACTGTTGTCAGGGGGAAAAATAGATAGAAAAAGAAAAAGTATTAGAGGATAAAGAAGCAGAGGAAGAAGGCAGAAATTGATAAAGGATAAAATAAATTGCAAATAACGCATTGGTTGTTTGTTAGTCAAACTCAGCCTACAACCATGTTGTAATTGTTCCACATCTTTTTGCAAAAGAAAATGAATTGGTTCCAACACTTAAAAAAATCAGGACACATTATGTACATTTCTAAGTGCCCTATGTGCTTTGAAAAAAGAAAGAAAGTAGATGACAGGTTGACGGGTGCAGCAAACCACCATAGCACGTGTACATCTATGTAACAAACCTGCACATTCTGCACATGTACCCCAGAACTTAAAGTATAATAAGAAGAAGAAAAAAGAAAGAAAGTCTGGTAAACATTTGCTATAATAGAATAATAGCTGTTCCCTGTGAATGGGGCAAGAACGTAGGTTTATTGCGGCACCGTTAACAATAGCAAAGACTTGGAACCAACCCAAATGCCCAGCAATGATAGACTGGATAAAGAAAATGTGGCACATATACACCACGGAATACTATGCAGCCATAAGAAGGATGAGTTCATGTCCCTTACAGGGGCACGGATGACTCTGAAAACCATCATTCTCAGCAAACTAACACAAGAACAGAAAACCAAACACAACCTGTTCTCACTCTAAAGTGGGAGTTGACCAAGAAGAACACATGGATGCAGAGAGGGGAACATCACACACTGGGGCCTGTCAAGGGGTAGGGGGCTAGGGGAGGGATAGCATTAGGAGAAATACCTAAAGTAGATGTCGGGTTGGTGGGTGCAGCAAACCGCCATGGCACGTGTATACCTTTGTAACAAACCTGCACGTTTTGCACATGTACCCCAGAGCTTAAAGTATAATTTAAAAAAAAGAAAAAAAGAAAGAAAGTCTGGTAAACATTTGCTATAACAGAATAACAGCTGCTCCCTGTGGATGGGGCAAGAATGCTCCAGTTGGCCGGAGTCTTCACTATACCCTACTGTTTACATTCAGTAGCTTCACACGTTTATGTGACTCTGCATCTGCAACATCTGAAACAACTGTGTCCATATTGACTCCCGGCCATCCTGCCGGGACCCTGGGTTATCACCACATTTTTCAGAGGGTAAAGTAAATGTTGTAGGGGTTAACTGACGTGCCCAAGGTCACCATCAGTAAGAGTCAAAGCTACTTCTCATTTCCGCATATCTGCTGCTTTTTGCAGTCTATCATCTTGCTTTGATAGGTAGAGAAAAGAATTGATTAAATATAAAGCCAAGAATGGAGTAAAAAATAAAGGAAAAAAACTGAGGAAGAGGGAGTGATGGGAGCTTTTAAAATAACAGTTTATTACTTGGTTGAAAATTAAGCTAAAGCATGGACTCTGCCAATGAAGGGCCAAACACAAGTTGGTTGGACACATATATTCTTTCCCCAGGTCCTAGAAACAAGTCCACGCATCCGAGGCAGAAAACATTGTTTTCCTGACTCACAGAGACAACTCTGAAAAGCATCTGAGAGTTGGTTTAGGAATAAAATCACCTGTTTAAATTAACTAACATTTTCTAAATATTTATTTAGGAAATAATATGAATATACCTATCACTCACAACTTGATAATATTACCTATCACTCCCAAACTTCAGTGGATTAGCAAGCTCCCCAGGCAGTTCCAGAAATGCAGTTTAGGCCAGAGTTACTATCTGGTGGTATAGCCCCTCTCTAAATCAGTCTCTGGAACAGGCCTGACCACTGTATTCTGTCAGAATTTATTGAGGCAGCATAAGACCCTGTTTCTCACTTCTTTGGCCCTTGACAAAAGAACCTGAGATCTCCCCTGAGAGTCACCACGTGTGCAGAAATAGAGGAGAGCAGAGAAAACAAGCATTTCTTTTTGCAACTTCACAATCTATTTCTGGGGTTGAACAGAAGCCATTAAAACATTCCCATGACTCTGTGCCAAGCCCCCAAATTACTAATGACAGACATGCTGGCTCAAAGGGAGTCACTGCTGGCAAATATCCCTCTGGTATCTTGTTAACAGTAATAACCCCGAGCCTTTCATTGAAAGATCTCAAAGCACAGTGCAAGCCTTAATTGACTCTCCCCTCAACTCTGTCCCTGAAAAAGGTAATTATCATTATATTCCTCAGACAGTTTACACAGGGGTTAAATGGGCGACGGAGGTTGAATGATTTATCCTTGTTTCATATTCCGAGTTGAAAGGAAAAGTCTAAATAATGTCATAACTTGGGGTGAACTCAGCTGTATGACTTGCTGGAACCAGTGGGATAGCAGAAACAGAGAGAACGAGAGCCTGGTGAGGCTGATGCAACGAGAGAGGCCACAGGCCAAGCACTGTGTGCAGAGGTGCTGACCTGAAGTTATTTTAGCCTAAGGACATTATCCATAACTGCCCAGTGCAGGTCAGAAGGAACAGAGAATCTAAGCCAGAGTCCTGGAAGTGGGAGACCCTCAATATCATGTACCTAGAGTCTAAAGCCAGAGTCCATGCTCAGTGATTTAGACAAAAATCAGTCTCTATTTCTCTGGTGTGCAGTGTACCAAGAGCTGGAAGTGTACCTGGACCCCAAACAGATAAGAGGTTCATCTCAGTGGAGAACTTGCATGCCGGGCATGGCATCTGGGACAGTCCCCCAGTCCCAGGAACTGCACCATCATGAAGATGAGCACCACTGATCTCACAAACCAATTCCTCCTACTACAAATTCTCACCTTAGTAAACAGGGCCTCTCCTTACTTAAGAGCCATAACCAAAGTGCAGGGAGTCATCAACTCCATTTATATTTGATACCCAAGTTCAGATGACACAATTATCTTCCAAACCAGGCTTCTTATCACCACCCCTACCACCATTGACTCATTTGAAACCTCATTATATCTCCCCTGGATTATTTTAACAGCCTCCTGGCTGTTCCTGTTGCTTTCAGACTTTTCCCAAGCCAAACAATCGGGACTGTCCAAAGGATATGAGACTGTCCAAAGGATATTCCTGGAATGCAAATGTAAGCATGGCATTTATAAACTCCCCTGATAAAATTCTTCAAGTTCCCTTCCACAGGGAAAAGTGTAAAATTCAAAAATCAGGGTGAAATTATGTTTCCGATAAATAATGCTGAAATAATTCATCACCAGCAGACTTGCACTATAAGACATATTAAAGGCTGTTCTTCCAGCAGAAGGAAAATTATGCCAGCTGAGAACTTAGCTCTACATCATAGGCATGAGAAACATTAGAAATGGTATATATAAATGAGTATATATAAAACACTATTTTTCTCATTTTTATTTCTTCAAAAGACAAATGTTTGAAGCAAGAATAATGCTATTTATAACATAGGCATGAATCAGATTGAATGGCAACAAAAGATGGAAGGGGATAAATGAAAGCATATAATGTATATAATATAAGAGTCTTACATTATTCATGAAGTGAGATGATATCATTTAAAGGTAGGCTGAAGTTAGTTAAAGGTGTGTGTTATATTCCCTAGGGCAATACTAAAAACTAAAGCAAGGGCTAGCTAATAAGCCAGTAGTGGAAATAATAGAACACTAAAACAATAATTGACAAAAACGGATGCAGAAAAGAAGACAATTAAAAAAATAAATAGCAAGATTGTAGATTTAAACTTACTATACCAATAACTACATTAAATATTACTAATCTTGACACTCCAATTAAAAGACAGACTGTCAGAGAGGATAAAAAGGCAATACCCAAATATAGGCCAACTGTAGAAAGCCCTCTTTAAAGTCATAGTGTGGTTACAAGTTAAAGGATACAAAATTAAATACCATGCAAACAAACACTAGACACAGACTAGAATGTCTATATTAATATCATACAATGTAGACATCAGGATAAGCTATATTATGAAATAATATGAAGAATTTTATAATGAAAAATTAGAAAGTACATCCAGAAGATATAACATTTTCAATCTGTATACAAACCTAATAACAGAGCTTCAACAATGCCTGAAACCAAAGTTGATAGAACTGAAAAGACAGTGAGACAAATTCATAATTATAGTTAAAAGACTTCAACATTGCTCACTCAGTAATTATTAGAACAAGTCAGCAGGTAATTATTAGAAAAAGTAGTAAAGGTATAGATGACTTTGATAACGTTAAAAACCAACTTGACCTAAGTGAAATGTTTAGAATAGTCCACTCAACATGATAATATGCATTCTTTTCAGGTGCACAGGGAAGACTATATGGTGTTATATTATATTATGAGCTATAAAAGAAGTATCAATAAATCCAAAAAATCTGAAATTATTCAGAGTATCTTCTCTGAAAAAATTAAATTAAATTATAACCAAGAATACAAATATTCTATGTGAAAACATCTCCAAAATTTGCAAACTGAACAACACACATCTATATAGACTGTGAATTAAAGAATAAATCACAAGAAAAATTAGAAAATATTTTGAACTGAAATATAATGATATCAGAAAATATTAAAGCAATTGTGGAAAGGAGCTAAATCAGCATGTAGCTGGAAATGTATACTATATTATAAAGTGCTTATGTTAGGAAACAAAAATCGTATAAAATGAGTGACCTGAGCTTTCATTTAAATAATCTATAAAAAAGAGCAAGCTAAACCCGAAGGGAATAGAAGTAAGAAAGTAATGAGAGGAAGCCAATGAAATAAAAATTAGACAAACAAAACAGAAAAATCAATGAAACTGAAGCTGTCTCCGTAGAAATACAAATAAAATTTATAAACTCTTAAATAGACTAATAGCATTTTTTAAAAAGAAGAAACAATTCCAATAATTTAAGGTAAATGGGGACATCACTACAAATCCACAGAAATTTTAAAGAGTAATAAATAAGGGTCAATAATAAACAAAATTATGCTAACAAATGTGACAACTTAGCTCAAATGAATACATTCTTTGAAAGATACAGATTATCAATATTGACTCAAGAAGAAATAGAAAACTTGGATAGTCCCATATCAATTTTTAAAATAAATCCTTAATTAGAAACATCCACACAAAGAAAACTCCAAGCCAAGAGGACTTCATTGGTGAATTCCAATACATATTTATAAAATAAATAACAATTCTACGCAAACTCTTTCAAAAAGAGAGTATGGAGGAAGATTTCTCTAATCATTTCATGAGGACTCTTTTACCCTTACCCAAAACCAGACAAAATATTACAAGAAAAGCATACTTTAGACTGATATTTTTTATGAAAAAAACACAGAAAAATCCTTAATCTTTAGTAAATTATAATCATCTAGATATAAAAAGGTAGTATATTATAAAAAATAGATTTCAGACTTTCATTACTGGCTTAACATTTGAAAATTTACTGTATGATCAGAATAAAGAATAAAAAATCTAGTCACGTTTCAGTATAAACACATATTCATATGTGTGACAAAATTTAACTCTTTTTTATGATTAAAAAATCTCATAAAACTAGAAATAGAAGAAAATTGCCACAATATTATACAGATTACCTATGAAATAGCTGCAGATAATATCATAATTAATAATGAAAGACTGAATTCTTATTCTCTAAGTTCTGGAATAAGGAAAGATGTCAGTTCTCACCACTTCTATTTAATACTGTTACTGAAGTCAAATAAAAGTCATACAGTCTACAAAAAATTAAAGCTGCCCTTATTTGCAGACAACATGATCATGTAAATACAATGTCCTAAAAAAACTAAAAAAAAAAGTTATTAGAACTAACAAGTGAATTTTAAAAGATTGCAGAATACAAGTTCAACATTCAGAAATCAATTTAAATCTATACATCACAAAGAAACAATTGAAAAATAAAATTAAAAATACAATACCATTTATGCTATCATCTCAAAATATAAAACTCTTAGGACAAATTTAACAAAATATGTACAAGACCTCTAAACATAAAACTGCAATGCAATGCTGAGAGAAATTAAAGGTCTAAATAAATTGAGAGATATACCATGTCCATGGATTGGTAGACTCAATACTGTTAATGGCAATTCTCCCATAATTGGTCTACATTCAACACCATCCCAATCAAAATTCTGGCAAGCTATTTGTGTAGAAATTGACAAAATACACTCTTTAATATAATGAATTTTATTTTTTGTGAGTTATGCAACAATAAAGTTGATTTTTGTAAAAATAATATATATTTATACAGTATATTATATTATATGTTATAATATATATTATTGTATAATATATAATAATATGTATTATTATATATTATATAATAATATATATTATTATATAATATATAATAATATATATTATAACATATTATACAATATATAATAATATATTATTATATATTGTATAATATGTTATAATATATATTATTGTATATTATATTATATCTAATATATATTATTATATATTATATAATATATATTATTATATTATATAATATATATTATTATATATTATATACAATGTATATTATATTATAATATATATTATATTGTATATTATATTATAATATATATTATATTATATATTATATATATGTATCTATTATATACATATAACAGTAACAACTATAAAAGTAAACCCATTAAGAAGTTAGAATAACCTCTTCTGGAAGAGAAGAAAGGTCAGAAAAACATTACGAATTCAAAAATTTACCTAAAATAAACTAAACTTGAAAACAGAAATAATGAGTCACCTGGGTTAGCAAAATTGCATTCCCTGCTACTAGGTAGAAGAGGGAGCTAATGAGCTAAGCTAATTTCAGTACTAAAAAAATTACTGGAAAAGTTACATTTTTGCATGCATGAGTATTTTGCCTATGAAACATGATCTCTCATCCCTTGTTAATGAGGAGGATATCTAATTCCTCCCACTTCAGGCATGAATATCACTATGCTATTGGAAGACTTGGTCCCCAAGATTGCTTGAATGACTATGTAAGGAATTGGAGACTAGAGCCAAGATTAAATTCCGATATTAAACCCAGTGCTTCAAAGGACCTAAAAGAGCATTTGTGCCTCTGAACTGTACAAAATTTCTGACAAAGAATCTGGTAGCCTTCAGTAAAACAGGCAGGAGCTTTCTGTTTTGAATAGAAGCCCTCTCTATTTTCAGCATGCTTTCTGATGGTTTCTCCATACTTGCGGTGCTGAGAAATGAGCATATACATCAAACTTTGCTGTGCCTACGTCAAACATAGGGACTTTCAGCTTCTTTGATCTTGATACTATTTATAATTTGTTTTGTCTGAATTTTAGGAGCACTTTAAGCAGTTACATTGCTGTGTATGGAATTAGATATCTCTTTCTGCTGCAAGGTAGGTAAAATGCACCATATTATCATAAATGCAGGGCTGTATACTTCTACTCATGAACTCTCAAGGTGTTTGTTTTAATCTCTTCTTCTTGACTGACAAGATCATGTGTTTAATATGAATTGTTACACAATATCTTAGTGACATCTGATTGTTTTTTTCCACACTTGGAGAGAGGCAGCCTCTAACTTTGAAGGAATATCAGCAGGTAAACACGAGAACATTACTTGAAAGCATGAGACAAAGCTTCAAAGCTTCAATGCTTCAGGGTGCCTAGGGAACAGTAAGCAACCACACAATAAGTATTACTGAATTCCAAGATAAGAAGGCTTGTGGAACACCTGAAAAAATAGGTAAAGATTCCTGAAGGAAAGTGCACCACAGATTATTTCAGCAGCTGCATCATCCAGAACTTGAGCAATATTTTCTTATATTCAGTCTTCAGGATGAGCAAAACACAGCTTCCAAACTCACTCTAAGCAAGTCTCAGACGGAAGATGATAGGAAGGAGGTGATCTTTGGTAACATAATCAAGTTGCTCAACTTGGTGCTGGTGAAGCCTCTTTCAAGATGGTTCACTTATACGGCTGGAAGTTGATCATGACTGTTGGCTCAGAGCTCAGCCAAGGCTTATAGATCAGTGGACATTGACTCCTCTCCACGTGAGCCTCTCCACAGTTGTTTAGGCTTCATCACAGTATGTTGGCTGGGTTCTAGAAGACAGCAACCCTCAAAAAACAAAATTAAAATGCATGGCAGTCTTTTGATCTAACCTCAGAAATCATGTAGTATCATTTCTACTGGACTCTCTTGGTTGAAGCAGTCGGGAAGACCCACCCAAATTCAAGAACAGACACAGACACCACCTCTTGATGGGGGCAGAGTTTAATATTCCAGAAGAGGCTGTGATATGGAAAATACAGTTGCACTCATCTTTGGAAGATAATCTGCCAGATCAAATAACTTTGAGAACTATTCTCCATTTCTCCACTTCTCTATGCACTCTATTGTATGATTTCTTTTTTACACATGGAAAGTAATACTGTACACCATTATGCATACATGAATAATGTAATGGAAAAAGTAAAAGAATATCCTCTCTGACCTTGATTACAAAAGCATTTTATTTTTAATTTTTGTTACTTGTTTTTTGCTTAATACTCTCGTTGTATAGTCAAAGGTTTTATAAACATCAATTCTCATCATGGATGGGATAAAATAAGTGACAACATCACTTTACTTTACTTACCAATGGCAGATAGTTCTTTCTATCTGAACCCAAATCTTTCCTCTAAATTATTCTCAACATATTTTTCCATAAAATCACCACTAATCATTGATGGTTAGCATATGTGAAAAAATGATTTTGCCATCCTAGTACAGTTTGATAATGTAGCTGCCTGGACCAAGATGTTAAAAGCAGGGGAAAATCTGAACCTAGATGGGGGAAGGAGGTAGTAAGAACTTAAAATAATATGTGGAAACAAAATGAATCACTACATTACCCCCAAATAGTTGGTGAGAGAAGAGCCAGGCTATAATATGACAGGTTCAATTCAGATTTAAGATGAGATTGGGGATATCTGTGGAGACACAATGTGGGAAAATCTAGGTGAGGTATAGTTAGGGAACTTAAGGGTTGCGTTATAAGGACACCAAATTCAGAGTAAGACTGTGACCAGAATTCTGCTCAAACAGGTGTAGTACTAACCTCAAGGATGGATTGATGAGAACCAAGCAGTGGTCAGCACTAGCCTTCTAAATGAAGATCACAGGCAGGACTCTCCTTCAGGGGTTCCCATGTAGGGAAAGAGAAACCCTGAGCAGGCGCCTTCTCCCGGCAGAACAGGTTCTGTCCTAGCTATCATGCCAGGTGTATATGATAATATCCAAATTCTTCTAATACCTAGGTAATGCTGATATTAGGCTCTCCCTCTTCTGCACTAGTGTTTTCCAATTGGGTGTGCATGTCAGACTAATCTAGAAAGCATTAAAAACACACACACACACAGAATACTGATTTCATTTAGCTTTTGGTTGATCTCACAAGCCATCAACAAAATTTGAGTCAATTGAAGTTAGCATTAAAATAGAAGAAATGTTCTAAATAACCAAGGATAAATGAAACAAGGAATATGCAGGATGTTCATGAAGAAAAGTCACATATTGTTGACCAAAATAAATGAAATTGCAAAAGAACATGTTCACTCTGACACATTTTGTACAAAAGTTTTAAATATGCAAAACACTATATATATAGTTATGGACAAATAAGTATGCTGTGAAATTAGAGGTTAAAAATGCACAAAACAACACAAAAAAGACAGTGCAGCATTATTATTATTGTTATACTTTAAGTTTTGGGATACACGTGCAGAACGTGCAGGTTTGTTACATAGGTATACATGTGCCATGGTGGTTTGCTGACAGTGCAGCATTTTATAATGGTGGTTACTTTTGAGAGTAGAGGGAAATTCTGGTGGAGGAATGTGCCTGTTTCTATAAACTTTTAGATGTCAATTTAAAAATATTTGAATATTTGACACAAAAAACAACATGTCAACATTTGATCACTATGTCTAGTTTTAATTTTCTCTATGAAATAGTTATTATTTAAATGTAATCAATAAACAGAAAATGATAATGATGGAGAAACGAAGAAGACGAAGTTGAGAAGGAAAGGAAGGGAAGGAAGGAGAAGAGAATGAAAAAGAGAGAGAAGAATAGAATAAGAAGGAGGAGAAGGAGGGAGGGGACGGGGAAGAGAAAAAAAAGGAAGAAAGGAATGAAGTCCCCAAATATTCGTAAGAAAAAAAATTTTTTAATTCCACTTGGATCTGTGTTGAAAACTTGACAGCCTGTTTACGATTCATTTAGACAAATTCTGAGAATGACCCCAGAATATAAAATAAATAATTTAAAAGGTGAAATCTACCCTATCAGATGTCAAATCATACTATACAGCTATGGTAATTCGAACACAGAACAAAAATAAGACTACAAATTATTTAAAGTGTGGGGAAGGATTATTAAATAAATATGACACGGATGATTGGTTAAATATACAGGAATTATAACAAGGCAAATGTCTCCTCCCTTACCTCATAAAATTTACCTAATTTGATTTAAATTGATCAAAAATTCAAATATTAAAGAAGAAGTAGTAAAAGAATTGACAAAAAACAATAATGCATCTGATTCATCTCAGGGTAGAGGTGCCCTCATTATAAAAGCGAAGGGAGAATCCATAAAAAAAATGTTAGGGCTGGGCGCTGTGGCTCAAGCCTGTAATCCCAGCATTTTGGGAGGCAGAAGTGGGCGCATCACTTGACGTCAGGAGTTGAAGACCACCCCGGCCAACGTGGTGAAACTCTGTCTCTAGTTAAAACACAAAAAAATTAGCGGGTCATGGTGGCAGGTGCCTGTAATCCCAGCTACTCGGGAGGCTGAGGCAGGAGAATCGCTTGAACCTGGAGTGGGGGCGGAGGTTGCAGTCACTGACACTGTACTCCAGCCTGAGAAACGGAGTGAGACTCTGTCTCAAAAAAAAAAGAAAAGAAAAAAAAGAAAGAAAAAGAAAATGTTTGGGAGGTTTTAAAAATTGTAATACCTGGTTCTGATGTGGGTATTGTGAGATGGATACTTTCTTACAAACATTTTGGCAACATGGATTAAAACCTTAAATGATAATATTCCCTTCAAGTCAGTGGTTCTAATTCTAAGAATCTAACCTAGTAAATAATAACAAATGCACACAAAGATTTAAGTATATGTATATTCATTATATGATTATTTGCAGTATTCCAAAGTGGTTAACAATTCATACACCCAATGATGGAGAATGGAGAAGTACTCTCCATACAATGCTAACTGGCAAAAAGGAAACATAAGAATAACATGGATCTAATCACATAAATAGAGTGTATGTAGATTGTGAGTCTCTGGAAATTATTCCTGTTTGTCATTCTTCTTTACAGATGTATGTATTCTACAATTAACATGAATTATTTTATTTTTCATTTTAATAAATTATAAGTTATTAAATTATGATATATTGATTTTAAGAGTTAAGAAATACATAAAGAAATGTAAATTTACTAAATGCTTTCTTTCATCCCACCCTTCTATCCCCATGTTCCAGAAGTTTATCAGAGTTTATTGTGTTTACTTTCAAAGACAACTGTCTTTGGATATGAACACATATCTGTGTTTGGAAACATCACATAGATATGTGTTCATGCGTACAGTGTGTGTATACATATATGCCATACTAAGACACTAACATAAGCTTCCTGTGTGCCAGGGCAGTTTTTGGTTTGGGGAACATGGTGATTCACTTATGATGATCCCAGCCAATGGTTAATGTGGACACAAATACAGATAATTCTGGGAGGCACTAAAATAAAGTTAGAAAGTTAGACTCAGGAACTTAAAGTTGGATTTGATCCTTTTTTTTCTCATCAGTGTATATTTTCTTTTCTTTTTTTGTTTTATTTTATTTTTTTTTAGGTTCAGGGTGTACATGTGCAGGTTTGTTAGATGGGCATATTATGTGATGCTGAGGTTTGGGCTTCTAATGAGAACGTGATCTTTTCTAATGATGAGATATGAGGTTGGAGGTTGGAGGTATAGAAAGGCTTCCTGGAGGAGCCGGCCCTTGATATGGACACTGAAAAGAGAGATAGACTCTCCAGGATACATTAATCTCAGGTGGAGATAGAGAAAGGCTATTTCTGACAGAGGGAGGAGACTAAGTTGGGGAAGTTGAGCACAAGATCAGGCCTGCTGGGCCTGGAAATTATGGAAGATGTTAGTAAAAGCTAAGACAGCGGAGGTTGTTTCAGGGCACATCACAGGGGATCTAGACGTACGATGTGGATTCTGAATACCTGTCTTTCCATGGTAGGAGGTCTTTGTGGTTTTGAGCAGGACGATGCAGCTGCTGACAGAGACAAGGACAGATTGAAGAGGGCGACCAGGAGGCAGGGAGTTAAGTCAGCCAGCTTAATTATTAACGAGATGAGGAAGGCCAGAACTAGGGCATTTTTAATGTAAAGGGAGGAAAGGGAGAGAAATTCGGAGAGATCATGGAGGGCAATACAGCAGGGTTAGAAAGCTAAGCTGTGCCTGGGATATCTGACTCCCAGGGGTCATGGTCAGGAAGGATGGTAAGAAAGAGGGCTTACCCCTTCTTACATTTCAGACATATGTTCAATGTAATTCAAACTTTTTTAAAGACTTCTTGTTGCTTTTTAACTTCCCATGTCACGTTCTCCATAGTCACCCAAGTCAAAGCCTGAAGGAACCAAAGAGACATTTCTAGGAGAAGTTGAAAAATGGTGACTGGAGTCACCTCCAGTGGCCTCCAGCTTTGGTGCATTGACTCCTTACTAGAAAGATGTAGGGCTTGCTGGAAAAGCAATATGTGTATCAACAGGTCAAATGCCCTTGACCCTGCCAAAGAAAGAAGGACTGACAATGAAACCCACATAGATGGGGACATTTCAAGGGCCCATATTTCCTAAGAGTCTTTAGCCTGCATAGGGTTCCACTTGCCCCTTCTGATCTCTGTATTTTTGCCTGGACTCTTCTATGGTGGTGGTCACAGCTGAAGAGGCAAATATTACTATATTTTGATCTTGGTAACACAGTAATTAATTATTTTTTTAATGACCTGTTACCATAGAGATTAATAAGCAAAAGCTCTAATACTACTAGCCTGCCAGGGAGTTCACACATGTGAAATACTTAGAATAGAGTGACACAGAGAAAGCACACCATATATATTGGCTATGGTTTGTATTCAGATTAATGAAAACATCACACTTCAGTTCTAAAGGTGTCTGTTTCAGCTTCTCTAACCCTCCAGCCTAGACTCAGTCCTGTATTTGCCCTGAAAACATAGGTAAGCCTGGAATAACTCTTGCTGTCATAAACTTGGGATCCCCTGCACCCATTGTGGGTCTGTCTGTGGCCACTCCAGCCATGATTGTGAGGTCTGGATGACTCAGGCCTGCTTTGCACTCAGCCAGGCACCTTTTTTAGAACTGAAGCCCTATTCTGACCTCCAGTTCACTTGGCTTGGGCCCTGACACCTGTCTGGCCTTAAGAACCTCTCTGCACACATTGATGCCATTCTCTGAACCAGGCAGCCTGACCCGAGCCTGACCTGGCTTGACTGCCACTCCCAGGAGAATTTCTGCTGTCCTCTTCTGCCTCAGATCAGACCCCCTTATATTTTATTTCCGGACTGACTCAAGTCATAGTCACCATGCTCCTTTCTCGTTATTTAATACAAGCCCTGTCCCACCCTGGCTGCCTCCCTTTCCCAGTGAGCAGATGCTTTTGAATTCCCAGCCTGATCGCATTCAAAGCATGAGATGGGGGATCTTAGAAATCCAAACTCCCCATTCTATGGATGAGAAACTGTGGCTCGGAGATGGGAAGTGCATTCCTCCATCTTACACCCTGATTGTAGGACAGACAGAAGGTAAAATCCCAGCCCCTGGGAACATTTGCCTTGGAATATTATCACAATTCCAAAAAGGCTATGGCTTGCTTCCTCCACTTCTCCCCAGGTAACCTCCAAGAGAGTTTCTTTCTGAGACAGTACTTAGCAGGTAATTCCTTCCTACAAAAGTAGTCAAGGTCCTCAGATTTACAAACCCCTTCTCTCCTTCTGGCATTCCGGGGTTGTCAGGATATTTTGGTCTGTCAGTAACCTCTGGGGTGAAACAGAGGAAGAGAAATCACCGGAATCTTTGAAGCAGAAAAAGCAACATCAAATGTTTCCTCTATGTCCTGTGAGTTGGCAAAACCACAGGTGTAGAACCAAGGTATCCACATGATTATTTCAATTCCCCACATCTTCTTGACTTTTTCACAGAGCCTATTAATTGATACACTGAGATATTTGACACATTAGTAGGAGTCTCCCTGGCCACTTCCAGTGAACTAAGCAAACACATGGAAAGTCTGACCTAGCAGGTCTGTGGTCCACTGGGACTTGGGAGTCATTCCTATTCCCAGCATGCTGCTGAGACTATTGGGATTATGTTCCCAGTCTTTGGCATTTCCATACATGAACAGATTCTGAATGAAGCCAAAATCAAGTACTAGAGGATTAAGTCCTGGAATTGCAATAATTTTGAATTCCATACCCTCCATCTATTGACACACGGTTTCCAATAAATCATACAACCCAGACTGCAGTGTCCAGCTCTTAAAATTTTAAAAACAAACAAAAACAGAAAAGCCTCTGTCTTGCTTTATCCATGGAATTTAACCATCTAGATAGAAGACCAAGTACACAAAGGTGCTTTGAGCATTGTAAAAATGTAACAAAAACATTCCACT
This sequence comes from Pan troglodytes, assembly GCF_028858775.2. Lineage (NCBI taxonomy): Eukaryota > Metazoa > Chordata > Mammalia > Primates > Hominidae > Pan > Pan troglodytes. The sequence goes on from NC_072419.2 coordinate 46,569,666, forward strand.
TCCTTTTTAATATGCCATGCAATTCTTTCAAGGATATCGGAAAATAGAGGATGTAAAATGAGGAGGGGTAGTTGACATACACAGTCTCAAATGTTGCTTCCTCATCTGTAAAATGGGAGCAAGAGCAGTGCCACTCCATAAGGATGTTTTAAGATCTAGAACATAATGACAGGCATATGATGACGATTTTAAATTTGAGTCGTGTTTGCAAATGAAATCCAGAACATTCCCTGCTGCTCCAGCTGATCTTGGGAGGCATTCCAATCTCTTTACTGCTCTCCTGAAACAGCGAGGCGAGGTCCTTCCCTGGATTCTGCAGTGTTTTAAAGAGAAATTTCAAACTTTCCCGGGAGGCTTTTCTAAAGGGATTATGTCAACTGAAGGGAATGAACAGGCAAGAAACAAGCAGCCATGCCACTTGACAAGATGAGGGTGGCTTCCTACCTTCAGCTCAATACATGTAGCCTGGGAACCCCTTCCCAGTTCCCATCACACCTTCCCATCAGGGAGGCCATCTCGAAACCCTGAAATGCTGCTCTCCTCCAAAGGCATCAAGTCTCCTCAAAGTCTGAAACCAAAGTGGAAGGACTAGGAGGCTCCTTGCCAAGCCTCCTAAGATCACATTTTCTGGCTGAGTATGGCCTCCTCCCAGACATTTAACATTGGGCGTGCCTCCCTCTTTCAGGGAAGGTTGGGCCCTCCCACAGGGACATAGATTTACCAAAGAGGCATAAATGAACAATGATCAACACTCTGCAGCACAGAACAGAGACACACACGATGGAAGAGTTGGAAAAAAATTGTTTCCGTAGAGAAGCACTCCATCTATGCAAATAGCTAGGACCACTATCCTTCTACTTAGGTATTTTTTATTTTCTCTGCAAGAGACAAAAGTGGCAGAAAATGCCTCCAAAGAAAGAAATCCTAAGCCTCAAGAAAAAAGATAAAAGGGAAGGAAGGGGGTTGGAATACAAAAGCTGGAAAAAGAGGTTGGCTTTTCAATTTGGGAGTAAACTATACTCATGGTCCTTAAGAGAGGATGGCCTGTCAGTGAGAAACAGGAGACTCTGGGAAGACAGAGTCATGGGAGAAAGATCGTTCCAAAATGTGTGAGAATATCCTCTAACTTCGTTTTCTTCTCTCCCTAGCCAGCCTGCCTCCCGGTATATGCATATATGTATGTATATGTCTGTCTGTCTACGCTAAGGCAAGATGAAGGGAGAAAAGCCCTCCTGCCACAGGACTTTACCAGCGTCCTCGCATAGCATTCATAATAATAACCCCATCACTCATCAAAAGTGCTCTGCAGGCCAGGCCTCGCCGGGCCTGGGCAACGCTCTGATCCCGCAGCCAGCTCAGGCTATAATTGCAAACACCCTGCCCCGGGGAAGTGTCAGGTTATGTGAAGACACTTGGGCTTTGCTGGTGTCTGTAAAATGCAAGTTCAAGGGGACTTTTTAACATCAGAAGCAAAAATATGAGAGTCAAGAGACAGGTCCCTTGTGCCCTGTAGAAGATCACAGTAGAGATAAGAAGTGGGAGGCAATTGCTCTGAAGGTGGGAAAAATAATTTGAAGGCAGCAGAACAGACACAAGGTAATTACCGCTCAGACACAGCACAGGCAAAAAGGCCCTTGCTTTTAGGGAAACAAGAAGTGAACAGACCAAGCCAGGAGGAGAGGCCTGGCTCTTATGAGTTGGGTGAATTGTCAGTGTTTACTTCCTGATAGGAAGGCAGGGAGAGAGAGAAAATGACCCCCCAAAGGCCCTCTCAAACTTAACAAATTTGTGAGCCAAGTTAGGTATGGGTTTTTCCCAACTTTTCGATTTGGTTTTGGAAGGACAGTGTGCATGTGTAAGTGTGCGTGTGTGTGTGTGTGCGTGTGTAAGTGTGTGTGTGGTAAGCTGGAAAGGTCATGAAAACATGAAGGAAAATGGTACAAGAAAGAGATATCAAAAATGCTACCTCCTATCTGATTCTAACTTTATGACATTCTGGAAAAGGTAAAACTATGGAGAGAGTAAAAGCATCAGTAGTTGCCAGAGGTTCAGGGACAGGGAGGGAAGGATGAATGGGTGAAGCTCAGAGGATTTTTAGAACGGTGAAACTCTTCTGTGTGATACTGTAATGCAGGGTACACATCATTATACATTGTTCAAAATCCTAGAATGTACAACACAGAATGAACCCTAACATAAAGTATGGACTTCAATTAATAATGATATATTAATATTGGCTCATCAGGCCAGCGCCGTGGCTCATGCCTGTGATCCCAGCACTTCGAGAAGCCGAGGGGGGTGGATCATTGAAGTCAGAAGTTTGAGACCAGCCTGGCCAACATGGTGAAACCCCATCTCTACTAAAAATACAAAAGTTAACCAGGCATGGTGGTGCACACCTGTAATCCCAGCTACTCAAAAGGCTGAGGTAGGAGAATTGCTTTAACCCAGGAGGCAGAAGTTCCAGTGAGCCAAGATTGGACCACTGCACTCCAGCCTGGGTGACAGAGCAAAACTGTGTCTCCAAACAAACAAACAAACAAACAAGCAAATATATATATATATATATATATATATGCTCATTAATTGGAACAAAAGTACCCTTCTAATGAAGATGTTGATAATGGAGTACTGTGTGTCACAGGAAAATGGGGGACTATGAGAGTGGTCTTTATTTTCCACTCAAATTTTCTGTAAACTTAAACCTGCTCTATTAAAAATAGTCTATTAATTTAAATAAAAGAGAGAGAGAAAAGATGTGTGTGTGAATGTGGGATCAAACATTTAAATATCCCCTCACCATCCCAATAAAAAGTTGACAGTTTGGTAATCAGAGGAAAATTGGGTATTGTGGCCCAGGAAAGAGCCTCAGAGTAAAAATCTAGAAGTACCTGGAATTCAACTTGGGTGTAGTTTAATTTCATCAAAATCCAGGAAAATATTTGAAATCATCCTACCCCAGCAAAGAGAAAATGAAGCCTCTTCCCCGTGCGGCTCTGCAGCAGTGCTTCCTGGACTCTCTGATGGAGGGCGGCTTTCATGTTATTGTCATTTTTTTGTTTTCATTCCGGTCTATTACCCTACTGATATGTTTACAAAATAAAATTGAAATGAGTCACAAGAAAAGAATGACAGTGCACTTGGGTATTAAATTCTTGTTGAGGTCTTCTTACAAAGGCTTATTCTCATAAGTAGCACTGCACTGGAGGAGAGTCACTCTACTGAAGACCCTGGCACTGTCCAAACCCAACAGTTAGCAAACACAAAGAAATACAACAAGGGAATGCGGTAAGTGTTTCCCAGGAATGTTTCTTGTAAAACAAGGGCACCATCTCTTGTCTGAACAATTGTTCTGTTCCCTAGCTTTGCTGTCTTCCAATGTACTCTCCTACAGCCATCAGAGACATCATTCTAAAATACAGATGTAACTGTGCCACTTTTTGGCCTGACACCAGATAGTTTTTTGGGTATCTCGGGATGACCTGCGCGTTGTTTAGCACCTTATTCATAGCAAACTGGCCCCTACTTGCTTCAGTACCGGGTGAACCAAGGAAAGTCCCAACTGGGTTCTCAGGCTAAGCAGGAAGACTGGGGTTTGACCCAAGTAATCCCCAAGAATTAGCACCCTAGTCCACTAACATATACTACCAGGTGTGGGCGGGTAAGCCGAATTTAAAACCACTGAGTCAAGAGTAGTCACTTAGCAAATTCTCATAGTCGGGTGGGGATGGTGAGAAGCATCTTAGAATGCCCACCAAAAGAATTTCATTTGGGACAAAAGGCATTCCATGTAAAGGGGCCAGAATGAGCAATGGCATGGAGGCAAGGGATAGTGTGGAATATTCAGGAACCCTCAAGACATCCTATGCATTTTAGGTAGGGAAGAGCCTCACAGCTTCTTTTAGTAAAGAGAGTGGCAATCATTACTAATTACTGCAGAAATCCTCAAAGTTGACATTCTCTAAGTACCTGTCATGAAGACATCCTCTACTTGCCTCAAATTGGCATATTTGGAATATGCTTTAATTATAAGAACTTGCCAGAGACTGGGGAAAATCTATAGAGGAAAGAGAAGTCAAATGTTCTGAGTTTTAATGTTCACATCAATCCAATGGTGTGGGCTTTCTCCCATTTTACAGATGAGGAGACTGAAGTCTGAGAGAGGACAGTGATCTCAGACAGTCACACTGAGTAAGCAGCATAACTGAGTTTCCAACTGAGGTCAACGTGCCACTAAAAGCTGTGCATTTTGTACAAGTTCACCACTGTTTATGCACGTAGGTGTGTATGGAAGGTGGTTATTGAGAGGAGAGAGGAGAGTAAGAGGCAAAGAGTTACACATTTTAATCCTGTGTTGGCAAATATATATATATATATATATATATATATATATATATACATATATATATATATTAAAATTGAACTAGTTAATAAAAATTTATTTGTACAGAGTGTTTTTTGTGTCAAACATTAAGTGCTTTGTATGTATCATCCACTTAATTCCTACGGTAACTCAGTAAGCTTGATGTGGCAGATTGTATTATATTATTGTCCCCAACTATTCACTGTCTTCTCTGTAAAACTATCATGTACTCCTGCCCATTGTTTGTATGACTTATGGTGTTGCCCTGTAGGCAGAATATACTTTCCTACCCTAATGATCAGATGGGCCATGTGACTTGCTTGGGCCAATGGCATGAGAACAGATGTGCTGCTTGCCATGTCTTAAAGTTTCTCAGCTCATAGCCTGGGTCTTGGAATAAGAAATCGCATGGAGCAGGGGCATAGCAGTCGACCTGCAGCTGAGTGACAAATGAAAGTCATAAGTCAATGAGATACTGGGGGTGTTTGTTTCTGCAGCCAGGCTGATGGATACAAATGAGGTATTTTACAAATGAGGAACTGAAGTTGGGGGAGACATCTTTCCCCAACTCCTACCACTTGTAAGTAGTGTCTGGATTTAGATCCATTTCTATTTGACTTAAAAGTCTGTGCCATTTTAATTAGAATTCAAAAACCTCCTGCAAAGTCCAAATTGTTTAAAGTAGATCACATGAGGTCACTTCCCAGACAGGAAATAAAGACACTGCCTCTGGAGTCTCGGCATGTTCCATGTTTCCTGTGGCTTCTCCATCCTTCCAAGCCCTGAGAGATTCCAGCTCGAAGTATCCATTTTGTTACCTTAATGATTTCTTAAAAGAGAATAAAATCTCTGACCCTACCACCTATTCGAAGCATTCTGTAACAACCTAATAATGGGGCTCCCTCCCCCCAGTTGTCCCCTTAGAGACTTATCCACACTACAGTTAGGACAAGTTTTTAAAAATGATCTTGACACTCCCTGGCTTAAAACCTTTTGGTGGCTTCTCACTGCTTTCAGAATCAAATCCTAAATGGCCTGTCTCTTGCCAGCCTCCCCTAATATATCTTATAGTGTGCTGTTCCTTGCTTATTATGTGCCAGACATAATAACACCCTTTTAGCCACCAAATGGGCCTAGCTGTTTTTCCCCAGCTCATAGCCTTTCCACGTGGGATTCCTTCTATCTTGACCACCCTTCCATCTCCTCCCTACAGCCTCAACTCAAATGTCAGAAATGATACTTCATATAGTGTTTCCCAAATCCTTTTCCATAACCTTCATCTGGGCCACCCAAAAAATGTATTTTCTTGCCTGCTTAACATTAGATTTGATCATGTGACTAATTCTGGGCTACCGAAATGTAAGTGGAAGTGAGGTATACGCAGCCATCCAGGCTGCACCATCCTCCAGACCCCTCTTCCCCTACCTCAGGTCCTCGGCATACCACTTACTTTCATCTCTGTTATGCCACTATCTTTGCTTTACTTATGATATTTGTCACCATCTGGAATTATCTTCTTAATTCATTGGTACCAGATCATTTTCCCTCTACCATGCAGACTTAAAGCTCTAAAAAGGAAGGGCCTTTGTCCATCTGTTCAGTTACATCACAGTGCCCATCACAGTGGCTACATATAATAGATGCTCAATTAATATTTCAGAAATACATAAATATATGAGGAAATAAATGAATAGAGCTCTTGCAAAAATGAGTTAATTTATGTAATTAGTACAGTGCCTGATAGAAAGTAAGCACTCAGCAAATGTATCTAATTATGAAGATGAAGAATTGAAACAAAAGGTCTTTCCTTTCATTTCTGTGCTATGGAAAGGAAGGAACAAAGATGAGGTTAGGTCTTGGGACCAAAGGTCTACAAGGGGCAGTCTCAGTCTTGAATATAGAGGTGGCCTGGGAGAACAGTTACTAGGGAGTAGACAGTGAGAGTGGACTCAGCTTCACAAGTCAGAACTTCTTTTCATAACAGCAACATGATGCTGGAATTATTAGTAAGGGTCTGGTATGCCAGGGCCAGGACATCATATACCTTCTGCATCCACATCACAGAGCCTCTTATAAGAATTGCTCCATACATTTGGTAGACATTTACTGGGCTTAGACTGTGGGCAAAATTTTGGCTGGATTCTGCAATTAAAAGATAAATAAATTACCACCCTTGCCCATAACAAACCAGAGTGAGAAACAGACATGGAAACAAATAATTAAATCCAAAATATGACTAGTAGTATGACAGCAGGATGGACAAGAGGATACTGGAGTACAGAAAAAAAAAGAGTGCCTCTGTCGGTGCAGTCACGAAGACTTCAAGAGGCAACTTCACAGATGGACCTTAAAAACAAGTATGTTTCCCAAGAAGACACAGTGGGAAGGGCATTCTAGGAAGAGGGAACAGTATATGTAAGGCATGGAGTCATTATAAAGTCTTCACAAATCTTGGAAAAGGTAGGAAGTTCTGGTGGTTTAACCATAAGGTAAGTACCTCTCACAAGTATGGGAATGTGTGGTTTTGCTTTCTCCATTTGAAAGATATGTGGGAAATAGACAATAAAATTATGCACAGGAAAAAATGAATCTACTGGTGAAAAATAAAAGATTTACTGATTGTTTTTGAATATACTGTTTTGTTGTAGTGTGTTCATTCAAGCTAATAATAGAGATAATTTCTGGCATCCAAACTCTTTCAGGTTCTTTCTTAAATGTATTGCTCAAACAATGTTCTACTAGTAAAATCGAAAACTCAAAGTAGAAAAGAATGACCCAGAATACCAAGAACCTAATAACCACGTGTTCATATTCCCAAGGCTTCAGTTTGACTGACCCATCCCGTTCCCAGGAGACTGAATGAATGAAAACAGGATTTGACTGCATTTTAACTATGGTAGAACACTGCAGGGGCCCTTGAAGGATATGTATGGAATACCTGTCTCTGGAGAACATCACCTAGAAATAGATTATGTATAAACCTGCCTGAAAGAGAGCTGGCCATTGTCCACTCTTGAAGTCGTTGATTTCCAGGATAAGGAGAATCAGTACACATCTCTAGTTCATGGACTTTTTATCTTGGATCCAGACATATAGGACCCTCCTTGTCTGCTGTGGATGGAGTAGCGGGTGTCCATGGAAAGTGTTTTGGAATCCAGGAATCACTTGAAATTGTATGCCAAAATTTTTTTTTAAGTAGACATGTGCATTTTCCAGGGAAAGGGTCCTTTGTTTACTGGAGAGTTTGTGTATGATTTAAGTTTGAAAGTTTTTCTAGTTGTTTTCTGTTCATTCGCCAGATCACATTGAATCAACATGTTTTCAACTTATTGTTCTGAAGCCTGGGAACTGAACAAGCCTGACTCTCAGTTCTTGGCAAAGGATAGAGCATTTTCCTAGGCAGTCTTTCAGAAAATCCTGCTATTTCTCCTTCCAAAACACATCTCAAATTTGTCATGTGTCTCCATCTCCATCACCAAGCCCCTGGCCACCAAGCCTCCCCATCATCTCTCACCAGAACAAATGCCAAAGACTTCAAATAGGTCTCTTTTGTTCACCCTTTCCTTGCTGCAATCTAATTTTCACATAGCATCTTGAGTGACACTTTAAAAATGAACATTATGTCACCACCACACTGAAAATTCTCCAGTGGTTTTTCATGTTGCCTTCAATATAATCCAAGTTTCTCAGTATCCAAGGGCCCTAAAGCCCTAGATGACCAATTTCCTCTGCACTTTTACAACCTCAGGTGATGCCACCTTCCTGTTTGCTCACTAGAATCCAGTTAGGCTAGACTTACTTCTGCTCCTGATCTTGCCCAGCTATTTCTTAATCCCAGGCCCACGTCCATGGAGTTCTACCTTCTGGAATGTTCTTCTCCTTTCTTCATATGATTAGCTCCTTGCCATCACTTAGGTAAGACTCAACTTAAGGATATCTCCTCCATGAATCGAATTTTTTTTTTTTTTTTGACAGATTCTCACTCTTTCTCCCACCCAGGCTGGAGTGCAGTGGCACAATCTCGGCTCACTGCAACCTCTGCCTCCCGGGTTCAAGCAATTATCTGCCTCAGACTCCAGAGTAGCTGGGATAATAGGCACAGGCCACCACGCCCCAGCTAATTTTTGTATTTTTAGTAGAGACGGGGTTACACCATCTTGGCCAGACTGGTCTTGAACTCCTGACCTCGTGATCCACCCGCCTCGGCCTCCCAAAGTGCTGGGATTACAGGAGTGAGCCACCATGCCCGGCCAGATAGATCTTTACTGGCCATCCTATCTTGGTAGTTTCTCATTCTTATCACATTTAATTTTTCTAATTATAAAATCCTATTCATTTATCACAACAGTTTTTTTAGAATGCATTTTATGATTGTTTATTTTTTTATCTGTATTCTCTACTAGATAATAACTTTTCTTCTTCACAGTCACATGTCCAGACCATGATACAATACTTGCCACACAGTAGGTTGAATGGTTGGATAAACAGGGTAATCGATCAATGAATGAATGAATGAATGAATGAATGAACAAATGCATAAATGGATGAATGAAAAAATAAAAAAGAAGGCCTGTAGGCAGTCTTCAGGCTCCATCTTTCTGTGTAGAACTAATGCCACCACCCAGGTGTGCTAGGCTGTCAGATATGCGGGGATGGCAAAGGTGGCCAACAGGGATATGAGTTAGAAAGAGTTGAGAAGGGCATGCTAAGGACAATTAATGGTTGCTTGTTAGAGGGCGTGGCCTGCAGTCCAAAACACCCTATTCTCAAGGGCTTGATGTGCCTAAGTTTAATTTGAGGCAACGGCTGTATCTTGGACTATAGTAAGGGAGGCAGGGGAGGGGAGGAGGATTTTCAGACTGAATATAATGCACTAAGGGGCTAAAAGGAAAATTTGGAAGGTCTTCAGGGACCTTTCCTTGATCAAGGAAACCTGAGAGTAGTTTTAGATGAGCAAGAGAAGGGTTGGGATGGAGGTGAGAGGTGACGATTATCTGATACTCAACCAAAGCTCAAAACAAATGGCTCAGGGATGGGTGGGAGAGATGGTCACCTTGTCCTCTTCCTCTAGCCAGGCTGACAAACCATCACACCTCCAGTAAAACTCACAAGCATTGCTGCTGTTCATTTCTTACCTTCTTTTTCCCCATTCCTATCAATGTCTGGCTCAAATCTCCAATCTTATCTGTCTCCCATTCCTGCCCCTACTTGTAAAGCTGAAGGTTGCTTATACTGGATCCCAGGCTCCCTTATCTATCCCTAGCCTAGTAGGCTCTTACCTTTGGTTCTCCCTCTTCAGATACTATTTAGGAGGGTTCCTTAACCCAAACTCTGTCCCCTGGAATCAAATAATCTTTGTCCTGTGATTTGTACTCTAGTCAGGTCTGCTCAGGTCTGAGAGGGGGAATTTGAGGGCCAGTTCCTGTTAACTATTATAACTTTGTATTTAGGGAGGGAGTATAGCTTACTAGTTAAAATCATGGTCTCTTAACCCATGGGTCATCCTATTAATTCAAACCTCAGCAATTCCGCTTAGGTGCAACTTCAACCAAAGTGACTTCTCCTTTCCAAATCTCAGTTTCCTTATCTATTAAGTGGGTACCAAATAGTCTCTTCCTCCTAGGGTTGCTATAAAGATTAAGTAAGATGATGCAATTGATCTTCCACTCAGCCCCTTGAAATTTTAAAAAGCTCAAGCTGATTTCCAGCTCACATAACCTGCATCAATATGCCTGAATGTATGTTTGTTTGTCTGTTTTAAAATTTTGAGCCATAATTGCAGAAAATCCCATTGCCTCTCCCTCTCTCTGTCTGTGTGTGTGTGTGTACATGTGTGCACATGCGAACACACAGAAAACCAAAAGTGCAAAGGAGTTACATCACTAGGAGCAGGGTCCAACCAGTGACCATGGTACAACTCCCTCACATTTCAGGTGGGATAATTCCAAAGCATGTGTATTGCACAGTATTCCACAACTCCCTCAGAGAAATTAGTTTTCATTATTACTATGATAGCTGCCTTGATACCACACTCATTATTGCTCCTTTCATTTCCTTGTATAATTTCCCCACTTCCACATCTGCGTTAGACATCCCAAATAAACTATTTGAGCCATATTCTTGGCCTTAGGATCTATTTCATGGAGAACACACCCCAAGACAAAATTCTCAGCATAGTTCCAGGTTCTTTGTAAACCTTCGGTATTCAATGACTGAGCTATTATTGTTATGGGAGAAACCTGACCTCATCTCAGTGGGAAAGACCTCACTCTACGCCACCCAAACACTAACAAAAGGAACATGCTGCCCATCACAGGGAATAATCAGCCTAGGCCTGCCAGCAAATTGCAGTCCTGCCTGCACGGGTCACTAGCCAAGCTGCCTCCTTGTGCTGTGAGCCCAGAAACTACTGAGGGACACCACTAAAGTGTTCCTTTCTGGCACAACACCCCAGCCTCCAGCAAAGCAGACTGCAAGACTGGGGAATAAGCCTGTCTCTTCAGGTGGGGTGAGAAGCCTCCCTGACCTGCCCAGAACAGGTCTGGCCAGTGATTGCTCCATTGTTCCAGATGCCAATCAAAGGCGAAGCCAGGGCACTTTGTCCAAAAATTGGATTAAGAACCTCAGTTGGGCACAAGCAACACCCATAAATCTGTCTGTAGATCTTTTGCCTGTTACCCATTTTGCATCCTCAGAAGTTACCCTCTATAAAATTTATCTCCCATAAAGAGAGTTTCAGGGGATTATCCCCACCAAAGACCTTTCAATTTTGCAGGCAGGTTGCCAAATCCACAAACTGATTCCAGCCCAGATGTCCTGGGAGTACACTCTTCACTCCCTTGGCCATCCCTGAGGCTGCTTCCATGTTGAGTACTTGCAGACACAGGCACTACAGAACCACATAAGTTCTAGGCAAACTCCAGCCTCAGGTCTCCTGGATTTCCCTAATGTAAGTGAAAACAGAGCCTCAAAACTCTTTGACCCAACTGGCTGGCTCTGGTCACTCTGAGCATTTTCAACTATAAGGGCAAAAACGTTTTCACAGAGTAAAGGCAAAGACTTAGGTACAAAGAAAACTCTTCAATTCCTCTATGATCTAAAGGCATCTCAGCTTTAATTCCGGTAGTAAAAAACCTCCTGAAAGCAAAGACCCCTGACACTTTCCTCTCACAGCCAGCTTCCAGATTCTCACCACTCTCTCAGCCACTCCCTAAAGAATGTTCCTTGTCCATGTCTTTGTCTGCTTACAGACTAACAACATACATTAAACTGGGATCATATTTGACTCACATAAATTTAGCATCCACTGCATGTCCAACAAGGTGTTGCTTGAAGTATCATATAATCACTAAGAGAGTGGGCTCTGGTGTCAGATTATGTTGCTGCAAATCTGTGCTGTCTCTTTCTAACTCTGAAATCTTGGCAAGTTAGTTAAACCTTTCTGATGCAGTTTTAATACATAATTCCAAATATTTTCCTCTTCTCTTATTCAGAGGTGGAGATTATATTCCCTTCCCTCAAGTGGACTTGTAACTGATTGAACCCATAGAATTCAGTAGAAGGGACACTATGTGACTTCTTCCAAGGCTCAATTATAAAAGGCCATGCAACTTCTGCCTGGTTCTCTGGGAACACTCACACTTGGTGTATTAGTCCATTTTCATACTTCTATAAAGAAATACCTGAGACTGGGTAATTTATAAATAAAAGAGGTTTAATTGAATCACAGTTTTGCTTGGCTGGGGAGGCCTCAGGAACCTTACAATCATGATGGAAAGCAAAGGGGAAGCAGGTGCTTTCTTCACAAGATGGCAGGATAGAGATGGAGGGAGAGCAGGGAAAACTGCCGTATAAGGCCATCAGATCTCATGAGACCTTACACAGTATCACAATAACAGCATGGGGGAAAACCACCACCATGATCCAGTCACCTCCCACTGGATCTCTCCCTTGACATGTAGAGATTACAATTTGAGATGAGATTTGTGTGGGGACACAGAGCCAAACTATGACACTTGGAGTCCTGGGCCAGTAAGAAGGGTGACTATCCTGAGACCAGCATGCTGGGGTGGTCATGGGTACATGCTTCAGCAGCAGCACCAGCTGAACTAGCTCTTCAGCCATGCCAGCCCAGACATTAAGCACAGGAGTAAAGAAGCATCTTAGAAATGGACCCACTGTTTCCAACCCAGCTGTTCAAGTTATCCCAGCCATTCATGGAATTCCAGCCAAGGCACCAGACATCATACCAGGGGAAAACTGTCCTTCTGTGCCCTTCCCAAATTCCTGATTCTCCAAATCTGTAAGCTTACTAAAATGGATGTTTTTTGCTATTAAGTTGTGTGATTGTTTTTTACACAGCCATAGCCAACTTGAACATTCTCTAAGCCTCAGTTTCTCTATCTGTGAAATGGTGCCAGGAATGGTGTCTGCCCTATAGAGTTTTTTTGAGGAATAAATAATTGCTGTGCATCTAGTACACCATAATCACTCAGATGCTGGTGATTATTACTATCATCACCTTCATCTCATTTAACTGAAAAACATATGAGTTAAATCTTTTTGATGAATATCTCCTAGTTAATTGTTGTGCAAACTGTCTCTTCTAATTAGATGAATAAAAGTTATTGATGAAAAAGATGAGCCCAACTTTTAACTAAAAATAATATGTCTATAAGGTATCAGAATGTCATCAGTTCTTTAAAAATGCAAAAACAGGCTTGGTAAGTGTTTCTGTGGTGGGAGGAGGCGATATCTATATGCATCTGTGACTTCATGTTTGCTTTACATTCTTCTCCATGCATATGTTTGCAAAATAATTGACAGAGGCATTACAAAGGGCAAAGGGATCGTGTGTATGTACACATGCCTGCACTCACAGCTTCTGTAGTAGTTGAAGTACCCAAAGTGGTAACTGACACTCCGATTAGTCGGCTTCATCATTCCCTTCCAAGCCTAAATGCTTTTATTTTCTCATCCACAGATCGATATGGCTGGCAAGTAAGTGTCTGTCTGCCACGTCAGGACAGTGAGACCCTTGCAGGTCAGATGACCTTAGCCCCTCCTGCGGGTCCTCAAGCCCAGCCACGCTGAGCAGGTGTCTGAGAAGTGGGCCAGACCACACTTGAGCATCGAGCCGTCAGCGTACAAAATCAGATCTGATCGGCCTGCGGAAGATAAATGAGCTGGAGTCCCCCCAGCCCCAGATTTGGTCATCTCTTTATGAGCTCTGAAGGGCCTATTAGCAGATCTGATGAGTGCTGGGGGAGATGAAGTCGGCCTCGAACAACATTAGCTGGCAGAATCAAATCATTCCCAATCCCCCTAGGGAGAAGGAGATGGGCTGGCTTTCAGAGGCAGCGTCCTCTCGTCTCCATTGCCTATAAGGTTTATATGAACACTCAGTTGGGGGAAGAAAAAACGCTAAGCCCTTTTTTTTTCCGGTAGAATCGACTAAGAATTTCCTCATATATCTAATAGCTTCTCCTCAGGCAATTTGATGTCCCTGCTTAGACAGGTGCTCTCTCATTTTCCCTCTCAGAGTCTCAGCTTAGGAGGGAGCTGCACCACTCAGAAGGGCCAGCTGAAGCCAGCTCCCTTGTCACCCTCTCTGAGCCCTACATCCCACTCAGCTAGAAATTGGACCAGCTTTCAGGGTGCCGAGTGGAGCCTCTTCTGTGAGGCCGGGCGGCTTGGTGGGAGCCACAGGGCAGGGGATCAGAACTTCAGTTCTTGGTAGCTGGATGACAGTGGGCAATTAATACTATGCAGCCATAGTGAACTCCTCTGTAACATGAGACAGCAGATTTTGTCCGGACTTGGCAGTGTGAAGATTAAATGGAATCACAGGTATCCAGCTGATGAGATGCTCATTGAAGGACCCTTTCCTTTCTCTCATTCAGCATTAACAGGCAGTCTGCCTTTCCAGGCCCAAGAAAGGGGTATCTGGAAGAGGCAAATAGCAACCCCAGGGGCTTCAACAGCTTATTAGAAACATGAAAAGGAAGATAATTAAATCTAGGGCAGACTTTGAAGAGAAGGAAACATCTTCCCGAAGAAAAGAAAACTGCAAGCTGATAAATATTTTATTCCTTACCCCCGCATCTGGGATAACATGAAATAGACCAAAGAAGACTTAGGTGTGAATCCTGACTTAATAATTGCGTGTCCTTGGCCTGGTCACTTACCCTCTTGCATTCTCAGTTTCTACATCTGTAAAATAGGAACAATCAGGCTATTTATGTTGTAAGGAAAGTATGCAAAAGTGCCTAAAAGAGTAGCTAACACCTAGGATCAGGTTTGCCCCAAGTATCAGTTACCTTCTCCCTTCTTTTCTTTTTTTTTCTTTTTTTTTTTTTTTTTTGAGACGAAGTCTTGCTCTGTCGCCCAGGCTGGAGTGCAGTGGCGCGATCTCCGCTCACTGCAAGCTCCGCCTCCTGGGTTCATGCCATTCTCCTGCCTCATCCTCCTGAGTGGCTGGGAGTACAGGCGCCCGCCACCAAAACTGGCTAATTTTTTTGTATTTTTTGTAGAGATGGGGTTTCACTGTGTTAGTCAGGATGGTCTCGATCTCCTGACCTCGTGATCTACCCGCCTCGGCCTCCCGAAGTGCTGGGATTACAGGCATGAGCCACCATGCCTGACCCCTTCTTTTCTTATTTGTCTGCACAACTTGCAACTGATTGCCTACCTGCCTTGCCTCACAGTTCTGTGTGTCTGTCCCTGTGAACTCTCACATTATCCTTCCTCTGTGGTAAGGCTACTCATCTCTGGCTGCCTTCTTGCTCAATATTTTTTTCTTCTCTGTATGGCAGGCAGCTGTTGTAATCCTCCTCAATTTTTTTTTCCTTTTTTTTTTGAGATGGAGTCTCACTCTGTCACCCAGGCTGGGGTGCAGTGGTGCAATCTTGGCTCACTGCAACCTCTGCCTCCTGAGTTCAAGTGATTCTCCTGCCTCAGCCTCCCAAGCAACTGGGATTACAGATGCACACCACCATGCCAGACCAATTTTTTTTTTTTTTTTTAAGTAGAGACAGGGTTTCACCATGTTGGCCAGGCTAGTCTTGAACTCCTGACCTCAAATGATTTGCCTGCCTCGGCCTCCCAACGTGCTGGGATTACAGGCACGAGCCACCTCTTGACATTGTGATGATTTTTTGTCTGTCTGACCACCCTACTTGACTGCAAGCTCCATGAAGTTGGGGGCTGTCTGTTACTGATTAAATAACATTTTAATAAAAGTTTTAAATATTGCTTTTTAAATAAATTGAGAGACCCTTGCACACTAAGTACAGTGCCAAGGTATACGATTGAGGAGAGAGAATGGGACAAAAAAGAAGCTGCCCTCTGAGGACTTAAAGCCTTCCTTTGTGGGAGACAAAAAACAAAGCCAAAATATAAGTAAATTAAAAGATAATTAATGTCTGTAACATGTCCTTACAAGGACAGAAACCAACAGGCTGAGATGAGAGAAACTGGAGGAAGTCACTTTAGGCAGGACCAGCTTTCAAAAGAGGCTCCATTCATGGAGGCCATCGCATAAGACACATGGATGACATGAGGAATGAAGATGAACCATCTTTCCCGAAAGTCAGGAAAAGAGAATTTCTTCAGGCAGAGGGAATAGCATACACAAAGATCCTGAGTGAGGGAAGAGCTTGGTGGGTTTTTGAGCTGAAAAGAAGTTTCTGTATCAGAGGGAAGCAAATGGCAGGGAGAGTCACGTCTGGTAAACACAAGGAATGAGACAAGGAGTAGGTCACAGAGCTCAGCAGGACAAAATCAGGTGTTTAGACTAGGTGTCAGCAAACGGTGGCTCTCTGTTTTTATAAATAGTGCCTATTTTTGTAAATAGTGTTTTATTAGAACACAGCCACACTCATTCATAGACACATTGTCTATGGCTGCTTTCAAGGTACCATGGCAGAATTGAATAGTTGCTACAGATACCTCATTGCCCACAAAACCTAAACTATGTTCTATCATGCCCTTTACAAAAAAAAAGAAGTTTGCTGGCCCTTGGTTTAGATTATGCAACAAGAAGTCAGTTTGAAGGGCTTTTAACTGAGGAGAGATGTGATCTGATTAGACACTCAGAACAGTGCCTGGCACACACCAGATTCTCAAATGTGTTCCTTGAATGAATGAGTGGATGCTTAGATGAATAACGCTTCATTATCCACAACCATATAATATTATCCCCTCTGTTAGCACAAATAATCGGAGGGTTTACAGGACTGAGTGGGAGCCTCCCATCCAGCCGGGCAGACTACGTTTTCCACAGTGCTAACAGCTGACGGATACTTAGAAAATTGAATGTTTTATGCAGCTTCAGATTGGAAATAGCAGTGTGGTTTTCACCACAGGGAACCCTCTTAATGTAAATCCAACCCAATTACACACACACAGGCAGGCGCCAAATTTGCAGCAAGACTGAGTTTCGCCCAGCAGCAAATGAAGCACAGCTCCAGAGAGGAAAGAGAGGTCTGTCAGCGAGGGTGTGGGAGCTGCAGAAGGCACCTCAACCCTAAGGGCCACTGCTGTGTGTGACTCATGTGTGGAGGGTGCTGGGTAGCTTAAAGAGCCTGAAAGAAAAAGGATGAAGTGGCTTATGCAAATGTACAGCAAGCTGCATTCTGCAATTGCAAAATCATGAATAGGGGAAATTGCCAGAAAATCAAAAGTAACTTTTGCCCCCAGAGGGTCATTCCTCTGACCAGTTACAGAGATGACCAAAGCCTTAGAGAAAGAGACTGAGCTTTTAAAATAACAAATAATTGCAATGAGCTTTGTGAGATACATGCAAGATTAGATATATGAAATAATGAGGTGGAGAGATCAAACACAAGAACTGGTTAAATTAAATATCTGCTTTGGGCCGGGCCTGGTGACTCATGCCTGTAATCCTAGCATTTTGGGAGGCTGAGGCCGGAGGATCATAAGGCCAGAAGATCGAGACCATCCTGACCAACATGGTGAAATCCCGTCTCTAGTAAAATACAAAAAATTAGCCAGGCGTGGTGGCATGTGCCTGTAGTCCCAGCTACTCGGGAGGCTGAGGCAGGAGAATCACTTGAACCCAGGAGGCAGAGATTGCAGTGAGCCAAGATTGCACCACTGCACTCCAGCCTGGACGACACAGCGAGTCTCCATCTCAACTAAAAAAAAAAAAATTCTGCTTTGTGGTCAGAGTCCCATATCACCACCAACCAACCATGTAGCCGCCCTATTGGGGTAATGCCTCTGAGCACTGGAGGGTCCTCCATTTAACACCCCCTCCCACAATATAGACATGGGGGCATTTGCCACCATTTGCTATGTATTCAGAGGTCCCCTGAAGTCCAAAATCAAGGTGTGGGCAGGACAATGCTTTCACTAAAGGTTCTCCAGAAAGATCCTTCCTTGTCTTTTTCTAGCTTCATTTTTTTTTAATTTTTTATTTCTAATTTTTGTGGATATTGAGTAGGTATATATATTTATGGGGTGTCTGAGATGTTTTCACACAGGCATGCAATGCGTAATAATCACATCATGAAAAATGGAGTATCCATCACCTCAAACATTTATCCTTTGTGTTACAAACAATTCAATTATACTCTTTTACTTACTTTAAAATGTACAATTAAGTTATTAGTGTCTATAGCTACCCTGTTGTGCTATCAGATATTAGATCTTATTTATTCTAAGTATTTTTGTACCTATTCTTTCCCTAGTTTCTAATAGGGGCAGCAATCCTTGGTATTCCTTGGTTTGCAACCACATCACTCCAACCTCTGTCTCCATCATCATGCATTCTTCTCCCTGCAGATCTCTGTGTCCAAATCACCTCTTCTTGTAAGAAGTGGTGATGACTGGTAAGTCATTGGATTAGGGTTCACTCTAGTCCAGTATGATGTCCTCTGAACTTGAATACATCTGCAAAGACCCTATTTCCTAATTAAGTCATTTTCACAGGTGCCATGGGTTAAGATTTGAACATATCTTTTGGGACCACAAAGTTTTACCCTCTGTAGAGCTGTAAGCTGAGGTCCTATGGAGGGAAGAACCCATGGCGTGGATTTGGCATTGTTCCCGCCGGCTGGAGAGGGTACCTGGAGAAGGCAGCCATACTCCCTCTTGAGTGAAGGCCCTGGGAGTAGGTGATCTAAGTGTCCACTCATAATGAAAACCAGAGCTCAGAAGACTGGAAGTCTAACCCAATACAACTGCTTGCCACCAAAAACACCCTATTCTCCGGAGGTCTCTGTGTCAGCCTTTTCCCCCAGCACCTCCCCAGACAAACACCTCCCTCTCTACCTCTTGTCTACTCTGAGTCTCTGTCATTTGGACTTTGCCCTTTAGATTCCCCTTCTTCTCCAGTCTGCCAGCCTTCCACCTATTTCAGAGGCCAATTCTCCTCTTATCCTTCTGTGGCCTTTTGGTCACGTGAAAGAGACTAGTTAATACTCAAAATCTGAGCCCAAACTGATTCCCCTTCATCGAAGTTAGGAACTGCTGTGCTAATAATGATGATGATAATAATAATAATAACTGACTAATCCACATTCCTGGAGTGAAGATATTTTTCTTCCATCTTAGAGAAAGCCCCCTTCTGCCCAGGAAACATCTGACCAAGTTTCTAATGTAGCAAATAAAAATAGGTTGAAAGTCACAGCAATGGAAGTTGGAAGTTCCTCTGTCCTTCAAACCTTTGTCAGTCAGTGTGATCAGTCCCTAATCTCTGTAATCTTGTACTGGCAGGTGGTTTCCTGATAGGCCTATCATCTAATTTTAAATAAAAAACATTCACTCGAGACTAAGGATTCAGAAAAAGTCGTCTGCCTCAACATGTCCCAAACTATAACGTACATCAGATCACCTGGGGATATCGTTAATATGCAGAGTCTGATTCAGCAGGTTCTGGATGGGATTTGAGAGTCTACATTTCTAACAGGGTCCTACATGATGATGCTGATGTTGGTCCCCTTACCACAGCTTGGGTATCAAGGGTCTACATAAGCCCTGTGGAAAGAGGATAATTGCTTATCCAGAGCAATGTGTGTTCCAGTCAGAAGACCACTTGTAATGCTGCTCTGTTTTAGGCAATATAGGAAATCATCCAAGACAAGTAAAAATTAACTCTCGGGCATTCATTGTATTGTAGAAAGCTACCTTCTTCATGAACAAAAAGTAAGGGCTTATAAATATATTTGTGTTATCCTATATTGGCAGCCATGCCAACCAAGTTTCTGCCCCACATATATCTTTATGAAAAACTATATTACTAGAGAAATAAAGATTTTGTGATTTCACAATAGACCTGATTATGGCAGAAAGTGGGAGAAAGGTTTTATGCAAAGTTTTATGTACATGCAATTGCATTTAACCCTTGCTATAAGCCAACAGGAAAAGTGAAGAAACAGAGGTCCCAGAAAGTTCCCTCCAAAATTGGCTCTGAGCTCCAAAATTATTTCTTGAAACACATTGGCCTTCATGGTCTCTGTTAATTGATTCCCCACTGGTTTTTCATCATTGATGCTAAGGCCCACGTTGTCCTTGTAGAGACTCAATATGAGTCAAACAAAAATAAGTTTGCATCCTTGCTGTCTCCTTACACCTCAACTTGCTCCCATTAAGGCTGAGGATATTGTCCAGACCACTCCAGAGCTGATGGGAGACTCCACCTAAGGAGAAACTGCCCTGCAGGGCCCCTGGAGGGAGACACTCAATGCCAATTCATTTTCCCTTCACCCTACAGTGGAATCAGAAGGAAGGGATGACAGAAACCTAAAATCACCCATCCTGGGGTCCCCGGAGATCCACTGCCCACTCATTTCCTGCATGTGCCAACTTCCTCTCCACGGAGCCCAGTTACAAGGCTTCTCGCCCATGACAGCAGGGCAGGGAGTGGCCAGGGCTGAAATAAAATAGTGACTAACTTCTGAATAAACCACGGGGGTGCCTGGATTGGGACCTCCACCCCATCCCATAACTCCCTGACCTCTTATGGGTGGAGGTGGAGGGGAAATGACCACCAGAAACTGACTTAAGCATATCTGAGGTAGCTAAAAATGCTAATTCCTTCAAAACCTGTACATGGCATGGTTTTCCACTGAAGACCTCAGCTCTGGAACCTGATTTAGAATTCTGGCGTTACCATCAGGTGTATGACCTGATGCAAGGTGACCCTCTCTATACCTCAGTTTTCTCATCCATAAACCTCATAAAGTTATTATAAGGTGCAAATGAATTCATGTTTGCACCTACTTAAGTCTTTGGCTCATAGTAAGCATTCAATAAATAATAGCGAGTACTATTATTTATGTTTTATTAATACCATTGACAGTTCCCCCTGCCAATATATTTTACCTCCTTTTTCCTCATAATAGGATTTAGAGAATCAGACACTGTTCAACACTATAGTTGTTGTTTTTTCTTTAATCCCCTAGTAAGTACAGTCAGAATCCCAGGGTGTTCAGTTGAAATAACCACTGAAAGTAAATTCCCTAGAGCCCTGGAACAGGCCAGTCTTGGACAGAGTAACAAGCAGGTCTGATCTTAAATGCTAAATCTCATAGGAATGTGTATGTTCCAGGATCATGGTGTTGAGAACGAGTCCAAGGTCCTACTTAGATTCAATGGCAAAAAAAACCAAACAAACAAAGCTGCTGCGATTGACTGGTGATGAATGACATGGCTACATGAGAAATTCGCAACAAACAAAATATGCTACTCACTTTGCTTTCCATGGTGGTGTGGGGGACAGAGAACCAGCCTTTGAGTCAAAAGAGTTAGATTCAAATTCTGACTCTGCCTCTTAATGGAAGGTCCAGTATTAGAAAAGTAACCTAACATTCTGGGTCTTGATCCACTTATTTTTACGAGCAGTGGCTGCTCTCATTATGTTATGAAAATAAAGCTTTAGACACAGAATAAAGAATAGTAGTATCAACATCCTCTCTCTCCTCCCCACTCTCCCATTCCCCTTCGATCTTTCTTCCTATCTTTTTCTTTCTTCCTTTTTTCCTTTCTTCACACTGGCTAGTCCTCCCATTCTTTCTTTCTCTGCTTTCCCTGTTGGCCCGTGCTCATAAAATTTCACCTTGGACAGGAGCACTTCAGCCCTTGCCCCAGAGCCCATGTATTGACCCCCAGTTCCAAATCTACAAAATCAAGGAATCACAATAAGAGTGGAATTCCCTAAGCAACCTTGCACCCAAAAATCAATCAATCAGTAAATCAGTTTGGTAAAGCTTAATTCCTCAAAGCTTCTGGTAGGTATTCTGGAAAAGCGATAAGCCATTTAATCACCACCACCGATTAAGCTCCTTCTATATGCCACCCCTGTTTTGGTCATTGAGGATACAGAAATGAAAGAGATCGTCTTGTGCTGAAAATGTGGAGTAACTAAAGTACCTTAGGGACTGATAGCAGGATTGCTAGCAGAGGTCACAGCTGAATTGACCCTTACAATTTATTTCAGCAGAGCGGTGAGATAGTATACGCAAGGCACAGGAATGCCCAAGCAGAAAAACATGAAATCTCAGAGGTGTGTGCATTCTACCACCACCAATTCCCCCTTGAAGTGCCTTCTTCCCACTCCTGCGACCAACTTTCCCTTTACCCACACTCCATTTCTTGGAATACCCTCTATGCTTCCATCCCATGATCCAGGCTTATGCTCCTCACACTGGTTACCTCCCCCAATATGAGTTACTTAGCCTGTGTCTACTAATCTCTGGTCTAACTGCCATATAATCCACCAACCCAGTTCAGCGAATTTCAAAGAATAACCCAAAGGGAACACCCATATCAGAATCTCTTAGGCAGCTTATTACAAATGCAGTGGCCAATGCCCCATCCATGATTTTCTGAATCAGAATGGGGAGGAAGGAGTAAAAAAGGAGTCTACATTTCCACAAGACCCCTCATTGACTCTACTACACACTCAAGATTAAGAACTACAGATCTCCTTCTTGCTGAGGTGACACTAGCTGATAACAGCCTATCCTTCCTGCGAATTTACTGAGCACCTGCTATAACTGGGCATTCTGTGAGAACATTTTGCATATATCATCTCTTTGAAAGTGATTGTGTTATTAATTGGTGCACTGGTATAAGCCAGGCCCAAATATTTTTAAATTTAATTCTCCAAACAACTGCACTGAACAAGAATGAACTCTGTAAGGCGTTCCTTCTTCCTATATAGTTTGAAGCTGGAAAGCAACACAAATAGCTCTGTTGTGTACATATCCTGTACCCCAGAGACTGACCTTGTGGATCGATCCATCCAGTATGAACAAAGAGCAGAGAAGAAAGAAATTCACCCACAGTGATGTGGGTTGAGTGGGCACAAAAGGACTCAGATATTATCCCCTGAACTTTCATTTCAGCCTGTGAGCCTGTGTCTTTGACAAATGAAATAGTCAGATAATGAAAGAGAATATTCTTAGCAAACTTCTGCTCCTACATGTAGGGTATAGGGTATGAGTTATGGTACAGGGTTCTTGACTAAGACAGACTAGAGTTTAAAACAAAGCTCTATCACTCTTTGTATGTGAGATTTTGAGTGAGTCAGGTGAGATACAGATGATATGGGATCTACCCAAAAGGGCTTTGGGGAATTCAAAGAGATAGTACATGCAGCATTTTCAACACAAAGTATCATGAGGATGAACGTGGGCTTTGTGGCCCCCACTCTAATATTCACACCCAGCCACACTTCTGTCTGTGCTCAAAGAATCCCCAAGCCAAGACACCCTGCGCATTTTAGAAGAACTTCATCATCTGCTTTCTCTTGTCTTTGTGTTCTCCTGAAGCTCAGAATTTCTCAGCAGGAAGGTGAACCGCCAGACAAGAGGCCCTCATCGCTTGGGGATCATCATGAATTGACAGAAATCCCCGGGGAGTGCCCAGCACAGCATTAAGAGGGTTTCAAGAGCTGGGGACAGAATGAGGGTGATGGGGAGGCAGCTCTCGCTAATGGGCTGCCTTCAGCCTGGCTTTATGGAAATTACAACACTGAGCCTCACGGACCTGGGCAAGAGGACCGCTTCTGAGTGAGTGGGTTGGGGAGGGGTTCGGCTGCTTCCATTGTGGATGGAAGAGCCTGGCTGAGCTGAAAGGGGAGCTGAGAGATTTGCCAGGAAGGGACAAAGATCTCCTGGCATTTGCCAACAAAGCGCATCCTCCACCTCCAGCCCCTTCATACACATAAACACCACCCCAGGTTATAAGAGTGATCCTTATCCATGATGTCAGGGACCTCACCCACCTCATTTTCCTCTCTAACCAACTCAAAGAACAGTTATTGAATGAATGAATGAATCAATGAATGAATGCATGAATTTAAAGAACCTGAAGGACCATCAGCCTTGTTTTCAGAAGAAATCTCTCAGTTCTGAAATATCAGATGGGATGGTCTTCTCACATATCGTTGGGAAAAACTAAAGAATATTGATGCCTTCTCTTTGAGTGTCAAGAGCTCCATCGAGGACACTTAAGCATGTTCTTTCATTTAATCTCCTCCTGACAACTCTATGAGGTGTATATTCCTACCTTCATTTTGCTCAAAGGAGCCTAACCTGACACAGAGAGGCTAAGTGACATGTCTATAATCACACAGGAAGAAGTAGCAGGGCTGGGTTATGAACTCATGATGCTCTGATGTCAAGGCTGGTACTTGTTTCCACTCTGTCTCCTCAAGGCTCTGTATATTCGCGTGACCATCTTACAGTCACTGGGATTTATTGTGTCCTTCTCATCTATTTATACCTCAGAGGAAATTAAAAGCATCGTGTTTTTCTTTGTACTTTTGAACCATTTTCACCTAATTAAAGCTAGATAAACTCTATCCAATAGAAATATAATGCCAGCTAAACATGCACGTTTACATTTCCTAGTGGACACATTTAAAAAATTGCAAATAGAAACAGGTAACCTCAAGTTTAATAATATATTTTATTTAACCCATTGTATTCAAAATATTGTCATTTCAACATGTAACCAATACAAAAATCAAATCATGATGTAATTAACATTATTTTGTGCTTTGAAATTCAGAGTGTGCTTCATACTTAGAGCATGTTTCAAATTAAGCCACATTTCAAGTTCTCATAGGCACGTGAGCCTGGTGGCTGCCATATTGGACAGAGAACTCTTATAGGGATAAGACATGGGATCCATCAGCATCGAGGAGAGAAAGGAGAATAGAAGGGGCCTGCAGCACTGCTGCTGGTATTCTGGTCTCCTAGCCCCTCCTGCAGTGCTCTTGGATAGAAAAAAATCTACTAGGTGGCTGCCGCAGTTGCAGGCTGCCTGCTATTCATATTCCTAAAGGAAGATCAGAGAGAATCCAGAGATGTCACAATGCTGGGTCACATCCATTTCCCCACTGGAGTTTCTAATCAACTCAAGAGGCCTATAATCCTGGCTGAGCTCCTGCCCTGGGAGGGCCTAGTTTGTCCCTGTGTGGTATCCCTGTCTCTCCTTCTTCAGGTCTGAGAACCTGAGAAGATTCCCCTGGGAACCCAGCAGCATAGGCAGTCAAGTGGCCCAGATCGGTAGGTGGGCTGTGAACTGGGGATCCTAGGACAAATCCAACAAGCAAGAATCCCCCTCCACCCTCCACGGGGCACAGTTCTCCTTGCTGGGGCTTTCTGCCAACACTACTATCCTTGCTGCTCAGTAACAAGCATTGGAACTCCACACTGGAAGCTTCTACTTGCTCCTATCACAGGCCAGGCTGGGCCCCACCTTTGAGTGTCCACAGCTACACATGGAAGCCTGCCAGGTTAAGCTGAGCTTGGCACATTGAGCCTGGAACCACCCCAATGCTTTGTTGGAGAAGGGAAGTGCCCAAGGCCCATTTGCTGAGCTACCATTCATTCCCACAAGGCGCTTGGCAACTGTCAGATTAATAACAGTGACTGAATAATGTTTCATGAGCACTTACTATAGCCCAGGCTGGAGCAAAGCCCTTAACGTGGATTACCTTGTTGAAGCCATTCTCCATACAGCAGCCTGTGTGAGCTTTATGAAACACACAATTAATCGTATAACCCCCTTGCTGAAAACGATGAATTCCCACTGTGCTTGGAATAAACAGCCAAATCCTTAATAAGGCTCCTGAGGCTGCCCAGACCCCTACAGTCTCTGCAGCTCTGTCTGGCTCACACTCCCCCTTCTCCCTGGTCTCTGACAGTGCTCACCCCCTTGGTGTTCCTCACAATCATTGCCAGCTGATGAGCCGACTTGGCAGGGCTGGGTGTGGGCTTGTGCTCACTCTGAGACAGTGGCAGACGTTTGTGGGCTGTCTCTGATATTGACTGGCAGCCCCCACCTCCTTGGTTGTCATCCAGGGTGGAAAACACTCCAAAGCGGCCAATTACTATTCACTGTGACTTCACACACACCACACACCACACACCAGCGCAGACGCACACCCAGAACACTGCTCTTTCAGCTTTTAAGCTTCTTCAACATTGCTCATGCTGTGAATTACCAGAAATTTGCAGTGGATTCTCCCAGTTAGTATATTTCCCATCTATAGGCAGTATCATCACCTTACTGGCCAACAGAAGAGCCCACCCCTGTGAATTAAAGGGACTCTTACTTCCCAGGACCTAGAGAAGCTTGCCCTGGAAGAAACGTAATGATTCCTACTCTCACCTGCACAGACAATGCTTTCACTCCAGCAGCCTCATGAAACAGCCAGCTAATCCATAGTCCATTGTGATGACCACCTAACAGATGGGAAAATTGTTGCTCAGAGATAGGTAACAACTTGCTCAAGGTTATATGGTCAAGAAGCAACAGAATTGTGCTTTGCCTATGTGTTGGCCTTTGAAGGAAAGGTCAGGTCTGGGCTGCAGAGGCTCTATTGTGGGGATGAGCCTGTAAACCTGAGCCCCAGCCTCCTGCAGAGCTGTAGGGGGCTGCAGTGCCCAGAGGCT
Source organism: Pan troglodytes (assembly GCF_028858775.2). Classification (NCBI taxonomy): domain Eukaryota; kingdom Metazoa; phylum Chordata; class Mammalia; order Primates; family Hominidae; genus Pan; species Pan troglodytes. The sequence continues at coordinate 46,595,961 of NC_072419.2, forward strand.
GAGGATTCACTTCTCAACCTTGGCTACCAGTGAGAGAGCAGGCTCATTCTCCTCTCCAGAGGACTTTTTTTTTCTATATCCCAAGCTGTGACTCTAGTGTCCATATCATCCCACCAAAGACCTCCCAAGCCACACTGAAGAGAAGATGAGTTCCAGGGTAGGCCCCCCTCAGAAGCCTCCAAGGCCATCACTAAGTGCTGTCCTCTCCATCTTCAAGATATTTCCCATCTGATTCTTTCTGCCCTTGCCTTTGCCCTGTGCCCTAGCTCAGGGTTCAGTGTCTTTTACCTGGGCTAGTGTCCCAGTCCCTCTCTGGCCTCCCTGCCTTCAGCCTCACCATCTCCAGTCCACCCTGGATGGAGGTTTCAAGAGAGAAGTTTCTCCTGGTGATTCCTGCTTGTACCTCCCATTCCGACCTTCCCTATTCCCTCCAGCATGTGTCTCTTAAATGAAACCCTTGTAACTGAACCTGCCCCTTCTACCCAGCCCATGGTGACTCCTAACAAAGTTGTAATAATCACTCTGGTGTTCCCATTTGCTCCTCACATCTGCTAATGCAGGGCCCATGGTCTAGTAAGACCCTGAGACTGCAGACTCTGCTTCCCTGCCTCAGACAGGACACTTTTTGAGCCCTTTCCCTGCACTCACTCCCATCACCTGTATCCCTGTGTCTCTTTTCTTCCTCTGATCACCTGTACAGTGTCACCTAGGAGCTGGTGCAAACAAAGATTCCTGGGCCCTGTGCCAGGATGCTTTTTTTATGATATATATTTAAGGTGTACAACATAATATTTGATATACATATACAGAGTGAAATTGTTTCTACAGTCAAGTGAATCAACATATCCATCATCCTGCAGTTATTTTTTTAAAAACCTAAAATCTACTTTCCTAGGAAATGTCCAATCTATAATATAATATTGACTATAGTGTCCTTATGCTATACATTATATCTCTACACTTACTTATCCTGCATAACTAAAACTCTACTTTGTGACCACCATCTCCACATTCCACACCACTCCCAGCCCTTAGCAGCCACTGGTCTACTCTCTGTTTCTATTTGAATGTTTTGTTGTTGTTGTTGATGTTGTTGTTGTTTTAAGATTCCACATATAAGTAAGATCATGTAATTTTTTCTTTCTTTATCTGGCTTATTTCACTTAAGCACAATGTCCACTAGTTTCATCCATGTTCTTGCAAATGAGACACGATTTCCTTTTTAATGGCTTAATAATATTTCTGTGTATTTGGGGTATACATATTTTATATATATTCACAATGTCTTTACTCATTCATCCATTAATGGGCACTTAGGTTGTTTCTCTATCTTAGCTATTGTGAATAATGCTGCAGGGAACATGGGGGCACAGATATCTTTACAAGGTGCTGATTTTATTTATTTTATTTGGGTGTATACCCACAAGAAGGATTGCTGGGTTATATGATAGTTCTATTTCTAATTTTTTTAGGAACCTCCATATTGTTTTCCATGACAGCTGTACCAATCTACATTCCCACCAATAGTATGCAAGGACTCTCTTTTTTCCACATCCTTGTTAAAACTTGTTACCTCTTGTCTTTTTGATAATAGCCACTCAAACAGGTGTGAGGTGGTATCTCACTGTAGTTTTGATTTGTATTCCTGATGATTCAGGAAGCTATGTTTTTAACAAACTCACTGGACAATTCACAAGTCCTTGAGATCCATGAAGTCTGAGAACCACTAACCCACAAGCCCTTGTCATGGGATATGGCATGATCCACCTTGGGGACTGAGGGCGACTGTCTTTTCCCTATGTGCTCTTGAAAGGCCACTTCAGCTCTCTGCCCAGGAGCCCTCTCCTCCTTTATCATTTACGAAATGTCTCCCCTTCCTCCCTGGTGCAGCTTACTTGCCACTTTCTCCAAGAAGGCTTCCTGGGCTCCACAAAGCTGAGCTGCTCATGCCCTCCTCTGTGTACTTAACAGGAATCTGCTTTTTATTCTGTGATGTGTCCCAACTTCCTCTGTGACCTGGAGATCTGGAGCCATCCAGACAGGGTCTTCCACTTTAGATGAAATGGAAGGGTGGGGAGAAGGGCAAATAATGGCCTGAAAAGAAGGTGGCCCTTCCTGATCATCCACTACACATGTTCACATTCATCAATGACTTTGTTCTTTCCTACTAACCTATAAGGCTGGAGCTGCCATTCAGGTTCTAACAGGCGAGGACACTCAGGCTTGAAAAGCACAATATGGAGGCTGCACTGCTGATAAATGGCAGAGCTGGGCCTGCACTTCAGCTCCTCTGGACTGCAGAGACACTGTTAAGGCATCACTCTGAGAACTGGAGACAGTGGTCATAAAACGGCTGACGACAACCTAAGACCTTGATTCTTCTACTGTGCATTTTCAGTCCCTGAGCTCCCCTCTCTGTGGGCAGCACATGCATGACTCTGAGCCAAGCCTTTGACCCAGGGTGATGCTCATCTGAAGCCCAGCGTCACCATCATAAGTGTGGGAGCCATTCTCCACTTAAATTTACAGACCTGCTTTATACTCCCACAGAAACGCAGTCAGAAAATGACCCTCACACCAGGCATCCATCAGAAATCTGTGTGTAATTTGTCTTTATTACGAGGAAGAAAGGGTTGGCGGAGAGGCGGGTGGGAGGTGGAGGGGGAGAAATTAATTTGATGTCAGGTTTCAATTGTTGAGTTACTAATCTAATCAGTGACAACTTACCCTTTTAGATGTACGGCTTGGCTTTCCAAAAATTAGAAATATCCTCTTTTTCCAAAAGGCTGTTGGAAAGGAGATAATTACCCCAATACAATCTGTGCTTATTCTCAGAGTTGTGTTTTTTTTTTCTTTAAACACGACAACATTTCCTACATGTGTTCAGTGAAGCTGAAAATGCTATTTTGATAATGGGCCCACAGAACGTTTAACAGGCCTGGATGACAATGTGAGACTTTCTTAAGGAACGAGGAGGCAATGAAAAGCTATTATAGGAGTCATTAATGGGGACTGGGAGGTCTGCTGGAGACATCACTGCAATTCTCAGTTTTGCTGTTTTCTTAATAAGGCTCTTTGGAGATCAGATCTGAAGCATGATCTTGCCAAAACCCAGAGCCCTCAGCCCTGTCCTTACTCAACCTGACCCTCCCAGCTGCCAAGATTGAACCCTCCTCCCTCAACACCCTCCCCATTTGATAAAGATTGACTAAGCACCTACCATGGGCCAATTTCCCCATTATGTGCTGGCAGTGAGTTGAAAACAGTCTTTGCGCCTACACTTCACAGCCCCAGAGGAAGGCAGATAAAAAAGGAGAGCCACAATCCCACATGATGTGTTCCGTGATGGGGTAGCTCTGAGAGAGCAGAAAGTGGGGAGCAGCTACAGTTCCTGGTCTTAAAAGATGAGTAGAATTTTCTTAGTGTGAGAAACTGAGCCTCATTAATCTGGCTTCAGTCCCACACCCATCCCTGAACTGAGGCAAGAAGTATGAAATATGATCTGATTGGCCACATGGTCACATACCTAGCCTTGAAAGTGACAGGAGAGTCAACCCCTGGAAAAATTCATTGACTTAAAATAGGGGAGAGGTGGTTCTCCATAGAATTAGGGGAGAAATTCTGTTCCCGGAAGCAGAGGGAGTAGATACTGAACAGGCTAAACTAGCAGCTGTCCACTAAGCAGGTAGGCACCTGTTACTGCCAACAGAGGTCATGCCATCTTTCAGCTCTGCAGCTACAAAAAGCCACAACTCCTGGAACTTGGCTCCAAAAGGAGTTACTTTCTATCAAGCCAGTCTCAATAACCCTCCATTTCCAGTTCTCCCCAGAATAATGGGGAGCTTGCACCTCCAAGAGTGTGGACTTGGTTGTCCTTTCAGCAGGAAGAGAGGCTAAAATTACCTTGTCATTCATCCTGGTTTCCTAGAATAATAAAAAAAAGAAAAGAAGACAAAATGGAGTATCTCAAGAAACTCTCCACCTGCATTAAACAACAAGCCAGGGAGAACATGTTACTCTGGAGAAGTATCTAAAAGTCTAGAAGCCCTGAAAATGGAGCAATTCATTTTGTTAAGAAATGGGTGAAGAACCAAGTAAACTTATGGAGAGGAGGTTATGCTAGGAGCTAGGCTATCATCCTCAAAGAAATGAATCCTAATAAATGGCCCACATTCAAAAAATTGATGAGCAATTTGCTTTCTCATCTGGTTCTTGGGAGTATGCAAAGTACCCATGCACATGTGACTTTATGTTCCAAAAAAGCCCCAGAATTGGGAAAGGTTGCATTTGATAACAAGAAAACCTGTCCCAAGAGATCAAGCAAATTCCAAAGTAGTTTTTAGGGGTGGCAATGTAAACCATAACCAAGGGGACCCATTAGTGTCAACTGTATTCAAAGGATCATAATGAGATGGAAACAACTGCATTATCCAGCCAGTTGAAGTCAAAATTCCCCCGAGGGAAGGGCTATCTTTGTATGAGAAAACCATGATAAGTCCCTCTTAGGTCCAGACAGCTCCTTAAAGGACGGGGGTTGTCTTGCTTGGGATAAAAGAAAAATGTACTGACTTCCCTCCCACAACACTGAGGAGGGAAGAAGACAAACTAGAGAAGAAAGAGAGAGAAGGAAAAGTATAGGAGGAAAGAAGAGACAGTCCAGTGGATCCACAGCTAGTGAAGATGTGCAATGTGTACAAATCATTTGGAAAATGGGTATCTTCTTATCCCTTTAAATTAGTTTGTTCCTGTGATGGAAACCCTTCCTCCATTCTGAGTTTGATTGAAGCACATGGCTGTGTTTTCCTTGTGGTTGTTTTGGTTTGTACGTCAGTTGATTTTGTTTGGTAGAAAGATGTGAAGAGGCTATATCTGACACCTAAATCAGTGTGGCTCAAAACAAGGATTGCATATTAGAGATCAGGAGGCCATGAGTCAGAAAAATTATGAAAACTCAGGGAGATCCTGGAGAAGGCCACAGAAATGGATATTTGAGGCCATCTTATCCCAATCCCAAGGAACAGGGAGGCTGACAACTGGGTTGTAAAATTCAAAAATCAAGAATAAATGAATTACATTTATTTCAAGGTCTTTTCCACTGTAATATAAAATATCTTTTGACAAATCTGGGTAACTTCTATCCTTTTTTTGTTTTTTTAGATACCAGACTTCTTAGCACCTTTAACTTTTTGCATGCAATCGGACTCTCCAAAACACCTTCTTCATTCTGAGACAATTATCTCTGTCTTGCGTTATTCTATTTCTTATACTGGTAGGTTTTCTATAGAAGCATTTTTCAAAAACCTTATTGTAACATCTCTGACCATTTTGCATGTGTCCTTATGCCCTACAGATCTGGAGGAAATTAGGAATGTGGAAAAGCCACAGGTGGAGATGGAGAGAGGATGTTAAGAGAGCCTGAGAAGAAAGTGGGAATTTGATTTCACAGGGCATGTGACAGCCTAGCCCCTGAGCTCCAAGTAAGCAGGAATCCTATCCGCCTTATTCGTCCTCATCCCTATGTCCTCAGGACCCAGGAAAATTGCTGGTGAAATGCATAGGTGCTCAATAAATATCTGTCAAATGAATAAGTGAACTCTTCAGAGCTCCATGAATTAAGTGTATGACCTAAGAATTAAGTATATGACTCTATGATTCATATCAACATAGAAACTAAGCCTCTAAGGAGTCAGGTGGAGTTCTCCAAATCACAGAATCACAGGGCCAGGATAGGAATGGAAGAGGTTTTGGCTGCAGAGCCTGCATTATTTTCAGCCTCACATACTACTCTCTCTTCCTACTTCAAGAGCTATCCTTCTGATCACCTTTGCCCCCAGCTTTCTGTTTCTAAACAGTGATTTAATCCTCAGCCCATTCCAACATTTAGAACAGTGGTCCTCCACCATTAGAAGGCATTAGAATCATCCAGAGCTGAACAAACAAACCTGAACAGCTGCAGGTTTCTGGGATCCAATCCCGAGAAATACTGATTTTGTAGTGGGCTTCACCCCCCAAAATACTGATTTCATGGGCCTGAATGAGACTTTGGAATCTGACTTAACCTGGGTCCATTGCAGGACTAATCCCTTCATGGAGGGACCATTTTAGTAGCCCACTCAGCTTCCTGCAGATCCCTTTCTTATTTTTTGTGTGTCCCTTGGAGCCTATGATTTTTTTTTAGGGGACCACCTTTGTGCTACTTGAGCTTTGTGCTACTCTGACCACATTTACAAAAATCCAGAAGTTCCTAGGAAATTATGTTCTACTGGAAACTTTTAACTATTGAGATTCGAGTGAATTTTTTTGGAAACTCAACTCCCTTACTTCAGGTCAGGACACTTCTGGGGTTTAACTTACACTCCAGTTTCCCTGTGGGATCAGGCTGAAGTCAACTGCCACAGGTCTGTGCCTGAGATCATGCCCTTGCTTGGCTTCCAACTCTTCCCGGTCTAATTTTCACCTTCCTTCCCAGCTTTCCTTTCCTAAGTTACCTGCAAATGAATCCTCATCTCAGAATCTGTTTCTGGACAGTCAAACCCAAAACACACTTCCTGTCTTTAGTTTTTCATTGCTTATATTCTACCCTGCCCAAACTTGGTCTTCCAGAAAGTTGAATATGAACAATTCAACTCAAAGTCAACACAATTTGAAGCTTAAAAGTAGGTTTTCCCCTATCCCTGAAGATTATACCTATTTTGAGCTGACCATCTTTGAAACTGGTGGAGTCAGGCTAGAGAGTGGAAGGAGGTGTGCCTCTCTTCCAAGGGACAAAAATCTTATACCCGATACTAAGGGTCAGAAGACTGGACTCTTAATTGCTTTTGGAGGGTGATGCAAGATCGAGGCCATCTCCTTCCATGAGAGCTCCCCTTCTATCTGACCAACCTGAAGCCAGACCCATCTGCATAGACCTCACTAGGTTTCACCCCTATTTTTCCTCCTTACCCCTGTAGAAATGCACATGACCTCTTTATGAAGACCCCGAAGTTCATCTGTCATTATTTTTTGCATTTTCAAAAAATAATAGAATAGAAAATCTATCTATTTATAGGGAACTGCATGACTGTGTGACACATCTCCCTGTTGTGAAATCCAAGCTACTGTCATAAAACATTTAGAAACAAAAAGGGAAGAGAGGAGTAAGATGGTCCAAAGAGGAAGCTCTTGCTATGTATTTGCATTTCTATGGAAACAGTCTTGGGCAGACATGGCTTTGGTCCTCTGTGGTCAGAGGAACATGAAGTCAGGTGCCTGGCAGCTGGTCAGAGGCTGCTGCAGCAGCAATTTGCAGGGGACAGAATGGCATAAGAGAACAGACACCCAGAGGCCTCCAAATCTCCTAATAACAGGGACCAGGAACTTGTGGGTTTATCTCTCTAAATGCCCAGCTAGTCCTGTGGCAATCTCCCTCCACGTGCACTTGCAAGTGGGCATCCTTGCCGTTTTCTCCCTCCCCCTAAAAGCACTGTGCAAAAAAACATGAGATGTAGACATCAGAGAGAGAAGACAGATGGACTGCTATAAGACCCATGACTAGACGATAAGGAGAATAACATTTTATGTTTATTATTAACAAATAGAACAGGTACAGTTGCCGCCAGTAATTAAAGGATGGTTATGCATTAGCAGTCTCAATTATTCAACTTAGTAGGGAAAAAAAAAGAAAAAGAAAAAGACCAAAAAAAAAGACGACTATTTTGGAAACTGATGAAAAAAACAGATAACAAGAGTCAACATACATTCCTGATTAGGAAACAAAAAGATAAACAACCCTTATTAAAGTAAAAATAGGAAAAAATGTTGACTATGATAATGCTACCAGAGTTTGACAACAAAATCGTACCTTATTAAAATATAATAAAATCATTCCCAATGAGGCAAAACAGTAGAAAAAGTAGACTGACATCATTATAGTTTATTATTGTTCTACAAGTTCTAGTATCCACAATAAGATAAGGAAAAAAAAAGATGTTTAACTATTAATAAAGCAAAGCTAAAATTGTCCCTCCTTGCAGATGAATTTATCTGTATGGAGAAATCAAAAAGACTTAACTAAAAAAATTAATGGGATTTTAAGAAAAGTAGAAAGATATATGTTTAATATACATATATGTTGAATGCCTGCTGAATGCCTTTGAACCATGGCATATCATTTTAATTCTCATTCACACTGGCAAGGTAGGTCTAACCTTCTGATCCTACAGATGACACAATTCAAATCTGGAGAAATTTAGTACCTTATTCAGAGACGGTTTCTAACTGCTAGAACATGAACCCAGTAATGACTTTCTTACAGCTCACATTCTTCATATACTAGCCCAGCATGATTATTACTATTAATATGTTACTATATGAACAACATTAATAATAGCTTAAAAGGCACTCTTTAATAAGTACGTCTTATATGCATGCATTGCACTATGAATGAATGAATAACCTCTTTCCTCCCAAACAACAGCAAATGTTCCTCAAAGTTTCCACGGCCAAAATATACTTCTTCAATAAATAAAATTTTAACACCATCAAATTAATTGCTTTCTCTAAACATTATTAATCATATGTAATCTATGAGCAGAGAGGCATATCATTTGGAACAAGAAGTGCTACAAAAAATGAAGAAACTAAAATGTATAGGGAGAGTGACATCAGCAAGATGACAGAATAGGACTTTCCAGCACTCATCCCCTAGGAGGAACATCAATTTGAACAATTTATCCTTGCACAAAAATAATTTCATAAGAGCTAAGGAAACCCAGGTGAGAGATTACAGCAACTGGGAGTAGCAAAGAAATAAGAACTGACACATTGAAGAGGCTAGGAAGGACAGCTTCACATTATCTGAGTCACCCCTTCCTTAAGCCTGGGCAGCACAACATGGAGAGATAACCTCCACATGTGGGAGGGAAAGTGAAATAAGCACCTGGCTTTGCCACAAACCCCAGCACCAGGCCAGCTTCAATGAAATTCAGCACTAGGCCAGCCTCCACAGCCCCAGACTCTAGGTCAGCACCCATGGATCATGCCTCCAGGCCTACCCTACTGTCAGACCAGACCCATTGCTCCAGGCTCCAGGCCATTCTCTACAGCCCCATAATGACACCCAAGGACGCACCTTCTAGGACCTCCTAAGTGCCAGAACAACACCTGCAGATCTCAGTTCTAGGCTGGCCCATGAAGCCTCAGACGTCTGGCTGGTTCCAGCAGCCCCAGGCTCTAGGCCAGCTGCCATAACCCCAGGCTCCAGGTCAGCCCCTGTAGCCCCAGACTCCAGGCTGGCCCCAGTGGCCCCAGGCACTAGACCAGCAACTGTAGACCCAGAAACTAGGTTCACTCCTGCAGACTCACTTTCTAGGCCTACCCCAGTACCAAGCCAGCCCTGAAAGACTCAAGTTCCAGGACTATCTCCACGAACCCAGGTGGCAAGTCTATTCCAACAAAAGGCCATCCCCTGATGACTCAGGCTCAAGGCCCATCTCAGCACCAGGCTGGCTCTTATGGACCCAGGATCCAGGCCCAATCCCCATACACTCAGCTTTAAGCAGGTCCCTGTGGACCCAGGTACCAGACCTGCGCACATTCTGACCCAGACACCAGGCCAGCCTGCCCTAGGACTCTAGCAGCAAACCCCCCACTGGGACTTACAAAATGGTCAACTCAGAATCTCAGAACTCAACTCAGACTGGAGAGTTTTCCCTGCCAAAGCCAATCTGTAAAAACTGGAATAGGTGCCTACTTCTTTGAACTTGCAATCATAAGCACATGGCCAGAAGGGTAAAAAAATTATCTGTGAAACATGACACCACCAAATGAACAAGATAAAGCACTAGTAACTAACCCTAAAGAAAGGGAGATATGACTGCCTGACACAGAATTCAAAATAACTATCTTGAAGTCCAGTGAGCTACAAGAAAACACAGACAACTAAACATAATCATAAAAACACTACCTGAACAAAATTTGAAGTTCAACAAATAGAAACCATAAAAGTGAACCAAACAAAAATTATGGTGCTGAAGCATACAATACCTTAACAGGAAAATTCCACAGACAGCTTCAACAGCAAACTCCATCAAGCAGCAGGAAAAAAATCAGTGAGATAAAAACAGGTCATTTAAAATTACCTAGTCAGATAAACAAAAAGAAATAAAAATGAAAAAGAATAAAGAAAGCCTACAAAATTATGAAACACCATCAAGTGAACCAACATATACTTTATAGAATTCTCACAAAGAGCACAGAAAGAGAAAGGAGAAGAAAGCTTATTTATTAAAAAAAAGATAGAAAAATTCCCAATCTGAAGAGGGAAATAAATATCTAGAATCTTGAAGCCCAAAGAACCCAAAATAAATCAAATATAAAGAGATCTTCACTGAAACCTAATCAAATTATCAGAAGTCAAAGACAAAGAGAAAAATTGAGAAGCAACAAAAGAAAGAAAAATTGTCACATACAAGGGAATCTTAATAAAATCACCAGCAGATTTCTCAGCAGAAATCTTGCAGGCCAGGAGAGAGTGGGATGATATATACAAAGTACTGAAAGAAAACAACTGTCAACCAAGAATACTATACTCAGCAAGTCTTCAGAAATGAAGAGAGATAAGGAGGTTTCCAGACAAGCAAAAGCTGTAGGAGTTCATCATTAGTAGAGCTGCCTTACAAGAAATGCTAAAGTAAGCTCTTCAAATTGAAACAAAAAGGTGGTAACTAGAAACATGAAATCATTTGAAATTGTAAAACTCACCGTAAAAATAAGAATACAATGGAGTTTAGAATACTCTAATACTGTAAGGGTGATGCATAAATCACTTTTTAAGTCTAATATAAAAGCTAAAAGATTAAAGTATTAAAAATTGTGGTCATTAAATAATTTGGTAATGGATACACAATATATGAAAGAGGTACATTGTGATATCAGTAACACAAAATGTGGGGAGATGAATAAAGCATAGAGTTTTGTATGCAGTCAAAGTAAAGATGTTATCAGCTTAAAATAGATTGTTATAACTACATGATGTTTTATGTAAGCTTTGTGTTAACCATAAAAAAACCTATAGTAGATACACAAAAGATAAAGAGAAAGCAATCAAAGGATACCACAAAAAAAATCTATCAACTCTAAAAGGAGGGCAGCAAGAGAGGAGGCATGAAACAAAAGAACGACAAAATAGTCAGAAAACAATTTTTTAAATAACCACAGTAAGTCCTTACCTATCAGTAATTACTTTAAATGTAAATGGATTAAATTCTCAAATCAAAAAATGTAATGTCTAAATAGATTTTTAAAAGCAAAATTTAACTACATTCTTCCTATAAGAGACTCACTTTAGCATTAAGAAAACATATAGTCTGAATGTAAAGAGATGGAGATAAAATATACCACTCAAACAATCACCTAAAGAGAGCAGAGGTGTCTATATTAATATCAGACAAAATAGATTTTAGTCAAAAGCTGTCACAAGAGACAAAGAAGATCGTTGATAAAAGGGTTAAATTATCAAAAGGACATAACAATTGTAAGTATATATATACACATATCTACATATATATACATACATATATACATATATGTGTGTGTGTGTATGTATATATATACATACCCAACATCAGTTTTCTCTGTCTGAAATGCTCTAAGCTGACTTGAACAGACATTTCTCAAAAGAAGACAGACAAATGATTGGCAGGTATATGAAAAAATATTCAACATCATTAATCATTAGAGAAATGCAAATTAAAATCACAGTGAAATATCACCTCAAACTCATTTGATAATGGCTATTATCAAAGAGACAAAAGATAACAAATGGTGACAAGAATGTGGAGAAAAAGGAACACTTTATACTCAGTGACAATGTAAGTTAGTATAACCATTATGGAAAATAGTATAAAGGTTTCTCAAAAAAAAAAAAATTATCATATGACCCAGAAATCCCACTTCTGGATATAAATGAAAAGGAAATAAAATCAGCATGTTGAGGAGATATCTGTACTCCCATATTCATTCCATATCTTTGCTATTACTCAAAACAACCCGCTGATTTTATAGCCCTATGGCCTTGAGTGAACATAGGCAGTAACCAGGTCGTGGTTACAGTGGACTTTGGGTGAGACCTGGTGCTGTGTTGGCTTCAAGTCTGACCTAACACAGCCCCCATTGTGGTGGCTACAGGGGCATGGGTATTACTGGCTATTATTGGGTATTATTCATAGCAGCCAAGACATGGAATCAATGTTAAGTGTCCATTGATGGATGAATGGGTAAAGAAGATGTAATACACACACACACACACACACACACACACACATACACACACACACACTGAGATACTATTCAGCCTTTAAAAAGAAAGAAATTTTGTCATTTCAGACAACAGAGGAAACATGGATAAGCCTGAAGGACATTAGATTATGCTAAATGAGATAAGCCAGGAACAAAAGAGGCAAATACATGGGCCTTAAGTGAGACTCTGAGATGCTTTGGGGGGAACATAGCCCATCCCTAGCTGTTGTGGCTATGGGGAAAGACTCCATCTGCTTGAGAAAAGTAAAGGGGCATTTATCTTGCACTTTAGGTACCAGCTCAGTCACAGTGGAGCAGAGCAACAGGCAGCCTCTTGGGGTCTCCAGTTCTAGGCATTGACTCTTGGATGGTATTTCTAGACCTGCTCTGGGCCAGAGGGGAGCCCACCACCCTGAACGGTGAGTCGCAGGCCTGGCAACATTCACCACAAGCTGACTGAAAAGACCTTGGCCCTTAAGGAAGCATCAGTGGAAGCCTGCCAGTAATCCTCATGGACCTGTGGTATTGGTGGCCATGAGGTGAGGCTTCTCTGTCTATAGAAAGGGGAGGAAACAATGGGAAGGACTGCATCTTGTGTTTTAAGTACCAGCTCAGCAGCAGTGCAAGAGAAACCAGGTAGATGTCTAGGATTTTTTCTGTAGTCTCTAGACTTTTCTCTAGTCCTGGATGGCATCTATGGACCAATTCAGGGGCTAGCAGAACTCACTGCCATGAAGGGAAGGATACAAGCCTGTCCGTCTTCACCACCTGCTGATTGTACAGCCCTCGGGCCTTGAGTGAACATAGGCAGTAGCCAGGTAGTGGTTACAATGGACCTTGGGTGAGATCTGGTGCTGTGCTGGCTTCAAGTCTGACCTAGCCCAGCCCCAGTGGTGGTGGCCACAGGGATATGTGTGTCAGCCCCTTCCAGTTCCAGGTGGCTCAGCACAGAGAGAAAGAGACACTGTTTGTACAGGAGAAGGTAAGGGAAGAGAAGACTTTCTACCTGATAATCCAGAGAATTCTTTTGGATCTTATCCAAGATAATCAAGGCAGTACCCCTATGAGTCTGCAAACACCACAGTGTTACTGGGCTTTGGGGTGCCCCCTAATGCAGATACAGCTTAGATCATAACACTCAAGTCTTTCCAAATATCTAGAAAGCTTCCCCAAGAAGGACAGCTACAAATAAGCCCAGATAGTGAAGACTACAATAAATACCTAACTCTTCAATGCCCAGACACTGATAAACATCTACAAGCATTAGCATCATCCAGGAAAACATGACTTCACCAAACAAACCAAATAAGACAACAGGGACCAGTCCTGGAGAAACAGAGATATGTGACCTTTCAGGCAGATAATTCAAAATAGCCGTTTTAAGGGAACTCCAAGAAATTCAGGATAACACAGAGAAGGAATTCAGAATTCTATCAGATACATTTAACAAGCAGATTGAAATAATTAAAAAGAATCAAGATGAAATTCTGGAGTTGAAAATTGCAACTGACATACTGAAGAACACATCAGAGTCTTTTAATAGCAGAATTGATAAAGCAGAAGAAACAATTAGTGAGCTTGAAGACAGGCTATTTGAAAAGGCACAGTCAGAAGAGACAAAAAGGAATAAAAAAGAATGAAGCAAGCCTACAATATTTAGAAAATAGCCCCAAAAGGGCAAATTTAAGAGTTATTGGCCTTTAAAAGGAGGTAGAGAAAGAGATAAGGGTAGAAAGTTTATTCAAAGGGATAATAATGAGAATTTCTCTAATCTAGAGAAAGGTATCAATATCCAAGTAAAAGAAGGTTATAGAACACCAAGCAGATTTAACTCAAAGATGACTACCACATGCCATTTAATAATCAAATTCCCAAAGGTTAAGGATAAGGAAAGGACCCTAAAAGCAGCAAGAGAAAAGAAACAAATGACATAACAATGAAGCTCCAGTACAACCAACCAATTTGTTTCAACCAGTGAAACAAATGACATAACAATGAAGCTCCAGCAAAAACCTTATGAAACAGCAGAAAGTGGCATGACATATTTAAAGTGCTGAAGGAAAAAATGTTTACCCTAGAATAGTATATCTGGTGAAAACATCCTTCAAACATGAAGGAGAAATAAAGGCTTTCTCAGAAAAACAAAAGCTGAAGAATTTAACCAACACCAGACCGGTCCTACAAGAAATGCTAAAGGGAGTACTGCAATCCAGAAGAAAAGCACATTAATGAGCAATAAGAATTTTTCTGGGCTGGGCGCTGTGGCTTACAGCTGTAATCTCAGCACTTTGGGAGGCCAAGGCAGGTGGATTACAAGGTCAGGAGATCGAGACCATGCTGGCTAACACAGTGAAACCCCATCTCTACTAAAAATACAAAAAATTAACTGGGTGTGGTGGTGGACGCCTGTAGTCCCAGCTACTTGGGAGGCTGAGGCAGGAGAATGGCATGAACCCAGGAGGCGGAGCTTGCAGTGAGCCAAGATCATGCTACTGCACTTCAGCCTGAGCAACAAAGCAAGACTCCATCTCAAAAAAAAAAAAAAAAGAATTTTTCTGAAGGTACAAAATTCATTAGTAATGTTAAGTACATAGAAAAAACACAGAATATTATAACACTGTAATTGTGGTGTTTAAACTCATCTTAAGTAGAAACACTAAAAGATGAATAAATCAAAAATAATAACTATAATACAACAACTTTTCAAGACATAAGCAGTACAATAAGATACAAATAGAACAAAAAGTTTAAAAGTGGGGGAACAAAGTTAAGGTGTATAGTTTTTATTAGTTTCCTTTTGGCTTATTTGTTTATGCAAACAGCATAACGTTTTTATCAGGTTAAAAAAATGGGTTATAAGATAGTGTTTGCAAGCCTCATGGCAACTTCAAATAAAAAAAATACAACAGATACAGAAAAAATAAAAAGCAAGAAATTAAATCTAACTACCAGAGAAAGTCACCTTCACTCAAAGGAAGAGAAAAGAAAAGAAAAAAAAGGAAAGAAAAGAGAAAAGAAAGAAAGAGAGAAAGAAAATAAAGGAAAGGAAAAGAAAGAGAGAGAAGAGAAAGAAAGAAAGAAAGGCCACCAAATAACCAGAAAACAAATAACAAAATAACAAAATGTCAGGAGTAAGTCTTTACTTATCAATAATAACATTGAATATAAATGGACTAAACTCTCCAATCAAAAGACATAGAGTTGCTGAATGGATAAGAAACAAGACCTAGTGATCTGTTGCCTACAAAAGCACACTTAACCTATAAAGACACACATAGACTGAAATAAAGGGATAGAAAAGGATATTCCATGCTAATGGAAACCAAAAAAGAGCAGAAGTAGTTACACTTATATCAGACAAAATAGATTTCAAGACAAAAACTATAAGAAGAGACAAATAAGGTCACTATATAATGATAAAAGGGTCAATTCAGCAAGATGATAAACCAATTGTAAATACATATGCACCCAACACCAGAGCACCCAGATATATAGAGCAAATATTATTGGAGCTAAAGAGAGAGATAGACTCCAGTACAACAATAGCTGGAGACTTCAAAACCCCACTTTCAGTATTGGACAGATCTTCCAGACAGAAAATCAACAAAGAAACATCAAACTTAATCTGCACTATAGACCAAATGGACCTAATACATATTTACAGAACACTTTATTCAACTACTGCAGAATACACATTCTTTTCCTCAGCACATGGATCATTCTCAAGGATAGAACATAGGTTAGGTCACAAAACAAGTCTTAACACACTCAAAAAAATTGAGATAATATAGAGCATTTTCTCTGATAACAATGGAATAGAACTAAAAATCAACAGGAGGAATTTTGGAAATGATACAAATACATGAAAATTAAACAATATGATCCTGAATGACCAGTGGCTTAATAAAGAATTTAAGAATGAAATTGAAAAATTTCTTGAAACAAATGATACTGGAAACAACATATCAAAACCTGTGGGATGCAGAAAAAATAGTACTATGAGGGAAATTTATAGCTATAAGTGCCTACATCAAAAAAGAAGAAAAACTTCAAATAAACCACCTAAGGCTGCGTCTTATGGAACCAGAAAAGCAAGAGCAAACCAACCCCAAAATTAGTAGAAGAAAATAAATAATAAAGATCAAAGCAGAAATAAATAAAATTGAAATGAGAAAGAAATACAAAAGATCAACAATACAAAAAGTTGGTTATTTGAAAAGTTAAACAAAAATGACAAGCCTTTAGCCAGACTAACAAGAAAAAAAGAGTGTAGACCCAAATAAATAAAATTAGACACAAGAAAGGACACAATATTCAACTGATAACACAGAAATTCAAAGGATCATTAGTGGCTACTATGGGCAACTATATGCCAATAAACTTGAAAATCTAGAAGAAATTGACAAATTTCTAGACACATACAACCTACCAAGATTGAACCATGAAGAAATCAAAAACCAGAACAGACCAGTAACAAGTAATGAAACTGAAATAATAATAAAAACATCTTCCAGCAAGGAAAAGCCTGTGACTCAACGGTTTCACAGCTGAATCCCACCAAACATTTAAAGAGGAAATAATACCAATTCTACCCAAACTATTCTGAAAACTAGAAGAAAATAGAATACTTCCAAAGTCATTCTGTGAGACTAGTATTACCCTGAGACCAAAACAAGACAAAGGCACACCAAATAGGAAAACTATAGGCCCATATCACTAATAAATGTTGATGCAAAAATCCTCAACAAAATACTAGCAAACTGAATTCAACAACACCTTAAAAAGATAATCCATCATAATCAAGTGGGATTTATCCCTGGGATGCAAGCATAGTTCAACATAGACACAAATCAATCAATGTGATACATCATAACAACAGAATGAGGGACAGAAGCCATATAATTATTTAAATTGATGCTGGAAAAGCATTTGATAAAATTCAACAGCCCTTCATGATAAAAACCCTCAAAAAAAACTGGGTATAGAAGGACTATACCTCAACATAATAAAAGCCATATATGACAGACCTTCAGCTAGTATTACACTACATAGGGAAAAACTGAAAGCCTTTCTTCTTCAAAGATTTGGAACACAACAAAGATGCTCATTTTCATCACTGTTATTCAACATAGTATTGGAAGTCCTAGCTAGAGGAATCAGACAAGACAAAGAAACAAAGGGCATCTAAATTGGAAAGAAGTCAAATTATCCTTGTTTACAGATCAAGTGATCTTATATTTGGAAAAACCTGAAGACTCCACCGAAATAATTAGAAATGATAAACAAATTCAGTAAAGTTGCAGGATACACAATCAACAGACAAAACTCAGTAGCATTTTATATGCCAAGAGTGAACAATTGGAAAAAGAATTCAAGAAAGTAATCCCATTTACAATAGCCATAAATAAATTAAATACCTAAGAATTTGCTTAACCAAAGATGTGAAAGATATCTACAGTGAAAACTATAAAGCACTGATACAAGAAATTGGAGAGGATACTAAAAAATGGAAAGATAGTCCATGTTCCTGGATTAGAAGAATCAATATTGTTAAAATGTCTATACTTCTCAAAGCAATCTACAGATTTAATGCAATCCCTATCAAAATATCAATGATCTTCTTCACAGAAATAGAAAAAAAGTTTAATTTATATGAAACCACAGAAGACCCAGAATAACCAAAGCTATCCTAAGCAGAAAGAACAAAACTGAAGTAATAACATTAATAACATTATCTGACTTCAAATTATGTTGCAGAGCTATAGTATCCAAATTGGCATGGTAGTAGTATAAAAACAGGCACATAGGCCAGTTTAACAGAATAGAGAACCCAGAAATAAATCCATACATCTACAGTGAGCACATTTTCAACAAAATTTTTGGGAACACACATTGGGGAAAGGACAGTCTCTTCAATAAATGTTGCTGGGAAAACTGGATATCCATATGCAGAAGAATGAAACTAGACTCCTATCTCTCACCATATAAAAAATAAAAATGGATTCAAGACTTAAATTCAAGGCCTCAACATATAAATCTACTAAAAGAAAGCATTGGGGAAACTCCAGGGTATTGGAGTGGGCAAAGAAGACTTCTTGAGTAATAACCCACAGGCACACGCAACCAAAGCAAAAATGGACAAATGGGATCACATCAAGTTAAAAAGTTTCTGCCCAGCAAAGGATGCAATCAACAAAGTGAAGAGATGACCCACAGAATGGGAGAAAATATTTGCAAACTACCCATATGACAAGGGATTAATAACTAGAATATATAAGGAGCTCAAACAACTCTAGAAAAAAAATTAATCATGTAATTAAAAAATGGACAAAAGATTTGAATAGATATTTCTCAAAAGAAGACATACAAATGGCAAACAGGTATATGAAAAGGTACTCAACATCATTAATCATCAGAGAAAAAAAACCAAAACTACAGTGAGATATCATCTCACTCCAGTTAAAATGGCTTTTATCCAGAGGACAAGCAATAACAAATGCTGGCAAGGATGTGGAGAAAAGGGAACCCTACTGCTGGTGGGAATGTAAATTAGTACAACCACTATGGAGAACAGTTTGGAGTGTCCTCAAAAAACTAAAATAGAGCTACCATATTATCCAGCAATCCCACTGCTGGGTATATACCCAAAAGAAAACAAATCAGTATATCTAAGAGATATCTGCACTCCCATATTTGTTGCAACATTAGTCACAATAAGTCATAATTTGGAAACAACCTAATTGTCTATCAACAGATAAATAAATAAAGAAAATGTGGTATATATACACAATGGAGTAGTATTTGACCACAAAAAAATGAGATCCTCTCATTTGCAACAACATGAATGGAACAACTTTCATCATATTAAGTGAAAAAGCCAAACACAGAAAGACAAACATTGTATGTTCTCAGTTATCTTTGGGAGCTAAAAATTAAAACAATTGAACTCAAAGAGATAGAGGGTAGCAGGATGGTTATCAGCAACTGGAAAGCGCAGTGGGCTTGAGGAGTAATTGGGGATGGCTAATGGGTACAAAAAATAAAAAGAACTAATAAGACCTAGTATTTGCTAGCACAACGATATAAAAAATAATTTAATTGTACATTTAAAAATAACTAAATGAGTATAACTGTACTGTTTGAATCACAAAGGATGAATACTTGAGATGATGAGTACCCTGTTTACCCTGATGTGATTATTATATGTTGCATGCCTGTGTGAAAATATTTCATGTACCCCATAAATATATACACCTACTATATACTCACAAAGAATTAAAAATAAAAAAAGTTGAAAAAGGCAAATACATTATTATCTCACTTATACATGAATTCTAAAAAAGTCACACTCATAGAAGCAGAGACAGTAGTATAGTGGTTTCAGAGGCTGGTAACAGGTCAAAGGGAGCAGAAATGGGAAGCCGTTTGTTAAAGGGTATAAAGTTTTGTGAGGATAAATACATTCTGGAGATCTATTGTACAACATGGTGGTTTTAGTTGATAATAATCTATTACATACTTGAAAATTGCTAAGAGAGTAAATTTTAAATGTTCACACCACAAAAAATAAGTATGTGAGATGATGGATATGTTAATTAACTTTAACCATTTAACAATGTATATATACATCTATTAAAACATCACATCATACACTGTAAATATACACAATTTTTATTTGTCAATAATGCCTGAATAAACTGAGAACAAAATAAAAATGAAAATATGTTACCCTAAATAATTTAATCTAATTTAATTTGTAGATGCTTTACCTGATATCCCTAATAAATTTTCAAGCCACATATTATTTTTATTGTTAAAATAAAGGAGGTTGAGAAGGATAGGAAGCTTTGCCCAAAATCCCATAGTTGGAGGCAAGATACAAACCCAGATCTATCTGTCACCTCCTGCTTTCCTTCCGGATTTAGACTTCAGTTTTCTAGTCAATTATCTCAAACTTATCTCACAGGGACATTCTCCAGCAGACTCCAGGAACCCATTCATTCCTAGAGTGAAATTGAGTGTTTGGCCTGGAGAAAATGGGAGATCCTTTCTCCACACAAAAACATAGCTACCCAAAACCATATCATCAGGGCCAAGTGCCTTTTATGGAGCGTTTACCATTCAGGCACTTTACCAGACAACCTCAATTTATACTCACACAGCAGCCCAGATAAGGAGATACTGTCACTATCCCCCTTTTGCCATTGAGAAAGCTAAAACTAAGAGAGGAGAAGTGATTTGCCCAAGGTCAAACACTTAGTAAATAGGAGAAACAAGATTCTCATCTAGAGCTATCTGAAGTCAAACCAATTCATCCAGATATTCCATTGTAATCTTAAATGCTAGGGCAAATGTGCTCACAATGAACTTCCACCCTGCCTCTAATCCCTGCATCATGCAAATTCTTAAGATTTACCTCCAAGAAGCTCTGGTTCACAGGGCTGGGAAAGCCCCAAGAGCTTAACAAATACACCCTGTGACTGTTAGATTCATTAACTGTGAGACCCCTAGGACTTGAGAGTTCCACTGGTTGGGCTGGGATTTAGTTACAAAGACCCATCACCGGACAAAAAGCAAGTTAAGTCCACTTTCCTTTTCTCTGGAAATAACAGACTTTTGGGTTCCCTGTCCATATATGGCCAGATCATGTAGTCTGGGGACAACATTCAGTAGAATGGAGTATCTACTGTGCACTGACTCTATCTTGGAAGATGGTCTGTCTCAAGAACCAGAGACATGAGCTTGTGCCTGTGCAAGGAAGTGTCTGGTCACTTTTCCTACTCAGCTATGACAGCCAGTGAGATAGGTTAATAAATAGGCAGCTCCAAAGAAGTTAGGATAAGAAGAGGAAGGAAATAGTTTTCCCTAGAGCTGGAGTGAGCTACCAGCCTGTATCAAATGTGCCCTATTTATTTGGCAAGTTCTGCTGATAAACAACCTTGTCTGCTCTCTCCTGCTGAGGAATTCCTGATATGAACTGTCAAACATCCACATCCTTCCTGTAATCCACCTCCTGTGTGAAGCAGAGATTTCTTCTGGAAGTAAAGCCAACCTTGCCATCTCGGCTGCCAGGTTGGCATTAGAATAGTGGAATCTTGTAAGCTGCAACCCCCCCTGCCCCGCAACCAGAGAGATGCCACCATGTTGTGCTGGGTCTGCTGTTTCCAGCAAAACAAGCACATGTGTGGTTCACTGCCTTCCCTGGAATGTCCGGGAGCAGGAAGAAGGGGTCCTCCTGCCAGACTCCCTAGTTTCACTCTCTTCGCTTCTTTGGAAAATTTTATCTCATGGAATCTTGTACCTTGCTTTCAGAATGACCAGGAATATTCTATGGAAGCAGAATGTTAAGGAAGATATAATGCATGTTGGTGCAGAGAACACCAGTCTCTGAATGCTGGACCATTAAAACCTTGTGAGTACACAGCATATCTGTAGAAAAGTCTACAGTGGCAAACACTTCTTGTTGAACTCTTGTATTTCTAGTTAGTGATGATTCCCAGCTCTGCCTAATTGATCTGTCTAGAGAGGATGGCAGGGCTTCAAATCTAAAAGCCCAGTTAAAAGGCCCTGGGATAAAACCTCCCCCTAAAAATTACATGCCAGATACCTATATACTGATTTTTTTATGAAAAGCTGATACCCACAGCCCTCTATAACAGTACTGTCTTCCCAAATATACCTTGCTCTCAGAGAATCAGGGTTGATAATATATGTCAGGGTGGGTGGAGACCAGATAGAGCCTGTTTGTACAGTGACAGTGTGGCTCATTCATTTATTCATGCAGTTACTCAAACAGCAAATATTTATTAAACACCACATGTGAGCAAGAACATCTATTCAGCACAATGAGGGTGATAATAGGGGATGCAGAATTGTTGTTGGGTCACAGAGGCAGGCATCTAATCTAGCCTAGCTGTGGGGAAACAAGGATGCCTTCCCCAAGAGGGTAACACCTAAGCTGAGATGTGGAAGATGAGTAAAAACATGTGCAAAGGCGTAGGGACTGAATCTGAGGAACGTGAAGAAATTCAGGGTGACTACAAGGTAGCAGTTGCTACATTAAGAAAAGTCTCATTAACTAAGCAAAGTACGTACTACATCAGATTGAGCCCTATGGGGTGTCATTGAGATATTTTTAGAAGGGAATGGCATGGGAAAAAAATGGAGTTTTACAAAGGCTCACCTGGCTGCAGTGTAAAGAAGTGATGGGCAGGGTGATCCAGGTGTCAGGGGAGCCTGTTGAGAAGGCTTTGCAGTGACCTCAGACAAAGATAATGAAAGGCACATCTATGTGTTGTCAGTGGAATAGAGAGAACTGGATGGATTGTGACTTATTTAGGAGATACCATTTAAAATAAAACTTGTACATATAAATTATTTCAATTTTAGATGGTGTGGTACACTGAGTAATGGCCTCCCAAAGATGTCCACATCCTAATTCCTAGCATCTGTGAATATGTTGTTTTATATGATGGAAGAGATCATGAAGATGTAGTTCAGTTAAGAACCTTGAGATGGGGAAATTATCCTGGATTATCCAGTTTGGCCCAATCTAATCACAAGTGTCCTAATAAGGGAAAGAGGAAGGCAAGAGAGACTGGATCAAGTGGAGATCAATTTGAAGATGCTTTGCTGCTGGCTTTGAAGATGAAGGAGGAGGCCAGGAGTCAAGGAAAGCAGGTGGCTTCTGGAAGTCAGAAAATGCAATGAAACGTTCTCCCCTACAGCCTCAGAGAGAGCCCAGCCCTGCCAATTCATTTCAGACTTGTGACCTCTAGAACTGGAAGATAATGAATTTTTGTTGTTTTAAGCCACTAAGTGTGTGGCAATTTGTTATGTTAACAGGAAACCAATACAGATAGGAAAACTAAGTCCTGGCCCCTGATAAACATGTAATAAGTATGTGTTTAGTTAATGCACGAATGAGGCTTAGAGAGGTACAGTGGACGTTCTAAAGTAACAAGGCTTCCAAGTTCTCAAACTTACATGGAAAGTTGAAAAATCCCCCTTACCTGATAATAGTGGTTAACTCAAGATGTGGGACCTGGGGACAGGAGGAGAAGGGAGACTTACTTTTCACTACAGCTTATTATACTACCTGAATTTGTCACCCTGTGCACATATTGCCTATTTAAGAAAAGTTAATGACCCTTGTCTTCAAGTCTGAGGGATAAGACAGGTGTATAGATCAAAATAGAAAATAAAGTAATCAGTAACCCAATGCCACATCTGAAGGCAGGTACTGTGACAATTCAATATTTTTGGATATGCTCAGTTAATTAAATCTGAATTCCAGTGCCTATCTGCTCAAGCTACCATCCACCCACTCTCTTTCTCTTCCCCTTCAAAGGTTTCAACTCTAAAAATAGTGTACATCTATACTGCCCTGTCCCCTCTTAGCCCCATGAAATTTTGCATGTACTCTGCCCCCAATAAAATGCTAAGCTGCTCATCCTCATAGGGAAATGATATCAACTCATGGGCAGGGCATGACTTTTGTAGACAAGAGCTAGATTTGAAACCTAGTATCCACATCAGAGTAACCAAGAAAAATTTATTTAAACCTTCTGAGCCTCAGTTTTTCTATCTGTGAAATGGCATCATGATATGTTATAAGGATTTGTTGGTTTATTTATTTGTTTTTGAACAGAATTCAGTCAAGCAATGTATGTAAAGCATTTGGCATGGTATGTGGCACCCAATACATATTAGTTCAATTTCCCTCTTTATGTATTTTCTTCCCTTTTCCGCAGTAGCCAAAGCTTTTATCTTAGCCCTTAGCTTCTCCAAACTTTCTGCAGTATAGGACAAAATTGATCTCTCTTTCACCCCTCTCACTTTCCTCTCCCACTTTGTTTTTTTCATCCTGTAATTTGTGCAATAGAAATTTTACAAGGAATACAAAAAGTGCAGACATCATTCCAGCATTGTGAAATGAAGATGACTTAATCAGACAGTTGTGCTCATGTGGGATCCCCTGGGCCATTTATAGGCACCATTTAAGTTCAGAACTCCACACACGCTCAGTATGTTTCAGGTGATATATATGGTTGTTACATGTAAACCTATGTTAGGCAGTTCCTGCCACAAAGATGCTATGTAACACACCAGCCCCAAACTCACTGCCTTCCAACTCCACTTTCATTCTCATGTACAAAAATTTATAGGCTGACTGTGTTCATCTGATCTAGAATTGGTTCCCTTGGGTGGCTCTGCTTGAAGCTGCAGGACAAAGGGGTGTGGATCCAGCCTCATCCTGAGACCAGGCTGAAAGGGCAGCAGCCAGTGAGGGTATGTTCTTTTCAGGTGATGGCAGAAATGCAGAGGGAAAGCCCAACCACACAAACACAGTGCCCAGTAATGGCCCAATAAAGTCACAAGGCCAATGTCAAGAGGTGAGACGGTACATTCTGCCCACTGTAAGGCCGTAGCAAGGGAGTGGCTAGACACTAATACTAGGGAGAGTGAAGCATTGGGAACAATTATCTAACCTACTACACTATCAATCCACCTGAAGTGATTAGCAAGTAATCCCCCATTCTTCCCCAGCTCCCCTTCCACAAATCCTCACCAGGAATTCACATAAGCCATGGAGACTATGACTAATGTTGGTAGTTGGGTTTCTAAATCAATAGTCAAGAAAAAAAGTTTCATTAAAAGTGTCATTAACCCCCTGAAATTGTAAGTATTCATAAGCACGTGGGTACATACCTTTTCTATTGAGAGAGTACAAAACTTTAGATTCTCAATAAGAATTTCAGAACTACTTCTCTCACTAGCCTCATATTCACAGCCAGGAGCGGTTCTTTAGCACAGCAGCAAGACACAGCTATAGTATTAAGTTCTGAACCTGGGATAGTCAATGGCCTGATCCAGTTTGTGCCACAATCATCCTCCCCAAGAACTTCACTCAGAGCATCTCAGCCTAAACATCACCTCGCCACACCAGCCTTCCCTGATCACTTGAGTTGATACAGCTCTTCTCATCCCCAGTTACTTCCCTATCCCATCACCCATGTTATTTCCTAGGTCTTATTGAATTTATGTGTTAGTTATTATTTTCTGTCCCCTCCCACTAGAATGCAAGCTCCATGTCCTTATCCGTCTTGTCCCCAATCTTAACATAGCGTCTAACACATAGTGGAAGCCCCATACGTATGTTAAATTTATGAAATGAATGAATGGATGAATGAATATGAGCATCATTGGGAGATGCTAGATAAAGCTAACAACCTAGCATGGAATTCATGGGTCTCTAGAGAATATGCTCCCCAAGGTGTTTGTGGGAAGTTTTGTAAAAGAGTGTGTTAAAATGTACACACATGGTGGATGGGCTGGGAGAGAACTATGGGAGAAAATTAACAATCTGTGCTGTTCTTCACTTGAGTTATGCGTGATTAGCTTCCAATGAAAAAGACATTTCTTCACACACACACACGAATTCATGTGTACACACACACACACACACACAGACACACCCCCCAGAGTCTCTTATATGTGAGTCTATCTCCTAGACTTGTGGTTCTCAGCCAGAGGCAATTTTGTCCCCCAGGAGACATTGGCAAAGTCTGGAAACATTTTAAATTGCCAGAACTTGGGGTGGGAGAGCTACTGGCATCCAATAGGTAGAGGCCAGGAATGTTGCTAAATATCTTGAAACACATCCCACTTTATCACCCACTACAAAGAGTTTTCCAGCCCAATATGTCAATAGTACCAAGATTGAAAACTCTTGTTCTAGAACCAGAAATTTACACATGTTTACACACACATCCATGGCATGGTAGGATCCAAAGACCATCTTGGCTAGCCAACTCTCTAATCTCTGATCATGGTGTCCAGATAACAGGACTTAATCTCATTTTGAAATCTCTGTCTTTTTAAAGTTTTGACAAATATTTACCAGAAAACCTCTTATGAAGCCAACACTTTCATATCTATTCTCTCATTTAGGGAGTATTGCAAAATCCCGTTTTACTAATGTGGAAGCTAAGACTCAGGGAAGTTAAGTCATTTGTCAAAGTTACGCAGCTAGAAATTGCAGAGTCAGGGTTCAAGCACCTATTTCACTGAATTGTGCTCAGATGTCTTTCTTCCGGCCACCAGCACTTCACTTCATGTTCTTTATGAATAGTTTTGTTTTACATTAATTTTCTCTGTCTGGAGAGCCCCAAGCTGAATTGCTGCATATCAGTGCTCCAAAGAGCCCTCTTGTTTAGTCAACTTCCCTATGAAAAGATACAGTGAGCACCACCTAAGAAGCATAGATACTTGCTGCTGCTGCTGCTGCTGCTGCAGAAGCTTCTATCTCTCAGTTCATCTTTATTACTTCTTTGTATTTGCACTTGTACACTGCTGCAGAAGCTTCTATCTCTCAGTTCATCTTTATTCCTTCTTTTTATTTGTACTTGCGCAATTTGGGCAGTTCCAGGCCTTTTCTCTCCACCCCAATGTCTGCCAGTCTGGAAAGTGTCATCTGAAGCCCTCCTAGATTCAGGAGAAGTTTCCTGGGTTGTCGTCCATAGAAGAATCCCTCACACAAGATCACCAACAACCCAGCACCTTCCCAGGGGTGTTCTCTTGGTTCTACAGCAACACAGCTCCACTGTAGCTATAGTGACATCCAAAGATTAATGCCATTAATGCTCCCAGTGCCACTGTGTAAATTTTTAACTCTTTCCTGCCTGCATGTTCAATTTACACAGCCAATACACAGCACATGATAAGTGCACAGTTAATCTTTCAGATGAATCTTGACAATAAGCAAACAAACAATAAATGAATAATATGTACATACATAAAAATAACCCGAAAGTGTTGTTATTCTTGTGGTACTTGTGTTTTAATGAGGAACTTTTTATTTAGTTTATCTATTCATTCAACAAATAGTTACTGAGCTTCTTTGAAGCTCTAAACCCTGTGCTAGATGCTAAAGAAAAAAGTATAAACAAAGATAGGCAAGACCCTGTCCTCAGAAAGCTTACATTCCAGTGGCAGGTCTGGACTTTGGTCATGGCCTTTTTAATGCATAATTATGAAACAGAATAAGTGATCTGAGGAAACAGTGTGGGGGCTCTGAGAATGTTTATCAGGAGAATTTCACTGGATCTGGCCAGGGCTGGGCAGAGAAATCTTTCCTAAGGAAAGATCCTGAAGGGCCCTAACCTTAAAGGAAGATTCTCCAATGTGAGAGTGTTCATCATCTGCAGCAATTGATAAGCATGGCATTGGGAGTAGGATATGCCACCCTCCTGGGGTGTCACACATTCCACATGTGCTAGGTGACACCCTTTGCCAAGAAGCAGAGCTGGGCTGAACATTCAGTTTCCTAGGAGCAGTAGCTGAGTGCAGTAATCTTTAGACTTTCCATTTGCTTATTCCCCAAAATAACTTCTGAAAGTTTGGTGCCTCCTAGCAAAGGATATCATTTTTAAGATGGCAAATATTGAAATTGTTAAACAAAACTGTCAAACACTTTTTAAAATGTAATCAATAGTAAGCATAGTAATTTCATACCCACCATCACCCATTTAAAAAATGAACACGCTCTCCTGTAACAGTCAGATATTTTACATCCCTCACAGACTTTTAAGCTCATGCAATATATTTTGATGCTTGAAAATCTTTAATTGTTCATTTTTATGGCTGCATAGTATTTCATGGTGCATATGTACCACAATTTCTTTATCCAGTCAATCACTGATGGGAATTGAGGTTGATTCCATGTCTTTGCTATTGTGAATCGTGCTGCAATGAGCATACGTATGCATGTGAAGAGGATCAGGAAAAATAACTAATGGGTATAGACTTAATACCTAGGTGGTAAAATAATCTGTACAACAAATCCTTATGACACAAGTTTACCTATATAACAAACCTGCACATGTACTCTTGAACTTAAAATTAAAATTTAAAAAATTTTTAATTGATCATACCTATCTGCTACAACAATATGTAAATAAATTGACTTTTAAATTTTGTTTGTAATACCTAAGACTATATGGTTCAAGTATTAAAAAGAATTTCCTCTATATGAATACACCATTATTATTACTAAGACATGAATTAAAGCAAGATATATACATTATAAATTTTGATAAATATTAAGCAGAAAGAAATCAATTGTATTGGAAATTCCTCTATTAATGGGGATGATTATGACAAATTACATGAAAGAAAGAGTGTTCAGTATCGATTCTATTTCTTTTTTGTGTTTATACACATTAAATGCCCAGAAAATGTGTTCACAAAATAGCTACATAGAAATGGAAGCTTCTTTTTTAAACATTGTTATTCAAATCATTATTGCAACTGACTATGGAACAAAAACATCAAAAATATTTTTTAATGTTTTGAATTATCCTTTTGGTGTCCTAGAAGTTTTTTGTGATAGTCCAATGCAGAGTAATGAGACTCTCAATAAGCAAAGATATGGTCTTTTGTGTTTCTTATGGGAAATGGGAGATTATTAAATAATGAGGAGAAATTTTAGGGTTCTTAATCAGTTGGCCAAGTTTAAGAAAAGTTTATATGGAAGTTGATAATCCAAAACCAAATTTCTTCATATGTCTCTCCGAAAATACTTATAAATCTTCAGGGTATATATACCCCAGTTTGAAGACCACTGGCTTTGAGAATCCTATCAGTCTTTAATCACCTCTAAAGACTGACAATATTCTTGGTTTTTGTTCAACATGTTGACCCTCCCCAATGTGGGCGAGAGGCCATCTCAGTGGATGTTATGAACAGCCTCATCCTCCTTCAAAATGAAGGGCCCCCTACTGGATTTTTCACACTATGTGCCAGTGCAGGGCGGATTGTCCTGCTGAGAATTAAACACCAGGAAGAGAACAGAGAGGATGGAATGAGAATGGGTAGCACAACTTGGTCTGGGAGGTCAAGAAACACTTAACTGGAACAGTGACATCTGACTGAGGTACAAAAGATTAATAGAAGTCAACTGGACCAGGAGGGAAAGTAGGAGAGGGAGAACATTTCAGGCAGAGAGCATGGCACATGGGAAAGGACTGAAGAAGAGAAGAGCATGAGGGGTCTTATATGCTCAGAGGAAGAGAGTACAATTTATTCTTCATGCAATGGGAAGCCGTTGAATTGTTTTAAAGGAGGAACTAACATGGTCGGATCTATACTTCTCTACAGTCACTCTGGAAACTGCTGATTACCAAGCCCCTGAAGCATAAGTCCAGAAGAGGAATGAACAAGCTAGCCTAGAGCAAAATAGGACTGCCACCGCCTCCATACTAGATAGCAGAATGCAACCTATGATCATTACTTGGCTCTTTGCAGCCCCTTCGCAGTGTACCCCAGACACTGATGTCTCCTTCCATCTCCATGCTGTTGAGTCACTTCTATCAAACCCTGACAGTGAACATTTGGCTTGCTAGTCCCAGAATAAGACTGCACAGCTCTTCATTCTCTCTCTTTCCAAACCAAATTACTGATCTGTTCCTTTGTTAAATTGCTTTGGTGCCTGATGATCTATACATTTAGGTGTAATCTTCTCCCCCAGCAACTTCTCCAGATCTTTTTATTTCCTAAACAGAATGCTGGTGCAAGCTGTTAATAAATATTTTCACACCATTACACATGATATGATCATATGAGTTGATATGGCACCTATGGTATATCTTATAGTATAACATAACACAACATAATATATTTGAGAGTTAGTCATAATAAGTTTATTAGAATGATTTATAGCCCCAAGTAAATATGTACATGATTAATAATAATTGTTATTATGAAATGCATATTTGATTACCCAAAGCCTTTTTAGATAGTGCAAAGTTCCAGGTTAAACTGTTTCCCTGCTTTATAAAATAAGATGAGAAAAATACCAAATTCATAACTATGAATAAATATTAAGCGACAAAATAATATATTGTAGGATAAGTCTGAGATGCCCTGGGTTGTGGTACATGGAGAGATGTAATTCATTTTTTGCCTACAAAACTTTTTAGATTCCTTATTGTGTCAAGCAAGTCTTTTTATAAATTTCCATGATATGATATACAAGGTTTCCCAAACACATTTGACCACAGAGCACTTGTACAGAGAGCACCATGCTGACTGGCATTCTGCAGAACATGCTGCAGAAAACACAGTAGCTGGAGAGTGTCTCAAGCTTTCTTCATTTCTTAGTGCCCTGGGATTCTTAGACCCTACTTAAACCTGTTACCAAATCCTATTTCTTGGCAAGAACATTCCTCATCCCCTCTTCT
This sequence comes from Pan troglodytes, assembly GCF_028858775.2. Lineage (NCBI taxonomy): Eukaryota > Metazoa > Chordata > Mammalia > Primates > Hominidae > Pan > Pan troglodytes. Next base: position 46,626,479 of record NC_072419.2, read on the forward strand.
ACCCTCAAGTCATCTTCTCTTGCCACCTTCAGTGCAAAATAATTTTTTTCCAAGTTTCAGTTTGGATAATTTGATCTCCTTATGGTCAAGAATCATGTCTTACTCAACTTTGTATATTATAGTTGCCAGTTTATGGTAAGCACTTAGTAAATAGTTGTTAAGGAATGAATAGTAACCAGCATACAGCATACTTTATAAACTGTGACTCTTTTCACCCTTCTCCTAAAACAGAATATAAGAAATTACATAAGTATGTATAGTGTATTTCAGGGACTCATTGTATGGAACTTACTGCAAATATTCACTGGTGCTTGTGGTCTTCATGGACCGTGAAGCCAGTCTTTGCATTTTGTGAACCTTAGTTGCGTGGAGCAATATTATAATACTTCCACCACTCTCTGGTTTCTTAGAAGTTACACTGATCTTCAACTGTTTTACCCTCAGTCCAAGTTCTAGGTAAATGATTCAGGATAATCCTTCTCTTTTTTTGTTTTCACAAGTTCATAACCAATTAGATGAGGAGATTGAGAGTTGAACTGGGGAAGTAAAAATGTAACTTGAACATCTGAAGAAAACCACTTTAGTTTCTAAATGCATTGGCTTTCCTTGAGTTACAGTAAAAAGTCAGACAAGCCACATCTCAGAAAGTGCTGTGTGCACACATTTGTACATTAGAGCCCTCCACCCCAAGAAAGCCATGCAAAGCATGCAATACATTTCCCAGAAAAGGCAGCATCATGAAACAGATCCTCCTGGGCCACTGCTATGTGCTTCCTTCCAGCTCTGCAGCTGGGTGTTGGACTTTCTCATTTTCTGTTCTGCTCAGAAAGGCGTTTTGTTCTTGAACAAAAAATACCTGGGCAGGGAATCTCTGTCATAACTGCTTAATGCCTGGTCTTGGGGGAAGAGATGGAGATCACTGTCACTTCCCCAGTGTGGTATCCAGGAAGGACAGCAGCTCTGGAAAGCCAAGCCATGCCTTCAAAGGATCTGTACTCATCTTTGGCCATCTTTGGCCAATTGTCTGTAGTCATACTCACAGGAGATTGTAAGAGGAAAAAAATACAAATACTTCCATGAGGATATCAAGGCTTCTTACTGCCGAAAGGAGGCTGTTGAGAATTGAACCTTCTCTTCAGATCCACTGGACCTAGGCTTCTTTCCCCTCTAGCTCTATCTGAGAAGCAATATGAGAAGCAATATACAGGAGCACATATTTTGGTGAAGCAAGTCTTCCTTCTAGTACAGATTCCACCCTTTTATAGGACTGGAATGCTTCAGATGCAGTGACCAGCCCTAAGTTTACAAAAATCACGCTGCTCTTGCACAGCTTCCAGTCTAGTGAGAGAGAAAGGGATGTGGGAGAATGTTTATGATATATTGTAATACGGACATTTCCAAGAGAGACATTAATTTGGGTTAACCTCATCTGTGGTACTCAGGAGAGCTAGTCAGAGACAGGAATGCTTTAAGTAGATGTTAAAGTAAGAGCAAGTGTTAACACTAAGGTGGGCTATATTATTCTATAGGAATACAAATTATCTAAATCTAAACGGAGAAACACAATCGAAGTTTATTTCCAGCTTATGCAAAGTCTAATTCAGATGTTCATAGTGAGACAGCTCTACTGAGTAGCTCTTGTTCACACAGTGATTTGGTATCCTCATCCACATCAATTTAGGGGTTCTGCTATTCCTTAGGACCTCAGAATTCTTCTTCTGGATCTTCAACAGATTGTCTTCATCTTCACAATGAGGAATGACACAGAATATAGATCTCTCAAGAGATTTTAAGAGTCAACCAAGAATTACCTTACATCACTGCTATCCACATCACAGTAGCCAGAAATAGCCATGCGGCTCCACTAAATGGCAAAAGGAAGCTAGGAAAGGTAATTTTTCTGTATTCTCAAAGGAGTAGGGAAGTGTGTTTGATTATAGTATTGGTTATGCCACAATAGGATTTACCAAGGAGCAAGAGAAAGGCATTTCATGGGAAAGGAATGGGGATCTGTCTTTGAAAGTACATGGTGGCCTATTCCTCAATGGGAGCACCAGGAAGAACAGAGCCTTTCAAGAAAAATATATTTGGAAATCAGACAGGAAAACTCATGACAGACTAAGATATTTGTGGAAGAGGGTTGCAAAGAGTAAAGTTGGAAAGTTGGTCTTGGGGTCAGCTGGGGTATAAGCTGGACTATTCCAGTGAGACCAGTTCTTTCCTAAATAGTACACACTTGGTCTCCATTCCCTGTAAAAGGGACAAGTCCCCAGAGAAGTTTCTACAAAGGATGATTTGACCTATTTAAAAACATGAGCTGGTCTTTCTGTTTTTTATTTTTATGTCCAGGGAGACCCCGATGTCAGAGACCTAAAGATCTGCGAGTGAATCCAGGGTTTACTCTTCAATGCAGGAGCTTTCACCACCAGCCTGAGCCTCATGCAAACTGCTCCCTTAGTGTGCACCTGGAAGGCTTGAAATACACAGTCCGTGAGTCAAGAGCATAGGTAATTTCCAAGCAAATCCTAAATATTGGGTTCAGAGAAGGGAGCTTTTGAGACCTATAGAGGCATGGTCTAAAATGTAGATTGGAGGCCTTCACAGAGAACTCTTTAGAAGAAGACGCAGGCCATCACAATTAGACTTGATGTCTACACCCTGTCTTCTCACTCACCTTTGTAGGCTGAGAGATCAAATGTGTTGACTGATTCTAACTTCTATCCTGTCAAAAGTCATGGTTTATTTTTTTAAGTTTAAATAATTATTTACTTTAATTTCTTTTGATAATATAAACATATTACAAAAATTATGTAATATGGAAAAGTAGAAAAAAAACCCAAAATCTTACTACTCAAAAATTGAGCATTGAGCAAACATTCTTCTAGAACATTCTTTATATTTAAGATGGAGGGAAGGAAGGAAGGAAGGAAGAGTGAGAGAGGATAAGGTATTACAATGAAACCATGTTTTACATCCTGGCATAGTACTTTTATGTTTTAACAGAAGCAGTGATATTTATTAAAAATTCAAAACACAAAAATGAAGCTTCAGAAAAACTGTCTTCAACTGATTCCTCATGTTAATAGGAATGCCTTCACTTAAAATTCTTCTTAAACTACTCACTGGGGCTACCCTGCCAGCTACCATTTTTTAGTCTTTCTTGATTCCTTCATTGACCAAATATTTATTGAGGGCCTACCCTGAGCCAAGCAAGCACTAGGCTAATGCAGCAATTAGAGGGAGCAAGACTGATGCAGTTCCCATCCTCAGGCAACTTAGATAGAGAAGAGTGTTTCCAGAAGCATGGCTCAATAGGCCAGAGAGTCTGGATTCATCGTTATAGTGTGAGGCCCAAGAACCTGCATTTTCAACAGGTCTCCAGGTGACTTAGATGCACATTGCAATTTGAGAACCACTGTGCTAGCAGAGATTTTATGTCAAAAAAGATGGATAATTCATTGCCAAGAAAAAGCATGGCAGGTAAATGATTGTCTCAAGTCAGGAATCCAGGTCAGGAGTGAGCAATGGTCCAGTATGATGGAGCTAGACTGATCATTATGCACAATCCCGTGGTGTAATTATGGGTCTTCCCTGATTCATATGCGGATCTGAGTTATCACTGAAATGGTGAGGACATTTCCTTTACAGAAAGCAGCATCTTTACAGGTAATGGACTTTGGCGGATGTTTATAGCAGGATATGTCCTTTGGGTAATCTACTAGATCCGTTTTCAAGAATTTTGATGCAGGAATGTTAACCCCAACTTCTATGAATATCTGCCAGCAGTGACTTCTGTGTGCCCTGGCAAATGTCACGAGGACTTAGACTCTTTAGCACAAAGATTCCCAGAGAAAGGGACTGTGAACTGCTGAGGATTAGGGTCAACTCAGCTAGAAGCTGAGTCCTTGTCTTGAAATATGTAGCTAAAATAATTGTTTTTCTCTCTCTGATTGGTTGAAAGGAGATCAAAATTAAATGTGCAGAAGAAGTTAAGATCTAATGTGTATCCTGAAAGCGTGCTCAAGAAAGGTCTAGGTGAGAGAGAACTGTGCTTTCAACATTTAAATAACACTGCTTAGCATGATTACATGAAGCCAGGTAGAAATCCACTTACCTATTTATGCAATTATGAAAACGGAATGAATACGTTGTTTGGAGGATATATAATATTCAGATGGAAACCTTCAGGTTTTTCTCTTTTTTTTTTTTTTTTGAGACGGAGTTTCGCTCTTGTTGCCCAGACTGGAGTGCAATGGCGCAATCTCAGCTCACCGCAACCTCTGCTTCCCTGGTTCAAGCAATTCTCCTGCTTCAGCCTCCCAAGTAGCTGGGATTACAGGCATGCACCACCACACCCAGCTAATTTTGTATTTTTAGTAGAGATGGGGTTTCTCCATGTTGGTCAGGCTGGTCTTGAACTTGCGACCTCAGGTAATCCGCCTGTCTCGGCCTCCCAAACTGGTGGGATTACAGGTGTGAGCCACCGTCCCCAGCCTAACCTTCAGATTTTAATCACCCTCTAACCCTTTAAAGCCCTTTAAAGACATATCTTTAAAGATATGTGTTTCTAATGACTAATTATAAGTATTATTTTATAAAATTCTGAAGCTGTAGAGGTCTACATAAACACCTGTTAGATAATAATATTTATCATTTGAATGAGTGAGTAAATGAATGCTTGAGAAAATAAAATTTAAAAACCAGAAATTTGTAAAAAAAAAAAAAAAGGCTCTGAAACGCTAATTATCATAAACTCAGTATTTTTTTCCATGCTAGCTTATAAACTTTGTTTATATATATTTTTAGCAATATTCAGATCTCTTTTTTTTATTGACATCAGTTTAGGCACGAGAAAAGTTTAGTGTTTCTAGACTCTGGGAAAATAAATATTGATTGTCATGAGCAGATTTAACTGATAGCCTTATAATTTAAAAATACGATTTTAAAAAGACAGATTCAAAATTCTAAAATCACAAATGACTGGTGGCATACAGACAGGCCATAATACCCCAAGTACCTTTGAGGACATCACACATTGCAATAATTGACATTCATACTAATGACTTCAGGTGATCAAGAAATGTTTATGTTAGGCCTGTATATTCTAGTTAAAAGACTTGGAGGTGTATAGTACAATTAAACTTTTTCTCCATAATTAGTTTTTGGTATTTTATGGGATTGGCTTTTATTATGGGTAGAATTCACTTGGGCAGAAAGCCTCTTTCCCCAGTGACTAGGCTTGTCAGATATAGCAAATAAAAATACAGGATGCCCAGTTAAATTTGAATTTCAACAAAACAACTAATCAACTAATCACTTTTCAGTATAAATATATCACATCCTATATTTGGAACACACTTATGCCCCATGCAATATTTGGGACACAATTATACTAAAAAAATTGTCTTTGAAATTTAAATTTAACTCAGTGTCCTGTATTTTATTTGGAAACCCTACCAGTGACTAAAAAGCAACCTATATCTCAGAATTGGTACATTCTGGAATGGTTGCACTTAAGAAATCTGGCTAATTCTATGAGTCAACTCCACAGAGCTTTTCAGAAGAACTCTATAAACTTGAGAATAAAATAGCCTTCTAATGCAAACTACTGTCTTTCCTCTCAAAGTCTCAAGTCACGTGAGATGAAAACTTGAGACAAACCTGCAGGAGGAATGCAAATAAAGATTATAAGCTCTAGGAGAGTTGATTTCAAGGAGCAAATTAACTCACTAAGGCCCCTTGTGAAATCACCTCCACTGAAATGAGTTCTATGGTGAGGGCTAAGACTTTTATTGAAGACAAAGTATCATGACACTCATTATTAAAATTTCCATGTAATGTTATTGGAGATCCTGTAGTCTGTTTCTGTCCCTCAGTCTTGACCTGCCTGGAAGTCTTGTCTAACTCTCCTCTACCTGATTAGCTGCTTCTTTCTCTGCAAGTCTCCATCTTAGCTCTAATTCCATGATTCTGTAATTGCCTGTTTATCTGTAGAGTTCTTCCACTAGATTCTTTGAAGGACAGGGATGTATTTTCTGACTTTGTATTCCCAGTGGCAGAACAGTGCCTGGCATGCAATGAATACACAATAGATGTTTGAATGGATAGAAGAGAGGGAGAAAGAATGGATGGATGGATGGATGGATGGGTGGATGGATGGATGGATGATATGGTTGAAAATATTATGTTGTACTTATGGAGAGGAAAAAGTTGGCTCTTATGCTTGTGTAAGAATAGTCGTAGTCACTTTATTCATATTTGTTACAGCTTAAAAAAGCCAACTTATCCACAATAGAAAAATGGATAAACAAACTGGTATATTAACCCAATGGAATTCTACCTAATAGTAAAAAGGAACAAACTACTGATGTAGTATGCACAACATGGATAAACTTCAAAAATACTGTGCTGAGCAATAGAAGACATGTAAGAGTACATAATATATGACTCCTTTTTTGTGAACATCTAAACATAGAAAACTAACTTGGGGTAGAAAAACTTAAAAACAAAGTTTTTCTGGGAAATGGAAGGTGCTGGGAATTTACTGGGAAGGGGCATAAGAGAATTTTCTGGGTGATGACATTGTTCTATATTGATAGTAATTTAGTTGGATAAGTGCATGCATTCATCAAAAGTCAATAAATGCACACTTAAGATTCATGTGTTTCATTGTAAGCAAACTTTACCTCTTAAGAGAAAAAAAATGTAAACAAATACTGAACTCTGTCTACATGCTGTAGTATTTAGAGGTATTGTAATGATGTCTGCAATTTGCCTTGAAATACATCCAAAAAATAAAATGGATTGATGGCTGGACAGAGAGAGACACTGATACATGATAAAGCAGGTATAGTAAAATGTTAATAGTAGAATCCAGGTGATGAGTATACAAGTGTTCACTGTAAATTCCTCTCAATTTTGCATAACAAAATGCTGAGGTGAAAAGGAGCTTCTGGTTCACATAACTATCAGAAGGCTGCACACTAGAAAGGACTCTGAGGTTCCCTGAGGATATTTAAGACCTTTCTCAGGGTGTGCAAATTACCTCTGAGGCTTTCTAGAGAAACAATTCATCTAACACCAGACACCCAAAAACCATTTGGCCAAACTAGGTACAACCAGAGAGAATTCTACTCAGAGTATTTTTCATTACCCCAGCCATTCCAGCACTTTCTCTCTTGGAAACACTCGCCGTTATTTAAAAGCGAGAATAAAGCCCCATCTCCAGGACTCCAGCTCCTTCTCTTGCACCCATTGGCCTCTGTTTGTTAGTGTCTGACTGAGGGAGGCCATGTCAGAGTCGATAACAGGTCGATGGGAGATGACTGACTCCGAGGGTTCGTGCCAGGCTCAGCTGCTCTCTTCTGCAGAAGTGTGTGCCTGAAGATCACTCTCCCTGACACAATCCTGCAGCTGCTGAAGGAAAGGATTTACTCGGATGAAATTCAGGCCCAAGGGGAACTCGAGCATCATGCCCACAATTAGAAGTGACATGTGACCCAGGAGCGAAATTCTGGCTGCCAGAGAAAGGAGTGAGCTGATTCTTTTGAGTTGTTCTGACTTAAGAAAACGGCCTTTCTAATTCCTCTGCAGAGGGCCCAGAAAGTTTTCTGTTTGATCAGTTAAAATACAAAATAATAATAATATTGAAGGTAATAAATCCCTTTTAAGAATGAAAAATGTCACAGGCATCTTAGGGAAGAGAGAGGGCTGAAGAGTTCAACCACATACTACTGGAAATGTCTGGGCCTTATGGTGTTCTATTCAGAGAAGATTTAGATTCTGTCCGCCAACACACAGGGGAGTAGTGCACTCCTCATCGCTGAAGGTAAGCAAATAGACGGTGGATGAGAATAGGAGAGGTCCCTAAAGACGATTAAAGAATAGAGTGGTGTATGGACTGAATTGTGTCCCCCCTAAAATTCATGTGCTGAAGTCCTGATCCCCCAGTATCAGAATATAACCATATACGAAGGTAAGGTCTTTAAAGAAGTGATTTCGTTAAAATGAGAATCTTAGGTTGGAGCCCTAGTCCAATACGCCTGATGTCTTTATAAGAAGAGAAACAGACACTAGGAGTGAGCATGCACAGAGGGCTGACCATGAGAAGAAGCAGCGAGGGAGCCGCCATCTGCAAGCCAATGAGAGAAGCCTCGAAGCAAACCAACCCTGCCTCTGGAACTATGAGGAAGTAAATTATTTAAGCCACCCAATCTGTGGTATTTTGTTAGAGCAGCCTTAGCAAATTAATGCACTCTCTGAAAACTTCTGGGCAGTGCATTATCCATCTTTTTGACAATGAAGCTCTACTAGCCCAGTGGTTCTCAAACTGCATTGTGCATCCAAATCATCTGAACAACTTTTGAAATGCAGGTTCCTGAACTTCACACTATAACCATGAGTACAGTCTTCCTGGCATATTGAACAATGCTTTCAGGAACATTCTTTTGCACTCAAGTTCAGTGAGAATGAGGACTGTCAGTCTTGCTCCCTTTGATTCCCTGCACTAGCCTAGTGCTTGGCCTAGGCTGGGCCTTCGATAACTATGCACAAGTGGGGCTTGAAGTAGATGGTTTTCCAAATTCCATCTCTGAAGGTAAGCTGCATGGGGGAAAGATCTTCAATTTGTTCATAACATAGAGGATTTCTCTGTATTATTCCAGACAGATATTCTAGTCCTTGACAGATGGTAGGCATTTAATAAGTAATTGTTGAATGAGTGAATCTTATAAGATGTTCTAGAGAACTCTGCGTTAGTGAAATTGCAGTGCCAAGAACAGAATCTTTTAAACTTCTATGTTGGCTCTTGATATAGTTTTATTATATCTATTATTTCATCTAATTATTTTATGGTTTGATTTTAGATATTTGGAAAATACAGGCATTTAGGGAGAACATTAAAGTCTCCTGAAATCCCAACCCTAAAATATAACTATGGTGAATATTTTGGTTCATTTTCTTCATTCATAAAAATATGTATTTAGATAAGTTCAAAAGAAATTGCAAATACAATAATTTATCTTTTTTCCAAAGATTATATTTTCCCATTTTGCTACATATTTTCTGAAATAGGATCTTTAACAAATGCATAATATTCCATCATGAGGATGTCATATTTAATCATCTAAAATTTGACTTAAATATAATAGAAGAGAAGAAAATCAATGTGCATGTCCAAAAAAACATTAATTTTGGAAGTTGCATTTAGGGAGGTGAAATTTGTTTCCATGTTTTATTAGGTTGGTGCAAAAGTAATTGTGATTTTTACCACCACTTTCACTGGAAAAAACCTCAATTACTTTTACACCAACCTGTAATTGGCTATTTGGATATCTCCTCCTTTTCATAATTTTTTGATTGTTTTATGCTTAGAAAATCTTTTTCCACATTCAAATCAGTTAATTAATAACTTCCACTTTCTTTAGAGGTATTTCCATTACCGAAATAACACATGCTCATGATGCAAGTTTTGAAAGTATATGAAACCTAAAAGAGCTTAGAAAGTTGTCTTTAATATTTTGAACTTCTGTTGTATTCCTTCCCATCAATTTTCAGTGCATATTTTTATATATTTGTTATCATATAGTACCTATAAAATTTTATATACTAATTTTAAGTTTATTTGTATGATTATAAAATGAACATCTGATCACTGTATAAAATCTGGAAACTACACAGTACCATGTGGAGAAAATAAAAACAACTAAAACCCAATCCCCCAGGCAGAATCACTGTTACATTTGGTATACAATACTTACTTCCAGTTTTTTTGGTTATATGTATTTTTACATAATTGCAGATGTGCAATATGCACAAAATTACACTGATTTTAATCATTTATTATTTTGCATCTAGAATTTATACTCATGATAGAAAATTACACATATAAAAACAAAATGAAAAATTAAAATCACTAATAGTAGTAATTCCAAACAATATATTTTAATAACTTTGTATATTACCTTATAGAGTAGTATTCATGTCTTCCTTGAAAGGTAGTCAGAGAATATACATCTAATATTATGCATATATGTATATACATATATATCACATAATACATATGACAAAATACTTGTATTCACAAGTTGTCTATGTAAGGTAATACAAACAGAAGACTAATGACTGATGTGTACTCTTTAAGTCATTCAATGTTTTTTCCTTTCTTCTATATTTTGAAAGTCTCTCAACCTTGCCCTTCAAGTTACCACCTTGATTTAATGCAGAGAAATTCTACCCTGTACTCCCTCCAATGATGATTTTAATTATCTCCTGAAAATTAGCTTCCTTATGTCAACCTGGTCTTTGCCAGTTTTTTTCCTCCATCTATTATTGTCTTACGGCTTTCTGTTTACCATTCAGAATTTGTACTCTTTTTTTGGGTTTTAGTTTGTAAATTTTTTTTCTACATTTTTTTTGGTTTTTTTGATTAAACTTTTTTTTATATAATTGTAGATCACATGCAGTTTTAAGAAACAATACAGAGAAATTGTGGTAACCTTTACCCAGTTTTCCCCAGAATTTTAATCTTAACATCATGCAAAATCATAGTACAATTTTCACAACCAGGTTATTGACATTGATACAGTCAAGATACAGAATAGTTCTATATACTTCTTGTTGTTCTTTTGATACTCAGGCTCACCTCTGTCCCCCTCCTTTGGCCTCCCCTTGTACCTGATCCCTGGAAACCATTAATCTGTTCTGTGTTTCTATAATGTTATCATCATAGGAATGTTTTATATATGGAATAATACATTACACACCTTTTGAAATTTTTTTTCATTCAGCATAATATCTTAGAAATTCAAATAAGTTACTGGTTTTATTTTTATGTTTTGAGACATTTATATAAATGATACATGTAATTGTGAGGGACAAACTTTAAAGTGATTTCCATGATCAAGACTTTCTAGTATTTATACATTTGTGTAATCCTTTCCCCTTGAGTGTGAGCAGGACCTCTAATTTTCTTCTGATCCATGCAATGAAGCAAATGCCATGTATGTGATTTGTTCATGTGTTTTTGTTAAGCATGTATCATCATCTTGCTAGAGTCTCTTTCTCCCTTGCTGATTTTTAAGAAGCAATATGCCATGAAGGAAGGAGTCATATTAGAAAATTTCATGTAGCAAGGAATTTTGAGTGGTCTCTAAGGGCTGCAGAACATTTCTTGAAAGAAACTAGACCTTTCATTTGTGCAGCCATAAGAACATAATTATCCCAACAGACTGAGGGATATTTGAAGTAATTCCTTCCCCAGTGGTGCCTCTGATGAGACCACAACCCTGGCTGTCACCTGGAATGCAGCTTGGTAAGATGCTGAAGTACAGAGTCCAGTTAAGCCATGCCAAGATTTCTGACTTACAGAAACTGTGATATAATAAATGTGTGTTATTTTAAGTCGCCAAGTTTTTGGTAAAACCAATACAGTAATCTACTGCAACTTCCTTTTTCCACTCAATGTCATACTTTTGAGATTTGATATATTATTTAATTGTTTTACAGAATTTCAGTGTCTATACAAACCACAACTTCTCTATTCTACCACTAATAAAGGGTGTGTTTCTGCTTCTTAGACATTAGAAAGCAAGTGTTTTAGAGAATATCCTTATACTTACTCAGGACATATACAATAGTTTCTCTACAAAATATATCTCAAAGTGAAATTACAAGTATATGTGCATGCTCAACATTACTGTAATATTGCCAATTTGCTCTCAAAAGTGGTTGCATAGATTTTGTACAGGACAATTCCTGGTTCCCCACGTTGTGACCAACACTTGGTATGATCAAACTAAGTAATTTTGCTACTGTAATCCATGTGAAATGACAGCTTTTTGTTCCCTAGTATTGATTACTGATGAAACTGAGCATTTCATATGTTAAATGGTCACTTGGGTTTCAAATTACTGATTCATGTCCTTTGCCCATTTTTCTATTGATGATCTTTTATTTTTGTTATTGATTCATAAGGGGCTCTTTTATACTCTGGATTCTTATCCTTTATTGATTATAAGTTGCCAAAAAGCTCTTCCAATTTATAAATGACATTTCACTTAACCTATGGTAATTTGTCTATTTTTTCAAAATTTCAAAGTCCAGTACATCCATCTTTTTCTCTATAGTTTGCATATTTTATGCCCGGTTTAAGAAATGTTTCCTCCCCCAAAGCCATAAAGATATTCTTCTACATTGCTTGTAAATCATTTCAAGTTTGCTTTCATGCTTGGGTCTCTAAGCACTTAGAATTTATACTTTTAGGGTGAAGTCAGAATTTACTTTTACTTTTACTTTTCCTCATGGTTAAGCAATTGTCCCAGCTTCATAAATTGAGTAGCTCATTTTTTATTGACATAAATGTTGCTTCTGTCAAACACCAGTTTGTCTTTATACATGTGGATCTATTTTGAGATCATTTATTGGTTACATTTATGTAATATGTCTATCTTTGAGACAAAACCACATTATTTTAATTACTAAAATTTTAATAAGTCTTGAAATCTGGTAAGGTTGATTCCAGTGATTATCTTTCTTAAAATTGAACTTTATTATTTTTTAATCTTTACTTTCATATAAATTTTAGGGTCAGTTTGTCAAGCTCAATAAAAGAAACAAATTAAAAACCCTGTTGGGATTGGGATTTTCATTGAAATTACGTTTAACCTATGAATTAATTTGCGGAAAATTGCCAGTACTATGATACTGATTCTTCCTAACTTATGCATGGGAATTGTATCACGATCCTCCAAAGATATCCACTTCCTATGAATATGTTAGGCTACCTGAAAAAGGGAAATTAAGGTTGCAGATGAAATTAAGTTTGCTGGTCAGGTTACCTTGAGATGGGAAGATTATCTTGCATTATCTGTGAGCCCAATATAATCATAAGTGTTCTTAAAGGTGGAGAACAGTCAGTGTCAGTGTGAAGCAATGTGAGAACTGCTCGATCAGCTGTTGCTGGCTTTGAAAATATAGAGGGTACATGAACCAAGAAATGTAGGCATCCTCTAGAAGCCATGAACCTAGAAATTCAGGTGGCCTCTAGAAGCTAGAAAAGGCAAGAATATGGATTCTCCCCTAGAGCCTCTAGAAAGAAATGTAGCCCTTATGATACCTTGATTTTAGCCCAGTAAGACCCATTTTGGACTTCTGACCTCAAGAATCATAAGATAATAAATTATGTTGTTTTTAGACACTAAGTTTGTAATAATTTGTTAAACCAATACACAGAGATAGGTAGGTAGGTAGGTAGGTAGATAGATTAGACAGAGAGAGAGAAAGAGAGAGGGAGGCAATAGGAAACTAACTCAGGTCAGTGTGCGTGGATGGGTGTTTGTGTGGGCCCAAGCATGTGCATGTGTGTACTTAAATTTATGGTAGAAGTTTCTTATATGTTTGCATTTTGATTAGAGATTGTTCTCTTTATAATATGACTTATTTACTTTATTCAAGACTAGCTTTGAGTCCAAGTATATTGTCATTTCTTTTAAATGTCCCACCCTTGCTTAAAAAGAAAATATATTTTCTGACTTTCTCAGAGTTATTTGTCAAGTTCTATATATGTTCAATAGGACCACACTTGCTATCTACACTGTTCAATTTTTTGTCTCTTCTGACATTTGAATTACTGAGAGAGAAGTATTATATTTTCCATATTAATTGTGAATTTTGCAATTTTTCCTTGCAATTTCATTCATTTTGGGGAGTCATGTGCATATAAGTTTTAAATACCATTATTTTCTACCTTTATCTTTATGTCATTACTCTATTTATTCATAAAATGCATTTTGTCCTGAAATCTACTTTTCTCTATTAATATATTCACACTATTTTTATTTGTCTTCACTTTCAAGTTTTCTATATCATATTTTAGGTGTTTTTCTTATAAACAACAATTGGCTGGATTTTGTAATTTTTAATTCAATTTGTGAGCCTCTGTTCTAACAAGCTTATCTGCTATATTTATTGTGTTGACTCATATATCCATTTATTTCTATCATTTTATTTTGTTCCATTTACTATGTTTTTCTTTGCTTCCCTCTTTTCCCCTTCTTCCTACCTTCCACTGGGTTTTTTTCACCCCTTTCTCCATGTCTTCCTAGCCTCTGATTGTTTTGGAAAAGTAATGTTCTTTTATTAATTTTGAATGGATACTTCAAATATTTAATATGAACAAGTGGCTTAGGAAGGATAAAGTGATTAGTATCTCAATGCTTGTTCAAAACAATTTAAGAACTTGGAATCCTCCAGCTCCAAATGTCCCATTCTATTTTACCTGCTATTTGTAGAACTCAATGCAGTCATTGTTATTTTTATTTCATACTATCAATGCTTCTATAGATCTAGTTATAAGTTAACTAACATAGGCTGGGCAAGGTGGCTCATGCCTGTAATCCCAGCACTTTATGAGGGCGAGGCACGTGGATCACTTGAGCCCAGGAGTTCAAGACCAACTTGGGCAATACGGTGAAACCCTGTCTCTACAAAAAATACAAAACTTAGCTGGGCATGAATGCACACTCCTGTGGTCTTTAAAAATTTTACTTGGGAGGCTGAGGTGAGAGGATCACTTGAGCCCTGGAGGCAGAGGTTGCAGTGAGCCAAGATGGTGTCACTGCACTCCAGCCTGGGTGACAGAGTGAGACCCTGTCTCAATAAAAAATAAATTAACTAAAAATAAATAAAGAAAGAAGTTTCCTAATGTCAATGATTATCAGTGCTTCTTCTGCTCCTCTCTGTCCTTATGAATTCGATTCTTATTTTTCCTGAAATGTAATCTTTAGTATCTCTTCCAGGGAACATCTGTAAGTGGTAAGTTCACTTAGTCTTTGTTTCTATGACAATATCTATAGTTCACCGTCATACTGAAATGATACTTCAGCTGGATATAAGATTCTGGGATAATGGCAAATTTTCTCTCATCCCATTGAGGGTATTATAAGACAGTATTTTGGAATTTCTGATTGCTGTTAAGAAGTTTGCTGTCAGTACAATTCTTTCCTTTATAAACAACCTGCTTATCCCAAGTTGTTTTAAATAGCTTTCTTTTATCTTTGAGGTACTCACATATATCTCCCAGTTACCTAATTTTCTTTTGTTTTTTTTCATATATGTTCTTCATTATGTCAATTGAGGGGATAATTTCAAACCATGTATTTTTATCTTTAAAAATTTTATTTGATTCTATTTCAGTTTAATCTATTCATTCACTCAGTGCCTTGATCTTAATAGTGTATTTATTCCTATACTACCTATGCTTTTAGTTATCTTATACATGCATATTTTGCATTTCTGTCACTCTATTATTTGATTATCTCAATTTGTGCCTCTCTAATATTATTTGTTATATATGCATTTTTATAATTTTTGATACTGTAGCTATCTTTAGATAGATTTTCATCACAGTAATCCTGCCATTTGATTTTAGGGAGGTACTTTCTATTATGCTTCTGTACTGTAGAATAGGGGTATATCATCATTTAAACCAATTTTTATAGATTTTTTTAACTTAATGGATATAGACACAAGACTCTGTGAAAAGCACATCTTTATAGACTTTATTTTTCATGAGAAACTTTTCATTTTATCTTTAATCCTTTTGTTTTAGTTTTCTTGTTATTTATTCAGTTTATTCAGTAATATGAGTGTATTCTTTTTATGCAGATACAACTTACAGAGTACACAAATCTTAAGTGTATGATTCAATGAATTTTTACATATGTATGCACGTAACTACCACACAAATCAAGTCGAACTTTTCAGCACTCCAGAGGGTTCCCCTGTGCTTTCACCCGACTGGTCTATGATTTGGAGTATATCTTTCAGATTTCCAAAGATAGCCATTATGCTGACTTACAGCATCATTCAACAGTTTCATCTGTCTTTAAATTTTCTATAAATAAAATCACACTGTAAACACCTTTTTGGATTTTTTTTTTTTTTGAGACTGTCTCACTCTGTTGCCCAGGCTCACTGCAACCTCCGCCTCCCAGATTCAAGCAATTCTCCCGCCTCAGCCTCCCGAGTAGCTGGGACTCTAGGCATGTGCCACCATACCCAGCTAATTTTTCTGTATTTTTAGTAGAGACAGGGTTTCACCATGTTGGCCAGGATGGTCTCGATCTCTTGACCTCGTGATCCACCCACCTCAGCCTCCCAAAGTGTTGGGATTACAGGTGTGAGCCACGGTGCCCTGCCTTGCATTTTCTTTTATTCAAAATTATGTCTGAGAGATTAATCCATGTTGTTGCATTCATTACAGTCTTTGCTGCCTGGTATTCCATTGTGTGTATATACCACAATGCATCCACCCATTCTACTCTTAACTGGACATTTGAGTTATTTCTAGGCTTTGTCTCTTATGAACAAAGCTACTATGAGAATTTTTGTGTATCCTTTTGTGTGGTAGGATGTGAACTTATTCTAATTGTAAAAATTCCTAAAGAGCAAAAGTCCCATTTGACAGCTGTTTTCCCTCCTTCCTTTTCCTAGAGATAAGCACTGTTTCCAATTTAGTGTGTATCTTTCCAAATCACCATTTTTAAAAATTCTAGACATGTATAAGATTTTATTGTATTTTAACATAACAGCCATCATGTGAAATATATCATTGTAAACCTTATTGTCTTTGCCATTTAAAATATGTATTAAAGAACTTTCTATGTTTGTATACAGAGTGCTCATTCATTGTTTTTATTTGCTACATTGTATTCCATTCTATAATTGTTAAGTAGAATTATCATTTTATTCAAATATGGAGTTTGTCCCTCAAAATAGATTTAACAGTATCTCATAAGCTTTAAAACATGGTATTCTTTCTTATTTTGTACATAGTTTTTACTTCAATTTTATGACTGTGCATTGAAATTTCTGCAGCATATGGTTGTTTTTCCTTATTTAAGTTCCCAATTATTTTGGAGGGAGGTTGGATGGGAAGATATGTTTAAATTCAAACGATTAATTTCAATTTTTAGTGCATTATAATCCAAAAAATAGCCTATAAAATTTCTTCTGTGAGGAATTTAGAGGCATGTATTTTGATATAATATAGAATAATTATTGTATTTGAAAAGAGGCATTCTATGTGAGATATTAAAAATTCTATATGGAGAGAGTTAAATATACATATTTACATGTGCCATATCATGACAATCTTTACTGCCCTTCTTTATTTTTGCTCACATGGTCTGTTTTTTGCTAATGTCTACTTATATGGGTTCTGGATATGTATTATGTTACCAAGTTCTTTATCATTATAAAATGATTTCTTTTCTTGTTCACTGCATTTTGACTTAGACCTTAATTTGTCTGAAATTAATCTGTCATTCCTTTTTTGCTGTTCTTTCATATTTTCCTCCTCAATTGTTTCATGTCCTATTTTTTTTCTCTCTCTCTCTCCCTTTTTTTTTGTAATTTTGTTTCAGGTTATTTTCTTCAAAGAAACATATAAATGAAGATTATTTTTGATACAACCAAGAGACTTGATTTTCTACAAAGTGGTATTTTAAATATTTACATTTATTGTTGTATCAAAATGTTAATCATATTTCTGTGTCCTATTTTATTTCTGATAGCTTCCTCTTTTTTCGCTTTTTTAAAATTATGGAAGCTGTACTTTGTTTATCTTTATCTAATCAGGTAATTGTGAAGGTATTTTTGCCACTTTCATTGATCAAAATGTTGTCTTTCATTAATATTTATCCAAAAACCTTATTTAAAATACAACTTATCATATAATTAAAGTTGGTTTTGCCAGTTACTTTGTGATAACCTCTGTGAATGGACTAATCATATAAACCTATCATCCAAACAGGGACATTTGACAGAGAAAGGAGGCATTAGGAATGAATAGTTACTATATGTATAAAACAAGAGAACTGTAGCATGTTCTCATGTCTCTTTTAGTTATACCAAATTTTTATTTAGATAATCTAAGTAATGTCTCAGATTATTGTCACAACATTATTTTCATATGTTCATAGACAATTTAAATGATTTTATATGTATGTTCAGTTCTATCTTATATGTAAGTCTTTGCCCAATAAGAAAATTATTCCTTCTTTCTGTAATAAATCTCAGTAGTACATTTCTTATTATTTCTTTTGCCAAATACATCAAACATTAGGAAATTGGATCTTTGTTCTCCTACCACCATAACTATTTTCTTTTACCCCATTCAGTGGCCAAAAAACTTTTCCTCTAAATAACCAGAGAGTAAATAGTTTAGGCTTTGTGGATCATATAGGATCTGTTACAACCATTAAGTTTGCCAGTGTAGCATGAATTAGCCACAGGTGATACTTAAAGCAACCACTGTGATGGTGTTCCAATAAGATTTTATTTATAAAAACAGGTGGGAGTCAGATTTATCCTGAGGGCTGTAATTGCTGACCTCTGAGCCAATTTGTCAATTTGTCTTTTTCTTCATATGTTTAGTTATTCTTAGAGATCTTTTTCATATTTTTTTGCACGTTGATTATAGTTTTACTGCCTCCCATGATAATTTTGACTATAAGATGAATTTTTTTTCATAAACATTCTTAGCATTTTTTAAATCAACTCCTTTTCGTCTTCCTTCCTGCTTTTTTTTTTTTTGGTCTCGGCATAGTTTACCTTTTAATGCTCTCCACTTTTATTTAACAGAACCAATATTTCTTTATATTCTATGAAAGAAACCCCAAAATTTCCTATGGTCTATGATTTCCCAAAATTTTAAACACATTTACATATATATATTTGTTTGCTTGATTGTCATTCTAGTTTATTATCACTGAAGAAGTAAAAAAAAAAAAGAAAACATTTCACAATCACATTTTGTAACAGTCAGAACTACAACTCAGCTCTCGACCTGCCCAAAATCTCCCTGGTTGTGAAAAGATCAAATTCTTAGTTCTATAGCAGAACAGCTTTAGCCCAGTTCTAAAGGCCTAACAAGCACCAAAACCATATGGCTCTTCTGGATTATGTGTGATTTTTTCCTGCCCTCCACTGCCTGATTCTTCAATACTCTGGACCAATGGAACCAATGGAAAAATAGTAAGACTGCCAGCATGGGCCTCCACCCTGAGTCTCCTTCCCTGTGTGGCTATTTATACAGTTACATCCTAAATTCCTCCACCAACAATTAGTTGTTGAGAGCCTTCCAGGAGCCAAGCATTTCCCTGAGTGCTAAGGATTCATTGGCTAAGGATATTACATATCAAGCCAATGTGTTAGTTACAAATGAACTAATTTCGAGGAGGTGATCTTGAAGAAAAGACCAATGATATAGCTGCTGAGATGAGACTTAAATGATTAGAAGGAGCCACCATGTGAAAATCTGGCGAAAGAACTGACCAACTGCAGGGAACAAAAAGTGCAAATGTCCTAAAGAGGACATTTATATATATTATATATTCCAGGATCAGAAAGGCCAGTGTGGCTGCAGTATGGAGGATGGTGGGAGACAAAGCCAAATAAATAAGAAGGAATCAGCTGGGCGCAGTGGGTCATGCCTGTAATCACAGCTCTTTGGGAGGCCAAAGCGGGCAGATAACCTGAGGTCAGGAGTCCAAGACCAGCCTGGCCAACATAGTGAAACCCCGTCTGTACTAAAAATACCAAAAAAAAAAAAAAAAAAAAAATTAGCCAGGCATGGTGGCAGGCGCATGTAGTTCCAGCTACTCAGGAGGCTGAGGCAGGAGAATCGCTTTAACCTGGGAGGCAGAGGTTGCACTGAGACGAGATAGAGCCATTACACTCCAGCCTGAGTGACAATATTGAAACTCCATCTCAAGAAAAAAAAAAAAAGAAGAAGGAATCAGATGACAATAGACTTTGTAAGCCATGGTCAGGAGTTTGGCTTATGTCAGAAGTACAACAGGAGCACTGGGAGGGTTTTAACATGGAAAGATCCATGATCTGATTTATAGTTTTGAAAGATCAAGAGACCAACATGAAGGCTATTGTAGTAATCTAAGTAAAAGATAATTGTGATATGGTTTGCAGTGTAGTAGTAGTGAAGAAAGAGAGAAATAAATGGATTTGAGTTTTTAGCCTAATGACAGTGCCAATAGATTCATATGAAAGTTGAAGAAAATCAAGGAACCAAGAACATTGACTATATTTGGGCTTAAGTAACTGAGAGGAGGGATTTATTGCTATTTACTGAGGTGGAAAAACTTGGAATCAAGCAGGAGATGGTAAAATCAAGATTTTTACCCTTGTCTATTAGACATCTAAGCGAAGGCAGTCTCCCAGTTTCCAAAGTTGAACTCCGAGGCTATTTCCTCTGTGTATTCCCAGTGTCTTTTAGAAGTTGTTGAATCCAAATCGATGTAATTGGTAGTACTACTGAATATCTGTGTGTGACCACCTTAAAGAGTCATGTAACATGTAACACAGGAGTCAAGGAGAAGGTCAAGGCCAAGGTTTCTACTTTATTTCAGTCATGAGATTTTCTGTGTTGTTAAGCAGGTAAAGGTGGGCTGCCTGCTAGTTATGATTCTCAAGGTGGTGTCATGGTTCCATAGTTAACTAAATCTTCTCCCGGATTTTGGCAATAGATTCATTGGCGCAGCAGATTTTTGTCAATGCCTGGCTCATATTCTCTTGATACTCAATGTTATTCATACCACAAACAATTGAAATTCAATTTTTGCCTAAGGACTTTTCTGGCTGCAGAAGCAGGCTTGATCTGTACATGGAGAAAGCCAGAAGTGCTTTCTCTGTTTATTTGCTGGACAAAGACCCCATCTTCCTGACGTAGGATGGTACAATTCTATGGTGTGTTCTACACCATCTTCCAGAGGTTCCCAGAAATAAACCCCAGCTTCCCATGGAGGTAACCTATTCATTCATACACCTTGTATTGGCTTTCTTCCCTTCTCTCTCATTTTCCTACTTTTCCTATTAGTACTTCCTAGATTTAATTCCCAAATAAACTACTTGCACCTAGTCTCAGAGTCAACTCTTGGGGTACCCAAAGTAAGACAGCTATTATCTTTATCATTGTTTTCTGGTTATATGTTTTGAGGTATTCTTTGATTTCATCAATATTTTAATTAATAGCATTTGGCCTGATTTAAAAAAAAACATATCCTAGAATATTTTCAAAATACAGAAAAAGCCAAAAACAAAAAATAAAAATCACCTTGTAAGCCACAGTTAACATTTTGATATTTGTGGTATATTTTTTCTCCAGTCTTTCTGCTCTCTCTTGTCCTTCTTTTTCCTATTTTCAAGACAAGTGAAAAGAGACTATGTCAGAAACAATTCCTTAAATGCCATTTATTCCAGACACAGCCCTTTGATATTTGACATAAGGCCGTTTTGTGTGTGCACAAGCTTTACTACAGATACTGTTGTGTAAATTCATGAATCTGGAGAATCCAGTGAGTACTATGCTCAGTGAATTGTTTTACATAGCATAATCACTGACTACTCCCCAACTCACTTTTAAAAACAGAGATCAGAAGTTTTGCCTCCATTTTATAGATGGTAAAACAGACAAGGCATGGCTTTCATACATGGAAAGCATCTCAAAGGTCATTTCCTTCACTCCTTGACCGTATTGGCTCATTTCTGCTTTGCTTTTTGAAAAGTCAATCTTCTTCGTGACCATGCAGAATTATCTGACAAGTTAATGTTGCCTAGCTGGCAACTTGAAATTGAGTCATTTTAAAATCTGCATTGTAATAATGGGAGTCCCTCATTTCTGAGCCTATAACTAATTCAAAAGCAATTGAAATCTCCCAAGGAGATCACATTGTAGTGGGAAACAATCCCCCAGAGTGAGACCATGAGACAGGCTAAGTCCATCAGGCAGGTATGCAGGCAGGCAAGCAGACTCCAGGAAGAGGGAGAACCCAAAATAGAATGGGGATGTACAGTTGATCATCCCATAGTCAGGCTACTTGATTGACTCCCTTAAAAGTCCATGTTCTCACAAAGCAAGCTAATCCTGATGCATTGCACCAACTGTAAACAGAGCTCATATATTTGTGCATAAGTCTGTTAATCAACAAACATTATTAGATACCATGTAAGTGCAGAGTGCTATGCCCTGGAGAACACAAGGGAACAAAACTGCACTCTATCATTGTGAACAGCTCACACTGGTTTCTTTAAACATTTACTGAGTGACTTCAACTGTGTTTGTGTCAGTGTTAAGCATGTTTCTGCTAACAATCTTGAGATTTGGTGAAGTACAAATATAAAATAATTATTACAACTAAGTGTCATTAATAAGATGTATGGAAAGGAATGAGAAAAATTTGCTCTATCAAAGTAAATGTGTGTGACAACTTAGAGAAAAGTGAAGTACTATTTGAATGAGATAATTTTTAAAAGCTATGAAAGGTGGTGAAATGTCAATTGATTTGGGGATTCAGACCATCTCCATGCTGGCTTACTGCTCCAAAGAAAGGAAAGGCAGCCTTCAATGCTCAGCTCTGAGTTTTAATCTAGACTTATAAGTCCACAGAAAATAGTCTTGAGAGCAAGGCTTTCAAGGGAGAGAAAAGGATCTTCTCAGACCTCCTTAAACTCCATGTTTCCATTTAGGAAGTGAAGCTTAGAAAAACTAATCATAGACCAGGACAGATGTGGATATGTGGGAAGGAAATGTCTCCACACAGGAAGGGTTAAACCATCCCTTGCTGGAGGATGCAAAAGAAAGTAGAGCAAAGGGTTAAAGACTAGCACCTCCCTCTCCAGTTCTAGTGGGATAGAGTTGCCCCCCACCCTGCAAGTGGGCAGGAGTTAAACATCGAGATGAGTATACCAGCTGTCATTCTCCCAGTGCCACAAGGATGCATAAACTCTCCACTGCATCCATATGCTATCCAAGCAAGGAAGTGAGGTAGGAGGGGTAAAACACTGGATGTAAGGAGAAAAAAAAAGGTTGTCTGAGTCATTAACCAGAGAGAGAGGAAGAGAGAGAGAGAGAGAGAGAGAGAGAGAGAGAGAGAGAGATTAGGGTTTAAACAGACTATGTAATTTTAATATCTTTAGATGACAAGATTGAGCGTTTTTCACCAAAAGAGGTCCTGCGAATTAGAAGCAAGAGATAGAAAATAAAGATAGTTGCATTCACTTAATGAAATGAGTTACTTAAAAACCACCTTAAGATATTAGAGAAGTTGGTAAAATAGGGAGCTCTTTGATGGCATTACAGAGAGGGAACCTTAAAGTATTTGGATACTTAACCTGACAAAACGTATCTTCCTTTAGGTTCACTAATGAGCAGGAGTGCTTGGAACCATAGCAGTACATAGGAAACACACTTTATGCTGAGGCTTTGCTTCAAACTACAAAATGGAGAACTACATTAGCCTGTGCTGAATCAGGTAGATAAAACTATTAGAGATGATTAGCTCCAATTGGTTTCACACCTAAACATGTCACTGGGATACCAAAAAAAAAGTGATGAATACACTTTAGAATGTTCAAGAGAATGTTCATCAGTCCCTAGTGCCTAGTGCTGAGTTAGGGCAGGGTGGATAGAGGCAGTGATCCTCTCTGGCTACCAGGTAAGAGGCAGAGGAAGAGAAGTCTTTGAGGGTGAGAACACCAAGCTTCTTCTCATATAAAGATATCAGATGGGTCCTATCAAAAACTCCTAATGTAGATAAGAGTGAGAAAGCTGTGCCCACTTTCTCTACCTCATTTCATGCATGATGATTCCATGCACCATTGTTTCCAAAGATAACCCCAACAATTCATCCTGTGTGGTTACTATATGAATGTAAGGTTCCTCCTATCAAGAGGTGAAGTCTATTTCCCCTACCCTTGAGTAAGGGTGGCTTTGTGATAGCTTTGACTAATAGAGTGATGGTGGAAGTGATATTGTACGTGATCCCAGCCCAAGTTTCAATGGGCCTTGTGTTTTCTGGCTTTGTGATTTGGGACCACCACCATGTGACCACCACATAGACCACCAGGCTAGCCTACTAGAGTTAAGAGTCCACATGGAGGTAAATCAAGGAATACTAGATGACAGCTGACACCAACTGCCAGACTTAAGAATGTTCTTTTTTTTGTTTTTTTTTTTTAGATGGAGTTTCACTCTTTTTGCCCAGGCTTGAGTGCAATGCCACGATCTCAGCTCACTGCAACCTCCAACTCCCAGGTTCAAGCAATTCTCTTGCCTCAGTCTCCCGAGTAGCTGAGATTATACGCGCCTGCCAACATGCCTGGCTAATTGTGTATTTTTAGTAGAGATGGGGTTTCACCATGTTAGCCAAGTTGATCTTGAACTCCTGACCTCCAGTAATCCACCTGCCTTGGACTCCCAAAATGCTGGGATTACAGGTGTGAGCCACTGCGCCCGGCCAGAATGTCCCATCTTGTATGTCCCAGCCCAGCTGACCCTCCAGCCAAAGCAGCCACTTGTGTGAGCCTAGTTGAAGCCAGCAGAGGAACTGACCAGCCAACCCACAGAATCATAACAAAAATAAATTGTGGTTGTTTTAAGTCACCAAGTTTTAAGGTGGTTTGTTATGCAGGAATAGATAAATAAAGCAACTAACAAACATGATGTGTTTCTTGTTTCTGACCCATGTGATTAGCATCTTGGATTCCAGGGAATGATAGCGGGGGCACCAATAGAAGTGCGGGGATGGATGGGGTAAGATCAAGCAGGGAGAGTTTCAAGATTCCATTGAAACCACCCAGGATCAACTGGGTTTGGCATTACAGCAATAGCTCCATTTTTCCTTTCCACTTTGCTTGTTGGAGAGTGCAGAGAAAGAGACACTAGCCTGGGAGTCAGGACCTGTATGTTCTAATCATTCACCTTGACCTTTAGATGACTTAAGCCACCCATGCCTCAAAATGCTCAACTGCCCTGCCTATCTCACAGCACGGGCTATTATATGGACTTAAAGAGAAAAACAACTTTGGAAGCTCTGAAGCTTGTTGCAAACATGAGACATTGCTATAAATTAGATCCAATGCTATTAATTAGATCCATTGCTATTTATTGAAACCACAACCTCCTCAAATTATTAGATGGGATAAAAGGAAACATTTTATGGCTGGAAGTCATCAGTACTATCATCTTGCAAATACAGACCTTTACAGAAAAGGTGTGTCCAGCATTGGAACCCAGAGCAGAAAGAGCAAGTTGTCCCAGAAGGATCCCTAAGCCACAGGAAAGAAGAAAATCTATAAAAACATGAATCATCTGAGCCTTCTGTCCTCATTTTCAGATCTACAAAACTGGAAAATGTACAACAGTATTTACAGAGCTCTCCATGTGCTCTGGGGATGGAAAATGAATAGAACTAGCCATAACTCATCACCTGTCATGTGCTGGATACTCTGTGAAGATGTCTTCTATGTGTAATCTTCATTATTCCCTTCAACTGTCCTGTAGGATTACAGAAAATTGATATTCAAGAAGATAAGCTACACTATAAGGTTCAAAGGAGGAAGGTGATGGGATTGGAAAAGTTTCTATGGATGACAGAGAATATGAGGTGGTTTCAAAGGATAGGTAAAATTTTAAATGGAAAAAATAGGAAAAACTCATACTGTAAAATAAGCAAGTATGAGGTAAAAAATAATAAAACAGGATGCTCGCGGGGCACAATTTGGCTGGAGCAGAGCCGTGTATGTAGAGAGTAGCGGGAGATGAGATTAGAATGTGGGGCTGAGACTCTATCAGCAAGGATTCAACCAAAGAGTAGAACCAGTAGGAAATATATGGACTTGCTACATGGAAGCAACTTTACACAATTGTAGAAGCTGGTTAAGCAGTCTCTGTAAAGCTGTTCTTTGCATCTGATGCTGGAGCTCAAATCCTCCATGGCAGGCAGTCAGGAAGGGAAGAAGAAGAGTGGGCTAGAACTCTTAGAACTCAACAATAAAAGAACAAATAACACAATTTTAAGTGGGTAAATTATCTGAGTAGACATCTCTCCACAGAGGATAAATAAAAAATCAATAAGCACATGAAAAGATGTTCACCACCAATAGCCATTAGGTGATGCAAATCAAAACCACAATGAGATACCCCTCCATACCCACTGGGATGTCAATAATCAAAAGCGCAGATAACAACCAGTATTGGAAAGGTAGTAGACCCATTAGAATCCTACTGCCTTGCTTACCAGGCAATAGAACAGTCACTTAGAAAAACATTTGGCAGTTTCTCAAAATAAGTTCTCATATGACCCAGCAATTCCACTCCTAGGTATATACCCAAGAGAAATGAAAACACATTTCCACACAAAAACTTGTACACAGATGTTCATAGCACTGGTATTCATAATAGCCAAAAAGTAGAAACCATACAAATGAAAGAGTAAACAAAATGTGGTATATTCATATAATGGGGTATTATTCAACAATAAAAGGGTATCAAGTACTGATGATACATGCTACAACAGGGATAAACTTTGAAAAAAATGCTAAGACAAAGAAGCCAGATAGCAAAGGCTACATATTGTATGATTCCATTCATATAAAATGTTCAGAATAAACAAATCCATAGATGAAACAGAAAATAGATTGGTAGCTGCCTAGGATTGGGGTTGGGCAAGGGGTGGGAGAGGGGGTAGAAATATGGAGTGACTGTTAATAGGTATGAAGTTTCCTTTCGGGGTGATGAAATGTACTAAATTTGTTTGTGGTAATAGTTGCACAACTCTGAATATATTAAAGACAAATAAACTATACATTTTACATGTGCAAAATGTATAGTATGTGGATTATGTCAAAATACTGGTGTTTTTTAATTAAAAATAAGAGCAGAAATGAGCTGGAACCCCATGAGGATGGGCTAAAATCCTTGTCCATTTTTGTTGCTTCTGACCTTGGTGATGAAGGAGTCCTGCAGAAATGGGATCTCTTTACCAGGGAGCTAAGTGCACATGCAGGTCTAGGAGCCAGAGAAGCTAAAGAGGGATCCAGGGGCAAGTAAAGCAATTCATGCCCAAATGCTTCTTAATGCCAACGAGGTGAATCAGCACATTCCCAACCATGCATGCTGCAAAATGGCTGCCACTTTCCTTCTGCCCTCCCAGTCTCACAAGAACTTTCCTTGTGGCTCACCCTAACTGGAAACGTAAAAAAGAGGACCCTAGGAAATGTAGTCCAGCCTAGCCAAGTTGATACATTGCAAAGCCATTACAGACTCTATTGCTGGGAGCTTTGAAGGCAGGAGGAGACATTCTTCAGTGGGAATCTACAAAGTGTTAAAAATAGGGAAGTAAAATATTCTAACCTGAGCTTTGGGAAAATAATCTGGCAGCAAGAGGGAAAATAGTTTGTAGAGACAGGAAGATCAGCTAAGGATCTGTTGCATAAGTGAGAGTTAGTGAAAGTCTGAAAGGAGGGACATGGGAAGGTAGGAGGAGAGAGAGAGACAGAAAGAAGGTGGATTAGTTCTACTTCTTAGTGTCATATGGGCGCTGTGTTAATATATTGGAAATAAGGGATTAGGTAAAGAAAGAAAAGAGACATAACTGAATTTTTAAAGCTCCAAGGCTGAGAAGATGGAGTTACCATTAACAGAGACAGCAATCCAGGAAAAGAAGCAGATTCGGGCAAAAGAAATGATGAACTGGCCAGGCGCAGTGGCTCATGTCTGTAATCCCAGCACTTTGGGAGGCCAAGGCAGGCGGATCACGAGGTCAGGAGATCGAGACCATCCTGGCTAGCACAGTGAAACCCCATCTCTACTAAAAATACAAAAAATTAGCCGGTCATGGTGGCAGGCGCCTGTAGTCCCAGCTACTTGGGAAGATGAGACAGGAGAATTGTGTGAACCCGGGAGACGGAGCTTGCACGGAGCCGAGGTCGCACCACTGCACTCCAGCCTGGGCAACAGAGCAAGACTCCATCTCAAAAAAAGAAAGAAAGAAAGAAAGAAATGATGAACTTTCAGGTGTGATAGTGTGACCTATCTGGAAGTCAAAAACTTAGGAGTAAAATCAGAGGTTTGAGATACAGTCTCTGAATCAGTCTCTGTAGTGGTCATGGGCCAATGGTTCAGATCAACAAGAGGGAAAGGATGTAGAGAGAGTGGAGAAGGGTCATTGAAAGCCTGAGGGAAGCACTCAGAGAAACAGCAGGATAATCAGGAATGTTAGACTTCCCAGAAATCAGATGGTAATGTTTCAGGAAGAAATACGTAATTACTTCCAAAACTCAAGTCAGGACTAGGTATACACTGTGGTCACAACACCAACTAGATTGGGGCCAATAAATGCTGTAGAATGAGAGGTGGAATTTTTTTATCAAGATTTCCATTAAAGAGTTGAGCTTTCAGATCCATAAACACAGAGTGGTAGATAAGGTGAGCAAGCTAGGGCATGCAGTAGTCCAAAAGCAGAGGAAAATATGTTCTAAGAGGTGATTTTGTTGATGTTATTCATCAGCCATGCTTTCCCTGTCTAAGGTTTTTGAAGGTCACTTAGTGACAGATCCTGAGCCAGTTTTTGACAACAATGATGACAGCAACTTTGAAGATGTTTGACAGAAAATAAAAGTGGGGAGAAGGACAGTGTGTTGAGTCTTAAAGCACTGAAAGATGGTCTTGTTGGATGGAGGAAG
This sequence comes from Pan troglodytes, assembly GCF_028858775.2. Taxonomy (NCBI): domain Eukaryota; kingdom Metazoa; phylum Chordata; class Mammalia; order Primates; family Hominidae; genus Pan; species Pan troglodytes. The sequence continues at coordinate 46,655,018 of NC_072419.2, forward strand.
TTTGGACATATTGGCAAGAATTAGAATGGATGGAACTGAACACAAAGCGAGGATGATGTAGTCTCATTCTGGAGAAACATCGTGGACTCATTGGAAAAGTTGATGAGATTACAAAGGTGTGAAACCCTGGAAAAGTGTCAGGTATGTGGGATTCCTGCATGCACTACATTCGTCATGACGGCACAAGTCACCCACTGGCCAGGAGAGCTTGATATCATTTCCTCAAGGGAAGGCCACATTGCTGAGGAAATCATCCCTCCCTGGAAATTTCTGATCCTGATTCCCCTCATTTCTCTAGAAATGATATCTTAATTGATTTTTAATCATTTTCATTTCTCAAAGTTAATTACCCTCTGAAGGTGCCATTATGACCTAATCACTGTGCCTGCCTACCTATGTGTATGTATGTGTGCATGTGTGTATGTGTGTGGGTGTTGGTGTGCATGTATACACACAACTGTGATCATCTGATTGTCCTTCTTCATGAAAAATAACATTGTTACAATCTTGATACTACATGTAAATACAGTTGATAACAAGCCTTTCAATACAGAAAAAAACAAAGGCAAACAAACAAACAAACAAATCCTGGGAAGTGCCTTCACGTTAATGTCTAGGTTATAATTTCTCACATTTTTTTCAGTTTCTTACACACTTAGTGTCTCAGTAATATTCTCCTGGCAAGTGTAGGCCAAAAGGAAAACCTGATCCTTTTATTAGGGAGTTAGGTCCAAAACACTCAGTATTTATGTCTTAACTTAACAGCTATTGAAAAGAGTAACTCACATACATTCAAATAAATTCTCCAATCACCTGGTCTCCAATCAGCCTCATCTTTGTTTCCCACACTTCTCTACCTGAAACATCCTCCCAGCTCTGTCTCTACCCACAGCTCCTGTCCTCATCACACAGCTCAAGAATCCCCCTGCCTGTCATGGCCTCCCTCCACTCTCCAAGAGAATTGCTCACGCCTTCCTCTGTGCTTCCAGAGGACTCTGCCCCTGTCCTTAACATGCAGCATCGCAGTTATTCACTAGTGAGAGACTGCATACCTTCAAGTGAGGGAACATGTTTAATTCATGGCTCTTTCCTCAGCTCCTAATGGGGTCTGCCACCTTCTAGGTGCTTACTCCATGTTTATTCATTGAATGAATGATCGACGTCACCAAACTCACCAAGCAACTTTGAAGGGAAAATGTAAGAGAATTGTAGGTGCCAGCCTACATATAAATGCACAGCCACATATACATATGCAAGTCTACATATACGCATGCATTTATATGCATGCTAACCTAAACATCTGCCTACATCCCAGTCGCCTGATTAGTAGTTCTGGATCCTCTCCCTGGGAAGAACACAGAGAAATTAAATAACTTGCTTCGGGTGGGTCGCATGGCTAGTATATTACAGAATTAGGATTCAAACTCAGGCAGATTAACTCCAAAGATCATGTTCTTGACTAATGTGCACTCTGATTCTCATTCCTTCTAGCGAAAGGTCTTAGGAATGTATATACAACCAGGAAGTCTTTTCCAAAATAAATGAAGTAACATAATTATACTTTGCCCCTATCCTCCCTCCTGCTGCCCAATTCTCCCTCTGACTACTCATCATTATAAAAACATATGAATTCGAGAAATTTAGCAAGTGGGCATTTATGACTCTCATCTTTTCCATGCGTTGGAATACTGATCTGAGCAAAATATGGCCTTTGTCATGAATGAGAAGGAAAGACAGAGACATTGAGGTCTGTAAGAGGACAATGCACAAGGTATTGGAGGAGCATTAAATAGGAGGGAGCAATTCAAGCTGCGAAAAAAGATCACAAAGGCCTCAGAGGAGTAGGATATCGGGGCCATAAAACCCAGGGTTCCCATTCAAAACAGCCAGATAAAACATATTCCAAAAGATGTAGTCAATTCCTGAATGATGCAGATGCATTTGAGCAGGAAACCAGGAATCCTCCCAGATGTGCCAAAGCCTTGAGCAAGCCATTCCTCAATGCTGGGCCTCAGTTTCCTCCTCTGCAGATGCTCTATGGAGCATGCTGGATTAAACTATCTTTAGCTCTAAAACCTCACCTCATCCTTCATTAGATTCCATATATATGATAAAGTATTCATAACAGTGTTCCAAAAATAAGAAGAAAGCAAAGAATTTAAAGTAAATGCAGTTATTTTAATCTTGGGCAAAATAACCCAGAGACCTAAGGGAAGAGACCAATGGCCACAGAACCCATGGGTCTTCCAGCCCTGATCCATCACCTCCCTTCTGGAATTGCAGAGCAGGGGCACTTCGTGCTCCCTGCTGTTTCTCATACTCTGAAACTTACCCCCAGTGAGCACTGATGAATATCACCTAGCCCCTATCCTGTCCCTTCAGTTGTGCTAGACCTTCAATGCCTATGTTGCCTTGTTTCATCTTCTCAACAACACTGTAAGACAAGATTATCATCTCATACTGAGAAAACAAACTCAGAGAAATTAAGTCTCTGGTGTAAAGTCACACAGCAAAAGCCAGTTGAGAATCCAGATCAGTATTATTTTCCATTTAACCTTCCTTCTGCTATGGCACATAACCAGCTTTGACAGTGGGCAATAGAAAAGGGATACAGAATAAGAAATGAGTCTAGAACAAGGGATGTCTACAGAGACAAAGCCCAGGGAACCTGAAGCTTTTATTAGCTGAAAGCTTTCCCAGCATATCCATCCTCTGTTAAAAGCACAGAGTAGAGACTGGGCACAGTGGCTTACACGTGAGATCTCTGCACTTTGGGAGGCCAGGAATTCAAGACCAGACTGGGCAATTAGTGAGATCCCATCTCTACAAGAAAAAACGCACAGCCTGTAAACGCTTTGATTGTTTAACTTAATTTAAAAGGAGGTATCTTGCATTACTGTTTTCTTTCCATGACTGCTTGCTGTTGTCTTCCCCTCTCTCAAGTGCTCCCCACAGCTGGTTGTTGTCCTTTCCCATCCTTCAAATTTCCTCAAGAAAATGCCTCTACTGGAAACAAATCCTGAGAAGGGCAGCTCCTGGACTTTCCTGAACATGGGACAAAGTATGTCAAGCATCACACTTATTTACCCTAGTTTGCCAACCCAGCCATCAAACGGCCCAGGCATGTGCATCGGTTTAGATCTTCTGAGAAGTGGGAGCCAAAATGGAAATAGATGTACAAGAGATTTATTGGGCGAAGGACCTGTAAAGGATAAAAGGGAGAGAAAAGAGAAGATTGGAGAGAACCTTTGGACTGCAATGCAGGTCTGACACTTGACACCAGGTCTGACACCTCTGAAGACAGAGGAGGAAAGGAGGAAGGAGTGCATCACAAATTTGCAGCAACTGGCATCTGTCAGCTCACTACACTCCTCACAGCAGGTTATTTCTTGAAAGGAAATATGGGAAGCACATTTACGTGGCTGCCACACAGTTTGATCTTCTCCAAAGTCTTCTGCAATTCAAGTAGATTCCTGCACCTTGGGAGGAATGATCGACTCTCTGGAAAAAGTGGTTACATTTTGCAGTGTCGGTTCCTACAAAACCTGCAAAAAATAGTTTGTTTATTTAAAAAAGCCAGGATGTCTTCAAAGATACACCTGTCTCTTGTATTAATGTCAGATAGTATTGAAAGGATGGTGGAAAAGGGGTTTCGTTACCTCTAATGAGTATGATTTAGCAAAAAATAAAGAACAGGGAGAAAAAGAAAATCCACCAGAAGAACAGTTCTGTGGAGAATCATTATCTGTCACAGAATTCTTCACATATAAAATGCTCACTAATATGTATTGACTGAGTGAACCATTTCCATATTTCAGCTACTGACCTCTACTTTAATGTCTTCTGGTGGAGACCATTCATTCTTCAAGCATATATGTGCACCTACTATGTGCCAGACATTATACTCAGTGTTGCAAATGCTGAGATAAATATATATGGCTCCTGCCTTTAAGAGATGAATACTTCAATGGGAAAATATTCAGAGTAAATGGAAATATAAGCAAATATTTATTTTTAAGTGCTCCTATAGCAGGATGAACAAGACACTTTGATGACTGCTATGATTAGCATGTAATCTGTTTCAAGGAACATAAATCCCAATTCAAATTGGCTTAAATAGGGAGATATTGCTTCTCATAAGTGGTCTCTTGGAACACAGTTGTATTTTCCTCTCTTTCTGTGTCCAGGAAAGTCATCTGCAGCCTAAACGTTTCTCTTTCTTACAGAACCTTCAAATTCATGCATCAATACCCCTATTTTTTCTACCAAGTCTCCTAACACTACAGCCTTGATGATCCCTTTCCCAAGGTGTATGGGCAGCTGACTAACCACCTGGAGTCCTCTGTAGTGCCCTTGTGCCACTCAACCAATTCCATACTTCAGGGTTTGTTATTAACAATGTCCTACTTTCTGGAATCAAGCTCTCTATCATATAAGATGCCTTCAGTTGTAAATAACGAACAAATTTAACTCAAAGTAGTATTTACTAAAAAGAGGATATCTGGGTGAATAACAAAGCCCTTGATGTTGGAAAGTATTGGTTTGATTCAGCATTTCAACACTGTCATCATTTCTCTCTCTCTTCTGTTTGCCATGGTGTTAATTTCATCCTAAGGCTAGTTGTACTTCACGATTATGATGTCTGCTAACAACCATGAAAGGTCCACGCCTCCTCAGGCCATGTCAAGAGATGGGGAGAACAAGTTATTATGAAAAGCTCTCTAAGTAAAATGAGGAAGTGCAATTCCAAAAACTCCTAGATATCATATCTTCCCATTTTATGGGCCCACATGGGACCATGTGCTCAGCCCTGAACAAATTGCTGTAGCCAAAAAATACGGTTTACTAATGAAAATAGCCCTGAACCATGTACAAGAGTTCAGTCTTCTTCTCACAAAACACATGAATTTGAATTGGGGAGATGTTGATCTAAATAATAACAAAGTAAGGTTTTTATAAAAGTGGATGCTGGAGAGACAGCCACAGTTTCCACTACAACAATGATAATGATGACAGCAAACATTTCCTGAAAGCTTCTATGCATGAGACCCAGCTCACAGCTTAAGATTCCTAGAATGGACATATCTATGCTCACAGCATGCCTCCAAGAAATCCAGCCAGAGAATCATAAGCCTAGCCCTTCTGCAAGCCCCAGCTGAAACAAAAACCCAACCCAGCTCAACTGAGTCTCCTCTCACCCCTTCCCTTATCTCTAAACACACTTATTTTACTGCTGTTTGCTTAAAGCATGAGGCAGACATAATTACTGAATTTAGGCAAGATCTGGAAAGAACCCCAAAGCCATTTTTACTCAAACAGAAATCATTTGTTCTAAGGAGCCCACCCATCACCTCCTGACCTTGGAGCTTAATTAATTTTACACAAGAAAAGTGCTGGGTGCCCCTGACCCCTCCTGTTGGAGACATTCCCATTAAGAAGGTTACTGCCTCCCTCAGCAGGGACCCAGCTGAAACTGGCTATAAGGGCTCTGTAAATCTGGCACTTGTCCGGGCAAGAAAACTGAGTTTTCTGAAGCAACTGGAGAGGAAATAAAAAGTAAGTCTCACCTCAGCCAGAGTTGCCTCCTTGGTTCAGAATTGCCATTGTCACTAGAGTTTTCAAAGAAGCCACAGGAAAAGCGTCTGCCTGGGACTCCCTCATCTCCACCTCCTTTCACTGAGCTGACTCCTTGATCCTTCAGTACTCATCTTGGCTGCTCTTCCTTGAGGAAGTCTTCTTGACTCTTCCTTCAACCTTGCAGATTGTGTAGGCTACAACCCTCTGCGTTTGTCACACCCATGGCCCTTTTTCTCTCCACCATGCATCTAACCCAACTGAGCAAAATGGCTTACTTACTTACCTATGACCCCTCTAGATCATGGGTGCCTTCAGAATAAGTACAGAGTGTATTTAGGGCCGGGCGCGGTAGCTCACGCCTGTAATCCTAGCACTTTGGGAGGCTGAGGCAGGCGGATCACGAGGTCAGGAGATCCAGACCATCCTGGCTAACACGGTGAAACCCCGTCTCTACTAAAAACACAAAAAATTAGCCAGGCGTGGTGGCAGGCGCCTGTAGTCCTAGCTACTCGCGAGGCTGAGGCAGGAGAATGGCGTGAAGCTGGGAGGTGGAGCTTGCAGTGAGCGGAGATCGCCCCACTGCACTCCAGCCTGGGCAACAGAGCCAGACTCCGTCTCAAAAAAAAAAAAAAAAAAAAAAGAATAAGAACATAAGAACAGAGTGTATTCAACTTTCAACTACATCCTTAACCTCTTAGAGGCTCGATAATTACCATGGAAAGAAGGAATAGAAGGGGATAAGTAGGTAGACAGACACCCAGTAGATGAGTGTCTTGTTCATCCTGTTCTCATAGCTCCACAGGCCTCATCATAGAATCTTCATGACGTAAACTTGGAGCTGTCTGCTTTCCTACGCTGCAAACCTTGATGATGATGTGGTATTATTTCTGCCTTCCTTCTCCAGCACAGAATCTGAGGGCTCAAGGGAATGACTGGCAGACGAAGCCTGAAGGGGATGGTGCAATTTCAAAATTCAACTAGGAAAACCAGATGTCCTACTCTTGGAGTTACGGAGTGCAGGTGAGGAACTGCCTATCACCCTTCACTGCTAATGAGCTCTTCTTCCCACCTTTCTCACAAAGTGAGGCATTTAGGGGGAAAAAAATCTTTTCAGCCAAATTCAACTGCAGAAACACTGGCTTAAACAAATGTAAAGTGGTTCCTTTAATGGAGAATTTCTTAGAATTTCAGATCATTGTGTGATATGAAACTGCAGGGTATGGACAGAAGGGTAGAAAATTCTTTTATATATATATATATATAAAATTAGTAGCCAACTGGATATTTTGTTGTTTATTTAGGAGTCTAACATTGAATTACTGTCATATTGAATAGTGTTTCACAAATTTCTTTGTGGCATAAAACAAGTTTCTTAAAGAGATTTGGAGGGGTTCTTTTTTAATTTTTTTCTTAGAGACAGGATCTCACTCTGTCACCCAGGCTCAAGTATAGTAATGTGATCCTAATTCACTCTAACCTGGAACCAGGCTCAAGCAATCCTCCTGCCTCAGTCTCCTGAATAGTTAGGATCACAGGCATGTGCCACCACTCCTGGCTTTTCTTTTTTTTTTTTTTTTAAATAGAGATGGGGTCTCATTTTGTTGCCAAGACTGGTCACAAACTCTTGGCCTCAAGTGATCCTCCCACTTCAGCCTCCCAAAGTGCTGGAATTACAGGCGTGGGTCCCCATACCCGGCCCTGTTTGTTTTTTAATTTAGAATTTGCCGTGGACCAACAGGCAGTCGTATTCTCCACAACTAGTGCACAGCTCATGCTGCATGTCATCAACCTCTTTTTTCTCCCTCAACTCCCTCTCTCTTTCTCCCTGTCTCTCTCTCCCAGAGAAAGAGAACATAACTGGAAAGTGAGCTCGTGCACTAAAGCATCACCACCATCTGTCCATTTCCCACACTAGGAGATACCTCTGTATTACGCAGTCCCATGGCAGAAGCTTCTGGAGGAGGAAACAGATTTCCCTTGCCCCTTCAGTTGAAGAATGAACATCAGGACCAGAGCTTTGACTTGCCAATGACTAGGGTGGCCTGGTCTAGTGGAAACTGAGAGCCTCTTATTTCTCGGGCTCTGCTTGACAAAGCTATGTCAAACCAAAGATGCTGTGCAGGTAGGACCTGGCTTTGGAGGTGAGATCTCTCATCATCACCATCCACCAGACACTCTTACTCTAATCTGCCTTAGCCATCCAACAGCCCACCTCCCACTGTGCTGGCTTTAAGACCAACCAGGAATCCTTTGTCCATCCCCAACTCTAGTGACAGTGACACTATGTAAGAGGGAGACAAACCAATGGAGTGAAATAAATGTCAATCAAGGAAAAGAGCTCCTTGTCTTGTCTGGGCTACCCACCTCTGAGCCCTCTGGCTTGCATGGCTTACTTCTCAGTGAGCTGAGACTTCAGCTCCACCAGAAGGGTTCAGTTTCACAAATATCTTCACCAAAAAACACCTCCTTTGCTCCCAGAACAGGAATGCCCCCAGTGCCCCATCCATATCCATGGGTCAGTCTTAGGATTGAAGGAGCCTGGTTTCTGGCTGAAGCTCTCACCAAGAGGATTACTCAGGTGTACCAGACATTTTTAGTTTTTTTAAAAAATAACTTTAACTTTTATTTTAGATTCAGGGGGTACATGTGTAGGTTTATTACCCGAGTATATTGTAATGATGATGAGGTTAGGGATGTGACTGATCCTGTCATCCACATACTGAGCACAATACCCAATAGTTAGATTTTCATTCCTTGCTCCCCTCCCTGACTGCCCCCTCTAGTTGTCCCTGGTGTCTACCATTACTATCTTTAGGTCCATGTGTACCCAATGTTTACCTCCCACTTACAAGTGAGAACATGTGATATTTGGTTTTCTGTTCTTGTGTTAATTCACTTAGGATAGTGACCTCCAGCACCATCCATGTTGCTACAAAGGACATGACTTTATTCTTTTTTGTGGCTGTGTAATATTCCATAGTATATATGTACCACATTTTATTTATCCAATCCACCATGGATGGGCACCTAGGTAGATTCCATCTCTTTGCTGTTGTGAATAGTGTTGCAGTAAACATGTGAGTGCACGTGTCTATTTGGTAGAATGATTTGTTTTCTTTTGCATATATACCCACTAATTAGATTACTGGGTTGAATAGTGATTCTGTTTTAAGTTCTTTGAGAAATCTCCAAACTGCTTTTCATAGCGGCTGAACTAATTTATATTCCCACCAACAGTGTATAAGCATTCCCTTTTCTCTGCAGCCCTACCAGTATCTTTTGTTTTTGACTTTGTAATAATATGAGCTTTGTTTTTTATCTGAGTCAGTATGCAAAAGCCAGAATAGATCTTTCTCACCCCAGTCATCAGTTTGGACATATATTGGAAATTCAGGGAGCAAGTTTCTCTCCAGGCCACTTTTTTCTATATATTTCCTCTTCTTAAGTGATATAAGGCCCCCCACTTGTGTTGGTGTCAAGTGGCCAATAAGAATACCAGTAATACTCATAGTTATAGGATAGTAATGAGTTAGGTACTTGATATGGTCTGGCTCTTTGTCACCATACAAATCTCATCTTGAATTGTAATCCAAATTGTAATTCCTATGTGTCTGGGGAGGAACCTAGTGGGAGGTAATTGGAGCATGGGGGCAGTTCCCCCATGCTGTTCTCACGATAGAAAGTGAGTTGTCGTGAGCTCTGATGGTGTTCTAAGGACCTTGTCCCTCTTTAATCTGCACTTCTCTTTCCCGCCACCTTGTGAAGAAGGACATGTTTGCTTCTCCTTCCACCATGATTGTAAGTTTCCTGAGGCCTCCCCAGCCATCCAAAACTGTGAGTCAATTAAACCTCTTTCCTTTATAAATTACTCAGTCTTGGATATTTCCTCATAGCAGTGTGAAAATGGGCTAATACAGTACTACACTAAGTACTTTGCTTATATAATCTCATTTAATCCACATGTCAACCTAGGAGGAAATAGATACAGGTATCCTCATCTCAAAGATGAGGAAATCAAGGCTCAAGAAAGCTATAGTAGTTGCCCAAAATCTGCATCACTCCAAGTTCTGTACTTTAAATCAATGTGTTATATTATCTCTGACTCCTGTAATGAGCCTAAAGAGACAAGGGGATGGAAGACCCAGATCTTCCCAAGGGATGAAAGACTGAACAAAGCATTCTGCCCCTCACTTCTTCTGACTCCCCTCCAAACTTATTTGTCAGATGAAAATGGGCACCGAGGTTGACTTTGAAAGGAAAAGTCATGCTAAAAGAGAGCCTAGTTTGGAAAGGGGTGACTAAGACATCAGGATATAAATATTTTCTTGATATAAGCATAATGTGTGAACAGTGTTCTTATTTCTAAGCCCTGAGGTTTTTTGGCATCAGCCAGACTCACAACCACAGCACTGTCAGGTAGCTGGGGTGGGAGAGATCAACGGTCAGCCAAAGACTCCTGTTCCCCTTCTGTATCAATAAATGACAGCTGAAGAGCTCTTACCCAGCTAAGGGACTACATTTCTCAGGCTCCTTTGTACTCATCTGTGGCACCAAGTTGTGGAATGTAGACAGAAATAATCTGTTCTACTTTCAGGCCTATTGGAACCTCACACACTGCCCTCAGCTCTCTCCCTCTTTCAATATAATGGCTAGTGTCAATGCCCAAATGACCTAATTACCCATGAGAAGCCCACCTTCTGCCGCCAATTAGACTTTATGGGAGTAAGAAATATATTTCTTTTATGTCACATCAGTGAGGTTTTGGGTTTTCTCCGTCATGGCAGCTAGCAATACCTTAACTAGTACAGAGACCACACTGGCTTGATAGACTTGGGCTCCACCACACTGAAAGGACCAGTTTTCTCTCAAGACAAAAGAGACCTTGAGGACCTCAGCCTGGACCCATATCTCTACGGGTTATAGGCTAGGTCCCTAACCCTAACTCATCCTATCTTACTCTGAAGCCCCATCTTACCCTCTCAACAAATGTCTTCCTGTTGTAGACAGCAGCTAGCAGTCCCAAAACCCAGAAAACTTCCTCTTCAGATCTCTGCAAGGCCTAAAGGACCTTTCAATTGCATGAATTCAAACTCACTATCCACACATTCCCCTCATACTCACACCCATTCCCAGCAAATTGTCCTTCACTACTCTAAGTAGAATCTCTATTGCATTAAGCCATATCTATACCTTAATTTAATGTTTTATAAATTGTGGAATGCTATCTAGTATTGTGGTGGTAAGTTGAGATTAATCAAAAATTTCAAAAAATGAAATAGAAGAGAATACAAAATATCAAAATGCATTGCACATAGCAAAGGCACATTTTGCTTTGGTATCAGGATATAAATGTTTTCTTGATGTAAACATAATTTATAAAAAGTGCTCTTATTTTTCTTATTTCTCAACAGATACAGATACTTCTGTATCTGTTTTGTTATACTTCTGTATCTATCTATGTGTCTGTCTGTCTGTTAATCCATGCATTCACCTGTTGGTCTGTCCATTCATCCATTTATTCATCTATCCACCCATTCATCCATCCATCCATCCATCCATCTATCCATCCATCTATTTATCTATCTATCCACTTACCTACCTATATACACACATATATACACACATAATATATGTATAATAAGTCACAATGTAAAATATATGTCTTACTAATTATTTCAGTCAAAAACGTTTGAAATCTCTTTCCTGAATGATATGTCCCCTCACTCTAATAAATTCAAGTCCTTCCTTTTAGGGCTTTCTTCTTTATCTAAGATTGAGTTTCCCCAGGATCATTGTCAGGGATACTACATATACTTTCTTATATCAAATCAGCTGAAAGCTTTAATGATGCATATACTTTCCTTTTTCTTTCTTTTTTTTCTTTTTCTTTTTTTTTATTTGAGATGGAGTCTCATTTTGTCACCCAGGCTGGATTGCAGTGGCACAATCTCAGCCCACTGCATTCTCTGCCTCCCGGGTTCAAGTGATTCTCCTGCCTCAGCCTCCCAAGTAGCTGGGACTACAGGTGCCACCATGCCCGGCTAAGTTTTTGTATTTTTAGTAGAGATGGGGTTTCACCGTGTTAGCCAGAACAGTCTCGAAATCCTGACCTCGTGATCTGCATGCCACGGCCTCCCAAGGTGCTGGGATTACAGGTGTGAGCCACTGCGCCTAGCCATACTTTCATTTTTCAAGCCAGCGCAAAGCTTTAAATAATTTAAAAATGTGGACATCCAGTTCATTTATGATTCCTAAAATTTTGTTCTTTTCTTCTTTCCTCTCTTTAAAGTGTGTTGCATCTTTATCTCTGTCTGGAGAAAATTGGTCCCAGCCAAGTTGTAGGGTTACTGCTTCAAATATACACATGCTTATCTATATAATGCTGTGTGTATCCCTTGTGTCCAAAAGAGTACACCCCAGGATGATCCACGTGGCTAATTAAGAGTTTGACTCATATATTTTTGATAAGAAAATATTGGGGAAAAGTCTAAATTATTTATAAACTAGGATTATGTATTAAAAGCGAATTCAATATACATGTGTATATAACAAATATTTATTGAGCAACTACTGTGCAGCAGGATGAAGATAAAATGGTATAAGAAGAGATTCCTATTTTTCATGTACCTTATGGTTTAGTTATTAGAAAGTTGTTTTACTGCCAATAAATATAAGGGAGAAAAAAATTCAAAATTATCAAAGTTTTTAATAGGGACTAACTCACCAATGACTTCGATGTTTAATGAGGCCAAAACTCAGTATTTGGATCCCTTTGATGCTAGTATCAAGGATGTTGATTTTCTTGCCCTCCTGGTAAAGGGAAACTGGATATGCTGAAAGCTCCTTGGCATTAAAAGCCAAGACCAAAGACGGTAATGAAATCATGGTGCACTCAAGTCATCACCAACAGGGCAGCAGAGGTTAGAGGCATCCAATTATAGGGAGCCCCTGACTCATGCTTCCTCCTGGTTCCCTGTCTCAGAGGCAGCTGAGAGGCTGGTCTTGGAAGTATATCTGTACAGATGGTTGATGTCTAATTAACAAGGGACCCAATAACATCTTTCTGAAAGTCCCAATTTGATCATATTCTCTTCCAACCAGTTGTATCACTTCAGTGGCTTCTCATTGCTATTGGGGAGAAGACTGAAATCCTTAAGCAGTCCTACAAATTCTTCCATAATCTGGATGCTGCCTGCTTGGCTCCTGCGTCTTCTCCTCATTCTCTGGAGAATTCAACTGCACATACCATATACCTTCTTACATTGGGCATTTGAACATGCATGCCATCTACCTGAAATAATCTCTCACTTCTTTCCTTGACTTTGTTTCATCCAGTTAATGCAGTCATCTTCCAGACAGAAGCCTAGGGATCATTGCCTTAGACAAGCCTTCCTTTACCTTCCTGGACTGAGTCAATTCCCCTTATTATTTACTTTAATGCCACCACATATAACTTCTCCATAGCACTTTAACTTAATTGTAATGTTATATCTTTGATTAATATCTGCCTGAGGGTAGGAATAATGTGTTTTCTATTCCCTTTCATTATTTTCTTTCTTTCATTGATGCCTTTGGGTCCTAGAGCTGTGCCTGGCATTGAGTAGATTCTCAATAGCAGGTTGTTGAATAAATGCACGAATAATAATGGGAGTGTATTGCTAACATCTGAAACAGCATAGCCTAGCAGGATAGGCTGCCTAAAATTTCATTTGGGGAGGAAAACTAAAGACGACTTCAGGATAAGTGTCTAGTCCACTACACAAAAGAAACACAACCTGAAAACAGATAGTGAGGATGAAGATCACTCCTTCTTGAATGGGTAGAGAGCCTCTTCTCCAAACATAAAAGCTACAGTGACATTTCCTGGGTTCCATTCTGGGTGATGAAAGGGAATGTTTGCAGTACATGGTTGCTTCTCTTAAACATATTCCAGTAATGTCTTAAGGTTAAGAGAGCTACAAGTAGGTTGAGAGAGGCAGGCTATATTTTTTGAAAATTAGTAAGAGAAGGGTAAGATCAGTGATAAAAGATCTCTTACACTTTGAGGAGACCCATTTTGCTAGTGACATTGGAGTCATGGTCACATGGGTCCCTTCCAGGCTGCTATGGCACAGGACAGCTGGGCTGAGAGGCTGACTGGAAAAGCTTGGATTTCATGAGTAGGTTGAAGAGAAAGACCTTTGTGGATCTCAGATGGGAAGACAAGAGTTCCCACTCATGCATAATAATCATAGTGATATTAAATACCACTTACTGAGCATCTATTATGTGTTAGGTACTTTAAAACTTTATTTTTAATGTTTAAAACAGCTCTGAAAGTTCAATTTTATAATCTCTATGTTACAAATATGAAAATGGAGGCTCAGACTGGTTAAGTGACTTGCCCAGCTGCTAAATGATAGAACCAAGACTCAAAAGTGGCTTGTGGTTGTGGCCATGCTTCTTCACTCACAGAACTGGCCCTGGGGGCTGCCCATGAAGACAAATGAACTTTTGCATAGTGTCCTTAAATACAAATAAATTACATGGACATTGCAACCTACTTTTCACCAGGTATCAAAGACCTGGGGTACATTCCCAACACAGTGTGCTTTCTTCCTCCTCAATTCCCTTTGAAGTAAGTGGGAAGTCAGCACCTGGAGGCTACAGAGAATCACAGTGGGGCTGAGTGTCCATCTTGATTTTACACTATCCATATTTTTAATAAAATAATCCAGAATCAATCTCTATCTATCTACTTATCTACATATCTATCTTTTCCCAATTTAATACGGTAGCACCAAATAATTTTCTAATTCAATGATAAAAATTAAACTTTCTATATGCAAAGTAGGTCAAAAATAGCTGCTTTAATTATTTAAGTAATATCCAAACAGGCAAACATCAAAAGAAGCTCAAGTTGCAACACAAAGAAAGAAAAAAAATCTTTAGAATCAGCAACTTTTCTAAGGCAAACAAGATGATCTCAGACACATGCACAAGCTAAGTTTAAGGCTTTCTCTTTAAAAAAAATTGCAATTTCATTGATGATAAGATCATTAATAATACTACAACATGTCCACAGCATATTCTTATCAACCCAGCATTCTGGTCATATTTACATACAGGCTATTTATTGCTATGGGGTTTCAATGAGGAAAAACAAATTCATTAAAAAGCCTAGAAATTAATAGGAAGGACTGAGATACTGATGAGGTTCCTTGATTCTAAACATGGCTGGCTATGCGAACAGCTCCTTTGGAATGCTTGGCCCTCTAGAATATAGCCAGAAAGCCAGGTGAGCGTTTTCCGCACTAAATGCTTATTCCCTACACTCTGCATCATTTTGTCAGCAAAAAGTCTCTTCTCTGGCTTCCCTCCTTTAAAATATGAGCATTTCTATGGCCCTAGAAGCCCATTCTTAATTCAAATCTTTTCTACCTAACATGTAATTTTTTTTTTCTCTCCTCAACTAAACCTCTCTGAAGCATCAGGCACTGTATTGGGCACTGAGGAATAAGAACACAAAGAGAACAGCTGTTAAAGATCTCACAGAACCCAAACAACTAAGGCATAATCAATAAAATAATAGATGCATATCCAGGGCTTCAAGAATACAGGAAAACTGAAAGCTTCACAGAGGATATCACATTTGAGCTTGAGTCTTATGAGGTAAAAAATAAACTAGAATCTACAATAAGAAAGAAGGCATCTCTGGCACTGGAGGCACTCTATGCAAAAACATAGAGAAATGAGAATGGCATGTTCTTGCAAGAAAACGCTGAGATGGAATAAGGCTGTCTCCTAGGGGCGGCCAGAAATGTAACTGTACACGTATATTGGGGCCTCCTACATCATCTGGGACTTGGTTTTATCTGGAGGGCCTATGTTGACAAGGATTAACTGGCCATCACTCCGTAAAGTCTTGTACAGCAAAAATTTGGGTTCTATTCTGTATTATGACTTACTATACAACTAAGACAAATTCCTTCCCCTCTCTGAGAACATCCACTGCAAATCTTAAATGCCTCCCCAGAATCTTTCCCCAGTGGCTCCTGCCTCCCAAATTGTGCTGTCACTGATGGGTGGGCCAGCCACTTTCCCTGGGAATGCTGAGCCCTGGGCCTGGGCCAACAAGCCACATGCCCAGAGTTCTGGCTCCTCCTCCACTTCCAGACTTAGCAGGAACACCAATCTGCCTTGGTGGCATCTGGCAAACAGAACAAACACCAAAAGGTCAGGTGACATGTCCCAGAAATCAGGGAATTAACTGTTCGTGGGCTGAGTCTTGACTAATGGGAAAAAGGAGATGGAAGGGAGCCAAGCAGATAACATTTCCTCTTTCCTGCCCTGCAGACTACTCCATTTCTTCTGCAGCCAGTCCACCCAGGTTCTTCCTCTGAGGTGACTTGGTCTATTGTGAAGGAGCACCCATGAGGACACCTCACTTCCCATTGCTTCCCAGGATTCCTTGCCCTACTTTCCTTTCCTTACCTTCTCCTTGTTCTGATCTGCACCTTCCAAGTCAAACGGATAAGACCCTCAGTTCTTGCTTCAGGCTCTGTTTTCTCAAGAGCACAGCCTCAGCCTGTTTTTGTTTTCAAAATAAGAGAGATGGCCAAGCACCCTCAAAGTTACTTCTGGGTCTGAGATTCCAAAGTCTTAGTTCTAATGTTCAACAGAACCTTGACCAAGACTTTTCACAGGCCGGGCGCGGTGTCTCACACCTGTAATCCCAGCACTTTGGGAGGCTGAGGCAGGCGGATCACGAGGTCAGGAGATGGAGACCATCCTGGCTAACACGGTGAAACCCCGTCTCTACTAAAAATGCAAAAAATTAGCTGGGCGTGGTTGCGGGCGCCTGTAGTCCCAGCTACTCTGGAGGCTGAGGCAAGAGAATGGCGTGAACCCGGGAGGCGGAGCTTGCAGTGAGCCAAGATAGCGCCACTGCACTCCGGCCTAGGCGAAAGAGCGAGACTCTGTCTCAAAAAAAAGAGAAAAAGAGTTTTCACAAAGCAGGCAACTCATGTCCATCATGAAGTATGCAAGTCAGGGCACCACTTTCTGCATTGGGAAATATTTCTAAGAGGTTTCTAGAATTACCCCCACTTTACATATGGGGGAACTGAGGCTCAGAAAGTTTAACTCACTTGCCCAATGCCATGTAACTAAAAAGAACCAAAATTCAGACTCAGACAGTCTGATTCCTGAGCTTGTGTTCTTTGTCACTACTGAACACTGTGTCTCTTAGACTCTTCTGGATTTACTCTTCAAACCTGATTAAATTTTCCATTTCTTAAAGACTAGAAAAAAATTCAAAATGGAATTATGGGAGAGAAAAGCAAAATGACATCTCCTGGGCTGCACCAAAAATACAAGGGAGAAGGGCAAGAATAGTATGCCCTATCATTTAAGGAGCCAAGGTCATATATTCAACAACCAGTTGGTTGTCCCACATTTTAGCATTCTTTCCCTTAACTTTTCCTTGTAAGAGAAATCTGTAAGGCAGAAAAACATTCTTAGTAAGAAAAAAATAAAACCCTGATTTGGGTTATGAAAATGTAGCTGCTGTAAACCCAAAGAAAACATGTCAGTTCAACTCCACCTAAGATCGTTTTATGCCCCAGTATAAATTCTAACATGAGCTTCAGGAGTGGTATGTGAATCTTGTTTTTGTTGTTGTTTTTTCTTTTTTCTTTCTTTTTCTTTTTTCAGATTCATGGGTCTCTTGAAGAGCTAGTCATCCTAGCCTATTAATAATTTTAATCTTAATTTCTTTCCCACTTCTCCTACTCTCTCCAATAATGAAAAAAATAAGACCTTAGCCATTTGTTTCCCAAAAACATGGAGCCTGTTTCATGACTATTGGGAGCAGATGTTAACATACATCCCCCAGGAGTCAGTGCAGGTTTGAAACCATAACAGGAGCAGACAACTTACCTCCAGCAAGGCTATTAGGTGCAAGGGGTCAGAGAGATACAAAACAGGTATTCCCACTGGCCGCCCTGTCCCTGAAATGCCTCCCCTTCCATCTACAACCCCAGCCTTCCACAGGGCTCATCATCCTTCACGAATGACCCCCAATCTTCTCCAAGTAAATGATTTGAGTTTCTCTCATACTTTCTCAGTGCATGTGACAGTTTAAGGGAGGTTACCAAGAAAAATTCTTCCATACACAAGACAATTCTCCCACTCACATTTCCATACAAGCACACAAATGACCTCATGGTTTTTGAGGAAAGTCAGCTCATGTTTCGGAGTCTAATAATGCCTAAAGCAAGAGCAAGGAGGGGTGTTGTGGCTGTCAGAGGCATGGGAAACCACAGCTTGTTCAGGAATCCTCAAAGGGCATGTGCTGGAGCTTTTCAGGATTCAGGACCAGAATCCACATGGTCGAAGACAATCTCAATTTTGTATATCTTTGTAGCTTTAGGGTTTTGAACACTTTCGCTTCCCAGGAAGATACATGAGAGGAAAGGTTCGCAACAAGTATTGAATGAATTAATGTATGAAATGAATGAATTCAATTGTTTCCCCATCCATGATAAGTACAAATTACTTCTTCCTCGAAGACAACCTGATGTTGATGTTTTTGAGGTCAGGCAGCCCCTTTGTCATTTACAAACAAGAGACTTTAATCTCCTCGAGCTTGTCTTCCTTACCGGCACAAAGAGCATTATAGTCTCTATCTCAAAGAACCTTGTGAATATTGAAGGGGCTCTATACATATAACTACCTGACACACAGAGGTGCTTAGTTGTTGCTAGTTTACTTTCCCTCTTTGCCTTCTCCATGTTATCTGAATTCCCTAGTCCATAATCCTGGTTCCACCAAGCCAAGGTCAGTGCCTTGGGGTCCTGTGCCAGTTTCTGACCAGGAAACACTATACCATAGAGTCCTCCAGATCGCAGGCTCTGAAAGCCAACTTTTTTCACTTGAATACCAGCTCTATCCTTACTAGCTGTGTAACTTTGGGTAAGTTACTTCACCTCTCTGAATACCTGCTTCTTCTCCATCTTTCAGATGGGGACAATAATAGTACTTACTTTGAAAGGATTTTGTGGACACATGTAGAGTTTAGAATCATGTCTGAGCTGAGAACTGCTCAAAAAGTGTAACTGGTATTATGACATCTGTATAAGTCTACTCTACGTGAAATGTGAACTTCTCAAGCCAAGAACCAAGGTTTCAATCCCTCAGGCCCACAGCAGATATTTTGTCATCTAGCCTGACTCTCTAGGCACTTTCTGCTATTTGAGCAAAGGCTAGCTTGCTCTCCTTACCCTGTACTGCCCACCATCTCATCTTTCCAAACCTCAGAGAACTTGGGAACTTTCTGAGCAGGCCCAGGAGTTTGGGAAGTGCAGCATCATTGGAGCACATAGCAAGCCTCTGAGGCCCCTCTTCAGAATCCCAGGCCTTTGGGAAGCACACAGTGAGGCCTTCCTGCAACACACTCTCCTCCTGTTAATGAACCCCTTAGTTTGGGTCAAGTTTCATGTGGAATTCATGACATTTTTAGCTTCATGACAATGCCTGAACCTCACCTCCACCCCACCCCATTTTTCTGTGTGTGTGTGTTTTTTTTTTTGGTGAATGGGTGCATGAAGGGCACAATAAGGTTTATTAAGTAAGAGACAGAAATGCTTGCAAACTTTTACTGCTCCTCCCAGGCCCATAAACAGTTCCTCAATCCTTCTTTGCAAGGTAATAAAACCTGGTGGGAGGTGAACTCTGGGACCCATGGGGTAAGGGTGGGTTTGCTTCCAGCCTGAGGCTGAACCCCAGGGTGAGCCCATGCAGCCTCCTTCCCTGCTCCATCCTCAATGGGAGGAAAGTAAAGGGAGAACCCATAGAGCTGAGCTGCTGGAAACCCAAAAAGCCTGCACCCCCTCAGATTGCCTGTAAAAAGCAGAGAAGTGCAGATCTCAGAGAGTCTAGAAGCAGCCTGGGGACCCAAGAGGAACCTCGGGAAACTCTGCAGTCAGAGGCCCTTCATGAGGAAAAAGGCAGTACAGAGCAGAGGAGAGACCACAGAAAATGAGCCAGAGTGCTGTGTTCTGATGTGTGCTCTGATGCTTACTGGTTAAGGGGCCCTGAGCAAGTTCCCTGACCTCTCTCATCCCGTTTCCTCATCTGCACATGGGAATAATGAGATACTGGGATGTATGCGTGAGGTCATCAATGCAAAGCAACTCACACTCTGCCAAGAAGGACCCAGGAGAATGGCATGGCAAATCATTACTTAAAGAGTGGGTTCAACACACAAGGCCTGAAGGATTATTGACATGAAGCTATGTGGAGTTAATGATAGCAACCAGAGAAGTTACCCGCCACATGTATGTTTTGGTGATAGGCTTGCCATCTTCTCAGAGAGCCCAGAAGAAGGCATAACCAGGAAAAGCCCTCAAGGATATTGGCAGACATCAGGGGTGCTAAGAAGATGGGCCAGAATCTCTCCAGGGGTTGGCACCTGAGGAGTCCACCTGTCATTGCACTACCAGCTTCCTCTTCTGGCTTGTGCGCAGAATCAGGTGGCCCTGATTTTGCCCAGTGATCATCCCAAGCCCAGAGCCAGCAGTGCCTGGACCTGGGCTAGGATGGACTTGTGACCTGTAACCCTGTGGCATGCAAGACAGCATATGATGATGCACTGTAGCAAGGAGGGATATAGAGATCCACGTCTGGGCTCAAAAACACATTGGCACAAATAGAAAATGGGAATTGCGTTTTAAGAGTCACACTCATAGGCCAGGCGTGGTGGCTCATGCCTATAATCCCAGCACTTTGGGAGGCCGAGCCAGGCAGATCACGAGGTGAGGAGGTGGAGACAATCCTGGCTAACACGGTGAAACCCCGTCTCTACTGAAAAATACAAAAAATTAGCCGGCGTGGTGGCACACACCTGTAGTCCCAGCTACTCAGAAGGCTGAGGCAGGAGAATCACTTGAACCTGGAAGGCAGAGGTTGCAGTGAGCCATGATCGTGCCACTGCACTCCAGCCTGGGTGACAGAGAGAGACTCTGTCTCAAAAAAAATAAAAAAGAGTCACACTCATAGTAAAGTGTCAAGGCTTCTAGTCATCAGTTATGTCTTTTATGACACTTGACTGAGTTAGGTTTTTTACCTTCAATCAGTTAAATTTCCATTTGTAAGGCATGTTAACAAAACCACATTTCATTTCAAACATTCAAGGGATTCTCTAATAGATCACTGGTGTCTTCCTTTTGGAAAAGTTACAAGAATGTGCACTCCGCCCAGTTGAAAGATGAAGCTAAAACCAGAACTAAAAATTGATGAAAAAAGTCCGCTAGGGAGCACTGAAATCAATTAAAATACAGGTAAGATTAAATCGTTATTTTAATCTTTGTAATAAAATCATGTGCCAGAGTCAATATTTTGGAGAAAGTCAGCATTTAAAGTAAATAACAACAAAACAACAGCAGCAATGCTAATTATATACCAATATTTTGTATCTAAAATTACAGAACCTGTTAAAATACTGCAACATGGAAGAGGAAAATGGTAGAGAAGAAAGTAAAAGTATGATAAAATTCTTAAGCAGGAAGAGCTGAGTTTAATGCTGGATACATAAATTATAAAACAATAATAATAATAAAGAATATAAAGGTATTAAAAACACCCCACAAAAAGCAAGAAAACCAAGGAAAAGATAAGGACATGTTAAAATAAATTTTTAATCAAGGTGATAGAAGAGTGAACATAAGAGTTATAATTTTAGATGTATCTGTAAAATATCTGAAAAAAAGATTCTTTAATCAGAATCAAAACTTAAACAGTCCTCAAAATTTTTGAAACTGAATTATCAGTTAAAATAAAATTAAGAAGTAAATAATAGTCACACTACTTGTATCAGACAACAGATTAACTTGGATAGAAAAACCCACTTTCAAATAGTAAAACCCCAATCCACAAAGAAAAAATGAGAAAAAGATGCAAGGAATAATAATAACAAAAAGTTAAGTGTTCATCTCTCAGTTTTTAAATTATAGAAGATTTTATTTTCTTCATTTGGTTTATCTGCATTTTCTACATTTTCTTCAGTGTACACAGCAGAAAAAGAGTTATAACTTTCCCTTTATTACCCTCTCCATTTCCAAAAAGCAAATGCAACTCAGGTGTCATCTCTTCCTGGAAAAGCCCCTGACATTACAACCCCACTCCTAAATGAGCCCTGTGAGGTACCCTTCTCAGGGATGTGCCAAGCCAGCCCCCATAAACTAGAGAGCAGGGTATGCACACCTCTTCCCAGCTCCATGTGCAGCCACGTCAGGTTAGTAGCTTGAAATCCGCCAGGGTGGAAGCATTTACACCATGGGAATCAGCAGATGCTACAAATCAAGATCTCTCCCACCTACAGCCAGTTAAATATTTATTAGCACATCACTGTTTGTGTTTCTAGAAATCTGTGCATGTCCTTCCATAATTTTTATCATCTTGCACTACAGTGTTTAACTTGCTTTTTTCTACCACAAATTCATGAACACCTAAGAGGCAGGACATTTCCTATGTTATCTCTTACCCACACCACGGCACCTAGCACATAGCTGGCGGAAGGAAAGAGAGAAAAAAGAGGGAAGGGAGGGAGAAGCCAAAGAAGGGAGGGAGAGAGAGATAAGGTAACTGCTTTCTTCCTTCAAATGTAATAAAATTGGCTAATTATTTATAAGTATCAACCACAGCCCATTCTTTGGAGCATGAAATTTTTCCAACTATCACCAAGAGAAAGATCTAGGTTTGCTTGCTCCTGATTTCTAAGAAGAAAAGGGCTTTGCAAAGCAGCCCCTTACCTCTGGAACTTCCAGCCAGACTAGAAGGTAGAATGGGGTTATTATTGAAAAGACATTCCTGAATACAAATTAGCATAGCAAATCCCAGTTTTGCTTAGGACATTTCCTGGAGATTAACAATTTTCAATCTGTTTCCTCATTCAGCACATGGGAAACATGAGAACTCTCCCCTCACTATACCTTCTGTCATTTCATCGAGGACCAAGTATTCAGAAAGGGCACCATAACCATAAAGTACTTGAAAAGTGTACCTATTTGGTTCCTCCTCACTTTCAAAATGTATTGGAATCTCTTTCCTGAAAACAAACAAAAAATATCATTTTGCTATTATACCCTAATAGGTATCTTTTTGGTAGTAGCTTGTTCATGCTTATTAAGATTAGGTATTATAATATTGTCATTAATATAAACTCCTCTTCTCCATGAATATGTAGACCCATAACAGAAGAAGCAACAGAGGCCAAAATCCTCATGAAATTAAACAAAGCAAACCATAAAACAGTGGGAAGCTCAACCGGCTTAGCCAGTTTTTCTGATACATACTAGATATAACCACTGAGCTGTTATTTCCATTGTCCTATTCAAGTTCCTTCAGGTTATGTGTGCCAGTATGTGTGTATGGTAGCACTGCATAGAGGAGAGAAGGAAATGGAAACCACTAATTATTGAGTAGCTACTGGACTCACTCACTGGCTCAACAAATATTGACTGAGCGATGTGCCAGCACTGGCTCAGCCCCTGGGGATACAAGTGAATGAGACAAACTTTTAGAGTATGCAATCCATTGGAGAAATGGGGCAGAGCCGTAATAAGAAACACATAAACAACATAATTACAGATTTTAAAAGTTCTAGTAAGAAGTGAAACAAAGTGTTGTGATGCACTGTAAAGGGAGAGGGATGTAGTATTTAGGAGGAACAGGAGAGAGTTCTCTAAAGAGGTGACATATAAGCCAATACATCAATTAAAGGATAACAAGAAGTTGGTTTAGCAAAGGTCCAAGAGAGAAGCATTCCCAGCAAAGGAAACAGCAGAGGCAAAGACCTTAAGGTACAAAAGAACTGAGCACATGCAAAGAACATAAACGAGGTCAGTATGGCTAGAGAGGCTGAGCAAGAATGAGTGTGGGAAATAAAGTTAGAGAGGCATTCAAGTACTAAACATATAGGACATTATAAAGAGTTTAGATTTAAATGTAAGTGCAATTGAAGCATTTGAAGCAGCAAAGAGATATGGGCTGGGTTCAATAAAAGTTTTCATCTGTATATTATATGAAGAATGGAGTAGAGGGTGCTTGGATAAGAGCTGGGAGACCAATTGAACTGCTGCATGGACTTCCTTTCATCATATTCTGGGATTTGGAGGCAAAAAAAGAATTTAGTGCATGTTCACTGAATCCACTGTAAAGTTTTCAAATTTGAATCCATTTGTCCAAAGGAAACATTCAGTATCTTCACGCCTTTCTCATATGTCTGGCTGTGAAATCTTGGGCAAATTACATCACCTCTCAGAACCTCAGTGTCTTCATTTGTAAAAGTAGTTCAGCTGAATCTTCCAGAGTATCCAGTAAATGTTATACTCCTTAATTTCTTGGAAAGGAAAATGACTCAGATCTACTGGAAATAGACCAGGTAGCTCCAGGCAGTTCCCTGGGCCAGGACACAGCCAAGCTTGGGTGGAGCCTCAAAGGGGCCAGGGTGGAGACCAAGAGAGGCCTAGATACCTGATTATGCATGCAAAGTCCCACATCCTAGACACAAACCTTCAGCTCAGGAATGTGGCTTAGGCGGGGCTTGCTAGCAATGGAAACAGCAGAGAGAAAACCAGGAGGCACTAGAAGAAAAAAACAAATTAATATTTAAATAATTGTAGGTTGGAGAGATGTTGCTAAATTAGCAAGCAAAGGCAGAAAGCATGAAGGCAAAGATTGACAGAATTTATTTCATGAAACATCCAAGGCTGTCTTAGAAATCAAAAATAAAATCATGAATAACCCAATTAAAAATGGGCAAAAGACATGAACAGGTATTTCCTAAAAGACTGAGTGTTTCTGTTACTCTGGAGAACCCAGACTAACGCATAAACAACAAAACAGTGTGTTAGAACCAAGGATCATGATTAATCAATTCTGCGTACCTGAGATCTGAACAAGAAGAAAAAATAAGAAAGAGAAAAAGATAAACCCTTGCAAATTGTTAAACAGTGTTAGTAATCAGGAAAATACAATTCAGGACAACTATGATCTACAATTTTACACACCCTCAACTGGCAAAAATTGAAAGTTTACAATACTAAATTATGGAGAGGATTTAGGTCTACAGAATTTCTTACACACTGCTGGTGGAGCATGACATGGTATTACCACTTTGGAAAATAATTGAGTAGTGTCTTCTAATAGTAAACATTTTTATTGTCTATGACCTAGCAACTCTACTCCTGGATGCAATAATACACATATATCAAGACACATAGCCAGGAATGTTTAGAGCTACAATGTTTACAGTAGCAAAACCCTAGAAACCACTCAAATATCCATTAATAGATATTCACAAATGACAGACGCATGATATATAATATGTAAAAATGGTATATTTAGCCAGGTGCAGTGGCATTATACCTGTTTTCCCAGCACTTTGGGAGACCAAGGCAGGCAGATCATTTGAGGTCAAGAGTTAGAGACCGGACTGGCCAACACAGTGAAACTCCATCTCTACTAAAACTACAAAAAAAATTAGCTGGGTGTGGTGGTGCACACATGTCATCCTAGATACTATGGAGGCTGAGGCAGGAGAATCATATAAACCCAGGAGACAGAGGTTGCAGTGAGCTGAGATTGCACCAATGCACTCCAGCCTGGGTGACAAAGTGAGACTCCATCTCCAAAACAAACAAACAAAAAGGCTATATTTATATATTATATATCACGCATCTGTCAAAATGAATTAAGCACAATGATGTTACAAGTAACCATGTGATAAATTTTAGCAAAATTACATTAAATGAAAAGACTACCAAAGATTGCTCACAAGTTCTTTAAGTTACTGGGAAAGTTATATATTTTTATATCACAAGTAGTTATATGGGTTTTATGTAAGTAAAAATTCATTGAACTGCATACATAATGTTTTGTATATGTTATTTGTATGTACATTATAAATCAATTCTAGTTGTTTTTTAACGAATTGCATACCCTTTTTTGGGGGGTCTGGGGTGATGGAGTCTCACTCTGCGGCCAGCCTGGAGTGCAGTGGTGCGATCTCGGCTCACTTCAACCTCCACCTCCCGAGTTCAAGCAGTTCTCCTGCCTCAGCCTCTCGAATAGCTGGGACTACAGGTGTGCACCACCACGCCTAGCTAATTGCTGTATTTTTAGTAGAGACAGGGTTTCACCATGTTGGCCCGGGTGGTCTTGATCTCTTGACCTCGTGATCCACCTGCCTCAGCCTCCCAAAGTGCTGGGATTACAGGCATGAGCCACCACGCCCAGCTGCCTTTTTTATGAAGCTACAAACCACAATTTTTAAAACTTATCTTGTAATACTAAACTCCACTTCTATTTAATAAAACTAAATAAAAATGAATTCAGGATGATAATGACCTCAGAAGAGAGAAGGTGAGAATGGATTGAAGGGGGAGGACCAACCATGTTTATATATGGCTTCTTGTGAAGAGACTAGCTGAATTGGGGAAGTAACTTCACAGATGTCTATTTAATAATATAATAACATTATTAAAATTGCTAAATTAAACAAAATTACAAACACAGGCAAAACAACTAAATAAAAGGAGGCTGTGATAGTTAATTAGGAAGCTGTGATAGTTAATTTTATGTGTCAATTTGACCAGGCCATGGGATGCCCAGATATTTTGTTAAATATTACTTCTGGGTATGTCTGTGATGGTGTTTCTGGATGAGATTAACATTTGAATTAGTAGGCTGTAAAGAAGATCACCACCCTCAATGTTAGGTAGACCTCATCTAATTCGTTGAAGGCCTGAATAAAGTTTGTGTAAGAAAGTTATTTTCCCTGTGCCTGCCTGACCTCAAGCAAAGACATTAGTGTTCTACCTTCAGACCCAGACTGAACCACATCATCAGCTCTCCTGGGTCATCAGCTTACCAGCTGCAGATCCTAGGACTTCTCAGCCCGCATAATTTTTTGAGCCAATTTCTTATTTTAGATAGATAGATACATAGATAGATAGATAGATAGATAGATAGATAGATAGATAGATCAATAGAGAGAAAAATGGAAATATATGTATCTTAATATATATAGAGAGAGATAGATGGATATATAGGCTATATAGATAGGCATAAATAGACATGAAGATAGATGCAAAGATACACACAGATATATGTGTGTGTATTTGTATATATATGTGTGTATATGTGTGTGTATGTATATTTACATAAACACAACCACAAACATATCCTATTATTTTTATTTCTCTGGAGATCCCAGACTAATACAAAGACCATGTACGAACAACAAAACTATGTGTTAGAACCAGGGATTATAATTAATCAACTCTGTGTACCTGAGTTCTGAAAAAAAATAACAAGAAAGAAAAAAAGATACGTTTTACTATGGGAAACAAAAACAGAATAAAAATTCTAAATCAAGTGATAAACGTAGAAGAAACATTTTGGTATCTATACATGTCACAGAAAAAAAGTTAATACTTTGAACATATAATGAGGAATTCCAAATTGAAAAGGAAAAAGCAAACCCTTCAACTGATAAAATGTGTAATACACTTGATCAGAATTTTTTTAAGTAAAATGTAAAAGGCAAAGAGAAAATGTTAAAGTTTACTTAGAAACAGAACAAAAATACCTTTTTTACATATATCTGAATATCAGGAGCCAGATTTTTCATTATTATAGAAGTTTACAAATATAAAAATGAAAATATTAGTGTTTGTACACCTAAAAGGCCTCTATACCCACAGTATTCAGATCTTGGTTTCTAAATACTATTCTCCTTTAAAAGTATTGAGGACTTGTTGGAAAATAGGCAGACTCCAGGGATGAAGCAGAAAAAAAATAGAAGATAACTCTGAAACATCATGTTGCATCAGGAAAGAAGGAAGTGTTCAAAGAATGATAGGGACATATCACAAAGATATGGACGCCAGCTTGAAGAGACTCCCACTAGCAACATCTAGGACAATTTGAGCACCAAAAATGGATGATAATCCAGTCAATAAAATAAGAATCTAGGAGTCTGTGATAATGTAAATAATCAATTAATCAATTTGAATGAAGAAGAAAGTCTTCCTTACAGAATATTGCCAACTTATAAATGTAAGAAGAACAATAAAGTTAGAAAATTATTGATAAATGCTAGATCTAGGGGTTGAATGTTTGATGAGAAACAGTGTATTGTATAGTCTCAAATAATTTACCTACAAAGGGAACACCAGTGGAAAACCAGTAACCTTATAATGGAGAATCAGACAGATACCTACTGAACCAAGTGATCAAAATTAATACCTCTAAAAATGGACAAATAAATATCATCACAACATTACTCCTTTAGTTTTTCTGCCAAAAAGTGCATAATCTGAGTCAACCATGAAGAAACATCAGACAAACCCAATTTTAGGGACATTCTACCAAATATCTGACTTCTACCCTTCATAAATATCAAGGTCAAGAAAGGCAAATAAACAGTTTCAAAATAAAAAAGACCAAAGAGACATGACAATTAATGCAGTGTGTGATTCAAGATTAAATCTTGGAGGGGAAAAAAACAAATCATTAAAAAGAATACTAGACAATTGATGAAATATGAGTATGGACTGTAGGTTAGATAACAGTATTGTATTAATGTTAATGGTTAGGTAAGAGGATGTTTTGTACGTTCTCAAGTATTTAGTACAGGGGCACAGTGTTTCTAAATTTTGTTTCATACAATTCAGGAAAAATTTATATAAATAAGATAGAGTTAGAAATATCAGTGTTATGTGTAGAAAGAGACAGGCATGTATAATGATTATAGACACATACATGTACAACAAGTGAAGACAAATGTGAAAAGGAAGCATTGATGAATCTATATAAAAGATATTCAAGTGTTCCTTATACTCTTATTGCAAAATAAACAGTTGCTTTACAATATTTACATACACATACATATAAACAACTATACTCTAAGTAGGTGGGAATTCAAGGAAGTAGGTACTATAATATACTGCCAGTGGGGAACACGTAAGTGGGTATTACTTTTCTAAATGTCGACAGTTGGCAATATAAATCAAAACCAATAACTTTGACATGGCAAAATAGAATTATGGAGATGGATGTGCATAAATCCAGAGCTACAATTCTCATAATACTGGAAATCTAGGAAGTCTAGAGATAACACAAATGACCAATAAGAGGAAACCAAGTGAACAAATTGTGGAACATCCATTTAGTGGAATAAGGATACAATCCTTAAAAGTTTTAGTGCAGAAAGCTATTTTATTACATAGGAATTTTTATACACTATATTAAGTGAAAAATGCTAGTAGTAAAAAAGAAGGATGTGTAATTTGAACCAATTGTGCAAAAAAAATACATATTAAGGTAGAAGACATTATTGGCCCTAGTTCTTGACTCCTTTCTGGATCTACATCCTTTGCCATTGACTTTGGAGTTAGTAATGGGCCTTGCTTTGACCAACAGAATGGGGCTGAAATGTGTGTGCACCAGTCCCAACCCTAGGTCATAAGTGCTCTCACACATTCCCACTCATTCTCCTGCATTTCTGCCCATCTCCGTGAGAAGAATATAACTGGACTGGTGGCTTTCATTCCCAGGAGGAAAATGAGAGCCCCTTGGAGTAGAGCAGATCTACACAGCCAAGTCCAGCCTAGGTCAGTTAACCCCTAGCTGCCCCTTAGATTCATGAGATTAAGTGACTGCTGCATTAAGGCCTGAGATGAAGATGGCAGCATTTTCTGGAAATAGCTGATTGCTGTATACCTGAGGTACACACCTCAAAGGCTTTTTAAGGGCTACCTCTGGGTTGCATTATTACAGATTATTTCTATTTTCTTTTTATATGATTTATCTATATTTTCCAAATATTTGAACTGCATATGTATTGTTCTTGGACTTTTTTTTAAAATGACCTACAAAATGATGACAAAAGTAATTCTAATGAGCTCAAGTTCAGTGGATCTCAAAGGATTCCTGGAAAATGAGTTTCAACACTCAAAGAAATAGATAGCTTCAATTTATTAAATGTCCATTATAACCTAGGCACTTTAATAAGCGCACCCTCTTTTTTTGGAGGGGGTTGCTTCACTATCCACAAAGCAAAAAAGTTATATAAGATGATTTCCATTTTATAATTGAGAAAACTGTGATCATATAAGTTGAGTCAGATGCCTAAAGTTACTCAACTATAAAGTTTCAGAGCTGGAATTCAAACACAGGTGTGCCTAATGTGAATTCACCATCCCTGATTGATACAGAGACCTCTCTTTTCCCTGATCCAGACAGAATTCCGCTGTTGAGCTTAATAACTCAGCCCTCTATGGGGTCCTGAATGTGCAGCATTGCTCTGTTACTGTGAAATTACCCACACTATACACCCACCTCCCATAAGGTGGGATAGTAGGTTAAGAAAGCTGCAAATTCTTTGCCACTTTTCCCATTCATAGGTGGAATCTAATTCTCCTGCCTTTGAATGTGAGCTGGCCTTAGTGACTTGCTTTACCAACAGAATGCTGCAGAAATGAAGACCTGGGCTTCTGTGATGTCCTAAAAAGATTTTGAGCTTCCACTTGACCACTTGGAACCCCATCCCCTAACTCTGAGGAAGTCCAAGCCACCCTTTGAAGAAGCCCACATGAAGAGAATTGAGTCCCCCAGCAGACAGCCCCTGATCAGCTTCCAGCACCAAAGTGTCAGTCCTGTGAGTGAACCATCTTGGAAGTGAATACTTCAGCCCCAGCCCCAGTTAAGCTGCCCCCAGCTCATATCATGAAGCAGAGAGGAACTGACTCACCAGGCCTTGCCTCAATTGCTGATGCATCAGCAAAATGAAAAATTACTGTTGTTTGAAGCCATTGAGTTTGGTATAGTTTGTTGTGTAGCAATATATGACCGAAATAGTGAGTATCCTTTTTTTAAGTGATGAAGATAGGGAGGAACAAAGGAAAGGGGGGAGGAAAAGAGGAAGGGAGGAAGGGAAGAAGTATTTGTCACATCATTTCATGGAGAAAATTGCATAAATAAGTAAAATTCTTAGTAAGCAAATGCACCCTGACTCCTGAGCCTCAGTGAAGGGTGCAGTTCTAGCTCAGCATCAGGCTCCTCTGAGGCTGCTCTCCTTGTCAGCAAAATCAGATTGGTAAAAAGCCTGAAGTTACTGATGCAAACCTGCATTTCTTCAGGCAACTGCAAAAGCAATGTCCACAGTAGAGAGGCAAAAGCTATGTTTATGCACTTTCCTGTGTATTTATTTATCCTGGCATAGGCATTTTCAAACTTGTCATTTTAAACCCAAGGAATTTTTCATCCATTTTGGAATTTCAATCACCATGTTACTGAATAAAGGAGATGATGTAGGGACAGCCAAGCTCTTCTGAGTGGCACAAATCTAGTCCCTGGTGACCCGCTGCCAAAAAGCATTCAAACAAAGGAAGCTAGACCCTGGCCATGAAGTGGCATTCTTGTGCAAGATGCTTATCTGAATGGCGGCATGCTTCTTGCCCTTGAATTGTGATTAAATCTTGATAGAATAGACTCTTCTCTCGGGGTCTCTAATTTCTAGAGTGGTAAACAGCACCTAAAAGTCCATCTGGTCCAGACACCTGACTCTAGGCTGAGAAATAAATAAATGCTCCAGGACAACTTGTATACCAGTCATTTGCCCATTTGTTCTCAGATCTCAGACCCTTCCTCTGCTCAGCTCTATATTGTATATGGCTGAGTTCTTAAAATTACATTCCCCAAATCTCTCAAAACTGGCTTATGATTAGGGTTGGCCCACCCTAATCAGAGGTACTGGTGGAAGACTGAAGAAGAGGAGGAAGGGAGAAGCCAGAGTATCTTTCCCATCATTCTTTGACTTAGGCCAGTGACTGGAACTCTCCTGGCTCCCATTGGTGCAGGATGGATTTAGCTCCCAGGCTCCCAGGCTCTGTTAGCTCCACCTCCTCCCCTCTGCACACACATCCCAAGTTTAAGCTATTGATTTCTTACTCCTGATGTTCTGGTGCCAATAATCATGTTTCTACCACTGATTTCTTAGCTTCTTCTACTCCAGATTAAATGTTTCCAATTCCATCCCATACTTTAAAGCTGCTGAGGTATCTTATAGGATAAAGAAATCCTCATCAGTCTACCCTCCTTCAACCTGGTACAATTATGGATCCTTCTTATCCATGAGCCCAACTCGTCCATTGAATCTCATGAGGTCATCAGGGCTTGGATCTGAGTTCTTTCAGTTAGTATGTACTTAGCTCTCAAAATGCTCCATTTTAGAGTTAAGTCTTCTTCTGTGGGTAAGCAACTCCAGGTCAACTTACATAAGTCCCTGAAAGTTTTGGACTGTGCTGTGTATGTATTTTTATTGGCAGCACCCTGCCACCATCAGGCATAGAAGGAAAGCCCCGGTCCCATTCACTCTTCCCCCTCCCAACCATTCATCCATCCAACCATTTATCCACCTTTCCTTCATTCCATCCAACCATCCATCCAACCATCCATTCATCCATCCATCCATCCATTCATCCATCCAACCCCTCACTGATTCAAAGGATCTTATAGATTAAGTTTAGAGATTTGGGAAATAGAAAGAATGTGAACTAAAATACACTTCACCACTTTTTACTTAACTGTGTGGTCTTGGCAAATTATTTACATTTCTGAGTCTTAGTGTGCCCATTTTACAGAATATGAACTAAGAATGAAATAAATCATTTAGCTACTCCAAGCCCCAGTTTTCTACTCTGTAAAATGGGATCAGTAATGATACCTACCCATTGGTGGATATTGTGAGGAATAAGTCAGACAGTCCCTATAAAGTGCCTAACATATGATCTTGAACATAGCGAACAGCAAATAAGTGTTTGTTGTGATGATGATGATGATGATGATGATGATGTTGAAGAGGAGGAGAAGGAGGAGGGGAAGGACAAGGAGGAGGAGAAGGATGGAGATGGAAGAGGAGAACAAGGAGAAGAAGGAAAAAAGGAGGAAGAGGAGGCAAGGAAGATGATGCTATTCCCAGAAGCAATTCACAGGTCCCTCCACCTGGAAGTGAGTCCATATAAACTTTGAAAATTCCTATGAAGTATTCTGTCCATCTCCTGTGGTCCAAGCAATGCCAAAGGCCCATATGGATCAGAATCCATGAGGATAGACATGGAGACCAAAGTCACATGAAGTTGAACAAGTCACTGACAGACCACCAGTAGAGGATGCCAACCCTCTGTATATGAGTGCCAAAATATAGCCCTCTCAGAATCTCAGCCCTCTCTGTGAAAAGGCAAAGCTACCACAGGCCAGACCCAACTTACGGTAACACAGGAAGACTGGATTAGATCATGTCTACAAAGCACTTTGGACTCCTTGGAGGACAGTGGTCTATAAATAGCAGGTGGTGGTATTATTATTAATCAGGCCAACCTTTTATTGAAGCTAATTGCTACTGATGCCAATGAGACATTTATCTGGGTATAGCCAAAGAATCAGACTCTACAGCAGTGATCCATTATTTATTCATCATTAGATTAGCGGCCAAAAAAGAAATGCATCTTATAAAAAGCAATAGTATTTATTGTCTACAAGAAGCCCAAAAGAGAAAAAAATATCATCTGTTTTTCTGGTCATAAAGACTTGGGTCCCAATGCCACTCCTGGCTGTGACTGGGTACATGATAATAAGATGAATTCCTTAACATTTCTGAGCCTTCATTTCCTCTACTTCAGGGGTTGTGAAGATGAAATTAGGTGATGAATACTTGTCCCAAGCCCACTGCCAGGTGTGAGGTAAAGGCGTGGTAGCTTCCAAGGCCCATTACTTTTTTTTTTTTTCTTTTTCTTTTTTTTTGAGATGGAGTCTCACTCTGTCGCCAGTCTGGAGTGCAGTGGCACAATCTCGGCCCACTGCAACCTCTGCCTCCCAGGTTCAAGCGGTTCTCCTGCCTCAGCCTCCCGACTAGCTGGGACTACAGGCGCCCATGACCACGCCCAGCTCATGTTTCGTATTTTTAGTAGAGACGGGGCTTCACCGTGTTAGCCAGGATAGTCTCAACCTCCTGACCTCGTGATCCGCCTGCCTCAGCCTCCCAAAGTGCTGGGATTACAGGCGTGAAACACCGCGCCCGGCCCTAAGACCCATTTCTAATGCTTAGGGCTCATCATTTGTTATCGTTAACTAAACTGTCTTGTCCACACCATCCTTTGCCTCATGAAGTCTGGGCTTTTATTACCAAGGAAATGCATCCAGTTTGGGGGCCAAAGAAAGAGCAGGGAGATATGTCAACAGAAATCCAAGGTAAGGTATGCATTATGCCACGAGGCCTTACTCTTCTTTGAATAAGGTTGACTCTCCACTCCCTAATTCCCTGTCCAGCTATGACTCCAACCAATGAAGAATTACTGTGGCCAATGCCATACTTTTCTGCTGCCTGAAGTCTAGCCAATAGCTGCCTTCCTCACCCATCTCTTGCTTGCTGGTGATTGGAGGTGGAAAAAAAATGGCTCACATGTTTGAACTGACCAATGAGTGAGAGACAAAAGCCACAATGATAGACTGGCTTCTAGGTCTGCATAAACCATAAAGGTGCTCCCAAATAAACACTGTTGACCCACCGTCTGTGAAGAATCGTGGGTTACCATATCACCACATTGTTTGACAATCTCCCTGGGGCTCAGCAGAGAATAGCTGACCAAAAAATAAATAAATAAATAAAAGAAGAAGAAGAAGACGGAGTCAAGATCAGCCTGGGCAACATAGCGAGACTTCACCTCTATGAAATGTAAAAAAAAAAAAAAAAAATAGCCAGGCACGGTGGCACACACCTGTAGTTCCAGATACTTGGGAGGCTGAGGCAGGAGGATCACTTGAGCCCAGAAATTTGAGGTTGCAGTGAGCTGTGATTGCACCAATGGACTCCAGCCTGGATGACAGAGCGAGACCATGTCTCTTAAAAAAAGAAGAAAGAGAAGGAAGAGGAGGGGAAGGAGGAGGCAGAGCAGGAGAAGGTAAAGGAAAAGAAAAGAGAAAAACAAGAAAGTGTCGGTTTTCTGTTAACAAAAGCTTTAAATTTAGTGACTTAAAAATACGTATCTAATATCTTATAGTTCTGTAGGTTAGAAGTCTAACACAGATATCACTGGGCTGAAACTCAAGTGTCAGCAAGGCTGTGCTCTTTTCTAGAAGCTTTATGTGAGAATCCATTTCCTTCTCTTTTCCAGCTTCTAGAGGCCACCCACATGCCTTGACTCATTAACTCCTTCCGTCTTCAAAGCCAGCAACATCACATCTTTCTGAATCCTCTTCCCTCGACATATCTCTTTCTGATCACAGCCAGGAAAGTTTCTCCATTTTTAAGTGTTCATTTGATCATACTGGGCTCATGAAGACATTCTAGGGTAATCTCATTTTAAAGTCAACTGATTAGCAAGTTTAATTGCCTCTGTAACTTTAATCTTATTTTGCCAAATAAGGTAACATTTTTACAAGTCCTAGGATTAGGATGTGGGGCCTCTCTACGGAGCATTACTCCAACTACCACAATCACTAACCATTTGCCTCTAAATTGTGGTCCCTGGGCTATTTTTCCTCTGAATTACCAGGGTAAGGTTGATGAGTGTGGAGATTCAAAGGCCACATGCAAGACCTTCCAAATCTAATTTTTTTTTTTTTTTTTTTTTGAGACGGAGTTTTGCTCTTGTCACCTAGGCTAGAGTGCAGTGGTGTGACCTTGGCTCACCTCCACCTCCTGGGCTTAAGTGATTCTCCTGTCTCAGCCTCTCGAGTAGCTTGGATTACAGGTGACTGCCACCATGGCAGGCTAATATTTGTATTTTTAGTAGAGACGGGGGTGTCATCATGTTGGCCAGGCTGGTCTTGAACTCCTGACCTCAGGTGATCTGCCCATCTTGGCCTCCCAAAGTGCTGGGATTACAGGTGTGAGCCACCACACCTGGCTAAGAATCTGACTCTTTAGGGATGGGGTCTGGGCATGGTAGAGGTCAACAAGTTCCCCAGGTATTTTCTATGAACACTCAAGTCTAAGAACCTCTTCAAAACAGTCCTCCAACAAGGCCATTATCTTCCATTGACAAATTAAGAAGTTTCTGCATTTGTGTTTGCTTTGTTTGAAGTTGTTTCTCTAATCAATTGATGAGGTTGCTTGTAATTAGAACAAAAGATTCCAATTTTAGATAGAGTGTCTAATAGTGTATCAAGTAACTAAAGTATGTACTCTGAAGAAGCGGGCACCAATTTTAGTTCAAAAAAAATCCATCTATAATCACTAAAGAATCTCTGTTATTTGTGCTTCTTTATACATCGATCATTTATCAAAACCTTTTTCTGGGGTAAATCCTGTGCTTGCTGTTAAGATACTTAGGTCAATTTGTAGCCTGTTAAGTAAAGGGCTCAAACTTTACTAAATGAACCCACATGGCATTGGTCTGAGTCTTTGAGACTTTAATCTAAAAAGAGTTCTGTTGGTTTCTTTCCTTGATCTAGTGTCAGTCCATTTAGAACATTAAGGGGTACTCCACTCCTAGAAATGAAGTGTCCTGTGTGCCCAGTCCCCCCTGACTGGTTTCCCTGACAGTAACTGAAATACTAGGACATTAGACTAAGGGCACAAGGTTGACACACAATACTGCATCTCCAGCCTGTGGCTCCCCCACACTCTCAAGGCTAAACTTTACTTCTTGCCCATTCATGACTACTGTGTATGGAAGAGGGATACAAAAAAATAAAAAGGCATAAAAAATCTAACACATGGACATATGAGGGGGAACAACAGACACTGGGGCCTGTCAGGATGGGGTAGGTCATGGGGGAAGGAAGAGCATCAGGAACAATAGCTAATGGATGTTGGGCTTAATACCTAGATGATGGGCTGATCTGTGCACCAAACCACCATGGCACCCATTTAGCTAGGTAACTAACCTGAACATCCCGGACATGTACCCCTGAACTTAAAATAAAAGTTGAAGAAAAAAAATCTAACTGTTCTGGCTCTTTACATATATTACTTCATTTAGTCTTCACAATTCTGGAAAGTGAACTTGACTATGTAAATTTACCCATGGAAAAACAGGGGATCAGAGAAGCAATCCCTTGCCCATCAATGGCGCTTAAAAGTGGCCCATCTGGGATTCAATTAAAAATGTCTCTCCTTCTCTTGGTGGTGGGATGTGCTCTGGAAAGTGCCTGAATTCTGTCAGTCATTCAAGCTCTACTCTAACTAGGTTCGTGAAAAACAGAAGTAGAGCTTACACCCATTGACCAGAGTATTGGGAAGGGTAAGATGCTTTATTGGGATATCTCTGTTGAGGGGATATAATTCTTTACTTCCCTTTTATAACAAAGAACTGGCTTAATCAGAAAACAGTGTGAAATTCTGCATGCTTATGCAACTCTCAGCACTTCGGGATATGCACAGTCAAGGAATTCAATGGTAAAAATATAGGTGGGTGACAGACCATCAATTAATTAATCAATTGAAATAATTTTCAAAATAAAATATGGAGTATCTACCATTTGCCAAGCACTGAGCTCACAGTCTAGGGTTGAGTGGTTGCCTCAGTCTGATTTGCAATGCTATAAAAGAATACCCAAAAGTAGGTAATTTATAAAGAAAAGAGGTATATTTGGCTCACAATTCTACAGGCTGTACAAAAAGCATGGCACCAGCATCTGCTTCTGGTAGGGGACTCAAGAAGCTTCCAATCATGGTGAAAGGGCAAGGGAGCCAGTTTGTCATAAGGAAAGACAGGAAGGAAGAAGACAGGGGAGGGGTGCCAGGCTCTTTTAAACAACCAGCTCTCTTGTGAACTAATGTTGTAGGAACTCATTAGCATGGGGAGGGCACCAAGCCATTCATGAGGGATCTGCCCCATGACCCAAAAACCTTCCACTATCACTTACCCCAAACATTGGGGATTCAATCTCAGCATGAGATTTGGAGGGAATAAATATCCAAATTATATCAGTGATCCTCAAACAATTATTTGTTTGAGCTATATGACGTTGCCAATATTTGACCACCTCACCTATAGAAATGGCATTTCATATAGTTCAACCTGTAATTACACAATAAACTATATTAAAATTGTGATTAGAGCTATGAACACTCTAAAACAAGAGGAAAGAGGCCGGGCATGGTGGCTTACGCCTATAATTCCGGCACTTTGGGAGGCCAAGGTGGGTGGATCACCTGAGGTCAGGAGTTCAAGACCAGCCTGACTGACATAGTGGAACCCCATCTCTACTAAAATTAAAAAAAAAAATAGCCTGGCATGTGGTGGCAGGTGCCTGTAATCTCAGCTACTTGGGAGGCTGAGACAGGAGAATTGCTTGAACCCAGGAGGCAGAGGTTGCACTGAGCCAAGATCATGCCATTGCAGTCCAACCTAAGAAACAAAAGCGAAACTCTGTCAAAAAAACAAACAAACAAAAAAACAAAAAACAAACAAGAAAGAAAGAAAAAAATGACAGAGAAGCTGTTTGTCTGGAGCACAAGACATGATAGAGGTTGGCTCAAGATGCATCCATAGCAGAGGGCAGGGAGATCAGGCAGGATCTGGCAGACCAAGGTAAAGATTTTGGATTTAATCCAGACATAAAGCTGTTAAAGAAAATTTCCCCAACATTTTGTTATGATATTTTCAAAACATAGAAAAAAGTTAAAAGAGTTGCACAATGAACTCCCAAATACTCACTCTACCTGGATTTTACAACTAACATTTTGCTATTATCTGTCAAGTCTTCCATCTGTCCATCTATCCACTTATCTTATTTTCTGATCCATTTTATAGTAAGTGGCAGTCATCAGTACATTTTACCCCAAACTCTGCAGCATGCGTGTCATTAACTATGTAATGTTAGTGACATTACATAGTTAAAGAACTTAAAGTTCCATATTTGTACAGTTTGTTAAGGAACATGTGCATGACAGAAAGTCACAAATTTTAGGTGTCTTATTCAATGAGCATTGAAAGATTTTTTTTAACCAGAGGTGTAACTTGGCTCCAGCTTTTGGGTAATTAATGTCTGGGGATCATGGGGAGATGGGATTGATGAAAGAAATCAGTTGAGGGGCTATAAAACTAGTTTAGAGGGAGAAGATGGTAAGAAAATCCAGTGGTGGCCATTGGGACAGAAAGAAGAGGATGGATTTAAAAGATGTTTTAGAGGTAAAACAGACAGACCTTGATGATGAATTTGATTTGGGTTGATGAGGAACAGGCAGGGTCAGGTCGACTTTTGGTTTCTGGGTGGATAGTCTGAGATGAGCCAGACTTTGGTAATGGGATTGAGAGGAGAGTCATGAGTGCAAGTTTGGACATGGACCCTCAGGTGCAGACTTTAGTTAGTTAGAAAACAACTAAGGCCGGGCAGGGTGGCTCATGCCTGTAATCCCAGCACTTTGGGAAGCCGAGGTGAGCAGATCACTTGAGCCCAGGAGTTGGAGACCAGCCTGGGCAACACAGCGAAACCCCATCTCTACAAAAAATACAAAAATTAGCTGGGCGTGGTGGCATGCACCTGTAGTCCCAGCTACTCAGGAAGCTGAGGTGGGAGGATCACCTGATCCCAGGAATTTGAGGCTTCAGTGAGCCATGATGACGCCATCACACTCCAGCCTAGGCAAGAGAGTGAAACCCTGTCTCAAAAGAAGAAAGAGAAAGAAAGAAAGAAAGAAAGAAAGAAAGAAAGAAAGAAAGAAAGAAAGAAAGAAAGAAAGAAAGAAAAAGAAACAAAGAAAAGAAAATAACTAACACTGAACTGCATGTGGAGTTCCCCTTGCCCCTCCCATCCTTCATCCTTCTCTGGATTCCACCCTTAGTTAGCAACCAACTTTTCCATATGCACACCTAGGGGACCAGAATACAGAGTGCTGACTCACCGTCTGAGGTCACTAAACAGCTATTTTGGGAACATCTGGAGGCTTGTCTTTCCATTTTCAGAAGGAAAACTGTAAACCCAAGAAGCCTTAGTGGAGGCCAGGGCCCACATGCTGGGCAAACTGGCTAGAGTGCTCCTGGGCTTCAGGCAGGTCCTGAAATGTCAAGCCCACTCCTTTCTGTCACCTAGAGCATCCCCAGGGGAATGTCCAGTTACGGACTCTCACACTCTTCCCATTAGGTCATCTCTAATGCCAAAGGGGTGCCTGACAAAAAGACCTCATTGGCTACTAGGTGCTTCCAACTTAGCCATCGTTGGAGGATTGTGGGTTTGAACTGGCGGTCCAGACAGAAACTGGCTGACACCCACAGGGAATGCATTGTTGCCCCATCTCAGGCTTTGAGTTCCTTGAGGACATGGATCACTCATCGCCATACCCCACAAATGGGCAGGAAATGATTGAGGAAGGAAGAATGAAGAGAAGATGTCCCACTCATCAGACATTTGTTATATTCCAGGCACCAAACTGAGCACAGGAACAAAAAGATGCATTAGACACAGACCTTACCTAGTTGCAGAGACAGGAATGGGAGATAAGCATGAAAAGGGTATGCAAAACGCAGAAAGACAACAAACATCTACAAGATCAGGAATAAGGTTCCCAGGACAGGTGATATTTGAGGTGGGTTTTGACAGAGGACCTGATAGAACTCAGGCAAAGGGAGGAATAGAAACTGCAACACAGTGGGGTGGAAAAGAAAGAGGCTGTGGGTTCAAATCCCAGCTCTGCCTTTTTATGTTGGGCAAATGAGGTCTTTCAAAGGAGGTTGCTGACTCCAGTCTCATACCGGCTGCTGTAAGCATGCAGTAAGATAATATATGCTCTGGGCAGATCATAATAAAAGCTCATCTTTATTGAGTTCTTACTGGCTTGTACCAGAAACTTTCTATAATTTTCTCATTTATTGCTTACAACACCAAGTATTTGTCATATGGGGTATGATCTTGTAAATTAATTCATTTTTCATGGGAGGAAACTGAGTTAAGGAGATGAGCTAATTTGGTAGAAATAGTACTTTAGCCAGGCAGGATGATGGCAGAAACAAAATGATTAAAGGTTATGTTATAGCCCCTTCTTGTCCTCAGAGACTCTTCATTGTTTGTGGATCTTGGACCTTTATGAGAATCAATTTCTCCCCCAGACAAACAAACAAAAAAATGCTTATTCATTTTGTTTGTAAACTCAGGGAGTTTTTGGAACCCCCAAAGTCTGTTCACAGACTCCACGTTTATAACCCCTCTGACACCAAACCACCCGGCCACACTGTGCAGAACTCACTTACTCCATGTGGCCAAGGTGGGAGGAGAAAAAAAACCAGAAGAGCGGCTCAGGGAAGATGCCTCCAACTTGCCCAGACTAGTGGCAGTTGGAGGCTGCCATAGGGGGAAAGCAGGCACTGAGCACCCTGCCCTGGGGAGGAGGAGGAGGATGCATCAATGACACCACAGTCAAGGTAAGGTGGGATGGCCCCGAGCCAGAGCGGCACCTCCTAGGCGCCCCGAGCATCGCTCTGAGTCAGGGTGGCAGTCACTGAGGCCATCGTTGCCTGCCAGGAAAGCACAAGGGAGAAGCCCAGCAGGAGCCAGAGCTGTCTGCACATGGCAGCAACATCAGAGCTCAGCCTGGGCTGTGGGGCGGGGTGACATTGGCACAGCTCAGCCATGTGTCTGCAACCCAGACCAGCCCTGGCCTGGGGAAGCTTGGGGAGGGCCTGGCAGAACTCCCTTCCAAGGGAGGAGGTTGCACAGGACAGGATCCCAAGAGGCCTGAGATGGGGATGAAGCTGGGCCAGGGTGAGGCCACTTCCCCACAGCCCTGGAAATGGGAGGTCCCGGGCTACCTTGGGAGGATGAATTAGCCCACATCCTGCTAGCGGTTGAGGGGGTTACATTATTCTACCTTCTAATCTAGAAACGTTTATAGAGGTTATTTTTTTCTTGCAGGGGTTTCAAGTACTCATGAGTTTATTTTTTCAACTTTTTAACTTTGAAATGAATATAGACTCATTTCAACTTGCAATAATAGCACATGGAGTCCCTTGAACCCTTTGCCTAGCTCCCTCCAATGATGACATCTTATCATTGTAATACAATATAAAAACCAGGAGACTGACATTTGTAAAACACTGTTAGCTAGGTTACACTCCTTATTTAGTTATCAAATGTGTGTGAAGCTTTAAATAAATGGCTTGCATTTACAGGACCTCATCTTAGTGCTGTTCCACCTCCCAGGCCCATGAAGTAAGGTTGATGTTAGTTTGATTGGGAGGCAGAGCAAGAGACAGAGAGGGGTCAGGAGAGAAGAATGGAGACACAAGCAGCAGTCTTTTCTGAGGTCGAAATTATGGCCATGCCATGTGGCTCAGACACAGTCAGACTTGACCTGACCCCTCTGTGAACCATCGCAGCACAGGACACAGGCCAGGTGGCACTCTTGGCACATAGCTGGGAGCTTCCGTGCCTACTTTCCTTGCTTATTCTATGCAGTGGATTGAATGGTGCCCCTCAAAAGACATGTCCATGTCCTAACCCCTAGAACCTATGAATATGACCTTACTTAGAAAAGGGGTCTTTGTAGATGTAATTGAGTTAAGGATCTTGAAATGAGAACATCGTGGATTATCCACATGAGCCTTAAATACATTGATAAGTGTCCTTATAGGAGACATCCAGAGGAGAGACACAGACAGAAGAAAAGGCCACGTGAAGACAGAGGCAGATTGGAGTGCTGCAGCCACAAGTATGTGGACACCACCAGTAGCTGGAAGAAGAAAGCAGGAATCCTCTCCTAGAACTTCCAGGGAGAGTAGGGCCGAGCTCACACCGCAATTTCAGGCTTCTGCCCTCCAGAACTATCGGAGAATAAAATTCTGCTGTTTTAAGCCAAGTTTGTGGTCATTTGTTATGGCAGCCCTAGGAAACCAACATATTCTATAATGCAAACGGCCCCTCTGCACAGCCCTTGCCTTTCATAGAGCAGGTAGACAGACATTACTGGTTTGTAACCAGTAACAAATGGTCCTCAGGAATCAAGGCAGAACAGTTGATGCCAGTTCACCAACAAGGAAAGCTGGGCACAGAGCACTCTGCTGACCTGCCCAAGGATGCAAAGCTTAGGTGGTTGAGCAGTGACTCAAACCCATCTTTTGCTTATGCCCAAGCCTCATTAAGATCCTTGCTAAGATCATCCAGGGCCATTCTGAGGGACAGTTGGTTGCCTGTTGTAGCATGTTTTTGTTCTAGAGTTCAATCTCTTTATTTTTAAAAATTGCCAACTGGCAAATGTCAGCATCTCAAAGAAGGGCATTGACCAGGTACTTGGTTATCTTTTCATGTGCCCCTGCCTCCATCTGAGACAAGGGGTAAAGGGAATCACCGAGAAGGTGGGCAGGGGCACCCCCCACACAGCAAGCCCTAGGGAAGGAAGGTGGAGTCTGGATCCCCACGAATGTCCAGTGGAACATCCACTGCCTTCTGCTGCAGCTGTGGGCAGCTGCTCTTCCCTGGCAGGCCCCAAAAGGGCCCCCTGAAAGCCAAGTTCTCAGCCAACCAGTCCCCTCTGTGCTTCTGAAGACTAACGCAGGTCAAGTTATCCCCACAGTCCTAACCTGGCCTGCCAGAGCATCTTCCCCCTACACACTTTCCCTTGGAGTCCAGTACTTTATTTTTATTTTTATTTTTGAAAAGGTATTACATATACATGGGAGGAAAAAAAAATCAAAACATCATCTCCCTCCCACTCAGAACATGAGTTCCTGAATTCTCCTTCCCAGAAATAACAACTATTACCAGTTACTTGGGTTTCCTTCCAGGCAGAAGCATGTAGAGCTAAACATGTCCTTCTTTTATACAAATGAGAGGACCCTGTGTGCATCATTCTGTGCCTTTTCCCATTTGATATAGCTTGAAGATTTTCCCCAAACAGTACACATTCTTGATAACAGCTTCCACAGTATTGCCTTGCATAAATAAACTGAAATTTCTTTCATCTGCCGCCTGTAAAGCAACACTTAGGGTGTTTCTAATATGTTCTCACCATAAGCAGTGCTGTGATGCATAGCTTATACAGTCATATTTGTATTTTTAGTAGAGACAGGTATGTCTCTACTTCACACATATGTAAAAGTGTCTCCATAAGAT
Source organism: Pan troglodytes (assembly GCF_028858775.2). NCBI lineage: Eukaryota > Metazoa > Chordata > Mammalia > Primates > Hominidae > Pan > Pan troglodytes. The sequence goes on from NC_072419.2 coordinate 46,698,689, forward strand.
CAATTCCTGAAAGAAAATTTGTTGCCTCAATGGATACATGCATTTTAAAATTTAATGGAAACTGTAAAATTGCCCTCCAAATGGCTTGTAGGAATTTATCGAGCCAGCCAGCAGTCAGTATCTGTTTCCTTGCAATTGTACCCTAATGATGTGTGATCAAATCTTTTGTCTTTGCAAATCAGCTAAGTAGCAATAAACATATGAGTGCTATGAAGGATCTGGTGATGCGATAGGAATGTGTACATATGGGTATGTATGTAGAAATCATTGAGCTGCACACTTAGAATTAGAGTACCTAAGGAACTTTATGCATGCTGTACCTCAATAAAAAGAAAAATGAGGCCGGATGCAGTGGCTCACGCCTGTAATACCAGCATTTGGGAGGCCGAGGTGGGTGGATCACCCGAGGTCAGGAGTTCGAGACCAGCCTGGCCAACATGGTGAAACCCTGTCTCTACAAAAAATGCAAAAATTAGCTGGGCCTGGTGGCAGGCACCTTTAATGCCAGCTACTTGGGAGGCTGAGGCAGGGAGAATTGCTTGAACCTGGGAGGCAGAGGTTGCAATGAGCCAAGATTACGCCATTGCACTCCAGCCTGGGCAACAGAGCGAGAGACTATTACAAAAAAAAAAAGAAACAATATGAAGAAAACAGGATGCTGAGATTCAAGAATAAGAGGGTCCCTTCCTTACACTGGGCAGTCTTGAAGTGCCTCACTTGCAACCTTAGGAGCAATGAGACTCCCACACAGGAGTATCTGGAACCCATGTGAAAGAAGGTTTCAGATACAAGGAAGAGCACTGACAATGGACAGGGAAGGAGGCGGACTTGCTTGAGGAAGTGAAAACAGCAAGCTAGGGGGACTGGTCCCAGATGAGGCTGGAAAGGTTATCAGAGTCCAGATCAAACAGAGCCTCTTAGGCAAGAAGTTGGGGTTATTTTCTCACAGAAATGGGAAACCATTGAAAGGATTTAAGCACATGAGTGACAGGATCCGGCCAGTTTTGTTGTTTTGTTTTTTAATCACACAGCTGCCTGGAGAGTGGATTTTAGGAGGGAAAGAATGGAAGAGCAGAGACAAATTAGAAGGCTGCTGTGTTTTTTTAAGCTGAGAGATGATAGTGGCTTGGATCAGGATGATGATAAAAATAGGCAGAGGTGGAAAGATTGTGTATATATTTAGGAGGAATGGTCTATGAGACATCTATCCTGATCAAGAGACTGTCAGCTTTCTGGCTGGGCCTAGTGAGTGGGTCATGGTGCCATTGTACCAAAAGTGAAGAAGGCTTAGGTAGGTTTAGATTGAGGTCATAGGGAGAAAAATCAAAAGTCTGGCTTTAATCATATTAATTTGTAGAGGTCTAAGAGGCAAGAGACATCAAAATGGAATCACCCAGAAGAGAGTAATTGGTGGGCTGTGAAATGAAATGTCTGTGTTTACGTGCACTTGCACAGAGACCCAAACTACCATCACCCCTGCTTTAGGCCGAAATTTCACAGAATTGTGGGCAATGTCTTTCTATAGCCATGGGATCAGAACAACTCTGTTTCATGGGGATAGTATTTTTCTCCACAGTTTGACTCTAGGCTCTTCAAGAGCAGAGACTGAATGTTAAATCTCCTAAACCCTCAGGACCATAGCATATGCTCCCCAAACAGGTAAGTGGCTGAGTTGAGGGCTCATCACAGATTTAGCTCATGGGATCTCAAATGAAAGCAGTTACCTGAGCTCAGATCAGTATCCACTAGGAGAAGCACGGGCCTGGCCATTGGCAAGCGGACAGAAGAAAGCCCAATTCCCCAGCCCACTAGATTCAAAAGACCCCACGGGCATTGCTTCCAGCATCCAAATGAGCAAATCCAGAAGTCATTGTTAATGGTGCTGGGCCTTGTGCCACCTTTGTCAAATGGAGACTGCGAAAGGTTCAGGAAATCCCACAGAAGGCCTAATCCCTCTTTTTTGGGGGAAAAACTGCTACTATCAACCCATCTGTCCCATAGCAAATGTGCCATCAAAAAAGCCAATAAGACTCCCAAACTTGGCTTATTTTATCTGTCCCCAAAACTAGCCATTACCTCTGTCCCACAGTCTCCAAGTTTAGTCCTTCCAAGCTGTCCTCTGCAGGGCCGCTAACATGCAAATCTTAACATCCTGCCTCCCTTCTTAAAACTCCTTGATGGTTCCTGTTGTCTTTAAGGTAGAGCCCAAACCAGTCACACATATCTTTTACGATCTGGCCTCTAACAACTTTTCCACTCATACACCCTGACTTCCAGACTCATACACCTTCTCTCTGTTCCCCGAGCATGCTACAACCTCATTTCTCAATTCTTTCCTTGAAAGAGCTAGTTCATATTTAAAAGAAAATAATATGGGGAGATGCTAAGTTCTTGGGGAACACAGATTAAAATGGGATAATCTTTTCCAGTTATAAACTGGTAAAAATTGTTGAAGATTTAAAATACTCAGCGGTTAGAGAGGGGGAAGAAGCTGTTTTGTTTTGTTTTTTTTAATTTTTTATGTTTTCGAGATGGAGTCTTGCTCTGTCACTCAGGCTGGAGTGCAATGGTGTGATCTCAGCTCACTGCAACCTCCACCTCCCGGATTCAAGTGATTCTCCTGCCTCAGCTTCCTAAGTAGCTGGGATTATAGGCACACACCACCAGGCCTGGCTAATTTTTGTATTATTAGTAGAGACAGGGTTTCACCATGTTGATCAGGCTGGTCTCGAACTCTTGACCTCGTGATCCGCCCACCTCAGGCCTCCCAAAGTGCTGGGATTACAGGCGTGAGCCACCAAATCCGGCCAAAGCCGTTTATTAATCTGTTGGTAAACACATAAGTTATGTCACATTCAAAGTCCTGCACACATTTAAAAGGCAGATGTGCTTTCACCCCAGCCATCAAACTTCCAGAATTCTTGTCCATCAGACTACTTGGACAAATATATACATAAAACATGTTTACTCCAGCCTTATTTGTCATAGCAAAAATAGGAGACAATTTAAAGGCTCCAAAAAACAGAGCAGCTAAGTCACTTATGGCACATCCAAAGTGGTGAATTCTAAGAAGTTGTTAAAAAGAATGAGGTGAAATCATATGAACTGATTTGGGGGGATGTGTATGTTATTTTGTTAAGGCTGAAAAAATAGCTGTAAAATCAGATTATATGATCCAGTTTTTGGAAAAAAAAAAAAAAAAAACAAGAAAAGAATGAAGAGAGAAATCTAGTATGCACATCATTTCTCTCATGGTAGTTCCCCTGGGCAGTGGGAGTGGGGAATGATGAGCAAATAGGAAAGACTTTCATATTTTAGTTTGTACATTGCTATATAATTAACATATTTTCTTCACAAACATGCACTCCTTTTGAAATTAAAAGAAGATATATATAATAAATAATAATTAATAAAAATTTTTAAAGAGCCACAGGACAATGAGTTAGCAAGGGCAATTGCTGCTGATAGTTGAAGAAGAATCAAGCCTCAAAGAACATGGAAGAACGTTCCCCCCAAAATCTGAAAGGAGGTGGTTTAGGAGGTGGAAGTAAGAAGAGGGAGGCCATTTGCACATAGACCCCAAATTCAAAGCAGGCTTCAGAGCAGACACTTCCAGGGCCTTATTTGTGCAAAGTGGCAGCTGGGAGACCATGTTACAAGAACTGACTGAGATCAGAAGGTGAACAGCATGTGAGCCCCTGTGAGGATCACTCAGGACTGCTGATCTCCTAGGACCAGTTGTCTGGCCATTGCTGAGAGCCATCAGCTCTGTACCTGGCGCCCTGCTGGGGCCAACCCTTGTCTCTGTTCACATGACCTGGTGGGAGCATCCACCAGAAACAAATGTAAGATGAATATCTCAAGAGAGAAATGATTCTAAAGAAAGAGAGGCTAGAGCTAGTTCAGACTATAGTATGCTGTCTGGACCTCATATATCCTTTGTCCTGCCCTCAGTTCTCATGCCTGAGTCCTGAGCCAAGGGGGTGTGTGAAGAATTAGAATGAATGGGGTGCTGGTCACATTCTTTGTCTTGATCTGGGTGCTGGCCACATAGGTATATTCAGTTTGAGAAAATTCAGCAACAGCTGTACACGTAGGATGTGTGCACATATGCATATTATAGTCAATAAAAATTATTAATAAAATTAAATGTTCCTCAATCTCCACTGTATCATTTTTCTTAAAAAGATACAGCAGATAAGGAGGGAGGGTTCTTTGGACCTTAGGAGAGCAAAATGAGAGGACTCTTTTGTTTACTTGGATGTCTCAGGGGTCATAGCCTTCCTCCCAGCATGAGTGGAGCCCACAGTGATGGTGGTGCCCATGAGCTCTATTGTAAACACCTAGACAGGGTTACGGATGTAGCCATAGCTAGAGATACAGATTTATGCACCTGGGAATTTTACTCATATGTTTGATGTTAACAGAAAAATTCCTGAAAGGACGCAAACTAAACTAAGGACAGTGGTTACCTGGGTGAGTCATTCCTACTTTTTTTTTTTTTTTTTTTTGAGACAGAGTCTTGCTCTGTCACCCAGGCTGGAGTGCAATGGCGCAATCTCAGCTCACTGCAACCTCCGCCTCCCAGGTTCATGCCATTCTCCTTCCTCAGCCTCCGGAGTAGCTGGGATTATAGGCGCCTGCCACCATGCCCTGCTAATTTTTGTATTTTTAGTAAAGACAGGGTTTCACCATGTTGGTTAGGCTGGTCTTGAACTCTTGACCTCAAGCAATCCACCCGCCTCAGCCTCCCAAGGTGTTGGGATTACAGGCGTGAGCCACCGCGCCTGGCCTCGTTCTTATTTTTTGTATCATTTATTTCTTCATTATTTGATTATTCCTACAAAAATGTATTTTTAATTACAACTTATTAAGGTCTTTTCTCCTCTTGCTTGTTGACAAAGCTTTAGACATCCTTGAAGGTGCAATCTTTTCCCCATGACACTTTCTCTGACTTCTTTGTACAGGTTTTCTCAAAGTTTTGTCCTCCCACCCTGACTACTTGTCCTAGAATCACCTGGGGAGATAGTTGAATTTGTAGATTTATGACCCTCTTCCCAGACTGGCTGAAGTATAATATCTGGAGCTCCTGAATCTACATTTTAAGGCAATTTTGTTGCTCATTGTAGTTGATCATCTTTGGGTTAGATGACGAATTCCTTTCTTTTCTAGGCATTCAGAACTCCTTAACATCTGCATTCTGTGGCCCAGGGTTTATTGATCCCAGGACTGTCTTCTCCATGAGACTGCAGCCCCTCAAGGGCAGTGACTATATCCAATTCAACTAACTTTCCTCAGGGTTTGACATAGGACCCATGACATGAGATGTTCAATAAATATGTGCTGAATGAATGAATGAATGAATCTTCATCATCACACAATCACTGGGGTCCCAAGGATGAGACTTGCATGGTGGGCCAGTGCAGATACAGAGCTGGGCTTGGTTCAGGTACATTTTTGCCACTCTGAGGAACTCCAGCTTGTGATCCCAGGCTATCCTTAGTAGAGAGGAGCCAGGATTGGTGAGATAATAGGGAAACTTCAAAAGCCAGTGAAACCAGCCAGAGGAGCCACCCAGTAACCCAGATTATGGGATTCAGTTTCTATACATTAGGCTATCTCACCATTAACATTAAAAGAGCTGTGGCATAAATCACAAGCAGCATGGTTCCAAAGATTAAGGACCCCTCTTACCAGCAAATTCAAGGTCCCTTAAGAGTATAGAACAGTAATCACAAGCTCGCACTGCAAAGCCAGCGACCTGGGTTCAATTCCTTATTCAACTTGTTAACTATGTTTTGGGCTTGTTTCCCCTATGATTCTCAGTTGTCCCATCTATAAGCTGAGAAAAATACTATTGCTTAACTCCAAGAGTTGTTGCATCAGGTTAGATCATCCATGCAACAAATATTCCTTACACTCCTACTGTGTACCCGTGCCCGGTACTGTTCCAAGTGCCAGGGAGTTAACAGTAAACAAAGCAAGCACAAAACCCTGTCTTGAGGGTTAACTCATGTAAAGCAGAGTCCGTAGCACAGAGTCATTGCTTCAGGTGGTCAAAGGAGACTCTTTATATCCAGACCTGATGGACCTTAAAGAGCAATCTCTAAGCTGGCTGTCAGTTCCTGCATCTAGAAATTAAGACACGCAAAGAAGGTAGCAAAAGTCATCCCCAGATCCTGTGCAATGGTCAAAGAGGTATAGTAAATGGCTAATAAATAGAAGCTGTGAAAATTGCAACTGTAATACCCAACTTGCCCTGGTGGAGCACAGAGGCAGAGGCAGCGCCTCTTAGGGCCCTGAAGCCCAGAGAGACAGGAGCTGTGTAAACAAAGTGCTTCAGGAGGAAAGGATGCCAAAATGTGTCCCCAGCCACAGAGTGGCTCAGCAGACTCCCCCGGCTCCAATTCTTGGAAATAAGTAGCTCCTTTTTTCCAGAAGAAAATAAACTTAAACAGGAAAGTGCTTCATGATTCAGTGGGTTACTCGGGGCCCTGGAAGTGTGAGTGTGCCTGAAGACGTCGGCAGTGGTTTACGGAGCACCCCAGCATTGGGGAAGAAGCCCAGTTTCCTGAAAGTGAGCATGGCCTGAGTCTGTGTCTGTTTATGCCCATGTCCCTGGTACAGTGCATGCTAACACGTGCCTCTGTACATTTGTATAGTGGGTGCACATGTGTCCAGGTGTGTGTGTGAGTGTGTGCGCTCCCATGCAGGTTGGTGGGAATATGCGCCTATATGTGGCTTTGCCTCTGCTCCTGAGGACCTGGGTTTATAATTTCCACACACATTCCTCTGTGTGTGTGTGTGTGCTGTATGCACCTGTATTTGCTTGTGTCTATGTCTGTGTGCTTGGATAACTGCAGGCATGCTTTTGTGATGAGCAGAAGAGGAGAGAGAAAGCAAAGACAGCGAGGAAAAGACCTGAGCCAGGAGAGGATGGGGTTCAAAGCCTGCGGAGAAGTGCGGAGTAGGTGCTGAGTCCTCTTGAGAGATTTCTGTCAGGGATGTGGTGAGGAAACAGACCCAGAGTGCCCCACCACAGCCTCCAGGAATGGGGTCTGGGTTTGCTCTGATCTGGTGGCTGCTCTGATGTCAGGGTATAAGGTGTCTCTGTGGGCATACAACAGCCCAGCAAGATCTCCAAGGGGCTCCTCCACAGCCCCACCCAGGGGATCTGGCCCATCAAGTGGCACACATTAAGACTTCTAGTAAGGGGGAATCATGAGCCCCCCCTGTCAGCCCCGGACTGTGGGAATTATGACTTTCCAACAGGAGGTGAATGAAGGTTCGTCCCAGCTTCTGAGCGCTGCTAGGAGATCCTGGGAAAGAATAACCTGTGAGTCCAACCCACGCCCTGGGCCTTCACTGTCCCTCACCAGCCGGAGAAGCTCCATGGCTGACACGGCGGATCCCTAATATCCCCTACTCACCCCAGGAGAGCTGGGCCCAGGCTTCACAGAAGAGAATGAGTTATTCACATAGGGAAATTACACCACCAGAGGTGCTGCCATCAGTGGGGTGCCTCTTGGGAACTTAGGCATTAAGCTAAAGACAGTGACAGACAGGGTCAGCGCTAGTGGGGCAAGGACCAGTGAGGTGAAAAAGAACAGTTTCCTAAAGAATGTGCAGACATTTCAGGACTCTCGCCTCTAGGAAAACGGAGAGCTTCCAAGTTTTGGGAAATTTTCATCAAAGAATATTTTCTTTCTATCTGGTAGTGCAATTACCCCGGGCTTGTCCCCCAAGCTGAGAGGGCCTGGCCTCGCAGTTTACAAAGACAATCGCCCTGGACACCAGATTCCGCAGTCCTGGGGGCTATAAGTAGCTTGTGCAGTGGCCTCCACTTCCTCATGTCAGTTTTCTCTGAGATTTTCCTGATCCTCTAGCTGACCACACCCACTCCAACCAAGCACACAGAGCTTCCAGAGAAGTCTGCCCTGTCTTCAGTTCCCAAGCTCAGGCATGTGCAAATGAGGCCCACTCCTAAGCAGGTGGCTGTCCCACCCCATTCTGGGACTTTCTTATGGGATTCACCCTCAGTGTCTAGTCTTAGTGGTAAAGGATAGAGTAGAGGCTCAAATTTCCTAGCTGGGATTGTAAAAAACTGCCTACCTGCCTATCCACAAAAAGACACATTCAACATGTAAGAGGTGAGGACCAAGACTCTGTCTTCTCCAGAAACACTCTCAGACCTGCTAGTGAGAAGCCAGCTGGGACAGGCTGCACTGATCCCTCTCCCTGACACCTCAGTCCTATCAGCAATCCTCCGTCCCATCCTCAACCAAGGTACCACTTTTTTCCTGACTGGCAAATTCCATTTTAGGACCCTGGGAAGTCCTACATGTGTCTGCCTAGGGCTCAAAGCTCAAATAGAATTGGAACTCAAGACCAGCTATAAATGGTCCAGGGTTTCCATTCCCTCTGCATTTGAACCCTTCTAGAGAACACCTTTAGAGAGAGCTGAAGCTAGGGACATAGTCATTATACTCTCACTGAATACCAATTGCCGTCATCAGGAAAAGAGACAGAGAGACCGCTGTGCCCTGGCGCTGAGACCAGAGAAGGGTAGTGAGCATGAATTATGTATTACACAAGCAATAGAGATAAGAGTGGAATGGGGGAAATCATAACCCTATTAATAATGGAAGTGCAGTTTGTAAACTCTCCACCAGGAATAATTTGCATTGCAATATAAACAGGGAGTATAACACACAGCAGCCGGCAATGGTGCTTCAGTAAAATGTAAAAGCCACCATTTCGAACATTAAAAGTCATGATTAAATTATAAGAATTTGTTCAGCAGCGTGTACAAGGAGAGGGCACGCGCTCCGACTCCATCTGAGCACAGGGTCAGCCCTTCCTCCACATTTCTAGGAGCATGAACCAAGGACTTGCTTGGGTCCTTGAGACCTTGCCAATTCCTATATTATTATCACTAGTATTTGTTGTTGTTGAGTGCCTGCTATGTGCACCACTGTAAGCGTGTTGTGTGCAATAACAGTTAATTTTTGAAGCAACACTATGAGGGAGGTCCTATAACATCTCCATTTTATAAATGAAAAAAACAGAGGCTAAATGGTTTGCCTTAGGCTGCAAAATTGCTAAGCTGGAGGTGTTGCGGTGCAAACCCGGACAGTCTGAGCTCCCAGCCCACCCTCCTCAACACTGTGCCCTGGTATCTCTTCGGGAGCTGCTCAGGTGTCCCTTTAGGCACCTCTGAAACGGTGCTGGTGGGATGGAAAATTGGAACCAACCTTTTAAAAAATGACTTGGTGGTATATTAGGAACTTGATCAACCTGTGACCAAGTTGTTCTTCATTTCTAGGAGTCTCCTGAAAAGAACTTAAAAGCATTATGATCTCTGATAGCTACTGAGGTATAATAATTATTAGATATTGATGTATAAAAGCTCTGGGTACAAACATGGGTTTTATTACCACATTATCATGTGAAAAAATTAGAAGTAACCCAAATGTCTGATATTCATTGAATTGTTAAACAATAATAGGCTGGGCGCGATGGCTCACGCCTGTAATCCCAGCACTTTGGGAGGCCAAGGCGGGCAGATCACGAGGTCAGGAGATCGAGACCATCTTGGCTAACATGGTGAAACCCCATCTCTACTAAAAAATACCAAAAATTAGCTGGGTGCGGTGGCGGGCGCCTGTAGTCCCAGCTACTCGGGAGGCTGAGGCAGGAGAATGGCGTGAACCCGGGAGGCGGAGCTTGCAGTGAGCCGAGATGGCGCCACTGCACTCCAGCCTGGGCAACAGAGCGAGACTCCATCTCAAAAAAAAAAACAAAACAAAAAAACCCAATAATAATGCATAAATATTATGCATCCAAAAGGGGCATTGTTGATAAAGAACTTACAATAACATGAAATGTGCTTGTTAAGTTAAACAAGTACGATATAAAAGGATAGACTCTCTATGAGCTCCACTGAGTAAAACAATATATAGAGAACTGTGGGCATGTAGCTACAAGGTTACTAATGTTCCTCTGTATGTCAAAAAGTATACGTGTTTCCTTTGCTATTTTCTGCATTTTCCAAGCATATATTACTTTTACAATTTTAAAAATTATATAGATAGATATAGATATGTTGATACAGACATATTGATTGATTCATTCTGTTACTTAGTATATGTAAATTTGAAGGTGCCCTCACCATCTCAATTGTAAACAATTATAGACACCAAACAGAATGAGAACAGCCCTCTTTGTCCCCAGCTTGTCATCCCTGTCCTCAAAGTCCTGTAGGTCCCACTATCCAAAGAGTTCCCCTCACTCTCTATTGAGTGCCTCCCTCACAAAGCCATCGGCTCAGAACTGCCTGGAGCAGAAGACTGGGACTGGAACACTGTCCTCCACACAACATAAAGAGTGCCCCATGTGTCACACACTTTTCTCTATGGTTTCTATAAGCATCAGACATAGGGGAAAGCACCTCCATCTACATCTGTGGATCTAGAACCCGACAACCCCATGCTTACTCCCAGGAAAATCAGGCGAAGCTGGGAGTGCCTGCCCTCATGGTGAATTCGAGAAGGCACTGGTCTATGAGACACTCCTGGCTCTATACTGACCACCTGGCTGTGTGATCTCAGGTAAGTCACCTGAGTTCTCCACACTGCAGCTGACCCTTCCATAAAATGGGAATGTTTGACTTGAGCATGCGAAGGCTCTTTTCCTGCCATGAGAGTGTACACACATAAGGTCACATGAGTTTGAGACAAATCTAAATGGGAACTATTTCAAGGCTGTTGTCGAGCATTCCAGTGCATGGTAACATAAAGGCCCAGCTGCCTTGCCAGTTCAGAGGCTGGCAGCAGAGAAAGTGAGGGCAGTGGAGTTAGAACAAGGCGGCATGAACATGTGGCTGGAGTGAGCTTTGGCCGGGCTCCTGGCCTCCCTTATTGGCCAGAGTGTTGTCATCTGGAATACAGGCAGATGGACTTTGTCACCAACAGATGATATCCCATCCAATGACCTGTAAGAGTCTTAATGCTGAACACCCTGGCAATGGGCAGACCATGGCTCCTCCTGGAGGATGATGGAAGCAGGGAAGATAACTGGATTCTCCAAGATGGGAGTAGCATTCAAGAAGTGGGATGTCACAAGACTGGGGACCTAGAAGCCCCAAAACTGCCAGGAGGCTGAGAGGCTCTGAGCCCAGGTTGGGAAGGGAGCAGACAGCAAACTACACTCCCCAGTGTTCTCAGCACATTATTGACATTCCAGAGAGGAGATGCAGAGAATTAATTTCGTGATGACTTCCTCCCCCAATTCCCATCCCTCTCCCCTGCCCACACAATCCCCAGCTAAGTCCAAATGAGGGCCTGAGACTTGCAGGAAGACAAATGATCCCAATTTAAAAAATGCTCCAGAGGCCTCCATATTCCATTCCTTCATTTGTTCCTCCCCAGTGTCCCACAAGAGGCTGCAGATCCTAATCCTGGGCACAGTGGCAGTGGCATGCAGTTGGTGCTCAGTAAATGCCTGTTGGCTCTGAACCAAATATCTTCAAACTGCCCTGTGAGACATCACTTTCCCAGAGGGGAGGACGAGCATTTAGCATTAACTTGGTTCTTATTCTGCAAAGCGATCCCAGTTTCCACTGCCTCTGCCTGTGAAAGTCTCCCTACCGCCAGTGTCCCAGGGGCTCACAGTGGCAGGAGGCCTGGGGGCTTTCTCACAGCTGCCTTTAACATTTCCTTCTGGTTATGCCCCGCTGCTCTGGTGACTGATGCTATTTGTCAGTCACCACCCAGGGGAGTCATGGAGAAAGATTGCCCAGGTGCCTGTCACAATCCAGGTACAGCCATAGGTGCTGACACCTTGTCACTGTGTCACCCCGACCTGGTCTTATTGGCCTTTACATGTTGCTTCCCAAAGAGACATCAGGAGATGTCAGAGGCTAAGTGGGGGCGGGGCAGTCCCTGGATCCCAGACTCACCTCCCTATATCTGCAGCAGAAAGGTAGACACAGAAATGCAGGAAGGAAAGAACACAGCCTTTGAGGAGCCTGGAAAATTCTGGGCTCTTGGGGCAATGAGGGAAACTGAGGAAGGAGAAAATGTCAGGAAGCAGGGTCTGCCCAAGATGGGGCACAGAATCACACAGAATTCGCCTTTCAAGATCTGATTATAAGAAAATAATCAAGCACAGGGACTACGACTTATGTCCAAAGATGGGCATTTTACTGCCATGCCTAAGAGTGGGAAAATTAGAAATGCCTCTGCTTGGCCGGGCGCAGTGGCTCACGCCTGTAATCCCAGCACTTTGGGAGGCCGAGGCGGGTGGATCACAAGGTCAGGAGATCGAGATCATCCTGGCTAACATGGTGAAACCCCGTATCTACTAAAAAACAGAAAAAAATTAGCCGGGCGTGGTGGCGGGCGCCTGTAGTCCCAGCTACTCGGGAGGCTGAGGCAGGAGAATGGCGTGAACCCTGGAGGCGGAGCTTGCAGTGAGCCGAGATCGCGCCACTGCACTCCAGCCTGGGCGACAGAGTGAGACTCCGTCTCAAAAAGAAAGAAAGAAAGAAAGAAATGCCTCTGTTTACTGTGCTACCCTGGGCAAGACACTTCACTATCTAAGCCTCAGTTGCATCAGCTGCGAAATGGGAAAAACAGTAATACTTTATGAATTTGCTGCAAAGATTAAATGAGATAATGCACAGAAAGTGCTTTGCATAGTACTTGCCATAGAGTAAATTTTCAATTTTAGTAAATAGCATTTAGTAAATAGCCAGTAGCAAGTAGCCATTACTAAAATTGCATCCAAAAATAATTTATCAGTTACACAAATGGTGACATGCCAAAAAATAGTGTGAAATACTAAGCAATTTAAAGCAGGTTTCCTTCCAAAGAGATTTGCAGTGAAGGGGACCAAGCTTATGGTATAATTTATAATAATATGTATCTATGTTTTTCCTATAAAATGTGCATATTTATAGTGAGGAGTGAACTTAATTTTTTATTGGAACTTTTTTTTAATCTATGTCCAAATTTCACTAGTGGGGACAGAAAAATTCTTGGCTGAATATAGGAGGGGTCCAGGAAGCCAGATGGAATTAAGGAGCCTGTTTCCCCTAAGCAGATGAAATCCTGCTCTGAAAAATATTTCCTGGTTATCCCACACTGATTTAGTCTGTTCATGTGCATGTGTATGTAGGTGGTTGTGATTGTGTGTTTGTGTGTATGTTGTGTGGATGTGTGCATTTGTGAGTTTCTGTGTGGTTGGGTATATATGCATGTGTGTTTGTATGTGTGTCTGTTCGTGTACATGTGTGTGTGTCTGTGTTCATGTGTGTGTTTGCGTATGTGTCCCTTGCTGCATATGCATTCCCTAGAGCAGTGTTTCCAGATTGTTCAAAATGCAGATTCTAAACCTAGACACCTGACCAGAGCAGGGAGTATCCTGAACTCTGAATATGTGTCAGTTTTTTAGGGATTCATGTGCACAGCATATGAAGAGTTTGGTAACTCTAAAGACAGGTATCTTACCCTGTTCACTTCAAATCACCAGTGCCTGGCATAGGACCTAGTATATAAGAGGTCCAACAAATGGTTATTGAATGAATGAATCAGTCAACCAATCAATCAGTTAACCAATTCATATCTTCCCAACTTTGAGGAAAATACACATATCCTGAACTGTACTAGAATGTGAGTTCCCTAAGGATGGGAACCATGAACATAGATTTTCAATAAACTTGGTGAATTAGTTTTCCCTAATATCGATGTAAAGGAAGGCTCTTCTTTTCCTAGAAAGACTGTCTTTCTTAACAGAGCTCATGGTCACAGGGGAAACACAGAGGAGCAGAAAAGACTCTTGGCAGTGTCCACTCATGCCAGCACATGGTCTGTCTGTAGGAGTATGGGTACAAATGAAAAGTGGGGCCAAATATTACTCTTACAGCAAAAGACTGAATAAGAACAAAACTAGAAATTGTAGCTGCAGCCACCTCTCAAATCTATATGATTTTTCAGAGCTATCGAGGTTCTTTATCCCATTTGATCCAAGACAATGGAGTGAGTTCCACTTTGACAGATAAAAAGATAAAGTGACTCAACCAAGTTTCTTCAGCTCCTCAGGGGTATCACCAGGCCAAGAATCCTGGTTGTCAAGTCGAGCTTCATTTTCAGGATTCTTTGTTAGTATAATGATGAAGACTGTAATTTTCCTTTGTTTCGCCTCCTCAGCTCAACTATAAGCAGATCCCGACTTCAGGAAGCATCCAGCTAAATGAGTTGGATGTGTCCCTCCAAAGGTTTAAGCAATGAATTATTATTTCACAGGTGCCTCTGATTCACCAGCTCTGAATAGCTGGACTGGTTTGGCTTGTTTACACGCAAATGCAAAAGCCATTAGGGAGCCCCAGTTCCAACACTGCAGATTTTGTTCTAAGTACCAACATCCCAAAATGCTCTCCATTACTTATCTGGAATTTCAAAATCATGCAACAAATGTAAGTTACAGACAAGATTTTTTAAAAAATAATAACAGCAATGCCAGAGAGGAAAACAGAAAAAAAGAAAGACAATATTTTTCAAATATTTTCCCAACTGTCATTTTAATAATGGCCTATCAACAAAGTATGCTAATTTCCCTCCACAGATACCTGCGAATGCAAATGCAAAACAAATAATAATTAATGTCTCTGTGTGAAAATCAAGCAATTTCTATTAATTCTGCATCAGACATGAGATTATGCACATTCAAAATCATGATCTGTTTTCAACAGCAACAGTGACAATTGTAAAGAAGAAATGGTGAGGGGAGGCTCTGGAGTTAACAGAATCCACATAGCCATCCTTGATATGACCTCTCCCAGCTTCCCAACAAAATACAGTCAGCTCTTCGTATCCACAGATTCAACCAACCACGACGAAAAATATTCAAAAGGAAAAAATAAAAACAACAATAAAAAATAAAACACATTTAAAAGTACAGTATAACAACTATTATATTTACATAATACCTTACATTAGGTATTATAAGTAATCTACAGTTGATTTAAAGTATATTAGGGGATGGGCTTATGTTATATGCAAATACTAATATGCCATTTTATGTAAGGGACTTCAATATCCACAGATTTTGGTATCTGTGGGGTTCCTGAAACCAATTCCCCACAGATACCAAGGGACAACTATATATACGAACACTCTTGGAACTAAGAAAAGTAATCAACCAAGTGTCAAATTATAAGCAAAAGTTTTACTAACTATAGCATAAAAGGAAACTGATAAAAAATAATATTCTTGATGGTGAGTACTGACATCTGAACCAGAGTATCAAGGCTGGAAGGCACTGTTGAGCCCTAGCTCACAAGCAGAGACTCCAGATCTTTGCTGATTAAAAAAGCAGACACCCTCCTCTCTGGTATGCTCCAAGAGCTTCCTAAACCCATCCTCCCTGAAACTACCAAGAATGGTCTTCTTTTTTTTTTTCTTTATTTCAAAAACAAACAAACAAAAAAATTGGATACCTATTGACCCATCCTCTAAGTTCCCTCCCCTCACCCCTCACCCTCCATGCCCCAACAGGCCCTGGTGTGTGTTGTTTCCTTCTGTGTCCATGGAAAACCAAACACTGCATGTTCTCACTCATAAGTGGGAGATGAACAGGAATGGTTTTCTACTTCAGTTTATAGACTATCATCTGACTACAATGTCACATGGAGGGAAGTGGAAGAGATCCAAGATGGGATATGATGCTGGCATTAGGCAAAGTCATAAAAGGAGGCCTGGAAGCTATGCTTCTTAGAGGTTGTGAGGTTTCAGATATTATTTCTACCAAAGGGGAGAGAGAAGACTATCTCAGAATGTCCAGAAACAAATGATCTGTTTCACACTCAAAGAATCAGGGAACAAAAGATCTCACAACAGTCCAGCAAAGTACATTGTAGTCAATGCATGAAGGAAAATAGAAACCCATCCACAGCTATGCTGTCCAACATAACAAGCACTACTTATATGTGGCTATTTAAATTTAAATTAATTAAAATTAAATACAATTAAAGATTCAATTCCTAAGTTCATAATCACATTTCCAGGACTCAGTAGCCACATGTAGCTAGTGGCTAGCATATTGGACAACATAGATAGGGAATGTTTCCATTGTCATAGAAACTTCTATTGGATAGCTCTGATCTAGAGCCTGAAAAGCCTGAAAACATAAACTCCAAGTGACAGATATATTTCACTTATTCATCCTCTCCTACTCTATCCCATGCTCCCAGAAGGCAGACCTCTATGGCATATGGTAAAGGACTTCTTGTTCTTTTTTTTTTCCAACTAACTTTTATTTTAAGTTCGGGGGTACATGTGCGGGTTTGTTACATGAGTAAATTGCATGTTGTGGGGGTTTGGCATACAGATAATTTTGTCACCTAGGTAATGAGCATGATACTCAATAGGTAGTTTTTCAGTCCTCTCCCCTCTCACCCTCCACCTTCAAGTAGGCCCCAGGGTCTACTGTTCCCTTCTTTGTGTCCATGTGTACTCAATGTTTAGCTCCCACTTATAAGTGAGAACATGCAGCCAATACTGTATATTTGGTATTCTGTTCCTGCATTAATTTGCCTAGGATAATGGCCTCTAGCTGCATCCATGTTGCTGCAAAAGGCATGATTTTGTTCCTTTTTATGGCAGTATAGTATTCCATGGTGTATGTGTACCACATTTTCTTTATCCAAAACACCACTGAAGCACACCTAGGCTGAAGGAATTCTTGTTCTTTGGTCTCTGGTTGACTTCAGCGATAGGAGGGCACTAGAATGACACTATAGGACTGGAGAGTGAAGTGAGGCCTTTGTTGCTTTGGTTTCTGACTTCCTCCCTACTGGTCATTGTGATTTAGATGTCCCTCTGTTAAAAGCTGTCACTCTTGGCAGGCAGCTTTCCATATAACTATTCTCTGGGCTCTGGTAACATTTCCCTCCTCCTCTTGATCCTTCAGGCTGAGGGTAGGTAAAAATGCCTCACAAGCGACTCGACTTGGGGCACTGCATCATCCCTTTTTTGTTTTTTGTTTTTTTGTTTTTTGAGACAAGAAGTTTCATTTTTGTTACCCAAGCTAGAGTGCAATGGCATGATCTCCGCTCGCTGCAACCTCCGCCTCCCGGGTTCGAGCAATTCTCCTGCCTCAGTATCCCAAGTAACTGAGATTGCAGGTGCCCACCACCATGCCAGACTAATTTTTTGTATTTTTAGTGGAAATGGGGTTTCACCATGTTGGTCAGACTGGTCTCAAACTCCTGACCTCAGGAGATCCACCCACCTTGGCCTCCCAAAGTGCTGGGAATACAGGCATGAGACACTGCGCCCGGCCTGTGTTATCCCTTTTTAGAGCTCCTAAACTCCTCCCACACCCTGGGAAATGATCCCTTAATAAATCTTTTGTCAACTACCTACTATGAGGATGTTATGTTTCCCCTGAGTGAGTACCCTGATGGGTCAGATTCTGCTCTAACTTAAGTCTGAGGAAATGACTTTATCAAAATCTACAGAGACCGCAGAATCTACAGTCCCCTGGGGCAGACCATGGATTTAGAAGTATGTCTTTCCATTTAACAATGATTAAACAAAGGAAAATAGCACAGGAGTTAGCAAATGTTTTTCATGAAAGACCAGAGAGTAATATTTTGGGTTTTGGAAGCTATACAGTCTCTGTTGTAATTACACTGCAGTGTAAAAGCATGTAGCCATAGACAATATATAAATGAATGAGTGGGTCTGTGTTCTAATAATTTCATTTACAAAAACAAGGAATAGATTGGATTTGGTCCATGGACTGTAGTTTGCCTAAAGATGCCAAAAAATGCATGCCTCTGAATTTATTTACTATAAAAAGAAGAAATATATATATATATATATATGTACGTGAGTGTGTGAGTATGTGTGTGTGTGTGCACGTGTGTGTGTAGTTCTCTATAAACTGCAAGAATGTATGGCTTCTAGGAAGAGAAGGAGATAAAAAATGAAACAAAATGCAAAAGCAAAATGCAGGCTAAGGTGAAGAAAAGTCTTGCTGAGATACCAAAGAAGGCAGAGAAACAATTAATACACTCTTAGAATTATAGTTTACATTAGGAGCAATAAAGAGCAGAACTTATACTGCAGAAAACTAAGTTTCAGAGAAATAATAAATTTGAAACATATCTTTTAGAATCTGGAGTTGAAAATAATGAGCAAACAGATGGCATATATGAAGAATAGAGAAAAGTGATCCAATTTACAAAAAGAAAAGATTAGTGTTCCTTAAAAAAGTCTCTAAAAAAGTAATGACACTGAAACACCAATCAAATCTATATTAGAACATTCTTGAACTGAAAATAAAAGATCTAAAATTGCAAAACAAAATGGTATACTCTGCACAAATCATAATTGATTTAAAAAAAAAAGAAACCCACAGCTTGATAGCAAGGAAAAAAATAACTTATAAGTATCCCAGGCAGAAAACAAAGCAAAGCAAAAATAATAAAAACCACATTGTTTGCAAAAGATTAAAAAGAAAAAAAATCAGATTGGGTTGACCTCAGAACTCTCCTTGATGAAAAATTGAAAATAAACATAATGGCTCACAATGTGGAAATGGTTAGGTGTACTTACAGTACAACCAGATGTTAGAATATTATGCAACTATCAAAAACAATATAGTATTAAGACAAATATAATAACAAATATAGTATTAAAAGAAAAACAATATAAGTATCTTCCAATCTCATTAAAAGATTGGAAAATACTTAGGATAAAATATTTAGAAAGAAAGTTAGACACAAGAACATATATAATATGCATGTATGTGTACTAACACATCTATTGTATTTCTTTCTAGCCTTTTGTCTACCTGTATATGCAAGTAGAAAAATACTGAGTATTATTTGCACATCCTGCACCACTCAATAGTTTAATTCTCCCAATATATCTATGAAATAGTAACAATATATCCCACAGCACACTTAAGAACACTGAGGGTTGGAGAGGTCACGAACTTGTCCAGATCATCCATAGTTGGTGGCGTAACCAAGATTCCAATCAAAATCTAAAATGAATATGTTTCCCTTATGCTAGCTTAATGAGGGTGGTGGCTGCGCTCTGGGGGAGGGGAGGAGATAGGAAGGATGAATCTGGGTCCTGAGAGAGGATAAGGCCCTGGGTCTTGGTGCTATCAGCAGTAGTTAGGCTGGACAGATGGGACCAGTTTTCCTTTACCCAGCATAGCTCTGAGATGCCCCTTCAGAATGTCAACAGTGACCCATCTCCCTCTGGCCACGATCTCACCTCTGGGGAGCCTGGAAGAACCAACAGAATTCAACAGAAACCCCAGGGCTGGCTAACTTGAGGGATGACTGATGTTTTACCAGTTTATCAAAATACAAATTTAATGTTGTAATCTCCTTACATCACTATGATAATTCTCTGTTTATAGTTAGAAAAACCTTAGGAGGAATACTACTATCTCCTCTTCCAGAAGAACAGATCAGGAGCAAAGCTACAAAGATTGTACACAGTTCTGAAATATTTACTTCTTCTGAAGGAACATTTTATAAAGTCAAATTTCTGTGCTGGGCTTGCTGATGGACTTAAGTCTTTGGGCAGTTTTACAGACAAAGCAGCCAAAAAGAAAAAAGAAAAAAAAGTAAAAGAAAAGATAAAAAGAGGATACCTTTTTCCAAAAGGTGGTCAGTAGAGAAGGGTGTATTTGTTCAGGACTTTCAAGTTCTTTATGAAGTGAGAGACTTTGCTCATTTGTTAATTGATGCATTCATTCACCCGAAACATCTTTATGAAGCATGAGCTGCAAAGTTGGACTCACAGAATAAGAAGAAGTATCAAAACATTGCTCCTGTTTCCAGGAACCCACAGTCTGGAAAGGCATGGGTGGGGGTGTTTAAAAAGGAAAGAGAGTCACATAACCCATTGTGTGGTTTAGAAAGCCCATTCTGTGAAATAAGCAAGTGGTAGAACCAACATATATTGCAAAACCATTTATTTGAATACAAACAAAACACATCCAAAGTAATGCTATATAAATATGTAAACATATAAAGACATCAACTAAATATGTTTATCACATTTATGATTCTGGTTGTCTTTGGGGAAGGAAAAAGAATTAGAAGAATTAGAATGCAGCTGACTTCCCGTTTATCTTTAAAAATGTCTTTCTTAAAAAGAAGGTTCAAAATAAACACAACACAAAAAAAAAACACACACTGTATGACTGTATTTTTGTAAAGTTCACAAATAGGCAAACTAATCTATGCTATTGGACTCAGGATAGTGGTTACTTTTGATCAGGTAGGGTGGGGGAATAACAAGAAACGGGCAAAAGGAGAGGCGGGTAATGTTCCTTTTCTTTTTGTGGTACAGTTATATGACTGTTCACTTTGTGAACATTCAACAGATGTACATTAAGATATATGTACTTTTCCGTATGTGTGTTATTTCAATAAAGATGATAGATAGATAGATAGATAGATAGATAGATAGATAGATAGATAATAGATAGATGATAGATAGATAGATAGATAGATAGATAGATAGAACAGAGGAAAAGCATCTGTTGATTTGGAGTAGCAAATATATGTATATTAGCTATAATATCTCTGTACTTTTCTATATTTTTAAATGTTTTTTCCTAATTATGTAAATAATAAAAACATAGAAAAGACAACTCTAGCTGCCCTATAGAGAAGTTAGAGAGTGGAGTAGGCAGATCACCTAGGAAGTTATTGCAAGAGCTCAAGTTAGAAAAGATGGGACTGGAGGGCCAGGTACGGTGGCTCACACCTGTAATCCCAGCACTTTGGGAGGCCAAAGTGGGCACATCACGAGGTCAGGAGATCGAGACCATCCTGGCTAATACGGTGAAACCCCATCTCTACTAAAAATACAAAAATTAGCTGGGTGTGGTGGCGGGCGCCTGTAATCCCAGCTATTCAGGAGGCTGAGGGAGGATCACTTGAACCCAGGAGGCGGAGTTTGCAAGTGAGCCGAGATTGCGCCATTGCACTCCAGCCTGGCAACAGAGCAAGACTCCATCTCAAAAAAAAAAAAAAAAAAAAAAAAGCAGGGGAGAAGATAATGGTGAATTTACAAGGTCTGGTGACCATGGGTCATCCCTTCGGTTGCTCTGTGGACTTTGAGCAATCCATCTGTGTGATTAACCCCACGCACCAAGGTCTCAGTCACCCTTGAACATGGGAAGAACCCCTCATCATCTGCAGGGTGAGATGTGTTTTGCCCTGAAATCCCCTTCCCCAGTGCCTCCCCTTAGCCTGCCCTCCTCTGATCCTGAACCCCCAGCCAAGGACTCCCCCAGAGCCCTTTAATTGGCTTAAACACTAGACAGGAGATTCCCTGGCAGGGGTAATCCATGATTGAACTAGGGATAATCAGCATGATTCATTTGTCTGATTAAAAGCTCTCACTCCCCATTATCACCTACCTGAGAGGAAGCCACATAGGGCTCTGACAGCAGGTAGGCAAAGGCTCAGGGCCTGACACTGTGGCGGGGTGGGGAGGGGGGCAGAGTAGAAAGTGATTGAATGACACAGGGCACAAAGCTCACAGCAGCACTTGTCCAAAAGGAACTATAGAAACAAAGGAATGGGAAGGCCGGTACTCACAACATGGAAAATATCCACCTGGTGGGGCTTTGTGGGACCATGCACATCCCACAGAAATGCTTGTGATTTGGGGACGTTTTTCCTTTGATCCTCATAGATAAAGGGTTTCTGCTTCCCCGCCTCAGAAAGGAGCAGTTTGTGTCTGAGCACTTGCTATTCCTCTCTTCATTCCCTCACTCCTTCCATTCTGTGAGAGGAGAAATGATTGGTCTGACTGGTGAGTGAAAAGAGTTTTCCATTCACTGCACCATATTTGCCAGGGCAGAGTTGCCATTCTGAATCATGAGGTTTCCTCTCAATCTCTCTGTCCTCTATTCTTTTGGACATTGCTATTCTCAGAGGGAGCCCACTTTTTGGCATCCTCTATGTGGTCAGGTCATGAGGGCAGCTACCTGCCTTTTGCAGACCAAAAGGGCCTGTGTTGTCTTTGCTTCACTTTCTTAGCATGCAACAGGTTGAAGAAACTCAGCCATCCCAGTACTAGAGGCCTGGGGAGAGAAAAAGCAAACCCCCTTTCGCCAAATGTTCCCTGTAATAGATTGTATTATTGTTCCTATTCTTTATGTCTTCCTGTACCTTTATCTTCTGCCTGTGCCTTTGGCATACTTCCCACCAAAGTAGGGGTATATTTACCTGCAGGTCAGTTGACATAGTCTGGGCTTGAATCCATGCTACAGGTTGGGTCCACCTCTGCCTCACACATCTCTCCATCTCCACAGATCAGTGGGCCAGTTCATGCAGGCTCTTCCCATGGAAATGGTAGAAGGAGAGCAGAAGCTTATGAGTGGAGACATGAGTTTGTTCATAGGATTTGCTTTGGCCAAAGTAATGTGGGTAGAAGTAACTATGTGAACTGTGTGCTGGATTCAAGCCTGGGTATTAGAAGACATCACATGTCTCCACTCACAAGCTTCTGCTCTGCTTCTGCCATTTCCATGGGAAGAGCCCGCATAAACTGGCCCACTGATCTGTGGAGAAGGAGAGATGTGTGAGGCAGAATTGGACCCAACCTGTAGCATGGATTCAAGTCCAGCCTATGTCAACTGACCTGCAGGTAGATAAGTGAGAATAAATGCTGCTTCAGGACACTGGGTTTTGGTGTGATTCCTTGTGCAGCATTATTGTAACAAGAGCTAGCTGATACACCCCATCATCCCTGGTTCTCCAGGTCAGTAAAGAAAACTATCACTCTAGGTTATAATGCTAATATTTTGCCCGGTTTGGATGAATGCTTTGGGTTTTTACTTTATCGATCAAGCCGATGGAGAAAAGTTTCAATAAGTGGGAGAAGTAGAGCACAAAGTCTAGGGTAATCATATGTCCCAATGGGCCTGGATGGCCCTAATTTATACCTGTTATGCCAATATAATTAATAATAGCACTCTTCTGTCCAAAAGTACATCCTGGTTTGGATGATTAAATTATAACACCCTAGCCAAGCCCAACAAGATCCAGCCTAAACCATGTCTTCCGAACACTAACAATGGGCACCCCTTTGTGGTCAGTAGATACCCCATAATTTTTTAAAAAGCCATGTCCTGGAAGGCAGGAGGCCTGGACAGCAATTCTCATGGCAGCAGGTGAGGTAAAAATAATACTTTTCCTAAATGCAGTCTATCTGTACAAGATTTTATAAAAGTGCTATGGGGTATTTTCTGAGAAATAAACTCCTTAATATGACTTCATGGTAAGAGTTCTATTTCCTTTATTCTCAGGAGTCCTAGGGAAGAAAAATATGCCCCCTGGCAGTGTTCCATAAAACTAATGATGTGGGGGAATACGTGAATAATTGCCTGAATCGCCGGGTTACATATCTGTTAGGAAATCTCTTGGCAATATAAAGAAGGGGCTCAGGACAGTTAAATTGAAGTCAAGTGAAATAAACTCCTGCTGCATCAGCTCGATGATCTTGTGGGTCAAGGGAGCTGTGGCAGCCCTCTCTGCACTTTGGGAATGTTGGGCCTCCAAGTTTTCTGGGTTCAGAGCAACAGGGACATAGGATGAGGAGTAGAAGGAAGGAATAAACAGGCATGGACCAGACATTGCAGGGATGAAAAGGGAAGTTCTGGAGCCAAGTCTTCAAAGCTACAGATCAAAAACTTGGGCAAGGAGCAGTGGCTCATGCCTGTAATCTCAGCGCTTTGGAAGGCCAAGGTAGGTGGATCACTTGAGGCCAGGAGTTCAAGACCAACCTGGCCAACATGGTGAAACCTCATCTCTCTGAAATTCAAAAAGTAGCTGGGTGTGGTGGTGGGTGCCTGTAATCCCAGCTACTTGGGAGGCTGAGGCATGAAAATCCTTTGAACCCAGGAAGCAGAGGTTGCAGTGAGCCAAGATCATGCCACTGCACTCCAGCCTGGGTGACAGAGCAAGACTGTCAAAAAAAAAGGGAGGGAGAGAGATAGGGAGGGAAGAAGGGAAGAAGGAAGGAAGGAAGGAAGGAAGGAAGGAAGGAAGGAAGGAAGGAAGGAAGGAAGGAAGGAAGGAAGGACGAAGGAAGGAAGGAAGGAGGGAGGGAAGGAAGGAAGGAAGGAAGGAAGGAAGGAAAGATTACTGGTGAGTGGTCAGATAGATGGATGGATGGATGAATGAATTCTAAGTGTGGGGTTATTCCTTGTGCAATATTGATATTGTACTTCATAATATTATACTTCCAAAATTATTAGAGTAAAAGGAAATGATTCAAAAAGCAAGGAAAGTTTCAGTGTGCTGAAAAATACAGTAAGCCCAATTCCTTTCTCACCCACCCCACTCTCAGCCACGGAAAGAGGACTGATACTACAACATCAGAGACCATCCAAGACAATACAGTTGTCCCTCAGTATCCTCAGGGGATTGGTTCCAGAACACCCTGTGGAAACCAAAATCTGCAGATGCTCAAGTCCCTAATATAAAATGGTATAGTATTTGCATAGAACCTATGCACATCTTCCCATATACTTTAAATCCTCTCTAGATTACTTATACCTAATACAAGGTAAATGCTATCTAAATAGTTGTTATACTGTATTGTTTGGAGAATAATAAGAAGGAAAAATGTCTATACATGTTTAATACAGATGCAACCATCCTTTTTTAAATTTGTTTTCAATATTTTTGATCCACAGTTGGTTGAATCCACAGATGTGAAACTTATGGATATAGAGAGTTTTATGTTTTTTGAGAGAGAGATGGGGTCTCACTATCAAAAGCCTGGGGTTGCCCAGGCTGCTCTTGAACTGCTGGGCTCAAGCAATTCTTCCACCTCGCAATCCCAAAGTGCTGGAATTACAGACGTGTGCCACTGCACCTGGTCCAACTGTGTTTTAAATTATTCTTCCAGGGTAATATAGAAATTTGGATAAAATTCTTGAATTTGAACAAAGTAGACACCAGTTTGCACAATGCAGGACATCAATCCATCCATGCCCTTTATCTCCAGATATCTGGTGTGGATGTGCATTCATGTCAACACAACTTTTTAAATTACATTTTTTCCTCCTTCCAACTCATGTGTCTTCAGAGTAAACCGAAGAATTATTTCAGTGGAGCCATAAACCTCTCGGTCTCCCAAGACATACACATGGACTCCATGTCAATTTTCTCTCCCACACTGCACCTGAACTATTTCAAACTATCTTCCCAGTTGACCAAACCAGAAACCTCAGAGTCGCCCACTACTCTGACCTCTCTCTAACCCCCAACCCGTTAGTCTTTCTCTCATAAATCCCTCTGGTTCTTCCAGCCCACAGCCTGTCCACTCTCATCCAGGTCTCCACCACATCTCCCCTAGGTTGTAGGAGAAGCTCTTAGCTGCCTCTTGGCCTGGGCTCTCTCCTTTAAATCCATCCTATACCTAGAAACCAGAGGGATTTTTCCAAAACAGAAATTTGACCTCTTTGGTCCCCTGGCAACCCATCAATGGCTTCATGCTGTCTTTAAATTAAATCTGAACCCCATGTGAGGCTCTGCACAATTCGGCCTCTGCTTGTTCTTCCAGCCTCATCTCACCACTCCCTGCTTCTCACCCGAGGCCTAGCAGCAGCCTCCATTTCTCTGGCTCCTTGTTTTCTGTCACTTTCAATCATTAGACCTCCTCTTCTAGTTCCTGGAACTCAATTGCTCACTCCATCTCAATCCTTTTTTTACCTAAGCACGATTCTTTCACTCCACAGGTTTTGGTGAAGTATCCTACCATATTCTGCAAGAGAGTATCTCAACATCCTCCTAGCTTAACACTTAACAACATAGTATTATGTTAGCTTGATCAACTCACTCTCCTCCCCTTGTCTGAAAGATCAAAAAAGGTAGCCCCAGGTCAATCGTGTTTGTGTTTCTAGCACCTAGGCCAATTCCTGACTTAAAGTAGGTATTAGAAAAAACTTTTTGAATGCCAGACAAATCCATGAACTGAGGACAACTCTTTGTTTATTCAACATATATTAATGGAGGGCCTGATATGTGTCAGGTATAGTTCTCAGCGTGTGGGATACATCAGTAAAAAACATAAAATGCCTACCCTGGTGGTGCTTACTTTTCAGATGGA
Source organism: Pan troglodytes (assembly GCF_028858775.2). NCBI lineage: Eukaryota > Metazoa > Chordata > Mammalia > Primates > Hominidae > Pan > Pan troglodytes. Next base: position 46,724,857 of record NC_072419.2, read on the forward strand.
GGGAGACATTTATTTATATATTTAACAAATATTTATCCGGCAGAGAATCATTGCACACACAAAAAAGATGGGGTGGCCTGGCCAGACATGTACATGACAGATCAGTTCTAAAATATTTTCCTTGTTTTTAGTTTCTACTTCAATGAAAAATTTGTCGTCATCTTAGTGTTACCGTCCTGGAAATTCTCAATGTCCTCTTTGCCTGCTCAATGTTTCTCTGTAACAGTGTTCATCATCTAATATAAAGAGCAACACAAACACATAGTTTGTGCTCAATCAAAGCTTGTGGAATACAGAAACAAACAAGAAACTCCAAGAGCTCATTCAGTAAACTTACAAACAAGTAAGAAGATGAGCTTATGATCAGCCTGCTCAAAGCAAAAGAAAAGGGAAGGAAACAATTTTTCTAAGAGCCCTTCAGAAAAGGGAGAAAAGCTTTGCAAAACTCAGAGAACCCAGGAGCAGTAACTGATCTTTATGATCCAGTACAGAAGCCTGAGTAACTGCAGGCTGTCTCAGGTTTTAATACAAGGTTATTTACATAGTTGCCTAATTATTATGTCTCAATATAGGGGAGGAAAAAAAGCAAGTGTTTTTCTACTCCCTATTTGCCTTAAAGATCTAAGGGTAATAAATTGTTAGTTTTATTCTTAATTGGTACATGCTTCTTCCAATTTCTTTTCTTTAAAAAAATCAATACGTGGTTTGTGAGACCTTTAATGGAGAGTAAAGAACTGTGACTAGACTTCTTCCTTATTATTGAGATAATCCGTCAGCATTTATCTTTTAAAGGGGCCTCAGGTAAGGCAGACATGATTAAGTTTTTGCAGTAGTAAATGCTGGGCCATTTCTAGAGTTAAAATGATATGAAAAATATAACTGCATCAGGCTACGCCTGATAAAAGACAGTGTCTCTTTTGCAAAAATGTGGGCTGTGGGTCTGGTCTGCTGAGGCAGGGCTCCCAACATCTTGGAAATGTTGTGCCCAACCACTGCCCACTGCCCTGGCCGAGCTCCTGCCCCCACTGAGCTTCGGGAAGTGACTGTGGCTGTTCCCAGCGAGCCTGACCAGAGGCAGAGGCCACTGGTAACCTTAACCCCACGTGGGAAGGCCCTCGTCAGAGCCTCTCCCCAGCCCTAAAATTAACCAGTAAGTTTTTGGAAGGGGAGGTGGACAGAGAAGTGCAGGGCCCTGTTTGCTCTTTGGAGCCCAAAGGAAACAGGAGCCTGGGAGCTGACACCCTGGGCCTGAAAAATTGTAATTGTTAGACAAGCCCAGGCATGTGAACAAGAGCTTCCCTACCCCAATCTGCAAGGCAGACACCCTGAGAGTGTTAGAGTTGGTATGGGCAGGGTCCTTCACATTCTGAAGTATGTGGTTACCCAGCAGGCTGGTGGGCAGAGCATGGAAAAGTCCGAATCAACCATAATCAAGTAAATGGCTAAGGCCGAGTTCAGGTAAGGCCCTGCCTACAAATCCAACTCACATTACCTGTGCACCTCATTGTGCCTGTGCCAGACAATGTGCCTCAATTTAACCTTTGCAAAACTTGTCTGATACGGACATTTTTATTCTCATTTGATAGATAAGGGAGTAAGGGCTCAGAGAATTTAATTAACCTTCCCAAGACCACACAGCTAAATGGCAGGACTAAGATTCACTATCAGTCTGTTGTACTTCTCAAGTTATCTTTGCTCTACCAAACATCCCAAGCAAAGAAGTTAACATGATGTAATGGTGAAGAGCATGGGCTCTATAGCCATAGCGCCTAGGTTTGAATCCTGGCTCTGCTACTTACTAGCTATGTGGCTTTAGGCAAGTTACTTAACTTTTCTGTGCCACAGTTTTCTCATCTGGAAAACAGGGACAACAGTTGTATATTTATCATTGTGTGATTAGGAGAATGTAAATATGTGAATATTTGTCAAGTACTTAGAAGAGTCCCTGGCGTATAATGAATACATATACATGTTTCATGTGTGCTAAATAAATAAAAGAAAGGGATCTTTTCATTCTCACCACACAAGAGTTCATTTTCCAGTCTCTGGACTCAGAAGAAGGTGTTTTGCAGTTTCCTAACATCATGGAGTCCGAAAAGTGCTTTTGCTACAAGGGTCTCACTTTACTGTCACAACAGCTGTCTAAAGAAGAAAGGAAGATTAGACCCATGTAACAGAAGAATACACTGAGACTTGACAACAAGAGGACCTTTATAAGGTCATTTAGCAGATAAATAAAGAGCAAGAAAGATCCAACTCGACCTTTCTGACCCTGAATCCGTGCTATGCCCACACTCTAAATAAAAGCATGAACTTGTGAGTTTGTGGATGAAAGCTTGGCATTGTGTCCAAAATGAGGCCATGGGACAGACTGCTGCTGCCATTTAACCCCAGCTCCTGAGAAATTCCTCAACCCTTCCCATGAGTCAGGGACTCCTGGATTCAGTGCTGCTGTGGACTGCCCATTATGCCTCTCCCCTGTACTCAGGAGATGGAAGACTCTCTAGAGTTGACCACTGTGAACCAAAGACAATAGAGTGTTCTCTTTTTGCACAAAGAACAAAACAGAACATCAAGAGTCTTAGCGATTTATTTAAGTCACATGAGTTCAATGAGTAGGGAACTGCATCAAGAGACAGCTTCCAGTTAATTTTATGAACCTTATATGCATTGCCCAATATGAGTGTTCAACCCCATGGTTCCCTGTTTTTTTTTGGGTTTCTTGGTTTTGTTTTGTTTTGTTTTTTTGTGCAATCAATGACCTAAATTCTAGGGAAGTTAGGGTAGAACTAGAGAAGACAGGGAAGAGCAAAAGAAAACAAAATGTGCTCAGTTTGGTTCAGAGGAAGGGTGAGGAAGCTGGATCCAGATGGTGGGGGTTTGGGGAACTGGATAAATCAAGAGAGTTGAGGTCCTTGGAAAAACTGAAGATGAATGTTTTCAAGGACATAGAAACATGGCTCGTAGCAATGCTCCTGGAGGCCCAGCAGAGACCAGCAATACTTGATCTCGGGGATCAACATTAGTGTCTTAATGCTGGTTATTGTCCCAAAGTAAGTAAGGTGTGCAGTGTTCAAGATCTGTCCCATTCCAATGATGAGGAAACCGAGGACCAACAAGAGGTGTGCATTTTAGAGCCCCTCCCCATCCCAGGCCAATGACCACAAAACCGATTCTTTCCCCCTTCCCCCACAGGTAGTGCCTATGCTCCTGATCCTCCCCCAATGGGACCAGGACAGGCCATTTGACCCAAGCCTGTTCCTCAAGAGATTGACAATAAAAATGCCCACATTTTAAATGTGTACATGCTACAATTTTCTGATTATAAAATCAATACAAGCTTATTTGAAAAGAACTTGGATCTGCTGGTATGTGCACATACTTTCTTCTGCAATGAATCAAAGGATTTATTACCAATGGTTTCATCTGGGAAGATTGTAGGTGCGAAGGAAGATTTTGGATTTTGTTTTTGAGCTGTTTTAAATTGTGTGTGTGTGTGTGCATGTGTGTGTGTCAAAAAGATATCTGGGAAATGGGATTGTAGACCACTTCCTTTTGTCTTATTATGGTGTCATCTGTGTCTCCATAGTAAGAGAGAGAAAGAGGAAAAGGAGTAGGTTAATAATCTATCTTAAATAATTTGAAAACTAAAGAAAATCAAAATCAACAGTAATCATACCATCTAGATCTAAAGGCTCATATCATTTTAGCATATCTTCATGCTGAAATAATGAGGATTATTCTATATCTAAATTCTAAATTATTCTTTTATTTATCCTTATTTTATGTTATGCCACAAATAATTTTACATATCATTCAATATTCTTCAGAAGCATCCACCTAATGGCTGTAGAGGAGCCTTCCTAGAAAATAACTTTTTACCTATAAATTTCATGTTCATTGAGCACTTCCTAGGTGTCTCCTGCCAAGCACAGCTTCCATGGCGAGGGTTAGATGACACACACCATGGCACAATGTGTAACCAGATGGTTTGATGCCAGAGACTATGTGCTTAACCACTTTACTTCTACATGGAGCATGGTTTCTTAAGCCAACCTTCTTTTGTAGCACATGTACATTGTTCCCAATTCGTCACTATTGAACAACCCTGAGATGTACATCTTTGTCCATAGATCTTTATATCTCTGAGTATTTCCCTAAGTGAACACTTCACAAAAGAGTTGTTTGACTCATAAGAATAAAAATGTTTAAGGCTCTTGATGCATTTCCCTAAGGAACCCACTTAGCATCTCCACAACAGGGTTTGAGAAGGTAAAAATTAGAACTCTTTTTTTATTTATTTGTGACTTATTTCATTACAGTTGAGCTGATTTTTCAGTTTATTAGCCATTTACATTTCTTAGTAGTCAACTTATTGTTTTATGTTAACTCACCTCACTGATACAGTAATAAATTTGGTGTTCCTTTAGTGTAGGTATGGGAAATTTCTTTAAAAGTCAACAATATTCTTGTCTGGAACACTGAATTATTTTCTAGAATGCAGATGCATTGTCGACTTATATGAGCGCTGGTCCTGGAAGGAAACAGATGGTGCCCTGAACGGGGATAACCAAGGAGAGTTTATTATAGGGAGCATTTACAAGGGTGTGAGCAGGGTTAAGGAGACCCAGAAGAGTTGGTGCAGCATCCGGGTGCTGGCAACACAGAGGAGCCATTACCTCCCCTCAGTTTAAAGGGGAGGGAAGAGCCTGGAGAGAGTAGCTGTGGTTGTCAGAGAAGCACTAGGCAGGGCAGGATGCAGCCAACCCTCAGAAGGTAACGCTCTGGTGTCCTCATCTCTTCCACCTCAGGGTGCAGGGTAGAATTGCTACACTATCTCCCATGGGTCTCATGGTAAAGCAATAACGTCTAAACAGGAAGCCATTGAGGCCTCTATTTTGATCAAAAAAACAGCCTCTGTAAATCCAGACAGGATCCCAGGGGACCAGCATCCCAATTCAGGGCCTAAGCTATAGCTCCAACTGGCTCCACCTCCTCTGTGTGTTTCCCTTCCTTAATGCTTTTAAAGGAAGTTGCTGTCGGATGGAAGGCAAAACTTAGGTTTTCTATGGCACAGTTTTCAGGAAGGGCAAGTCACTCTTTGGCTCTTTGGGAAACTCCCTCACCCCATACCCCACTCAGACCACCTCCAAATGCTCTAGGCTGGGGCTGCCATCAATCCCTGATAATAGACACCCAAGGGAGATGGTGTAGCAATTCCACCCTGCACCCTGAGGCTGCTTGTCTCAGCATGCAAGAACAGCCTGTGCTGCAGCAGGAAAAGTCTCCTCAAGCCTGTGAAAGAGACGAAGGAGAGCAGGGCATTACATATAAGCCAGAGTGACTTGGAAGTCTGCAGCCTGTCTCCTTTGAAGGAAGACAGACAACATGTATAAGAATAATGGCTTACATCAATGGGCCCCAACCTCTGGCCACATACTGAGCCAACCATTTCATCCTCATGACAATCCAGTGAGGTAGGGACTATTTTTATCCCCATTTTACAGATTAGTAAACAAGATTAGTAAACACAGAGAGGTTACAACTTGCTCAAGTTCACTCTGATGCCTTGAGCTACTGAGATGGAGGAGGTGAAATGCAAAGTTAGGTGGTTCTGACCCCAAACCCTTCACACACATCTTCGTGCTGCACTCTGAGGGAAATGACATAGGGCCTGGGATAGAAGCCTGATTCAGCTTCAAATTATTTTAAATCTCTGAGCCTCAGACTCCCCCTCTACTAAGAAAATTAATTTTTTAAAAGCCATTGATTCCATTAATGCCCCCCCCCCCCCCCCCCCGCCGATTGTTGTAAAGCTCATAGGAACTGCCTGCATTTCCCCGGTTATCACATGACTGCAATTTGCTTGGTTGGGTCTCCGCTCACAGGTCAGCTCAACCAAGAGGGTTCCCCTGGTAACCCATGCAAAACAGCAGGGTCTCGCCTCCCTGCCCCACCACCCAGACATCCTCTTACTTCTTACTCTATTAATTTTTTCTCATAGCACGTAACACTAGCTGGCCCATTATGTGAGTGTGTGTATGTGAGTGTGTGCATGTGGTGTACGTAGTGTATGGAGTGCATGTGGAGTGCATGTGTGGATTGTGTGTTTACACATGTGTACTTTTTGTTTAATGTCTGACTTCGCCTCTATATGGTGAGCCCCAGGACAGTAGGGACCTTGCCTGACTAGCCCACCAGAGTGTCCCCAGCACCAAAAATGACACTGATACAGTATGGATATTTGTCCCCTCCAAATCTCATGTTGCAATATGATTCCCAGTGTTGGAGGCAGGGCCTGGTGGGAGGTGTCTGGGTCATGGCCTCGGATCCCTCATGAAGAGCTTGGTGCCTTCCTGGAGATTATGAGTGAGTTCTTGCTCTATGAGTGTTCATGAGAACTGAGTTTTGAAAGAGCCAGGCACCTCTCTCTCCTCTCTCACCACGTAACACCTGCTCCTTTTCACCTTCCGCCATGAGCGGAAGCTCCCTGAAGCCCTCACCAGAAGCAGATGCTGATACCAGGCTCCTGGTACAGCCTGTAGAACTATGAGCCAAATAAATCTGCTTTCTTCATAAATTACTCAGCCTCAGGTATTCCTTTATAGCAACGCAAGCAATCTAAGACAGGCACCTTGGCATATGCAAGGTGCTCAACAAATATTTGAGAAATAAACAAGCAAACAACAAATGGGTAGTGAATGAAATTAAACTGTATGGTACTTGGCACATACTAGTCACAAAATGTACTTATAAAATTTATTTTATTAGACTCTGAATCCCAGGTGACTTATGATAAATGAGTTCACATAAAATGAACAAATTTTTGACCTATCCTAAACAAAACACAAGAGCCAGTATGCGGAAGGGGAATAGAAGTATTCCAATAACTTCTTTTTGAGAAGAGTTATAACAATTGAGTATAAATTTAAGTTATGAGCTTCTTATTAGCAAAAGCAAGGAGGTAAACCAGATGAGATGCCACAATTCTATTAGATGCAGAAAGCAGTATACTATCACCCAATGCTAATATCTTATCAGATACCTTGGGTGAACAGGAAGGTATTATGGCTCCACTTGGCCTCAGCAGATCTGCTTGAAAGAAATGACACAGCATTTAAATTTTGTTCCATGTGGTCAACTCAGTCCACTTTCTCTTCTTTCTCTACATGCAAGCCTATATAACTAGTTCCCTTTAGGAGGAAAATGCCTGGCTTCCATAGTTTTCCCTTCTACAGCAGAGGTGCTGAATAGGATGAGCTATGTGCCCATTTCCTAGGTTGACCAGACACCTTCTGAGACTGCTGTGAGATTTCCTGGCAGGGATCAGTTCACAAATGTAGCATGCCTCTTCAAGAGTGAGAAGACTTTGAGGGAGATATACCTGAGAGCACTCAATAATTGAAAGGCAAGAAACACCACAACCAGAGCAGCCTCCCAAAGGCAGGGACAATCTGTCCTTGGAAACAGCAAACTTACTCAAATTAGAAGCCTCCGTGCGGGTGTGTATGAATGTTGATTCAACCCTTGTTAAGCACTGACCCTTGGAGGTAGCTACAAGCCAGAGTGTCAGCTGCCCAGAAGCTGGAAAGAGGTCAGAACAAATGTTCCAATGATGTGATGCTGTCCTGCCCCTAGAAGGCGCCCCAGTGCAGTGGGAGGACCTTTGGAGCCCACCAAGCCTGGATTCAAATCTGCCCCCTAACTTGTTAGCCAATTGACCTTGAACCCTTCCTTGCACATTGTTCCCTTCATCTGCCGAAGGTGATTGACACCATTGCCCTGTGCAGCCTATCAGCTACAAATACATGTCCGGGGTCAGGCTGCTTGGGTTTGACTCCTAGCTTACTGATGGGGTGTCCTTCGGCAAGCACCTTGTGTTCTTTCTTTTATTTTCTCATCTATAAAATGGGTATAGACATACCTACATCCTGTGACTATGGTAAGGACCATATGTACTAAACCATGTAAAGCCTTTAACCCATTGATGACGGAGGTTGCAAATTTTTTCTGTGAAAAATCGGACCTTAGCGATGACCTTGAGGAGTAGGATATAAATAACTCCCACAAGCTTAGTGTTCCAATAACGGAATACTAGGTATACATGGGTTAAGACAGTGCTCTTAAGGATAAGATGTTACTTGTTTTGATTCTCCAAAATTTGGGGCTTGGTGTGAGGCCAAAAACATGTGAGTAGTTGGCACAGTGCCAACACTTAGTGTTTGCATCTCTTTCTTGCGGAAAGCCAGATTCAGTCTAAGCCCTGCTTGGGGGTGAGAGTAAAGTCCCTTCTGCAAACCCAAAAAGGGGTCCCAGGGACAGTTGGATGAGGAATTCCAGGCCAAAGCTTTTCCTTGGATGTGGCAGTAAGAACAGAGTGCACTGGGAACGGGCTGGCCAGCGCCTGCCCCCCTGGGAGTCACAGGAACAGAAATAGGAAGCCCGGGCTGGTATTTACAGTAACTCTTCAGCCCCTGACCACATTGTCTTGTCTGTGGTGCATTTATTTTGGGGACAAGTACTGAAGTCATTGCTGCCCGAAAGTGCTCCAGGCGGGCCCGCCTGTCTCTGCTTTCCCAGGAGAGCCCTGAGGTGAGGGAACCAGACCCACAGGCAGGCCTGGAGGTGCCCTGAGTCTGGAAGGCTGACCGCAGGCCCGGCTCAGGCCCCTGCCAGAGAACAGGCCCAGGCTCCCCAAGAGACTTTGAGAGGTGCCCCCAGCAGGAAGCTCAGAGGAGGACGAGGCGGAGGGAGGGATGTCCCGCCCCACCCACCCACGCCCTCATCTCACTTTCCTTTTCCTTCAAGGGCTGCCTTGGCCTGCCTTCCTGGCTGCGAGTGCTCCTCTCTCTCCATTTCTTATAATTCAGCAGGGCAAAGGGGAAGTGGATTCTTCAAAGCCTCTTCCTGGCCTTGATGAGCAAATGCATGGTCCCAGGCCCGGGCTCTGGCCTAGGCAGGCCTCCATTAGCTGTAGCCTGCCTGAATGACAGGCAATCCTAAAATGCCTTCGTTCCTGATACCTTTGCTTAGCAGAAGCATTGAGCTTCCCTGGAGGCAGGCCTAAGGCTCCACCTGTGAACGGAGGCTTGATTTCTTCAAGACTGTCCTATCTGGGAGGTTGCTCTGGCCAGAGCCTCCTCTTCCTGCCCAGACACATTACTGGAATGGAGCACTCCCCAACCTTCATGCCTGTCCTACTCTGTCCCCCCAGGCCAAAAAATCCTGGGGAATAGTGCCAGCTCTACCACATTCTTACAGTGGAACCTTAGTTTCCCTATTGCAAAATGAGGAGACTGAATAGGGCCCTAGCTTATCCTTTATCTTTAAAGAAAACCTTCCACAAAACCCTACTTTATACCACAGGGCTTTTCTTTTCTTTTCTTTTTTATTATACTTTAAGTTCTAGGGTACATGTGCACAACACGCGGGTTTGTTACATATGTAAACATGTGCCATGTTGGTGTGCTGCACCCTTTTCTGAAGGCAAGTGGGGACCTGTAGCCACCTCTGCCTGCCAGCATCCCTACCCTCCTTCCAAAACCAACTCCATGGAAAGGTTTAGGTAGAGCCGCCATAGATGGTTGTGCAGGTTATGCACTGTGCAATCTTAGGAGCTACAGTGCATGTTGTAGACTATGAGGCTGGCTCCCCCTAGAGTTGTCCAGAGCACAACCAAATACTGTGTGCTCACCTCTAGAGCTTCATGAAGCAGAATTTTAAAACCACTAGACCTGATTATCACTTTGCAGGCTTGGAGAGCTGACACTCCTCTATCAGGTTAGCATTTAGCCAGTACTTCACTTACCCTAAGGTGTGAGTTCATAGTGGCTTAATCCACTAACATTCCTTAGGGGTGTTTGTGTATTCACTGGACACAAAAACTGTTTAATGCCCAGGTTTAAAAGGGCATAGCTGGAGAATGCTAGGCATTGTCTAAGACAAGAAAGAGATGCTGAGGTCCAGGAGACTCCCTTGTGTCTAACAGTTTATTCGAGAAAAGCAAATGCCCGCCTGTCGGTGACCAATGTTTTCTTGGGGCCAAGAATTATGCCTCTTGGGCATTTTGACCACCCCAGAAGATATATGCCATTTTTACTGAATAGAGGAGAGGAAGAAAACTCAGATTTATCCCCTACCCACTATTAGCCAGAAGTTATGTTAGCACTGTGACAAATATCATTTCATTTATTTTCACAACTACCCTTCTGGGCTGTTGTTATCAACTCTTGGAAACAAGTAATGTGAGGCTGAAGGGAACTAAGCATATTGCCTTAAGTGACAGAGCAAATAAGAGGCAAACTTGTGATTTGAACCCATGTCTGTGTACACCCAGAGTCAGTCCTCCCCTCCCTCCCGCCGCCATCAGATGGAATCCCATCTGTGTTCTGGGTATCAGCGTCCTCTGAGGAGTTCACTAAAATGTGCATTCCACTTGAAATCTGAACTTCTAGGAGTCAGTCCCAGAAATTTCTATGTAATTCCTCCCTGCCCTCAACAAGGGATTCTGGTACAGAACCTGGTTTGTAAACTAACGTTTTGGAAGTTAGGTTGACGTTTGATAGTAGAAATAATCTCACTAGCCTAGGGAATTCCCACATCTTTGTTCATGCAAAGGAGGATGCCTTTTGTCTTCCATCCTTGAAGGCCCAATTCTAATTTAAACTTCTCCAGGAAGCCTTCTTGGACTGTTTATCCAGCATGTGGTATCTCCTCTGTTTCCTACAATTATCTCCTTGTGCCTCTCTAATGCACTAACTACTGCATGCCTTGGACAGGCTATCTGCATGCTTTTACCTTTCCTAGACTTGAAACTCCTCCTGGACAAACCGGGCTTTCTCATATTAGTTTTCATCCATTCACACTCATTATCATGGAGGATGCCAGAAACCTGGACAGAGCCCTAGATGTAAATCAAAAAGCAAGCATTGAAATGAGTTATGTTGGATAGAATGATCAAGGAACTTTATTAGAAACCTATTTCTAGATGGCAAACCTGCAGATTCCTCAAAATCCTCAGCTGCTTCTGGCTAATTTGCCTTTTATCACCCAAATCCCTCTACCAGAAATAATCTCTCTCTCCAATATATCCACCTGGTGAACTTCTCTTGACACTTTTCAATCGTCATCTCCTTGCAAAATCATTCCCACTCAGAGCAGCATTTACTACACCTGCTTCTGGGAAAGCTCTGCTATGCTAGGACCCACCAGAGGTATCCTATACTTTATTGTATGCCTTTCCCCTCTGGGCTGCAAGCCTCTGCAGGACAGAATTAGGCCTTACTCATTCATCTTATTCATTCCTAGGGCCTTAGTGTTTGGACAGGCACATATTAGTAGCTCATGAGAAGAATGAATAAATGAATGAATGAGTGAATGAATGGAAAAATAACAGTAGCAAGTCTGGGTAACATCTCAACAGATGGGTCAGTTTTTCTCTCTAGAGTCAGTGTTTCTACAAGAACATAAACAAAGGGCAGCCAGCTCGCTACCAAGACCCGGCTCCACAGATTTTCCTGAGAGTCATCAGGTAGCCCTGGGTGAAAGAAGAAAGTCCCTAAGATCAGCTCCCACTCTACCTGCCAGAGGTGTTCCCAATACCTAAGACAAAGCCAGGGACATGATAGATAGTTCAACCTTACCTCCTCCCACAAGGTCTCTCTTTCATAGTGTTTGCCTACTGGAGAAATTTCTCGAAGTGGATCCTGGAGTGTCACAAGAGCCCTTCACAAAGCCATTCCTACAACAAAACGTGGCCTGGCATGGAGCTCTCCCTCCTTGCTTCTTGTCCCAGAGTCTACGGGCATCAGAAAGTGACATGCAGGGAGATCCCAGGGGCTTCATCAGCACATTCAGAGCCAAGTCACAGGGGTCAATGTTTTTCCCCATTTCTGCTCATAATCAGTAACAAATGCAGCCATGACTCTGAACTTGCTTTTCTAGTACTTTTTAAAAAGACCTTTAGCCACAGAATTTTTATTAGCTCTTTCTTATGTTTTTGTCATTTAACAATAAGAAAATTCCCACAAATTGAAGCCAGACATGTTTACATGGGCTATCAAAAGCCACTATACTTTTATCAGGTTCATCTTTATTTATTCAGTGTCCTTAGCTCACTAGTCATGGGTTTTCAGTGTCTCCTCGTTGTTTTGAAAGCCAGAAGATGCTGGCATATGGTACAAGTTGATTCTCCACTATGCCCATATGCCTAAAACCCCTAGAAAGTTCTTTGTTAGGGAGAGTAGGAGAGACATGTGAAATGAAAATCTCTGTTCCATTTGCATGTATTCAATTGAATATGCCATCCTGTACATATAATTAAGCCCTGATATATATCATAATTATGAAACTGGCACAATTTTGTATCTCATTAAAGTGGCGTGATTAGAACAATAGAATGTACGCCGTACACCTCCCTCCTTTCAGGTATAAACCAGGCCAGGTTTCTATGGTGTCTTGGAGCCTTTTACATAATCTGTCTATCGCAGAGAGGACATGGGCTCCTGGAAACCACTTCCGATGTGCAGTCACTGACACCTACTCAAGCTGGGACCATGCCCACCTACTTGGTGCTCAGACTCAGACTCAACCATTCCTCTCCATCCCAGGCTCAGTGAGGAGAAAAATCAATATTCCTAAGTGGGAAAAGACCCAATAAGTTGCTGAAAAAGTTACTTCCATTTATATGTTTGCTTTTAAGTGGGTCTCTTTGGGGCAGTTAAATGGCAAAGTGGCCAGAGCACAGAAGAGGTGGCGGCCAGCCCAGCTCCCCTCTCACTGCCTTGCAACCCCAGAAAAGCAATTAACCTCTCCAAACCTTGCTTCCCTGTTTATTAGTATTTATTTATTTGATTTTCTTAAGTTTGCCCTTTGTGGTAAGAAATCACCTCAGGGCACAGGCACAAAAGAGTAACAATTCATTAAACTACATACAACTGAGCTGAGATGGCTGACAGCCTCGAAGTAAGAGACAGCCAGACAAGCCTTTTTTAAAGCTTTGGCCCCCTAACTTGCCAGAACTACCGTAGGAGTCCAAGAACGCAGCAAGGAAGCACTCACTAGATAGGGAGAGAGGCTCCAGCTCCCAGAGATCTTGGGAGGCGTTAGCAGCAGTGCCCAGGCAGGCTGACCATGCTCTAGGAGCAAAGCTCATCTCAAAAATGTGGAAGGTTGGCCGGGTGCGGCAGCTCACGCCTGTAATCCCAGCACTTTGGGAGGCCGAGGCAGGCAGATCATGAGGTCAGGAGATCGAGACCATCCTGGCTAACACGGTGAAACCCCATCTCTACTAAAAATACAAAAAAAAATAGCCGGGCGTGGTGGCAGTTGCCTGTACTCCCAGCTACTCATGAGGCTGAGGCAGGAGAATGGCGTGAACCCGGGAGGCGGAGCTTGCAGTGAGCAAGATCGCGCCACTGCACTCCAGCCTGGGCGACAGAGCGAGACTCCGTCTCAAAAAAAAAAAAAAAAAAGTGTGGAAGGTTCTCCTTAGCTTTAAAGGCAGTGTGGGAGCTACTGAGAATCTAGAAGAAAATCTGGTGGAGAACTGACTCAATCAAGCAAGGTCTGGGCACTGTCAACAAGAGTGACCCTGCTCAGAGGCAGGCCAGAACCCCCACCGGGAGTTAAAAAGAGGCAGAGGAGCTCACTCTCCCTGAGAATTACAATTGTCCAGCAAAGGAAAATGAAGTGATAAGCTCCATCCCCAGGGGAATCCAAGCAGAGATGGAGACCTGCTATGTTCCAGGAACAATGCCAGGGATCTGCATAAAATTCCCAGGGAACCAGATCACCGAAGTTAGGAGGAACCATGCCAAGCAGGTGAGATACAGCTCAGTCTAACACTAATTCACACAACGCCTTCTACATAGAAACATTTTTTCAAGACTCCTTTGATAAAGCCTACTGCATATGTTCCACGGCCCTCGTCTTTTCCACTGGACAACATATCTTAGATATCATTCTATGTCCATCCAGTAATGGGGTCTTCATTCTTTTCAATGGCTACAATTAGAAGCATCTATCACTGTATCACTTTTTACATTGAGTTTCCAGTGATGTGCATTAAGGTTGTTTCTAGTGATCTGTTATCACAATCTTTGTATATATGTCACATGAAAGTGTATCTTTAGGTCACATTTCCACAAGTGAAAACACTAGGTCAAAGAGAATATGCCTATGGAATACTGATGGATACATTGCCTGGAGTGCAGTGGCACCATCTCAACCTCCTGGGCTTAAATGATCCTCCCACCTCAACCTCCTGAATAGCTGGGACTACAGGTGTGTGCCACAACACACGGCTTTTTTTTTTTTTTTTTTTTTTTTTTTTTTTTGTAGAGATGAAGTCTCACCATGTTGTCCCAGCTGGTCTCAAACTTCTGGGCTCAAGAGATCCTTCCACCTCAGCCTCCCAAAGTGCTGGGATTATAGGCATGAGCCACTGTGCCCAGCCTGGTTCTTTGGCTGTACATGCCCTCTTCCCCTAAAAGTCTCTCCAGGTTATCAACTCATATAGTCACAGGGCTGCACTCCCCAGATGAAACATAAATCTCTGTTTATGGAAGCCCATGAACACATTCTGAATACTTAAGCTCAAGAGAACAAAGCCTGAAGAGGGAATGTGTCTGGTCTGAAGTCCACCTTCTACTTTCCCATTTCTTTTTGTAGGGTCTGTCTCTTCTTCATACTCTTCTTATCCATAGCACCCAGTCCTTTCCCTTCCTGAAGATGCAACCCTAGACTTAACCACTAGACAAACCCAGCAGAACATATTGTCCCAGTATCCGTATAAGATCTATACATATGGTGCTTCATTCTTGGCATTTTTCTCTCTCTAATCACTACAGCCTTCTAAAGAAAATGTGGTATGCTGTTTAACAAAAGGCTCATGTTATGCTGAGCATGTTGATAAGTTTGGATAGACAAATATTGGCCAAAGATGGAGCTGAAGCTGGAAAGAGCCAATACACAATAAAGCCAGAGGAATTTGGAGATTCCAAGAGCAATCCATGAAAGAGGCGATAAGGAGGAGAGGTAGAGAAGGGGGAAAGGAATCAAAGAGCCATCAAGATATCAGGAGGTTGGGAGTTGTGTTGTCTGGGGAACAGGCCAGTGATGCTTCTCCAGAGGTCCCGGGACCCAAGGACATTTCAAACAAGGAGGTTACCTAAGGTTTACTCTGAAGCAGCTGTGAAGCTGAGATGTAGGTGCTATCTTGGTATTCCTAATTGCCAAGCCATCGTTGAAGTCTAAAGAGTTATTACTTCTGTATACGTGTAAGGCAGGGGAATAGACAATCAAGGAAGGAGCTGATCATGCCTGGGTTAATATGGCATGGATCAGTAAGTGCTCTTTCAGAGGTGAACCTCAGGGCCCAAGATGACCATGGAAATACTAGCTTATGGGGATTCCCACTCTTAGCAAGGACCTCCATTGATCAAGAGGTCCAGAGAGTAGAGATTTCACCTGATCTCTGGACCAAATTATATTGCACATTTCTGCACCTTTCTCCATGAGGGTAGGCCAAGATGGCTATTCTCATCACCACAGCTCTTCTTTCAGGTTGCCACATGGCCTTCTCCTTCACTTCAATCAGGTCTCTGTTCTAACAGAAAATCATTCCTGATCACCTAACTACAGCCATACTCCCTGCCCCACCTTCTCCACCCCCTAACCCTGTCACCTAGCATTGTATATTTGTTTATCCCCTTATTGTTTTCCTCCCTCCCTAGAACATAAGCCCTGTAATAATGGGAAACTTCTCACCTTTGTCTTCTTGGTCCCCATTACCTAGAACTATGTCTAGCACAGAGTAGGTACTCAGTAAATATCTGTAGAATTTATTAAGCAAGCCAAGAATGACTGGAGTACATAAACATGAAAACATTTGGACGTTGTTTAAAACTAAGCAGATTAATATGTTGAGTGTCTCGATGTAGCTGAGAAAACAACTATTTCATAAGGAACAGAGTGAAATAAAAGTCGAAGGGTTTAAATTTTTTTAATTAGTCCTTTTATTCTCATGTTTTGCAGACTAATAGCAAGCACTGACTTAGACACATAGAAGGATTTTATGAATTGCACATCTCTCAGCAGGGTCTGACTGCCTGCATGGACAGGGAGGGTGAGTCCCAGTCCAGATAACCATGAACATCCATGAGTAATTATGACCAAGATCCTATTACCAAGCCAAACCTTGCACTAGGAGTTAGGCATGTGTTACTGAGGTCAGCAGTTGGCTCTTCTGTCCACTGTTTTGTGCCAGCCCAGACAACTTAATGCTCTACCAGTGATTATACAAATTGTGCTCTCACTTTTTTTTTCAATTACAGAAGTAGAGAACATGTCATGATCCATATGGAGAAGGAACAGAGCACTGAGTTTAATCCAAGAGTTGTCTGCATTTCCATCATCAAACTATTACTTTTCCACTCATCCTGACCCACCACCATTCTCCCACTCTGTGTTCAGAACAGCCATCACTGCAGAGTAAGATGTCATTAGCTAGACATTGAGGTCATTAGCTGCATCCACACAGAAGAGCGGGGAGGCCAAAGGCAGCCTTTGGAAATCATACTCAAGCTACCAAAGTGAAGAGAAAGCCCCTGGAGATTCAAGGGAACAGGATCTCTGGCCCAAATAACCCACAGCTACACAAAGAGATGCAAGGAACTGAGCAGCTACTTCATGATGTAAGACATGTAGATGAATTATCTAAATTACTCAGAGTACCTGTCTACACAACCTCAGCTTACTTGAGAATTGTTCTTCCAGGCTTCATTGAAGTCATGAAATAAATAAAAAGCCATGGAACATAAATAAATATCATAGAAACCCCTCCCAATATATGGTTGCTCTCCTTAGAGGGATGGTGATAAAATCAAGTCTGCATTCCTTTATAGCATGCATCAGTGTTAACAACCCAGCATTGTTTAAGTGAATTTGACACATATCTGTGCAAATAAATTAATACTTTCACTTTGACTGACTTTTTGGCAGAAACAAACAGGATGCCATGCCAATTTATGAGTTGACCTGTTACAAGAGCCCTTCTGAAAATAATAAAATAAAAGCCATGCAAAGTACTTCAATATATTTTAACACCAAAATTAAAGAAGTCAGCTTTTCTTTTTCCTTTTCTCTCTGTTCACCTAAAGTCCTCTGACCTGTTAAACTGTGTAATACAAATGTGCTAGGGATAGCAGTTGTGGGAGGAAGAATAAAGGTAACAGGAAATGGGCAGGGAGCAGGCAGGAGATGCATGTAACAATTTATCAAGGGAAGAGAATGACACCTCATTGTCTATATTAAGAAGAGCTAGAAATAAATCAATAAACCATTTATTTATTCTTCCTGAACATCCAACATCCAATATTATAGCATAACATATATCTTTCCACATGTCCACACTACCTTTGTTAAAGAGTAGAGTCAAAATTAACCAAATAGCCAATTTATAAAAACAAAAGCGTTGAGAGTGACAAATTTGATCACCTTTTCCTATCACTTCAGTTGATTAAATATTATGTTCTGCTTTTTGATTATTTAGTCTATAAACAAAAAACATAAATATAGAAGTCAATGAATTTTTGTCTATTTATAAGTAACTATCCACGTCCATAGCTTCAGGAAGTTTTCTCATGCTCCTTACTGGGCAATATCCACCTCCTACCCCAGAGTAACTCCTTTCACCTTTGTGAAAGGGTGAGAGTGACAGCGGTGTTGTTGTGTAAGGTATGATTCCAATTATATAAATTTCAAGTAAGAGGAAAATTAAACGAAAGTGAAAGAAGGTGACTTCTTTAGATATTAGCAATTTTACTACCTTTGGATATTGATAAATACCTTGACCTATAAGATTAATATAGTTTAATTATAATCTATAAGATTCAGATACTTATCTTAATATTAATATTTTTAGATCATTAGCTATCTCTTGAGCTTGAGTTTTTAGATATTAGTAATTTTCCTCATTCTCAAATTTTATATTACTGGAATCATACATTATGTTCTCTCTTGTGTCTGTCTTCTTTAGCGCAATATGATATTTATAAGATCCATCCATTTTGTGGCATATATCCTTAGTTTACTAATTTTTATTGCTGTGTAGTATTCTACCATATGAACACACCGCAATCTGTTTATTTTCCTGCTGATGAGTATTTGGGGCTATTATGAAACAGCTGCTGTGAACATTCTTGTACAAGTCTTTTTTGTGAACATGTACCTATGTATGAATTTCTCTTGGGAATGATTTCTCTAGTTCATAGGTTAGGGAGATATTTAACTATTCAAAAAAGCCACAGAGTTCTGCAAGGAGGTTGTACCATGCTGCTATTTGCTTTTAAAATAACTACGTTTTGACCAAATACAACTTATATCCACATTTCTTGTTTCCTTACCTCCTGTGAATAGTTTATTCATGGACATACAGATGTTGGGGATGGCAGGATACCATGAAAGAACACAGACAGGCTTTGGAATGAACTTCAGATAAGCTTCAAAACTCAATCTCCCCACTCACTAGTTTACAGACTTGAATCAAAATTTTACTTTTAGGCCAGGTGGGTGGCTCATGGTTGTAATCCCAACACTTTGGGAGGCCGAGGTGGAAAGATTGCTTAAACTCAGGAATTCAAGACAAATCTGGGCAACAGAATGAGACCCCCATCTCTAAAAAAAAAAAATTGGCTGGGCGCGGTGGCTCAAGCCTGTAATCCCAGCACTTTGGGAGGCCGAGGCGGGCGGATAACGAGGTCAGGAGATCGAGACCATCCTGGCTAACACGGTGAAACCCCATCTCTACTAAAAATACAAAAAATTATCCAGGCATGGTGGCGGGCGCCTGTAGTCCCAGCTATTCGGGAGGCTGAGGCAGGAGAATGGTGTGAACCTGGGAGGCGGAGCTTGCAGTGAGCCCAGATCGCACCACTGTACTCCAGCCTGGGCGACAGAGTGAGACTCTGTCTCAAAAAAAAAAAAAAATCAAATTAGCCAAGTGTGGTGGCACACACCTGTAGTTCCAGCTACTTGGAAGGCTGAGATGGGAAAATCACTTGGGCCTGGAAAGTCAAGGCTGCAATGAGACAAGATCATGCCACTGCACTCCATTCTGGGCAACAAAGTGAGACCCTGTCTCAAAAAAATAGAGAGAGAGAGAGAGAGAGAGATTTTTTTAAACATGTCAGTCTCAGTATTTCTTTGTAAAATAGCAACATTATCTATTACTCTATAGGCTTGTTGTAAGAATGAAGTGAGGTGAGACAGGTGAAAACTAGCACAGGTTCAGCCATGTGGCAGGCACTGGATAAAAGCAAATTCCCAAGTCTCCCTGCATTCCCTGAGCTTGACAAGCATCTTTGCTTTGGGGTGTTAAGAAATTCTCTCTCTCTTTCTCTTTCTCTCTCTCTCTCTCTCTCTCTCCTAGGCCCCAGAGATTGGGGAGCAAGGAGGTCAGGAAAAGAAAGACCCTGCAGAATGGAAGGTCAAGGGACCGGATGAGGATGAAAATCCACCCTCCATGGCAGAAGGGAAAAGCTCTATTTACAGTAGGACCCAGATGGAACTGATTTGTTCAGAGCCATCTTATTCCTGAGTGTGATATTTGTCCACATCATAAAACCACAGGCTACAATGTGTCTGACATTATACCAAGTGATATAACCCCTTCTAATGATATTATAATAAATCCCAAATGAGGCAGCCATCACTGGGCAGCCTTTTCAAAGTGTTCCTGAAATAGTTTTTACAGAACAAGGGATCTGCATGCCAAATGCAGAGGCTCACATGAGGCCAGAGGAGTTAGCTCAGGCATACACATGAACACAACTGTGGCTTAGTTCTTGGCTGGGAACTTTTTCTTTCTGTATTAATCTATTGGTTTTTATGAAAGTCAAAATGTTTTTTTTTTTTTTTTTACTTTTTTATATGAAGGATGAACTTGGACATTTTCTAAGTGCAATAAAATGTCCCCCAGGGTGCTTTTTTTATTATTATTCTTTAAATCAGCAGTTTTTGTGCCTCTTCATTAGTACAAGTCAACGACCTCTCATCTTGGCTTCACCTCCAAGAAAGCTGACCACACTTCCTGCCATCCTGGTGGTAGAAGCTTGTTTTTCTCTGTTGTTTTGCTAACATGCATAGGTATATTTCTGAGATACCACGTGATCTGCTTCCACAAGCATAGGGAGCTTGCTGACTCAGGAACCATTGAATTTTTTTCTAGGACAAACGTGTAGCCCTTTCTGCCCTTAAAGGCAAGAACCGCAGGAAATCATGTGTCTTTACTAACAGGGTTGCATACACCATCCTCCTGGACTGTGCTCTTAGAATTAGTAGGATCTGGAACAAGAAGGAGTATCTCTCACGATCACCAGTACCCCACCACTACCATAACCAGCGTCACCATTTCCATGACCGGATTCACAACAACACCACTGTTACTCTCACCCTCGTCACTTCCCTTGCCTGTCTTTCCCACATAATTATTCTTCTGGCCATTCTCACTGCAGTGGATAATCTATTGTCTGCATCTTCCCAACACACCTCTTTCCTTCCCTTTCCCCATGTCATGTGGTTCCATCACTGGTCCAAAATTTGAGCCCAAGATACGAATACATGTGTTTTACTGATATTGGGAAAGACTCTTTTTTTATTCTGTCACTGGAATCACAAGGCTGGTCTAGGTAAGTCTAAAATTGCTAGAGATTACTAATTGCCAACAGGAGAAAAAGAGCTTATTTAACATGAAATATACACCGAAGGGAGCAAATCAGAAAAGAGGGGGAAAAAAAAGAGAGAGAAGCTCTTTTAAAATTGTTGAGCCACCTGGATTCAGCCATGCCCATAGTTTTAGTTATTTAAAATGTTAACTGTTTTGCTTACACTGCTTTGAATTGGGTTTCTTTTGGCATAAAAATGAAAGGATTTGACTAAAACCACCATCCCTGTTACCTGGTTCATATTTCCCACCTCTACTCCAACTACACTCCAGCTTGGCATCCCATATCAAAGTGTTTGCTGGCAAGCCAGGGCCTGGGGTTGAGATTCTAAGGGATAACTATGATCTCCTACCTAAGTAAGCCTAAAGATGAAGCTACATTTCTTAAGGGAAAGCAAGTCCTTCATGCCAAGGAGACTGAACACAAACTTCAAGCCTGGAACAATTAGGATAACACCAAGTTTAAAACAAGAGTAAAAGACCTGAGATAATTGTTCCCGACACTAACAGAGTACAGGAAATTTCCTTTATGGACTAGCATTTTGGTTAGTGAAGATAGGAGGGTGACTTAGCAAATACAAACCAAGATGGAAGGTACCTCTTTCACCAGCATCACAGTCCACCAAGTATCAACAGCATCATGGTGGCTGTCTTGCATTTCATCTTTTACTGGGCATTTAGAATTCAGCAGATACAAAGAGGGCCTCTACTTTGCAGGAGTATATATTCCCATAGGGGGGAAATACAGAAAGACAAATTCAACAAATAAACTTTCACAAGCAACAAAAAGCTATTTGTCCCCAAAAGAGTGGCTAAGATACGAGGTGAACATTAATATACATTTGGAGCTGTTTGGGTCTTTCTTTTCATAGGATTGGCCATCTTTAGAAGGCAATTATTTTAAAATAGCATTCTGTTTCCTGTGGTGGTACATTTCTACACCTTCCACAATGGTACTGCTTTTCAATGCTTTAAAAACCACAGTAGAAACACAAAGAAGGATATGTATGCATTCTCATTTTCTTGTACCTTCCTCCCCAAAATCACTTTCACCACCATTCTCATCACTTCTACTATCACTAGAATGGCACAATCCTGAGACATAGGCTGGGAAGAATGATAAATCCTTTCTCATAACTGATAATGCTTGCTGATAACATGTACTCTCTTCCTGGTTTTAAAACTAATGTATGTCAATTATGTATTTGTTAAATACATTTGTTTACAAGTAGCAAAAACCAACTGAAGACAACATAAGCCTTGAAGGGGCCTATGATAGAAGGCCATAGGAGTTACTTGAGAACCTAAGGTGCAGGCTCCAGCCAGTCCTCCAAACAGACTGGACCCAGGAAGTCCCAGATATGTCCCTTCTTTCTGCTTCTCTCAGAGTCTTTTGCTCCAGTCCTCTCTCATTCTATGCACTAGCTTTCTCCTAGCAGTTCCCAGAGGATCCAGAGCCTAGACAGTCAAAGCATTGAAAACCACTGTGAAAGATTTAGAAATGTACCACCAGAGGAAACAAAATGCTATTTTAAAATAATTGCCTTCTAAAGATAGCCAACCCTATGAAAAGAAAGACCCAAATAGCTCCATTTCATTTTCTTCTGGGTGCTACTAATGGAAAGCAGCCTAGTACGGTGGATGAGAGCTGACTCCACATTCTGCTAGCTGCATGACTTTGGGTAAGCTTTGCCCCTTGCGAAAATAAAAAGAAATAAGGCCCTCTTCAGAACAATGCTCATCCATGGAAAACACTCTGTGAGCAGGGGCTAACATAATTATTAATACAAAAGGAGTAGATGACCAGTTCTTTTGATTGAAAACACGCTGAAGGATTGTGGACATTCAAAGATAAGGCAGAAGATACCTTTAAAATTAGGAATCAGATATTATAGACTCACTCCAATTAACAAAGAGAGAAGAATTCCAAGTTTCCCAGAACAAACTGGGAGGAGAGAAACGGAGAGAGAGAAAAGTAGTACGGCAAGAGAAGGAAGCTTAACATGGTATAGTGTTACCCATGTGGAGAGCCAAATGGACTTTGAATAACAGGAATCTAATACAAGGGATCTTAATCCAGGGCCCATGGATCCCAGTTGATATGGAGATAAAATTCAGGGAGTCCTTGAACTGAATTGGGGGAAAAATTACAGCTTAGTTTCACCAACCTCCAACTAAAAATTAACATTTTCTTCAATTATAAATGTAGGCAACACATCACAATAGTTATTGGTAACTTTTGTGGCTTTGCAATCAATAGAAATCACAGATGGTCTCTGTTTTTGAATTACAGTTGTTGAATACATTTCAAGATATCATTTATACTTATCATTACTTTAATATTATACTCAATTTCTGTCTAACCTGTGTATCATGTTACTGAATGCATTATTAATAAAGAAGCACTTTACATCACTGTATCACCAGTTTGCTTTTTCTTAAATATTTGATAACTTTATTTCAACATAATTCATTTTCTTTATAATCCTGTACATTTTATTGCATGAATTTAAAAACATAATATTTGAAAGGGTCTATAGTTTTCACAAAACTGCCAATAGGGTCCATGAAAACAAAAAAGAAAATCTTTAAGTATCTCTGATATAATATAGGATGTATTCATCTTTTATATGGTATATGATAATAACCCTTCTCTTAAGCCATAGATCTTTAGTAAAAGTCTAGTATGGTACATGCAACAGATTCATATTCCAGATTGTTTAAAGGAGGACTGGAGGTAGAAATAAAAGAGAAGGAACTATGCCCCATGCATTGGTTAAGCTACCAGATCAGAGATATAAGAACCACACACTTTGGGAGGCCACGGTGGGAGGATCGCTTGAGGCTCGGAGTTCGAGACCAGCCTAGGCAACGTAGTGAGACCCTGTCTCTACAAAAATAATTTAAACACACACACACACATACACACACAAAAGAGAGAATGGAATAATGGAATTCTAAAGACAAGAAGTCACTATCAGAGGTGATGATGAGAATGCAAGTCCTCAAGGAGCCACACAACTCATTAGGAAGATGTGGACTTTCCACAGGACATGGGATGGCAGTTAAAATCAGCACTGTCTAACTCAAAAGTGGCAGGTTGGCCCCAAACTGACACCTGTGGCTTTAATAATATAAAGACCACCAGTAACCCAAGTACCACCCAGAAATAATTACCATTATTATGCTCACATAGGTCTTCCAGTTATTTTTCTGTATATGTGTACATGTATGTTGTTGTATTCACATGAAGAAAAGTTTATTGTATTAACATATATGAATACAATCAATTTTCAAAATTAGACTCAATGAAAGCACACAAATCTTACTTTTTAAACTTTGTCATGCCCAAAATATAATTTTTGTGGTTATATCATGTTTCATCATATGGAGATGCCATCTGCTGTCACTAAATCCTCTAATATTTGACATTTACATTGTGTTTAGTACTTCACTTATAAATAATGCTATACAGAAAAATTCTTATACATAATTTTTATTAAACTGATTATTTCCTTAGAATAAACTCCAAGTTATAGAAAAATTAAGTCAAAGTCTACTAACACTTTACCACTCATGAAGTTCATTGCCAAATCATTTTTTGTTACAATGTTAATAGCCTCATCGGCAATGTGTAAAAAACTCACTTTGCCATCTTTTTCATCACTGCTTATTATCCTTTTTTAAAATATTATTTTTTGTTTTTAATTATAAGGCATGTTTGTAGCTAACTTGGCAAAGTTGTCTGCAATAGTACTTCTCATTGCTGCATGCACCCCTCCTTTGCAATTTGACGTTGCTGCTCCTTCTATCAAGTTGAATGACATGACAGGAAACAGAAACAAGTGTCTCAGCTAGGGTCCTCTAGATCAACCGGCCCCCAGCAAATCCACCAGTTGACTGCAATAGAATTGTGTAACCATGGGCAAGACCAACAGAAGAAACATCCAGCTGAGCACAGCCCAAATTATTGGCCCTCAGAGTCATGAGTCAATAGAATGGTTGTTATTTTAGCCACTAAGTTTTGGGTTGATTTCTTACACAGCAGTAGATAACTGATATAATGTTCACTTTTGTCATAAAAATGTATATTAAATTTTAGGGAAAAGTAGTAAAATGAATCCAGTATTCCACCATCCAACATAGAAGAGACCACTGCTAACAGTTTGATGTATTTTATTCCCATCTCTTTTATGTCAGTATGCATGTACTATATGGATATCAGAACTATAAACTAACCTTGCTTTTAAAGATTGTTACAAAAATTCTACAAGCACACCAGCAAATGTAATTCATTAAAATATTTAAAACAGTTATTTAAAATCACTAATAAACAGATTATTTAATGCTAGCTATTAATGAGAGCTATTTAATGCTATTATTTAATGATACATTACAAATATATGTATCAGGTCAATGAAAGTGCAATCATCTGGATAAATATTAATAAGTAATTGGTAAGTTTGATGTCCATTTTTTAGGAAAAAAAATCATAGAATATAAGGAATAGGAAAATTCAAACCTAATATGACATGATTAAAATGTCTACCTTGAAAGCAATAGTCAATTTTATACCTAATGGCACTATATAAGCGGCATTGCTATTAGAAGTAGGAGCAAGTCAAGAATGTTCCCTACAATATCATCACTAATAATTGCTCTGGAAATTCTAGTTAAAGCAATAAAACAAGAAGAACATTGAAATGTAACTATTAGAAAAAAGAAAATGAAATTATGAACACTTACTCATGACATTACCACACATCTCAAATCCTAAGAAAATCAAATAAAAATGTGTTAATTTGAAGATTGAGTATAAGGGCTTGATATAAAATAAATATACATTTCTTCAAAATTGCAATAATAACATATTAGAAAACTAATGGAAATCTATCATCTTTGTAACTTTAAAAATATTTAATACCTCCTATATGTAATTTAAAATATAAATCATCTAGAAATAAGCTAATTACTAAATGTGGAAAAAAAAGAATGAGCTTACATAATTGATGACAAAGAGATTGTCTATTAAATTATGGTGTGTCCATAAGTAATACTATCCAGTCATTAAAAATCGTGTTTTTGAAGAATGTTTAAAAACTTGTCAAAAAGTTGTAATATAGGGTTAGGAAAAGATTCATGATACAAAATACTATATGCAATATCATCTCAAATGTGTGTGTGTCTCTGTCAACATCTGTCTCTGCTTCTAAAAAGAGGTCAATAGAAAGAGACCTGAAGACAAGCTGAGCTATTGCTCTGGCTCCCTCATCTCAGCCAATGGCTTGTTCCCCAAAGCTGCCCCCAAGACCACAGCCTGGTGCCAATGATGCGTGACATCCTCTATTCTACTTTGGAAGAGAACCAGCCTAACAAGCCTCTACAATCCCTGTCACAGATGGAGTTCTCTACAGCAGAGATGAGCACCTGGCCTTGGGAAACCAGAGAAACAGGTCAACCGAATGGGTCACCACCATCAGTGTTCTGTAAGCGTGAGAACTCATTCTTCTTCAGCCTTCATTGTGCCTGGAGACCATCATCACCATCACCCCAGAGTCATCAACATGCTTGGGCTTCCCAAAAAGAAGCCCAGTGCTATATATCCAAGCAGATTGGACTATTTGCTAAAGATGAGTCTAACTGATTCAACATAGGTATGCTTCCCCTTGCTGAGAAACTGAGGCATCTATGACATAAATAAGGTAGGTGAACAAAGCCCACTGAAAGTCAGATTGACTGGTGTTCAAATCCTGGTTCTACTACTTCCCAGCTCTGGGATTTGGGGCATGTTACTAAATCTCTATGAACCTCACTTTCTACATTGTAGATGTAATTAGTAATAATATGTACCTTAAAAGGCTGGTGTGAGAATTAAAGAGGATATAGCATCGCACCACTTATTTCAAGGTAATAAATTTACCTTGGTCTCCAAAAAGGTAAAAAAGTGAACGAGAGCTTGGGCTTCTAACAAAAAGACTGTTGTTGGAGGAAACTCAGACTCACCATGAGTCACTTCAAATGTGCTGAGGCTGTGGAACTGCAGAGGCTATCAGTGCAATGTGAATGGTACAAAGTTGGGTCCCAAACACAGGGCTGGAAGTCCACCAGTATCTCACTGCCCATGATGGGTAGGATTGCCAGGAGTAGCAAATAAGAACACAGGGCAGTTAGATTTTATTTCTAATAGGCAATGAATTATTAAAATGTGGGGTATGAAAGCATGTCCCGAATGCATAAGTATATATTTTTCTTCTGTTCATTGATATATCCCAGACCCCCAGACTATGCCTGACATGTAGAAGACACTTAATAAATATTTCTCTACCATGAACAAATTTCTGAATATGTAAGGAGGACCCCATGAACAGTATGAAATAAAAGATTTATAATAGGAATTAGCCCTAATATGACTGTTGGAGCTGGTGGAAAAGTGTACAGAAGGCTATAGACTCTGCATCTGGTGGTGGATCTGAAGTTGCTACAGGCTAGCAGGGTTGGCAATCAGGATATCAAATGATGTGAAGAAGAGGAGAGGAAGGAACTGGGATCCACATCTCTCTCTCTCCATGTCTAACCTTGACAACTGGTAACTTTCAGAAGAAGCAGACACCATTTGTCATAGAGCTGCACATATACCTGAACCAGGCTCAGAGAAACTGATCAACAAGATCCAGTGGAAGGAGCTGATCAGCAAAATCATACAAGGGCTGTAGCAGTGTGTGGAGCCCTACACTTTCCATGATTGCGTTAATGATCTTCAGAGTAAAATGAGAGCTGCTTCCTTTCCACCTTCCTCATCTCAGGTAAATTTCTCTTGTGGCCAACCCTAACCTAGAACCATACAAGGAGGGGAATGTGGGGAAACATAGTTCCATCTTTGCTAAATTGGCACAGTTCAAAACCATCACCATCTACCCTTTGCTCAACTTGGCATCCGTGCATAACTCTTTTAATAATACCCAAATAAAGACACCAGCAAAGTCGTATTTCTGCTTAACATGATCCAACTATTCTTCAAACAGTTGAAAACATGCTATCACCCCAAAAGAGGATACAAAGTCCCACATGTCACTTTAGCCATCTCTGGGTAATGTTCATTCATCTTGCAGCTAAGCCACACCTAGTCACACCCTTTTGATATTCTGTAAGTTAAATGCAGAGTTACAAGGTTTACCTCTCTTAATGTGTCTTGCAGTTGATGGAGAGAGAATGAGAGTGGAGAAAAAGAAAAGACTTGGTTAATACAAATATAATTATATCAAAATAATGAAGAAATATTCATAATTACTATAGGCCTTATTTCTTCAAATGGTCACGTGGTCATGGCTGGTAGTCCTGGTGCACTCCTACCATCCTTTTCACACTCCCTTTGCAATGAGCAGGTAGCCTGGCTCATCATGCTTTGTTGCCTGATAAAGTGACCCAAAGCTTCATTCCTGAAGGATCTGGGTTGTCAGCTGTCCCGCCTGTATTTGGTCATGGTGGTTTTTCAACTTTTATCACCAGACTTGGAAATACTAACGGGTGCCCCAGGGAATGCCCTACATTCCAGACATACTCCACTTACCCGTATTACGAAGTAGCAACCCAGTCTCTCCTTGGTGTTCAGGATCAGTCACCCTAGCCAGCACAGTAACTCCCTTCTTTGTGGGTCCACTCAGGGACATGAGGAGGCCAAGGAGGCCAGGAAGCAGTCTCAACTTCCCTCTAATTAACTGTTATTGTGCCCCTTTTGGGG
Source organism: Pan troglodytes (assembly GCF_028858775.2). Lineage (NCBI taxonomy): Eukaryota > Metazoa > Chordata > Mammalia > Primates > Hominidae > Pan > Pan troglodytes. Next base: position 46,753,317 of record NC_072419.2, read on the forward strand.
GAGCACTTCTCCCCTGGGGGTCTAAGTCTTCTTGGTTAGGAAAGGTTAGGCTGGGTACGATGGCTCACACCTGTAATCCCAGCACTTTGGGAGGCCAAGACAGGTGGATCACTTGAGGCCAGTAGTTGAAGACCAGCCTGGTCAACATGGCGAAACTCCATCTCTACTAAAAACACAAAAATTAGCCAGGCATGGTGGCAGGTACCTGTAATCCCAGCTACTCAGGAAGCTGAAGCAGGAGAATCATTTGGATCCAGGAGGCAGAGGTTGCGATGGGCCGAGATTGTGCCACTGCACTCCAGTCTGGGTGATAGAGCGAGACTTCATCTCAAAAAATGAGGAAAGACAGGTTAAATTCACAGGGAAGGATGCAAAAACTTTGCTCTCAGACTACTAGGATAATAGTAAGAGGAGTTCATTCCCAGACCTGTGAAACCTGGCTGTGGCGAAACCATCACTGATTATTCCGGCCCCACAAAGTGCTACCACCCAGTCAGTGCCATAAAGTCTCCAAGTGGCTTATTCCAGAATCCTATCAGCCACTTGCTTTGGGCTGATGGAGGACATTGAAAGGCCAGTGAATTTAATGAGCATGAGGCAATGGCTGATCTTCATTTGCTGTCAGATGAGTCCCCTGGTCAGAAGAAATGCTCCTGGAACACTGATGGTAAAGAGGGCCCTCTGAGATCCGTGGTGGTCCTGGAAGCAGCATTTCAGGCAGAGAAAACAAGTCTATTTCTAGAGTAAGTGTCAGTTCCCATGAGAACAAATCACTGCTCCTTCTATGATAAAAATAATTCAATGTAATTACCCTACCACCAGGCTGATCCCCAGGGGAAAAGTGCCATATTGAGGAATCAGAGTGGGTCACTCCTGTTAGTAGGTAAAGCAGTGAGCAGTTGTCATAGCCAGAGACAGCAGCCTTGAGGAGTGAAAGTCCATGTTGCTAAGCCCATGCAAAACCTCCATCCCTGTCACCAAAGCCATTTAGTTGATGAATTATAGACATACAAGTGGCAGAGGAGGCACCAAGAGACTCCTGAGTTACATCTCATTGTTCTGTGAGCACAAGCACAAAGCAGGAAGTAGGAAACGGGACTAATAGGAATAAGGAAGACTCGGGACTTTAGAGAACAGGCTGAAGTGACCAGAATTTATGATTTCCCATGGGTGGGTTAGAAGAGTCAAGATAATATCAACATCTTCCTCTGTATTCTGGAAGCATCTCAAATGAGCACAGAATCTGTAAGGGATTAACTGTGTGATCTATTCTGACATCCTGCTCAGCAAATATGCCCCAGAGGAGAGAACTTGCCCCATCCCCACTCACTGGTGGCAGGATTTTGGGGGGACCCAGAAAGAGGCTGGTACATCAGAGCTCATGGAGCTCCCCTTTGGCCCATGTCCTTTGTGATATTCATAGACAATTGATGGCTCCTTCATAATGGACCTCCCAGAACACAAACCAAAGCAAAGCAAAGAGTTCTATACCTCCCTCACTTCCACCTTACCCAAGCTTTTCACTTTAAAAACCTCAGAGAAAAGATGTCTCCTTTGTTTTACACGTCCCCCTTCACTTCTGACATGGCACCCAATTAGCATGACTTGATAGCACAAAATAGGGCAATGCTGAATGAGGACCCTCCAGTCCCTGCCCTCAGCCCTCATCTCCCTTTTTCCTGCCTTCTCTCCATTCCAGGAGACTGTTGTTACCACAGCCCTGGAATTCCTAGCATACATCACAATGGCCACCTGGAAGTTCACGGGAAGGAAGCTCAACCCCCTGACATCAAGCAAACGGTTGTTAGTTCATGGCAATTAGCAGCTGTACTTGAGGTTGGGGAGCTGAAGTCATAGTCCAGGCTCTGACCCTTACTGGTAGTGAAACTTCACCTTGACCCCTGTGCTTCCCACTCTGTAAAATGAAGGTGGGAACAGCTCGCTGAGTGACTGTTGTGGGGATTAGATGATATTTGTGGAAGAACTTTGTAAGGGGTAAAGAGGTATCACCTTATAAGGTAATGTCATCATTTTTAAGGTGGGGCAAGTGACAGTCAGACACTCAAGTTAGAGCAAAGCCAGGAGAAGGTTGCACTGGCATGGAAACGGGTAAATAGCCCACCTCCACCAGCCTCTCTGGAGGGTCAACTCCAAAGTTATTAGAGTTTTAAGTTTTGGGTAAAAAATGTTTGTCCTTAGAGTAACTCCTCACTTCTTCAGAGTTATTATGTCCAAGGTGTTTTGTTCTGTTTGTTTGTTTTTGTTTTTGTTTTTGCTTCATTTTTTTTTTTTTGAGACAGAGTCTTGCTCTGTCACCCAGGCTGCAGTGCAGTGGTGCGATCTCGGCTCACTGCAAGCTCCGCCTCCCGGGTTCACACCATTCTCCTGCCTTACCCTCCCGAGTAGCTGGGACTACAGGCGCCCACCACCACGCTCGGCTAATTTTTTTGTATTTTTTTAGTAGAGACGGAGTTTCACCATGTTGGCCAGGATGGTCTCAATCTCCTGAACTCGTGGTGTTTTTATTTTGAAAAAGGGAAAAATACGTTTTATGCCCTGAGGTCTAATCACAAAATACCTTCACTCTTCAAGTCTGACCGGGAGCCACTTGCCTCAGAATGACCTGGAGTGTCATTCAAATGCAGATCCTCAGGCCCCATCCTTGACTATCACTTAATTTTTCTGAGCCTCAGTTTTTGAGTTTTGAGGCATGATGTAACTCTTGCCTTAAACCTCAGTAAAAGAGTTTCAATAGAAAAAAATGAACAAATGAAAAGATGAATGGCTTGCAAGGGAGAGGTAGAATATGTATCCAGACAAGATGACTCCTATTGTCCCATCCAAATCAGACCTCCATTATCCCAGGTCCCCAAAGATGTCTTCAGTCTCAAACAACCAACAGAGTGGCCCCATTCCTATCCACTGTGCATCCTGGCCAAGTGCACCGTAAGTGGACCTCTTGGCCGGGCATTCTGCCAATGCTGGAGCTGTTAGGAAATAAGAATGTGTGTATTTATTGAAGAAAATAAAAATGTTCATGCGACGTTGCACAGAGACGATTTATGAGATTTTATGAATGTGTCACCAAAAGACCCACTCAGTCACTGCCAATGTTAGGTCTGCAAACACCTGGGGGCTCAGGCAACAAAGCTCCCTGATGGAGTCAGTGGGCAGGACGTGCTTGTGGAGGGGAGTATGAGCCCTGTGCTGCAGGTGCCTGCACCTGTGAGTTGTGCGGAGCCAAGTACACTTAAATCATAAGTGTGTATATGGGTGTAAATAAATGTACACACACTAGAGGTGTGCAAGGGAGTATGCATATATGTGGACCCCATGAGATCGCATAGCATGGGCCACTCCTGGTGTGACTAGGAAGAGAGGCTAAGCCACAGTGCAGAAGTGGACCCATTACTCACGCTACCTTCAAAGGACACAGAGTTCTCACTGCTCAAAGGAAGGGGTTAGTCATCACCTACTGCTAAGACCAAAAGCCTTGGGGCATCAAGAAAAGCAGATTATCAAGAGAAAAATGTCTCTAGCTGAGCAAGCAAGAATGGATAGAGTCTGGCCAATAGGAGGAAGAGCAGGGTCCCATCTTGCTCACCTCCTCTGCTGGGCCTGAACTGCTCATTGACATTACGGCCTATTAGTTCCAGGTCTCTGAAGCTTCTCTGAGTTCTATGAGCCAGGTTTATGCCTTACCGCCCTCCTGGGAGCATTGTCTTGTGCTCTCCAGCTGCCAGGCTGGTGCAAACCACAGAATGAACAAGCTCTCCTACTAAGCCCCTTGGACCCTAGAGTAGTTCACTGTTTTCTGACGGTTACCTTCTATGGGAGAAAGTTCAAGAAAATGCATAGAAGGTATGTTATTAAAAGAAAAGGGAAGAGGAAGAGAAAAGGAGGAAGGAGAAGGAGGAGAAGGAAAAGGAAAGAAAGAAAGAAGTGCTTTTAGGGTGAGTCCCTGAATCACCCAGAGTCCATCTTCATAAAAATAGCCTAAGACCCCTTGTGGGCCATGCAAGAAGGAGGGGTGCCTACTTCCTCCCTCCCTTTCATTCCTCTGCAACGAGGAGAGAATCATAGGTTTTGCAAGAGCCCTTTGTTTGCCTGGGGCACGCCATCATCACATGCATCTTCTCAGGCACGTGAGGGAGGTCACTTCCCTACGAGACAGGGAGGAACCCTGGGCAACTGTGGCTCGGAAATGAAACCAGCCCTTTCAATGTATCTCTTTGGTGACCAGGATGGTTGGTCCTGCTTGGAGTCTGAGGTTAGGGGGCAGGATTCTGTGAATGCCTACCCTGTGCTGCATCCTCAGCTGGGCATTGTCCCATAGGCTCTTTAGTCCCCACCTTAACCTAAAAGAGGAAACTAGTGTAGCCATGGCATACATGGCTAAGATTTTAAGGATCCAAGGGGCTGTGACATTGGATCAAAGACTTAAAGGTGGCAAATGGCAGAGCCGTCTTCCAGGTGGAACCAGAGACCCATTCCTCTTGTGCTCCCAGCACCAACTGCTTCCCTCCCTCAGAGACTTTAAAACACTGCACTGCTTGTCTCTCTCTCCATTATCCTGAGTGCTCTTGCAGGTCAATAACTAGTTCTGCACTCCTCATCCCAGAGGTCAGCACAGGCTGGCATGGAAGAGGAGATACCTATGAAATGGCTTACAGAGGGAAGGAGGAAAAATGGAAGTGTCCAGGAAGATGCATATCTACCCAGCATCACCCCTCCTGACATTAGGAACTAGTTAAGGCTCCCTGATGGCCAGGAGCAAGAGTCAACATCTCTGCAACCTAAGCCTTCTGGTATCTGATATCCCCACCATCTGCCCTCACTCTTGCCCCAGAGCGTCTCCAGGTGAGCAGAGATTATGATTGCCAAAGGGAGCCATTTCAGGCCTCAGACCCCCAAGCTTCACCAGAGAAAGCCCCTGTCCTGGTAAAATATGATGTCACTTTCCCATTCAGCCTTGGTTAGCTGTTCTATGAGCCAGGCAGAGTAGGGATCTGTTCATATCTATACTTGCCCCCAGGGAGTAGCAACAATGGACTCATGATATAAGAACTCAGTGACCCGTGGTACCTGCCAGTGGCCCACAAAATTGTATTGCTGAGCTGACTTCCTCCAAGTTTTTGGAGGGGGTGGGTGGAACCAGAGCTGGGCCTGGTTCCACTGCAGAGTGTGCAGGTCTCTAGAACAACCAGGAGAAGGAAATCTAATGGCTGGATCACAGTTATTGATGTTACACCTCTGACCTTTTCTCAAAACCTTTGCAAACCATTGTTTGGATTTGCAAAACTGGAAACTATCAGCAGAAGGTCTTGACTGTGAGCAAAGATAAAGTTATGAACTCTGGGAACTGCACTGTGACAGAAAAGTGCTTCCCAAGCTTTCATGTGCAGACAAAGCACCTGGGGATCTTGCTAAAATGCAGACACTGATTCGATAGGTCTGAGGTGAGACCTGATGCTATGTTTCTAAGCAACTTTTGGGTGATGCTGCTGGTCCATGGATTACTTCTGGAACAGCAAGGGGCCCAGGCTGGAGCTGGCTCACACTGGCAAAGACTAACATTCTACTCACTTCCTTGCCTCAACACACAGAAGGAGCCCAGTGCCTGATGGGAATATCCAAACTCTCTACCTTGCAAGATTCCTTCCCAGCCAGACCCTACTTCACCCTCCTTCCACCCCCTCCCCGCAGCTGTGCTCCAAGCACAACAAATGGCCAGATTTATCCCAGGCTAGTCAAGCTCTATTCCACTAGCCCATCCTTACCAGTGCTGGTTCCTCTGCCTAAAATGCCCTTCTTCAAGGCTTTGGAAGCTCCTACTCATCTTCCGTCACCCTTTCCCCAGTACCCGTTCTGCTTCTGTTGGTTGCCACTTGTATGCAAATTACTTCCTCTCTCTAAGCCTCAGTTTCCTCATCTATAACTTACAGATAGTAATAATGTTTACCCAACAGGGGGTTTTCTAAATATTGAAGGAGATGATAGACATAAAATGCTTAGCAAAGTGCCTGAGACATTTTAGGTAATTAAAACAGTAAATTGATGTAACTTCCCTCTGTGAAATCTTTCTGGAATTTTTCCATTTACCTGATTTTTATTGCTCCCACAAAATCTGACTTTTACTTCTATGGTGGCCCTTATCACTGAATTTTACAATGACCTATTGGCTCTAGACTGTCTTATCTAATAAGTTACAAGCACCTAGAGGTCAGGTTCATGTTTTACCCACATCTGCTTTCTCGGGATCTAGCCCAGAGACAAGTACAGAATGAACACTCAGCAAGTAGAGGCCAGGACAGCCACAGCCAGTGGCATTTAGGGGTGCTCTGTATCTAATGGTGGCATAACTCACGGAGCAGTACAGTTAACTGGAAGATTCAGGAAAGCAGTAGCTCTATTTAAATGAGATGTCCAGATAAATGATGATTTCATATCCAGGTAAGACATTACTCTTTTACTCTTTATTTTTAAAGGATTTACCAAGATTTTCTTAAGTGGATTCCATACTTAAACAGAACACAGTGGTCTTTGTATAATCTTTCCAAAATTGCTTGGGGACACCTAAAAGGCATTAATCTTTGCCCCCAGAGACAAGGCGACTGAATACTTGGTTTGTCTGGGACCATTGTTTTGCACTCATTGGCTGGTCCTGTTATTCCTAGCATCCCACTTTATTCTTTTAAGGTGTCCTAGTTTGGGCAAGAAATTATCAGGTCACCCTAACCAGTGATAGATGATACTGGACCAAAGTAATGGTTCAAGGAACCCCTGAGATGGTTACATATATTTGCTATTTGTAAATAGCAAATTTACAAATATAAAATTTTTTAATTTTATATTTAAAAATTTAAAAATATAGCACTTTTGTATTTTAAAAGTGCTATTTTTAGCACTTTTTAAAAAATATAGCACTTCCCATTGAAAGAAGGAGTCTCCGTCCCTTCCCTTGAATCTAGGCAGCTTTATGACATTTTGACCAATAGCATATAGCAAAAGTGACCTCCTGCAAGCTTCGCCAAGACCTTAAGAAATTGGTGAATTCCACCTCTTGTGACTTAGGATGCTCATGATTAGAACTCAGCCACCATGCTGTGAGGAGGCCCAAGATATGTTGTGGAGAGCCTCCTGCGAAGGGGACCAAGAGCCAGAACCCTGGTGCCAGCCTTGTCAGTGGGTCATCCTGGCAGTTTATCTTCAGCCTCACTTGAGCTGCTTCAGCTGATGCTGTGTGGAGTATTGTGTGTCACTTCCAAACCCTGCTCAAATTGCAGATTTGGGAACAAAGTAAATGATCGTTGTTTCCAGTTATTATTTGAAGAGTATCTTTATGTAATAACAGATACTCAGTTGCCCAGAAAGAAAATCCTGCCAGAAAATTCAGCATTTTGGACTGGTAGACACCTGATATAGAGTTGGGAAATTTCCTGGAACAAATGCTTGCTACCATCATCATAAGTATTTATATATATATATATATATATACACACACACACACACACACACACACACATATACATATATGTATAACTGTCTTTGGTCAGAAATGTTTTGCTAGGGATTTCGCCAGTTTGGTGACAACAGGGTTTACCAAAAAGTGTTCACCGTTCACCCTAAGATAATTAGCAGCAAACCTAGTAACAAGATGAGTCACTCTGAGATGGTGACATGAAGGATTTTCATAAATTGCTCTGTCATCTTCCTTCTATATAATCATGACCAAGTAAGTCATTTTACCTCTTGAATCAACAATCAAGGTAATTTGTCTGTATAAAGAACATACACAGCACAACCCTTTCTGGGGAAATTGATATTTCAGACCCGGAGCTCGGAGATTTTCTCATATGTCAACCACATCTTTCAGATGAGAGCCCCTTAAACAGGAAGTTTGGAAGAGTTCAGCTTTAGGGCAAAAAAGGGAAGTGAATAAGGAGGGAGAGAGAGATGGGAGGGGAGGGGCAATGAGGGAAAGAGTCTGGAGGAAACATGCCCCTTACAAATTCCACCGCTCATGGGTGTCCCAATCATTCATTTGTTCATTTAGCAATATGTCTCGCCTGCCAACCATGTACCAGGCCCTGGGCTGGGAGTGGAGCAACTAGCAGTGTTCAAGACACACTTGATCCCTGCCCTCACGGATGGGGCCCACAGCCAGTGAGGGGAAGAGGCCATTAAGTAAGATGTGGCAGTAATAGTGTGTGTGTTGTGAAAAGGGAAGTGAAGGGTGGGGAACCACTTGTGGGGGTGAAGGGACTGGCCAAACTGGGGGTCAGAGAAGGACTCCCTAAGGAAATGACATAGAAGCCAAAACCAGAAGGATGAGTGGGGATTAGTCATCCTTTCCTGCCTTCCTCCTCTTCTTGAATTCACCTCTGTGCTTAGAGTAAACGAGTCCTCTGACTTTCATTTGTACACACAATCCTTCCTCCTCTCGTCTCCTGCACTGAGCTTTATCTTACCTGCACTGCCTTTAAAGAAGTCTCTCTTCACTAAACCTCTGCCTGAAACTTCATTGCTTTTAGGGTAAAAACCAAAGGCCTTAACATGTCTTACTAACTCTGTCTGTCATTGGTAACTTGGCTTCAGCCACCCTGCATTTTCTTCCTGCCACAGGCCCTTTGCATATCCTGTTCCCTCTACCTAGAACACTCTCCCTTCCTCTGTTTACCTAGTTAACTTCTACTTATCCTTCAGATCTCAGATCACTTATTTTCTCTGGAAAGCCTCCATGACCTCCCTCAACTCATTAAAGGCTCCTGTTTTTAAGGTCTCAAAACCCATGTACCCTTCATTCTTAGCAGTCATGATAGGTACAATTTCTATGGTTTGTATGATAATTTGACCAATGCCTGTCTCCCCAGGGAGACCACAAGCCCCAGAGGAACATGGGCTTGTCTGCCTTGTTTACTGCTTCATTCCAGCACCAGGCTTTAACATGAAGAAACAACCTAATTAAATATTGGAGGCAAAGTGCTGATGCCAAAGTATTACTACTTCCAAACCCTTGAGAATAAAAAAAAAATCCACTCAGTAAACTCATATATATTCTCTGAATCAAGTTCATAATAGCAGTTGTGACATGATGAGGCGGGCAGAAAACCACCATGGAGCCAGGAGACCTAAGTTAGAATCCCATGTCTAATTGCCCTTTAGGTCTAAGTTTCCTCATCTGTGAAAAAGGTGAAATAACAGCATTCTCCCCAACAACTGCTTAGACTTGCTGCGCCTAATGAAACCACATCAAGGATGTATACTTATGAGTTGATTATTGCCCAATGTCCATTGGAGAATCAAGAAAGGCCATCAGTACACCAGGCCCCACTGTTGTGTGCAGACTCTGCATGGGACAGGAAGCATCAGCTCTTGGACTCCCCAAGAAGGGCGTCTGCACCAGCCTGGGCCACTATGGGCTCTGCAGTATTGATCACCAGTATTGCCGAGGGAACATTTGCCTTTATTACCCTTTCAAATAATTAAAGTATAATATTTTATGACCTGATAAAATTTACTGAGACCCTTGGCACGTAATTATAGTGCTTCTTTAAAGGAGACCCCATAAAAGATGCATGATTAGAAAGTTAAGGATCTGGATAGAATTGCAACGATGTGACAAATAATTTACAAGTGATAAACTGTCTGAGGGGGAAGAAATTCCAATAACCTCTGATGAAGGCTAACAATTAAAATAATAAATTCCCCAAGAGCAAGGGTAAACCTTTTTTCTTGGTCAAAGACTTAGACTCCACAGGCCCAGGAACAAGAACAAACCTTCTTGTCAAAGTCAAGTCCTGGTTTCTCTGGACATCTGTTCTTTATTTCTTTATGTGTCTATCTTTTGTACGTAGGCATTTACATATTTAACTTTTTTCTTAATTTATTTATCTACTAATTTTTCATTTTTATTTATAGACATTCTTTCACTCCATCATTCTATTAATTCTTCCTTCCATTCATCTATCCACCTGCCCCATCTATCCATCCTATTTATTTATTCATTTATCTCTCTATTCATCTATTTTCATCTGTTCATTTAGCCCTTTATTAATTTACTAATTTATTTATCTATCCATTCATTTACTTTTATTTTTCCTCCTCTATTTATTTACCCATCCATTCCCATCTACATGCATTGCTCACTTGCGCTAAGCAGATTCTTAACTGTGTCCTAGGGCAGTGCCACCCAGTAGAACTATAATGTGAGCCACACATGTAATTTTAAATTTTCTAGTAGCCATATTTTTAAAAATAAAAAAGAAATAAGTAAAATCAATTTAAATAATAAAGTTACTATTTAATAATTATTTTTGTTATTATAAAGTGAGTATTATAGCATAGTGTATATTTATTTTAATATAAAATACAAATACCATTAATATTTAATACTTTTTTCACTCGTTTTATTTAACTCAACATATCCAAAATCTTATCATTTCAACATGCAATCAATATAAAAAACATTGAGTTATTTTGCATGTTTTTTGCCCTCAGTCTTTGAAATCCACTGTGTATTCTGAACTTGCAGCTCAGCTCAATCCAGACCAGCCATATATAAAGCTCTCAATAGTAACATGTGGCTCACGGCTGCCATGCTGGATAGCACAGCTCTAGGACTTCAGAGATGAATCAGACATAGCCTTTGCCCTTGGATAGTTTACACTAGGGTAAGGATGGAGAACATATTAGCTCATTTAATCTTCATTTAAGGTATAAGTACATGATACTCCCATTTTACACTAGAATAAGCCAAACCTCGGAAAGAAGCGGTAAAAAGTTTTGGAATCAAATAAATTGAGCCTCTTAAACTACTGTGGCAAACACTCAGGCAGAGCTTATGCTGTGTAGCTATGACCAACTGAAGGGAATCATCTCACCTTCCCAAGAGCTGGCAAGGGCCAGGCGTCAGGCAAGACACCACTGGGAAGAAACAATTGCATCAGCTTGGAAGTAGGGAGGCAGATACACAACAGAGGAGGCCTTTCCAGGCAAAGCAGACAAGCAGAGAGAGAGGAGAAGGAACCAATACTCCTCAAACATCTGTTATGCCCAAACCAGTCCCTGAGTTCTCCAAATATCTCTGCACAGAGACTTGGGGTGTGAAAGAATATATTTCAGATAATAAAAAAGCCCACATGGATTATAACTAGCCTTCTGCATCAAAAATTATAGTGTCCTATCCATTCATAACTAAGAGAGCTAGGATTCTATGGCCAATTAACTACAAGGCATCCAAGCCTGAAGAGTATGATGATGATGACAACGGTGATAATAATGGTAATAGCAGTAACAAGAGCTCACATGACTGAGCATTTTCTATCATATTCCAAGCACTTCACCTGCACTGGTTCATTGATACACTTATTTTAGAGATGAGGAAACTGAGGCACTTTCCCAAAGCCACCAACCTACTGAGTGAGTGTTACTTACATAGACCCCCATAAAGAGCACTGAATTGGAAACAGACTCAGCCAGATAGGATAGAGGCTGCAGGATGGCCACGGAGGGTGTGAATTAAGTACCCCTGGATCATTGTTTCTAGGAAGTGCATAGTCCCCTAAAGAAGAAAAACCTATGAACAAATAATGACCCTAAAGAGTTTTAGGTGCTCTGTTTACAATAGAAAAGACTTGGAACCAACCCAAATGCACATCAGTGAGAGACTGGATGAAGAAAATGAGGCACATATATACCATGGAATATTATGCATCCATTAGAAAAAGAATGAGTTCATGTCTTTTGCAGGGACACGGATGAAGCTGGAAACCATCATCCTCAGCAAACTAACAGAGGAACAGAAAACCAAACACTGCACATTCTCACTCATAAGTGGGAGTTGAACAATGAGAACACATGGGCACAGGGAGAGGAACATCACACACCAGGGCTTGTCAGGGGGTTGGGGACAAGGGGAGGGACAGCATTAAGACAAATACCTAATGCATACTGGGCTTAAAACCTAGATGACACGTTGATGGGTGCAGCAAACCACCGTGGCACATTTATACATATGTAACAAACCTGTACATTCTGCACATGTATCCCACAACTTAAAGTAAAATAAAAATAAAAAAGAGTTCTAGGTGCTGAGCCAGACATCCATACACAGTGGAGCTCACATGTGAGGGGAGCTGTCACTTCTCTTTAGGGATGAGAGAGGTGGTCAGGAAGGGTTTCACAAAAGAGATGATGCTTAAGCATCATAAAGCTTTCTCTGATTCTCCCAACAGGAAGTAATCCCTTTCCCTTCTACAAATAAGCCACTTTGTTCAGGTCCTTGGAGCCCGGAGAACAGGCTGTAGCCTGGGCCCCATTGGGCCAGTTTCAGCCCCCTCCTCCTTCCTCGCCCAGCACAGCCCGCTCACTCTGTGATTCCCTGCAGGCACCAGGCAAGCTTTACACTTACTCAGCATGGATCAATGGAGAAATACAATCACTTGGATTTCTGAGAATGTATATATTTGTTTAGAAACCCCTGTCTTTCTCGGGTACAGACAAAACACTGCCGGCTTACCACCTCCCAGAGATGCACTGTGGGAATGATTTAAAGGCTTTGACTGTCAGTAGCAATATCAATCAGACGCGCTTCCCAGCGGCCTCTGCCCAGGAACAGAAGAGACATCAGGCAAAGGGGCGGAAAGAGGGACACAGCACTGGAACCAAAGTCAGGTGGAGAGAGAGAGATAAAGGGGAGGGGGAGAGAGAAAGTGAGAGGCACTAAGAAAACACAGGGCAGGGGTGGGAGAGTGCGAAAAAAGACAAAGGCTGGGAAAAAGCTATTCGGAGTTAGGGAGACTGAAAGAGTCAGGAAGGGGAAGAAAATAAAAGAGACAGAGACAGACATGGCCAGACTCAAAGTAAGTCAATCAGACACCAAGATATGGATGGGGACAAAAATGATCAACTAAGGAGGGAAAGAGGGAGAGCAAGAGAGCAGGGACAGACAGAAAGAGAGGAGTGAAAGGAGACAGGGAAGCATGTTTCTAGCACGCTGGACCACACCAGCTCCTCCCTGCCTGCACTCTGCTCAGCTGTTCCCTCTGCCTGGAAGGCTCTTCCCCCAGATTCTTGCATAGCTGGCTTTTCCTCCCCTTTCCAGCCTTTGCTGAACTGACACTACCTCAAAAAGTTCCCCAGTAGCCACCCCAATGGAAGGAAGGTCTGCCCTGCTCATCCCTACCCATTGTTCTGCATCAGAAAAGAACACCCCACTGATTTCTTTTATAGAACTCATGTAAATATGTTATTTTCTTGGCTTTTTATTATTCACTTGAGGCCACCATGGTCCTGGCATATCCCCATGATCTAGAACAGTGTCTGTGTCTGACATAGAGCAGGTGGTGCTTCATAACTGAAGAACAGATGAGTGAATGAACAAATGAACAATAGTAAAGGTAAAATCATTACTGAGCCAAAGCACTTCTCTTTGGCTACTCAGGTTACTCAGGTTGTAATAGTGCGATTTGGTGGCAGGGTTGGGTGTTGACTGGCAGTGCACGCCTGTTCTCAGCAGCTGGGCAAAGGCGGGGCTATCTGTGATGGAAGCATAGGACAGGAGCCTGCATCTGTGGATGGAGCTAAAGAAGATTCTGGGGAGACTGTGGGGTGGCTGGAGAGCTGGGAATTTTCTCCCTGCAGAGGCCCCTCTGCAGTTCCTTTCAGACATGAATGGTTCCATCCATGGTATTGCCTTGTCTAAAGTTGAAAATGACCCCGTAGGCCAAAGTGCATGATTCCCACATATATTTCTTGGGCAGCCAAATTTCCTAACTTAACTAACGAGGTTCCCACCAGCCTCATTAGGCCTAAGATGGCTTCCCCGTCATGAAAGCTCTTTGTTTCTATGAAAAGAGCTCTTAGGAGCCATTGAGCGAGATCGGCTCCTGCTGATCAATGCTGCAGAGCACTCATGGGGAACCTTCCAGTCAAGATCAGAGTGCTTTGGCCTCCCAAAAATCCCTAGTAAAGGCCATTTGGCTTTCTGAAGCCAGACAAAAGGCAATTATATGCATTTCTATCTTTGGAAAATGTATTTGAGGAATCAGTGGTGAGGCCTGAATGCAGGAGATGCAGAGAGTCTGGACTGCCTGGTGAAAAGGATGCTGGCCATGAAATCCCAAAGTCAGGGGACCTCTTCAGGTCACTTACAGGGTGACTCAGTCCAAATAGCACTGGAGGCGATCCACAGCCTGCCACCCACCTCAACCTTTTCATTTCGCCTCTGACCTTTCTTTTCTTGCCCATATTTGTTCTTGCATAAATTTAACATAGTTACATTCATAAATTCCAGTTAATATTCTGCTTTCTAGGTAATGTATAATAAACATCTTGTATGTTTCCATGAGATCTTTGTCATCAACACTGCTGATGATTACATTGGTGCACCATGATTTAATTTACCACACCCTCGTAAATGGGCCTTTGAGAATTATCTAGGGTTTTGCTGTTCTAGATATTGATGTAACACACATCTTTTGCTTATAGCTAGTCCTTTCCTCAAGATCATTTTCACACTTTGAATATCAGGGTGTGACAACATGTTCTCATATTGTCCCAAAAGCTTGTAAGAATTTGGATGGTCACAAGCAGTGCATGCATGATTTTCATTCCAACCTCACCAGCATTGGTCATTAATAACATTTTTTTCTTAAATGATTAATGTAAATCATTTTAATCTCCTTGGTTAGAACTAAGAATTAACATTTTTGAAAATGTTTGTTTAATTTTTACATAATTTCATATGTGAATTTTTGTTTAGAGATTTGCTCAGCCCATCCCATTCCTATCTGCATCTGTAAATTTAGGGTGTAAGTCACCATCCATGGCCACCTCTGAAGAATAAAGAATGATATATTCAGGGGGTAAAGTTATAAACCGTGGGCAGTACTCAAAGCTTCAAATCAAGTCCTTGCAATGGAGTAGGGGCAGCCTCATTAACAAGGACAGCCACGCTTTCCCCAGTCAAGTCTTGATATACCACAGGACTAAGCCAGAGGGTCATAACATTTATGCACTCTGTGCCTCAGGCACTGTGCTAAGCACTTTACATATATATTTCACTTAATTTTTACAAGGTCACTGAGATGTAGACATTAGAATTTCCATTTTACAGATGGAGCTGAAATAAGTAAAGTAATTGCCCCAACATCACCCAGCCTAGTGAGGATTCAAACTCAGATCTGTGGATCCATAAAGCTATGATGTAACCACTGCATTAGCTTCTGAATAAATAAAAAAAAAATAATCAAAGGGGTTAAAAAATTGAAAAACATGATACTGTCTCTACCCTACATGTGATCACCAGTCTCCTGAATAGATAAGTAGGGAGAGCCACAAAGCCATGTGACCTATGTCATTACAGGTCTTTGAGGTCAGGAAGCCATGAGGACAGAGGTGAGAATCCCTCACTGAGGAGCTGAGGAAGGCTTCATGGAGAAGACCATGTCCCATGGAGTACTGAAGCATGAATTAGAATTTGCCTCATGGACAAGAGTTGGGCTGAAGAGAGAAAGGAGGGCTGAGAGCCGGGTCTCGCCAAGAATGTGTGCCCGCAGGTTGACGGGACTTACAAGTAACTACAGAAGGTAAGTTTTGGACTCGAATAGACCTGGTTTTGAATCCTGCTTCTTCTTGCTAGCTATGTGATTAGATAATCATTTCAGTCTCTGAGCCTCAGTTTGCCCATCTGCAAAACAGGCACGATTGTTTCACCAGTTGTTGAGGAGACTGAAGAGCATATGGCAGTGATGTGCTCAGGCTGGTACCTGGCAGAGAATCACTGTGCTGCCATCCCTAAGGACCTCCCACTTTTCTTGTGCCTCATCTTCTGCTTCTATAAGCAAACCTGAGAGCGTGTCCCATGAGAAGTGGCTTCCAAGGACACACAGCTGGGAGCACATATGTTCTGCCCAAAGGAAGCAACCAGAGTGCAGTGAAAATCACCTGGTCTTGGATTTAGCTACACTTGGTTTTGCACCCCATTTATACCACTTACTAGCTTGGACCTCAGAATGTGGACAAGTTACTTACCTCCATTGAGGTTCAGTTTTATCATCTGTGAAATGGGGACAGTCAGCCCTGTCTCACAGGTAATAGGACACATGGGCCCAGTATCCTGGACATAATATACATCAGTGTGCGACGGAAGGTCCCCAAAACCCCACCTCCTTATAATCAACACACGTGGGCACTGACTGCAATGGTCTACAAGAGATGTCCATGATTATGTTCATCTACAGCCCCCATCTGGGGACATCCCCAAAGGCCCCTGGGGCCCTTCGGCCTTCAGGGTGCCCAGCCTGGCAGGGCCTATGAGCAGTAGCTGTGCCTCTGCCCCGGAGACCAACTTCTCCACATCCTCCCCCAGCTATTGCGGGAAGAAGCATGACTCATTCGAGGGAAGAGGGTTGGCACCCTCTCCCCCAGCCGCATGGGGCCAGCCAGCAGGCCTGTGGTTAAAGACCTGCCTGGATTGCAAAACAAGCCAGTTTGCTGCATTCTGGGGTCACGTGATGCAGCCGGGCTCTGTGGATGGCCTTTTCTTCCCTCGCCCACTGACTCACTGCATGCTTGCTTGCAATCACATGGGCTCCCTGGGCCTCAGCTCCCCCAAGTGTTCTAGTTGCTGAGCTCATTTGGAGAAGAACTAAATTGGAAGGACTACTTCCTTTTTTCCCTTTTTTATTGCACCATGACTATATAAATATATTCTCATTATGAAAAAAGTGTAAAGACTATCAAATATAGAAATATAGAAATGGGAAACCACCCCTCAGGCCCTACCACATGGCCTCTGCAGTTGTAAATATGGTTAATATTTTCTTGAGTGTCTTCAAGGGCTCTGTCTTATTTTTTAATTAATGTTAGTTTACACAAGAAACTAACATTCCTCCTTTTAGAAATATTAGAATATTACTAAGAAGGCAGGAGTCCTCCTTGACGCTGTCATCTCCAATCCCATCCAGAGACAACCACTATTATCAGTTAAGTGTTTCTCCTTCAATCTCTATTCTTTGTGTGATGTGTATAGATTACATATATGTACAGATTACATACAGAGAGAAAGGAGTGCTGAGAGCCGGGTCTCGCTGAGAGTGTGTGCCCGCAGGTTGACAGGACTTACGAGTAACTACAGAAGGTAAGTTTTGGACTCAAATAGACCTGGTTTTGAATCCTGCTTCTTTTTGCTAGCTATGTGATTAGATAATCATTTCAGTCTCTGAGCCTCAGTCTCATAGTCTCATAAGAAAGGCTAGGTGTGGGGGACATTCCCATACTTATTTTCTCAACTGTATATATGTATGTTTGCATAACTTGTATGTATGTTTCCATAACTTGTTTTTTCACACATCAGAATGTCTCAGAGATTTTCCACGTTGTTACACAGAGGAGCCACAATTTCTTTTAATGGCTGCTTAGTATCTAATACTATAAATGTGCCATACCTTTTAATTGTTGTCAAGTAGTGACTTTAAAGTTGTCTCCATTTTTTTCTCTATTCACAAGCAATACTACGATGAATATTTTCCTATAATCCTTCTTTGCCCACATGCAGGTATTTTTTGAAGGTTGACGCCAAGGAGTAGAATCTCTAAATCATAGCTGCACATGTTTGGGTTCAATAGATACCATTGCATGGCCCTCCCAAGAAAACAGTTCCTATTCTCTTCCTAGGTATCTACAAATATGCATCCATGTGCACATGAGAATTCACTTTCCAAGTGTTCATGGTAAAATGGTCAAGAGGAAGACTGAGAAATACAAAGAATTTATTCTCCCCAGGACTGAAAGTCCTGTTGAGGGACAGCATAGAGAGTAAGGAAGTGCCACAGAGCATTTAAACTAGATGGAAAGTATCCACCATTGACTACAAACTCACTATAGAGATGGAGAAATTGAGGCCTCTCAAAAGGAATTGACTTGCTGAGATTCAGCTCCCAGTCCCTTCTTGCCAGGCTTACTCTCAGCAGTTACAATGAAGCATACCCCCTTGTGTAGGAGCCAGAAGGATAGTTTCCAAATTCAAACATGATTATGTCCCCTCCTCTGCTTAAAATATTTCAGTAGTTAATTGTGCTCCAACTTCAAGACACCACCCAGACTTTTTTCACTGTTCCCCGGACAGACCCAGGATCTCTTTGGCCCAGGGCCTTTGCATATGCTTTTGGTGCTCTCTGGACTATTTCTTGCTCCTGCCGCTCCACACTCTCACATCTTGCTAACTCCTACTCATTCTTTTAAGAGGGAGTGTTCTTGCTATGTTTCCCAGGCTGGTCTCAAACTTCTGGCCTTAAGCGATCTTCCTGCCTCAGCCTCCCAAGTAGCTGGGATTGGAGGTGCAAGCCACTGTCCCCAGCCCCTACTCATTTTTGAGATCCCAGATGAAACATTCCCTCCCCAGGGAAGCCACCTTATCCTCCTTGACCAAACCAGAGCCCTCTCATTATGTCTCTTATCATCTCACACTTCTCCTTCAGAGCACTGTTCACAGATTCCATTTACATTTATGTGTGGAATACAGCAAATTCTCACTTAACATCATCAATAGGCCCTCAGAAACTGTGACATTAAGCAATATGACCTACTGCTTGCCATAGGAACTTACTCCTTGTTTATATCAATTAGCTTATGGGAAAATGATTTTGTTTTATAGCACATTCTTTGACTTAAAGTCACAGTTTCTGAGAACTTATCAACAATGTTAAATGAAGACTTATCATACTTAAAAAATATGTGACTCACCTTCTGAGTCTACAGGCTATATTTCTTTCTACTGGGTCCCCAGCCTTTAGCCCAGAGTAGATCTCAGTATTATCTTAATGGATGAATAAATGAAGGAGTAGCTTTACTCCTCTTCCCTTACCCTGTGACCTTGTGGTCTCACTCCTCACATCTCTCCCTGAGGCTTTCCCTTTGTCATCAGAGCTGAGAAGACAGCCTTGAAAAGTTCATACCTTCAGGAGACAAGGCGGCTGTCTGAAAGTCACTGGGGCTTCAGAATCAGCCATGCCTGATTTCAAAGCCCATTCAGCCACTTGGATTCTGACATGTCACTTTTGTCCACTGAGACTGTTTCCTCATCTGTAAAATGGAGCAGCAGCCCCTGTCTTGCAGGATTGTGTAAGGCATGAGCACAGGCCCTAGCCCAGTCAGCTACCTACTGTGGGTGTTCAATGCTGGAGGAAGCCCCAGAGACACCCCCTTCTCATCATCACCATACTGTGATCTGAAGCAGGTTTCCATGCTTATGATAGTACAATGTTAACATTCCCCATGTATTCAGATCTTTGCCTTGAATCTAGGAGGTGAGTTCAGCTCTAGCATCTGGTGGAACCAACCAGTAGCCACCAGATGTAGTTGCTAAGGGCCAATATGGGATGAGAAATGGTGTTTCCAGATCCCTGGAAGAAAAGTTGGTCATAAGAGGAGATGGAGGGGTATTTCCTGAGCTCCTGCTTCAGGAATCAGTAAGGGAGGCTGGGGGAACATTCTGCAGCCTTTGCAAGGGGCACATATGTAGTTTCAGAGCTGGGACCATGATCAAGAAGTCAGAAACACCCCAGAACTTCACACACTGCTCCTTTTGTTTCTTTCTTACCCATGAATGTGGACCTATGCCTTAAATCAGCATTGTTTCTGGACTTCATCATTTGTCAAGTATTCACTAATGCCAGGTCCCCGACAGGTACTAGAGATTCCCTGGTGGGCAAGGCAGACATGGCCCCTGCCCTCCCAGAGCTGCCAGGCCAGTGTCTTGGCCTTAGCAGCAGCAAGGAAAGGGAGCTAGAGGGCTGGTGGCCTGCTTTGCCAGGTCTGGGTAATAGGAGGCCTTCTCGACAAAGAGGTGCTAAGGGATATTCCAGGGGAGCAAGAAGTAGACTGCAGTCTGATCTTGACAAACAAGCAGCCAACCTGCCATGGGTCAGGAGGTGTCTGCTCTCTAGCCCTCGGCAGGGTCGTCTGGACAGCTCTCAGCCTCTCACCCTTCTCCAGTTAAGGGAGCAAAAGCAGTTAGTCTCCTGAAGTCAAAAATTGTAATTAATGAATTACCATACAACAGACCTGTTCTACTTTTTTATTTTATTTTATTTTATCTTATTTTATTTTATCTTATCTTATCTTATTTTATTTTATTTTATTATTTTATTTTGACAGGGTCTCACTCTGTCACCCAGCAGGAATGTAGTGGCATGATCACTGCTCACTGCAGCCTTGACCTCCCAAGCTCAGGTGATCTTCCCACTTCAGCCTCCCATGTAGCTGGGACCACAAGAACCCACTACCACATCCAACTAATTTTTTGTATTTTTTTGTAGAGGTGGGTTTTCTCCATATTGCCCAGGCTTGTCTCAAACTCCTGGCCTCAAGCAATCCTCTCACCTCAGCCTCCCAAAGTGCTAGAATTACAGGTGTGAGCCACCATTCCCAGTCTTGTTCTGTTTCTATATTGTGTCCCTAGGATCTAGCACAGTGACTACCACAAGAAATACTTGGAGGAAAGAAAAAAAGAAAGGAGGAAGGAAGGGAAAAGGGAAGGAGGGAGAAAGGGACAGAGGGAGAGAAGGAGGGAGGGAGGAGAAAGGAAGGGAGGAAAGAAGGAAGGAAGAGAAAGGGAAGGAAGGGAGGAAGAGAGGAGAAGCAGGGAGGAAAGAAGGAGGAAGGAAGGGAAAGAGGAAGGGAGGGAGGGAGGAAGAAAGGAAGAGAGCGAGGGATTCTGTGAATGTCCTACATTCATTCACTCACTGATTTATTTACCCAACTTTCACTGGCCACTTCTCATGTACTAGACTATAGAGATATCAACAAAGCAGGGGTAGTCCCTGCCATCATGAGTCTGCGTTCTGGTGCCTGCAGGGAGAGCACACTGAAAGCGGCATCTTTTTGTGCCTCCTATAGAACAGCAGCCCCCAAAAATGCTGAGCCAAATGCTCCACTGTCAGACAAGCTTGAATCTGCGTGCCCCTGCTTCCCTTCTTGGATTGACACATCAGAATATCAAAGATTCTGAGAAGTTTTGCAATAAAAAAGGCATAATTAACCAGGTCTGTTCCAAACTTTTTCAGCCTGAAACCTGCTTTTTCTCAGATTGACATCCCAGGATCTTAAAGGAATCAGGCGAGATCGCCTCCCTCTTGGCCCAGGGTGAGCCTCCCTGTCCTGTTAGGCCAAGTTTCTCCTCACCCAGAGCTTATTCCCGACAGCACGCCCTGTGGATGGGCCCTGCCGCCAAAATTTCCGAAGCCTGGGTTTCTTGGCACCTAAGGGACTGCTGCCCTGACAGTGCTCCAGCAAACCGTGCCTGTGCCATCTTGCCCCCACATGTGCTGGAGTCATGGAGATACCTCCTGTTGTTCTATCCCTGAGACTTGAGGACAGGAAGAAGCAGCAGGAGAGACCACAAGGGGCCGGACTCTGATTGGAACAGCAGGAGGGCTGGAGGCCTGGCCTGACCTGCAGGCCTGCACGATGATGCCAGAGCCCCAGGTTTTGGCAGAGCCTGAATCCTGCTTGCCAAGGGAACTTGGAAACTGCCAAACCCCTGTGCAGATGAAGACAAACATCAGCCTCGTGTTTCTGATTCACTTAGGCTCAGCTCATCAAAGTGCTATTTGGTGAAAGCTGCTTACATCTCAACAAGTCAAAGGACCTCCTGTGGAATTGTGATTTAGCTTTGTCCAAAGATCTCTTGGCCGTGGCGGAAGGATTCAAGTCATGCCTCTCCCACTTCAGGAAGAACTGTAGCCACTAGATATGCTTTGAGAAATGTACTTCACTTTTCTGAGCCTCGGTTTCCTCAACTATAAACTGGGAGGTGTTACCAACCTGGAAGAATTCCTGTGAAGATTAAATAATTGAATGCATTATTTAAACCCCTAACACTTCATTAGTGCTGTATAAAATGGTGTATATTATTAATAATAGTATTATGATTATTATCAGCATCTGCACCACCACCTTTATATGAGTCAGTGAATCTGCAGTTATTAAGTCTGAAATGTTGCATAGGCTATTGAGATAGACCGTCATAGCCATGACCCACAATGACACCCCCTTCTCAGAATCCATGCCCTTGTGTAGTCTCCTCCCCAACAGTGACCCTAGACTTGGACGTGTGACTTGTTTTGGCCAATGAGACATCTGCCCTGAGACTGCTTTGCCTATAGGAAGGTTAGGGTGACCCACGCCTTGGAGAGAGGCCCAGAAATCCCCAGCCATCCCAGCTGAATCCAGGTCCCAACTGAAGAGAACCATATGATGAACCCAGAGGAAACCAGCAGAAAACCTGCCCAGCCTAATAAGTTGCTGTCCTATGCCACTAAGTTTTGGGGCTGTATTGTGCACAGCGCAAATACCTGGTATGACTATTTAGTTTACAGCTGGTCCATCTTCTTACCCATTCATCTCTTCCTTTGCTAGTCACAGGACTTTTTCTTGTTCAACTAGACTCCTCAGATGGGAGAAATGTAGAGCCCAGAGGCTGGTTGGAAGAAATTATATGTTTATTATCTTAATTCGAATCAGCCACCACCCCAGGCCACCTCAAATAGACTCACAGATTACAGATGAACCTGCCCCTCAATGCAATTAGCACACCCTTCTCAGGACAGCTGGCCACTTAGAGCCCTGTGGCTGCCATTAGAACCAAAATACAAGTGAATTCAAAGTGATTCCAGACACTCCATGAATACAGGCTACTTACTGGGAAGGAACACCAGTCTGAAAATCTGAAAGAGGAAAAGTGAAATGCATTCGAAAAAAAAAACTAACTACAGTTTTATTGTTCCACAACACATACTGTAACTTACACTAAACACTGAAATGTTACCACCAACTGGTCCCTGGGTGGCTCTGATGAGTGAAGTGGCTTGGTTTGCAATTGGCATATTAATTGTTCGAATGCAAACGAGTTCCTCTAAAGTATCTGAAGCTGTTCGGTGAAGAGTTGATTCTCTTAAACACTTCAATATTAATACTGCAAACATTTACCCTGTGGGTGGGAGCAATGACTCAGGGAAATAAATCTCACATCTTTGCCTTCAGCTAGGTCTTCCTCCAAGACTTCAGATCTATAGTAACCACGTGTTTATGGAAAGCAGCCCCTGGAATGGATTTAACAGTGATAGCTTGCGTGTGCCAATCGCTGTGCTAACCACTACTCATTTAATTCTCACCACTACTCTATGAGACAGGCATTGCTTGTCTCCCCACTTTACAGAGGAAGGAAAGGCAGCTCAGAGGGGTTAAGTGACTCGTTCAAGGTTATGCAGTTGTGTGACTCTAAGTTCCACACTGCGACTTCCCCCAGCCCCACTCTGCCTCCCCATCTTGCCTCCTGTGTTTCTTTTTTCAGTGCCTATGTCCATCGTAGGTCCATCCATAGGTCCAAGCCACACACCTTCCGAAAGACCTCTTGAAAATCTCTCAAACATGGCCACTCTTTGCACCCACTCTGCCATGACTGCCATCCCAGATAATCACAATGTCCCCTAACTGGTCTCTCTCCCTCCATGCTGTCTTCCTCCAATTCATTCTCTTCACCACAGCTGGAGTCTGTCTACCCCAAGCCTGAGCTCCGGAGCTTAAACCCCACATGGCAGAAGGAGCAGAATTTTCCAAAGATAGTCAGGAGGGTAGCTGGGTGCAATGTTGGAAAAATGGGGATGTGTAGGCAGGGACAGAAACCAAGGGAGGAAAGCAAGGTTCAGAAAGGAAGAGGTGTCTGTAGAGATCACTTTCCATATGCAGGAAAAGCACAAGAGAAAGTTGAGGTTAATCATCTCTCCAATCTTTGTTCCTTCTCTGCAATAATTTACCTCTGAGATTGGCCTGACTCTCTAATAAAGAACTTTAAAGTGTGCAGAAAAAATCCACACACAAAAACCGTGGTGAAAAAGGCCCTGCAGAATCTGGACCCTACAGGCTAGAGGATTCCCAGCCCCATTCTTACACATACACCCTCCTTTAAAAACACCTCTACATCCATATAAAAGTCCCCAAATACCCCATGCTCTCTTCCACCTTGGGGCCTTTGCACGGGCAGTTTCCAGAATCCACAGTTCTCTTCTTTCTCATGAGTCCCTCTACTAGCCAATTCCTACCTATCTTTCAGACTCCCATTTATACATCAGTTCCTTCTAAAAATCTTGCCTGAGCCTCAGGTCCCAATTAGGTGCCCTCAAAAAATATCTTCCTTGCTAACTTCCCCTCATTAACTGTCATTTGTTATACTTGTTTCTATTGATGGTGATGCTAATAACTATTGATAAATGAATAAATGAGTGATGTGTTTGCAACCCCAGTTTGGACTTGCCCAATCTGTGAGCCTGGGTCAAAGCGGTGCTATGTGCCCCAGGGCATGCCATGTCAGAAACAGACAAACCTCTGTCTAGGGAAACATACTCTGCCTCAAAGTTGAGTAAGAACTTGTATCTAAAAAGAGACCTTTGGCTTCTTGGGCTCAGCTGTGGAACATGCTTGGAACACAGCAGTGAAGGGAGACATGAAGACAGCGTAGGAAGAGGCAGAAGTGAGGGAAATAAGGGTTAACCAGGACCAGGGTTAACCAGAAATAAGGGTTAACAAGGGAAGCCACTTCCATTTTCAGTGGGTGTTCAAGGCAGGCAGCCTTCGGTTCAAATTTTATGTTCTACTGGGTCGTGAGAACTATCCATTTTTTTGTTTGTTTTTTGTTTTTGTTTTTGTTTTTTGAGATGGAGTCTCACTCTGTTGCCCAGGCTGGAGTGCATTTGTGGGACCTCAGCTCACCGCAACCTCCGCCTTCCAGATTCAAGCAATTCTCCTGCCTCAGCCTCCCAAGTAGCTAGGATTACAGGTGCCTGCCACCATGCCTAGCTAATTTTTTGTATTTTTAATAGAGATGGGGTTTCACCAAGTTGGCCAGGCTGGTCTCGAACTCCTGACCTCAGGTGATTGTTATTGGTAACCAGAGGCCTTCTTTCTATTTTGTGAACATGCCAAGTTCTCTTCCCTGCCTCATGGCCTTTGCACCTGCTTTTCCCTGCACCTGGAATGCCCTCCCCCAGGTCCTTGCAGGGCTGGCGCCTCGTCACTCAGATCTCATTTCAAACATCACCCCCTCAGAGATATCCTCTCAGAGATACATCTCCTCATGTATCCCCTCAGAGATACATCTCCTAACCCACCTCCTCACGTTCGCCTCACCCAGTCATTCTCTACCTTACAACCCTGCTTGATTTTCTTCATGGCACCAGTCAATGTCTTAAGTAATCCTATGTGTGGATTTATTCTGTGCCTCTCCTGCTCTAATGCAAGATTCACAAAGCCAGGACTGTATCTGCTTGTTTGCTGCTCTATCTCCCATGCCTGGCACACACCAAAACTCAACAGGTAGTTATTGAATCAATGAATAAATGATTTTAATAAATAAATGAGTAAAAGAAGCCAGAGTGAAGTCCCAGCCCTTGGGAGCAGAAGGTAAGAAAGGTAAAAGCAGAAATTAAGTAACAATGCAGGGACCCAAGGCAACCCAGTGATCTCACTTTGGTAGCAAAACCCACTCCAGAGCCACCAGTGATTTCCTAATACACAGTCTGCCATTCAAATAGGTGTCCTGAGCCTGCTGCTAAACAGAGCAGGGCAGTGTCTTCAGCCTCTGCATCAGGGGCTCAGAAATAAGCTTCTAGTTTGCTGGTTCTCAAACTACCTCAAGGCTCCACCCATTCCCTCCCTTGCATCCCTCGCCCAGCTCCTTCTTCAGCCTGATGTGTCCATCTGCACCAACGACCCAGAGGGATGAAAAAACAGCCTGATTTTCTTTTTTTTTTTTTAATTATACTTTAAGTTCTAGGGTACATGTGCACAATGTGCAGGTTTGATACATAGGCATACATATGCCATGTTGGTTTGCTACACCCATCAACTCATCATTTACATTAGGTATTTCTCCTAATGCTATCCCTCCCCCAGGCCCCCACCCCCTGACAGGCCCTGGTGTGTGATGTTCCCCACCCTGTGTCCAAGTGATCTCATTGTTCAATTTCCACCTATGAGTGAGAGCATGCGGTGTTTGGTTTTCTGTCCTTGTGATACTTTGCTGAGAATGATGGTTTCCAGCTTCATCCACATCCCTGCAAAGGACATGAACTCATCCTTTTTTATGGCTGCATAGTATTCCATGGTGTATATGTGCCACATTTTCTTAATCCAGTCTATCATTGATGGACATTTGGGTTGGTTCCAAGTCTTTGCTATTGTGAATAGTGCCTCAATAAACATACGTGTGCATGTGCCTTTATAGTAGCATGATTTATAATCATTTGGGTATATACCCAGTAATGGGATTGCTGGGTCAAATGGTAATGCTAGTTCTAGATCCTTGAGGAATCACCACACCGTCTTCCACAATGGTTGAACCAATTTACACTCCCACTAACAGAGTAAAAGCGTTCCTATTTCTCCACATCCTCTATAGCATGTGTTGTTTCCTGACTTTTTAATGATTGCCATTCTGACTGGAGTGAGATGGTATCTCATTGTGGTTTTGATTTGCGTTTCTCTGATGACCAGTGATGATGAGCATTTTTTCATGTGTCTGTTGGCTGCATAGATGACTTCTTTTGAGAAGTGTCTGTTCATATCCTTTGCCCACTTTTTGATGGGATTGTTTGTTTTTTTCCTTAAATTTGTTTGAGTTCTTTGTAGATTCTAGATATTAGCCCTTTGTCAGATGGGTAGATTGCAAAAATTTTCTCCCATTCTGTAGGTTGCCTGTTCACTCTGATGGTAGTTTCTTTTGCTGTGCAGAAGCTCTTTAGTTTAATTAGATCTCATTTGTCTATTTTGGCTTTTGTTGCCATTGCTTTTGGTGTTTTAGTCATGAAGTACTTGCCCGTGCCTATGTCCTGAATGGTATTGCCTAGGTTTTCTTCTAGGGTTTTTATGGTTTTAGGGCTAATATTTAAGTCTTTAATCCACCTTGAATTAATTTTTGTATAAGATGTAAGGAAGGGATCCAGTTTCAGCTTTCTACATAGGGCTAGCCAGTTTTCCCAGCACCACTTATTAAATAAGGAATCCTTTCCCCATTGCTTGTTTTTGTCAGGTTTGTCAAAGATCAGATGGTTGTAGATGTGTGGCATTATTTCTGAGGCCTCTGTTCTGTTCCATTAGTCTATATATCTGCTTTGGTACCAGTACCATGCTGAAAAACAGCCTGGTTTTCTAAGAAATGATTGTTAATCTTGCATATCAACTTTGGAGAAACGACGTCCCATTCTTCAGCCTCAAAGGTAGGAGAGTAATCACATGTCTTCAGAATGCTGTGAAATGGAAACCACTGGGCAGCTAGAAACCACATGGTGGGTAGGTTGAGTGTACAGGCCCTTTTTTACACCTGTGCTCATTGTGGCACTAGTCACAATAACCAAAAGGTGAAAGCAAACCCGATGCCCATCCACAGATGAACAGATAAGTAAAATGTGGCGTATACACAGAATGGAATATTATTCAGCCTAAAAAAAGGAGAAAATTCTTACACATGCTACTACATGGATAAAACTTAAGGTCAAAATGCTAGGTGAAATAAGACAGTCACAAAAGTATCCATACCAAATGATTCCACTTATATGAGGTTCCTAGAGTAGTCAAGTTCATAGAGACAGAAACTAGAAAGGTAATTGCCAGGAGTTGGTGGGGAAGGAGAATAAAGAGTTTTTGTTGAACAGGTACAATGCTTTAGTTTTGCAAGATGAAAAGAGTTCTGAAGGTGGATGGTGGTGATGGCCGCACAACGGTGTGAATGCCCTTAATGCCACTGAACTGTATACTTAGAAATGGTTACGATGGCAAAGTTTATTTTATATGGTCAAGATGACAAATTTTATGTTATGTGTATTTTACCACAATTTTTTTAATGTTTTATTATTTTAAGTTTTGTGGTTTTGTTTTCTTTAATGCAAGCTCCGGAATCAGACACACCTAGGTTTGACTCCTGGTTCTACTTTTTCGCTTGTGATCTTGGACAAATTTCCTATTTGCTATATCAGCCAGGATGCAGTCAGTCCAAAATATGGAAAGCACTCCAGACATCCCCAGCAGAAGGAAATTTAATTCAGAAAATTGGGTGCTTATAAAACGTTTGGAAGAGTTGGAGGAGAAAGGATCAGAGTCTATCCCTAGTGTTCAGGTTTTCTGGCTGTGCTTCAGAAACTCAGCAATTTCCTCCTGACGCAGAAGTCAGGAGGTTCCAGGAAGCCACTGCTGACCCTCACAGCTGCCATACTTTCAGGTCAGGGCAGGTGACAAGCAGGGCTCACAGCAGTTCACATGTCTGCCATCACTGCTTGAGGAGAAAGAATGGCTTCTGGGCCCCTCTTCTTCCAAATCTTGCACAAGTCCATCTCACTGGCAAGAAAACTGATCACATCTAGAACTCTAGAGGCAAGGGAATCTCAGCAGAATGTGGTTTCTGGGCTTCTGGTCACTGAGATTCAGGGCAGAGCATAGGAGATGAGAATAAAAGCAGACCATCAAAAAATATGTCATGTATACCTCCCTGGCCCCAGGTTTTCTCATCTCTTCCATGAGGATATTAATAACCCTCATTTGGAGTGTTATTGGGATTAAATGAAAAAATGCATGAAAAGAGCTTAGCAGAGTTCTCAGATATCCCTAAGTCTTTCCTGCCTCGGGTCTGTCCCATGTTATCCCCTCTACCAGGAACACTCTCCCTTCAATGCTGGCTACTTCTACTCACACTCCTTGTCTCAGGTGAGCTGTCATTTCCTTAGGGATTCCTTCTAAATTAAGGCTCACTTTGCATTGTCACTCTGTTACAGTATTTCAAAGAATCTTGTGCTTTTCCTTCATGGCACTTAGAACAATTTGCACTTATGTAATTTAAGATTATGTATTTAAGATCTGTTTTCTCTCAACTGTGAACTTCCCAAGGTCAGGGATATCAGGGACTCCTCCTTCCTATTCTTAGGTGGTCGCACCTGGCAGAAACAGCTTCAGTTCTGGATGACAGCCCTGCAAGGCCACTCAGCCCCAGCTCTCACCTCTGCAGCTGGAAAGACAGAGATCCAGCAAGGTGAGGGTCATATTTAGAGAACCATAGGCCTTGCATCACCCACATCATGTTCAGCCCTGGCCAGAGGACAGGGAGAGGCAGGGAGAGGACAGGAAGGTGAGTGGCTTCTTGCTGGCTGCCTCAGAGAGTCCTCCTGCTGGCTCCTGCCACAGTCCAGAGCAGGCAGAGATCCCCCACCAGCCTCTGGCTCTCTTCTACTGGGCTGCAGTGCCTGCACAGCAGGAATCCTAGCCTGGCCACGCTCTGGCCTGGACTGGTGGATTCAGAGCATTGGACTTCTCATGTGGGAATGACCACTTTCCTGTTTTTATGCCTGAAGAAGGGGCAGACACCACCAGACACTGACCCCACCCCACCCCTCATAATCAGAAGGTGTGACTTGAGCTTCTCGAGGCCTCAGTTTTCTTATCTGTAAAATGGGAATCATAAAAGCCACTTGAAGTCAATGAGAGGAGCACCAGTCAGAAACACATGGCAGAGGGCTCAGGAAATGGTCCCCTCATCTCACATCATTCTCCTACCAACCCCATCCCCATGGGTTAATGCTCTCTCATCCCTCTTACCCCAAGAGCTTCCCCCTGGGGCCCATAGAGGCATTCAGGACCTCTCACCTCAGGAGGCAGCTGACCCTGGCCACCCACCCCCAGCCACCACACAGCTCCTGAGTGTCAGTCAACCTCAGCCTATTGATGGCTTCCTACAATGTCCCAGGCCTAGACCTATGAAGTATGACCCACACTTTCCTCTAGGCAACTCCCGGAGTCCAAGGAACTTCCCTATTCACAACTCAGAGCAGCTCCAGGACCAACCAAAGGGAGGAGTCTCTGTTTGATAGACAAGGCTACATCTCAGACACACTAAGACACATGCCTGAAGGGACTCAGCTGCGTAGTGGAGCCAGAACACCTGTTTTCTCTTCTTCTCAGCTGCCCTTCTACTCGTGAGTCTCTGCGTAACCAGCATATGATAGCATAGGGAGGGAGAGAGCAAGTCAGGGAACTGAGGAGCCTCCCAAAAGAAGCAACATGTATGAAATTATGTACTATTGCTTCCTTCCTCCCTCCGTCCCTCTCTCCCTTCCTTCTTTTCTTTCTTTCTTTCCTCTTTCCTTCCTTTCCTCCTCCCTTCCTTCCCCTTTTCCTTCCTTCCTTTCCCTTTTCCTCCCTTCCATTCTTTTTTTCTTCTTTCCGTACCTCCTTCCCTACTTCTCAGTCTGATTGTCTGTGCCTCCCTCTGCCTACGGACCTGTAAGCCTGTCTCTCTCTGTCAGTCAGCATGTCCCTTTCCCTCCTGTGAGTTGGCTGATAGTCAGCCTCTGGCCCCTGGAAGCCATGTCAAATCCCAAGGAGGGGCAACGTCTGGTCCAGGCCATTATCTGGGTCATAAGAGGCCTTGCTCTCAGAAAATGATCATCCCATTTTGGAAGGAAACCAGGCTTTCACTTGTATCCAGGGCAAAACAGGCCAGAAGCCTGAGTCTAGAAGCACCCAAAACAGACACACACCTTCTGCCTAGGCTTCCAGGACCAATCAGTGTTGGCAAGACAAGTGGGATATCGGCAGGTAAGGTGTGACCATTCAGAACAGAGCTTCAGTGAGGTGTGGCTCAAGGAAAAGCAGAAGTGGGTGCTCAGACCAAATGGCATCACTAATGCCAATTAGGGAAATGGGCCCATTATCACTATGGAGTCATCACTATCACAGGCATGCACCCCTGGACACCCACCAGGATGCAACCATTAAATGCCCACCCCTCCCTGCTCCTCCTACTCTTCCTACACCCCCTGGGGATGAGGGCTGTTCCTCTGCCTGTACATTTACTCAGGTAGAGCTCTCTGAGACAGAGCTCTGTGCAACTTGGGAAAGGGCTGCCTTGAGAAGTGGTGTTCCCCATCTTGGGAGATATTCAAGAGAGGAATGAATTTGTAAGTCTGGGATAGAGAGGATTATCATCGAACAGTCTTTTTAAGCTAAGACTTAAGAATCCTCAGGAAGGACACTAATTTTTATTACATTATATAATCACAATTCCCACCTTAATGAAGTGGGCAGCATGATTCAGACAGACGAAAAGGTATAGGGATTTGAGGCACAGGGTTTGAAGTCTCAAAGTCATATCATTGTGACTCCAAAGATGCTTGACTTTGTTCTTCCAAACTTCATTCAAAAGAGACATATGGCTGCTTGGAGTTTAAGAGCCCAAGCTCAGGATCCAGAAATATCTTGATTAGAATCTACCATTCATCACCTGTGCATCTTTGAATAAGTCATGTCACCCTGTCAGCCTCAGATTCCATATGGGGAAAAAAGCCTGTCTCATCATGGTGAAGAATACGTGAAATTATGACTGTCTGGTTCTTAGCCAGCTTTTTGGCACTTAGCAACTGTTCAATAAATAGTTTGTTGTATTTGTGATACAATGGCAAATCCGAGAGTTTGGCCCCAGAGAGAAATCGAGAGTTAACAATGGTGGGTGACATTCCCCATGGCCATATGACCCAGAAAATATGAGTCTTGGCTTAAGCCTAAGTAGGCATTGCCAGAGCCTCTGTTCCCACCCTGCTTTTCCATGACACAATGCACCTTCTCTGGTCTCAATCCCCAGTTTCTCCACTCTGCCCTGGGCCAGCAACCCAGGTCTCCCACTCTACTCTAGACTTGACATAAATCCTTTAACCATTAAGTACTTAACATCATGTTTTCTGCCTTCAGAAGTTTCTAAACAGTAATTAGGCAGTGGAACACCCTGCCAGGGTGGCTAGAGTAAATATCATTAGTGTGGGAGGGAGTATGGGGTAAGTGGATGAGCAGGGCCTCCTAGCACATGGCAGGGACTGGCTGACATTGGAATGGCCAAAGCCTGGTGGAGCAGCTCCATTGCCCAACCTCCACTGCTTCACCCTCCCTCTTGGGGGAACCTAGCTCTGAAGCTATAAGGACCGGTGATACTATGGAGAGAGCACTGGCTTTAGCATCAGAAAAACCTGACTTTAAAATCCATCCCTGCCATGGTGAATATGGACAAGGTATCTGACCACTCTATGCTCATTTCCTTACCTACAAAATGGGGAATATCCTATCAACCTCTTAGGGTACTGGTAAGTATTGAACGAGATCATGCATGTGAAGTACAGAGCTACTACTCTAATGGGCCCATGGGGGCATAGATTCAAAAGTCACAGTGTAAGGTGGCAATCATGTATACCCAAAATTCCCCTTTAAAAATCTCTGTATCAGTCAGGATGGGTTGGGTTATGCTGCTATGACAAGCAGGCCCAAAGATTTCAGCTGAAACCATGAAGGTTTCTCTCTCATTCAGTGCTGCATGTTTCTCATGCAGGCAGGTAGAGAGACTCTGTTAGCTACACTCACTCAGGATCCAAGGCCTACAAAGCAGCCATCAGTGGTCACCATGCCAGAAAGAAAGACAGCTCTGGAGATTCTTGCACTGGCAATTACAAACTTCAACCCTATAGTGGGGCATATCATTTCTGCTCACAACCTACTGGTTAGAACCTGATTAAAACCTGTCGCATGGCCCCACTTGAGCTAAAAGTTGTTCAGTCTTCTATGTCCACAGATAGAGAAAAGGACAGGGAGCTGGCGAGTATTGTGAATCACCATCCTAGGATCCCTATGGGAGACTCGCACACATTTCTCAATCTGTCCACAAGGCCAGATCGTCTCTCTAGCATTGGAACAAATCACCATTGCTTCCCTTAAGCACTTACAGAATAAAATAGATGTATGCTTCGGGCAATGTTGCATGGAAATATTAAAATCCTTAACCCCAGAATCACACCTGATGCTTCAAGGCACTCATACATAAAGAGGCACGTGAATGCCCACTTGGAAGATTCACTTTCCCCACACCACATGCTCTCTCTGTGCCTACCCTCACTGAATAGAATAATGGTCAGAATTATCTCTGTATTTACATTTTTGTTTCCTCTCTTTCTTTTTGTTTCAAAGCTGAAATGTGTAAGTTGAATGCCTGTAAGATAGAAAGCCCTATACTAATACAACTTTCTGGGATTCAGCTGCCCCTCATGGCAGAAAGAAAAGAGTTCCCTAAGGCTGTCCTCATTAAGTCCCCAGCCTGAGACCCATCCTTCTAAGGCCTCTAATGTCTCTCCTTCAGCACCTATGACACGCCTCATTCCTTCTCTCCTGTTCTTTTCCTTCTACAACACAACTGCTTCAGAGAAATTTAGTCCCAGCTTCATCAAAGTCCATAATAAACACTTAATGAACCAGCCTCCTGGTGAGAGGACCATTTGGCTAGTCACCCAGCTGACAGGACAGAAGATAGGCTTGATGCTCAGAGACTCAAACTTTCTGTGGCATCCCTTAGAATCCAACTTCCCAGGCCCCTGGTCAGCTAAAGTGCTGTGTGATTTAGAACCTTGGTTCTGAAGGTCCTTTGGAGCCAGGAGCCAGAACCCAGCTTGAGGTGGAGTAAGTTTCAGGATCTAGCTTGAAGCAGGCCAAGTTTCTGGCTGTAAGGTAGTACAAGTCATATTTTACAAATAGTGACATATGTAGTGTGTGTGTGCCTCAATGTCCTTATCTATAAAATAATCATAACAGGTACCAGACACAGTTGCTTATCCCCCTAAGCAATGACTTGAGTCTTACATTGGAAGTCAAAATTCAATGGAAGAAAGTAAACATTTATTGAGCACCTACTATGTGCCAAGCACATGACATGGGGTTTGTATGTGTTACTTCATAATTTTCACAACTTTCAAAGGAAGGCACTCTTTTCCATTTTACGGATGAAGAATCTAAAGCTCTGAGAGGTGCAGTGACTCATTAAGGCCAGTGGTATTTGGAGTTGAGTCCTGGTTTCCTGCCTCAAAAGGCCATATGTCCTCCTCTCTGTGCTCTTGAATGCACCCTGGGAAAGAAGTTATTATTGCCTCCATCTAGATTTCAAGCCAAGCAGGGAGGAACAATGGATTGAGAAAGAGGGCAGTGCTCCCAGGTTGGTCTTTGGCGATCAGAGTCTATGTGGGAAGTAGCCAGGAAAGCTGGGAAAGTGGATAAGCCTCACCCAGTTGCTTGTTCTGAGTCCATTGGTCTATGTCTTCAGAAAAAGGCTTCCAAGCCTGGACTTGTAATTAATTACAGGTGCAATTAACCTACTGCGCACATAGATTGGGTGCCAAAGCATTGAGTAGCCATGTGTTCTGTGCCTGATGCCTTCTTTCATGACCACCTTGACAAATGAGTGGACGCTGGTCAACAGGCAAAGCTATTTCCCCTGCCTGTTCCACCCTGAAATAGCTTGGGCATTCATCCCTTCTTCCCTGTCTCCCTGGTCACAACAATTCAGGTCTCATGTGCACAGGTTTTTGCAACAGTTTCCTGACTGATTTTCGGGCTACAAGCCTCTCTCTCCGTCCCACCCAATTTTCCCACAGGCCATCTGAGCCATCTTCTTAAAATGCAAACCTGATCCCATCTTATCCAAATTAAAAACAAGCAAAAAAAAAAATCCTCCGTAGATTCCATGACTCTCGGGATCAAGTCCAGATTCCTACACATTGGCCTCAAGGCCACTCACACTCCAGTGGCTTTTAAGTTCTCCAATCTTATCTCCCTGCTTTCCTCTTCATGCACATCCCCAGCTCTGTTCACATCTAATTGCCCTCTCATGTCTTCTTTTTTGCCTCCATACCTTTGACAAGGTCCTCTTTACCAGGATGGCCCTTCTCCCACTTCTTATCTTAGAGAAACCCCATTTAACATTAACAAGAAAAAGAATTACTAAAATGTGAGCATTCAGGATCTTCCTTCCCTCCCCACTCCACTTCCTTAGGAGGCAGAACCAGGGCTACAGTCTTCATAAAGATACCATAGAATGCAGAGACTGAGTCCCCTATTTAACAAAGAGCTGAGACATAGGTAATATGGGGAAGATATATTTTTTAAAATACAAGAGAGCTGAGCATCAGAGAGTCTTGTGGCATTAATAGTTGAGATTGGAAAATAGGAGGAACTTCAGGGGCTCCCACCTAGAGGATACTGAGTGAGGGAGTTATAAGAAGACAGTATTTATAAGAGTAGCCTGTCCCCATTTAACACTTCCTTCAGAAACTGAATCAGAGCTTGAATCACTTCCAACAATCACGTTTGCCTCTTTTTACTATCTCTTCGGCTACACCGAAATCAGACTGAGCCACATGGGATATGTCAAGAATTATTTAGGTTACACATTCTTTAGAGTTTAAATTGAAGCTCTTAAAGCTTGCTTGACCACCTTCCCTGACCCAGCAGAATTAGTCACTCCTCTCTGTAGCCAGAGCACTTCATACAGACCTTTGTTTTAAGTCTTAACATTGGGATATTTTATTTGACTATATATTTTCTCTGTCATCAGTCCTTGAGATCCTGAGAGATCATGGATAGCTATGTCTTCACCGTCTCTCAATGTCCAGTTTCCAGAACAAGTCTTGACATAGAAAAAGTAGCAATTGATTCTTGTTGAATATGCAACTAACGAGTAAGCTATCTTGTGAAGTCTTCACCAAGCTGACCCAGCACCTGGGTCTCACTCTGGTCAGACCAGGACAGGAGACTCCACTACAGAGAGGTCAGCCTCACTCCTAGATGCCACTGCTTTCAGTTTTGGTCCTGACCACTTCCAGTTGAGACGGAAAACAGAAATTTGTTTGTTTTAAAGTGTCTGAATATTTAGAACCACAAAGAGGAGTTGTCCAGTTTGATTCTAAAAATGTGCCTTGTGCCTCTTCTTCTTCTCATTGCCCAGGTTCAACCAGGCCTAGCAAAAATTTGCTCAACCTTCACCTTGCCTGGGAAATGGAATTTTAGTAGGGACTTTGCCACATTCATGCATGCAGGCAACTGTGCGAGGTCTAGAAAGAAAATAACTTCCAATACCAAGCACCCTTCTAGCAGTCACACTTCATGCTATCCCTAAGTTTGGGAAGATTTTCTCTTATGAATCTGTCTTCTCCCACATGGGCCTCTGGCTTTGTCCAAGTGTTGGAAAGACCACAAAAACACACTTCCCCTTCCTTTGCTGAATTGAGGGAATGGTCCCTGGGATAGTGCGTGAAGCCCAAGGTGGCAGCACAAAGAGCTGGAAATCAGGCAATTTCTTTCATCCCTCAATCCCCAGAGGAATAGACCTCAGCCCCCTCTTCAACCTCAAATGATGCCAAATAAAAAGGAAAAGTTGGAAACATACCCACAGGAGAACTCACTCCATAGACAGTATGAGCCTCCTAGAGAAATAGATGCCCAGGAAGTTTGAATGAATGCAGTGAGATTGTGCATTCCTGAAGGAAAGAGACAACAAAATCACCACCAAAGGGAGGAGATGGAAATGGCCCTCCCTTTTTCTATGCCAGTCTTTCCTTCAGTGTGTCTACTTTTCCAGGGTCTCTCCTTCTACCTTATGAGAACTTGTGTATACCCTGGAGGAAGAGAACAGAAGGGAAGCTTGAGGCTGTTCCTTGGTTACACTCAGATTGCACTCAACTAGCCCAAGTAGGACTAGTTGAAGCCCAGAATTCGCTGTGTTCATGCGCCGGACAACTATGAGGTTTTGACTCCAAATTGGACTTCAGCACTTGATAGTCAAGTGACTGTAGGCATTACTCCACCTCCCAGAGCCACAGCTTCTTTAAAATATCTATTTCAATGGCTTGCTCTGGGAGGGATGTGATGAGATCATACATCCAAAATGCCTGGCAGATAGTGAGACCTTGGTAATTGTTAGTTGTTGTTGTTGTTGTTACTATTACTATTAAAAACACAAGCATGCTTCATTAGGGAGACTCTGCACCACACCATTCATATAAGGGCTAGATACCCTTATATGAATCTTCATAGCACCATGAACATCCTCCTTTGTAGCTTTCCCCACACCTGTAATTCCTGCTCAGGATCTGTTGTCCCATGAGTGGCTCATAGACCACATTCATCTTGTTCCCCACCATCTCGAGTGTCTAGAATCACAGTAAATGCTCAAAAAGTATTTTCAATTTAATTTATTCCCATTCTACCCATTCCCACCTCAGCTTCTCTTCTCTGAAGTTTTTTACCTCCCTACCCCTGTCCCTCTTGGAGTGTCCAGATAATCCTTCCATCTTGTTCATCTCTACCACCTCCCCTGCAGTGGACCCATAGTCCAATCCAGAGCTCTGCTCAATGTCCTTGGAGTCTGAGAGGGAAATAACACAGACTCTGCACTGTGCCCTGAAATATTCAGAAGAAAAGCATTGTCTTTCTAATTGCCAGGGGATTTTTGTACTGGATTCTAAGACTTCTGGAATTTTTTGCCCTCGGATTTGGATACTATCAAACAATAAAGGTGCAATTTTTTGTTAAAGTTTATTGATGGAATTATAAATTTACATCAACGCAGTACATGTGTAAACTTGAGAATCTGGAGTGCTTCTACTTGCCATGCTCTGTGCATTGTCTTATTTACTCTTGACATTGGTTCTGTGTTGAGGTCAACATTATTGTTTTGTCTATTTTACAGCTGAAACTCAGAGACGTTAAGTCATTTGCCCAAAGATACCCAGTTTGTAAATGGCAGCCCTGGGATTGGAAGAGACTCTGAATCCACATGCCTTTTTTTTTTTTTTTTAAAGACAGAGTCTCACTCTATTGGCCAGGCTTGAGTGCAGTGGCATGATCGCAGTTCACTGCAGCCTCCACCTCCTATGTCTCAGCCTCCAAAGTAGCTGGGACCACAGGCGTGCACCACCACAACTGACTAATTTCTGTATTTTTAGTGGAGATAGGGTTTGGTTTCACCATGTTGGCCAGGCTAATTGCTTTTCTTTTCCTTTAAAGAGACAGTTGCTTTTTTAAAAAAAAATCTTATTTTAGGTTCAGGGGTACATGGGTAGGTTTGTTATGTAGGTAAACTTGGATCACAGGAGTTTGATGTACAGAGATTATTTCATCACCCAGGTATTAAGCCCAGTACCCAATAGTTATTTTTCCTGCTCCTCTTCCTCCTCCCACACTCCACCCTCAGGCAGGCTCCAGGGCCTGTTGTTCTCCTCTTTGTATCCATGTGTTCTCATCATTCGGTTCTCACTTACAAGTGAGAACATGAGGCATTTGGTCTTCTGTTCCTGCATTAGTTTGCTAAGGATAAAGGCCTTCAGCTCCATTCATGTTCCCTCAAAGGACATGATATCATTCTTTTTTATGACTGTGTAGAATTCCATGGTATATACATATCACATTTTCTTTATCCAGTTTTCTAATGATAAGCATTTATGTTGATTCCATGCCTTTGCTATTGTGAAAATTGCTGCAATGAACATACATGTGCATGTGTCTTTATGGTAGAACAATTTGTATTCCTTTGGGTACATACCCAGTAATGGGATTGTTGGGTTGAATGGTAGTTTGGGTTTTAGCTCTTTAAGGAATTGCCACACTGCTTTCCACAATGGTTGAACTAATTTACACTCCCACCAACAGTGTATAAGAGGTTTTTTTTTTCTCCACTGATCCACACTCTTAATTCCATGCTGTACTGTCCCCAAGGATAAATGAGTCAATGTGTATCCCAAAAAAAAAAAGAGGAATTGGCCCTAACCACATACCCCATCCCTCCTGACCAAAGGAAGTTGAGAAGTGGGCCCGTTGTCTCTCTGCCAATCCTGAATCTGAAGAAGCCTGAACTCTTCCAGAGTGTGCTTGTCGAAGTCTACACTCACACATGTCAACAGATGACCTGAGTGAGTTAGGGTTTAGAAGCCAGAGATATCTTGGGCCTTTCTTCTTCAGACCCCTAGGTGGCTGTTGGGAGAAGGAGCAGGGCTAGAGTCAGGTGGACTTCTCAAAAAGCTTGGATACACAGAGGGGAAGTAAGTATGGTGATGAGATCTGTGTAACACTGGCCAACGCAAGGTGGGAAGAAAGGAGCAGGCATACTACACAGTCCTCCCAACAACCGTGAGCCAAGTGTCATTATCCCCATTTTAAAGATGAAGAAACTGAAGCTCAGGAAGTTGAAGTCTCTTGCCCAGGGCAGTTACAGCTCCCTGCACATGGATTGAGATGTACTGGAAGGAATGCATCTGGGTAGGCGGGTAGCTGAGCTCACTGACAGGCACCCACCTTCCTAACTTGGCCCCAGCCCTGTAAGGCGCAGGGTGATTTTTGTAAACGCAGCTGGTGCAATATTATCTGACTTAGTCTGGTGATATCAAGTGCCAAGCTGAACAACTCAAAAACCCCTCCATCTCTTAATGGAATCCCCTTATTCTGAAATAGCATATTCTACAATGACAGCAAGGTGGGGAAAGAGGACATGCATGTGGACAGAAGCCTATCTGGCTGGTAGCCCCCATCTTGAACATCCCAACATCGAGATTGGTTTTTACCTGCATCAGTGGAGAAGGGGGAGCCAGGTGTGTCCTGGGGGCTCCACCTTGAGATCAGTCAGAAGCCAAACACACTCTCACAACTGACCTCTCCCTTCACCGGCCCTCAACCACCCCCCTGACTAGGCCACCTTCCCCTGCTCCACTATTCACTTCTGTTTTTCTCCCTCTCCCCAGTTCTCTCCTTCTTTCATTCTTGGAGCAAGCAGCATCTGATTATTTACAAATATATTTGAGTATTTAGTATATGCACAAGACTGAGAACATGAACTAGTGGTCTGACTACCATATCTGGACCATAGAGATGTTTTATTTACAACACACAGAGTGTTTTAAGAAATCTTGATGTTTTTTCAACATGAAGTATTGTAGGATTTTGTGTACAAAGTCAGATTTCTGCCTTCTCTTGAATGATTGAAAAGTTGGAAGTTCTCAGATGAACTTTTCACACAGCAGCAATTGGCTGAGGTTGAATTATATGTGGGTCAGAATATTTTCCCTGCATCCTTTTTTTTCCCCAAAATTAACCTTCTTCACTCATTTGGCTACTGGGTATGTTTAAGACTAAGTTGAGTTTAAGACTCTCATCTCAAAAATTCCCACTATGCAGGTGAGAAAACTGAGACATCAAGAACTTGGCAACTTGCAAGGTCACTAGTGGGTGGCATCCCCTGGGTCTTCCTGATAACTGCCCTTCTGCAATGCCTGTGAAAGTAAAGGCATCTTCCTCAACAGGCCTGTTCTCTGCCTCCCATGATCCTCACCTGCCAAGCCTGGAGGCCAGGAGGAGCTAGAGAAGACCCAGGATGACGCAGGCAAAAGACAAACTCAGAGGCATGGATATCTGGCCTTCATCACAAATCAGGCCTCCTCCCCTGCTGATGGCTTGCAGGGGTGGAGCTGCCGCCAGGCCGGTGAGAACAGCTCTAAGCACGGCACTGTCCTTACATGCCCTGGAAGGGCCAGGCCTTCCAGGCAGTGGAGCCCCTAAACTGGTAGCACAGACTCCTCTACCCAAGATTTACTCACAGCCCTACTCCTCAAGGGTGAGAGTCTCCCATGCTGGAGGTGCACACACAGAAAAACCCCACACATACACACACACCCATACAGAAAAACCCCATACAGACACACACACATACAAACATACAAACACACATACATATACACATGCACACATATATACATGTATGTGTATATACACACATACAAACATACATATACACATGCACACATATATACTTGTATGTGTATATACACATATGCACAAAAATACATATGCATGTACACATATAATATACACACACATACAACTAACACAGATACACACATCGATATGCATACACACATGCATGCATATGTGAACACATATATACCTACAGACACTTATACACACAAACACACACATACATACAACATATACACACAGGCATCCACATAAACATAACCACATATGCATATACATATACATGCACACAACATGGACTCACATACACATATACACACAATACTCAGAGTAGCAAGTGAGCAGGAGGATGGAAATGAAAGGAGGAAGGAAAAAAGGAAGGAAGGGAGGGAGAGGAGTGCGGGATGGAGGAAGATCTTTTTAAATTACTGTATGGGGAGTACTTGCTCTGTGCCAGGCATTATGCTGTGTTTTCCATGCTTTATGTTATTCAGTCCTCACAGCATCCTTTTGAAGTGGGTATATTTTTATTTTTATTTTTCCAGTGGAGAAGCAGAGGCTTGGAGAGATTGGACAACTAGCCCCAGATCTCATAGGCCAGATGGTTAGCAACAGAGCTGAGGTATGAGCTGTTGTCTCTGACAGTGTGTTCATAGTCACCAAATTCTTCTTAAGTGCCAGATTCTAGGCCCTGGGAATACAGAAGTAAGAAAATGTTTCCAGTATTCATGGAGTTCCCAATTATGGGAAGTGGGGGGAAATATTATGCAAATAATCACACACATAATCATGCAATTACAAAGGTGATAAATATGATAAAATTAAAGTACAAGACACCATGCATGGTTATAACAGAGCAGCCGCCACTTAAACTTAGGGGAGAAGGAAAGCCTCCCTGTGGGAGTCACATTTAAGCATGTCCCCAGCCTATTCGCCCCAGCTCTGGTCAAATGCCTTCCCATCAGCATACTACTAGGAAGGAAGAGAAGGCAGAGCCCCTATACCATCAAATCAGGATGACTACTTCAATAATCATTTTAGAGACAATCTACCTTATCCTACAAAAAGTCTTGGGAATCCAAGTGCTTTATGTACACATACATATATGCATGCATATGTAAACACATATACACCTATGGACACTTATACACACAAACACACACACATACATACAACATATACACACAGGCACCCACATACACATAACTGTAATGAAAGTCTAGGGTCTTGCTGTAATGAAAGTGGCCCATTCTGGGACACCTCACATCTGAAGCCCCCACCACTGTGACTTCTGAAGAAATTTAGGCCAGCAAGAACATTACTGCTTCAGTGAACAAGAGTCCACTGGATTGTACGAGACTGGTGTTCAACAGTGCCACCATGTGGACAGGACCAAAACGATACTCTAGTGAATAGGTGAAGATTTCTAGTTCTCTCACCTGACATTTGGAACAGCATGGGCCCCCTTTTTACTAAACAAGACGCCAAGTGGTCCTTGGAAATTTTTCTCTTTATGCTAATAATGTAAGTGGGGACTCAAGTAATTGGAAAAAATAAAGGAGCAGTGACCTTAGTGTCCCTTGAGCTGACTAAGTAGTTCCTACTGGCTTCAAATGAATCTCTAGAATGTTCTGTGGGGCTTTCCAAAGACAATCTGCATCTTTGTTCACCTTCCAGACCTGGAGCTCCCACAGATAGCTAACCTCCCTCCCAAATAAGCTGCTCACAAAATTCATCACCAGTCTAATGAAAAGAAGATGAGTTTGATGTCAGATAAACCTGATTTTAAACCCCAGATCCTGTACTTACTGGGAGGATAACCATAATCCTCCCATGTCCTGTGCTTTAATTTTATCACACCTATCACCTTTGTAATGGTATGATTATTTGTGTGATTATTTGCATGATATTTCCCCCCTTCCCATAATTGGAGGATAATCAGGATCCTCACACTCTACAAGAATTAGATTTCCTCAAAAAAAATAACATCTCCTTCACAGGCTGTTGTGTAAGGTGTATTAGTATCTTAGGGTTGCCATAACAAATCACCACAAACTGAGTGGTTTAAACAGCAGAAATTTATTCTCTAACAGTTCTAGAGAACAAGAGTCCAAAATCAAGATGTCACAGGGCCAATCTCTGAAAGTTCTAGGGGAGGGTCATTCCATATTTTCCTTAGTTTCTGATGGTTGCTATCATTCCTTGGATCTCCCTTGCCTGTAGCTACAATGAGATGACAGTCAGGCATGTTGTACACAGTTGGTTACCTTCAGTTGCATCTGAATTTACATTTACTGTGCCCAGTTTTGAAGCCTTCTGTATCATTCACCAGTCAGTCAACAGTAATCTTATGAAGTCATAAATATATTTGTCATTCTTCTGCTTACAGTCCACTATGGTTCCCCGGTGAAAAAATGGTTCCCCTTAAGAAAAAATATTAATACATCTTTGGAAGAGCCCATAAGCCCTTCATCATCTGGCCCAGCCTGGTCTTCCCCTACTCCTCCACTTGCCTCTACTTCTTCTACATTAACCCACTCATTAATCCATGCACACTACACATATATTTGGACTTTCAGGTTTTGCCCTCTGCCCTATTCTTTCTATCTCTAATACTCCACTCCTTTCTCCATCGACAGTTTTTCTTCTCCTCCAGGAGTGTTTCTTCTCATCATTCAAGACTCAGTTTGCATCCTATTCTCTCTAAGGCTTTCCCAGATACCCCTGGACAGAGTTAGACTCTCCCACCTGTGAGTTTCTGAAGAACTGTGTATATAATGCCAATATGGTGCTGGTCATATTCTATTCTGATTTCCACTGTGCCTATGTTCTCCACCAGACTGTGAGCTCTTTGAGGACAAGGACTTGGTTTTATCCACCCTTACTCCTAGGTTCACCCCAATTTGGCATGGAGTAGGTGCTTAATAAACACTTACTGAAAAGGACATCAAACCTGAATAAGTTCTGAGGACTCCCAAGTCCCTCAGGGCTGGAGAGAGGAACCACCAAATTCCCTCTGATATCTGGGACATACACATAGTTCACAACAATTAAAATAACTAAATCTGGATGACTCAGGACACCTGAGCTTTCCCTCCTACATTTTCCACCACTTTGGCAAACCCCTTAACCTCTCTAAGCCTCAATAGCCTCATTTGTCACTCTGAAGTAACTCATGTGCCGGCCAGGGCTAGGTATGTTTAGAAACGCCATCTGTTTTAGCCCTCACAACAATCAAGGTACATGAGCACTTGATTTCCACTTTATAGATGAGAAAAACGGAGGTTCAGAGAGATTGAGTAACTTTCCCACTTTACACAGCTAGTAAGCAGCAGAGCTGGGATCAGACCAGGCCCCTCAACCCAGAGACATTACTTATTCATTTACTGCTCCTCTCAGAAAAATCTTTATTGAGCACCCACTGTATTGTTGGCACAGCTCTAGATGCTAGGGGTACAGCAGTGACTAAGGCAAGTGATTAAAGAGTCCCCATATTTATGGCATTTACACTTTCCTTCTGTCATGCACCCCCCCAAAGCTGGTGACACAACATGAGAGGGGCAACAGGACTGCAGTGGCCCCAATAAGGTCCAGCATACACAGCAGCTTTAGAATGAGAGCAGCAAGATTAACCAGCCAATGCTAACCCCCACCACAGGTGGAGATGGAACCTGATGTGAAGCCACGTCCTGCTTGCTCAGGACAGGGCAGGTTGAAGTTCTTTAGCACCTGTGGTTGGGCTGGGCCAGGACAGAGAGGGGAGAGGCAACCTGGAAGCTGCAGGTCACAAATCTCCTCTCCTGCCACTTTGTGCCCCCTCCCCAGTCCTGTCCTCAGCCAAGCACAGGAGCAATCGCTCAAGTTTACGATGTGCTGCGTGCAGGTTGCAGACCTACCATCATCCATAATGGGTTGTTGTTTTTATTTTCCATTTATAGAGGTGGCTGAGTTACCACCTATGGTCACCGCAGCCGT
The DNA here is from genome assembly GCF_028858775.2 of Pan troglodytes. Taxonomy (NCBI): domain Eukaryota; kingdom Metazoa; phylum Chordata; class Mammalia; order Primates; family Hominidae; genus Pan; species Pan troglodytes. Next base: position 46,797,939 of record NC_072419.2, read on the forward strand.
TAAACTGCTCCAGGGGCTGAGATTTACATAGCAGCCATGTGAGCTGCCACAAACTTGGGGTTGGGAGGAGGATGTTTTCAATCGAATTAGAGCTGATGATTGATAGACAGGGACAGCAGAGACCAGCCTCATCAACTCCAAAAAGCCCAGGAAGCCCTCACCCAGAATGCACTCCCTGGAGATAACAGTGGTGGAGCCCAGGCCATGCATGAGATAAAGAAAAAGGCTCAGAACAAGTGGGTGCACATTTGCACCCTGGAATAGCTAGGAAGACCTGGGAGTGGGAATCAGAGGATGGACCTCTACTCCTTTCCCCCATGATATCAAATTCGCATAGTAATTATGTCTTTTACCTGAACAGTGGTTCCTAACAACCAGCTAATAACGGGATATAATCTTCATAGCTTTCAATCCCAAGATCTCAAAACATATTATGAATAATTAAATGCCATGATTTAGTGATTTGGGTAATCAAAGACCTTTTTAACTGTCATTTTTTTTTCTTTTGCTGTGCCCAGAACACAGCTCAGCACCATGTTCTCAAATGAGGAAACTGAGGCACAGAGAGGCCAGGTGAACTGGCACAGATCATCTGATACCTCATCATGGCTCTTAGTCCCCACTCCACACTCTTTCTCCAGGGCCTTCAGCACTGTGCCTCTGCATGACTGACTGCCCCCTTCTCCCCAGCCCCAAATCCCACCCCCAGCTTTATCCATCCTAGACACCATTATTTAAATGTTTCCTGTTGAAATCACCCTCATTCCCACTGGGGCAGGTGCAGGGATCCAGCAGGACAAATTGGCCACCTCCCTTCCTGGCCTCACCTTGGCCCCTCTCTTACCATTTAAATCCTCCACCCTGAACAAAGTAGCAAAATGTATCCCCCTTTTCATGCGGTTTAGTATAAGGACAGGTTTTGATCCCTACAATGAAAGTTCATGTTTCTAACAAGTGTCCGCAGCCAGTGCCCTCTGCATCCATTTAACTGTTGCCTCCTGAAAGCTATCATTTTCTATTTCCTGTGACTAATGTGCACTGGGAGCTAAATTCACACGTGTGTGCAGGACCCTACTTCCAAAGACACGTTTCATCATCGTCCATTGACAGGGCTCTCAACCCCAAGCCAGGACCCACGCATGCCAGAGGCTGTGGCGAGCCACGAGCATTGCATTTACTCATGCATGGGCATGAACCTCCATGGCCTCTCTCCCCTGCACAGTCTGAGACACAGGGTGGATACGCAGTAATTCAGGCTCCTACAGCGGGCCTCAGACTCACCCCTGCCAGGATACAGATATTGTAGAGAGATTTTTTTATTGTCTATCTCCCTCATCAGCCTGAGCTCCCTATCTCCAGATCTTTCCTGTAGTTCCTTAATATTCTGAACAATACTATGTGGCAGATATGGTTTATTCCATATTACAGATGTGGAAACTGAGGTTAAATGTTTACTCAAAATTACACAGAGACTAAATGCCTTAATCATAATAGGACTCAAGTCTCTTTGGTCCCCAAGTTTCATGTTCTTCTCACAATCCCCCAGTTAATATATCTAGTCCAAATAAAGAACAGATTAACTGACTAATTTAAACTCCCAAACTCACTTCTGCACCAGTGCTCTGGAGGATCAAGGCCATATCCACAGAGTACAGAGCAAAAAAGGAGAATTAGCAAATACCCAGAGCATTTGGCAAGTATCTTAGACATTCAAGCCAGAAGATTTGGGAGTGAAAGAGAATTCTTATTATCATAATTGTTATCATAATTGCCAAAACAAATAAAATTAACCAAGGACATGTAGCTGTATCTGCACCCAAGCAAGACTGTAGCAGTTCTTAGCCAATCAACGTGTCTATTAGCATGAAGCAATTGTGTCTTGCCTGTGATCTGCACCTCATTTTTATTCATCAAATATTTATTGGGTACCAGTGATGTGCCAAGCCCTGTGCTGGAACTCGAGATGACACAGATGACTGACGTGGTCCCCGCCCTTGGGAAGCATGCAGTCCAGGAAAGCCGTAGAATGCAGCTCCCAAGAAGAAGCCACTGGAGCAAGCAGATGAAGGTTGGGAAATCATGCAAGCCTAGGGCAGACCAGACAAACTGCAATGGGAATGCAGCTAGCTACTCACTCTGAGGCCCTAAAGCGGAATAAAAGGGACTGCAACAGCTTAGATTTCTCCTTTCCCTCCTCAGGGACTGGAGTAGCCACCATTCAAATCTTTCTGTGATGACTAGCTGTCTTAGTCAGCTAAGGCTGCTATAACAAATCATCATTGACTGGATGATTTAAACAAAAACATTTATATCTCACAGTTCTGGAAACTGGGAAGTTCAAGATCAAGGCACTGGTAGATCTGGTGTTTGATAAGGGCAGTCTCCTGGTTTGCAGATGGTTTTCCTCTAGTTGTGTCTTCATATGGCTAGAGCACTCTCAAGTCTTCTTATAGGCACTAATCACACCTCCCAAAGGCCCCACCTCTTAATAGAATGACACTGGGGGCTAGACTTCAACATATGATATTCGGGAGGACGCAAACTTTCAGCCCATAGCATGAGCAGTCTTCATGCACAGGAGGCTAATCATGATACTTCATGTGCCTGCCATTTGAGCCTCACATCTCTCCTCCATGCCAGAGTGGGTCACTTTATGCTACCTTATTCATCCCTGATGCTCTCCCTTAGTTGAACAGAATCCCCTTCCCACCCAAGGAATACGCATTGCCCTGTCAAACAAGGGAGGCTTTCTCACTTAGGGCAAAGTATAACAGCATCCTAGCTAGGATTTGGGGGACTCAGGCATGGATCATTTGGAGGCTGGATGGGCTGACAGCCAACTGGTACCAGACACTGTCACTTCCCATTAACAGCCCAGGCATCTGGGAGCTTGCCCACCTCAGGGCAAGTCCATTGATTTATTTTTTAATCTACAGAAACCTGAATCTAAAAGATTGGCAGTAACATGTGATGCCCATATTCAGGAATTTTAGTTTTGGTGCACTGGGGGCCCCTGCTTGCCTTTTGGTCCTAGAAGGCATCTCAAGGGCTCGTGCAAATTAAGTTCCTTGCAGCCACCCCAGAGATGCCAGGGTGCCCCAGATGGGCACACCAGTGACACCATGCCATCTGATGCTTGGACCCTCCCAGACAACTGCTTTGCCAGCGAATAATTCACTGGATTCAGCCATTGAGACACTGGGGAAACATAGCTGAGATGAAGTTGGCAGTGGAGACAGTTACCTAGCTCCTTCAAGGGGGAAAAGCACATACTACCCTTCTTTCATTAACCAGTCAGATAATTCTATCTGCAGGGTGCTATCAGTCATCAGCATCCTGTTGCAATGGCAATTAAGAGGATTAGAAATCAGCTTCCATTTTATTGCAGTTCCCATGGAATGCATGGGTAGAGACCAAAGAGCAGAGCAATGCATGGCTGTCAGCAATGCAGGGTCATTAGTGAGGCTTGGGAAAGACAATAAATCCCCAGATAAGTCAATCTTTCGACAACAATTATTGATAACTAGAAGTTACATCAGACGCTGTGTTGGGCTTTAGGGAAATAGGTGAGGCCAACACCTTGCCTTTCCTTGAGGAGTTCACATCAAGTGCGAGACAATGCAGTCAAGTTAGCAAATTATTATAGAAAGGGGCACAAAAAACTCAGTGAGCAAAGAACTCTGAAGGCACAGAAGAGAGGACTGCAGAGTCTACCTGCGAAATCTGAAAGGCTTCAGAGAAGAGTTGACATTTGAGATGGACATTGAGGGTAAGTAGAAGATCATTGGATAAATGAGGACAGACCCTTCAGAGCAGCAGCATAACGTAATGCTCAAAGTCATGGACTATGGAGTCAGACTTGTGAGATTATAGGTTAGGCCAGGGACTAACCTGGTGACCAAGACAAGTTACTCTAATGACTCTGTAACTCAGTTTCCCCATGTGAAAAAATGCAATTGTTCTCATTATTAAATTAGACAATCTATGTCAAAGCACTGGGCAGAGTTCTTGGGAACTGGCAAGGGCCAAGAAATGTCAGCTATTATCATGATGTGCAGAAGGAAAGGTTTGAAGTGGATGAGAAAACCACTGTGGCTTAGAGCTTTGGTACAAAATGAATAGTAGTAACTGTTCAACTTAAGATTTTGGTATTTATCCCATAATCAATGGAGAATGCCAAGCGGTTTCTGACCTGAAGTATGCCACACTGAGTTGGGGTAGAGACCATGGGCCTGGATATATGGACACCAGGGAGGAGCCACTGACTTGGGGCTTGACTTCGGGTGGTATAAATGAGGGCAGAGAGAAGGGAAGGGATCCTGAAGATATTAGCAGGGAGCTTCAACTGGTTTTGCTGACTGTGATGGTCAGTTTTATGTGTCAACTTGGTTAGGCTACAGCCTCCAGTTTTTTAATCAAACACTAACCTAGGACTTGCTGTGAATGTATTTTGTGACTGTGATTTAAATCCTTAATCAGTTGGTTTTAAGTATGGGAGATTATCCTACATAATTTGAGTGGGTCTGATTCAGTTGAAAGACCTTAAGACCAGGGCTGAGGCTTCTCTGCAGTAAAAGAAACTCTGCCTGTGGACAGCAGCTTGAGCCAAAAGCTCCAGCCTGCCCTTCCTACCAGCCTATTCTATGGATTTTGGACTTTCCTGGCCAATCCCCCACGTCGCAAAAGCCAATTGTTTGCAATAAATCTGAATACATATCTCCTACTAGTTCTGTGTCTCTGGTTGAACCCAGATTTACACAATAACGGATTGGATAAAGGAAATGCCATCTGTCCATAAAATGGAATATTATCCAGACTTTTAACAAAGAAGGAAAGCCTACCATTTGTGATAATATGGATAAACCTGGAGGGCATAATGTTAAGTGAGCCAGTCACAGGACAGATACTGCGTGATTTCACCTATATGAAGTAGCTAAAATAGTCAAACTCATAGAAGCAGAGAATAGAATGGTGGGTGCCAGGGGCTGGGGGGAAGAGAGTAATAAGGGAGATTTTGCTTAATGGGCATAAAGTTTCAGTTATACTAAATGATACACTTTAGAGATCTGCTGTACAACACTGTGTCTATAGTTAACAGTATGATATTGTGCAGCTAAAAATTTGTATAAAGGGCGTATCTCATTTTAAGTGCTCTTATCACAAAAAAAGGAGGTACAAAAGGAAATTTTTGAAGGTAATAGATAGGTTTGTTACTTTGACCATGGTGATATTATCATGGGCGTATGCATATGTCCAAACTATTAAATTGTATACATTAAATCTGTGTATTTTTAATATCAATTATACTTCAATAAAGCTGTTTTAAAAAATGTAGAGCTAAAAGAAGCCACATCAGTTCCTAGAGATTCCTCACAAAGCCTTGGACATACGATTGGTTCCTGCCTCATCCTTGTGCCAAAGTCTATAAAAATCTCTCTTTTATGTGGCTGCCTTTTCTGGACAAGGCAACATTCCTGTCTCAGTTGGCAGCTCTATAGAGCAGATTGCAGAAGTTTGGACATATTGACTCTGACATATGGATCATGCTCTCAGGTTGGTTTTTGTTTTGTTTTGTTCCTAATATATATCATTTTATAAGGTTTCTTTTATGTTAGGCTGAGTCTTTGATCTCCCCAGAAAAAAACTCTGCCTCCCCCCAGAGTTTCTTTTAATCTACAAAAATCACTGACCACAGCTGCAGACAGGGAAGGGTTCTGCAAAGAGACAAGCCAAGTACAGTGAGAGAACATAGACTCAGAGAGAGGTAACTAGGAAGCACAGTGCGTTTCTCCAAGGCCCCTGACATTCGTGTGACGTGCTCTTTGCAGTCATCCAAGCCCTGAGTTCCAGAATGCATGGCTAACAAATGGGAAGGGGAGAGCCAGCTCTGTGCCAGTCTTGTCTCAAATATTAGCTATTCTCATTCTTGCATCAGTCTGGTGAGGTAAAGACCCTGATCTCTTATAACAATTGAGGAAACTGAGGCTCAGGGAGTGTCTTAGCTTGGCTCCCCCAGAAGCAGATGGTGAGGCAAAGGTTCCTTCTACTTTGATGTAATTTCAAATTTAAAGAAAAGTTGCGATAACAGCATAAAGAGTTCCAAAATACTCTTTATCCAGATTGGCTAATTGTTACATTTTCTCCTATTTGCTTTGTTATTCTCCTTCTTCTCCCCGCCTCCCATGGTTTTTTAATGAATTATTTGAAAGTAATTTAGAGACCTGATGCACCTTTGCCCCTAAATATTTCAGTGTTTATGTCCTAGGAATAAGGACGTTGTTGTTGTTGTTGTTTTGAGACAGGGTCTGGCTCTGTTGCCCAGGCTGGAGTGCAGTGGCATGATCTTGGCTCACTGTAGCCTCCAGCACCCAGACTAAAGTGATCCTCCCACCTCAACCTCCCAAGTAGCTGGGGCTATAGGCATGAGCCACCACGCCCAGCTAATTTTTAAATATTTTTTGTAGAGACAAAGTTTCCACAAAAATATTGCCCAGGCTGGTCTCAAAACTCCTGAGCAAAAATGGTCCACCCACCTTGGTCTCCCAAAGTGCTGGGATTACAGGCATGAGCCACCATGCCTAGTCAGGACACTCTTTTTTTTTTTTTTTAACTTTTATTTTAGTTTCAGGTACATGTGCAGGTTTGTTATATAGGTAAACTGTTGTCACGGGGGTTTGATGTACGGATTATTTTGTCACTCAATAACTATTGGGTGATGAAAAAGTTAACTGTTAGGTACTAGTTAACTATCATGTACTAAGCCTAATACCCAATAGTTCCTTTTTCTGCTCCTCTCTCTCCTCATGCCCTCCCTCTCTGTTAGACCCCACTGTCTGTTGTTCCCCTCTTCGTGTGCATGTACTCTCATCACTTAGCTCCCACTTATAAGTAAGAACATTTGATATTTGGCTTTCTGTTCCTGCATTACTTTCAATGCCACCATGGTACAATTATGTACCATGAATCATGAAATGTAACACTGTCACAATACTACTATCTGCACAGGCCACACTCAGATTTCATCAATTGTCCCAGTAATGTCTTTTATAAACTATTTATTTTTCCTTGTTCAAGATCCAGTCCAGAACCAGGGATTACATTTAATTATCATGTCTCTTTAGTCTCCTTTAAGCTAAAATATTTCCTCAGCCTTTCTTTGCCTTTCTTGACCTTGACATTTTTGAAGAGTATTGGCTGGGAATTGTGTAGAATGTCCATCAATTTTGGTTTCACTGAGACAAAGATTTTTTGAAAGCACTCCTCAGGAAGTAGAACCACAGAAGGAAAATGGTCAGCAAAGTTGTACTATCAAGCAAAGTCCCACAGCAGGCGAGTCTGGCTCGGTCCCACAGGGAAGCTCTGCAAACAGTATGGGTCACACCTCAGAGCTGTCCAATTTAGGGACAATGGAGCTGGAGAATGTTTGACCCCTGCACCCAGCAATTGCCTTCAGCTCCAGCTCTCATGCACAGTGCCTAAGGGGCTCCTGCAGCCAGAAGGCACACATGCTGGCCCATTGGCTGGTGAGTACAAACTGTGAAGGGATCTGGGGGAATAAAGCTGGGGCACTGGCAGTATGTGCTACAAAGAGTTTTACTTACCCAGAATCATACAGTTTGCAAGTGACAGAGATGGAATTCCAGCAAGCTCCATGTCATTTATCTATATTCCATCGCCTCCCTGAAGAACTAATATCAACCAGAAGCCTGGATAATCCTATGTCCCAGAGAAACAATGCGTCAGGCATCATTTTGCCATAGAAATGTGATTTTTTTTTTTTAAGTTTTTAAGCAGAATCCCATTGTCTGCATTTTGGAGTGTGGTTGGTTTTTATTTTCTTGACTTTTTCCATTATTATAAAATGTCATGCAATGAGTTTATATGTGTGTCATAATTAATAAGAGAAATGACCAAAATGCAGAACACTCGGTTCCCCAGGATACATGACTGCGGCTGGACAGCACAGCATCTGAGAGCCTGGGCTCTGGCTCCAGTCTCCCTGGACTCCTGTGCAGTCGCCAACATGTCACCTGCCTCTCAGAATATCCACTTAGCATCTGTAAAGGGTAGTAACACCACCAACTAGGAGGTTGGCGGAGAGTTAAATGAGATGAGGTGTGTATAACTCAGTTAACGCAGTACCTAGTGCATGGTGCGTGCAACGGTCGGAATGTTTATGTCCCCCCAAAATTCATATGTTAAAATCCTAAGGCTTAAATGGTGCTATTAGGAGGTGAGGCCTTTGGGGAATAATTAGCTTATGAGGGAGTATCCCTCATGTACGAGAATAGTGCCCTTATAAATGAAGCCTGAGGGAGCTTGATCGCCCCTTCCACCATATGAGGTCACAGTGAGAAGGCACCATCTGTGAGCAAGGAAGCAGGCCCTCACCAGACAATGAATCTGCTAGCATCTTGATCTGGAAATTCCCAACCCTTAGAACCGTGAGAAACAAGTTTCTGTTGTTGGTGACCCACCCAATCTATGGTATTTTGTTATAGCCACCCAAATATGCTAAGACAGTGTGCCCTCTGTAAATGTTAACTGTGTTATTAATACCCTTAATTTAGGCCTGGTGCCGTGGCTCGTGCCTGTAATCCCAGCACTTTGAGAGGCTGAGGCAGGCAGATCACTTGAGTCCATGAGTTCAAGACCAGCCTGGTCAGCATGGCAAAACCCCATCTCTACTAAAAATACAAAAATTAACTGGATGTGGTGGTGCACACCTGTAGTCCCAGCTACTCAGGAGGCTGAAGCAGGAGAATTGCTTGAACCCAGAGGCAGAGGTTGCAGTGAGCCAAGATTGCTCCACTGCACTCCAGCCTGGGTGACAGAGTGAGACTCTGTCTCAAAAAAAAAAAAAAAAAATACCCTTGATTTACCCAGAGGGTGTGGTGGGTCTGCCCTGCCTGCATCTGATTCACCTTTGTCCCTACCCCCCTTTTAATCTCCTCTGCTCAGCACAGGCCAGCCTGGCAGTCAGTGGTTGAAGTATTTGATGAGGAGGTTGATAAGAACAAAGAATATCCATCTGTGGGCTGGTGGAGACAACACTGGGGTGAGAGAAAGTAGCCATGAGGATAGAACCCATAAGACAAAGTCCTAAGAGCTTAGGGGTGAAACTGCAGGCTGGCTCCACCTGAGACACCACTTCCTGCTCAGTCTTTATTCTTTTGAAGAAGAGTCTGCCCAGTCACTGAAGGCCATGCGAAAACACAAAAACATGTGCAGATCCTCCTTCCACATGTCACTCCCCTCCTCAAAACCTCTCAGCAGTTCCCCATTGTCCTTGGGCTAAAGAACAAATCCTATCAAGGGTCTTCAAGGCTCTTCATGGACTAGTCCTCACCTCCTTTCCAGTGCCATCTGCTGTCACCTCCACCTACAATCACCACCCAACACATTGCCCTCTGAAATGTTCCTCCTGAGTCACTTGTCTTTTCCCAAATACACCTTACAGGTTCACTCCTTCATGCCTTTACACAATGTTGCTTCTTTTTTCTGTAAGAAGCATCCCTGTGGAGGGCAGATTCTAAGGTAGCTCCCAGTGATCCTACCTTCTGATATTCTTGCCATTGCTTAATTCCCCCCTTTGAGTCTGGACTGGACCTAATAACTCTCCTCTAAGTTACTGGAAGAGAAAAACGATGGGATGTCACCTCTGAAATTAGGTAACAAAGACTCTTGTTTGTCTTATTCATCCTTTCTTGGTTGCTTGTTCTGATGGAAGCCAGCTCCCATGTTGTTAAGGGCCCCACGTAGCAAGGAACTGAGAGAAGCCTTTGGCTAGCAACCAGTGAGTAGCTGGGGCCCTCAGTCCAGCAGCCCATGAGAAATTGAATTCTGCCCTCAGATGAAACCTCAGGACCTCATTAGCCCTCAGATGAAACCTCAGGACCAGTCAACATCCTGATTGCAGCCTTAGGGGAGACCCTGAGCCTGAGGACTTAATTTATCCATGCCCTGATTTTTGACCCACAAAACTGTTAGATAATGAATGTTTTGGTTTTAAAATTCTATGTTTGAGAGAAATTTGATGCACAGCAATAGAGAACGAATACATATACCTTTCAACCTGTCAAAGTCATACTCACTTACTCCAGTATTACTTGTCCTAGGAAGTCTTCTCTGGCTTCCTGCCCTTCACCTTGGCTGAGTTGGTCAGCCCTCCTGAGTGGTGACATCATGCCCTGTATTTCCCCATCACAGCTCCAAACATGGTACCACAATTTCATAATAATTTGTCAGCCTCTCCCTCTGGAATGTGAGTCCTTTGGAACCAGGACTTGTGGCTTATTCACCTCCATAACCCCAAACAAGCCCAGTACCTGACACCTAATAATAATACCAAACATTTATTGAGCACTCACTGTATGCCAAGCTAAATTTTCTTTTCAAACTTTATCTCACTGAAGCCTCCAATTAAGCATCATTAAACCCACTTTACTGATGACAAAATTGAGGCTCAGAAAGATTACACAAGCTAATATGTGGCAGAAGTGGAACTTTAACCCAGGCAGCAGGGCTCCAAAGTTCTAGCTCTGTGTAGTAAGCACTTGTTGAATGGCTACCCAACTGAGGATGTGCTATGTGGCCATAGGATTGACCACAGACCCGATATGACTGGGCATCTATGTATCTGCCCCACAGAGGAGTGAGAGCCCCACAAAGTTTCAGAGATAAGTTAGGAGCCAGTGAGCTTCTAACTTAGGGGCTATTTCCATTCTTGACTTTGGAACAGCTGGGTTGGGATTTCCCGGAAAGCCTGAGCCAGAGGCCAAGACTGAAGCCAGGGAGCAAAGTTAAGTGGCCAAGTCAGGGGCCAATTAGCCATGGTGAGCTCCCCAGGGATTAGAGTCCCTGAGCCAGGTGAGGACAAAGCCAGGGCTTGAGGGTAGAAGACAACCATCTGGGAGACCCAGGTCTCTGAAAGCTCATAAATATGTATTCATCCATCCAACCAATTCCACTGTTAAGACGCAAGTCCTGATGTTTATTGAGCATGTACTATATGTCAGGTACTGTCTAGGGCTGGGATAGAACAGTAAACATGTCAGACAAAAATTTTTGTCCTTGTGACTTTACATTGTCATGGGGATAGAGAGACAGGAAGACAATTAAAATGAATAAGGATATTATAAGATACAAGGTTTTTAAGTACTATGCAGAAATAAATCAAAAAAGGAGGAGAAGGGGGAGCCAGGGTGTAAGAAGTGTGGATGCATTTAGTAGAATTATCTCATGTGGAAAGTGTTAAGAACTCAGCCTGATGTGTAGTATCCATGTAACAAATGTTAATGTTATGACTCCTACTCTGAGAACAAGGGTGGGGAGGTGTTGTAATTTGTCCTAAAGCTAGCTCAGTGAGTTTTAAGGGGGATACCTCTGTCTTTAGTGTCAGGATTCATTGAGTCAAGCTCATGAACATTAACATGTGTTGGTTCCAGTGGAAGACAGATTTCTAAGCAATGTGGGAGACTCTGCTGGGATATGGACAACCATAAAACCCAAGGTCTTCTCTGTGAGTACAAGGACGAGGGAGCAGGTAAATATAAAGTTTACAGTACCACCTGAATAAATCAGCTGGACACAAACCAGCAGCTAGGACTATATATGATGGCACACCCAGACCTTGGGCTCTAATCCATCAGGCAGTTCAAGGGACCAGAGGCAGAAGCCGAGATGTAAACATGGGCAAACAGGCTATGTTGAGGAAGGTCAAGATCTTCCCATGGCCTCACTCAGTGCTCGTCCATGGTTCAGGGCCTGCCCTGAGCAGTACAAGTAACTCTAGCCCTGATGCAGGCTCATCTGAGACCTTGACAGCTGCTGGTCTGATCCAAACAGATATCTGGGGAAGTAGGGCTCAGCTTGCAGCTGATGTTGCCAGTCCAACTCAATTCTCCAAATCACACTCTGCAACATGCATCACCTAGCACTCTTAGGCTGAGATTTTGTATCATGGCCACATTTAGAGCCTAACCTCACCCTTCCCCAGCCTAGATCTATTCAAACATCCTAGCCAAACTCTCTGAACTCCTAGGTATGAGCCCAGAGGCACCCAAGGCATGCCAGGTTTGTCTTAGAAGTACATGATGGCTTTTTTCACTCCTGCCCCTTCCTGCCCTCAGCAGTCTCCTGGGGTGACTTCTAATAAACACCTATTAGGTGCCAGACACCATGATCATGTAGTCCTCAGAGCACCGCTACAAAGGATCTACATTATCCATTTCATGAGATGAGACAACTGGAGCTGCAAGACAGTACGTATACTAAGGAAGGAAGCATGCACACAGGATTTCGACCCAGGTCCGTGTGATTCCAGCCCATGCTTCTTCCATAAAACCATGCAGCCTCTAGCCCACATTTTTCATCCATAAAATGGGTTCAAAATGAGAACACATGGACACAGGAAGGGAAACATCACACTCCGGGGACTGTTGTGGGGTGGGGGGAGGGGAGAGGGATAGCATTTGGAGATATACCTAATGCTAAATGACGAGTTAATGGGTGCAGCACACCAACATGGCACATGTATACATGTGTAACAAACCTGCACATTGTGCACATGTACCCTAAAACTTAAAGTATAATAATAATAAAATAAATTAAAATAAAATAAGAAAAGGGTTCAATAGAGCCTACCTCATACAGCTACTGTGAAATTTCCATAAGAAACTACAAAACCTTCAGCACAGGACCTAATAAGGGCCTGAGAGAAATGACATCATCTTTCAGCCTTCCTGAGACATCCTGCTCATTGCTTTGAGAAAATAACAGGGTAGGAAGGAAATGGGTATCCTTGGAAATACTTAGCTCTTTCTTCTCAAGAGAGGAAGCTACTCCCTAGCTCCTGGGCACTCATAACTCTAACCAGGAAAGTGCTCATTTGGTGAGAATCAGGGCCACACACAAGCCAGGAGCATCTGCTCAAGTATTAAAAGTGAACCTGTACGGTCCTGCTATTAAACTCCCTGTGGGTGAGCTGGGTTAACGGTGGGGCCTCATGTGATAAGTCATTAATCTCTACATGTAATGCAAGAGCTGTACAACTTACTTCAGCCTTAATCTCCCATGAGTTACAGCTTCTTCTGTGATTCATAAAACAAATCAATCACACCTCCCAGGCTCTCATCTATTTATTACTGCTTTTTAAGTGCTTGGAGAGGGAGAAACTGGTGGATGTTTTTAATCCCCTCCACATCTAGGCAGACCTCCACAGGCTGCAGGAAAATGGACTCTATGCCCCAACTCAGGTCACAGACTAAGATTGGTCGAACTCTGAAGCTTGCAAGGAGCTGACAACTTTGCATCTATAGCAGCTGGAAGACACCTCCCTATTGCTCAGAAAAGGAACTGGGATCAGGTTTGGTCATCGCCAGCCTGCATCAGGAAGGCTTGTTAGTGTGGTGGGTTTAAACACAGCCACAAACTTCTTGACACTTCTCTCATTGAGAGGTAGGATCTCTGTCTGCCCTCCTTGGAATCTGAGTGGTCTTGTGACTGCTTCAGTAGGATGTGGCAGACATAATGCTATGTGACTTCCAAGGTTTGTCATAAAAGACCACAAAGTTTCCATCTTATTCTCTGGGACACTGTGCTCCCACATAAGGAGTCACACCAGAATAGAAACATGCAGTCCCAGCTGAGTCCAGCTTCCAGCCATTCCTGCCAAGGTGCCAGATGCATGGAATCAGATTCTCCAATCTCCTACCATTCAAGTCACCTCCAAATTTTTTAGTTTTCCCAACTGAGGCCTCAGACAAGCTTTAATGCAGAGTCGAGCAATCTTTACTGTACCCTCTCTAAATTCCCAACCTACAGAAACTGTGGGCATATTTAAATGGTTGTTTTCTGTATCATTAAGTTTGAGGTAGTTTGTTACACAGCGATAGGAACTGTAACCGTCAGCAAGGAAGCACAGCAGCAGTAGCATAGTAGTAACAAAAGGGAAAGTACTCATTGCATGCCTACTCTCTGTCAGTCACTTTGCATATTTTAGTATTGCAATCAGTCTTTACCAAATTCCTACAAAGTGGGTGCTATTGTCCGTACTTTACAGAAGAGGGAATGATGGTTCTGAAAGAATAGGTTACCCACCTCAGGCCACACAGCAAAGATGGTATCCACAGCCCTGGCTATAGATCCAAACCGCTCCTTGTTCCTCTGGCCACACTGACTACCAAACAGCTTTGCCTGAATTCTCTACATATTTCAACTATTTTGCCTAAACTTTTCCAAAGTCATTCAGGTATTTGGCTTTAATTACCTCAATATTTCAACTATTTTTCCTGACTTCGTTGGTGTCTTAGTAATTTTTACCTAAATCTGCTGAGATTATTCCACTGGTGGTGGGTGTGGTGAGGTTGTGGGGGTCTTAGCTTCTTGACCACACCAGGAGCTGGACAGGAGTGGACACTCCACAGCAAGCCCCAAAACTTGAGGCCTCAGGCATGGGCCTGGCAGTGGGAAGGATCTAGATTGTAAGTCCTCCTGGGCCACCCATGTCCATGGGACACTGTCCACAGAAGGAGTATAAGGCCAGGAAAGTGCAAGCTTGACTGCCTGAACTCCCTCTTGGCCTCGTGAGCCTTGCAGAGTGCAGCTCCTGCCTTCTTCTTGCAAACAATGTCAGCCTTCCAGACACAAGCTATGGCCTGGTGAGTTTCATCTCCTAGTCTTCCCACAAGGAAGCTGCTTAAACACAATTCTACAAGATCATGGTCCCGCTTCATAGCCATATGGCATACAACCCCTTCAAGTAGTAGCCCTGGGAGGTGACCTCAGGTGGACAGCATGTGGCTACTCAAAATTCATTCGAAGTAGAAGTGGAGACAGCAAGGCATGAGTGTGGAAAGACAAGACAAAGATGGTGCTAACTCCAACCATTAAGTGATACTGTAGGCCTCCCTCAGCTAAGAACTTAAACTCCCACTCCAGGTTCCCACCATCCATCTACCCTCCAGCCAGGAGGATCTTTTAAGATAAATGAATCAGATCACAGTTCACTCTTCATTTAAAACCTTCTAACAGTGTTCTGCCACACAATGGCCAAAAATCCAAACTCTATACCATAGTCTAGCAGAGATGCTCAAACTTAGCATGCATCAGAATGACCTGTGGGGTTTATTAAAACACAGATTGCTGGGCCTCACCTCCTGAGTATCCGATCTAGCAGATCATGGGTGGGGCTCAAGCATGTGTATTCTAACAAGTTCCCAGTGGATGCTGATGCTCCTGAGAACCACTGGCCCATAGAACCCAGCATATTTTGACTCCTGTTGGCCTCTTCAGCCTCACTCTTTCCTAACCTAACTCTCACTCACATATACCAAGCCACAAAGACCCTCACTGGGATCCATAAACTCATCTGACTGTTTCTTGCTTTCAGGACCTTAGTGCTCAGGAGGGCCCTCTATGTGTCCCACTAGTCCCCCAGTCCTGAAAACCTTCTCATTCTCCAGGGTTCTGGCTGATGCCATCTCCTAAAACAGCCCTTCCCTCTCCTCACCCACTAAGGATAACCTCACCCTGTTACCTTTATTCACTGCTTCCCTTCTGTTTGCTTCTTAGCAAGCCCCAATGTGCAATGGGAATTATAACTCTTTATTTATTGGGGTATCTCTTTGTATATTTGTGAGAGCTTTCTCCCGCCACTTTAGACTATAGGTTCCTTCCAACCAGATTCTGTCTTAATCACCACAGTAATCCCAGCACCCCACTCCATGACTGTCAAATGGTGGGTGCTCAGAAAATGTATGTTAAATTGGTACATTGCCTTAATTCATTCTCGTTACAACCCTGGGAGAAAGGAATTGTTAAGCCCATTTTACAGATGAGGAAACAGTTTCAAAGAGGGAAGTCCCATGCTCAAGGTCAAACAGTCAGGCATTGAACCTAGGTCTGTGGACTCCAAAGGTCTTAACCCACTCTGTGTCCATTGGGGGACAAACAAAGGAGCAGGGCTATTGAGGAAAAATGGTATGGATGAGATACTGGAGAACAGAAATGAGGCAAGCAAGCAGCAAGGAGGCAGGCAGAAAGGCCAGCTGGCATAAGGACTTGGGCACCCTCCAGACACCCCAGTGCCCTGAGGGGACAAAGAAACAAATGAGGGTGCCCACCCAGCTCCACATGGAGTCCAGGCAGCTGCTGCCTGAAGCACTGTGGGGTTGCCGCAATTCCACCTTTAGTTGTGAAGGCTTTTGCTTTTCCACCCCCATCCCCTCCATCAGACTTTCCTCTTCTGGTGTCTCATTGGTCTGGACAGTAGGTGGAGCAGACCATGGACACTGGGAAGGGGCAGGGTTCAGGGCAAAGGCAGGGCATGAATGGGGGAAAGGAGAAGAGCTGAACCAGACTGGGAACAGGGACACAAGAGGACACCACTGCCAGCTACATCTGCTTCCAAGAGCTGAGATTCCATGGCCAAAGGTCTTACACTCCATGATATGAATTTCCCTTCCTGTTGTGCAATGACCACCCTGGCATTGCACCAGAGGGCTGCAGTCCAGGGGTCAGGCCCCTTTAGGACTGTACCCTGGCCTCATGCTCATGGCCATGTGTTGTCTGGGCAGCAGTGCTGAGCCTGGAAGGAGGGAACCTCCTACTGGAGACACTGTAGGGCACTAAGGAGAAAGGGAGAGAAGGAGGTATGGCCTCAGCTTCTGCCTCCACAGCCCAAGCATCAGCCCGCAAAGAAGCAGGAATGGGGTACAAGGCTGTGAGCTTCAGGGCAAAGAAGGCCTCCCGCAGGGTGCTGCTCAGAGACAGAGGTGAACATCTGCAGAAGATATGCACAAATAATCGCCCAGCACCTCAGAAGGTAGATACTCCCAGGAGGCAATGCGCCTCTCCCCAAAAGTGGCATAGAAACCTCTTTCTCCCTCTATATCCCAACTCAAAAGCTCACTAACAAGGGCTAAGGGCCTCTAGCTTAAAGGCAAAGAGGACATTTGAAAAGACTTTGCTCCTCGTGTGTGTGTGTGTGTGTGTGTGTGTGTGTGTGTGTGTGTGTGTGTGTGTACATGTCAAGGTGTACCTGCGTGCTTGTGCATATTCAAAAAAATGGGAGGAGGAAGAAGTAGAGGGTGGATGACAGAAACAAAGTGTGTAACCCAGTTAACGTAGGTCTAGAATCCAACAGTGGTCAGTAAGGGGAAAAGACCAGTCCAAATCATTAATCAATCCACCAATAGTTATTTAACTTTATTACATGCCAAGCACTACTTTGAACACTTGGGACACAAGAGAAAATGGCACAAACATTAAGCCCTGATTTCATGAAGCTTATGATGTAGTGAGAAATACAGCCAATACATTTATATACTGTTGAGTATAATAAGACAGACAAAAATAAGGGATGGAGCACTGTGGGAATAAACACCAGAGGACTCTGGGAAAGGAGGCCTCCCAGAGGAAGCAATATTTAAGAGAACAACTGAAGGGTGAGTAGAAATTAGCTAGGTAAAGTGGCAGGAATGCAGGACAGAAGGGCCAAAGTCTTTCTGATGTAGAGCAAAGAGCAAGAGAGAACATGAGACAGACTGAGATAGAGCCAAGACAAATTAGAAAGAATCTCAAAGAAATAAAAGTAGTAATAATTACTTTAAAGCACACACTCAAACTAGTTTAACAAAATGTTGTTTTAATTATATCTACCTTAATGAACAGATAAAAACAGTTTGTAATTAGTTCTGTAATTGGTTATGTGAAAAGAGATGCATCTTCGAGTTCTAAAGCATATGTCCCGTAGACAATTTATGAGAAAAAAAGATGCTTCTTCAAGTACTAAAGTATGTTGCCCTAAAGAGCTGTCACATTCCAGTGTCTTGTAGACATCTTTTTTTCATGGGTTCTGCAAAAGTAGACTGTATCTTAGTCACGCCTGGACCAGAAACAAAAAGAATTAAAAAGAGCTTTTACTCTAGATGTAAGTGACTCTACATAGAGCTGAACAGACTGACAGATCTGGGTTCAAATCCCACTTCTGTCACTCATAAGTTCTGTGACCTTGGGCAATTTCCTGAACCTCTCTAAGGCTCGATCTTTAAAATGGGGATGAAGATAATGCTATTGCATAAAGTTGTTACGAAAACTAAGCAAGGCCACACACACAAAGCACACAGCAGAGTGCACAGCATCTATTTGCATTTAATAAACACCAACTGTTATGTGGATCCATGCATGTTATGTTAATTGGCTACTGTTGGCATGACAAACTACTACGAATTTAGGAGCTTAAACAATGCATATTGATTGGAGGAACCAAGATGGCCCATTAGAAACAGCTCCGGTCTGTGGCTCTCACTGAGAAGAATGAAAATGGTGAGTGAATCCCGCTCCATCAACTGAGGTATCCAGGTTCTCTCACTGGGAATGATTAGGATGTTGGCATGACCCACACAGAGCAAGGAAAAGCTAGTGTTTCCTGACTGCTGGCCATCTGGATGAGGGGGATTCTTCCCAGTGCAGCCAAACCTGCTCAGCCAAGGGGCAGCCAGACTGCTTATTTGAGCAGGTCTCTGATTCCATGCCTCCTGACTGGGTGAGACTTCCCAACAGGGGTTGCCAGACACCTCATACAGGAGCTTTCTTGCCTGCATTAGCTCTGTGCCCCTCTGGGACAGAGCTCCCAGAGGAAGGAGCAGGCAGCCATCTTTGCTGTTCTGCAGCCTCCACTAGTGATACCTCCAGGTGCAAGAGGGACCCAGGAGAATTGGGTCTGGAATGGTTCCCCTGTAAACTGCGGCAGCCCTACAGAAGGGGGGGTTGTTTGTTAAAAGAAAAACAATCAAACAAAGCAACAACAAGGACAACATCAACAAAAAAGACCCCACAAAAACCCCATCCAAACATAACCAGTCTCAAAGATTGGTAGATAAACCCACAAAGATGAGAAAGAATCATTGCAAAAAGGCTGAGAACTCAAAAAGCTAGAGCACTTTTTTTTCTTCAAATGATTGCAACATCTCTCCAGCAAGGGCACAGAACTGGGCTGAGGCTGAAATGGATGAACTGACAGAAGTCGGCTTCAGAAGGTGGGTAATAGTGAACTTTGTTGAGCTAAAGGAGTATGTTCTAACCCAAGGCAAAGAAGCTAAGAACCATGATAAAACATTACAGGAGCTGTTAACCAAAATAATCAGTTTAGAGAGGAACATAAATGACCTGATGGAGCTGGAAAACACAACCTGAGAACTTCACAATGCAATCACAAGTATCAATAGCCAAATAGACCAAGGGGAGGAAAGGATCTCAGAGCCTGAAGACTATCTTGCTGAAATAAGACAGGCAGACAAGGTTAGAGAAAAAAGAATGAAAAGGAACAAACAAAACCTTCAAGAACTGTGGTATCATGTAAAAAGACTGAAGCTACAACTGATTGGGGTACCTGAAAGAGACTGGGAGAACAGAACCGAGTCAGAAAACATACTTCATGATATCATCCAGGAGAACTTCCCCAACCTAACAAGACAGGACAACATTCAAAATCAGGAAATCCAGAGAACTCCAGTAAGATGCTCCATGAGAAGATCAACCCCAAGATACATAATCAGATTCTCCAAGGTCAAAATGAAGGAAAAAATGTTAAAGGCAGCCAGAGAAAAGGGTCAGGTCACCTACAAAGGGAAGCCCATCAGACTAACAGCAGACCTCTCAGTGGAAACCCTACAAGCCAGAAGAGATTGGGGGCCAATATTCAACATTCTTGAAAGAATTTCCAACCCAGAATTTCATATCCGGCCAAACTAAGCTTCATAAATGAGGAAGAAATAAAATCCTTTTCAGACAAGCAAATACTGACAGAATTTGTCACCACCAGGCCTGCCTTGCAAGACCTTCTGAAGGAAACACTAAATACTAGCCACTATGAAAACACACTGAAGTACACAGACCAATGACACTATGAAGCAACTACATTAACAAGTCTGCAAAATAACCAGCTGGCATCATGATGACATGGTCAAATTCACACATAACAATATTAACCTTAAACATAAATGGGCTAAATGCCCCCAATTAAAACACGTAGAATGGCAAACTGGATAAAATGACAAGACCCACCAGTGTGCTGTATTTAAGAGACCCTTCTCATGTGCAAAGACACACATAGGCTCAAAATAATGGGATGAAGGAAAATTTGCCAAGCAAATGGAAACCAGAAAAAAGCAGGGGTTGCCATCCTGTTTTCTGACAAAACAGACTTTAAATCAACAAAGACCAAAAA
The DNA here is from genome assembly GCF_028858775.2 of Pan troglodytes. Classification (NCBI taxonomy): domain Eukaryota; kingdom Metazoa; phylum Chordata; class Mammalia; order Primates; family Hominidae; genus Pan; species Pan troglodytes. The sequence goes on from NC_072419.2 coordinate 46,818,169, forward strand.
AGACAAAGAAGGGCATTACATTATGGTAAAGGATTCAATTTAACAAGCATAGCTAACTATCCTAAATATATATGCACCCAATACAGGAGCACCCAGTTTCATAAAACAAGTTCTTAGAGACCTACAAAGAGACTTAGACTCCCATACGATACTAGTGGGAGACTTTAACACCCCACTACCAATATTAGATAGATTATTGAGACAGAAAATTAACAAAGATGTTCAGGACTTGAACTGAGCTCTGGATCTAGTGGACCTGATATATATCTACAGAACTCTTCACCCAAAAACAATAGACTATACATTCTTCTCAGTGCCACATGGCACTAAATTGATCACATAATTGGAGGTAAAATACTCCTCAGCAAATGCAAAAGAACTGAAATCTAACAGTCTCTTAGACCACAGCACAATCAAATTAGAACTCAAGATTAAGAAACTCACTCAAAACCACACAACTACATGGAAATTGAACAACCTGCTTCTGAATGACTCGTGGGTAAATAATGAAATTAAGGCAGAAATCAGTAAGTTTTTTGAAACCAAATGAGAACAAACAACATACCAGAATCTCTGGGATGCAGCTAAAACAGTGTTAAGAGGAAAATTTATAGCACTAAGTGCCAACATCAAAATGCTAGAAAGATCTCAAATCAACATCCTAACATCACAATTAAAAGAACTGGAGCAAACAAACCCCAAAGCTAGCAGAAGACAAGATCAGCTAACCAAGATCAGACTAGAACTGAAGGAGATAGAGATACAAAAAAAAAAACCCTTCCAAAAAATCAATGAATCCAGGAGCTGGCTTTTTGAAAAAATTAATAAAATACAAGACCATTAGCTAGACTAATAGACAAGAAAAGACAGAAGAATCAAACAGACACAATGACAAATAATAAAGGGGATACCACCACTGACCCCACAGAAATACAAACAACCATTAGAGAATACTATAAACACCTCTACGAAAATAAGCTAGAAAATCTAGAAGATATGGATAAATTCCTGGACACACACACCCTCCAAAGACTGAACTAGGAAGAAGCTGAATCCTTGAATGACCAATAACAAGTTCTGAAATTGAGGCAGTAACGAATAGCCTACCAACCAAAAAAAGCCAAGGACCAGATGGATTTACAGCTGAATTCTTCCAGAGGTACAAAGAGGAGCTGGTACCATTTCTTCTGAAAGTTTTCCAAACAATTGAAAAGGAGGGACTTCTCCCTAACTCATTTTATGAGGCCAGCATTATCCTGATATCAAAACCTGGCAGATATATAATAAAAAAGGAAAACTTCAGGCCAATATCCCTGATGATTATCAGTGCAAAAATCCTCAATAAAATACTGGCAAACCTCATTCAGAAGCACATCAAAAAGCTTATTTACCACAATCAACTCAGCTTCATCCTTGGGATGCAAGGCTGGTTCAACATACACAAATCAATAAACAGAACTAAAGACAAAAAATTATTTTTTTATTCAGCCAACGAACATATGAAAAAAGGCTCAACATCACCATCATCAGAGAAATGCAAATCAAAACCACAATGAGATACCGTCTCATACCAGTCAGAATGGTGATTATTAAAAAGTCAAGAAACAACAGATGCTGGTGAGGCTGCAGAAAGATAGGAACGCTTTTACATTGTTGGTGAGAATGTAAATTAGTTCAACCATTGTGGAAGAGAGTGTGGTGATTTTTCAAAGACCTAAAACCAGAAATGCCATTTGACCCAGCAATCCCATTACTGGATATATACCCGAAGGAATATAAATCATTCTATTATAAAGATATATGCACATGCGTACTTATTGCAGCACTTTTCACAATAGAAAAGACATGGAATCAACCCCAATGCCCATCAATGATACACTGGATAAAGAAAAATGTGGAACATGTACACTATGGAATACTATACAGGAATGAGATCATGTCCTCTGCAGGGACATGGATGGAGCTGGAAGCCATTATCCTCTGCAAACTAATGCAGGAACGTAAAACCAAACACTGCATGTTCTCACTTGTAAGTGGGAGCTGAACAATGAGAACACATGGACACAGGGAGGGGAGCAACACACACTGGGGCCTGTCAGGGCAAGGGGGAGCATAGGAAGGGAGAACATCAGGAAAAATACCTAATGCATTCTGGGCTTAATACTTAGGTGATGGGTTGACAGGTGCAGCAAACCACCATGGCACATGTTTTCCTATGTAACAAACCTGCATATCCTGCACATGTACCCTGGAACTTAAAATTAAATTAAATTAAATTTCAAAAAAAAATCTTCTAATTTCAAAGCTTTATCAGGTTTAAAATTAAAATTTATATTTATATGTTTGCCAAAAAAACAGTGCATATTTATTACTTATAGTTCTCTGGGTTAGAAGTCCAAAACAGGTCTCAAGGGGCTCCTCAAGGTGTCAGCAGGGCTGCCTTCCATTTTAGAGGCTCTAGGGAAGATCCATTTTCTTGTCTTTTCCAGCTTCCAGAGGCCACCACATCCCTTGCCTCCTGACCCCTTCCTCCATCTTCAAAGCCAGCAAGGTTGCATCTCTGACCCTTCTTCCCTATTCACATATACCTCTGACCACAGTTGGAAGGGTTCTCCAATTTCAAGGACTTATGTGAATAAATTGGGCCCACCTGGATAATCCAGGATAATCTCCCCATCTCAAGGTCCATAATCTTAAATCACTCTGCAAAGGACTTTTGCAATGTCAAGTAACAGGTTCACAGGATTAAGGCATGGACGTTTTTAAGGGGCCATTTTTCTGCCTACCACAAATGTATATCTTTAACTGCATGTCATTACAATGATTTTTTCATAAAAGATAAATGAGGTCCTTATAACTACAGAGTCTTCTATTCTTCCTCTCTTCCTCTGCCCTCTCCCACTTTCTTATATGTTACTGAAAGTGAGTTTCTTACATCAAGTGTAAATCCATTGCACAGTTAATTCTAAGGCCTTTAGTGTCCCTAATTCCTCTTCTTTTGGAGGTTACTTTGCTGTATCATCATTAAACCACATTAAAATATGTTCATATCTTATACTACATGAAACTTCTATATAACTAGAGTTGAATTGAATCTGTTGACAAAATGTTGTGTTTTATGTACATTTAATTAAAATTAATTTTTATACTTTGCAGTTTTCTTTACTTTTTTATATCCCAGCTATTTTCATAGATCTCAGAACAGTTCATAGGTCCATAGACACTGCCTTAAAGACTCAGTGAACAAGAAGACCCTAGATCAATAGATATTCTTCCAGGAGAAGGGGGGAAGGAGAAAGAAAAAAAGAAAAGAAAAGAAAAAAGAAAGGAAGAAAAGGGAAGAAAAGAAAAGAAAAGGGAAGGGAAGGAGGAAGGAAAGAAGGAAGGAAGGAAGGAAGGAAGGAAGGGAGGGAGGGAGGGAGGGAGGGAGGGGAAGGAGAAAGGGAAGAAAGGAAGAAGAAAAGAAGGAATAGAGAAAGAAATAATGGAGGGAGGGAAGAAGGAAGGAAGGAGGGAAGGAAGGAAGGAAGGAAGGAAAGAAGGAAGGGAGGGAGGGGAAGGAGAAAGGGAGGTGAAGGAGAAAGGGAAGGAAGGAGGAAGAAAAGAAAGAAGAGAGAAAGAAATAATGGAGGGAAGAAGGAAGGAAGGAAGGAAGGGATGGAGGAGGAGAGGAGGAAACTTGACTACTTAGTGCTCTCTAGTGTGAAAACTCAATGACCCACTCTCTCTTCCAGTGCCAGGACCATCGTTCAGACCATCCATGAGTAATTCAGTCATTTGTTTGTTCATTCATACAACAAATAGTTCCTTTGCACCTGTAAAGGGCCCATTCCCACTAGGCACTGGGAACACCATGATGAATAAGGCCCTGTCCCCATCCTCAAGGATCTACCAGTCTTTACCTAATCTTGTATGTGAGTGGACACACATCACCTTTACTTGAAAGAACGGGGCTGGCCCACTGTCAGGGAACCTACCTACCATCACCAAGAATGGCTAGATGAGTACCAGGTCTTTACATGCATAGATAACAATTCAGTTCCTTAGCTGGCTTCTTTCCTATTTTGGTATAACTTACATATAGTGATGTGCACAGATTTTAAGCACACCAGTCTTTCAGTTTGACTGAAACCCATAGAACGTCCCCATCACCCAGAAACGTTCTCTTCTGCCCTTTTCCAGCAATTCCTCCTCCCTGGAAGCAACGACTGCCCTGATTTCTCACCACAAGTTAGCTTTGCCTGTTCTAGAACTTCACATTTGTGGAGTTACACAGATAAACACTTGTGTCTGGCTTTTTGTGCTCAGCAGGATATTTTTGAGATTCATTCATGTTGTTGTGAACAGATCAATAATCTGTTTATTTTAACTGCCGAGTTGTATCTCACTGTATAAATAGACCATAAATGTTTACCCATTATCCTGTTAATGAATATTTTGAACCATTTCCAATTTTAGGTTATTGTGATTAAAGCTGCTATGAATATTTTTGTAAATAATTTTTGTGGATATATGTTTTCATTTCTCTCAGATAAATATCAAGAAATAGAATTACTAGGTCATAGACTAGATGCACATTTAACTCTTTAAGAAACTGTCAAGTCATTTTTTAAAGTGGATGAGCCATTCGCAATCCACCCATGATGTTCTGCGGGCTCCACATGCTCACCAGCATCTGGACTTGTCTTTCCCATCTTTTTTGCTCTACACACTCTGGAAAGTCAACTCAGAACTCTGTATTTACTTATTTTTTTATATTTTTAGAGACAGAGTCTCCCTCTGTTGCCCAGGCAGGAGTGCAATCACACAATCATAGCTCACTGCATCCTCAAACTCCTGTGCTCCAGGGATCCTCCCACCTCAGCCTCCCCAGTAGCTGGGATTACAAGTGTGTGCCACTACACTCAGCTAGTTATCTTATTTTTTGTAGATATGAGGTCTCGCTCTGTTGCCCAGACTGGCCTAGAACTCCTGGCTTCAAGTGATCCTTCCACTTTGGCTCTCCAAAGTGCTGGGATTACAGCCATCACCCACTGTGTCCAGCTAGAGCTCTGTATCTTTTTAACTGGAAATGTTTAATCTAGGGTGTAAAGAATGCTTCAGGGAACCTCAGGTCCCTCCTAGAATTGTAGTTTAAAGTGTATGCATATTTGTGAGTGTCCATTTTTCTGAGAGAAGGAAATGCAGTTTTCAAAAACTAATGAAGTACAGCTCTAAGAAATACATTTACATTTGAAAAAACAATTCTTAAGAATCAATGGAGCTTATCTTACCTTCTAAGATGGAACTAAACCCAGAAAGCAATCCACAAACTCCTCCTCCAGGGACAAAGGAGTGGTGGGAAGGATGGTCAAGGTTTCCTAGCAAGAGCCTCTTTAGGGCCTATTGGAGGCTTGCTCCATTAAGATTAAATCTTGCAAAGACTGTAGGCTGACAATACCTTTTGTCTAAGAGTAAGAAAGAGCACTCCCCAGCCACACTTGCGGGCATTCCTCCTACTGATCTGGCTGTACCACAAAGGTGAACTATGATAAAACCACCTTTTCCCCCTTACAACCTACAGCCCCCAAACAGTATCCCCAGACAGCTTCAATATCACACCAGCACAACTGATGACTTTGAAATCTGCAGATCTACCTTCATCTGCGTAGACTCCAAATATCTCCTCAAAATGGACCTGCTTAGACCTTGGAAGCCCTGTCTGGATAAAGATCCCTTTTCCCCGCTGCAAAAGTGCCTAGCTCTGCTCTGTCCAATACAGAGCCACATGTGGCCAAGCCGCACTTGAAATGTGACTGGTCCAAATTGAGATGTGCTGACCCCATGAAATACATACCAGATGTTAAACTTAGAATGAAGAGAGAAAAATTTTAAAAGATCTCATTAAAAATTTTTCTATTGATTGGGTGTTGAAGTGATCATATTTGGGATAAGTGGGTTAGATAGACTATTATTAAAAGTAATTTTACCTGCTTCTTTTTAAACTGTAACTACTAGAAAATTTAAAATAGCATATGTGTCTTGCATTATATATCTATTCTATCCCCTGATGTAGCTTATTCTGCTCTGCATGGACATATGTCCCAAAACTCAGGCCAGCTCTATGTGGCCATCATCACAACCTGGTAGATTAGATGCCCTGGGTCCGTCCCCCACCCCACCATCTGCAAGAACTTCAGCAGAACTTCTTGTGGTCTTTATACTGGGTGTAAAACAGTTAACACCAGCCCCTGGTGGTCTGCCCAGGTTCACAGGTCAAGCAAGCTGCTGCCTGTCCCTAAGCCCAACCATGAGCCTCAAAAGAAGCCCATGGCCATGCACTGATATGATGAAGAAGCGGCCAGCCAGCAACTAGTGACACAGCATCTGGTACTAAAGCCAATCAATGAAGTGCAAAGAACCCAGGAAGGGGGACCAACCAGCCTCCTTTGCCTGAGACTGGGGAGTTTCTGGGAAGTGGAATTTTTAGGTTTCTTTTTTTTTTTTTAGATGAAGTTTCACTCTTGTCGCCCAGGCTGGAGTTCAATGACACAATCTCAGCTCACCGCAACCTCCACCTCCCAGGTTCAAGCGATTCTCCCGCCTCAGCCTCCTGAGTAGCTGTGATTACGGGCATGTGCCACCAAGCCCGGCTAATTTTGTATTTTTAGTAGAGATGGGGTTTCTCCATGTTGGTCAGGCTGGTCTCAAATTCCCGACCTCAGGTGATCCGCCTGCCTTAAAGTGCTGGGATTACAGGCATGAGCCACTGCGCCCTTCCAATTTTTAGGTTTTAAAACAAGGCAGGCCTAGGCAAGCGAAAATAAGCTGTTCACCCTAGACCCAGGTATGCACGTGAGACTTGATTCTCAGGGGTCCTAGGGCAGACCAACCCTCCCACCCACCAACAGAGCCTTGAGATATCTGTGGGATGTGCAGGGCAAATATAAAAATTCCAACCGCTGCAGGCCTCACCTGGGCCACTGCCTTCCCTGAAACAGGTGAAAACTGAAATTCTCAAGCCACACCCACTAGAGCAGCAGGAGGAAGAATGAGGGAAACCCTTTAGCAGTGATTTGGAATCCCACTCTGTCCCTCCTCCATGAGCTGTCTGTGTGTGACTGAGCAGCTCGCTTCCCTCACTCTCTGGGGGTGGGGTCAGGGTGGAGAGTCTGTCTGACTCACTGCCCAAGCCACAGGCCTGTCTGCTTGTCCCCAGACAGGGGACCTACCTACCCACTGTCCTTCAGCTCTGTTGTCAGCTACAGGCTGTGCCCAAGAGGGCACATGGGGTTGGTGTGGGGAGGAGGGTAGGCTTCCTTGGCTGAGGCAGAGGAAGTTGCTTTCTGTCTCAAGTTCTGCTCACAGGTCAGACATTACCAGCCTTGTGATCATCAATCTCCCATTGTGTCCTTTCAACACGTACCAGTGTCTTCAACACTAAGTCCCTTGCAGAGGGAATGGGATAGGGACCGAACCTCACATGCTTTTCTGCTTCCCTGTGGATTTGTGAGGCTGATATCCAGGTGAAGAGATCAAGTAGAGTTTTGTTCATTCACTCAAATGTTCACTGTGCCTAGTAACAGGCAGACACTGAGAAAAGTGCTAGAAATACAACAATGAACAAAGTTCCTGCACTCATGATGCTTACTGTCTACTGGGGGAAACCAATGATAAAAGAGTCAGTACAAAAAAAATTAATAAGAGTTAGGGGAGGAGAAGAGCTGGGTACTGTGAGAACATATATCCAAGGATCTATCGTATTCTGGGCAATCATGGAGTACTTCCATGAGGAAGCATGGTTTATGTTGAGACCCAAAATGAGGAAGAGTTAACATATACTTAACTGTGTGCCCTGGACCTTCAAGGATGGGGACTGCCTCTCTGAGCAGCTGCAGGGAGGCCTCTGGAGAGGTCTCTACACTGTGATGCTGGGTTAGCCTTACCTATGAGCTGATACACGCAGGCCTCAGAGCAGGGCCTAGGTTGTCCCCATTCAGGGCGGATTCTAGGACCTCTCTGGAAGGAAGAGACCCCAGGCGTGGGAGAGTAGGACCTAGTCTCAGGAAGGAACACAGGCCCTAGATTAAGACTGTGGGCTCTCGAATCCAACAATCTGCATTTGAATTTCAGGACCATCTCTGAGTCTGTTTCCTCATCTGTTAAATGGGAGCAAAACAGCACGTATTTCATAAAGCTGTGGTGAGAATTTTAAAAGGCAATCCATGGAGAGAGCTGAGGGTGGTGACTGGCACACAGCAAATACCAAATAAAAAGTGAGATTTCCTGCTTTCAATTATTAGTGTTACAGTGAAGAAAGATACAAAGTGCTGTGGGAACCGACTACCTCCTATCATTTATCTTACAGGAACAATCATTTAAAAGAAACTCCAAAACTGGCAAAATGCCACATTGTGTCTCAAGGAAGAAATATTGGATCTGAGCCTGGAAGGGTGGCTATGTGACTTGCAGAGAAAAAGTATGAAGAAAGGCACGAAGACCAGAATGGGTGGGGCGCGTGCAGGAGCAGTGCCGGAGTGCTGGAGGGGAGAGGAGATGGCAGAGCGCCAGGCTAAAGGGCTGGGCAAGGTGGGGCAGGAGGAGCCGGAAGGCCCTGCTAACAACCTTTGCCTTCATCCTAAAGGCAGCGGCCAGGCTATTGAAGATTTGAGAGTTGGTTGGTGATCTGTTGGGGTTTGCACAGGCAGAATGGAGATTTCCTGGAAAAAAACAGGAAGCCAGGGACCGAGCAGGGGGCTGATGTGAGTATCTAAGGCCACCTCAGACATTTATCAGAACACCCAGGGCTGTTTCTTGGTTCTGTGCCTTGACAACATACTATGTCCTCTGCTTGGAATTTCAACAAACTTACCTTCCAAAAATTAATCAAGTAATTCATTTATTTAACTAGTATTAATTAAGCACTTATCCTGTGTGAAGCTCAGAATCTCTACTCTCAGGAAATTGATGGTCTGGTGCAGGGGCCAGCAAACTTTTTCTATAAAGAACCATAGAGTAAATATTTTAGGCTTTGTGGAACATAGGGTCTCTGTTACAACTCTACCATTGCAGAGCAAAATCACCCATAGACTATGGAAATGAATGAGCCTGGCTGCATTTCAATAAAACTTTATTTACAAAAACAGGCAGTGGGCCAGATTTGGCCCAAGGGCTGGTCAATTCCTGTTAAAATATAATATAAGCCATAAACATGAACCATTATCTATTTAAATTACATATGCAATTAAAAATGTTCTAGTAGCCACATTTTTAAAAGTAAAAATAAATGAGTGAAATTAACTTTAATAATGTATTCTATTTGATGCAATATATCCAAAATATTATTTTAACATGTAATCAATATAAAAAATTATTAATGAGCTATTTCCTATTCTTTTTTATACTAAGCCTTTGAAATTTGATGCATATTTTACATTGACAGCACATGTCAATTAGGATTAGCCACATTTCAAGTGCTTGATAACTACATGTGACTGGTGGCCACCATATTGGATGGCACAGGTCTAGCAGGATAGTGGAGGGTGGCTAGGGGAGAGGACGAATGGCTGACTGATATTGGCTCAGGGCATAAATTAACTATGATACCAATCCAGCTTGCCCACTTGCTTGCTGGGTAATTTTTGGCATGGTTCTTACTAATCTGGGTATCTTTAGGCCCAAAGTAACAAATGAGGAGTTAGCTTTAGCCCCTAGGTTCCTTCCAGCTCAACAATGTAGAGATTCCAGACTCAGGGTTTAGTGGATGGAGTCAACAACTTGGATTTTCTTTGCTAAAAAGCACCTTGGATAGTACAATCATCTTGTACTGTCTTGTACTTGTATTCGCATAAGGCTTTCTGTGGCAACCCCACCATCCACCTCTCCAGGGGCCTGTGAGGGTGGCTGTCTGCTCCTGAGGGGTCAGGGGATGTATACGTAAGGTAGAGAAGGGATAGGAGAATCGCCCTCCCCAGCTCTCTGGGGAAAACGTGCCCCCCTCAAACACACACAGGCACATACATGCATGCATGCGCACACTCAAACACACACACAAGAACACACAGACACACATGCACACATGCATACACAGGGGCACACACATGCACACACAGGTGCACACACAGGCACACACATGCACAGAGGTAACAGCTGTGATCTCCGGGCCTTAAGGTGCAGGACGTGGGAACAGAAATACACTCCTCATGAGTCAGAGGGTGAGTCAGAATGTTCTGGAGAGCTTCAGAAGGGAGCAGCAGGAGGGGCTCATGGTGAGGAAGGGAGCCAGGTCCCTAGGGGAGAGGGAGGGAGAATGGTCAGGTTTCCCAGTCATAGAGCCAGGGAAACACGTCCTGTAAGGAATAGGGTCTGCTGCCTTGCCAATTTGGGTCCCGAAGGATAGCCTGTGCAGGGGAATGCAAAGTGAGGGGCATTAGGAGAAGGAGATGGCCTTTTGGGCTGCCAAGTAGGGAAGGATTCAGATAGGGGTGTATAAAGACAGCTCTGTGAGACAGATCACCTGCCCTCCGTGAAGGCTCAGTCTCAGACTGTCGCACTGCAGCAGCAGCGTTTCTTGAAGCCTGGGCTGCTGAGTGAGTGCATGGTTGTTGCTAACCCATGCCGAACTGGGGAAACTGAGGAAGAGGCCACACTGGTGTCCTATTTGGCCCAGGTTGGGACAGGTGCGATCAGTTCTGCATGGCAGGGATCTGTGGGATATACTGACTGTAGCCTAATTTAGGCATATGACCAGGGCTGGGGAACAGCTAAGCCACCTTGTGGGGCTGTCAGAGCTCAAGAGGGCTCGACAAACCATCAGATCCAGGCAGCAGAGTCTGGCAGAACTGGGTGGGAGGACAGGATGAGGACACCTTCAGGAGGAGCCAGGGATAATCTGCATCAGGAGCCAGACCAACCAAAAAGGGAGGGGACTGAGGGTCTTGACAGATGCAGCCAGGCTTGTGAAGTGGCCCCCACAGTGTGGTGCTGGGTTTGATCACCTCCTGGCTGACCCACTCAAGCCTAAGGGCAGAAACTAGGCTGTCCCTAGTCAAGACTGATTCCAGGATGTGGGATAAAGGGGTCCCTGCAGAAAGAACCCAGGGGACCCAGGCATGGGTAGAGGAAACTGAGTGGGCAGAAATGGCCCCTCCAACTCATTCCCCATCTGCCAGCTCTGTGTGCACAGTGTTCACGTCACCCTGTCTTAGTTTGGGTTCCCTGGAGAGCAGAGCCTGCGATAAGGCCTTTGGTACAGGTAGTTGATTTGGGAGATGACCCCAGGAAGTACTCCAATGAGTACTGAAATACTCCAATGAACATTTCCTTCGAGCATCATGTTTCTGCTTTAAAAGTTTCAGATTTTGGAGCATTTTGGATTTGGGATTTTCAGATTTGGGATGCTCAGACTGTATATGGGAATATTACTGAGATCATTACTGTAGGCAAAGGGGGCTTGGGTGTACCAGGATCTCTAGGAAGTGTACAGAAGGCCTCCCAGAATTTTCCACCTGAAAAACAGGAAGCTGGGACCTTTATCCACTAGTCTCCATGGCTTTATGGTTGAAGGCTGCCCCCAAGAGAGCTAATTTCCTGCCATCCCCTCCCCTGTAACTCTGGAGAAAGCTGTGGGGCAGGATGAGGAAAGATGTGGAGTGCACTGGAGGTGGGAGTCAGGCTGTGCTGCCCTCTCACAGCTGTGCACCCCTCCCATGGCTTGAAATAAACTTCAGACTCCTTCCCATGGCTTACAAGTCAATTTAAGCCCTGGCCCCTGCCTGCTTTTCCAACCCCATCTCCCTCCTCCCTCCCCCTTGCTCATAATGTCATAGCTACAAGTACTGATGAACAGCCATACTGGTCCCCTTTCCATTCCCAGAAACTACCATGCTCCAGAGACTTTGCATGAAACTCTGCAACACATGGTTACAATGGTCAACTCCTTCTCAACCTCAGGTCTCAGAAAACTATCCCCCCTCTTAGTGAGATCTCCCCGATAAATGAATCTACCTGAGGTCAAATCCCCCTGTATTCTCTCCCATATCCCAGGAGCGTGCTAGTAAATGTTAACAAATCGTTCTCAAAGAAAAACAAAAGCCCTCATTTGTTGTGTCTCCTAATTTTCATAATGTAAATATTCCCATCATGGTCAATATCAAGCTAGCAACATGTGGTCACTGAATATGGTTTTAGGCAAAGAAGTACAACAATGCACTCACTATTATATATTATTTTCATCGTATAGATACAATAGAAGTAAAATAATTGAGTCATGCATTTCATTTTTCATTTTGATTTTTATATAATTTATATGATTTATTATATTATATATTATTTATTAATTATATTATATATTATTTATTAAAATACATATTATTTATATAATTTAATGTTTATAACGGCTGTGTTTAACTACTAGCTCACAAAAACCCCTGAAAATTTAACAATTGGCTCTCATGAGCTAATATGAATCAGCGCCAATTCATATCACCAACTTATATCACCTGTGTGCACTTCTTAAAATGTAATTATTTTTCATCCTTGCTTTACTCTTTTTATGAGAGCCTTCTAGAATGTGGGTTCCTTGAGGGTAGAAGCTATGACTCTTTTTTTCTCAGCTGTGTTCTTAGAAACCAGCACAATACCTAACCTACAATAGGAATCCAATAACTATTTGTTGAATGAAGGCATAAATGCATGAATGCATGGGCAAATGAGGTCAATAGGGTTGGGCATGCCTCCTGTGGACTGAAGAGGGAACATTCATCTTGAGTGACCCATGTTGAATGCCACAAGTCTTGTTGGGGTGCTTATGACAGGGGTGGGGACAAGATCCAAAGGAGCAGAACAGGCCCAGAGGTTCCAGGCTGGAGAAGCCAGAAAGTGGTAAGGGAGATGAATCTGGAATCATTGCTGAAGGCTCTTGGGCTCCCAGGTGTAGCCCCTGTTAGGGCTTTATCCCCTCCCTACAGCACAGTTGGCCCCCTGGCAGGTGGGGCTCTCAGACACATCCAGAGCCAGCAGAGTTCTCTATCCCAGCCCTCCACATGAGGCTTTGCATGGAGGGCTGAGCAGGCCACCTAGGTTCAAAGGTTTGCCCAATCTGCTCTGGTATATCTGGGATCCCAACAATTCCTGACACCCAGGCCAGCTGCACTCCCTACGTAGGGGTGGCCAAGGACCTGGAGAAAAGCAAGCTCAGCAAGCCTGTACTCATCAGCTCTCCAACGTGTGTCCGACCTTCTGCCAGCCCCTCCAGCCTGGAAGCCTGCTGTCCTAACAGGAGACACCTGACTTCACCTGTCTGCAGCACCCAGCACAAAGCCTGAGCAAGGCAGATGCTGGGAATGCTTGCAGCATGAACGAGCCAATGAGTAAGGCAGCTTCCCAGCAGAGCACATGTGAATCAGCAGTATTTCCCACTCAGGCCAGTCTCAGGCCTGGCACTGGGAAAGAGCACAGAGGTGCCAGGCCAGCTGTACCCTTGACTGCAATCCAGGGTAGTGGCCAAGAACCCAGCCCTAGAGTCAGCCAGACTGGGGCCACATCCCAGCTTTGCTACCTGGGCCTTCATTTCATCATCTGTAAAATGGGGACAAATCATCATAGCACCTACCTCAACAGGTGACTGGAAGAATCAAATGAAATTATGTAAGTAAGAGGCTTGCAAATTTCCTGGAACAGCAAAAGAGCACAATAGATTTAGCCTTTAATTTGTGAATACTTATATAGCAAACTTTTTGTGCCAGGAACTTTGTGCCTTAAGCCCCTTAGGAGTATTAACTCATTTAATATCATGCTTGTATTGAGGTCTTAATGCTACACTATACTGCCTCTCATTGTTTTTTTTTCTTTTCATTTGTTTCATTGATTTTATTTGGATTGGTTTGAGTTGGGTTGGATTTTTGCTGTTATTATTATTATTACAAAATAAGTTTCTTCCTCTTGTTTAATCTCAATATTCTTTTCCATAAAATGGGGCATTGGGTTAAGTGACTTCTCATCCAATGTTTTCATTGCTATCAATCTCCTGTTTCCTGCCTCTTGGTTCACACCAGCTATCCAGACCTTTCTACCTCTCCATCTGCAGACTGGATCCTACTGCAGGGACCTGACCCGGCAGACTGGGCTTAGGAGCCAAGCCCCAACTTCCAGCCCTTCATAGCTTGTGTTACCAGGAGAACATGGAAATGGTGGACATCTTGCTCAACTGGGAGGCTATGGAGACACATGGTCGCTCATCCCCAACTAGGGTATATGGTGCCAATTCTGGTCTCAGTTTCCCATTGGAGAAAGTCCTGAAGGATTGGCATTTTAAGATTAAAATCCCAGAACTGCCAAGTTCATTCATTCTTCAGTCCATAAGTATTCATAGAGCACCCACTGTGTCCTGAGGGCTGGGCAATGCTTTAGGAACAAGGGAGGGAATGAGACAGGAAGATGGCTGCTCCATCAAGTTTACTACAGTGGGGGAAACAGAAAATAAACAAGTCAACATAAAAGTAAGCTCTAACTCCTTTCAGAAAGCATCAGAAGCTACGAAGAGTGTAAAGCAGGCTAAGAAAATGGATTGGGCTATTCACAATAGCAAAGGCATGGAATCAGCCTAGGGGCCCACCACAAGCGGATTACATAAAGAAAATGTGGTATGTATATGCCATAGAATACTACACAGCCATGGCCGGGAGCAGTGGCTCATGCCTGTAATCTCAGTACTTTGGGAGGCCAAGACGGGCGGATCACGAGGTCAAGAGATCGAGACCATCCCGGCTAACACAGTGAAACCCCATCTCTACTAAAAATACAAAAAATTAGCAGGATGTGGTGGCGGGCGCCTGTAGTCCCAGCTACTCAGGAGGCTGAGGCAGGAGAATGGTGTGAACCCGGGAGGCGGAGCTTGCAGTGAACCAAGATCGCGCCACTGCACTCCAGCCTGGGATGACAGAGTGAGACTCCATCTCAAAAAAAAAAAAAAAAAAGAATACTACACAGCCATAAAAAATAATGAAATCATGTCCTTTGCAGCAGCAACAGGGATGCAGCTGGAGGCCATAATCCTAAGCAAATTAATGCAGAAACAGAAAACCAAATACTGCATGTTCTCACTTATAAATGGGTGCTAAACATTGAGTACACATGGACATAAAGATGGGAACACTCAACACTGAAGACTAC
This sequence comes from Pan troglodytes, assembly GCF_028858775.2. Taxonomy (NCBI): domain Eukaryota; kingdom Metazoa; phylum Chordata; class Mammalia; order Primates; family Hominidae; genus Pan; species Pan troglodytes. The sequence continues at coordinate 46,833,319 of NC_072419.2, forward strand.
TAGAAGCGGAAGGGAAAGGGGGCCTGGGGGTTGAAAAACTACCTATTGGGTACTATGCTCACTACCTGAGTGGTGAGATCCATACCTCAAACCTCAGCATCACGCAACATACCCATGTAACAAACTTGCACATATACCCCCAAATCTAAAATAAAAGTTGAAATTATAAAATAAATTTTTTAAAAAGACAGAGTGGCTAGGAGGATGGTCAGGGAGGGATCTTGCTATGGAAGTGATTTAGGAGCTGAGACCCAAATGGGGAGCAGGTAGAGAGCTCAGACTGTTAAATGAGCAAGCCTGGGTGGCTGGAGTTTAGGAATCAAGGTGTGTGTGACTACAGAGACCATGTAAGTCATATAAGGACTGGTAAGCCATATAAGGAGCTTGGATTTCTTCTAGGTGCAATGAGGAGCCAATGGAGAATTTTTAGAAGGAAAATATCAGCCTTTTTACATTGCATTTTATTTGCCTGTACACAAGACTTATTGCACAATTTGTGGGGCCCAGTGCAAAATAAAAATGAAGGGCCCTTATTTAAAAATTATTAAGACTTTGAAGATGTCATGGGGCCCTTCCAAGCATAGCCATGCCAACATGGCTGCCCATGGAGCCAGCCCTGCCCATACAAAATATGTTGGCATTAATAAAGCTTTATTTAAATTAGCAAATATGTATTGATGACCTAAAATAAGCCAGACACTGTGCCAGGCACTGGGGGTATGAAAAAGTGAATGATCAAATGAAGAAAGCCATTTTGACCTTAATTTTTCTTTTGATTCACTCCACACACAAAATGCCAGCGGACTAACCCGCCTTCACATGTTTAATGGTGGTCAGACCCATAAAGGTTCAGGCCATCCTTTGAATGGATTTGACTTGATTCCTTAGTAATAATGGGAACCATTATTGCACATCTACTGTGTGTCTGGCATACATGATTTCACATAATCTCCCCACCACCAGCCCTCAACAGGAACCATGCAAGGAAAGCACAAGGTGAGAAATCAAGCTCAAAGAAGAGAATTAACTTTTCCATGTTCATTCTGCTTACTGGTAATTATTGGAGTGGGGATTTGAACCCAGTTCTCGTTGAATCCAGAGTCCTCCCTCTCTAGGTGCACAATCCTGCCTCCTGTACACTGTGTATTCAAATGGCTGCTCAAACTAAGGATTTAGATACAACCTTCAATAATCTTGAGAGTAATTAATGTCTGTGGAATATTTACTATGTTCCAAGCCCTACACTAAACTCTCTGTGTAGATCTTCTCATTTTTTCCTATAAACAATCCCCTTGTGCATATAGCACTATCTCCATACTTTTCTAGTGGGAAGACCAAGACTAAGAAAGGTTAAGTAACTTGTCTGATTCCTCCCAGATAATAAGCAACGGAGCTGGGAGAGAAGCCGAGCTGGGAGAGAAGCGAAGCTGGGCAGCCCAAGGGTCTGAGTCCTTGCTTCTATTCCCTGCTACTTCTTTTCCTCTGCAAAAGCTATGCAGGTCTTGTTTCTGTGGCCAGTTGGTCACTTTCCTATTGGAAAGGCCAGAGCTCAGAAGTCCAAAGAGCCTGGCCCAGGGAGAAGGTGTGGGGGTATGACCTGGTGTCAACATCAGGGCTGAAAATTGCTTCATGCCCTGCTCAAGAGGAACAGGAAGGTCTGACTTCTCCCCTAACCATGGGAAAGAGTTACTTTTCTAAAAAAAGCAGGGCCAGAAACATGAGTGTGAAATGTCAGGGCCCTTTCTACCTCAGCGTTTCCTTTTGTCTTGGCCTTTTCACCAATGGAAAGAGCTATCTTGAAAGAGGAAGATGTGCTCACTCTTGGTTTTCTAACCAAGGATCTGAGAGACTTCCCTAAAGAAAAGCGCCAGGCAGGAAGGTTCTGGGGCTGGGCATGCCTGGGAAGGCTGGGCCCCTACTCTGCACTGCAACCTCACAGGGACTATCAAGTCAGGACTCTTCGGCCTTACTCTGGTATTGCCCAGAAGAAATTATTAGAGAAAGGCAGGCATCTGTGGATGCCTCCTGGTACAGCCCATTGCCCTCAAGACACAGAAAATCCCAGCGCCAGGGGAAATGGCAGCACAGGTCCAGAGGCCTCTGTCAGTCCCAGCTGTGCTCTGGTGTAGTGGACTCTGGTGTCAGGCCAAGGCTGCATTTCGACAAACTCAGTAGGAATTCCACAATGCTACTCAATTATTGTGAGACCCATGCAAGTCCACAAATGACTTTGGTTCTCCTGATCCGTATTTTTCTGAATTAAGTGATGTAACTTGTATTAAGAAACATACAAATAGGGAAATCTAATTCTTGGTCTCAGTGAAGTTGCAGAAGAGCAGCTGAGGGAAGATGTGAGGACTAAGCTCAAGGGTGCAGAATTATTATTACCTGATAACATAGCATCCAGCTGAATTGCTGAATCTTGGGGTCTAAGTTTTGTAAAAGAAGAACTACATGCCCTTTCATATCAGAAGTCCCCCATTCTCATATTCTTAGCATTGATTTTTCTTACATCTCTATTTCAAGTCTCTAGATCTCTAAGAGTGTCTATCTATTGCTTGTACTTCATTGCTTTTACTATGAAGTCTTCAAAATTTTTAGGTTCCAAATTTCTCCCTTCAAAACCTCGTAGCGGCTTCTCCATCTAGAAGAACAAAAGAAAAGTCTGTAGATAGCCAATGTTTTATATTCTTTTTAAGGAGCATTTTTTCTTCCTTGATGCTTCTAATATAAAAATAAATTATCTTCATAATTGAAATATTTTTGCCAGAATGTTTCAGGTGAGAATTCCTTTGAATTTATTTTTACTTGGAATGTTGTGAGTCTTTTCATTTTGCATGCTCAATGAAGTTTTATTTAAGTATTAAAAAAACTATCACTTATTAAGCATTCAGAGTCTTATGTGAGGCACTTTTATAGATTAACTCATGTAAATCTTAAAAACTCCTTATCAAAAAGTGATTAATAAGTATCATGACTAAAAGTAACGGATGTCTGAGTTTCCATCCAGGAAAGGTCTGGTAGCAGCCTTTCCAACCAGGTCACCTGGGGCATGTTACCCAAGCACTCTGAGCCTCAGTGTTCTAATCTGTACGATGAGGGTAGTAATGATACCTACCTCATTGGGCGGCCCTAAAGACTAAATGAGGTTACACAAGTAAAACATTTAAACAAATGTTTAATAATAATAAACAAATTCCCCCATAATAAACAAATTCCCCAAAGGTGCAGTATACAAAATCAACACACAAAAATCAGTTGCATTACTATACACTAATGATGAAATATCCAAAAAGAAATTAAGAAAACAATTCCATTTATATTTACAATGATATCAAAAAGGATAAAATGGATCAAGTGCAGTGGCTCACACCTGTAGTCCCAGCACTTTGGGAGGCCAAGGCAGGAGGATCACTTGAGGTCAGCAGTTCAAGATCAGCCTGGCCAACATGGCAAAACCCTGTCCCCACTAAAAATAGAAAAATTAGCTGGGCATGGTGGTGCACACCTGTTAGTCCCAGTTACTTGGTAGACACCAGAATCACTTGAACCAGGGAGGCAGAGGTTGCAGTGAGCTGAGATCATGCCACTGTACTCCAGCCTGGGCAACAGAGCAAGACTGTGTCTCAAAAAAACAAAATGGATAAAATACTTAGGAATAAACTTAACCAAAGAAGCAAAAGATTTGTATACTGAAAACCCCAAAACATTGCTGAAAGAAATTAAAGAAGACGCAAATAAATGGATAGACATCTCTTGCTCATGGATTAGAAGACTTAATATTGTCCAAATGTCAATACTACTCAAAGCAATCTACAGATTCAATGAAATCGCTATCAAAATCCTAATGGCATTTTTTTGGCAGAAATGAAAAAACTCATCTTAAAATTCATAGGGAATCTCAAGGGACCCTGAACAGTCAAAACAACCTTATAACAGAAAAACAAAGTTGGAGATCTGATTTCAAAACATATTACAAAGCTACAGTAATCAAAACAGTGTTGTACTGACATAAAGACAAAACACATAGACAAATGGAATAAAATAAAGAGCCAGAAATAAATCCTCTCATGTGGGTCAAGTGATCTTCAACAAGGGTGCCAAGAGCATTCAGTGAGGAAAGGGCAATCTCTTCAGTAAATGGTGCTGGGGAATCTGGATATTCAAATGCAAAAGAATGAAGTTGTACCATTACCTTATACCATATATAAAAATTAACTCAAAATAAAGACCTAAACATAGGCTCTGAAACTCTAAAACTCTCAGAAGAAAACAGGGAGAAAAGCTTCATGACATTGAGTTTGGCAAGGATTCCCAAGATACAACTGAAACTCAATATGTTTGAAACTCTAAACTCTAAAACTCATAGATGAAAACAGGGAGAAAAGTTCATGACATTGGGATTGGCAAGGATTCCCAGGATATGACACCAAAAGCACAGGCAACAAAAGCAAAAATAAATGAATGGGACTATAGCAAATTTCAAAACTTTTGTGCATCAAAAGACACAATCAACAGAGTGAAAAGGCAACCACAGAATGGGAGGAAATACTTGCAAATCATATATCTGTTATGGGGTTTATATCCAGAATATACACAGAACTCCTACAACTCAACAAAAACAAAGCAAAACAAGAAACCTGATTTAAAATGGGCAAAAAATTTAATTTAACGTTTCTCCAAAGAAAAAGCATATAAAAAGATGCTCAACATCACTAATTATTAGGGAAATGCAAATAAAAATTGCAATGAGATATCACCTTACACCCACTAAGATGGCTAAACTTTTTTTTAAAAAAGCAGAAATTAATGAATGTTGGTAAGGATGTGGAGATATTAGAACACTTGTGCACTATTGGTGGGAATACAAAATAGTATAACTGCTATGGAAAACAGTATGATGATTCCTAAAAAAATTAAAATTAAGATAATCATATAATCCAGCAATCCTACTTCTGGGTATATATCCCAAACAATTGAAAGCAAGAGCTCAAAGCAGCATTATTCCCAATAGCCAAGAAGCATAAGCAACCCAAATGTCCAGCAACAGAAGAATGGATACACATACAATGAAATACTGTTCATCCTTAAAAAAGGAAATCCTGACACATGCTACCCTATGGATGAACCTTGAGACATTATGCTAAATGAAATAAGCCAGTCATAATAAAACAACTACTATATGATTCTATTTATATGAGGTATCTAAAGTAGTCAAATTCATGGAGACAAAAATTAGAATGGTGGTTACCAGGGGCTGAGGGAAGGGGAAAATGGAGAGTTTCTCAATGTGTATAGAGTTTCAGTTTAGTAAAATAAAAAAGTTCTGGAGGTCCATTACACAACAATGTAAATGTTTAAAAATACTGAAATATACACTTAAAACTGGTTAAGATGGTAAATTTTATGTTATAGGTTTTTTAACCACAATCAAAAATAACAATACGGCAGGTCATGATGGTTCATGCCTGTAATCCCAGAGCTTTGGGAGGCTGAGGTCAGAGGATTGCTTGAGGCCAGGAGTTTGAGGCTGTAGTGAGTGACAATCGCACCACAGCACTTCAGCCTGGGCAGCAGAACGAGATCTTGTCTTTAAAAATAATTTTTTAAATAAAAATAAAACACTGCACCTGGCATATAATAGAGATTCTATAAAGGCTGACTTTTATACAAATCTCTTTTCCTAATTAAGGAAACAGGAGTTTTAAGAGGCTGAGTAACATGCCCCAAATCATACAGCTAGTAAGTAAGTGGTGATGTGGAAATTCCAACTCAGTCCAACCCAAAGTCCATGCATGACCTTAACCATCAGAGCACAACATTTCATGCCTCGCATCTGTTTGCCATACAGGAGGCTGTGAATGCAGAGAACTTCCTTTTCTATCAGTCATCTAGCACAGGGAACAGAATCGAGGCTGAAGGACAGCTTCAAGCCCCTTCTCCATCCAAGCTTTGAGATCAATAGGCTTTAGCCCCTCTGAACCAACTATGCTTAAAGTTTCAGAAGCCACAGCAGCTGGCAGGCTGATCCACACACACAGATTTCTTACTAACATCATGTTCTTCATAGTTACTGCTGCTGAGGAGATAAGCCCACTCCCTCTGATAGACAGAAATCAGACAATATAATGATGAAAAGCTACCCTCAGTCTCCAGCTCAACACTGTTTCAAGCAGCAACAATAGGCAAAACAAAAGTGTGAAATTAAATCTACTTGCTATCCCTGGAAGAGACAAACAAGAAAAAACATACATATAGACATTGAAATATTGATTCCTATGTGCACAAGCACAAGCTCTGTGGAAGCACAGAAGAAAAAGTGAATCAGCCTGTAATCCCAGCACTTTGGGAGGCCAATGCAGGCAGATTGCAAGGTCAGGAGTTCGAGACCAGCCTGGCCAATATGGTGAAACCCCAGCCCTACTAAAAATACAAAAATTAGCCCAGGCATGGTGGTGCGTGCCTGCAGTCCCAGCTACTTGGGAGGCTGAGGCAGAAGAATCACTTGAACCCAGGACATGGAGGTTGCAGTGAGCTGAGATTGCACCATTGCACTCCAGCCGGGGCAACAGAGCAAGACTCAGTCTCAAAAAAAAAAAAAAAAAGAAAGAAAAAGAAAAGAAAAAGTGAATCAGCCACACAGGCAGACTGTCTCAGAGAAGGCTTCCTGGAGGAGTTAACATGGGCACTGGGTCTTGAAGGATAAATAGGGGTTGGCCATGTTAAAAAATAAATTAATTTAAAAAAGAGAGAGCGAGAGATATGCACCAACAGAGACCAACAGACAGAGAAATCTAAAGGGACACGGCTGAGGAATAGCCCATCATTTACATCATTACCTATTCATTCATTCATTCATTCATTTGTTCATTCAAAAAAGTCAGTGAATGCCAAATACATGCTGACCCTGTGCTAGCTTACTAAGAAAGCAAAGCTGATTCTAACTTCCAGTAGCTCCCTGGGTACTTGTGGGACAGTATGGGAGGTGTGACAAGGGTGTTTCCAGTGGATGGGGGTGAGGAGAAGAGATTCTATCTGCATTGCAGATGGAAAAAGAGGGTGGGTTTTGAGTTCCATTTTGGGGGATAGAAGATTTAAGATTCTGTGACTGATTATATTCCAGGGATTGGGGAAAGAGAAATCTGGGAAACTGTCAGATCTCCAGCATAGGAAATCAAGAGAGGGGAATGAATGAGAGTAAATATGTTTGGAAAGTTAAAAACTAGCTCAACTTTAAAATCAACTTTCTAAGTTTGTGGGCCTAGAAAGCCTTCAGACTACAAAGGCCATGAGGGCAAGAATAAGAATTGCAGCACCTTGAAGGGCACACATCCCTGCCTGGAGGACCTAACACCATTATAGGGGTACACATAGGTGCTAAGGAATACTTGATGAGCTGACTTCCTACCACACTGTGCTTCAGCCCAGTCTTACTCAGCAACTGCTCTGCAAGACATCCAGATCATGGAAAGCCAGGTGAGCAAACCCACTTTTGTCCACACCCCACCAGAGCCCCACACTGTAGGTACCAGAAGCTTCCTGGGCATCCAGGAATGACACAAAACTGTTTCTCTTTTCAAAAACTGAAATGCTCCCAAGATTGAACATGCGGAACGCTTGTGCAGCTATAATCTCAGCAAACATCTGCCACCTTTGTGTGGCAAATGCAGTCTCTTTAGAATACTGCCTTTGATTTTGGGGAAAGACAAATCAGGCTGCACGTTTTGTTCTGAATGCGTCTCATCACAGGAGGAAATTTTCAGCAGCTTGGAATTCTGAATGTATGAAAAATGATTTTTTTTAAACAAAGAGTTCACGATAAAGCATCAACAAGGTTCCTAAAAGAGATGAAACCAGTTCTCTATTCCCATCCCTTTCCCCTCCCACGTCTCGTCTTTTTCCGGATTCTCCAAGGTCTTTCTCTGGAGCTGAGTCTCACTTATATTGCCATTTGCAGATCTGGGGTGGCAGCTCTTCTGGCCTCAGAGGGTTAGGTCAAGATTGCCAGTGGCCCAAGTCATCTCTACAAAGTGTGAGCTACAGAATAAGCCAGAGTCTCTTCTCTCTTGGTGTCAGACCTCACTGGTGTTTGTAAATCATCAAAATGGAAAAGCATTTGTGCTGCTGGGGAATGGACCTGAGATGCAGCCCCTCACTTCACAGCCCAGTAATAAAGAGTTGGTGTAGCCACCCCGGAAGCAGCAGGTGGGGAGGAAGAGCATTAGGCTGACCTGGGTTCAACTCCTCTCTTCTCTGCCGTCTAGCTCAGTGATCCTGGGTGGGCACCTTGAACCTGCTGGATCTCAGGTTTACCATCTGTAAAACAGGCCAGATTAAAGCCTGCCTTGTCATCAGAAGCCCATAGGTGAATGTGGGCACATCTGACTTGCAAACAACAAAGTGAAGTGCAGATGTAGAGTAACCAACTGTTCAGGCTCACCTGGGACTGAAGAGTTTCCCAGGATGTGGGACTTTCAGGAGAGTTCCAGACAAACCAGGAGTGTGGATCACCCTATGTCACCCAAAGCTAGCAAAACCCCATCATGACAGGGATAAGAACTAAGGTCGTCAAAGGGGTATAATGCATTTTCTGGAAAAATGCACACTGACTGATTCACTAAACAAAATATCCTGAGAATTTTATGAGAGGGTTAAGCAAGAGGCTTTCTTATTCTAATTTAGTCCTCCATTCACACTGGAGAGTTCAGTAAAGCTTTACATCTATTTCATAAATGCCGGCATCACTTCACTTAGCAATACTGTTAGCTATTCACAGTTAGCAATACTTCACAGTTAGCAATACTGTTCACTTTTGCTAACAGGGCACCCAAAAGCATAATGGCTTAAAACAACAGTCATTTATGTACCTCACAAGTCAGTGGATCAGCAATTGGACTGGGCTCAACTAGGGACTTCTCATCTGGACTCACTCATGTATCTTTGGTCACCAGCTTGTGCATCTAGGGCCTGGCTGGACTAGGAGGGCCTCAGCTGGAAAGGCATGTTTTGGCTCCATATGGTCTCTCATCATGCAGTAGCCTTGTTCATGTGACAGCTAGGCAGCGTTCCAAAAGAGTCACAGCCCACAAGGCCTCTTGAGACCTCACCTCAGCATTGGCATAGCATCACTTCCACCAAATTCTGTTGTCCAAAGTGGATCATAGAGCCAGCCCAGATTCAAGGGGTGAGGAAACAGACTCCAACTTTTGATGGCAGGAGCTGCAGAGATATATTTCAGAGGGGCGAAGATATAGGAGGTGAGGGGGAGAACTCCAATATTTTTTGCAATTGACAGTATCTTCCTTTTTATTTTATAAAGCACAGAAACAAGGTACTTCAGTAGCTATAACAGTCTATTGCTATATCATTGCCATCTCTCTAGTCACTCAAGCCAGAAACCTTGGAATTCTCCCAACCGGTCTCTGCCTCATTCCTGCTCCCTCTACACCCAACCAGGCCCTGCCATCTCCACCATCTAAACATTCATCACATAATTCCCTGGGATTATTCCTATTCATGCTCCCCACCTCCAGCCTCACCCTCTCTAATCCATTCTCCTCCCCACAGCCAGGATGATCCTTCTAAAGCATGCATTTGAACATGTCACTCTCTTTACTGAAGACTTGAGTAGCTCTTTACTGCTGCCAAATTCTACCTATCAAAGCCTTTCTACTTTCTACTCCAGATATTCCACCTCCATCACCACCGCCAAATCACTACTGTGGCACCTAAACTATGTTCTGGGCAGAGTGAACTATTTAGCTTTTGTTAAACAAATCATGGCTTTTCATGCATTTGAAAATGCAACTCAAACTTACAGGAATGTTTCCCAAGACCTAGATATCTGTTATCAGTTAAAGCTAGACTGCAAACTCACCTGCATGCCTAGAGGATTATCCACGTGTACATCTTTCTATCTCTGTTATTGGATATCCCCAAAGATAACACAAACCATTTATTGTTCAATGACTTTGTTGGTGAAAACAACAACGATGATGCTAAAAGATAAATCAAGCATACAGATTGCTTAATGGAAAAAGTTATTTATAGTCAGCCTTCTGTATCCAAGAGTCCCATATCCACAGATTCAACAAACCTCTGACCAAAAATATTTGAAAATTAATTAATTAAAAATAACAAGACGGAGCCTTGCTTATGTGTTTTCTCCATGTGGACCCCAGTGAAGGAGGGAGAAGTGTGCTTGTTCTGTCTAGCTTTGACTTTGTGGAACAGATAATTGAAGAGGATCAGGGTGCTACATAAACTACAAGCAATGATGGAATCAGGGAGACCAGTTAAATGACTAATGCAGAGACTGGGTCTCACTACATTGGCCAGGCCGGATTTGAATTCCTGGGCTCAGCCTCCCGAGTAGCTGGGACTACAAGCATGTACCACCATGCCCAGTTTTCTGCAGCAGTTTTTATAAACCAAATTTTCCAAATTAGAAAGACTGACCAAAGAAGCACTTTTATACAAGGAATAACTTACGTATGGAGAATCTCAACTTGGACCAGTTAAGACCAACTCCAGCGATGAAGCCAGAATGTAATATATCTCAAAAGGCTAAAGAAGTACATTTTCCCAGATGTAAATTATAATTAAAAAATAGTGAGCCAAACTCTAATATCTCAATCTGATAATCTTTCAAATAAAAATATGGACTGTAGTTCAGGAAAAAAGTGGCTTCTCTATAATTAAAAATTTTACATATGTTCCACGTTCACTCAAAACTATACATAAAAGTATATAATGCATGTGCAGGAATCAATTTAGATAGAATTGATTAATGATTAAGAATTCTTCATTAGCTTTTGGTTTTAATATTATGGAAAAATATACAATGATATTTAAAAGAAGCTTCTCTTGACTTCTCTTAAAACTAAGGCTCTTGAAAGTATAAACATTAAGGTTCAATAACACTGGCAAGAATACAAGGAAATGACATTGGTGTATTGCTAATGGTACTAGGAAAGTATTCTGCAAGTATCTACTAAATTAAAAATACAGTAGTGCCCCCTTATCCATGATGAATAAGTACATTCCAAGATCCCTGGTAGATGCCTGAAACCTTGGATAGTACTGGACCCTGTATATATATGCTTTTTCATAGAAACCCATGATAAAATTTAATTTATAAATTAGGCACAATGAAAGATAAGCAACAATAACAATAAAATAGAACAATTATAACAATATGCCAGTAACACTACTCTTGCACTTTGGGGCCATTATTAAGTAAAATTAGGGTTTCTTGAACACAAGCACTGTGATACCTCAACAGTCAATCTGATAACTGAGAGCTACTAAGTGGATACACCAGACAAAAGGAGGATTCATGTCCCAGGTGGGACAGAAAAGGACGGCGCAAAATTTCATCACACTACTCAGAACGGCATGCAACATGAAACTTATGAATTGTTTATTTCTGGAATTTTCCATTTAATATTTTCAGACCATAGGGAAAGCAAAACCACAAATAAAGGGACTACTATATGTTGACCCACATGAAGGAACTTATTTCATAAAAATAAAAGGAGCAAAATATTTAAAAAATATGTATAAGGGTGTTTATTACAATATTATTTGTCGTGACAAAAAACTGGAAACAAACTTATTATGGACTATTCTGCAGTTATTTAAAATCACTATCAAATGACAATATCCATCAGTTACTAAGAGAGGGGAAAGCAAGTATTAGAGTAATATGTTTGCATGATTCTGTTTTTTAAAAAAAGTACACCATCACAATCAGTGTGAACATTTATTCATTCAACAAATATTTATTGAGTGCCTACTATATGCCAGACACTATTTTATGTTCTAGTAATAGACAGAGACAAACAAGATAATTAAGTATTTTGAATGAATACAATATTTAGAATGTTGAAAAGTGAAAAATAAAGCAGAGAAGAGCAGAAAAGTGCTTGTGAAGAGGAAACTAAAACATGAGGACATCTAAGGGACATTCATGGAAGATGCTGCTGACAACACAAACAAAAAGAGGATGGTCAGTATGGATAGAGCAAGGTGACTAAGAGAAAGAGTAATAAAAAACAAGGCCAAAGAGGTTTAAGAAGTGGTGTGGGTAGGTAGATCATTACAGGATCTTAAAAGGCCTTATAGGTAATTGCAGAGGTAAAGATTTTAAAACAACCATTATCACATTTCTAACTTCAGTTATCTTAAAATGATGGCAGCTGTTCTTGTCTTTGTCTGTTTCACAGTTTAAACTGAGCACACTGTTATAATAAAAAACCAAAAATTTAAAGAATCAAATATATATTCTATCACAAAAAAAAAAAAAAATAACAAGACATCAATAAAATGATACAAATAGAAAAACAACATAGTGTAACAACTATTTTGTACTTAACATTGTATTAAGTATTATAAGTAATCTAGAGATGATTTATAGTATACAGGAGGATGCGGGCAGCTTATATGCAAATAGCTACACCATTTTATGTAAGAAATTTGAGCATCCTCAGATTTGACATCTGAAAGGGATCCTGGAACCATTCCCCCATGGATACCAAGGGACAACTCCCTACTCACCCGTGTTAGTTCTGGAAAATAGTTACAGTGGTACTAGGGCAAGCAATTGATGACAGAATTATAGAGTCCCTCTGGGTGTAAGACATTTGTTATTCATCTGAGCCCATAGATGAAAGCTTGAGAGCCACTGACCGCCACTATCATCTGGAACCAGCCCTCAGTACCTCTCCAGTGGGCAACTGCAACATCCTTCTCGCTGGACTCCTCACTTCTACTCTTCATCTTTCAACAATCCGTTCTACACATGGTAATTAGAGTGATCCTTTTAGGTAACAAATCAGGGCAGATCACCTTCATGCTCTAAAACCTGCAGTACTTCCCCAATGCACTGACAGCAAACTCTTCCATAGCCTACAAAGTCCTACACGATCTGCCCCTGTGGCCTCCACAGTCTCATCTATCACTCTCCCCGTCACTTGCTTAAACAACACCCTGGACTTCTTTCTATTCCTCAAAAATGCATTCACAGGACCCACACATGGCTGATCCCACAGCTGCCCCCAATCACCATCTGGACTTTTGCATAACTGTCTGGCTCCACCAGGTCCCCCTCAAATGTGACCCCTCAGAGAGCCCTTCCCCAATGTCATTGAAAACTAACACTGTTTGCAAGTTTGTTTCCTTGACTATTGCCTACCTCCCCAACTGGAGTGCAATCTCCATGAGAGCTGAGACCCAAGCTTACTCTCTGTACATCTTCAACATCCGAAACAGTATACTCAATAAAAGTTGGCTAAAGGAATCAATAAACAAATGAATGACACTACTAACAATCATGAAAGAAAGCTAGGTAAGTACTTAATCAGAATAAAGATAAATGCCACCTCTAACTCAGTAGAACCCGCCTACCACCTCTACACAGGTGAGAGAAACCCCTCCCAGCTCCAGGCTCAGAGGCCTCTCGAGAGAATATGTTGTCTTAGGGCTCAGGTGAAGCCCTTTCAAGCTGGCTTTTCATTATATCTCTTTAACCACGGTGATAAGTAGAGCCAGGTTCCCCTCTTATTGGTAGGACCAAATTTTCTCACTCAAAAACTTTACTATGAAAGAAATGGAACTCAGGTGCCTTAACTATGGCCTGATCAAAACTTGACAACAAAGAAATAAAGCAGCTTAAATGAGTTCTGGAATTGGCTCTCTAAAGACCCCAGCATGGGAGAGATGCACACATATATCTAATGCCCACCAGCAGCTACACTTGCATGTCCCACAGGGTCTGAGACTCACTGGGTACAAGGCAGGTTCATTATCTGGGTACAAGGCAGGTTCATTATCTGCCTCCCTACACCCACCCAACTTCTCCCTTTGTCAGTGTCACTGATGTCTCTGAGTAGCCAACATCTTCCAGTTACCAAACCAGAAACCTAGAAGTCTCCGTGGACAATTCCCTTTGCCTCAAGTCCCACAACCTCCTCATCCTCCCCTCTAAGCCCATGTTCTGGTTCCCATCTCCATACTCCCACTGTGTCCAAACAGTCATTATTTTCTGCCCCCTAGACAATCACATTTGTCTCATTGCTGGTCTCCCCACATCTACTCAGACATCCTTCATTCTCCCCGCAGCAGCCAGAACAATATTTTAAAAACTAATAATAAGTGTGTCCTACAGCTTCTTAAGTGCCTGCTATGCCTTCCATTTTTCTTAGAATAGAGGGTAAACCCTCACCTTAGCCTGTAAAGCCCCATATAGTCTACCACTGCCCATCTGTTCAGCCTGGCTCACACTCTGTGGTCCTCCAACTTCCATGTCCTCACCCTAAGGGCCTCCTTTTAGTTCTAATTCTCTTTTTTAGTTCCAACTCTCTTTACAAAGACTTTGCACATACTGGTTACTTTGTATGAAACCATCTCCCACTACCAACCATGAGCCACCTTCTATCCATTCTTCAGATCCCTGCTCAGTTTTACTTCCATGGGAAAGTCTTCCCTGGCCATCCGGTCTAGGACAAGTCTCCAAAGAATGATAGCTTTTCCTTTAAAACACTTATATCTGTTTATAATTATGGATTCTTGGCATAACTATATGACTATAAACTCCAGAGGGCAGAGACTTGTCTCCCTTTGTGCTGCTTTGTATGCCCAATGCTTAGCACAGTACCTGGCACAGGATAGATGCTGAAAACAATGAACGAGTGAAGGCATGAATGAATCAAGGAACTAGGAACAGCTATTCTGTGGAGTTCAGCTCACTCTCCAGCAGCTGGCCAAAGTCCCATATTTAGCAATCCTCATGAGAGATGGGAGGGGTAGATAAGCTAGGAGTGAAAAGTGGAAGGAATAAACTGAGTCGTTGAAAGATTAAGAACCCCATGCTGAAATCTGCCCTTGTTTCCATGTAACTTGCAAGAACCCACTGTAATTTACATATTTCTGCACGAACATAGTGTGTAACTGACTCCCAATCCCTTCTAGATGGATGACACATTTACTGTCTGTCTTTGGGAATTTTATGTTGCGTCCTGGATTCCTTAGAAATTGGCGGAGAGAGGTGGGAAGCAAGGATAGGTAAAACAAACGGGATTTGCCATTGTCAATATGCCAAAGAGAAGAGACCTGGTAAGATCTAAGGGATGTTCCCAGACACTCACTTTAATCATCATTCCTATGAACACACACACACACACACACACACTATTGCTATGAGAAAGAAGCAAAATCAGTCAGACCACTAAAGCAAATGGTCCTGAATTACCTATCAGCCAGCTGATATAGTGGCAGTTTTCACCACATACCAGGCACCCTGCTAGGTGCTGAGAATGCAACAGAGAACGGGCCTCTAGGCCCAGAGCCTGTGCCCATGGACTACAGAGTGGTGGGGGCTGTAACTTTGAACAGGCTCACACTGTGGTGTAAACAAAGCTGAGAGGGAAGTGCAGGGGCCAGGGCAGCACAGAGAAGGGGCACCTGACCTGGCCTTGGAGGTCAGCCACGACGTGCCAGAGGAACTGAGAGCAAAGCTGCATCGCAATAACCCCTCCGAGCCTCGACTTCCTCATATGTAAAGTGGAGACAGTGAGTCCCACTTCCCAAGGGGCTTAAGAGTATCTGATTCAAAATCATCATCGCTGGCTAATACTTAATGATCACCTATTTTGTACCAGCCATTGGGCTAAGCACATCTTGTGCATTAGCTCATCAACTCTTCATCACAACTCTAGAAAGTAGATACAAATATCCCCACGTTACCAATGAATAAACTAAGGTTTAGGGAGATGAAGACACCTACCCAAGTCGCTGGCGACCCGGGTCTGCCTGACAACACGCTTTGAGGCACAGCACTTCACCACCTCCCTTATGTAATCATGACAAGTTCTCAGCCCAAAATAAACCTTTAGTGAATTTCAGTTTCTTTTCTCCCTTCGTCCCCTCCTCTCCTTTCTCCACAGAGGAAACAAAACAACAAAGATCCCAGAGTGCTGTGACTCGAGCCGGTTTCCCTGGATTTCATGAAGCCACTTTTTCTGTATAAATATAGTCTTTGAAAGGACCTAGAAGGGGAAATCAGAATATTGAGAATTATTCCCACCTTAATAATAATAAGTCAAATTGGTGAGTCCAACTGAGGCCTCAACCTTAACCCAGGGGAGGTCCTGGGGCAGATGGCTCTAGGCTCTGCTTCCTCTGGGGCTGGAGGTTACTAAGTTTAAAGCCTGGTTGCCAACAGATCTCAACAATGAAGTCCAGAAATTAGTCAAGCCTACAAAGTGCTCAGAACACAACCTCCCTGCAGTCCCCCATGGCTTGTGTTCTATAAGATGCAGCTCCAGCTGCTGCTCTGCTGGCCCATCCTGAGGACTTGGCACCATCCCACCCAGGAATGTATCACTTCACTGGCCCAGCCCTGCCTTCCCCTCTTCCACCCATGCCCAGCTCATTCACTGTATTTCAAGGCTTGACCTCATAGAAAATGTATGTATTCACCCATTTTATTTATTCTTTCACTCATTATCAGGGTCCTACTATCATGCATGCATTTGTGGATTCCCCATTGTGCTGATATTCTGAGTACGTTTGCAGATAAAATTGGAGGAGGAGATCTGCCTCCTGGCCAGTTGCCGCATTGCTCACTTGACTGAGAGCATGTGTCTCCAGCTGTCAGCCAGGCTCCTCCCTGCGCTTGATTCCAAAGCTGCAGAGGTCAGAGTTATAGGACTGGGAGGCTTAAGACACTGGGATGGTGGCCCTGCCTTCTCCAGCTCAGCTCAGCTCAGCTCAGCTCAGCTAAGAACAATCAAGGTCAGGTCAGTTCCCAGATCAACCCAAGGACCCTTGGGAGACTCTGCCCCCAACAGGTAAGGGCTCAGAGAACATTGCTTGTTCTCTTGCACAGGCAGCAAGGCTGGGTAGTTACTGGGCTAAAGGGAGCCCTGGACTCCTGAGATACCTCTAAGAATCAATCCCCAGACCATACTCTTTGTCCTGACCTACATGCTCAGTTGACCTGACCTTTTAGTCTCCAGCAAAGTAATGGTGTGCACATGGAGTCAGCCAAACTTGGGACCATAGCCTAACTCTGTCATCTTCTAGTTTGGTGAATTTGGACAAATCGCTTTAGGTATCTAATCCTCAGTTTCCCCATCTGTAAAATAGGGATGGTAATAATAATTGTAGTACCTCCTTCACAGGCTTAGTTTGACGATTAAATGAAATAATCACACAAAGAGAGTTTTACCCAAAGTTTCTCAACTTCAAAACTATTGACATTTCAGTCCAGATAATTTTTGGTTGTATGGAGTATCCTGTGCTTTGTAGGACACTTAGCAGGATCTCTGGCCCCTATCTTCTATAGGCCAGCAGCCCACCTCCTGCTCAGTTGTGACAACTCGGTGTCTCCAGATATTTCTCAAAATCTCCTGACATCAGTCCTGCTTGAGAACCACTGGTTAACCTAATGCCAGAAAAATAACAAGTTCAATTAATGTTAGCTATTATTATTATTGCCCACTGGAACCCAGTCTGCTTGGATGGTCTCTGGCCCTGTCCAGCCCTTGCCAGCTCCATAGCCTAAGGCTTATCCTCAACCACAATTTTCTATGTACTAGGAGGACCCTGATTCAAGGTATTTGGAATTATGGCACAGTCAATAGCCTGACAATGACTAGAAATGTATCTATGCCATACAAGATCTGTCTCCCTGGGAATATAAAGGAAAGAATTGGAGGAGGACAGGAGAATCAGGGAGACAGTTTCCCAAAGCAATTTAGGGCTCAGAAAGAGAATGAAAATTGGTGTTGAAAGTACTAAAGAGCATAAGGAAAATGATAGCATTCAACCAATGTAATAAGACATAAAAGAAATAGAGATGATAATATACTATTGGTACTGTCAACATGGCACTCAGAACCCATGATGGTAGATGTGTTCTGAAGACCAAATGTGTTTATGGATGTAAAAGTGCCTAGCCCATGACCTGGCAAATTGTAGACCCTCAATAAAGGTCATATAAAACTATCATTCAGGTTGACATTTTTTGTCAGGGAGAATACTGGACCAGATGGAATTGGCTCAGCATTCTACGTCAGAGGTGGGAGCGATCATTGAGACAATGTGACCAAGCTCCTTCATTTTACAGCTGAAGACATTTACATGGAGAGAGGAGAAGTAGATTGGGAAAAATCACACAGTATGTAAACGCCAAAAACTAAAATTAGAACTAGGTTTTCCAGACTCTACAGGTGGCTACAGTGCACATAGATATACACACGTAGATGGCTCTGTCCTAAGACCAGCACACTTGAGTTACCTGAGAGTCAGACTCAGCAGCTGAATAAAATCATGAGCAGGTGCATCTGAGTAATGTGGTATTGTGCTACTCCCTGCCTTCTGGCCTTGGCATCCCCCAAACAGTCATCCTAAACCTCTTGACTCTGCTACCCTGTGTTCCTGGCCTCGCTTCCATTTTTATGCCTCTTTCTTCTCTCTACTCTCCTCTCCACAAAACCCTGTATCAGACTCATCTGATCCCAAGAGAGTAGCCAGATTCCTCCTCATTTGGTTTAGCATCTCCTTCCTGACAACAACTAACTTGCACTGGATATGTACTATGTGCTAAGAATTGAATATGCATTACCTATCTATATAATAACGGTCACTACTATTATCTCCATTTTATAGATAATGAAACTAAGCCTCAGTTTCATGTACAGGAAAGGAGAGGCAGAGTGTTAATAAGTAGAATTAAAAGAGACTAACATATCAAAACACTAACTGGGGGGAAACATGGTTTTCCTAGAGTAATAGGTAGATGTGGTTGAATTTCTAAAGAGAATGAACTAGTTTAGTCTGAAGTCCAGGGGGAAGTGGCAGCTGGAGAAGTCTCCCAGAATTGTGTTTTTCCTTCATGTCTGGTAAATATGGGATCACCAAGTGGATGGGGAATGGGATGGTAGTGATGCTGGGCTTCTTGGTCAATGGGATTCACAGCCATGCAATGACATCTCCCTCTCTGCGGCCTCCAGTCCACCCAGAGGTCTGTATAGCCAGACTCTCATTTGTCCTCACCTGTTTCCTAAATCACAGGTGGGGTAGGGATTACAGGGCTCCACCTGTCTTGACGCCCGACCTCCAGCTCCTGACCCACTTCTGACTAATCCATCTGTGGAGCCATCCAAGACTATGACCCACTTCCCACAGTGCTCCTCCCCAGACAAGCTTCCCTGTGGACGGTCTTGTGCCCTAGTGTTCCTGCAGCCTGCGGGCACAAGCACCGCCTGTTCTGGACAGCTCCGCCCAGCCCAGACCTCACCTGGGTGTTGTCCTGGACTCCACCCTCCCCTACCCCATCTCAGCCCAAGACTTCTGGCTCCATCTGCTCTGGCCTAGAAATGTCTCTCTCACTTGGGCCTTTGTAACAGCTGCTTTTCTCAATCAAATTTCTTGTCCCTGATATATTTACCTCTCAAAAATGCAAATATGTTAATATCAGGTTATTGCTTAAACACCTGCTGTGTATTCCCATTTCTTCTAGGATAAAACCCAAGCCCCATGGATTGAGGGTCCCAACCTGAAGCTGAATCTATCAGACTAGGATTTCTTCTGCCAGGTGAGTCTAGGGAAGATGATGTTGCTTAAAGTCAAACACTAGGGCTTTGAGACATTTGGCCTTATGCTCAGCAACCTTTAGATTGTAGAATCTTACATCTAAAAACGACCCTAAATCAACCTGTCCCCATGCACACTAGCTCTTTTCCTGACCGCCACCAGTGACGAGGCACTCATGATGTAGTGAGACAGCCCATTCTGCTGTGTAAAGAACTTTCTTATCACAGGATCCTAGAATCTCAGATTTGTAACACACTCAGAAGGTGTTATTCTTCCACCCAGTGGAAACACTTCTCTGCAATAAATGAGCAAATAACCTGATCAATTTTCTTGAAATATCCACACTATGATGTAATTGTGTTCTGGAATCCAAATGCAGGCTTTTGCCTCTTTCCCACATAAATATCTTCCACCATAAAAAATATGTTTGGTTTCTGGATTATACCAATGTGGTACTCCTCTCAGTTGTTTTCCAGTCAGAAGTTTCACCCACTTGCCCAAGGGTGCAGACTCTAGAGACAGTTACAGATAGTCTAAGTTAAAATATCATCTCCGCAATTTGCAAGCTGTGGAAACTTGGTTGAGTTACCTAATTTCTTTAAACCTCAGATTCCCCATCTGTAAAGATGATACCTACCTCCTTTAGCTATTATGGGGACTAAATAAGATATTATATAAGCTGCTAAGCATAGCATCTGGCACATATAGGTGATCAATAAATGTTATTTTTTATTATTTAAAGTGAAACTTTTCTCTATGATGTCAGTGATGGCTTTCAAACATTTTTTCCTAGAATCCCAATATTCAAAATAGATAAATGCAGTATGGCTCTGATGGCAGCATGGGCAGGCATCCCAGGGTCCCACTGCCTCTGCCTTTCCTGTCCCTATTTCCTCTTCTTCATGGCCCCTGAGACACCCCAGTGGAACCTTAGGACTCTTCCCAGTATAGTTTGAAAATAAATGAGATATAAATAAATAAATAAAATGTCATACCAGGAAAAGGCAATTGCAGAAACACAGGGATATGTATTACTTTCCTATTGCTGCTGTCACAAACTTAATGGCTTAAAAATACACAAATTTATTATCTTGCAGTTTTGTAGATCAGATGCTCAATGAAGATCTCACTAGGCTAAAATCCAGGTGGCAGCAGGGCTGTGTTCCTTCTGGAGGCTCTAGGGGAGAATCTCTTTTCTTGTTTTATTCAAGTCCTAGAAGCTACCCACATTCCTTGGCTCACAGCCCCATTCCTCCATCTTCAAAACCAGTAACACGGCATGTCTCAGACCCCCCTCGCCAACTCTCTCTTCCACCTCCTTCTCCTACTTATAAGGACCCATGTAATTATATTGGTCCCACCCAGATAATCCAGAATAAGTTCCCTATTTTAAGGACAGCTGGTTAACACATTAATTCCATCGGCAACCTAATTCCCCTTCTTGTGTAACCTTACATAACACATTCACATTTCTGAGGATTAGGACAAAGACGTCTTTGGAGAACCTTTCTGCCTGCCATAGCAGTCACTAGAGAGGTCCTTAGAGACCAGCCTGGAAAAATTACTCAACATTTGGAGACAAAAACGTCCTATTCACCTCGCTACAATAGTTTGCAGCCCACTATTCTTCATCTTGTTCTTAATTTTAACATGAGGATCTTTGACAAATCTTGCTACAGTCAAGGTACTCTGTCTGGCATTACCCAGACTTACCAGATATGACCATCCTTTCAGGGAGATTTGTTGCAAGCAACAGAAAATGACTGGCTAGTTTAGGCATAGAAGGCATTTGATAAAAGGTTATTTTGAAGCTTGCAAAGCCTCTGGAGGGATGGAGAACCAGTGAGAGATCAGGCAGCCAAGAACAGCCCCCCAAGTTATATGGTAGAACCCATCTGGGCAGAAATTGTTGCTAGTGTCCCTCAAAACCCACTGGCATAGACAGAGGATTCTGCCTTGAGTGTTGCTACTACCATCACCCCTAGAAATTCAATTGATAGGTTTGATTCTTCACCTACAGTCACTGCTCTTTGGCATTTCTTAAACCCAACTTGAAGTCACAGGTGGCTGCCTCTATGTTATGTCTTTGTGGTTTCCCTGTCAGTCTTATTTGAAAAACTTGGAGGGAGAGGTACGTCAGAAGAGGACTGAAAATTCTACATGTTCCATTTCCCAGCCTCTCTGGCCAGAGAACTCTGGCAGGTGCTCTGAAACCTAGAACACCTGCCAGAGTCCTGCCAGAGAGGCTGGGAAATGGAGCACGTGACATTTTCTGTTTTATGGTAAAAGATGGGCTCCACATCTCACCAAGATCCATTAAGGGGCAAGTTCCCCTATATAAGTCCAAATGGTGGAGACATAATTATGATAATGGCAAATATCTACAGCACCAGCCTAGGAAGCTTATTTTTTAAAAGAGAAATAAGGACATTTTGGAATTACTAGTTCTTGGTGAATCTATCATGGCTCTTATTCCTACTGATCCCTACTTCTCTTTCTAAATACACATAACCCATATACCACTTAAGTAATCATTTCTAGTTCTTTGCCAGAAACTGGCCTGAACCCACAATTTCTAGAATCCAGGTTTTAAAGATCAAGATAAGACATGCCCATCCCTAGTCTTCTGGCATCCCTCTCCCTCCCCATTTTTCAAATAAGGCTGACAGGGATTCCACAAAGAATTGTGCAAGTCTTTTCAGAACCCTGGGCTATAATTCATATAGAATTGAAGAGCTGAATTAATTAAGAGCAGTGAGGTGTTTGCATCTCTCCTATCTCTTATCTTGAGTTTCAATCTTTCCAGATTAAAGGCCATTTGCCTTGATGA
Organism: Pan troglodytes; assembly: GCF_028858775.2. Taxonomy (NCBI): domain Eukaryota; kingdom Metazoa; phylum Chordata; class Mammalia; order Primates; family Hominidae; genus Pan; species Pan troglodytes. Next base: position 46,855,748 of record NC_072419.2, read on the forward strand.
ATTGAGCAGCTTGGCAATCTCTCTCATTACTCTCAACATTACACCGTCATGCCCATGCTGTGGACTCTCCTGTTCCCACCATGTATCTCCAAACACTGCGATAAAAATCCTTATTTTTATTTTTTGTGGTTTTTCAAAAGCCTTCACTCTTCTTGAGCCTAGGCTTTCTGACATGATTCTTATAAACATGGGTCATTTCTCCTGGTGTTTTGCTGTATTTGCTTTCTTAATATTTGTGTCTGTAACACCCACACCCATCAGAGATGATGCTATGGAGTCACATTGCTTTCTAGTTCACTCATCTCTGGACTATACAATGGAAGGAACATGGACGTTGAGATCAGATTTAAAGTACTTGAATCCTACCTATATCTCTTACTAGCAGTGTGAGCCTTATCTCTAAAATTAAGGTAATAATTCCTGCTCACTCTTACAGAGCTTCACAACTAGATATCTTTGCGGCAGTACCTTGTGGGCAAGCTTTTATTGAGGTTTTCTTGGGTTTTTTCCCTTTAGTAAACATACAGTTTTACCTGTTTGTCGAAACTCCTGTTTTCACATCCCTTAAAAGCAGATGGACAGAAAGCTACCAAATTTAGAGGGTTCTTTGAGATAACCCAACATAAAATACCTGTGTGTGTGACATATATATGAATATATATGTCTTGTATATTTGTTCTGTTTCTCTGGAGAATCCTAATAACATCTCTTTGTGTACTTTATTTTCACGTATACTGATTCTGGCTAGTTTTATATGCCCCACTATGAGAAAAAAGTATCAATGTTATATTTACTCATGATGCCATGGCACTTCAGAACCTGTTTGTTTGGGAACAATATATATCTCCATGCCTATGCAGTTCCCTAGTAGCATTTTTTAATGCCAGTTACATCATTACTCACAATGCTGCATCATCTGCTGTGCCACCTATGAATACTGGCTTCCAGTGACTCAAGAAGTTGTTACTAAGCTTCATTGATTAAGACTACAAATGCAAGTCTTACTCAGAATATGTAGCAAAATGTGAATGATAATTCATTTTTCACTTATGTCAAATTTGCCACTCAGAATTTTATAACGTACACATAGAAAAAATGTATCTTCCAACCATGTCTGGAACTCTCTGGTCTACAATCACTGCATTTTTAGAACGTGATCTCTTTCAGTGTTGACCACATTACTGTCTTTCATTCACAGGCATCAGTGGGAGCACAGGTGGGGGCTTATGGAAGAAGTAAGAAGAGTGGCTTTATTTACACAAGAAATATCTACCCCTTGCCACATGGCTTACGATCAACCCAGAAGGCCACATTACACACCAGATGTGTAATAGGGCATTGCAAAATAGGGCATTGGTGAGAAGGATTCATTGGCCCATCTCAAAAGCCCTTGGAGTAGATAGTCATGGCCACCTCTGGCAGCCATCCTGACATGTATTAAGGAGCCCATTCAGTGGGGTAAGGTGACTGCCTTGGGTGTCAGCAGTGAAAGTTGCACAAAAGTAGCGGAATAGTGGTAAGGAGTGAGGTTTGAGAGGTCAACAGGGGTCATAGATTAGCAGGGTCAAGTAAAAAAAGGGCTGGAAGGATGGGCAAACCAAGCAGCAGGAACTATGTGTGGAAAGGCATGGAGCTTTGAAAGGAGAAGGTGCATCCAGGAAACATCGGTTGGTCCCTTGTGGCTGAAATAACATGCATTTATGGAATGTCAAGACAGAAAGTTGGGCACAAGAGCAAACCCAGAGTTCATTAGCTTCATATGTCAAGCAAGAGAATTTGAGCTCTATCTATAAGTCATGAACACTTCATGGAATATCTTAAGTAAAAGATAGACATGGCTGGAATTGGGGTTTCAGGAAAAACACTGTGGCAGCAATGGGAAAGTCAAACTGGAAGACAGAGAGACCACTGTGGAGAAACCAAATAGAAAGAGGTTATTTTAATTATCCGGGAGATGATGAGGATTGTCTCTGAACTCGACACCAACTGAACTTGGGAAAGGAGCTCTTGGGCTGGAGAGAACACAGTAGACTCTAACATGTTTCAGGGGCCAAACAGACAGGATGTTGTGATTGACGAATGTAGGAATGAGGATTGGGGAGGAGTCCAGGATGACTCCCAGCTTCTACCCATGGTGCCTGGGTGGAGAGCAGTGTCATTCCTGAAACAGGGAACACAGAAGGAGCAAGTTTGGCAGGAAAGGGGATCAATTCAGGCTGGAACTTGCTGAGTTAAAGGAGCTGCAGGACATAGAACAAGAGGCTCCCAGAAGACAAGGAACAGATTCAAAAGTTGGGAGTGAAGTTTGGCCTCGAGAAAGTCATGGAACCCAGAGAGGATTCTGGAATGAGAAGAGAGCTAAGAGGAAAACCTAAGAAACACTACAATTTAAGAAATGGTTATGGTATAAAACTCAAGAATTGATATACAGAAGACCCTAGGAGGAAAGTCCATCTTCCAAGTATTGGAAACCACGCCCAATTCCTTGGCCAAGTTTTCACAATCCACTATCCACACACACCCATATTCCCTCTTTTCTTTTCCAATGACAAGTAAAAACACAACCTGCATCCTCACCACATGTACAAAGTCCTCGTACAAAATTTCTCTAGAGCCTAACATGGGTGCCCTCTTGAGTCAACAAGAATGAACACTGCCAGTAAGTTTGTAGAAAGGTGACTTCAAGAACATGACACACGCTCACAGTAGGATATTGCCAAAGGACTGGCCATGAGAGCCAATCAGTCACAGCTACCAGCCCTGAAGGACATGAGTCCAGGAACCTAGAGTTTAGACCTGTAAGCAATTAAGGGTAGAAAGACCTTCAATTTATTTTTGTCTTCCCCATTTTCAGGCAGAGAAACTGATGCCCAGAGAATGAAAGGATTTTGTCCAAGGTCAGCAGTGAAACCAGTTGACCAGATCAGTGTGACTAAATTATGTCATGTTGGTTAAAATGTCTTAATGGGCAGCACATTTCTAAAGTTTCTGCCAATGCAACCAGGCACCATGGGCACACTTCAGAAACTAATGAGTCTGCAATTCCTCCAGCTCATTCAGAAGCTCCTGGGATAAGACTCAATCCTGGTAAGGCATGGGAGACTGAAGAAAAGGTAGAAGTTATCACCCTTCACAGGGCTTAATGGACTGTGGTTGTCACATATCCCTCCCTCCCTGAGGCCACTGGGATCTGAATTTGTCCTGGGCAGGGGCTTTGGGGTCATTTAATTATCACACCAAGGGGACCCAACGAGGGAATCCAAACTTGTCTTGAAAAAGTGATTGTCTTCAAAACTAGCCTGTGTCAGAATTTTCCTTCCCAAAAATAGCTGTCCATGGGTTTGCATTTTCACAGCTCTCTTCTAGGCATCGGCTTCTGGTCTGACCTTGGTTCAGGATTTCCCCTTTAGATGGATGGATCCAGATGGGTCTTTCTGAAACCCCCTTTTGACAATATTACTCTCTGCTTGGGAGAACCCAGTGCTCTCCTCCACCTACATGCAACTTGGTAGACATCCTAGCCACAGCCTGAGCCTACAGCTTTTCCAGCCATTGCTTCTTTTTGGTTCCCTCAAGTTCTGTCACTTTGGGTGTCTTCCAGTTCCCTGAGCACAAGAGGTATTTTTAGGCCCCAGTGCCTTTGCACATGTTTCCTGGAATACCGTTTTCCTTGTTATCCACTGAAAGCAACTCCCATGTATTCTTATTTATTTAAATTTTTTGCATCCAGACTTTGAATTCCTCAAAAACAGTAACTGGTGTCATAATCACCTTGTTATCCCCAGCATATAGTTCAGGATTTGTCAACATGTTGGAATGAATGCCTATGAGCCAATCAGACTACTTGCCACAGTCAGGAGGAAGAGGAAGGCTGGAGTAGCTGTGAATAGTACAGGATGAACCTCCTTATGAGTGTGAAAGAGGGGGAGCATCAACAGAGTTACCATGAATTGACACAGTGGCCATGTTTCCACCTGGTGGAGGAATCCATTTTTAACTCAAACCATCCTCGAGAAGTTACTTTTCCTACCAGAGAGGTGGCAGGCTAAGAATAATCCCCTTCATTAATCCCTCCCAACAACTTGAATAATGGATGGACCACAGGGAGTTTAGAAGCCCAGGTTAAGTTTATGAGTTGTAAATGTAGCTCTGGGCACACTGGGTAGGGAGATAGGGGTGGTCCCTCGAACAGAAAGCCAGGGCAACTATTTCCCAGAATAAATTAGAAGCATATCTCCTTATGAATACTGGGGAATGCCATTGATGTTCCATAAAGTAAACTTTGGTCAAAACATAGCGGAAGCTGGAGATTTTCTGCAAACAAACAGTAATGTGAGGCCAGACATGTGTAGGCAAGAAGAGCAAGGTATCTTCAGAAGGAAGTCAGCAGTATTTCCAGGAAGAACCAGAATATAATCCATTCTCTGGGCTGTTTCTAGCCTTGGGTTTTCACCCATAGGGACAGCGAAATGGCAGCTTATATCAGGCTCTTGTATACCCCATACTATATCATGGGTAGTTTTTTCTGTACTAGTGTCCTCAAGTTGTCCACATAGGTTTCTCATTCTAGAACATGAGCTCAGTATTCTCTATTAACATTTTTGTGGTTAAAGTCCTAAATTGCAGTCTCTCCAGCTACTACATAAGGATACCCGACCTGGGTGCCTCTGACCTGACACATGAAAACAAGATTTGGATGCCCACATGGACATTCCTTCATTTAACAAGTATTTGTTGAGTGCCTACTATGCACCAGATACTGGGAGTATAATAATAAACAAGAGACCCTGTGTTCTGGGAGTTGATAGTCTAAGGGGAAAAGGGACACTGACAAGCAGCCAGGGCTTGCAATACAGTCTATGCACAATACTCTGTACTGTGATGGGGCATTAGAAGGGGCCACAGAGACTCTGCTTTAGACCAGTAGGGTCAGGAAAGGCTTACTGGAGAAATGATGTCCATGCTGAGACATCCCATTAGACAACGTGAAGGGAAATGGAAAACAAGGCATGCTCCAGGCATATAAGCTAGGCAACTGCATGTGCCAAGACCTGAAGTTGAGAGACAGTGTGGCCTGTTAAGGGAAAATGAGAAGAGCAGGACAAGTCCAAGTATGAGCCCAGCCCAGTTCAGCCCATCTATACATGTGTTACCAAGGAAGAGACCAGAAATTTGGGGGCACAGCTCAGGATCAGCCCCCACCTGATACTCCATTCTCACCTCAATTGTGGATGTGAAGTTTCAGCTTCACCAGGGCTGCAAGGCCAAATGGTCCTTGAACCCCCAAGCCCAGCAGCTCAGAATCTCCCAGGCTTCATCACGTAAGGAAGAGTAAGAGGAAAGTTGCAGCCATGACCCGAGACCCTTCTTTGCCCTGCCTGGCTTCCTGCTCTGTGGTGGCTTCATCTCAGCAAGAAGATTGCCATCTTGAATAGGAATGGACATTGGGGTGGGATGGGGTGGGTGTTGGGGAGGGAGACCCAAACACCTGTCCAATACAGTCAAAGAAGCTGGTTGTCACCATGTGATCAAAAAAAGAGACAATTGGCTGAATTTCAGTCACATTTTCTGGAGGTTTGTAGACGTCGTAGAGGTTTACAAGCCTCCACAATAGGTAGAGGTATCCGTCTGGGGCAGGTGCCCCAGACAGCCTCCTGGAAGTGATTACTTCACTCAACAGCCAAGAGGCATCTCCTAAGGAATGTGTGTTGTTTCAACCTGGGATTGGAAGAAGGGCAAAGTTCTTGAACAATATTTCATGGTTTACAAACATCTTAAGGTTTACTGAGCACTTGTTGTGCACCAGGCTTCTGCTAGGTATTTTAATATCTAGCATGAAGTTGGCTTCTCATGACAGCCCTACAGGATAAGTAATATATCCCAGCTTTCAGATCAGGAAATTGAGGCCCAGGGAGGTGTAAGAAACTTGCTCAAAATCCACCTTGTTGAGTGACAGAAGGAGAATTTAAATCCTGACCTCCTGCTTCCTCTCACTCCCATCCCTGCATTATCTTATGTCACCATCTCGAGAGTCATGGTAAGGTTGGCAATATTAGTAGTTTCAGATAAAAAAAGCAAGGCTTGGATAGGTGGCAGAAGGTACCAGAAACAGGTGTTTCCAGCTGATAAGTTTGGGCCCGTCAGCACATTTTCTGAGGCAGCTCCCCTTGCTGAGCACCACCTCCCACAATTTCATTCCAACATTTTAATGAAAAATAAACGTCTGTCCACCCCTACCCTGTGCACTAGGCCAGATCAAGCAATTACACAGTGTTTGTGTGGGAAGAGGACTGGTTCTGAGAGACCAAGCTGATAGGGAGGGGTGATAGCAGAGAAAACCCAGCTGGCTCAGTTGGGTCTTCCCAGGACCCCTCGTGCCCTTCTCCCACTGCCCTTTCCACTCAGAAACCTGCCCCCACTGCCCATCCTGCCTGGGTGAGGCAGGATCCACCACCAGGGTCCAGGCAGGACCCTGGAACTAAGGATTTTACATGCTTTCCAACCCAACTCTAACACAAGGCCATACAGCATAGTGGTGAAGGGCACTACTCACTCACTCTGAACTTGGACAGTGGCTCCATCTCTTAGAACCTGTGTTGTCTTCTGTGAGATGAGGATGATAGTAGCACCCAGCACACAGGGTTAAATGAAATCACCCATGTAAAGAGAGTCTGCCAGGGATAGTTACATGACAAGTGCTCAGGAAACACTAGTCACTTGTCTCCATTTTTGCTTTTTATTGAAGTATAATGAACATACCAGAAAATGCATAAGTGCATAGCTCACTGTTTTGGACAAATTGAACACACCTGTGGAACCAGCACCCAATTCAAGAAATGGCATTCTCGGCACTACACCCCGACTATACCTTCTGGTTACTATTTCCTCCCAAGAATAACCCCATCCTTACTTCTTACAGCATAGATAAATTTCACCTGTATTAAAGATGGTACTACTTGAGCAAAGACATGGAATCAACCCAGATGCCCATCAATGATAAACTGGATAAAGAAAATATGGTACATATACTCCAGGAATACTAGGCAGCCATAAAAAGGAATGAAATCATGTTTTTTGCAGCAACATGAAGTTGGAGGCTATAATATTAAGCAAATTAATGCAGGAACAGAAAACCAAATACCACGTGTCCTCACTTATAAGTGGAAGCTAAACATTAAGCACATACAGACATATTATAAATATGAGAACAATAGACATTGTGGACTACTAGAGGGTGGAGGGAGCAGGGGGGATGGGGAAATTTTATAAGTATTTATTGGATACTCTGCTCAGTACCTGGGTGACGAGATTTGTACTCCAAACCTCAGCATCACACAATATCCCCAGATAACAAATCTACACATGTATCCTCTATATCTAAAATAAAAGTTGATTTTTAAAAAAAGATGCTACCATTTGTTTTGTTAACTATAATTTAAAATGCACCAGGAATATGCACACATTCTTTGGGTGTGTTACCTTATTTAGTCTTCATCGCAGCCCTCTGATGTAGGTATACTCACATTATCCCCATGTCATAGATGAAGAAACAGGGAACAGTCTATGGAATCTGCAAAAATGCAGGTAGAACTGCAAGTAAGTTTAGCAAGATCACAGCATACAAAGTCAAAATACAGAAATCAGTTGCATTTCTAAATACTAGCAACAGACCATTAAAAATTGAAATTTAAAATATTATTTACAAAATATTTATACATACATTTTAAAACCGTGAAATACTTAGGGATAAATTTAACAAAATATATATAAAAACTACACAATCAAAATTATAAGGCATAGCTAAAAGAAAATTTTAAAAGATTTAAATAAGTGAAAGTATACACTGTATTCATGGGTTGGAAGACTCAAGATTGTTAAAATATAAATTTATTCCTAAGTAACCTATAATTTTAGGGTAATCCCAATCAAAACTCCAGCAGACTTTTAAAAGTAAATTCAAAAATTGATTCTAAAATGTGTGTAAAAAAACAAAGGCCCCAGAAGAGCCAAAACAATTTTGCAAAAGAAGAACATTTTGAGGACTTTCAACACCTGGTTTCAAGACTTCCAGTAAAGCTACTGGAATCTAGGCAGTGGTATTGGCATAAGAATAGAAAAGCTGGGTGCAGTAGCACAGGTCTGTAATCCCAGCTACTCAAGAGGCTGAAGTGGAAGTGTCACTTGAGCCCAGGAGTTTGCGACCAGCCTGGGCAACATAGCAAGACCCCATCTTGCTAAGAAAATAAAAAGAATAGGCATACAGATCAATGAAACACAATAGAGAGTACAGAAATAAACTCACACATATACGGTCCCTTTGGTTTTAGACAAATATGCCAAGTCATCCAATGGGACAGGGATAACTGTTTCTACAAATGGTGTTGGAATAACTGAACATACATATGCATAAAGAATAAGTAAATATAAAAAAGAAGAATCTTGTCCTCTACCTCACGCAACACATACTAATTAATTCAAATAATTGATCACAGACTTAAATTTCAAGAGTTAAGACTGTAAATGTTCTAAAAATAACAGAAGATCTTTACAAGATTGGGATAGGCAAATATTTCTTATATAGAACCTGAAAAAAGGACCCATTGTAAAAAAATGATAAATTGGTCTTCATCAAAATGCAAAAATGTCTTCTCTTTAAAAGGCACCATTAACATAACAGGCTACATATGGGAAAAAATATTTACAACACATATGCTTGACAAGAGACTTATATCCAGAGTATTTAAAGAACTCTTCCAACTCAATAGTAAAAAGAACAGCCTAAATTTTGTAAGTAGGCAAAATGTTTCTCAAGATACACAAATTGTCAAAGTTCACATTAAAAAATCATTAGTAATCAGGGATTGGAAGTAAAAAGCAAAATGAGATCATATGGTATGTCAATTAGGATGACTAAAATTAAAAAGACTGACAACAAAAAGCATTGACAAGTAGGTGGAGCAACTGGAACTCTCATACGCTGTGGTGAGAAATATAAAACAGTACAACCACTTTGGAAAAAATTCAGGCAGTTTCTTACAATGTTAAACATATGTCTACTATATAACCTAGTAATCTTACTTGTACCTATTTAACCATGAGAAATGAACACAGATGCCCATACAAACACTTGTGTGCAAATGTTTAGCACAGATTTATTCATAGTAACCAAACACTGGAAACCACACAAATTCCCATCAACTGGTGAACAGACACACAAGTTTTTGTATCATCCATATTAATAGCATCATACTCAGCAATAAAAAGAAGCAAAATACTGTACTGATACATGCCATCACATGTATAAATCTGAAAAACACATTACTGAGCAAAATGAGCCAGAATACAAAAGAATAAATCTGTATGAGTTTATTTATAAGTTCTAGAAAGACTAAGTTTAATCTAAAGTAATAGAAGACAAATCAGTGGTTGCCTGGGTCCAGTGGTGGGAGATAGGGGTGGGGAATAGGGAGGGGGTCCCTGGGAAGTGTCACAAGGAGATATTTAGGAGAGATGGAAATGTTCCATATATTGATTATGATTGTAGTTAGTGGGTTAATGAGTATATCCATTTGTCAAAATTTATTGCATTGGTTATTTAAAATGAGTGCATTTTGTCATGTGATAATTATACCTTAATTATTAATAATTTTTTATAAAAACAAATAATGAAAGCTATTGGTTTTATTATTATTATTTACTATCTCCCAGGAAGTCTGCTAAGCCCTTTATGTGTACCATCTTATTTAATCCTCTCAACAGCCCTCTGATCTATGCACACTAACATCATGCCCATTTTACAGAGGAGAAAACAGAGGCTCATGGAAGAATGTGAAATAATGTAACCAAAGTTCCCCACTAATAAGCAATCCAGGATTAGAATTTAGGTAGTCTTAATCAGCAAATATATGGCTTTCAAAGCATGGGAAAATTTCTCTGTGTACACTTGAGTAATTATCAGTACATAAACGATTGTTACTAATAATGTGCTTGTATTGTTATTTGCAGAGGTGGTACTTCAAGTCCACCCCTGGGAGTGTCAATATCATGGGCATGTGGGGTATCTTTAACTTGAAGGACAGCCCAGTCAGGGACTGGAGAGAATGTCAGCACCCCAGCTGGATCAGACAAATACTATCATAGGCCTCAGCCAAAAGAGAGCTGGGTAGGGAAACTGAAGGGAAGGTGTGCACATAGGCTAAACCATGAAGGACATGAGCATCCAAGAAACACACACACACATCAGGCCTGGGGCTCCAAGTAAGAGAGAAAACTCTGAACCCCACCCAGGGTGGGGCTGAGGTTCCTAACGCACTTCCTGTACATGTCAGGGTGGGTCAAGGATTGGGCAGGGCTGGGTGGGGTTGGAGGCCAATCTGAAGAGCCTGGTTGACCAGTGTGGCTGTCTTCTCTGGCCCCTAGTCAATCTGAGACCAGTCACTCCTAGCAGAATGAAAAGTTTGCACATGGCTGCTTCTAACCTCAGATTCTCCCTCTTTTTAACACCAGGAAAGGTTTTCTTTGAAAATTCCCCTGCTTCTCTGAGTCTGCAGTTATGAAGGGTGAGATCACACCCTGTAGTCATGACTTTGGTCCTGAAACAATTATTCATCCTGTTCTACTTAAGCTTGGTGGCCCGTGCTCACTGGGTGATGAGCTCTCCCCCTAATCCCTCTCCCCACCAGTTCTCTCATGGCTCACTGCCCTGTTGGCTTTGTCAGGCGCAATTGCATCAGGTTGAGGCAGGGGAGGAGGGGTGAGGGCTGGGCCCCAGCTTGGGAATTAAGAAGTTGAGAGAGGCCAGAGAGAGAAGGAAGCAAAAAGATGAAGACAGACACAGAAACACTCCTTTTTTCAAAGTCTTAGGCATAAGGGGCCCTTCTCAATAGGTTACTATTTATAGGAACATACACAGAGTTGCTGTACCCAGACATGTGAGCCCCAGTGATGAGATTTCTGGTCCAGTGGAAACATTTGAAAGTCGTTACTTAAAATGTTACCAAGACAGCCACAGGCAGGCTCTGTATGTGCCCTCAGTCAACAAAATCTTCCCCACCCTCCTCTAAGACTCTAAGTTATGTTGGATCCATGAGAGGAGTCACCATGTCATCCTCAAAATGCCACTGAGAAACTGTCATCCAATGACTGTCATGGTTTTCCCCTCTTTATTTCTTCTGGAAGAGTGGAAGTAGGGGGAGGCAGAAAGTGTAGTGGCAGAGGATAAGGCTGACAGACCACAGTGGGTGACTGAAGTACTAAGACAATGGGGTGGCACAGAAGAATGCTGAGCAGCCAGTGTTAGAACTGTGTTTTAGGCCAGGCACCGTGGCTCACGCCTGTAATCCCAGCACTTTGGGAGGCCGAGGCGGGCGGATCACGAGGTCAGGAGATCGAGACCATCCTGGCTAACAAGGTGAAACCCCGTCTCTACTAAAAATAAAAATAAAAATAAAATTAGCCGGACGTGGCGGCAGGCGCCTGTAGTCCCAGCTACTGAGACAGGAGAATGGCGTGAACCCAGGAGGCGGAGCTTGCAGTGAGCTGAGATCAGGCCACTACACTCCAGCCTGGGTGACAGAGCGAGACTCTGTCTCAAAAAAAAAAAAAAAAAAACTGTGTTTTAGATTAAAATGCTCCAGCAGCCAGAGTGAGGACTGGACCAGACACAGACCAGGGTGAGAGATCTCAAGATGGGCCTGGGGCATCAACAGTGATGACGGAGGATAGGAGATAGATTTCTATGGCTGATATTTATTATTTTACATGTGTGGCTGCCCATTAATGTTTTTATTTGTTTGTTGTTTTAGAGACAGGGTCTTGCTCTGTTGCCCAGGCTGAGTACAGTGGCATGATCACAGCTCACTGCAGCCTCAAACTCCTGGGCTCAAGTGATCCCCCTGCACCAGTCCCCCAAGTAGCTGGGACCACAGACCTGCACCACCACTTCTAGCACATTTTTTAAATTTTTTGTAGAGATGGGGGCCTCACTGTGTTGCCCAGGCCACTCTTGAACAGGAGATCCTCCCACTTCAGCCTCCCAAGTAGCTGAGATTACAGGTCCACAAAGCCCAGCTTTTTTTTCATTATCTTTTTAACAGCCTTTTGCAATTTGGGGGAAATAGAACATAATGAGTTCCACCGGAAATTTTCTGATGTAGAAATCAGAACTCAAGTGATTTCCAGACTCATTTGCTGCTATGCCATGAGCACATAACCAGCCTTCATCAACTAGACACTCCAGTTGGGAAGTGGTCAATTTGAGGAATTGGTCTATTTGGAGCTCACGCACAGTTTTGCTGGTGTAGGAAACAACCAAGTCACCAGCTTTCAGGGCAGCATGTTTGCCAAGCCAAATTGCCAACCCAGAAGTGACATTAATGCTGGTAACATTGCAATAAAGTCAGTTTTCTGGCATCTAGTATTCAGTGGCAGCTTCAGCAACAGCAATCAAAGTCTCAACATTAAGCTAGAGCTGCTACGTGGTTTCGGATGTTCTTAGAAGCTTGGCCTCAAGCCAGTTTCTCCGTCTCCTCCATCAACTATGGGGGCTACTTGACATATTTTGCTAAATTACTTTTCTTCCTAGTTTTGTATTCTGTCATTTGCAACCGAGAAACTGGCTGATACAATTCTTGTTTATTTATGGGTAATATTAAGAGGATTTAGTGACCTATTAGCCCAACTACTAGAACAGTGACTGACACATAGCAGACATTCAGTATACCTCAAATACTTGTTGAGAGGCAGGAAGGCAGGCAAGAAGGAAAGGGAAGGGAAGGGAAGGGAAGGGAAGGGAAGGGAAGGGAAGGGAAGGGAAGGAAAGGGAAGGAAAGGGAAGCAAAGGGAAGCAAAGGGAAGGGAGGGAAGGGAGGGAAGGGAGGGAAGGAGGGAATGAGGGAAGGGAGGGAGGAGGGAAGGGAGGGAGAGAGGGAGGGGGGAAGAAAAGAAGGATGAAGGGAAGGATAAACAGAGTGTATGTAATATGAGAGATGAAGGAGTGTAGGATGATATACAGATTAGACAACTTTGTGGATGGTAGTGCTATCACTGAGACATGAAAGGCAGAAGACAGAGCAGGTTTGAGAAAATGATGAGTCAGGTTTGGGACCGCTGGATTCAAGTTTCCTCCAGTACATCCAAGTACAGATTTTCAGTAGTTTGTTGGATATTTAGATCCAGAGTTCAACAGGAAACTCAGGGCAGTGGATGACTTGCGGGTGACCCAGACAGAGGAGTAAGTGAGTTTTGCAAATGGAAGAAATGCCCTAGTGCAAAGAAGAAATGACAACAAATGAAATTCTGAAAAGTACCAGCATTTAGGAGATAACTTGAGGAGTTGCTCACAAAAGACACTGAGGAAAACTGCCAGAAGTTCATAGGAAACCAAGACCTGCCCCACAGAGCTGAGCTTTGTGGACCCACATGTCATCAAAGGCCAGTGGTGACTGGACCAGGTGAAAACAAGAAATCTTTCTGCTTCTGTTTCCATTTCCACAGTGCATGGGCCAAAACACTCACCTTCCCGGCTCCTTGCTGTGAATGATCATGAAAGGCAGGCCTCTTGACCAAGCTGCAGACATTTATGAGCATCTACTGTGCACTAGGCACTGAGCAAGGCAATTTACATTGATTGTCCTTTTTAATTCTATCAATTGCACTACGAGTGACTTATTATATTTGTCCCATTATTGCTGAGGTTCAAAAAAGTAAGGTCACTTTCCACTTCCCACAGGGCTGGCTATTAGAATCATTCAGCAAGAGATCCTGAACAGGGCTGGAGGGAGAAGGCTTCAAAAAGAGCAACCAGTTTGCATTACAGGAAACTGAGGCACAGAGATGTTACTCGCCTAACGTCACATGGTTAGTGACTGGTTCTAATCCCAGGCCAGCCTGCCTTAAGGATCCAATGATGATAATGTTGATGATGACGTGACAGGGATAGTAACAGTGATGGTAACAACAACAGTGACTGCTGCTACATTTATGGGGCGCCTATAATATGCCAAAATTGGTGCATTTCATGCATTGCCTCACTTAATTCTCATGACAACACAATGAGGTAGGGCTATCATAAACCCCTCTTCAGCCATGAGTGTAAAAGGGGCTCAAATTGTCACTTTGAGCAATAATAATCCTACTGGGGCTTGGGGCTGGAGGTTGGCATGCAGGACAGGCTGGAAACAGACTGCCCCACAGCAGATCCTGGCTTCTCAGACCCCGAGGCAGCCCCAGGGAGCAGACAGCCCAGCCCAACCCAGGCAAGGGAGACATTCTGCCCAGACAAACCGCAGAAGCGTCTGGGGCGCTGCTGTCTCCTGTCCTCTACAAACTTGTAGCAGCTTGCGTGTGCAGATCTCTGGGATGAGATGATCAAGGACTGGCCCCCCTGTCCCAAGTGCTCATGAGGAAACTGCCCTGTGTGCCATAGGGCTCATCTCTCCAGGCCTGCCCAGACCCAGGACCTTGAACTGAACCATGCACAGGTCTATAGGTTGAGGAGGTGGATAGAAAAGGGTCCCCAGATAGCAGACCCTGGTGGGAATTTTAGCGCCACCATAAGCCTTTGTTCTAAGCTTCCTTTCATCTGGCTTCCAGAACTAGGACCTGCTGGATGGTTTATTGCCTTTCCTTTTAAGTCACATTAAAAATAACTTTTCAGTAATCACCCTAACACAAGGTACTTGACTTGCTGGGGATCCCCAGTGCCTAGAAAGAAGCTTGGTATGTACTAGAAATAACAAATATTTATTGAGCACTTACTATGTGATAGGCAAGGCACCATGAACTTTACATTCTTTATCTATCTCCTTTAATGCTCACTACAACCCTATGAAATATATTCTCTTATTATCTCCATTTTACAGATGAGAAAACTGAGACTTTGAAAGGTGAAGTGACTTGGCTCAAGGTCACATAATGAAAAAGCAGCAGAGCTAGGATTTGACTGCAGTCTATGCTCAGACAGTCCCACCATGATACTGTGTTGTATAAAATAGGTGAAAGAGTGTGTGTGTGTGTGTGTGTGTGGGTGTGTTTAGAAATGCAGCCTAATTTGGTGGAGATATTTAGTAGAGACATTTAGGAACCTTGGGCTCCAAGCTTAATTCTGCTATATGAAAGCTGTGTTACCTCGATGAAAGAACTTCACGTCTCTGAGATTCAGTGTCCTCATCCTTCTTTTCAAACCTCCAGTTGTGGAAGACAAACTATGGCTCTGAAATAACAAGCACAAATGCAATAGAAATACAAAGCGTGAGTGAGTATACATAGACACTTGTGTGGCCTATGTGTGTCTGTGTATGTGGCAGCTCCCTGGGCAGGTCTGTGCATTTGTGTGTAAATGCTTTTACACGTGAGCATGTGTAGCAGAATCATGTCTGTTTCCTCCCTTGAGAGCCCCTGGTTATGCACTGTGGGTCCGGAAAAGGTATCCAGACCTCACTCATTATACCCATTTGCCTGTTGTACTTAGAAACTTTATTTTCTACCGAAGTTATGGCTCCCTCCCAGCTGTTGAAAGTCTGGGTTATGGCATGAGTGGAAGATCAAGGCTGCTTCCACTCCCAAATGCATGCTCAGTCCCTCGCTCTGCCCATTTGTCAACTCTTGGCCCAAAACTGTCCTCTCAGCGATTTCCCTTAGGCTGAGTAAGGAAGCCAGTTATAGCCACCTGGGAAAAAGGAGCCTCAGACAACGTGGAGGGGCCAGGGGAGAGGATACCTGCTCCAGGTCTTATTTTCCTCTCTCAATACCTAAGCAAATGCACCGTGACAAAGGAGGGGACTTTGGCTTTTCCACATAGAGTGAGTGCTACATAAATATAAATTAAAGACATCAACAACCATCAATGGTCACTTTTATAAGACCCATTTTACAGATAAGAGAACTGAGGTTCAAAATGTTTAAGTAATTTACACAAGGTCACAGGGCACATAAGCAGCAAAGACAGGATCCTGGAGCAGCTCCATCCTACACCAAAACCTGTGCTTATTCCACTGTGCCCACGAAGGTATCAAACTGGTGCACCTGGCAAGGTCATAGGTGAGGCAGCTGGGATTTCCCAATCTGCCTTAACACATAGCCTTAGCCCAGGTGACTGAGCAAGAAAGCACTGTCTCTGCCTGAAATTGTGCCAGGGAAAGGGTGCAGACTCAAGAGACCAGCTTAGCAGTGGTGTAAGGGGTATCATCCTGCCTGCACACTGTTTCCTTATCTGCAAATTGGTCTAGCACGCCACACCTCTCAGGATCAGTGGAGACCAGAAGAGTGTGGGGAGATCAGCTCATACAGGTGTGTGGACCAGAGATGAAGACCCACTGAACATCAGGCAGTGGGGATAGAAAGAAGGCAGAGGCCAGGTCCTGAAGGTCTAGTGAAGCCATCTGTATTAGTTTCCTGAACTTGGCAGCCTAAAACAACAAACATTTATTATTTCTCAGCTTTAGAGGCCAGAAATCCAAAATGAGTTTCAGTGGGCCAATATCAAGGTGTTGGCAGGGCTGTGCTCCCTCTGGAGGCTCTAGAGGAGAATCTGTTCCTTGCCTTTTCCAGCTTCTGGGGGCTGCCAGCTTCCCTTGATCTCAGTTGCATTGTTCCAATATCTGCCCCCATGATCACTTTGCTTCTCAGTCTGTGTGTGGTAAAACCTCCCTCTGTCTCCCTCTTATAAAGAGACATGTGATGGTATTTAGGGCACACCTGTATAAGCCAGGATAATCTCCCCACCTTAAAATCCTCAACTTAATCACATCTGCAAACAGTCTTTTTCCAAAAGAAAAAATAAAGGAATATTTACAGGGATTAGGAACAATTATCTTTTGGGGGCATTTTCAGCCTACTACACCATCTAAATAAGCTGATACTACATCTTGGTGGCACCAAGGAGCCATTGGAAGGTCTCTGGTGGCAGAGTGCCATGATGAGATCTATTTCCTGAAATAAATGTGGACTCTCTCATGGCCTGTGGCAAATCCACTCCCTGCTCGAGGTTTCTGAAAAGTCCCAGAGGCTTTCACTCTTTTGTCACTCCTAGCTCCCTTTCTTTCCCTCTTACCTATGATCTCCTGCACTTCTGCTCAAATGCAGAATTAAAATATTCTTCCTTGATCTTTACCCCCTCCCCCCAAAAAAATTCACTCACACAAGACATTTTTGTGTGTCGATGACTTTACTAAAGGTTTGTAATGTCAGACTGAGTTGACATCATAGAATGCAAACAATTTTAAATTAAGCATTAAATATCGCATTTTGATGCATCCTTGACCCACCCTGGCTACCTTCTTTCTAGACTTTCCCCTTCTACCATGTTCCCAGACTGCTTATTTTCATTCTTTTTTATTATTTTCCTTTTCTCTGCTCTACCCCATCCCTAAACTCCTGCAATTTCTCAGACTGAGCAGTTAAGATATGTCTTACCCTCTCCAGGTGATAAATGTTAATTTCTGGCCTCTAAAGCTGAGAGAGGTGTTAATTTAATTTCCTAAGCAAGGGTAACTTCCTCCCCAAGAGGATCCCTAATACTGCAGTTGAAATCAGAATTTTTTCATCCTATTGCACTTATACATAGAAGTATATTATACGTTAAATACATTTAAAGGGACATCGCACATGTAAATACCACACACTCTTATACACACACATGCCCCAAAGATCACAGCTAAGTCCCAACTTGAAGGAAGCATGGTCAAATGTCATCGCCATGACCCACCCACCCATCTGTTTTGAGCTGTGGTTGGCAGCAAATAATTAGCATTCACCAGGATGGCCAAGCCCAGCTTCCACTGTGGATCCCAACAGCCTGCCTCACAGCAAGAGACTCCGCTTTGGTGTAATTACCTATTCCTTGCACACCAGTTGCCCTGGTGTGATGTCAGCCCCTCCACATTGTTTATTTTAATTAAAACAGAAATTGCAGGTCTTAGGTGCTTGTAATTACAGCCCATGAACTAAATTGACTGAGGCCCCTAATTAACCTGAAACACGTCTACCTGGCTGGAGGTGTGAGTTTGGACTTGACTAGTTCAGGGCACTGCATCGGCACCAAAAACAGAGCAAGGAAAGGTCTATTAGGGATTCAGATAGGGCATTTGCCCTCCAAAAACTGCTACACACAGCCTGTACCCCTCAGACCACATTGTGGGTTCAATTTCAATTCCAAATGTACCTATTAGCCCAGGACACACTCAGCAAAAGTGTAGTGATAGCATCTAATAATCAACTAATGTAATCATCAATAGAATAGAAAGCAAAAACAAAGGAATAAAAAAATAAAAATAAAAAATCACATGATCATTCCAATAGATGCAGAAAAAAACTTTTAACAAAATCCAACACTCTTTTTTTAATAAAAATACTCAACAAACTAGGGATAGAAGAGAATTTCCTCAACCTGATAAAGAGCATCTATGAGAAACCCATAGCTACATCATACTCAATGGTGAGAAACTTTCTCCCTAAGGAGATGCTTTCTCCCTAAGATCAGGAACATGACAAGGATGTCTGCCCTTAACACTTCAATTCAGCATTGTTCTGGAGGTTCTGTCGCAGGCAATTGAAAAAGAAAAAGAAATACAGACATTCAGCTTGGAAAGGAAGAAGTAAAACTATCTCTATTTTTATGTGACATGATCTCACATATATAAAATCCTAAGGAATCCACTAAAAAATAGAACTAATAAATGAATTCAACAAGGTTGCAGGATACAAGATCAATATACAAAAATCAACTGTATTTCTATGCACTTGCAATGAGGAATCTAAAAATAAAGTTAAGAAAATAATTTAATATGCAATGGTTGGTAGGACTGTAAACTAGTTCAACCATTGTGGAAGTCAGTGTGGCAATTCCTCAGGGATCTAGAACTAGAAATACCATTTGACCCAGCCATCCCATTACTGGGTATATACCCAAAGGACTATAAATCATGCTGCTATAAAGACACATGCACACTTATGTTTATTGTGGCACTATTCACAAAAGCAAAGACTTGGAATCAACCCAAATGTCCAACAATGATAGACTGGATTAAGCAAATATGGCACATATACACCATGGAATACTATGCAGCCATAAAAAATGATGAGTTCATGTCCTTCGTAGGGACATGGATGAAATTGGAAATCATCATTCTCAGTAAACTATAGCAAGAACAGAAAACCAAACACGGCATATTCTCACTCATAGGTGGGAATTGAACAATGAGAACACATGGACACAGGAAGGGGAACATCACACTCTGGGGACTGTTGTGGGGTGGGGGGAGGGTTGTGGGGTGGGGGGAGGGGGAGGGATAGCATTAGGAGATATACCTAATGCTAAATGACGAGTTAATGGGTGCAGCACACCAGCATGGCACATGTATACATATGTAACTAACCTGCACATTGTGCACATGTACCCTAAAACTTAAAGTATAATAATAATAAAATTTAAAAAAAAACAAAATAGTAAAATAGAAACAAATTTAACAAAAAATATAAAACTTAACTCTGAAAACTTCAAAACATCGTTGAAAGAAATTTTAAAAGACCTATAAAACTCTAAAAACATTCCAGGTTCATGGATTGGGAAACTTAATATTGTTAAGATGGCAATATTCCTCAAATTGATCTACAAATTTAACACAATCCCTATCAGAATCCCAGCTTGCTTCTTTGTAGAAGTTGAAACTGATTATAAAATTCATATGTAATTTCAAAGGTCTCAGAATAGTCGAAATCATCTTGAAGAAAACAAAGTTTTCCCAAATGCCCATCAATTATAGACTGGATAAAGAAAATGTGGTACATATACACCATGGAATACTACATTGCCATAAAAAGGAATGAGATCACGTCCTTTGCAGGGATGTAGATGAAGCTGGAAGCCATCATCCTCAGCAAACTAACACAGGAACAGAAAACCAAACACCGCATGTTCTCACTCATAAATGGGAGTTGAACAATGAGAACACATGGACACAAGGAGGGGAACAGCACACACCAGGGCCTATTGGGGGTGGGAGATGAGGGGAGGGAACTTAGAGGATGGGTCAATAGGTGCAACAAACCACCATGGCGCACGTATACCTACGTAACAAACCTCCACGTTCTGCACACGTATCCCAGAACTTAAAGTAAAATTTAAAACAAAACTGCATGTTCTGCACATGTACCCCAGAACTTAAAGTACAATAAAAAATAAAATTTAAGAAAAAGAAAAGAAACAAAAATGAAAAGGCAACCCACAGAATGAAAGAAGATATATTCAAATGCTGTCTCTGATGAGAGACTTGTTCTAGAACATGTAAAGAGCTCTTAAAACTGGGTAATAAAAAGACAAATAACCCAATTTAAAGATAGGCAAAGGATTTGGATTGGCCTTTATCCAAAGAAGATATACAAATGGCCAATAAACACATAAAAAGACGCTCAACCATTAAGCAGGGAAATGCAAATCAAAACCACAATGGGATACCACTTCACGACAACAAAATTGCCTAGATAGGATTGCCTAGATAGCAACAAAATCAGAAAGAACAAAACATCAGTGTTGGAGCTATGCAGAAACTGCAACTCTCATACACTGCTGATGGAATATAAAATGGTGAAACCGCTTTGGGAAACAGCCTGAAAGTTCCTCAAAAAGTTCAACACAGAGTTACCATATGACCCAGCAATTTCACTCACAGTAGATAACCAAGAAAAATGAATACATATGTCACATAAAAAACTTTCACACAAGTGTTTATGTAATTACCCATAATAATAAATTATATTATGAATTAATTAGTCAAAAAGTAGAAATAACCCGAATATTAATATAAATCAACTTATTATAGACAATAGATGGTATATCCATACACTGGAATAAAATTCAGCCACAATGAATGAAATGTTGATATATCCTACCACATAGATGAACTTTGAAAAAATTAAAGTACATGAAAGAAGACAGTCACAAAATATCACATATTATATAATTATACTTAAATGGAATGGCCAGAATAGGTAAATCTATAGAGACAGGAAGTAGATTAGTGCTTGCTTAGGGCTGGGGAAGATAGCGGGGTAGGGGAGTGATTGATAAAGGATGCAGAGTTTCTTTGTGAAGTGAGGAATATATTCTAAAATTGACTGTAATGATAGCTGAACATATCTGTAACTATACTAAAAACCATTGAATTGTACTCTTTAAATGAATGAATTGTATGATATGTAAATTATATCTCAATGAAGCTGCTTTACTAAGTGTACTGGGTACCAAGTACATCCCAGGCACCATACAGGTGCTGATATAAAAGCCATGTCAAATACATAAACTGAGTGTCTTCTTTGTTTTTTAAATGATTCTTCCTCAATTTTTAGAAAATTAAGAAAAACTATAAGGAAGAAAAGAGAAATCATCTATAATCATACCTCCAGTGACAGCCATTCTTTATATTTTTCATGCATTTTCTCTGTTTCTTCCATTCAAAATCCTTTTAATGTATTGGATGCCATTTTGAACATCTTAAAATATATTTATATAACAAACCCTTACATGCTTACCAACCAATTTAAGGAATAAAACAACATCAACAGAAGAAAACACCATCTACATGCATAATTATCTTGAGGAAATAATCAGAGATTATCCAAGATGTATAGGATGCTCACCCCAGCACCACCCTTAACGGTAAAACAAGGAAAACACTGGCTGGGTGCAGTGGCTCACACCTGTAAATCCCAGCACTCCGGGAGGCGAAGATGGGGGTGGATTACCTGAAGTCAGGAGTTTGAGACCAGCCTGACCAACATGGTGAAACCCCATCTCTACTAAAAATACAAAAATTAGCCAGGTGTGGTGGCAGGTGCCTGTAATCCCAGCTACTTGGGAGGCTGAGGTGGGAGAATCGCTTGAACCCAGCAGGTGGAGATTGCAGTGAGCCGAGATCACTCCACTGCACTCCAGCCTGGGTGAGAGAGCGAGACTTCATCTCCAAGGGAAACACAAACTTAACAAAACTATCTCAGCGAAGGTTTTTTTTTTTTTTTTTCATCTTTGTGAATGTAAAAAAAAAAGTTTCTTTCATTTTTAATGTAAAGTTTTTGATAATAATGAGATATTTTTACAAATGTATTATCTTTTGATGCCTCAGCAAATTATATGTGCAAGTCTTATGGGCACTTTTTCTCTGGTTTTCTTTTTTATATGGTGATTTTTTAAAATCTCTGCATGTATTAAGGATAGTAACCATTCTGCCGTATATATTGTAAGTACTTTTCCAATTTGGACATTTTTCTTTTACTGTTGCCTATAATATTTTTAAAGATATAGATTTTTTTTTCAGTGGCCAAATATATTATTCTTATCCTTAAGATCTCTTCTATTGCTCTGAGGCTTAAAATGTCTTTCATCATCTGAAACTCAATTAAATATTTATTATATATTATTCTAGTATTTCATACTGGCAATCTTAACTTTTCACTATGCTGTGTTAAGTAAAATTTGTGTATATCATAACTGCCCAAAGCAATAACTGCCCGTATTTTAAAAAGTAACTCTTTAATCCATTTATAATTTAATTTAGGAGATAATGTGAGGTAAGGTTCTCATTTTATTTTATTCCAACACTCATTAAAAAATTCACCCCTTTCCAAATAATTAACATTTCTTTTATCTTCTATTAAGCTTATAGGTATTCTAGCGTGCAATTCAAGACTATCCCTTCTATTTCATGACATTATATTTTAATTGTTGTATAATGCCATATTGTTTCAACTACAGTAGTATATATGTCAAATACATAAGAATGACATTTTTACTTCCGTTGCAGGAGGCAATGCTTGTTTTGTCTAATGAAATTCAGAATCACTTTCAAAATCAAAATTCCAAACCATGTTAAATGTATGAATTGAGGGACTAATTAATATCTTTGCAATATACAATCTTTCCAACTAGATATATAGTTGTCTTTCTATTCATTCTTTTTTTATATTTCTAAGTTGAAGTTTCAGATCTGATTTTGGTTTCTTTCCAATATGTTATAATAAAGTTTCAGGTATACAAAAAAGTTGAAAGAATTTTATAGTGAGCACTTACACAGATTCTCTCATTGACACCTTAATTCCTTTATCTCAATCCATCTTGAGATTTTTATACACTTTAAATTATGTATATATATACACATGTATGTGTATATGTGTGTGTGTATATATATATATATATATATATATCAGTACATATCCTCTTAAATATTTCAGAATACATATCATTAACTGCAGTTCAGTATTTGTTTACAGGTTTTTGTGGTAAAATGTACACACAATGAAAGACAAAAATCTTAACTATATATTGGCTGAGTTTTGACAAATGCTTACATCTACGTACCCAAACCTCCATCAAGATGTAAACATTACATCATTCCAGGAAATTCCCTCATGTCCCTTTTTCATCAATGACCATTTCTTCCCCCAGAGTAAATCACTATTCTGTTTTTCTCCACCATGAATTAGTTTTGCCTATTTTAGAACAACATATTATGGAATACAGTTCCCATATGTACTCTTGTGGATGACTTCTTTCACATGACAAAACCTTTTGAGATTCCTCTGTGCTGTTGCATGTTCAATAATTTGTTCCTTTCTATTCCTAAGTAGTATTCCATTGCATGAATATACTGTAATGTGTTTATTCATTCTCCTATTGATAGACACCTGGGCTGTTTCCAGTTTATAATTATTATTATTATATACTAATAAGGTCTTGCTAGGAACATACTTGTTCAAACCTTTTTGTAGGCATATATTTTCAGTTTTCTTGGTTAATTACCTGGGATTCAAATTTCTGGGTCACAGGGTAGATATGTGTTCAGATTTATGAAAAATTATGAGACATTTTGCCAAACTCCCACTAACAATGTATGACAGTTCCAGTTACTCCACATTCTTGACAATTGGGATTGTTTCCATCTTTCATTTTAGAACTTCTGAAGGGTGAATAAGGATGTCACATTGTGGTTTGAATTTTCCTGATAAGTAATGATACTGAGTATTTTTATATCTGGTCATTGGCCAGGTGTATATATTTTGTGAAATGCCTGTCCAGTTAATTTGCCCATTTTTACTCCTTTATTATTAAATTGCAGGAGTTCTTTATACATCCTGGATACCAGTCTATTGTCAGATAACATCTGTTTTACTTATAATTTTATCCAGTTTGTAGATTGCCTACCTAACAGTGTCTATCTATGAGCAGAAGTTTTCTTAATAACGTCTATTTATGAGCAGAAGTTTCAAGCTTTGATGAAGTCTAATTTATCAGTTTTTCTGAGTCTCATCAAAGAAAACTTAGTCTATCCCTAAGTCGTAAAGATACTATCCTATATTTCTATTGAAAACTGTGTCGTTTGTATATTGTATAAAGTGGCAGTTAAAGTCCTTTTTTTCACGAGAATAACTGGCTATTGCAGCATCCTTAGTTAGAAGACTTTTCTTTCTGTATTGAATTGCTTTGATGATTCTATCAAAAATTAGTTGGCCAGTGGAGTGTGTTTATGAGCTTTCTGTTCTGTTCCACTAATCATTTGTTGATGGTTATGCCAGTACCACATTGTCTTAATCGCTTTAGCTTTAAAATGAGTCTTGAAATCAGATAGTATAAGTTGACTAACTGTTCTTCTTTATCAAGATTGCTTTATCAAAGTATTCTAGGTGCTTGCATTTATATATAAATAGTAGAGTCATTTTTTTCAGCTTCTGTAAAAGTCTTTCTATTGTGATTATGTTGAATCTATTGGTCAGTTGGGAGAGGATTAACATCTTGACAACGTTGTATCTTCGTATCCATAAATACCCATTGATTTGGGTCTTCTTTATTTACTCTCAGCAATGTTTTATAGTTTTCAGTGTAGAGTTCTTGTACATATACTGTTAAATCTAATCCCCAGTATTTTTTGTTTTTGATAATCTGTAAAGGGTTTCTTAAAATTTTACTTCCCAAACATTTGTTGCTAGTATATAAATAATAAAATTGATTTGTGTATGTTTACCTTGAATCTTATGAGCTCTCTAAATTCACGTATTACTTCTAGTAGATGTTTCATAGATTAAGATTTCATATTTAAACAATCATGACACCAGCAAATAAGCACAATTTTACCTCTTCCTATCTGTATGCATTTTTTTTATTTTTGGTTTTTGTCCTTTTGCAATGGCTGCAATTGCAGTACAATGTTAAATAGAATGGTGAGAGAGGGCATCTTTGCCTTGTTTCCAATCTTAGTGAGAAAGTGTTCAATATTTCACCAGTAAGTATGATGTTTGATGTATCTTTTTAATAAATAATCTTTATCAGATTGAGAAGTTTCTCTTTTATTACTAGATTGTTTTATTGCTAGATTAATGACTAGATTGTTTTTATCATGGGATGTTCATTTTTTGTCAAGTCTCTTTTCTCCTTGATGCATGTTTCTTCCTAGTTCTGTTAATGCAGTGGATTATACTGTTGGATTTTTAAGTGTTAAACGAACTTTATATTTCTGAGATAATTCTGACATAATAAAAAAGTCAGAATGTGTCATTCTTTTTATATACACTACTGGATTTGGTTTGCTAATATTTTGTTAAGGGTTTTTGAGGCTCTGTTCATCCAGGACATTTTGTCAGTAATTCTTTCTATCTTCCTTTAATTTTTTGGAACAAGAGGAAATATCTGTCAGATTTGGGCATTATAGTTTCATAAATGAGGGTCATAAAATGAATTAGGGAGTGTTTCTTCCTCCTCTATTTTCTGAAAGAGTTTGTAATCGATGTTATTTCTTCTTAAATATTGAGAGAATTCACTTGTGAAAATATTGAGACCTAGAATTTTCTTTGAGAGAAGATGTTTATTAACTTCTTTGACTCCACATTTACTTGGAGAATTTGGTATGTGTTTATTTGTGTGTTGGGGAAGGGGGTTATTTTAAGCCCTATTATTCTTTTTTATTCTTTTTTTTTTTTCAGCTTTTTATCTAATGGAGCTCTGCTCTACTGAGGTGGAATCCCTTCCAAATTTTCTTGCCTTATTCTTTAACATTCAAAATCAGCAGAACACATGAAAGTCTACAGTGTCCAGCAGGCCCTGCTGCTCAGTCTGTCCTTGTCTCTGTCCTCATCACATGACTTTACTTATAGTGTCTATTCCTCCCAGGATCCATGTATTAAGGTCACTACTTTCTACCCTGTCATTTTACAAAACATATGATCTTCAACAAATATATTGAGGATGGCAAGATTTGGCTGCCTTAAAAAGCAATACTCACAGACTTGAGAGATGGCCATCCAATTTTTTAATTGCTGCAGATGCTATGTCTCTGAGCCAATGCAAAGAGAGGGAGAGGGAAAGAGCATCTCCACTTTTACGATGGCAGGGCTGCACTGTTTCTGTGTCTTCATTAGAGAGGTTAATTGGAAATCAAAAGAGGCTGTGTCACGGGCAGCAATAGCTAGCCAGATGCCATTTTAAACTGGAATTTATCCAGCTGATTTCTTTGAAAATCTACCATGCTTTGCTCAATAGACACACTGCTGGCTGGCACCAAGGAAATGACTGGTACGTAAGCACACATTCAGCATTTAGTAGTTCATTTTTCCCTTCCTTCTGCTCCTTCAGCTGATCATGTCCTCAATTATACTCAGAAATGAGGGATTCCCTTCATGAATCAGTAAGGGTTGAGAGCAATGGCTAAGAGTTCCGACTGAGTCTTCCTCAACTTATCTGCATTCCTGGTTACTGCAAAGTTTTTATAAGATCCTGGAAATACCAGGCTATTTGAACCCATTCAGTTTTCTCTGGCTCATGCACCTCATCCATCAGCAAATTAAAACTTGGATGTGAGATGTCAGTGAAGGAAAGAGAAGCATGGTCCCTTAACTGCTACAAATAATATGCAAGTGAGCTAGCAGAGGTATGTCATAAAAGGGATGAGGGGCAAAAAGGATCTCCCTCCAGGCCTAGGAACATTCTGAATTTGATGCTTTCCTGTGGATTATAATCCCACAAGACACAATGCCAAATGCCATAACCCCAAATGTTGAAATCCCTGACATCCACATTTCTAAAGTCTAAAATTTCTAAGGTCTAAAATCCCAAAAATCACAAACACCGGATAGTTGCATCAGGTTAGGGAGAACGATTACTCTGTTAGTGTCTTTGTTTGGAAGTTAAGTATGGTTTAAGGAGATGCATATGGGTGCCAAGTTGACAAGAGGTGGACTTGTGAATTTAATTTTAGGTGTCAACTTGACTAGATTAAGGAGTCCCTAGAAACCTGATAAAGCATTATTTTGGGAGTGTCTGTGAGGTTGTTTCCAGATGAGATGAGTGTGAGTCTGAGTGAACTCCGTAGGGAAGATCTGCCCTCAACCTTGTCAGGCACCCTCCAATCAGCCAGGGCACAGAAGGCGAATCAATTTCTCTCTGAGAGCTGGGGCAGACTCTCTTCTGCTGCTTTGGACATCAGTACTCCAGGCCTGCTGGCCTTTGGACTTCAGTTGTTATACCTACAGCCCCGCAGGTAGTGAAGCTTTCGGTTCTTGACAGACCACAAGCTTCTCTGGTTCTCAACATAAAAACATTGAAATTTCCTCTGTAGTGTAAGAGATGTTATTTTTGTTCATTTTCGTTTTTGAAAGCTAAAATTTCTTGAGATCTCAGCTCTTTGCAAGACTGCATATGCAGTGGTGACCCATTGAGGGTTTTGATCAGTCTCATCAAAATACAGGTTGTCTGACACGATATTTCAAGTGACCACAGTTATAAAGCCGGGTGCAGCCAATTACCAACCATGATGATATGCATTCATACATTTCGCTTTTTGACCTATTTCTTTATGAATACATTTGTCTGATCATAACTGTGACACTCCTGCAAATGTTTTTAGTATACCTGTGTGTTTATGCTTATAAAAAATGTATGTTATTATTCCCTATTTCATTGTGTAAACTGGCCTAGGAAGTGTTCTGTCATGTTTTTATATGTTTCTCAGGAAAACCCATTTTAACATGTAAATAAATATTTTTTAAAGAATATTTTATTATTTTTTCCAGAATCATATTTTCAGGATTTTGATCTTTTGGGATTTCAACATTTGCAATTACGGCATTAAGATCGTATCTTCCAGGATTAGGATCAGCTTCTGAATACTTACAGTCCAATGCCAAGGAAGAAAGCTAATGGCCAAAATATTTAAATAGCTTAGTCTTTTGATGAACAACTAACTCAGCTATTTGAGTTGCTAATGTCAAAGCAAAGACAAAATTTCCAGGAATAACGTTCCAGAGCAAACTTGCTCAATTTTTAAATGCGTTTTAACAATGATCATGTATTGACAGAATAGAACAAGGATTTTTTTAAATTGATCTGCAGAAAAAAATGGCTCATCTATACCTCTCATGTCTAACATGGTAGCAATTAGCCACATGGGGCTATTAACCCATGTGAAATGTGGCTAATCCAAATTAATATGTGCTGTAAGTATATAACACACACCAGATACAAGTACAAAGACAAAGACATAGTATGAAAAAAGGAACGTATTTTACTAATAATGTCTCTGAGAAGTTGCATGTTAAAATAATCATATTTTAGATTTATTGGATTAAAGAAAATGTGTTATTAAAATTAATTTTACCTCTGTTTTTACTTGTTTAATGTGGTTCCTAGAAAATTTTAAATTACATATGTGGCTCATAGTAGATTTCTATTAGACAGCTCTAAACAATTAAAATATGGCATACTGGAAAAAGTTCTTGGGCATGTATATTAGTTCACCAGGGCTGCCATAGCAAAGTACCACAGATTGACATAAATAATAGAAATGTATTTCTCACAGTTCTGGGGGCTGGAGTCTGAGGTCACGGTGTTGGCAGGGTTGGTTTCTTCTGAGGCTTCTCTCCTTGGCTTGCAGATGGCCACCTCCTCCCTGTGCCTTCACATGGTCTTCAGCACCTGTCTGCATCCAAATTTCCCATTCCTATAAGGAGGACATCAGTCGGGGGAGGAGCCAAGATGGCTGAATAGGAACAGCTCTGGTCTACAGCTCCCAGCGTGAGTGACGCAGAAGACGGGTGATTTCTGCATTTCCATCTGAGGTACCGGGTTCATCTCACTAGGGAGTGCCAGACAGTGGGCGCAGGTCAGTGGGTGCGCGCACCGTGCGCGAGCCGAAGCAGGGTGAGGCATTGCCTCACTCGGGAAGCGCAAGGGGTCAGGGAGTTCCCTTTCCGAGTCAAAGAAAGGGGTGACGGACGGCACCTGGAAAATCGGGTCACTCCCACTCGAATACTGCGCTTTTCCGACAGCTTAAAAAACGGTGCACCACGAGATTATATCCCACACCTGGCTCGGAGGGTCCTACGCCCACGGAGTCTCCCTGATTGCTAGCACAGCAGTCTGAGATCAAACTGCAAAGCAGCAGCGAGGCTGGGGGAGGGGCGCCCGCCATTGCCCAGGCTTGATTAGGTAAACAAAGCAGCCTGGAATCTCCAACTGGGTGGAGCCCACCACAGCTCAAGGAGGCCTGCCTGCCTCTGTAGGCTCCACCTCTGGGGGCAGGGCACAGACAAACAAAAAAACAGCAGTAACCTCTGCAGACTTAAATGTCCCTGTCTGACAGCTTTGAAGAGAGCAGTGGTTCTCCCAGTACGCAGCTGGAGATCTGAGAACGGGCAGACTGCCTCCTCAAGTGGGTCCCTGACCCCTGACCCCCGAGCAGCCTAACTGGGAGGCACCCCCCAGCAGGGGCACACTGACACCTCACACGGCAGGGTACTCCAACAGACCTGCAGCTGAGGGTCCTGTCTGTTAGAAGGAAAACTAACAAACAGAAAGGACATCCACACCAAAAACCCATCTGTACATCACCATCATCAAAGACCAAAAGTAGATAAAACCACAAAGATGGGGAAAAAACAGAACAGAAAAACTGGAAACTCTAAAAAGCAGAGTGCCTCTCCTCCTCCAAAGGAATGCAGTTCCTCACCAGCAATGGAACGAAGCTGGACAGAGAACGACTTTGACGAGCTGAGACAAGAAGGCTTCAGACGATCAAATTACTCTGAGCTATGGGAGGACATTCAAACCAAAGGCAAAGAAGTTGAAAACTTTGAAAAAAATTTAGAAGAATGTATAACTAGAATAACCAATACAGAGAAGTGCTTAAAGGAGCTGATGGAGCTGAAAACCAAGGCTCGAGAACTACGTGAAGAATGCAGAAGCCTCAGGAGCCGATGCGATCAACTGGAAGAAAGGGTATCAGCGATGGAAGATGAAATGAATGAAATGAAGTGAGAAGGGAAGTTTAGAGAAAAAAGAATAAAAAGAAATGAGCAAAGCCTCCAAGAAATATGGGACTATGTGAAAAGACCAAATCTACGTCTGATTGGTGTACCTGAAAGTGATGGGGAGAATGGAACCAAGTTGGAAAACACTCTGCAGGATATTATCCAGGAGAACTTCCCCAATCTAGCAAGGCAAGCCAACGCTCAGATTCAGGAAATACAGAGAACGCCACAAAGATACTCCTCGAGAAGAGCAACTACAAGACACATAATTGTCAGATTCACCAAAGTGGAAATGAAGGAAAAAATGTTAAGGGCAGCCAGAGAGAAAGGTCGGGTTACCCTCAAAGGGAAGCCCATCAGACTAACAGCGGATCTCTTGGCAGAAACCCTACAAGCCAGAAGAGAGTGGGGGCCAATATTCAACATTCTTAAAGAAAAGAATTTTCAACCCAGAATTTCATATCCAGCCAAACTAAGCTTCATAAGTGAAGGAGAAATAAAATACTTTACAGACAAGCAAATGCTGAGAGATTTTGTCACCACCAGGCCTGCCCTAAAAGAGCTCCTGAAGGAAGTGCTAAACATGGAAAGGAACGACCGGTACCAGCCGCTGCAAAATCATGGCAAAATGTAAAGACCATCAAGACTAGGAAGAAACTGCATCAACTAATGAGCAAAATAACCAGCTAACATCATCATGACAGGATCAGATTCACACATAACAATATTAACTTTAAATGTTAATGGACTAAATGCTCCAATTAAAAGACACAGACTGGCAAATTGGATAAAGAGTCAAGACCCATCAGTGTGCTGTATTCAGGAAACCCATCTCACGTGCAGAGACACACATAGGCTCAAAATAAAAGGATGGAGGAAGATCTACCAAGCAAATGGAAAACAAAAAAAGGCAGGGGTTGCAATCCTAGTCTCTGATAAAACAGACTTTAAGCCAATAAAGATCAAAAGAGACAAAGAAGGCCATTACATAATGGTAAAGGGATCAATTCAACAAGAAGAGCTAACTATCCTAAATATATATACACCCAATACAGGAGCACCCAGATTCATAAAGCAAGTCCTGAGTGACCTACAAAGAGACTTAGACTCCCACACATTAATAATGGGAGACTTTAACACCCCACTATCAACATTAGACAGATCAACAAGACAGAAAGTCAAGAAGGATACCCAGGAATTGAATTCAGCCCTGCACCAAGCAGACCTAATAGACATCTACAGAACTCTCCACCCCAAATCAACAGAATATACATTTTTTTTAGCACCACACCACACCTATTCCAAAATTGACCACATACTTGGAAGTAAAGCTCTCCTCAGCAAATGTAAAAGAACAGAAATTATAACAAACTATCTCTTGGACCACAGTGCAATCAAACTAGAACTCAGGATTAAGAATCTCACTCAAAACCGCTCAACTACATGGAAACTGAACAACCTGCTCCTGAATGACTACTGGGTACATAACGAAATGAAGGCAGAAATAAAGATGTTCTTTGAAACCAACGAGAACAAAGACACAACATACCAGAATCTCTGGGATGCATTCAAAGCAGTGTGTAGAGGGAAATTTATAGCACTAAATGCCCACAAGAGAAAGCAGGAAAGATCCAAATTTGACACCCTAACATCACAATTAAAAGAACTAGAAAAGCAAGAGCAAACACATTCAAAAGCTAGCAGAAGGCAAGAAATAACTAAAATCAGAGCAGAACTGAAGGAAATAGAGACACAAAAAACCCTTCAAAAAATTAATGAATCCAGGAGCTGGTTTTTTGAAAGGATCAACAAAATAGATAGACCACTAGCAAGACTAATAAAGAAAAAAAGAGAGAAGAATCAAATAGACGCAATAAAAAATGATAAAGGGGATATCACCACTGATCCCACACAAATACAAACTACCATCAGAGAATACTACAAACACCTCTACGCAAATAAACTAGAAAATCTAGAAGAAATGGATAAATTCCTGGACACATACACTCTCCCAAGACTAAACCAGGAAGAAGTTGAATCTCTGAATAGACCAATAACAAGATCTGAAATTGTGGCAATAATCAATAGCTTACCAACCAAAAAGAGTCCAGGACCAGATGGATTCACAGCCGAATTCTACCAGAGGTACAAGGAGGAACTGGTACCATTTCTTCTGAAACTATTCCAATCAATAGAAAAAGAGGGAATCCTCCCTAACTCATTTTATGAGGCCAGCATCATTCTGATACCAAAGCCTGGCAGAGACATAACCAAAAAAGAGAATTTTAGACCAATATCCTTGATGAACATTGATGCAAAAATCCTCAATAAAATACTGGCAAAATGAATCCAGCAGCACATCAAAAACTTATCCACCATGATCAATTGGGCTTCATCCCTGGGATGCAAGGCTGGTTCAATATATGCAAATCAATAAATGTAATCCAGCATATAAACAGAGCCAAAGACAAAAACCACATGATTATCTCAATAGATGCAGAAAAGGCCTTTGACAAAATTCAACAACCCTTCATGCTAAAAACTCTCAATAAATTAGGTATTGATGGGACGTATTTCAAAATAATAAGAGCTATCTATGACAAACCCACAGCCAATATCATACTGAATGGGCAAAAACTGGAAGCATTCCCTTTGAAAACTGGCACAACACAGGGATGCCCTCTCTCACCACTCCTATTCAACATAGTGTTGGAAGTTCTGGCCAGGGCAATTAGGCAGGAGAAGGAAATAAAGGGTATTCAATTAGGAAAATAGGAAGTCAAATTGTCCCTGTTTGCAGACGACATGATTGTATATCTAGAAAACCCCATTGTCTCAGCCCAAAATCTCCTTAAGCTGATAAGCAACTTCAGCAAAGTCTCAGGATACAAAATCAATGTATAAAAATCACAAGCATTCTTATACACCAACAACAGACAAACAGAGAGCCAAATCATGAGTGAACTCCCATTCACAATTGCTTCAAAGAGAATAAAATACCTAGGAATCCAACTTACAAGGGATGTGAAGGACCTCTTCAAGGAGAACTACAAACCACTGCTCAATGAAATAGAAGAGGATAAAAACAAATGGAAGAACATTCCATGCTCATGGGTAGGAAGAATCAATATCGTGAAAATGGCCATACTGCCCAAGGTAATTTACAGATTCAATGCCATCCCCATCAAGCTACCAATGGCTTTCTTCACAGAATTGGAAAAAACTACTTTAAAGTTCATATGGAACCAAACAAGAGCCCGCATTGCCAAGTCAGTCCTAAGCCAAAAGAACAAAGCTGGAGGCATCACGCTACCTGACTTCAAACTATACTACAAGGCTACAGTAACCAAAACAGCATGGTACTGGTACCAAAACAGAGATATAGATCAATGGAACAGAACAGAGCCCTCAGAAATAACGCCGCATATCTACAACTATCTGATCTTTGACAAACCTGAGAAAAACAAGCAATGGGGAAAGGATTCCCTCTTTAATAAATGGTGCTGGGAAAACTGGCTAGCCATATGTAGAAAGCTGAAACTGGATCCCTTCCTTACACCTTATACAAAAATCAATTCAAGATGGATTAAAGACTTAAACGTTAGACCTAAAACCATAAAAACCCTAGAAGAAAACCTAGGCAATACCATTCAGGACATAGGCATGGGCAAGGACTTCATGTCTAAAACACCAAAAGCAATGGCAACATAAGACAAAATTGACAAATGGGATCTAATTAAACTAAAGAGCTTCTGTACAGCAAAAGAAACTACCATCAGAGTGAACAGGCAACCTACAAAATGGGAGAAAATTTTTGCAACCTACTCATCTGACAAAGTGCTAATATCCAGAATCTACAATGAACTCCAACAAATTTACAAGAAAAAAACAACCCCATCAAAAAGTGAGTGAAGGACATGAACAGACACTTCTCAAAAGAAGACATTTATGCAGCCAAAAAACACTTGAAAAAATGCTCATCATCACTGGCCATCAGAGAAATGCAAATCAAAACCACAATGAGATACCATCTCACACCAGTTAGAATGGCAATCATTAAAAAGTCAGGAAACAACAGGTGCTGGAGAGGATGTGGAGAAATAGGAACACTTTTACACTGTTGGTGGGACTGTAAACTAGTTCAACCATTGTGGAAGTCAGTGTGGCGATTCCTCAGGGATCTAGAACTAGAAATACCATTTGACCCAGCCATCCCATTACTGGGTATATACCCAAATGACTATAAATCATGCTGCTATAAAGACACATGCACACGTATGTTTATTGCGGCATTATTCACAATAGCAAAGACTTGGAACCAACCCAAATGTCCAACAATGATAGACTGGATTAAGAAAATGTGGCACATATACACCATGGAATACTATGCAGCCATAAAAAATGATGAGTTCATATCCTTTGTAGGGACATGGATGAAATTGGAAACCATCATTCTCAGTAAACTATCGCAAGAACAAAAAACCAAACACCGCATATTCTCACTCATAGGTGGGAATTGAACAATGAGATCACATGGACACAGGAAGGGGAATATCATACTCTGGGGACTGTGGTGGGGAGGGGGGAGGGGGGAAGGATAGCATTGGGAGATATACCTAATGCTAGATGACGAGTTAGTGGGTGCAGCGCACCAGCATGGCACATGTATACATATGTAACTAACCTGCACAATGTGCACATGTACCCTAAAACTTAAAGTATAATAAAAAAAATAATAAAAATAAAAAATAAAAAATAAAAATAAAAAATAAAAAAAAAAGTCAGGAAACAACAGGTGCTGGAGAGGATGTGGAGAAATAGGAACACTTTTACACTGTTGGTGGGACTGTAAACTAGTTCAACCATTGTGGAAGTCAGTGTGGCGATTCCTCAGGGATCTAGAACTAGAAATACCATTTGACCCAGCCATTCCATTACTGGGTATATACCCAAAGGACTATAAATCATGCTGCTATAAAGACACATGCACATGTATGTTTATTGCGGCACTATTCACAATAGCAAAGACTTGGAACCAACCCAAATGTCCAACAATGATAGACTGGATTAAGAAAATGTGGCACATATACACCATGGAATACTATGCAGCCATAAAAAATGATGAGTTCATGTCCTTTGTAGGGACATGGATGAAATTGGAAATCATCATTCTCAGTAAACTATCGCAAGAACAAAAAACAAAACACCGCATATTCTCACTCATAGGTGGGAATTGAACAATGAGATCACATGGACACAGGAAGGGGAACATCACACTCTGGGGACTGTTGTGGGGTGGGGGGAGGGGGGAGGGATAGCATTGGGAGATATACCTAATGCTAGATGACGAGTTAGTGGGTGCAGCGCACCAGCGTGGCACATGTATACATATGTAACTAACCTGCACAATGTGCACATGTACCCTAAAACTTAAAGTATAATAATAAAAAAAAAAGAAGGACATCAGTCATATTGGATGAAGGCCCACAGGAAAGAAAGGCCTCATTTAATCTTAATTACCTCTTTAAAAATCCTATCTCCAAAAGCGATTACGTTCTGAGGTACTAGGGGTTTAGGGTTGCAAGAACAGGAATTTGGGGGGATACAAGTCAGCCCATAACAGCATGACATTGTCCTGGGTTTGGAACTTGTGTTCAGTATTTACTAGCTATATGATCCTCAGAAAGAAATGTCCCTTCTCTTTACCCAAAATTTATTACCATTAAAACAGGGATAATTTATTATATTTCATGATATGTATGTGGGTATATGTATATAATATTTTATCTTAAGCATTTTGTCAAGTTATTAGGTATCTCACTATAATATAAATAAGTTTGAGGGCTGCATTTTTCCACTTCTGCCACTATACCAACATGTATTTAACCAATCCACTCTTATAGTACATCAAATTGTTTCTAACTTTCTACTAACTTTCTACTCTAACTGTCTACTCTACTTGTAGTAAGTCACAAGTCAGTTGAGTCAGTGCCAGCAAAGTCATGCTTCCTCCAGGGGTTTAGTGTAGGATCCTGCCTAGGCTCTTCCAGCTTCTGGTGGCTCCTGACATTCCTTGGCTGGTAGCAGTGTCACTCCAATGCCTGCCTCTGTCTTCACATGGCCTTCTTCCTTGGGTCTCTTTGCATCTTCTCCTTTTCTGTCTCTTAGAAGGACACCTGTGATTGGATTTAGGGCCCACCCTAATCCAGGATGATCTCACCTCAACTGTATTAGTCTATTGTTATGCTGCTGATAAAGACATACCTGAGACTGGGTGATTTATAAAGAAAAAGAGATTTAATGGACTCACAGTTCCATGTGGCTGAGAAGGCCTCACAATCATGGTGGAAGACAAAAGGCATGTCTTACAAAATGGCAGGCAAGAGACAGAATGAGCTTGTGCAGGGGAATTTCTCTTCATAATACCATCAGATCTCATGAGGCTTATTGACTACCACGAGAACAGCAAGGAAACACATGTCCACATGATTCAATTGCCTCCCACACACGTGGGAATTTTGGGAGCTACAATTCAAAATGAGATTTGGGTGGGGACACAGCCAAACCATAACAGTGCTATAATGAATAAGCTTGAATGTATCTTTATATCATTCATATCTCTGATATTTCCTTAGCAATAAATTCTGAGAAGCAGAATTAACTGGTCAAGGGATATGTATCTTTTAAGATTCTTTTACATCTGTTGAGAAATTCAGGAGGTAGACTCCCAACATTAGGAATAAAATTTCATTTTTCCCCATACCATGGCAAGAACTAGGGATTATCATTTTTTTAAATATATTTGTCTATTTGATGGGTGAAAATGATATCTTTTTACTTAATTTTTATTTTTTCACCATTTCAACAATTATTTAAATTATTTCCAAAAAAATGTATTTTAAAACAAGGAGAGCCTTCTGCCCTGCTGACTGGATATTTGAAATGTTCACAGAGCCCTCGGGAGTTTTGGTTCTTCATTCAAACTTGCAATTCCATAGAGTTTCTCTATCACATCTCAACTGACTTTTGTCATGCTCTCCATATATGTAGTTTTTTAAGATTGCCAACTCTATATTAGTTGCCTACAGCTTCCACAACAACTTACCCCAAAGTTGGTGGCTTAAAACAACAGAAGTTTATTCTCTCACAATTCTGGAGGCCAGCAGTCCAAAATCAAGGTGCCAGCAAAGTTATGCTTCCTCCAAAGGTTCTAGTGTAGGATCCTGCCTTGGCTCTTCCAACTTCTGATGGCTCCTAACATTCCTTGGCTGGTGGCAGCATCATCCCAATGTCTGCCTCTGTCTTTACATGACCTTCTTCCTTGAGTCTCTTTGCATCTTCTCCTTTTCTGTCCCTTAGAAGGACACTTGTCATTGGATTTAGGGCCCACCCTAATCCAGGATGATCTCACCTCAAGCTCCTTACCTTAATTACACCTGCAAAGATCTCATTTCCAAATAAGGTCACATTCACAGGTTCCAGGGGCTAGGACTGGACATATCCCTTAGGGAACAGTTTTCAGTCCATTATGCCTCCAGAGCCCAGCTCCTTTGAAGTTCCCCATGGAGTCAGTTCACTTCCATTCCATTAGCTGAATGGTGAGTGTGCTACTGCCCCCACTATTTGGTTTCTCTTGACACATGAGAAACCAAATAGTAATGGCTACAACTAAATAAAGGAATTGTTTGTCTTGTTTCTATAATGTCATGTGAAGAGTTTCACTTTTTTTTCATATACAATGAACATTTGTTGCTATGCCTAGGACAGTCTACTGACTTAGGGTGAGCAGGGGGGCAGAGAGGAGCAGGTGTCACATGTTGAACACACAATGCCCCCATCAAAAACCTCCATTAAAAAACTCAGATTCTATGATGGAAAGAATGACAAAAATAAAACGATTTCAATATGAACTGAACATTGATGAGTAATATAAGCCAAACTTCCTAGGGCATCTAAGAAAGGAGTGTGCTATTCTGCCTGAGAAAAGCCAGGATGGAGGAGACATTGGACGTGGACAAGGAGGGATGACATTGATCCATCCAGTGGCTCAGGAGGGAAGGGCATTCCAGGCAGAGGGAACAGTGTGTTCTAGGCATAGACTCAGAAGTGTGCATGGGAAGTTTATTGAGGAGGTGGGATATCCAACATACCCGGAGTGCAAAGCAGCAGTAGGGCCATACGCAGAGTATCCCAATTAGAAAGTCTTATTGAAAGAAAATAAGATAAATTTGTGAATAACACAAAATGAGGTACAGTTCCGAGTCCCCCACCAAAATGCCGATCTCTCCCTCAGTAAAGGCCAGACATAAAAGGGTACCGCGTGATTCCATTTAAGTGACGTTTCTAGAACAATCCAAATCTATAGTGATTTAAAAAAAAAAAAAAAGCAAGTTAGTGCTTGTCTGGGGCAAAGTGTGCAGGGAGGTTGTGTGTAAAGAGACAGGAAGGAGTGGTCCGGGTGACAGAAATGTTCTATGCTTTGATTGCAGTGATGGTTACCCAAGTATATACATTTGTCAAAACTCACAAACAGTCCCCTTAGGTGTGTGGATTTCATTGTATATTTATACCTCGATAAAGATGATTTTTAAAATAAACAACTAAAAATGTAGGAGCAAAAGGGAATATTCACTTAGAATGAGAAATAAATTACAACTAATTATAAATTTTATCAATAAAAAGCTGAAAAGTACCAGAAACATCTCAGCCATTCAGAAAAATAGCCATTTTGTGCATTAATTAACTGCCAACCTACTTTGATAACATTGTTTTTCCTACTTGTTTTGGCTTCATTCTCTTTGTCTCTTCCCATGTCAGTAGTAGTATAACAAGTTTTATAATATTAATGGTTGATCAGTTTGTCTTTTATTACTGATAATTTAGAAAATGTCTCTCCACTTCCTCTTTATTCATATCCTTTGTATTTTTTAAGGATTGTCACAAAGTTTGGCAAAACCTCCATGAATTTTTTTTCATATTTGAGCTCTGGAACTTGTAAGGATTGTCCACAGACTAGCTTCCAGCTCTGTACATTTCAAACTTGGTTTCTCCGCCATACTTTGGGCACCACAGAACACGTTCACGTCGTGAAACAGCCTCTGGCCCCAAACCTTCACTTGGCAACATTCACACGTCACATGTGAGTCGGCACAGTAGGTGGTACCAGTGTCCTTGGAAGCAGATTTCGACACTGGGATGATTAGCAATTACTTACCTATATATGGAAGCGACTGCAAATCACACAGCTATAAGCCCAAACTAAGTGTATCCCCAACTCAATATCTTCTTAGCCAGATTCCCAAAGTCCTTGGGACCACTCTGACAGTACAGAAGAGACGGAGGAATGGTACAAATATCAGAGAAGAAGAGAGAGTGGCCTTAACCTGTATCAGTTTAAATATCTTATTTTCACAAATTTGGCAGAACCACATGGCCATGGGAATACATTGCTAGGACTGCTAGCAAGGACTCTAAAGCTGAAAAACCTCAGGGGCTGCTCAGCGAGGCTGCCTCAGGGCAATGGCTGCCGTGGGTAGTTTTGGGAAAGTGGTCGGGACCAGATTTGGAGAGCTTTCAGTCAGGTGCTGAAATACAGCCTTTAACCTCCAGGCAGAGGGGCTTTTCCTTTAACGAAGAGAACAGAATCACTTTGTATTGGTGGGGGAACTCTGGCAGCCATGGAAAGGGTTGTTTCAGGGTTTACTGTGTGTTTGTTTTTTTTAGTTTCTTCTTTTAACTCACAGCATTTCTTATGCAACCCCCCTCAAAATAAAAATACCTTTTCTATTTAAGTGTCTTTAAATTAAGAAAACTGTATTAAATACATTAAAGATAATTTTGAAAAAAGCCCAGAACTCCCTCCTACCACAGCCAACCAATTTCACCAAGCTAAACTTGTTTAAGTCACTTAATTATCTAAGTGAACAAAGTGGTTCAGAACATACACTGCAAAGTAAAATTCCTCACTTCAAAATTTGGCACCACCGCTTCCTAACTCTGTGACTCTAGGCAAATTATCTAAGCTCTGCAACCTCAGTTTCCTCATCTGTAAAACAGAAAAAACAATAGAAGCTAAGTGTAGAGTCACTGTGCAGATGAAATGAGCTGATTCACTGGGAGCACAGGGCACCATTTCTGACTCAATCAATGTTAGCAGTGATGAATATTTTTGTCTACCCTTCCCCAGGCAGATATGTTTTATTGAGTCTCCACCTCTGCAGGCTCTTTTTCATGATTCTTTATCATTATGCCAACCATTAAAATATTCAGGGCCAAGCGAAACATTTCAACTAAAAACAGCTAGTTGAATGCGTTGTGTGGCCGGTTTCCTGAGAGCACTTGAGGGGAGTCGTAAGGTGTCGGAGAAATTAGTCACTGAGAAGGGACACAGAAAGAGGGAAGCCAAGACAAACTGTGTTAGTCAGGACTCTTTGGGTTTCAATAGACAAAAGCCCAACTCAAACATATTTAAGAATAAAAAGGCAAGATTGGCAGAGCATGGAGGCTCACAACTGCAATCCTGCACTTTGGGAGGCCAAGGCAGGCAGATCCCTTGAGGTCAGGAGATTGAGACCAGCCTGCCCAACATAGCTAAACCCTGTTTCTACTGAAAACACAAAAATTAGCTAGGCATGGTGGAGGGCGCCTGTAGTCCCAGCTACTTGGGAGGCTGAGGCAGGAGAATTGCTTGAATCCCAGAGGCAGAGGTTGCAGTGAGCTGAGATCGCACCACTGCACTCCAGCCTGGGCCACAGAATGAGACTCTGTTTCAAAAAAAATTTTTTTAAAGACAATATTGTCCCCTACGACAGAAGGGAAATGGGGTAATGGTACTGCATGCTTATCTGGATCAAGGAGCTCAAATAATATTGTCAGGCATCTCCACTTTCTCTCAGCTTTGTGTCCCTCTGTACGTTTCCTCATTTTCTCCTCTAGCTATCGTGATGCAGAGGGCAGTGGGCATGTCCCCAGACAACCCCAGGCTGACATCATTGCTGTTTAGCATCAACCAAGGGAAGAGCTCGTCAGCTTGCCTCATGTGGCCACAGATGGTAGGATATTGTCCTTGGCAACCTCACCAGAACCCTAAGAAGGGAAGGGTGAGGTGATATTCCCAAGAGAAAGGGTGAAGGGATGCAAAACAGACAGAGAGATGCCACTTGACAAGGGTTCTCACGGCCAAGGTCAGCCATTGCGTCTTCAATCACAATTTCCATTTCAAGACTCATTTCCCACCCACAGGGTGTGAGCTTCTTGGAGGCCTCAAATGGTGGGAGTCTGTCACCCACATGGACTCTGCAGCAAGCCGCCACCTACTTCTTCATAAGAGGCAAACTCGCTCAGAGGCCTGGGCTGCGGCTGTGGGCGCCCAGTCAGGCACTGGGCATTCTTGGGCCCGGGCAGTTGCTGAGTCAAAGGGCCGCGGGCCAAGGCACGGGCTACCCTATCCTGCTCCCCTCAGATGGGTGGTACTGAATGTTCTCCAGGCAATGCAGGGCTGCTGTGCTACTTTAATTGGAGACGGTGATGGTGAAAACTTCAGGGGAAATTCAGGTGCCAAATGCCTCTCCTAGAGGCGCATTAAAAGTGTCTGGTAGTTGACCAACCCAAATAGCAGGCATCTCTGGGGAATTTCCCAGCAGGGGCCTCGCCCTATCACCTCCTCCCACCTCCCAGCACAGGAGAAAGAATCCTGCCATCCAGACACACCTGGCTCTGCCTCCGCCCCTTCCAACCTGCAGATTCTTAAGCAATTTTCTTCACCTCTCTAGGCCTCAATTTCCTTATTCATAAAATAGGAATTATACTATTTTGTCTGGAATAATAAGATAATGGCCATAGATCTATTTGAATTGTTTATTTTTACTTAAGTCAGTTTTGGCAAATTATATTTTTCCTAGAAGCATTCCCTTCATAAAGATGTCCAATGTTTTGGTGACCAGGCACAGTGGCACACACCTGTAATCCCAACACTTTGGGAGGCCGAAGTGGGCAGATCACATGAGGTCAGGAGTTCAAGACCAGCCTGACCAACACTGTAAAACCCTGTCTCTACTAACAAT
Source organism: Pan troglodytes (assembly GCF_028858775.2). Classification (NCBI taxonomy): domain Eukaryota; kingdom Metazoa; phylum Chordata; class Mammalia; order Primates; family Hominidae; genus Pan; species Pan troglodytes. The sequence continues at coordinate 46,898,092 of NC_072419.2, forward strand.
ACAAAAATTAGCTGGGCGTGGTGGCACACGCCTGTAATCCCAGCTACTCAGGAGGCTGAGGCAGGAGAATTGCTTGAACCCGGGAGGCAGAGGTTGCAGTGAGCCAAGATCACACCACTGCACTCTAGCCTGGGCAACAGAGTGAGACTCCATCTCAGAAAAAAAAAAATGTATGTCCAATGTTTTGGTATAAAATTATTCACCTATCATTTTGTTATTTGTAATGTCTGTCTGCTGTATATGTAGCGAGACTTTCCTTTTCATTTCCAGCTTTTTTTGTAGAATCCATTTGGGTTTGTTGAACCTCCCTAATAGGCCTTATGTTTGTATTATTAACTTTTGCTCTTATTTTGTTATTTCCTTCCTATGTTCTAAACCTTTCTGGGGTTTAGTCTATTATTCTGTTCCTATCTGACAGTGGTAGCCGGTAATCAACCGGGTTGGTCACACACGCAGTGCCCTACAAGTTTTGTCACCCTATGTCACATTGTGTCCCACATGGTCTTCTTTAGTACTCCCAACAACCCTTAGCTCTGAACTCGTCAACAGCCTGTCTGGTCTTAGATCCATTTGGCACCCTTCCTCTGACCTCCTGTGGGATCTACGCTCCCCAGGGTCCCTTGTCCTCCGGCATCAGGGTAATTTTAACCAATGGGAAGCATGTGAGCAAGACTACAAGAGAGAAGCCAGGATATGTTTCTCCCTTCCCCTCTGCTCCTAGTGGCATCTCTGGCAGTAATTACTGCTATGGTGCCACACCCACGGGGCAAAAACCAACATGGCCTTAGCTTCTGCCAATGGCCAGACTCCTAGAATCTGATAACAATACCTCCTCCCATTGTTCCTGCAGCCCTAAGGGGGCAGGTGCAGCTTCCGGCTCTTACTAAAATCTGAATTGCCTCTCAGTGTCTTCAGTCATTTGTGTGACTAACTCCCTGTATTAAATTTTCTTTGTTTGAAAAACCTTGAGCAATTCCCATTTCTTGGCTGGCAATTGATGAATACAAACCCTTTTTATAGGTGAACCCTAAAGTGAGGTTCAGAGAATTTAAGAGAGAAGATATAGAAATATGAGTACTCAACAAAAAAAAAGAAAGAAAAAAGAAATGCCAGTAATGAAAACACCAGCACAGAGCCTGAGCTCAGATCTAACTCTGATATTTTCTAGCTGTGAGATCTTCTGAGCCTCTGTTTTCCCATATGCAGATGTGGATGGTGACTACACCTACTGCTTAGGACTGTTGTGAAGATGAATGCAGCCACTATTTCTGACATTTAACTAAGCAAAAAGCCTGGCACATGGCCACACAGCTAAACATTGGCTGAACTGGGATCCAAATTTCCTATTTGGTGCTTATTACCTTGTGCCAAGCAGCCTGAATCAAGTTGCTGATGATTTTAGTTCTCATGAAGGGACTTCCTGTCTTAACCTTGTGGACTGGATCCTTTCCTCAGAGATTTTCCCCCTAAGAACTCCTTTCCCTCCTCCCCGCACCATCTCCGCCACATGAAATGATCTCCTCTCTTCCCCCACTGAATAATTGCAAGTGGCTCTCAAGCTGATTTGTCCTCCCAACTTCCCATAAGGAACCAGATCCCTAGGCATAGCTGCAGGGTATAACTCAGCCTCAGCCTCCGCCTCCCTGAAAGCCAGCACCAAGGAGGGCTATCAGAGACCCCAACACATGGCCCAAGGCCCCTGTGCCCAAGAGCCCCCTGAACCTGCTCAGAGGTGTAATTAAGTGAACTTTGAAAGCAGCCCTCCCACTGTGGGCTCACAAACCCCAAGGAACCCTGTCTCTAATATCCCTGTGAAAGTCAGCCTAGCCATTCACCAAGGAGGAAGAGACTGCAGCCTATGAGCGTAGAGTCTGGAATCCTACCCTGGCTTTATTTGGGACACTTTGGGCCCAAAGACTCTGATTTTGGTGTCTATTGAGTCACATCTCTTCTTCCCTCCTTTGGGAGAAATACGTCCTTGCTTATCAGTGCTGAAGCCTCTACCACTTACAATCAGTTTCGAGGATGAACCTCTGGGATCCAACAGAGACTTAGACTCAAGAAAGGAGGGTTAAGCTGGTGCAATACTCACCCATCTAAAGCCAGGGCATCATGGAGTACATCCTGGAGTAGCTGCCTTCTCAATATACCCCCATTTGGGGACTCCTAGATGGTTTGCTCTCGTAGGCATGCCTTGGCCCCCAAAAGTAAGATTCTTAGTGCATGCATGTGGTCACTGACATGGTCATTCATTCATTCAACAAAACTGCCATGATTCCAGCATCATCTGCCCTCTAGACAGAAGAAACACTGCCCCATCCCTGTCGGGGGCTACACATACAAAGAAACAAAGCAGCCTTGAATCCACCCTTTTATGAGCTGAGTGATTTTCATTATTTCTTGCATTTTAAAATTATTTTAAACATTACCTCCTCTTAGGATGCCCATGATGTCAGAACCATGGCAGTTTTGATGAATGAATCAATAATAAGGGAATATTATTAGAAAGCTAATAATGTCCCTTAACTTTCAGAGGTACCCTTATGTTAATAATCAGGTATAGTCTTATGTATTTTGTCCTATATTTATAAAACATAGATACGGCTTGAGGTTTGGAGAAGTAGGTTGTTTTATTTTGGTTTTGGTTTAGTTTTTTGTTTTGTTTTACGAAAATGAGATTATGCTATATAAATTTCTTGGCAAGTTGCTTATCTCAGTCATCAGACCACAGCTATCACTTCAGATCAATCCACTTATATTTGATTCATTTCATAGCTGTATCCTACGTCATATCACACCATATTCAGTCATTCCCCTGTAAGGAAGTGGGAAATACATGTTCACAGCGTTAAGCCATTGCCGTTTTGTTGCAGGATCTAGTATTACCCTAATCCAGTGGTTCTCAAAGTGTGGTTCCCACAGAAGCAGCATCAGCATCATCTAGGAAATTGTTAGAAATGCAAATTTTGGGGTCTGTCCCAGAACTACCACATCTTAAACTCTGGGGTGGGTCACGGAAATCTGTGTTCTGGCGTTCTACAGGTGATTCTTGAACACATGTTAAAGTTTGAGAACCACTGCCCTAACCTGTACCACGTCATTCATCTTCCACGAGGACTATGTCCATTTGTTTGCCCTCCACAAACAATTGCAGCAATTACAGCTGGATGCCAGCTTCTTTGCAGAAAATGTTTTCTCAATCTGGAAAAATACAAGAAGTTTCTAGATAAGCAAACTTAGATGAGAACAAGCTAGCTACCCAGTTGCTAATTAACTCATTAATTCACTCTTTCAGGATGTATTGAATTTATAGTCACAGGCATAATGCAAACATATGCCCCTGTGTAACATATTTGGGGAAATGTGACAAGCAGATTTTTCTCAAATGATCTGGATGCCCGATGTGATTCTTCCTTAGGTGCAAAGAGGTTGCAATTGGTGAGTTCTGTTTGCAAAAGACCAACCACCTGGAAATGCAAGCGTGGAAGCCATGAGAGTGCCAAAAAATGTGGAAGATGGAGGCAGAGAGAACCAGACTTGAATCCTGGCCCCACCTCTCACCCACACTCCCTGAACCTCAAGTTTTGCATCTATAAAACTGTGGTGATAATAAAACCTACCTATAGGGCTGTTGATCCAAACTGTATTTTGTAGCTCCTCCAGGGAAGTTTTCCAGTCAACCTAATGCTTCTCTATGACTGTTCAGGGAATGAAAAAATGAGGAAGGAATTAATGAATTATTTCATGAAAATGCCATTTTCCTCTGCTTCTTTCATGTTAAGAATTATATAGAGCATGTGCCACTGCTGCCTTCTTCATGAAACCCCCTGAGAGGCAAGGGTGGGGTGGAAGGTGAGGATGGCCATGGGAGTAAGCAGTAAAGCTCCTGAGCCGTCATGAGCCTGGCTGTCCATTCAGGAGCTATGAATGGAATGGTAACTAAGAGGAGCAGGGGGTTTCAAGCTTGAGCATGCATTAGATTCCCCTGGAAGTTTTTTAAAGCACAGATGACTGAGCCCCACCCCAGAGTTTTCAGATTAAGTAGATCTAGGGTGGTGCCTGAGATTTTTCATCTCTAACACGTTCCCAGACAATGCTGATGCTGCTGGTCTGGGGATCACACTTTGAGAACCACTGGGTTAGGTCAATGACCCAGGCTGATGAAGTCTCCACCATAATCAACAGTTGGTTTCTAAGATTACACTGAGTGTTGACATCCCACTGGCAGGAGAGCAAACAAATGAAGAAACTCCACCTTCTTCTTAAGCTCCCTGGCCAGAAAGTGATGCACATTCCTTCCACTCACATGTCATAGGCCCCACCTTTGCAAAAGGACCTGGGAAATTTAGTCCTTGGATGGGCTCCTTCTTAGTAAGCCACTTTCTTCCCAGGCATGCAAAGGGGTCACAGATCACTTAGTGTTGAGCCACTGCCACTGCCATACATGACAAGTCATCACCTCATCTCCAAATCTTGGGCCTTGCCACCGAGATGTGGGTTAGCCCAGCCACAACCTCAATTCAGATTCTGAGAGCTAAAAATGTACTGTGAACAGAACATGCTCTGGAAGTCATGGGAGAAGGGGAAGCAGGACCTATGGAAATATGGATACCTGGGCCTCATCTTCCTTAGACTGCTTCTCAATGACACAAGTCCATGAATGTCTCCACTCCCACTGAGGGCACAGTGTGTACAGTGGAACCATGGACTTGCAGTCGGATGGAAGAGCCATCACTCACCAGCTGTGTAACTTTAGGCCTCTCTGCCCCGGTAGGTATTGCTGGTTGACGTAGGGCAGCACCCAGATTGTAGCTCCTCCACTTCCTGCCAGGCCTCCTCCTCCAGCCTCCTCAATTCCTGGCCATGAATGTGTGCAGCAATGTGACAATAGCCATCACTTCTCCAGCAGGTTACTCACATCATCAAAGTTGGGGAGTTCGAGGAGATAAGAGACCTATGCAGATTCAATGCCTCCTTATATAATCCAGCTCACATTCTGCTTTGCCCTTGCCCTACAGTTCCTGTCAATCCTTCCTTCCCCACCTGCTTGTTCTGTTGACTGTAGGCCCAGACACCGAAGCAATGGCCCCCTGTAGATGGTTGAACCAGCTTCCACAACTGCACAGGACCAAACCCTCATAAGAAAGCTCTCAGTTTATGCCATTCTTAGTGGTTTTGCTTCTCTGGCTGAATCATGACTGATACGGGTGCTTTTCTTCCAACATTCTCATTTAATTTTCTGAACAACCCCACAAGAAAATTCTTGTTAGTCTTATTTTAGAGATGAGCAAAGTGAGAATCAGAGAGGCTAAGTCACCTGTCTGAGATTCCACAGCTAGTGAGTGGTATTGGGGCTGAGACTTGAACCCGGGCCTCTCAAACACCAGTACTTTGACCACTATGGTATTTTGCGAGCTCCTTCAGAAGAAAACTGGGCCCCATGAGATGCTCAACGCAATATCAGGTTTTCACCTGTGTCCATGCCAGGATCCTGCTCCTCTGTGCCCCCAACAAAGGCTCATCCACTGTGGCACGGGAAGAGCCTTCCTTGACCAGGGCCTGTTGTCTGCAGAGTGGCCACTATTTTCTCTCCCCTGTTTCCCCTCTAGCTCTGGCCAGAGGTTCCCAGTGGGTTGATTACACCATTTTTATTACAAATCAATAGGAAAAGGGGAAAAGCTTTCTGAGAAGATTCTAAGCCTAATTAAAAACCCAGGAGAGGGCTGGACATGATGGCTCATGCCTGTAATCCCAGCACTTTGGGAGGCCGAGGCAGGCAGATCACCTGATGTCAGGAGTTCAAGACCAGCCTGGCCAAGATGGTGAAATCTCGCCTCTACTAAAAACACAAAAATTAGCCAGGCATGGTGGCAGGTGCCTATAATCCCAGCTTCTAGGGAGGCTGAGGCAGGAGAATTGCTTGAACCCAGGAAGCAGAGGTTGCAGTGAGCCGAGAGCGCAGCACTGCACTCCAGCCTGGGCGATAGAGCAAGACTCCATCTCAAAAAAAAACACAAACCCAGGAGAGAACATCCCTCAAAACTATTCTGCTCTTGTGTAAAGACACATATGATAGGAGAGATGGTGCAGAAGAAACAGGCTTCCATTGCGAGGTGTGGAGACCTGCCCATGAGAGAGGCAAAGAAAGGCAGAAAAGAAAACAGATGAAAATGGAGAAAATGACAGAGAAAAGGGGGAGGGGGAACCACCAAAAACAGCAAGCGAGAAGTAACCTAGATAGAGAGGAGGGAGAGAAAGGGAACAAGACATAAAATGAGAAAGAATCAGAGACAAAGAAAAATAGAAACAGAGAATAAATGGGAGAAATAGGTATAGAAGAAGAGAAAAAGATGGATGAAAGAGGTGAGAATAGAAGAGAGAGTCAGAATGAGAGAGACAGAGAAAGGGAAAGACAGACTGAGAGAGAGAGAGAGAGAGAGGTGACTGCCAGGTTCCTACATAATTAACTTTCTCCCTTGGTCCCAAGTTTTTGGGGGGAGACCAGAGTGGAACCCAAGACAGCTGGTGGGGAAGGGAGGCACCCTGGCCACGGCCCCCATTGTGCTGGACAGTGGCCACACTTGACACAGCAGCAGGAGATAGACATCTGCCTCTGAGTCAGCTCCTTTCTTCACAGCCCCACCTGCCCCACCTTTTAAGCTAATGTTGCAGAGTTAATTACAGAAAGCCTGCCAGACTGGGGATATATGAGCCTCAGGAGAGCCTGGTTCTGAAGGCGGAGGGAAGATGTGAGGGAGAGGACAGTCAGGGTCACCTACTGAGCTGGGCACTGAAGGTTTCTACTACCTGGAATGGTCCCTAAGCACCCACAGGCAAAAGGTGTCTGAGGCCCAAGGAAATAAGGGGAGGTCTGTTGGGGCTAATGCCTAAGCCACAAAGCCAATTCTTCCATTATGGATTTAGACAGCTTTCCTACTCTTCTACCTATCCCTATAACTTTCCCCAGAGGGTTTTGCCAGTCTGCCATTTTTTTCTGCCCCTTTACCACCTCCTTTCCCCATCTGCCAATCCTTTCTCCTATCTGACATCTCCTCCTGTATCTACCATCTTCCATTTACCCACCTCCACCCATCCATCTAAACTTTCACCCACCAGAAGCTCCAAAATCTCACTCCTCATCCTTCTACCAACTGCCTACCCACCTGCCAAACACTCTTCCATCGATTCATGCTTCTTTATAGGCCAATTTTTCCACCCTTCCTCCAACTCCTTCAACCTCCACAGAACCTTCAGTCACCACCATTTCCACTATCCACATGCCAATCCTTCCATCCATGAATCAGCCCCTGTATTTCCCAGCTCCTCTCCATCTGACCTTCTCTCTATCCATGCACCATTCTCCACTTATCTTCCAAACTCCTTCATCCATCCACCAATCCCTCCACCCATCTGCCAACTTGTCCATACATTTGTCAACCCCTCCCCCTTCCTCCAACTCTTCATCTACCATCCCTCCTTTTTCCAAATCCTCCATCCAACCAAAATTTCCAACCCCTCTCTACATTTACTTCCACCCTCATCAATTCCTACATTCACATGCTAACCCATCCCTTCAGTGAGCCATGCTCCCTTCCATTTATACATACAATTCCATGTCTAATCCACCAATACCTAACCCCATCTACCATCTCATTCATCTGTCCACTCAGCAACCCTTCCATTCCATTCCAATATGTCAACCTCTTCCTACACTGTCAACTCCTCCCTCCTTCCATCCTTCAATCCCCCAACACTCCAACAATCTCTTAATGCACCCACTGACTTCACAAAGGCCCCAACCCAGCCCTCAGGGAAGTTCTGTAAAAAGAAAATGGTTTTGTAGAACTGCAGAGCTGGGATATAATCTTGGTTTGGAACACACTGGCAGCATGGCTCAGTTCAGTGCTCCCTGGCCTAGTCACAGCTTTGGGAAGGTCCTCAAGGCCATTGAGGAAGCTGGACAGAGTAGAAAGGGAAGTAGGGGAAAGGTTCTCTCACCTCTGTTAAGGACGCTGGTAAAGTTAATTACAGCCAGCTTCTCACCCCTCTCCACCCACCCCAACTAACTGGACAGTACAGAGGGAGGCTCACCCCCCTGATTTCTGCCCTGACCTGTTCTGCCTGCCCTAATGGACACAACCAGGCCACAGTCCCCTCCTCTGCCTAAACCCTAGGGTTTTGAGCCAACTCCAAAGACCCTGACCAGCCAAAGCCATGTTGAACCAAGGCCTGAGCAGATTCACCAGGCTGGGGTTGCAGGTGGCCCCCAGCACCACAGTGGCCTACTCAGTCTATATGGTCCCATCTCTTAAATACCAGAAAACCTCTTGACTACTTATGAGTCAGTTTAGACCCAGGCCAGGTAGATTCCAGGTAACACAGAGAGGTAGAAACTGCATCAAACCTAGATGTAGGTTATGGAATCCGCAAGACCTGGGTTTGTATTCTTCTTGTACTTCCTGGCTGTGTCACTTAACACCTCTGAGCCGCAGTGTCCTTGTTTGTAAAATGAAGGTCAGAAAGCTCCTACCTACTGCATGGGATTATAATTTTAAAATATACACACATTGGGATGGAGCTTGAAACACAGTAGTCCCCCATCGAGAGATGCCTTCACCTCACTTGGACTGGCTCTGGTGGCTAAGTCCTGGTCTTCTCTGTACATCAGGGAAAACAGGACAAATTGCCATTCTTAGACTAGGTTGCCTGGGCTGCAAAACTAAGCCTTCTCCCCGAAAAACCCCCTTTATAAGAATTTCCACAAAAACAAAAACAAAAGCCTCTGTTTTTTAGGTACTTTTAAATGCCTGGAAATTTTTGCAATGGGGTAAAACTTGGCCAGAAAGAGAAACAATTTTTTTTTTTTTTTGCAAATCTCAGCCCTACCTTTTGGCCTAGGTTGGCCCCTTGCCAAAAATGTGAGATGACAGGTGAATGTGTGAGTTTCTGTGACTTGGGTTTCCAAAATGGCATTCAACAAGTGATCTGTCTAATTGCTTTTGATATCTAGAAAAGCTAATTAAGGTAATAATACTTGGCACTTGTATAATAATAAAAATAATGACCCTTTATATGTAAGGAGCATCTTTCATCCAAGGATTACAAAGCCTTTACAAACATTAATTAATCCTCACAACTCACCTGTGAGGTGGGTGTAATTAGACCCAATTTATGGCTGGATGAATTGAGGCATGGATGGGGTGAGGGATGTGGTGAAGATCACACGCTGCATCTGCTGCCAAGGCTGGGATGGCCCTGAAGATTCTAGAAGCTGTACTCGGAATTCTCACATCTGTCTGGTAGAATCCCTGTAAGCTGTCCCAAGGAGCACCCCCATGAGTCAAAGTTCTCTCTTGACCAGCCACGGAGAAAAGCAGAACACTAGGACCACATCTGGCTGGGTGACCTTCAGCTAGTTCCTTCCCCTCTCTGAGCCTTTACTTCCTTCCCCATTAGCCAAGATGACTGGGTTCCATGACACCTCACCTCCCCAGTGTTCAGCCCCACAAGCTTGTCATCCTGTTTCTTGCATCACTGGCAGGTTTTCAGGGCCTTGAAGCCACCAACAAAGACCCAGGTTCAGCCAGCATCCCTGGGCAGTTAGGTTGCCAGATTTAGCAAAGAATAATACAAGCCACTGAGTTAGAACTTTTGAATTTCTGAAATTTTTGAATTTCAGAAAAACAATGAAGAATTTTTCAGTATAAGCATGTCTCGTGCAATATTTGGAACATGGTTATACTAAAACATGGTTTGTTATTTATCTGAAATTCAACTTTAACTGGGTGTCCTGCATTTTGTCCAACAACCCTGCTTGTTAGCCACTCTGTGCCAGGCACAGGCTGAATTTCTCACATCTCTGATCTCAGATAATCCTTCCCCTACTCTGCGAGGCAGGCATTATCACTCCCATTTTGCCATGAAAACTAGTCTAGAGAAGAAAAGCGGCCTGCCCAGAGTCCTGAATTCCTCACCTACCTGGGTCTCCCTGGAGTCTCCACTGACACCCCCAGTGATTGATTCCCCAGTGCCCAGAGACCAAAGTCCACACTCCCTGAGGACAGCCCTTCCAGGCCCTGCAAATCTGCCCCTAAAGTCCTCTCTAGCTTCATGTCAGCCCAAGGGTCCCATCACAGGCATATGCAATAGATTCAGTGTAATTAGCGGTGCCCAGCACCCACACTTCCTTCCATCAGGCCTCCAGGCCTTTTCCTCTGCCGGTCCAACCACCTGGAATGCTGTTCCTCCATCTTCTCCTGCAAAATGCCTGCAGGTCTGCAGGATACTGTTCAGTGTCACCTCCTCAGAGATGCCTTCCCTGGCCAAACACTCGTTCTGCTGTGTTAACCTCTGTGCTGCCACATTCCCCAGCATGCTTGCATGCATGTGTGTGTGTGTGTGCACGCATGCATTTGTGTGTGCGTGTGTGTGCATGTGTGTACTGTGTGTGAGTGTGTGTGCATGTGTGTGTGTTTGTGTGTGCGTATTTTCTCTGTGCTCCACCCTCCCATCACCAGTACACCTAGGGTTGTTTCTTGGCCCCATGCCTCAGCATACACTATTTCCACTTCCTGGAATCATCCTCCAAAATTAAGTCATTCATTCATTCAACTGATACTTATTAAGCACTTGCTATGTGTTGAGCTTATCCTTCCTGCCCTTATGAAATCAACAGTCTAGTGCAGGGGTCAGCAAATTTTTGTCTGTAAAGAGACAGATCGTAAATAGTTAGGCTTTGCAGGCCATAGGGTCTGTGTCACAACTACTCCACTCTGCTGTTGTAGTGTGGGTGCAGTCATAGAAGGTATTAGCTGGGTATGGCTGTGTTCCCATAAAATTTTATTTACAAAAAAAGGCAGTAGGCCACACTTGGCCTATTGATTGTAGTTCACCAACTCCTGGTCTGTTCAAAACGGACATTGAGCAAATATCACACAAATGCCGGATTTAACAAATTTCTTCAATCCTGTGAAGGCGAAGATTCTACTCAAACTCTCCCCACTCTGTGAGATCTTTTAGCAGTGGCCTCTTCCTCTGTGCTTTCAGAGCTCCTGAGTTTAGGGGGCTCATGTGTGGTCATTCAAGGCAGGGACCACCTTTCCAACCAGACGCCTTAAGACCCACTGCTGATGCTGCACCTACTCCTGCCTGAGGTGCCCCTGCTGGGGCCAGATGGGGCTGGGCTGGGGTGGACCTTGTTTAGGACCCCTCCCTAGCAGAAGGGAAGTTCTGCTCACCCCTCATCCTTAAAGATGATCCTCCTGCCACTCCTTCCAATAACTTGTCTCCAATTATAACCCAGGGTGAGCCGAACTGGGCATCTTATTTAATAGAGAGTGACTGTGCTCATATATTTGAGTTAGAAGCATCACATTTTCCTTCTTGGCAAGAAGGAAACATAAAACCCTCTCCAGAGACCCCAGGGCCAAAAGAAGGGACAGATGTTTCCAGCATCATGGCTTTGTGTCCCCTCCTTCGGTGGTTCCATCTTGCTAGGCTCCAAAACTGTTTTTCAGGATGTGCACCCCGCCCCAACACACACATACATATGTTAAAATCAGGCCCCCTATGCATTCATACACATGTGTTCAGCACACAGGCTTACATACACCTCAGGCAGATGTATGTTTACATATATAAGCACACATGGACACACACAAATTCCTGCTTCACACATACACCAAGAGTATTCACAACAAGGCAGACAAATTTGGGCACAAAAACAGATTCATCTAGAGACACACAAACCCCGAATTTTTGCCCCACAGCTACTATACATGTGTGCATGCACACACACACTATGCACATGTATGTGCACATGCCCACACTAGGCACATGTGAGCACACACACACATGCACACATGCTATGCATGTATATACAGTGAAATCCAATCCCGCTACGTCTTGCAGGGGGAACAGGCCGTGAAAATCACATCTTTGCATTTCTGGCCTACCAGTTCCGTCTGGGTTCCTGCTGCCAGTCTCAGCTCCGGGGAGGGACACAGGAAATTCCCATTTCCCTGGCTGCCAAATCTCAGCCACCTCTGACCCTTAGAAAGACAGAAACTCCTCCAGCTTCCTGTGAGCCATTCCTGCTGTGTGCCCAACACTCCTAGCCAACGTGTGGCCTGAGGAGATAACGCGAGGCTTGGTGTCCAGCCCCATGTGTGGCTCCTGCAGTCAAGGCAGCTTCCTTGGCCTCCCCTTGGGGTCAGGGCCTGGCATGCTAGGGGCCTCCAGGGAAGGGCCTTGGACTGCACCCAAGGTCAAATGCCCTCTTTATCTGAAGGACGCTGACCACTTTCCTGCCCTGCTTCCCTCTGCTTCCAACATTTCTAGCAGCCTTGGGGAGCTCACTGTCCCCAGCAGCCAATGCCTACTACTGCTCTTTTAACTCTTACTGAGCCGTCTGCATCCAGGCTCAGCTGCCTTCCTAGTGGGGAGCCAGTGGCACAGATGGAAGTGACAGTGGCAGGAATTAAGAAGCTGGTGAACCTCAGCTCCCAGGTTCTTGGTTGAACTGGTCCGCAGAATCGGGACCCCTTGTGGGTGTCCTCCTGTTGAACAATTCACTCATCCACTCATTCAAAACGCTTGGGCTGAGGCTCGCACCTGGTGCTGGGGATTCAGTGGTGACTAGACAAGAGTCGCTGACCTTGCTGCGGGCATAAAAACCTGGGTGCCAAGGGAACTCGTCAGCATGGGCTTCTGTAGTCAGGAAAGCTTCTCAGAGAAAGCGGCATCTGACTTGGGTCTAGCAGGCCAAAGAGAAATGTGCATGGAAGAACAAGCTATATGTAACCAAAAGCAAGTGGAAAGGGAGGCTGGGGCTGGTGCATAGTAGGAGCTCTGCAAATGTTTGTCGACTGAATGAATGAAGGGGAACTTCTGGAGGCTTTTCAGTAAGGAAGTAATATTGATTATTATTTCTAAGCGATGCCATCTACTTCTCACCAAAGGGCTTCTTTGCCCAGGATGGATGGGTCTTCTCCCAGAGGTTTAATTGCTCCATGGATTCCCTGACCCCAGTCCCCACCACACCCTTACATATAGACACAAACACACCCACAAACAAGTGCTGGCTGCAGATGCCCACGTGCACACAGACACTCACACACATGTGAGACAACCACACATGTGCAACCACATGCAGCCCATGTCCACATGTCTAAGAATGATAATCATAGCAAACACTTATCCGACTTTCCCACAGGCCAGGTGGCAGTTCCCTGCATTTATTAACTCAGTTAATTCAGCCCTCTAAGGTAGGAACTATTGGGATTCCCATTTCTACAGATAAGAAAACTAAGCCATGGAGATGAGTCAGTTATCCAAAGTCATATAGTTAGGAAGTGGTAGGGGTGGGATTTGATCTGGGCCACCTGATCCCAGAGACCATGCTCATAATCACTAAAGCAAAGTGGTCCCAGTATCCTTCTCAGCCTCCCTCTCACTCCCAGCCCTCCACACTTCACCACCCATCCGTAGTCCAGGCACGTTGAAACCTGTGGGATCCCCCAAACACACAATTTGCTGCCATGCTCATCTCTCTGACATGTTCCCTTCCATCTCTTTCCGAGGTCCACATCTCCTTATGAGGTCCGTTTTATTATTTGTTTACCAAACATTTGTTAAGCACAGATTATGGACTGAGGCTTTGTGCTTAGCATTTTACGTGCATTCTCTCATTCAACCCTCACTACAACCTTATGAATGTTCTATTGTTATTAGCCTCATTTCACAGATGAGTAAACTGAGGCACAAAGTTGTTAAGTCACTCCCGCAAGGTCACAAAGAGGGAGAGCTTGGAATGGACTCAAACCATCTTGACTCATGAGCCTCAACTCTTCATCTCATCTTAGTCTGCGTCCTGCTCAGCTTTGGCTTCTGTGACTGAGAACAAAGTCTCAGAGGGAGGAAGAGGAGAAGATGGAAGGGAGGAGGAGGAGGAGAAGAAAGAAGAGCAGCATTAAAACAAAACTCAAGGCTAGCAGAGATTACGAATCCTGAGTGTGGGTGGGGTGGATAGGAGGATTGTAGAGCAACCTTGTAAACTTTTTACCCACATTTTATTGTGAATATTCTGAAAGCATGGAAGAGTTGAAAGCACTGTGCCATGAGCGCCCCTAAACCCACTACCTTGATTTAGCAATGAGCCTCTCACTATTCTTGCTTTATCTCCTGTCTATGCATCTTGCAAGCCATCGATCCACTTACAATGCAGATACTTTGCAGACTTCTTCAAATCTGAAGAAATGGTCAAGGCTAAGCTCCCTTGGGAAAATCACTGTGGGTGACGCAGGTTGAGATTTTTACTGGGGCCCAAGAGCCTGTGCACAGTTTACATGTACACACACAGTTAGACGCACGTGCGTGTGTGCGCGCACACACACAAGGGAGCAAGGACACAAAGGATGAAGAAAGTCTCAGGATTTGGAAGAGAGCCAGGACTACCTCAGTTGATCAGTCGACCAGTTCCTTTCCACCTGCCAGGCCCCATTAGCCCCATCGAGGCCACCAGGGGCCCCAGGGGCTCAGGGCCAGGGTAGGGGGTGGGGTATTTCCCTAATTGGCCTGCTTGTCCTTCACCCAGCAGAGGAAACAGCCGCTGGCTTCAGCCTCCAAATGACAGGAAACGCCACGGAGGGCTACTCGGCAGTAATTACTACTTTGAGAAAGGAGGGGAAAAAAACTGAGGGGGAACAGTTCCAACTCAAATAATCCACTCATCGGGGGGTGGGGGGGATGGGAGGGTGTTCCAAGGAAAAGACATTTTGAAAAGCCTTCAATCAATCTGACAAGCAATTATCTGCTTAGCGGCTGGTACAAATCCCCCGCTGAGGACTTGTGCCCCCTCCCAGGAAGACCGGAACCCCAGACTGACATTCAGCCCCCCAAAGCCCCCATCCCATCCTCCTAGTAGCCGGAAGGTGAAACGTGTAGATTGTAATCCCGCCTGGGAAACTTCAGCTCTAGGGGCAGCTATGGTCAGAGGGAGTGGCTACCTGATTCTTTCCCTCCACACACCCATATCTACACACACACACATGCATGCATGCACGCACACTCTACCCTGCACGACCACATGCCCTGTCCCACATGTTGTAGGGTGAGTTTGTTTCAAATATTCTCTCCTTCCCCCAGCAACCATAAGCATTCTCTCTCATTTCATTAATTCATTCAACAAACATTTTTCTTGAAGCTTCATTAGGACACTGGTGATAAGGATGAGAGACATCCCTGGTCTTCTGCATACAGCTGGGGAAGAAAAGTCATTGTCACCTGCTTTGTGATTCCTACCCCAGTTTGGGGAAGCAGCATAGAGAATTGGAGAGAGCATGGCTGGGAATACAAGAGCGAATTCAGACCTAAGTGTGACCAGGCAAGCTCTGGTCCCCTCTAGGGCTCCGGAGGCCAGGTTGAGGGGGTCTCTTCTTTCCTCCATCCACCTGCCCTAGGCCAGGCCTCCTCTTCTTACCAACTCTCCCAGGCCCTAGGCCTGCCTCTCCCTCAGCAAATCCCAGAACTATCTCTAGTCCAGCCTATGTGGGACAGAAAGAGAGCAGGCAGGTTTGGCCCACCAGGGAGGGTCTTGCCCCTGCCCTGAACTTCGTAAAGAGCTGAGAATGAGCCCCCAGCAGTGCAGAGTGGGGCCCTGACAGGCAGATGTCCTTGCCCACGGTCCTGCACACCTCTTCACACAGTGCTTGTGTGTATGTGCATATGTGTGTATCTCACACACAGCCCCTCACTGGCACATTCCGACATCACACGTCCGCAGGCTGCACACATGTGGGCTTAATGCCACAAGTGAGAGTCCTGCATCCCTGGTCTCACTCATGGGCACACAGGGTGTCACACCTGCACATTCACCACCATAGATATCCGTGCTCCTCCCCATGCCGGCACAGACTCACACATACACATGCACAAACAGCCAGATATCAGCCATGGATACAACCCTCACAGTCATAGGCACTCACACGAATTTCTCACCCCTTCACACACCCAGAGTCTCATGATGGAGATAGCACATGGGAATGGAGCGGGCAGGGAATGGAGCGGGCAGGGAATGGAGCGGGCAGGGAATGGAGCGGGCAGGGAATGGAGCGGGCAGGGAATGGAGCGGGCAGGGAATGGAGCAGGCAGGGAATGAAGCAGGCAGCAGAGGAAAGCCCTCCCAGGCAGTCCTCAACAGCACCAAAGAAGGAAGCCCTCATCCAAGATGCAAGTGAGGAGAGAAGGCGAAAAGGACTTCCAGGCTAGAGGCTACAGCAAGAGGGAGCTGACGGGGACAGGGCAAGGAAAGTCAGAACCCTGGCCAGGAAGCAGCCTGGGTTCACGGTTAGGAGGGCAGAGATCTCAGGGAACAGCAGAGTGGCAGGCCTCGTGGAATGACGATGCCTGCCCACCAACACCATACTGTCCTGAACAGAAACACACACATGCAGGCTCTCTGTCAACCTGCAAGGCACGAGGGCCGTCACTAGTCCAAACATGCTTCAGGGTGAGGAGACAGACACTCAGACAGGTGACTTGCCCAGGGTCACACAGCTCTGAGCAGAAAAGTCAGAATCTAAACCCAAGTCCTGCTAACTCTGATATCCATGCTGTTAAGCACTTTGAGATATCAACAGCTTAGAAGAGAAATTCCGTGTAAAGTGCTTGACACGGAGCAAATGCACAATAAATGTTAGCTCTGCTCATTTCTATCATCGCCCATCTTGGAATCCACAGACGGTCTCATAAACAAAGTTGAGTTCTCTGATGGGAAAACCAGATAAGACACACGTGAAAACCAGTGCCCTGTGTTTTGCACTGGGACCTTGGGTGCAGATCAAAAACTAAGCTCCATGTCCAGCCAGGTAGGCCCCACACTCCATTCTTAGAGCAGAAGAACTAATTCCAGCTCTACCTTCCATGGCTGGAGTCTGCTAGCCAGCCCTTCAGGCTCTGCCCAGAGCTGGGTGAAGAGGCAAATACTGACCCTGGCAGGCCCTGTCTGACATTACAGCCCTGGGATACAGGATCCTGCTTCCCTCAAGAGTCTGCAACCTGGAAAGACATGGAACCCACTTCACCCAGACACATAGGCCATTGCAGCTCCCACTACATTTATGACAGCTGTCCCAGTACTCAGGGACACACATGGAACACATTATCTCCCAAGGCCATCAGCAGGGAGAGGACAGGAATGCGTGTGTAGACAGAGCAAAATGATCCTGCTCTCCTGGCACAGGAGGGAGGCGGCTGTTTGCTCTCCCAAGACATTTCATTTTGCCCTCAGAGATTGGCAAGACATATCTGATGCACTGGAAAGCAGGCACATGGCTCACCACGTCCCCAAGAAGACACACCCTCATGTTTTATGACCAGAAGAACTCAGGTACAAGATCAGCCCCAAGCTAAACCCAACTCCCATCCCCTGACTGCACTGCATGAAAGCAGAAACTCCCTCCATTTGCAACAGAGCTGGAGCAGACACCAACTGTCCATTCATCCATCTATCCTTCCATTTCATCAGCATTTATGGATGCCTACCTATGCCCAGCCTCGTACCTGGCACTGGAAGTGAATGGACAAATAAGACACTGTTTCTAAGAACTCGAGTGCCAGAGGTGGAGACAGTGGAGGTGATATCATCAGGAGGGGCAGCATAGCAGAGTGGAAACTGGCAACACACGAACCGGGGTCAGATTTCAGATCTGTCCCTTCCCAGAAATGCAACCCCAGCAAGTGACTTGTCTTCAGCAAGTCTCAGTCCCCATTAAGTGGACTGAGGATGATGCTGGTACCTACCTCCTTTGGTTGTTGGGGGACATTGCTTGTAAAGTGCTGAGCCCTGGGCCTGCTGCATTGAGACTCTCAGTGAGTGCCAGCTGGTGTCATTGATCACTTCTGTAAAATGGGTATAACAATACCCAGCCTCTCCACCTTTATAATAAAGTTGTATCAAATAAGATCATGTGTGGTAAGTGTGCTTTATAAATGGTGGAGTGCTTATTTTATCACTCATTCATTCAGCTAACCATTCCTTGACAGCCTGCAAAGGGCCAAGGCTACAGCTAGGAATGAGATTATCAAACAGGAGCAAGAAGTAAGGGAAACACAGATGTGGCTACAGAGTCCGGCATCTGGGAATGAAGATCAGTTATGATCCTGACGCAATAAGAACAGCCACAAAAGCTTCTACAGAGGAGGGCAAAGGAGGTGGTCATTAGCTAACTGGTGAGGTCAAGGAAAGCTTCCTGGAAGAAAAAGAGTTAGCATTGGTGCTGCAAGGATGAATGGACATTGAAGCTTCACCTTTTAAGTCTGAGCAAGCTTACACTCTAATAAGAGAATCAGAATGTCTTCAGTGACACAAGAGGGGTGGACACAGGCAGATTTTACTCATTACCCTTCCAGTGTACAGAGAAGTAAGTGGTGGAGTTCTGAGGACAGAAATCTGAGAAGCTTGGAGTCAGCTGGACTCAGACTGGGCCTTGGAAGCAGGAGGAGCAAAAGGGCAGAATGTTTTGCCTGAGTTCTCAGTGGTCTCTCAATCCACAGCGACATCTTCCACAAGTGTCCATTGCAGAGCCAAGATTGGAACCTGTACCTGGCTGTTCATGACACTCTGTCAGACTCAACAGAGGTGCTCAGTTCTGGGCTGTGTTATGAGCTTCAGTTTGAGGTGGCTAACCTCACCACCACATGCCCCTACCTCAAATACTCTCATTTTCTGTCTTTTCATGAACACTCTGTAAACTTTCCATGTGAAGTTCTTCCAAATCAGTCCTTTTCTGCTGGCTATAGAAACCAGACTGCGCACTCACCCCAAATAGCACCCCCTCCTCAGCCCCATAAGCACGTTTTTACCTCCTCAAACCACTTACCACTGTCACTAGGACCTAATGTAAGTCAGAGGGGAGGCCATTGGCTGACATCCACTCCAGGAAGTCACATTAGCAACTTCATTCATCAGGGTCAGGATTGAGCTTCCATTGTCTGCTGTAACCATTTGTTTATTTCAACTTTGGCGGCAGCCCCGGTTTATTACAATTATCACTGTCTGGCATGGGAGAGAATATACTTGCCTTTCACAAGCACATAGGAATGGCATTCTTGCATTTTGTAGCAAAAGACTCACCTGACTCAACACCTCCCCAAATATCAAATAATGTTAAAAAGAGAATATAAATCTATTGATACATATTCTATATATGTATACATCTTTGAATCCACAAATCAATCATTTTATTTTATTTTAGAAGAATAAGGAATAACTGTTTATCTAGCAGCAAACAAAATAATAAAAAATAATACCTAATGCTGGTAAGGTTTCCTTGAAGTGGCTAAACGGACGAACTTTGCTGGAGGCAATGTAAATTAGGACATCCTTTATGGAAAGTAAATTGGAAAATATGTATCACAAACCACAGAAATGTTCCTACCCTGAGACCCACTGATTCTGCTTCTGGGAATTTATCCTAAGGAAATGAGACAAAGAGAAACTCTCTGTGGAAAAGGAGAAGAGTTCATTGAAGCAATATTTCAAACAGGGGGAAATTGAAAGTAAAATTCAACAATACTCAACGTCAATTTGATGAAATAATAGGGAACCATTAACATGATAATCTGCAATATTGGTGGAGCAAGCAAAGGCACACGTATACTGTATTCACCTTTCAAGTTTATTATCAAGACCAGCATGTACAAACTACATATTAACATATAAGCCACTGTACTTGCAATGGGAGGCTGGTAGCCTTATGGAGAAGGTTTTTGCCCTTGTTTTCTAAACTTCCAGTTGGGTTCTATATGGTTTTATAGTTTCTTTTAACTGGAGCTAACAAATGATCATGCTTCACAAAAGAACTACAAACAGTGCCTAATTAGACACAGCAGCTTTCACAAGACCCTCAGCCTGTCTAGGCTTCATTTCCATGTTCCTTAAGATCCTTTGCCCCATAAATGTAGTGTGGGAAATAGACGGGCCTGGCAAGTCTTTTTAAGTCTCTAAGGCCAGTGCTGTGAGGAAGAATGGATTTGTCAAAACAACGGCTGATGGTAGTTGAGCACTTCATACCCATCCATTAAATTTGGTCCTCGTGGGCCGGGCGTGGTGGCTCATGCCTGTAATCCCAGCACTTTGGGAACCGAGGCAGGCAGATCACCTGAGGTCAGGAGTTGGAGACCAGCCTGGCCAACATGGTGAAACCCCGTCTCTACTAAAAATACAAGAATTAGCCAGGCGTGGTGGCGTATGCCTGTAATCCCAGCTACTCGGGAGGCTGAAGCAGGAGAATCTCTTGAACCTGAGAGGTGGAGGTTGCGGTGAGCCAAGATTGTGCCATTGCACTCTAGCCTGGGCAACAAGAGCAAAACTCTGTCAAAAGAAAAATTGGTCCTCCACAACCCTGCATAGTGGATTGTATCATCCCCATTTTACAAATGGGAAAACTGAAGGTTGTCCAGGAACAACACAGGTGGTAAGGAGAGGAGCCAGGATTCAAATCCACAACTCTTCACTCCATAGCCTGTTTTGTTGTTGTGTTTCCCAATTCATGTTGATTATTTTTCTCAAATGGATATAGTTTAAAAGAAGTTGATTCACTAAAATAAGTTCGAAGTTGTGGCTTGAAGGGAACTCCCGGCAGCCCATTCAGGCTGCCTGGGAGGCCCTTCTGTCTTGAAAGGGAACATACAGTTGGCTGGCTTTGCCTGAAGGAGGACTGGCCCAGCCAGCGGCTGCAAAACCTATTGGGTTCAAGCATTCCAAAAGAAAACACCCCCTTCACCAAGAATGTACCTCAATAACCACAGAAACAGGCCCCAAAGAAGAAAAAGGGGCTTGAGGGAGCCTCTGACTGGCTGCTGGTGATGTCATGCCCCAGCCCAGAATGCCTGTAAAAGGGCCTACTCTGGGTGACTTTATGGGGGCTTTGGTGTCTGCATGCTCCCTCCCTGGCAGCCAGGCCAGCATGACGGCTCCTGTCCACCTCCCTGCCCCCTGCACATCCCCAGCATCTCTGCCCTGGCCTCTCCCAGCCTGTAATTACTTTCAGTGCCCTGCTTTATGGGCTCCAGCGAGGGGGACTTTGCAGCAAGAGGAAGTTCCTTGAAAGGGACCCAGGAATCTTTCCAGAAGGGCCTCTTTCTCCCTGCTCTCTGAGGGGCTTTGAAAGCAGAGCCAGGAGGCACTGTGGGGCCTGGCCTCCTCAGACACCCTCCCAGCTCCCAGGTCTTCTTACCTGGCCCACTGGCTGGCACTCCCTTGCCGACAATCTTTCAGTTGTCCCTGGGGACTCTTAGAATAAAATAAAAATCATTCCCTGTGGCTTCCAAGTCTGGGGTCTGCCTCATCACTCACAATCCCCCACCCCCCACCCCCACAGACCAGCTGTAATGGTCCACCCACCATTCACAGACACATCACCCTTCCTTGCTTCTGAGCTTCCTCAAATGCCAGTCCCCCTACTGGAACACTTGTCTCTCTTCTCTCTCTGCTCACCCCGTTTTAGCCGACTAACTCCCACTCACCCTTGAGGTCTCCATTCTTTTCCTTCCATTCTTTTCCTTCAGGGATCTTCTGTGGACCTCTGTCCCAGCTGGGCTTAGTGCCTCCTCTTCTAGGCTCACAGAGCCCCCGAGCTTTGTCCTATGCCGTGGTCATTTGGGTCCCTCTGGAAGTAAACTCTACAATGAAGATTGAAGGTAATTTATGTGGAAGGTGAACGCAACATCTGCTGGCAGGGAAATGAGAAATGAGGCAGGGACAGGAAGGCAGCCAATAAAGAATATTATCAGGCAAGTTCCCACCATGGGCAACTAGAGGTTCACTCTGCTAGGAGCTCCAGAGTTCAGTGTAGAACACACAGCTCTGAGTTATCTCAGCCTAGAGGGAAGGAGCCGTGGTATTAATCCACCAGGCCCATCAATCATTGGTTGGAGCTATTCCAGATGGACATCAATTTTCTAGCTTGCCCCAAGTGTAGGCACAGTGGGCTTGGGCAGGGAGAGAAAGTTCCCAGGCAGGGACTGAGTAGTCAGGGGGAAGTCAGGACTACAGTGGTGAGGTCCAAAGGGAGATAAGTAGGGCCCTGACATCTGCTCTACTCACAGCCCCACCAGCCCACACTGCAGTTGCCTCTTCTCTGCTGTCTCTTCAACCAGAAA
Organism: Pan troglodytes; assembly: GCF_028858775.2. Classification (NCBI taxonomy): domain Eukaryota; kingdom Metazoa; phylum Chordata; class Mammalia; order Primates; family Hominidae; genus Pan; species Pan troglodytes. Next base: position 46,920,253 of record NC_072419.2, read on the forward strand.
ATAAGCTTCAGGCAGACAGGCATCTCTTCCATTTTGTTTATGACTGCATTCTCTACATAGGCACATTGGGTGAATCAAAATTATGTCCTGCTTGGGGTGGGTCCACAAGCCAACCACTGGTTGAGGGATTCTATCACATGTCCTCACTTTTCCAGCTAGTAAACCCAAAGATCCCAGAGGCAGAGCCTTGAGAAGAAACTTGGAGCACCTTCCATTATTATAAATGTTGGCCAGAAACTTCGAGGGTCAAGCTTGCCCCTGGAAGATCCGTGGGCGAGGACAACCGCAGGCAGAGCCAGAGGCCTGGATTCAAATCCCAGATCTGCCAATTACTGTGTGGCCTTGGGCAAGTTGCTCAATCTGTCTGTACTTCAGTTTCCTCAACTATAGTAACTCCATAAGGTAGGCACAATTAATAGCATTATTACAAAATTCTAATGAAATTGTGTATGTAATATGTTTGGTCATCATTAAAATGATTCTTACCTCCTAAGTATATAATGAGCTGCCTGGATTTAAAAAAAAATGATTTTTACAGAAAAGCCAGGTTTAATCCTAAACCTTAAGGGTTCCCTGATACACGCACCTACCCTATGCCAGGCATTGTGCTACAGGCATTACACACGTCCAGCAGCCCATCCACTACGGGCCTGCCTTCAATGGCACTTCTAACCTATTGTGCTTTGAACACCTCTAGTGATAGGATACTCACTACATCACAAGGGAACCAGATAGATTTTCAAACAGCTCTAAATGGCTAATACAGAACCATGCTCACAGGAAACATGGAGCTCTCTTTGCCCACAACAGCCTCTTGGAAATATGAGGGAGGGGTCCTGATGTCAGCTTTCTCTCTCCCACATCAGGAGCATGTTCCCGCACAGAACATGACTGTGAGGTCCTATGTCTCCAAGGTCTCACTCTTTCCCGCCACTGGAAGGTCTCCAGTACCTCTAAATTAAATGAGAGCCACCCGTGAGGGTGATCTAGGCAGTGCAGAACACAATGTATCTCATCCCCTGCTCGGGACACTTTCTTCTATTCATGCAGTCAGGGGTTGCATCAGCATTTTGGCAGCTGGAACACAGCATGTGGCCCTGGGCAAACCATTTGGTTTCTCTGAGTCTCAGTGTCTATCCATTAAGTAAAGACAATACAGGCACCTAACTCATAAAGCTGTTGGGATGATTAAATGGAATGATACACGAAAAGCTCTTAACACAATACTGAAAAAGTGTAGGTAATATTGGGAGCCGGCTAAAAGCCATAGCTATGCCTCTTTCACGTGAGGTCTTTTGAAACTGGGTTTTTCCCATCTTTGGTCTTTTCCAACAAAGTCAGCAAGACTTTGTCAGACTTTAACTGAGTCCATGTTAAATATGTTGACTAAGAATGGACCAAAGAAGACCCCTTGGCATGGTCCAGAGACTCCCCATCAAGAGTGCCATGAGTGCACTGATGACGATTCCATGGGAATGAATGCTCTGCCCCCTACCACCTCCCTCAGCCTCGCTATGCCTCCCCTGTCCCCTGGATGTGGAGATCCAAGGGCTGACCACGCTGTTGCGTTCATCTCTGTGTCTCCAGATTCTTGCCGAGTGACTGGCCCAAGAACATGAATTGAATTTCCCCTATTCACAGATGGCCTAGAGCCAGGAAGACAGTTTTTGTGAGGTCTCTATTTTTATTCTCATTTTACATGAAACAGCATTAATGATCACAATGGTAGCTGTTATAGGCATTCAGCAGGCATCAGATCTTCCTGTACTGGCTCACCAAATCCTCACTACGGCATCATTGCTGCCTCCACTATTCAGGTAAGGAAACTGAGACTCAGATGAATTAAGTGATTTGCCCAAGACCCCATGGACACGAAGTGATAGAAGCAAGATTTGAACCCAGGCCTATAAAGCTACAAGCCACCTTCCTCCTCTACCTGGAAGAATTTTTTTATTTTTTGTTTTTTATTTTTATTATTATTATTATTTTTTGAGACAGAGTTTTGCTCTTGTTGCCCAGGCCATAGTGCAATGGCGCTATCTTCACTCACTGCAATCTCCGCCTCCTGGGTTCAAGTGATTCTCCTGCCTCAGCATCCAGAGTAGCTGGAACGACAGGCATGTGCCACCACGCCGGGCTAATTTTTTGTATTTTTAGAGAGACGGGGTTTCACCATGTTGGCCAGGGTGATCTCGAACTCCTGACCCCAGGTGATCCACACACCTTGGCCTCCCAAAGTCCTGGGATTACAGGTGTGAGCCACCACACCTGGTGACCTGGAAGATTTTGAAGTGCTTTTCTAATGCTAAAAGTTGAGGGGAAAATGTATTTGGTCATGCAGTTCAGCTCACAAGCCTGATCCCAGAGAGCTGCAACAGCATAAACCATCTATGGCAGTTTTAAAACATAGCCATAAATCCTGTGACACTACTCCCAGTAGGATGTGCACCTATGGTCCCTCCCGGTGAACCAGAGGGACTTATGACTGCTTTGACCAATAGAGTACAGAAGTGACACTATATGATTTCCTAGGCTATATCATAACATGCCATGAGGCATCTACCTTATTTAATGGAGCCATTGTACTGAGAGTCAGGAGACCGCTATTAAGAAACTCTAATGCTCTACTAACCTGAGACCACAATGCTGGAAGCTATATGTAGGTGTTCTAGCTGACAGTTGCATGTGAGCCCTGACTTCAACCAGACCAACCCAGGCACCAGAAATAAGAATGAAGAAGCCATCTTGAAAGTGGATTCCCCAGCCCCAGCCATTCAAGTCATCCCAGGTGAGGTCCCCAGATGTCATGAAGCAGAGATGAGCTGTCTCTTCTGTGACTTTCCTAATTCCTGACCCACTGAACTTGTGAGTGTACTGAAAGGGGTGTTGTTTTATACCAGCAAGTTGTGGGGTGGTTTGTTCTGCAGCAAAAAAGAGATAATCAGAACACCATCTGACCCAACAGCTCATTTCTCAATGCTCTGAACTTGTTGATGGAAATGCACTTTGATTTTCAAAGTCAGAAGTTCCATATGGACCATTCAGAAAGTCATATCTGACCCAGATACTTTGGCTGAGTTAAGAGGCTAGGCTTGCTAGAGACCTGGACTTCAGCGTCCTGATAATTTTGGTGTCCCATCTGTTCATTTATTAGTAGTTATTGCATTGCCACCTTGTGCCAGGCACTGTGCTAGGCATGGAGATACCACGATAAACAAAATGGACATCGGCCTTGCCCACAGGAGCTCACACTCCAGTGGGGGAGACAGATATCACATAAGAAATTTTAAGTTAAAAATGGAGATGCACAGCCTTAGGGTCATCTAACCATGTGTGGCCAAGGGAGCAGGACAGGCCTAAGAAGGTGACCATCCGAGGGCTGAACAACAGAGGCAGTGCCCATCTGATGTGGAAGAGGCAGAGACAAGAACTGCAGGCAGAGAGAACAGCCGGAGGGGAGGCTATGTTGAGAGAATGCATGAGGCATTCAAGGACACAACAGATATCTGGTGTGGCTGGAACGAAGACACTGAGGCAGAGTGGTGAGAGGAGATGCTGGACAGGGCTGCTGGGTGGAAATGGATGGGTTATCCCAGCCTAGGTCCCCATCCAGCCCCAGTCCCAAACTGCTGGCCAGCTGACCACGTCTGCTTCTTGGAGTCCCCTGGCTTTCCTCTCATCTCTGACTGTTCCTTCTCCGTTTCCTTGGCTGCCTTCTCGTTCTCCAATCATTGCCACATGTGAGCATTCCCTCCTCACAAAACACTCATAGTTCTCAGTTGCTCATGCGCTCTTCTGATAACCCCAAAATATTAAGTTGAAACACAGGGAATGGCAATGTTTGACCATGTGTGACTTAAGAAAAAACATCACCCAGCAATTTCAATGGTTCAGCTTAATTTTAAGCTATTGCCCCTTTCAAGTTATCTTCTGCAGTGTCCCAATCAGCAGAGAAAGTCTTGACTTTATTATTTTCTGAGGTTTGTCATTTTCAAATCTTTCCAAATATGAAATTATATAATAATTTCAAATAAAATTATGTAATCTGAAACCTTTGAATTCCACCATGCCCCTCTAACCACACCTCCCAAGGCCTCAACCCCAACTCCTAGATATGAGACACTACTCCATTTTGGTCCAGAGGGTTCTCACCACCCTCATCTTTTCAGACTCTTCCACATCAACTGGAAGGTTCCTAAGAACATTAAAAGTCTTAGAGGGAATTGAGGAAAACAGCAGGTTGGAGAGGTTGAAACTCAGAATGAAATAAGTTTGGAGATGATCCCAGCAATTGCTGAGAATGGCCTATGGCAGGTGTCCAAGGTGCCCAGAATCTAAATCTGAAAGGCCCATGCATTTATTTCTGCCCTGAACCCAAGAATACGATAGAAAAACACAGGGGCTAAAAAGGCTCTCAGGCTTACTTCTCCAATCAGCCAGCCAGACCCTGCCTGATACAGATAGGGAAACTGAGGAGACCTAGAGCCAAAAAGGGATACACATCAGACCTTGCCTTGAAGTTGAGCTTAGGGCTAGAAACCAGGTGTCCCAGTGCTCCATCTACCCCTCCACTCCTGCAGAGTGGGGCAAGAGTCCTGAGTGGCCAGCTGGCCATGTCCAAGCCTGAGGCCAGACACTGCTCACATGTACTGCTGTTTGCTCAAGGGAACAGGCCTGTGGCCATCTGGTCACATGTCAGGCATTGGAGTGTGAATGGCCAGACAGAGGCATAGGTGTGGGGGTGGATCGCAGGATGGAGGGTAATTTTTTAAACTGCTCTGCATCACTGTCCCCAGAGATACTGAGAAATTGGGTGAAAGCGCACCATCTCTGGAGCCTCAGCCGCCTGGGTCAGGGATGGGGCATACTATGTCCCCTGGTCAATCCTGCACCTTCCCAGGCCTGGGAATCCTGGGTTTTTGTCCCAATGTGCTAGAGACTCTTGTTTGTCCCTAGCACTGGCCCACTCAGAGGTGAAGGATTGTTCTGGGCCTTGCAAGAGCTAGTGTGGTAAGGACAGGCTGGATCTGACTCTTTCTCTCTCTCTCTCTTTCTCTGTATGCGTGTGTGGGTCTGTGTGTCTGTGTAGGTGTGTGTGTGCCAGAGAGAGCCACAGAGAGACAGGCACCAAGTGCAGCTCCACCGTCCTCATTACTAGCCGGCATCTACTGCTACCTCCTCTGTGCCCACGGAAAGAGGAAAGAAATGGGAATCCTTCCTTGACCCTGAGGAATAGCTCAGTCCCCAATGAGGGCAAAATCTACTGAGCACCTACCATGCACTGAGTGCCTTATTGCACCTCCCAATTTAATCTGCTCAACAATCCTCTCAGGAAGGGGCCATTACTTGTGTCACAGCTGAGGAAACAGAGACACAGCAAGGCTAATGGGCATGCCTATGGGAAGCTCCATGAGGAGCAGGTGCTAATCTGCCTTTGCTCACCATTTAATTCCCAATGGTTGGTACAACAGATGTAGATGCCCAGTAAATCTTTGTTGAATGAGTGAGTTGAATAAATGAATGAAGTGTCAGAAGCAGGACTGGAAGTGGGGTCTGTCTGCTCCAACGGCCAAGATGTCTCTTAATTTGCAGACATGTAAAATGTGCACTAAGAGGAGTCAACACAAAGCAGTGTGGAAACGGAAACTACAGTGTCAGGCATTGCCAGGGGGCCAAGGGCAGCACAAAAAGCAGACTCCATTTGATTGAGGTTTTGAAGCTTACATAGGAGTTTTCTGGGCTGGCCATTCATTCTCCAAATATTTAATAACCATCTATCACATGCCTGGTACTGTTCTAGGAGATTGGGATCCATCAGTGAGGATGTAAGATTTTTGTCCTCAGGGGACTTATATTTAAGAGGACCAGGGAGTGAGGTTGTTCCAGGCGGAGCATGTAGAGCAGGGAGGGAAAAGAGGTTTGTCTTGGGAAGGAAGAATATGGGGTTCATCAAGTGGAGCATGTATGAAGTGCAAGTTGAGAAGAAGCTGCTGATGAATTGGACCAGGGTCTAGAGGGCTCTGAGTGCCTAAGAGCAGATGAGAATGAGGGGAGGGTTTTAGATTTGGCTGTACATGTGTCAAGGGGAAGAGTCAACTTCCAACTCATTGACCTAGTGTCCTTGACTGCATTCATGGTTACTTTTGTGTACCTACTTTTTGTGTTTTTCTTCTATTTTAAGTCATAGATACAGCCATGAAAAATCTTCAGCTCCAGAAACAAGTTCTTAGTGCCATTTAAAAGGGAAAAAAAGTTACTTTTGCTCATTATTCACCTTTTTCATATCTTATATTGATTTTGGTATTGAAAAATATTTATTTCCACATTTAAAGCTGGAATCTGCCAGGTGCAGTGGCTCACTCCTGTAATCTCAGCACTTTGGGAGGCCGAGGCAGGTGGATCACCTGAGATCAGGAGTTTGAGACCAGCCCAACCAACAGGGGGAAACCCCATCTCTACTAAAAATACAAAATTTGCCGGGCATGGTAGCTAGCCCATGCTTGTAATCTTAGCTACTCTGGAGGCTGAGGCAGGAGAATCGCTTGAACCTAGGAGCTGGAGTTTGCAGTGAGCCAAGATAGCGCTATTATACTCCAGCCTGGGCAGCAAGAGCAAAACTCCGTCTAAAATAATAATAATAATAACTAAATAAATGAAATAAAAAATAAAAAAAATAAAGCTTTTTTTTTTTTACGTCAGGTGTCCAGACTCCAGTACGGGTGGTTAAGTTGCTTATAAAATTATGTGACATGTTTTAATTTCTTTAAATCAATCAATCAATCATTCATGATGCCTTTGGCAGGAAAAAGATAGAAAGCAGGCTTTTATTTTATTAAGAAGCGGAGTTGTCAACATTTCAAATGGGAGGTTACCTGACCCACGTTTCTGCAGATTGTTGGGGAAAAGTTAAAGAAGACAACTTTGGGGGTGAATTTGGATGTGGCTCTGCAGAAGAGAAGGAAGTGGTGGGTCTTGTGTCCAGCTGGGACTCACTGGGATGTGGGGGTGAGGGTGGAATACAGTTTGGGGCAGCTCCTCCTGCAGTGAGAAAAAGGTGAGAAGATGATAGCTGATCTCCATTGCGTCAGGTAGGGCTGCCTGCCCAGGTCAGGGAGAAGATTCCAAGGATCCAGTGGCAAGTAAGGAAGTGAAGATAAAGAAAAGAAAGGGAAATTAGACAAGGCATCTTAGGGTCTTTGTAAGACAGGAATGGTGAGTGGGGTGATGAAGATCCAGACATGGGCGGGCTGGGGACCAGGGTCTGCAGAGACAGGAACAGGCAGGGGCCAAATAATAAGAGTACCCAGGATACAGCTTGACCCATAGCAGATGCTCAGAATGGTCTTGGCCACCAGGCTGACGGCCTTTTTTGATAGGTTTGATAGCTTTTTGACAGCTTTGGTACTTTGGATCCTTTTTATGTGCTCAGGGGCACCCTTGCTAAAGGCCTTCCATTCATTCTTTATCTCATTTTACAGATGAAGAAACAGAGGCTCAGAGAGGTTAAGTGGCTTAGCCAGGGTCACAAAGCTTGTAAGTAATAGAATCACGGCTTGAACCCAGTTCCATGTGAATCCAACACCTGAGTTCTTTGTCTCTCTTGGGATCTTGTCCTGCAGGAGAAGGAAGTGCAAAGACCAGGCTGCATATGATTTTCATGGGCCCTTAGGAACTTTTGTTTTTATGGTCCCCTTTCTTTATAAAAATATGCTAAAATTCTAATTTATGGCTATTAATATAAAGATGAATATAATCCAGGATGCATTATATTAACATTTTTTCTGCTGATTTTAAAGAAATAGAAACAATTCCATGGACCCCTGAAAGTACTGCAGGCTGTAGGTACAGTGCCTACTGTGCCTGCTGGTGAAGTTGGCCCTGGTCAAAGATGCTTCATGGGTGTGATCTCTGTACTTAAGCAAGCAGTCAGTCCCCTTTCAAACTAACCAAATCCACTCTGTGAGGATGTAGCCCTTGGGAGCTACCCAGTGGGTCAGGGGTGCTCCTGTGGCACATGCCAGGGACCCCTGCAGGAGGCCAGCTTCCTGACCATGGCATTGCCCTGGTTTTTAGAATCTTGCTCTGTCGCCCAGGCTGGAGTACAGAGGAGTGATCTTGGCTTACTGCAACCTCTGCCTCCCAGGTTCAAGCGATTCTCCTGCCTCCACCTCCTGAATAGCTGGGATTACAGGCATGCACCACTATGCCTGGCTAATTTTTCTGCATTTTTGTAGAGATGGGGTTTCACCACGTTGGCCAGGCTGGTCTCGAACTACTAGCCTCACGTGATCCACCCGCCTTGGCCTCCCAGAGTGCTGGGATTACGGGTGTGAGCCACCACACCCAGCCGCCATGGCACTTCTTGAGACATCTCCACCTCTTCAACTGAACAGGCAGAGACAGAAAAGGTCCAGCGGCCATGAGACTCAGACCAGGCCAAATTTGTGCACACAGAGCAACGGCAGGAATATCCAGCCTACCTGAAGCACCAGCTCTGCCCCTCCCCCAGCACTGGAGATGGAACAGAGGCTCCGGCTGCTCTCTGCCCTCCTCCTGGAACTGTCAGCTCCAGCAACTGACATCTGCTCCCTGGGAAGAGCTGGGTCCCCATGGATGACCTTTGGCATCTCTGTCTTTCCCCCCATCACTCCTGGCAAGAAGACTGGGCACAGGGGTTGGGAGACAACTGTCCCCAGCCCAGCCTCTCAGAACCTGCAGGCCCACTCTCACCCTGAGCTGTAGAAGTCTCCCCATCTCAGCCTCCAGAGGCCTCGGTATCTCTCTTCTGGAAATCAAAACCACCCTTCCTAGGGCTTCCTGACAACTCCCCATACCAGCCCCTGTTGTTAGCTTTCTGAAAAAATAACTGTCAGCCCTTACTGTACGCCAGGCTCTGTGCTGAACACCACACTTCTTCAATGCTCAGGACAACTCCAGGAAGTAGGTGCTATTATCGCCTCATGGGGAGCAATATGAGATGAAGAGACTTGCTGATGGTCGAGCAGCAGTAAGTGTGTAAGACAGGCTGTGTCAGGATTCAAACCCTGCCTGTCTGCCTCCAAGCACCAGGCATCCTGCCTCTTAGGCCTCCAATGCTCTCAGGTTAAACTCCCTGGTGCCTCTTGGATAAAGCCCAAACTCTCTAGTCTGGCTGTCAAGGTCTGTCTTAGTCTGGCCTCTACCCTGTAATGGCCCTCACACACACTGCTCTCCCACAGGTGAGAAGGCACACTCCAACAGTCCAGAACCACTGGAGCTTCTCTAAACTCCCGCGTGGTTTCACCCTCCTGTGCCTTTGTGCATTCAGTTTCCCCAGCCTGGAACACCCTTCCCAGTGGAGGCATCTCCAATGGATCGGGCAATGGGGTTTTGAGTCAGCCCTACGGGGATCTGAATCCCACCGCTGTCCCTGGGTCCAACTGTGTCACCTTGGGCACGTCATCCCCTCTCTCTGAACACTGATTTCCTCAACTGTAAAACTGGAGCCACCAGGCCTACTTCATACTGTTTTCAAAGGAATTCCCTGAGAAGGGATATGAGGCGTGACAGGCATGGAGTGAGAACTCAGTGGATATTCCCTGTGCTGGCCCCATGTGGTCACCCTCTCTCCACATTCGTTCATCTTTCAGCTCAAACATCCCCTCCCCTGAGATGCCTTCTGTGAGTCCCTCGACCAGGGAGGCTGAGCGCTGGCCCCTGGGCTGTGAGCCCCAGCACAGGGCCAGCTGTGTGGTGTGTGTTGGAAGAAGAGAGAAGGGAGGGAGAGGAAAAAATTAAGTGGGTCAGAAGAAGGCAGCTGGGGGTTGATAAATGAGATGGGACAATGGAGAATAATAGTGGAAAATGACTTGGGCCTTAATTATTTGGTAATTAGGTCCAAAGTGGCTCGAAACAGGAAGGCGGGTGACTGTGTTCAGCCAGATTGCCCAGGTAACTGGCTGTGTAAGCAGGCCCATCACTTGTCAGGATCCCCGTGGACTGGACTCCATGCCCCACTTACCTCCTACCCGCAAGGCATCTCAGACTCAATTAAGGTCCCCCACACCCCGGACTGGACTGAGTGGAAAGCCTCAGAAGCAGGGCGGGGCTCAACTCTCATCTTGTGGGCTGCTGGTGATTTAGGGGGAGCTTTTCAAAATGGTTTTCTGTCTTCTCCATTTCTACCCAATTCCTATCCCCCTTGCCCTCCTCACACCCTCCCCGTCTCCATCCTCCCCATCCCATCACCCCTTCCTCCATCCCCTCCCTCCTCCTCCTCTGGGTCTCCATCTCTTCCCAGAGAGCCCCGGTAATAACCACCTCCAAACCGGCCCAACCGGTCCCAGACGACCTGATGGCCTGGCCTGGCCTGGCCTGTCCCTGCCCCAGAGGCAGGTAAGGAGGTGGGGCGGCGACTCCTGGGGTGTCTGAAAGCACCAATTACCTCTGCAGTCCGCTGGCCTGCCCAGCCAGCCCAGCAAGGGGCCCTGGGGTTGGTGGGGGAGGTGGGCAGGGCAGGCTGTTCCGGACAAGGGGGCTGCATCTCAGACCCTACCACAGTGCAGGGACAGGACATCCCAAAATGTCCCTCCCTCTTCTGTGAGCTGACAGGTCTAAACAATTCTGCCAAACCTGACACATTGACTCACGTTTAAATTACACATGGAACCAATCATCTGGTTGAAATGAGTGAAGTTTCATAAAAGGAGATGTAAAATCCAGGAAAAAAAATAGCAACTTTTTTTCTTGACAGATACATTGTTTGAAGCTTTGACATGACCTGTCTTAGAAAACCCCTTTCAGAGCCAGGGATTCCAGACTGTTTTATCTACCTGGTGCTTCATGCCCCTTAGCCAGTGATAGGGGTTGTTGGGGGGAAGGCGGGGGAGGGGAGCAGAGTCTGGGAAGGGAGGCTGGTTGGAACAGCATGAAAAGTGCGTGCGTGATTGTGAGTGTGAATGTATAGGGATGCGTGTCTGTAACTGTATGAGTAAGTAAATGTAACCCAGATGGCTTAGGTTCAAATCCCAGCTCCACTTCTTCTCAGCTGTGTGACCCTGGGCAAGTTACTTAACCTCTCTGTGTCTTGGTTTCCCCACCTGTAAAATGAGTAGATATAAAATGGATAAAGGAAGAGTAACCTGCCTCCTAGCATGGCAATAAGGATTGAATGATTTAATAAATGCATAGCACTTAGCAGAAGGCAGGTGGTGGGCATGACTGAAGTGTTCAACATCATTACTATCATTAGTATCTGTATTAATAGAATTAGTATTAATAATATTATCATGACCATGATTACTACTTAGAAACATGCCTGACCCCATAAGCATTCATTCCAAGTTCACTGGTAGCACTAATTGTATTCATGCACATGTGTGCGGTATGATAGGAGAAGGGCCCCGTGGATGCGCAAATCTTTCTGGATAAACGGTAGCTCTATATTATAGCTTTCCTTACAATTCTATAGGTTGGATGTTTGGCACAGGTCTCACTGGGCTAAATTCATGGTGTCATCGGTGCAACCTTCAGTTCTGGAGGCTGTAGGGGGAGATTCATTTCCTTGCTGTTTCAAGTTTATAGAGACCACCTGCGTTCCTTGGTTCATGCCTCCCTTCCTCCATCTTCAAAGCCAGTACCATTGCATTCTCTAACCCAGCTTCCCTGGCCACATCTCCCTTTGACCACACCTGGGAAAGTTCTCCACTTTTGAGAACCATGTTGATGACATTTGTTCCACCCAAATAATCCAGGCAATCTTTCCCATCTCAAAGTCATTGACTTTAATCACATCTGCAAAGTCCTTGTTTGCCACAATAAGGCAACATATTCACAGGTTCTGGGGATTAGGATGTGGACATCTTTGGAAAACCATTATTCTGCCTCTAGCCTAGGGGGATAATGGAAACAGGCCCTCGTGGCTCTCAATTTGTTGTGGTGGAATCGCATCAGTGAGTGTCTCTTCTGGGGCTTTGGGCGCTAAAAGAGGCTGAAGACAGCTGGACCCACGATGGACAAGCGACAGCTCCACTAAGGGCCCCAGATCCCACATCTGGCCAGGTTTGGCAACTTCTCCCAGATCCAAAAGGGCAGCAAGGTGTGGACCAGGCTCTGCCACTGACCCGCCGTGTGTCTGTGTGGAAGCAGCTCCCTGTCTAAGCCTCTAAGATTCCTTGTCTGTAAACCTTTTGAGGACCACAGGCAATAACACACGAGGCTCCTAGGACAGCGGGGCATGCAGCAGGGGCTCGGTAAGTGTTTCAATCTGCCCTCTCCACAACCTGGAGGTCAGGTGCACAATTACCACAGCAGTCAGGTGTGTGGCAAGGAAACCCATACTGGTATCAGGGACTGTGACTAGGTTCTGGTGGGGGACTGTGTTGTGTGTAGGAAAGAGTGTGGATGTGGGAGCAAGAAAGTGGAAATCAGTGTGTAAGAGAGGGCGTCCCGGCATGCAGAACCCAGCCCCGTGCCCCTTCCCGAGGGCCCAGAGCCTCCCACCCAGGTTCACCTGAAAGTTAAAGCCAGCGCACACAGCCCCCCACAGTTCTGCGAGCCTGACCACGGTGCACAGTGCAAGGCGTGGCTTTGAAGTCTCCTGTTTTACACTTCCTAATCCAGAGGATGCCCACTGCTGTTGTATTATAAAGGGCAATGTTTCACATTGCAAATTCTCAGAATACCGAGCGGCTGTGAAAAAGCATGAGGTCAGACTCTGTACAGACAAGATGTCCCAAACACATTGTTAAGCAAAAGAAAAAAGTGGGTGTCATAGCATCAAGTATGGATTGGACCCATTTTTTTTAAAGTAGCCATCTTGCCAAGTTTTAAAATGCAAATGTTTTCAAGGCACAAGGTAGAAAGTGGACAGATGTGAGGCTCCAGGGAGAAGTGTGGCCTGTGTCAAACTGCACAGTGTAAGCTCCGTGTAAAAACATTCAAATCCCAGTTTTCAAAGCAGGCAGTCAGCTTTTGACCTCTATAGTCTTTGAAAAGAGAGTGAAAAAAATGTGGTATGTGTGGGTATGCAGGTGCTGCGTGTTTGTGTGTGTATGGTGTGTGTGTGCATGTGGGGTGTGTGTGTGCATGTCCAGTATGTATGCATCTGTGGTGTATATGTGTGCATATATGTGTGTATATGTGTGGTATGTGTGTGGCTTATGTATGTGGTATGTGTGTATGATGTGTATGTGCAAGTGGCGTGTGTGTGGTGTGTGTGTGCGTGTGTATGGTGTGTCATTGTGTGTGTGTGTAGCGTGTGTATGTGGTACACTTGCATGTGCATGGTGTGTGTAATAGTGTGTGTGTGCACATGGTGTGTGTGTACAAAAATGTGTGTTAGGGGGATGGTGTATGTGAGACTGTGTGGTGTATGTGGATTGTATACATGGTGTCTGTTTCTGTGGTGTGTGTGTGCATGTGGAGGGGTGTATGTGTGCATGTGTGTGGTGTGTGTAGTGTGTGTGCACATGGTGTGTGTACACATATATGTGTGTGTGAAGGGATGATGTATGTGAGAGTGTGTGGTATATGTGGATTGTATACATGGTGTCTGTTTCTGTGGTGTGTGTGCATGTGGGGGGGTGTATATGTGCATGTGTGTGGTATATATGTAATAGTATGTGTGTGCATATACAAGTTCATGATGGCTTTGTAGTGGGAGAAAAGAGTTTCAGGACTCTGAGTCTTTTTTTTTCTGTTTACATTGTACATTTTCTTAGTTTTTTAAAACAAGCTTATACAAGTATCCCAAAAGTCTTAGTGCAAGTTTAAGCTTAACAAACTATTACTCCTTTAATCAGAAAAAAACAAAGACAAAAAAGGAAATATATGACAAAAGTCTGTGTAAAAACGTTACACCAGGAAAATCAGCAATGTTTGTCTTACAGTTTCAGTACCACTGGGTATTCCTGATACTGACTCGAGTCAAGGCTGGTGGGAAATCTGTGATCCCTCCAGCCCCAGGCACATAGCAGGTCTGCCTGGAGAGTCGCTGCTTGGACCCCAGAGAAAGTCAGCAGCATCTAAAGCCAAAACACGGGATGTTTTCTGGAGTCCTGCACACAGGCACAAGCAACACACACAGAGCTCTATGCACAAATCCCCCTTTCAGTGCACATTATTTGTTCTCAGCAAGCCCTGGTCTAGGCCGTGGCAGATCCGGCTTCCACAGCTGACTGCCCCTGACCCTGGACATGGCATTGTTACTTTCTGACCCTTGACTTGCCCCTCTGCAAAATGAAGTCAGATAAAAGATAATGCATGCAAAGTGCCTATTGCAGGACCTGATACATGGTAGGTGCTCACTGAATAGGGTTTATGAAGAAGAGGAAGCCCACAGCCCATCCCGGCTCCCTGGGCTCCAGCCAGATAGGAGTATGTCATAGGAGGCCTGCTGGCCACCTGGAGAGAGCAGAGTCCACTGATCTTATCAGGTCAGCCTCACTCTGCCCCACGCAGAGCTGACTTCTGTCCTCTAGCCACCCAGACATGTGGTCCCAGATGAATCAGTACATGTGTAACATGATCTGGTGGCCCCAAGGCTCAGAGTCATCACTGCCTACCTATGAGGGAAGAAAGATAATCCCCTTTTGCAGATGGGAAAGCTAAAACTAAGGTTATTTAACTTCTATTTTTACATCTTCTGTCATTGATTCATTTGATGTTTAAATGAGATGTGCATGAGAAGTAGGCACTGCATGAGGCTTGGGCCCGGAGGAGACGGCAGTAAACCAGACCTACAATGTCCATGCTGCCACAGAGACAGGA